>NC_137742.1:69461886-70917567 GCF_963264785.1 Psittacula echo | reverse complement strand
TCCTCAGCAGAAATCATAGGTTAAAGTTACCTGAATAAAGTTACTTTACCTGAATAAAGGTACTTTACCTGTTCCTTAGTGAATAGATCTATGGGAGATCTACAGGGGCACATATCGACAATTGTTCAGAACCTTAGCCCACGTATTTTTTTGTAAGCTTGAATTAAATGCAGGAGAAGAATTAGGCATCTGAGAATGGGTTTTAGAATTTTGAGAAACATTTACTTAAATGAAACAGGAAATGCTGAGGAAGATTGCAGGGAGCTAGATCGATTTCTGATTCACTCTGAATCTTTCAAGTCCCTTAGCATGGTTCACACATCCTGATAAACTGTGATCAGAGCCGTGTGAATTAGTCTGAATTTCAAGGTTCCTAGATTTTGAATCTTTGTATCGAATTGTTTTAACTTATTTGAAAGTAAGCTGTACTTACTGAAGAGATGAAATTGCTTCTTCATAAATTTATGGCATATTAAAATATATGTGCAATTTTTTATTAAAAAATTATTCATTAAATTGAACCTTTTTATTTTTCTATTTTCTGGAATATATGTTAAGTAAAATAATAGGTAATTTTATTTCCTAATTAATTTTCTTTAGAAAAATTAATTGCTTGATATATCATATCTAAATTGCATTTTTTTTTCTTTAAAACACTTTACCACCATTAACAAATTGATTTTTGTTGCCCTTTCATAAATGGCAGAGTGCCATGGAACAAAAAACATCTTAATCTTTCCACTGTTATTTTCTGAACATTCAGAGCCATGGTATTCAGGATTGTTAGTTTCAATATACAAGTCAGCTCTATGGTCATTTAATGGAAAAAATCTTCTTAAGAGAGGACCTGATCCAACTGCAATAAAAATCATTAAACCTGTACTTCTCCTGTACTTCTTCCATTATGACTGGAAGAATTAAAATGTTACTGAGCTGATAAAAAAAAACAATAAAAATGTCTGGGAAAAATCTGCCGTTACCTGGATTAGACTTGTTGAATTACCAGCAAGTTGGCATCCTGAAAGGTTGTTTCATCTTGGAAGGCTTCCACTTAGGAGAACTAACACTTAAGGATGTCTTACCTAAGCAATAAGAGAGCACTGCAGTGAGCCATGGTACCTCATCTCCTAATAGTTGAGCTCCATTTCAGCCTGTGTGCCAAGTTGTCCATCCAGAAGCCAGGAGTTAGGAAGGGCAGACAGCACAGAAGGTTCCTACAAATATCTGCTGAAAAGATGCCCAAGAGTTGTACTTTTTCGTTCAGGAAAGCAATTAGGGCCAGTTGCATCTCTTAGCCTCCTGAACACCACCAGAGCTACAGCTTTTCTAGACTAGCAGTCAAATATCCTGTTGGGAGTGTGCAAATTAGGCTTCAGACCCATTTGAACTCTTTAGCTAATCAATCTGTCTTAGAGTAATAGATGATATAGCAGAATCTACCCTAGAGAAGGGTACCTGGGTTGTTCCAGAAGAGCAGAACAGTAACAAGTAACAGCTACGGTATCTTAAACAGCTGTCATAATGACATAAACATTAAATCATTGCAGTCACAAAAGCTAAAGTCAATTTTCCCCCATGTCTGGCTAATTTTGACAGAAAAACAATACCCCTCCCCAACAAACCAAACTCAAAAAAAAAAAAAAACAAAAACAAAACCAAAATACAGAAGAACTGAAAGAAAACACTACAATCATAATAATTCTCCAGAATCTTGAAACCTGTCAAATCAGTAAAAATTTATGGATTTACCTTCAGAACCAGTTTGAGGAATGTAAGTTAGTGTGGTTGATGTGCAAACTCACACAGAGAAAGCTTGCAAGATTTACACAGCAAAGGAGTGGAAATTATGGTGGGAAAAAGTCAAGACATCGTTGAAAGATTTTTGGGAAAAGTCAAGATATTTTGATGTGCAATGGCTCTTCTCAAACTACAGAACTGTATTTCAGCCACTTTAACATTTTGAAGGCTCACTGCTTTCTTTTCTCATGTTAATATTCTATAAAAGTCATCCCTTGCTCGCCTACACTCCCTTTTCAGTGTTGTAAGCCTCCATAAAATTTGAATTGTAGATTTTCTCAGTTTTCTTACTTTACTCTCATTCATTATCTGATCTGTGAAAAGCAAAAGTTATATTTACATTTTTGTAACAAGCTTTCAGTTTATCACCAGACTAATCTTTTTCCCTCCACCTTTTCTGTATTAAGGATATTTGCATGGTAAAAATTAATAGAAGCAAAAAATTTTATGATAGTGCCTAGGATCAAGTTTTCAGCTTTTAAAATTCTGACTATATACACAGAGATCATATTACCTTTGGAAAAGCTTTTATTAATTTCATCAGAGCTGTTTCAACAAATCTACTGTAATAATGAAAAGACATTTTATCACATTTTGCTTTCAGTACATTTACTATTCTTTGATAAGGTTGCAAACAACTGGGAAGTAATTGATCTGTAATTAGTGTGGCAACTGCACAAGACAGACTGCATTTATCTGCCCAGTGCTGTTGGAACCTGCTCTGTAATATTAAATTATTTAGCCTCTCTCTTCAAATACAAATGGTTTTATGCATCCTCCATTATTCTAAGAACTCTCCAAAGATGAGAATAACATTTAAATTTCTGATCATCTGTCACTGGCAGAATTATTGCCAGAGAGATCGTTTTTCACACATGGCTTGCCATGTCTTTATTTAGCAAGCCATTGTCTGCCCATGCCTATGAATGGACTCTACAAAAGACCCTTTGATCTGCACCCAATTTGTCCTATTTATCACTTGGCTGCACTAAGCCTCCCGATATATGCAATTGCCATAGCTGAATTCTTCAAGGGCTGTGGTAAGGAAAGGGCACAATATTAGCACACTGTGGTGTAGTATCACTGCCATCACACCACAGTTTCTCATTACTCAGGCTCTCTCCACCACCGTCTCCAAGACTCCAGGCCATTTCATGATTCTACAGGGAAAATAGCATATTTCTGAAACCTTTTTTAATAGCATGGCTTTTAAACTTTATTGGGGCATATGAAGCATATTTTAGATTTTAGAAGACTTATTTTTCTGTGCTGTGTACCTTGACCGTGAAGACTGGGGAGAAAGAGGTAACATGGGTATTCATTGACCTGAGAAAGGAAGTGGCCATAGTTTAATTTACCTAATTGAAGACATAATTTCTTCAATAGATGAAGAAGAGAGAGATGGCATTACCCTTTTATCTCTCAGCTTGATATTTTTTTTCATTAATAGTCACATTAATCAGCTCACGAAGAAGTCGAAAGGAGAAACTATCACTTGAACTTAGAAGTGTCAGGACAGTTACATATTAGTTCATATCTGGTCTCTGAATCTTTATAAATGTCTGCTGTATAACTGACACAGGAAAATGAGTAGATCAGAATACCAAGTGAAGGTGCTTCAGTGCTGCTGTATATGATGGCATGATAAAATTTTAGATATTTCTGTTTCATTTGTTACACATCCCAAGTTGAGCTTTTTCTCCGCAGCTGTATAATCAGACTTTTTTTATGATCTGATCAGACTGATGTTCTGTGGTTTTATTGTAAAACAACAATTAGCACAAGTTCTTAAAAATTTCTCTCAGTATATATTTTCCACCAGCTAATTTCAACTGTTCATTGCCTTAGCTTTGTCAGACTTTTTGAGGTCTTACAGTGCAATCTGTGCCAGTGAAAATGCATCCATATACTTGCTTATTCTTTTGTTCTCCATCACTAATATATTTACACCACCAGTCCTGCCTCAACACTTTGAACAGTGTGCTGGTAATAGTCTATTTCTATTTCATGTATGCTTTACTTCTCATGTTTGTGGTAGGTACTTAGTGCTATAGGTATCTGTTTTTAAAAAAACCCCCTGAGATTCACGTCTCTTTCCATACTACAGTAGGAGAATAGCTAGTTGAGCAATAGAACATGGGCAGTGTTTTTTCCTGACTTCCACTGGTAGCATATGTTTTGATCACTTGCAGGTTTCCCTACAGTGTCTTTTCTAGTAAAAAATACACATGTGATGAGAAATAGACATCTTCCCAAGGGCCTCACCAGATTCTGTTGTGCAGAGCTTCACAGATGGTGCTCAGCCTGGTGCCAGATTTCCATGAATGGAAGTGGGTAAGTAGACCTTGAGCACAAAATATCTGCAAACTGCTTCTAATCTCCTGCAGCACTGAAGTGCTTTTTTCACTGATCATTATTGGACCCCTGAACTGCTGACAGGAATTTTGATGGAGAAGTATTCCTGCCTTATGTTAAATTAAGTAAAGTCCTAAACTCTAAATGCATTCATTTACATATTTTTACTTACTCAAATAGCTAACATTTTCTCTGCCCATAATAACTGCAAATCTCCTCCACTCTAATCCTAATCTTCCTTTTTAATCTCTTAGCTAAGCAGGAATTACAGATTGCAAATTCATGCATTAGTTTGCTCACTTGAACTGCACAATAAAGCAAGAAGCAGCAACTGTAGGCACTGGAGCCAGATGTTTTGCACTTCGCAAGATTTATCATGTTATGAGTTATGAGTAGTGCGGTATGTCCCAGAGAACAGTATTCACATGACTTTCACTTTCCTGAACTCACTGTGAAATGGGAAGGTGACAAGTTAGAGCTTTTTGAGCAAATCTCCCCTACACAGAGCCATATAGCAGAGGTGCTTTGGGAACCTCAGAGTCAGTGAGATTTAACTTGAAATTAATTTGAAATATATTAGTGAGAAAGAAAAAAGGAAATTAAAAGAAGCTCTAATGACATATGCGATAAAGCTCTTTGTAGGCCCAAAATACTTAGAACACGGAATTAGAAGCAGGAGGAAGAAAAGTACTAAGGCCTGACCAATTTTAAGCTGTTTTACCCTTTGCTGTCCCCTCTAGGTTTAGTTGAGCTCAATCATACTTTCCATCCAGTTGCATAAAGTGTCTGCCCTTATTTGACCTCTCCTCGGCTCTGTTGCTCAGACTCATTGTAGAAATCAAACAGAAGCTGGACCTCATTACCATACACTAATGGAGAATTGGCAACAAGCCTCTGAATACACAACTAAATGGCAAGGGTTGTGTACTTCAGGCAAGCATAGGGGAGTGTGCTGTGATCCTGGGCCCTGAGATGAGTATTTTGCACAGGCTTTTATGGGTGTCTGTTAAGGTAGCCCTCATGCTGACTCACTCTCCTTGGCTTGCTGAGAAGCTGCCTCCTTTGCCCTACTACACTTGGGTTTGTTTTAACAGTGAAACCTTGTCAATGAAATTGTCCATGCATTTGCCAAGTACCATGTACATAAGCCAGAAAGTACAGTTTCGCGCTGTGAGAGCTGATCTGAGACCTGTTCCAAGAAGTGGGTGTTGGTATATAAAAAAGAGTCATTTGTGTATTTTTTCAGAACTATGATAAGAAAGACCAGGCGTATAAATATGCAAAGATTAGCAATTAGCTCAGGAGTTTGGTAGTGACAATTAGGTTACTAATTGTCCTGAGTTCAGCAGTAGCAGTCATTTTTCTCCTTCTTAGTAGCTGGTGCGGTTCTGTGGTTTTGACTTTCACCTGAGAACAGGGCTGATAACACCGATGTTTTTAGTTGTTGCTAAGTCATGTTTACTCTGACCAAGGACTTTGTGAGTCTCATGCTCTGCCAGGGAGGAGGGGAAGCTGGGAGGAAGCAGGGACAGGACACCTGACCCAAACTAGCCAAAGAGGTATTCCATACCGCAGCACGTCATGCCCAGGATGTAGAACTGGGGGCAGTTACCCAGAAGGGCTACATTACTGCTCGGGTCAGGCTGGGTATCAGTCGGTGGGTGGTGACCAGTTATATTCTCTTCCCTTGTTATTTTGCTTATCATTATTGTTATTGTTGGTAGCAGTAGTGTTTTGTGTTATACCTTAGTTACTGGATTGTTCTTATATCAACCTGTAGGAGTTACATTATTTTGATTTTTTTCCCCATTCCTTCTGGAGCGGGGGGTGGGGGGGAAGGGGGGGAGTGAGACAGAGACTGTGTGGTTCTGAATTACTGGCTTGGCTTAAAGCACGACAGTTCTTTGTGGTGCCCACCGTGGGGCATGAAGTGTTGAGATAACGACAGATCTGACCAGAGTGTGTCTAATTGTTTTGTGATAAGCATTCATTGTTTCAGATTCATAGTCACTCATCACAATGCTGATTTCTTGGTTCTCAAAGTTGTCGCTCTTGATCTCACAGTTTCAGCTGTCATACCTTACTTATGGCCAGTATTTGCTGTTTTAGTGTTTATGGGCTGGGGGCCTTGGGCTAAGGTTCTTGTTTCACTGTACTTTATGGTAATGACTCGTAATACAATACTCATTGGTTGTGAAACTGATCTGGCTTACGTTCCCAGTATGGTCACCACCTCTGTACTTTGGGAGGTATATAATAGGAGTGTATAGCAATTACACATCTTTTTTCCCCTCCTCGGGTGGTCAGCCTGTGAGGGAGACATTCCCACAACCCTAGTGACAAGTACAGCAGCTACTCAGACTCTGACTACAACAGATGATGTCATCAATGTATTGCAGGTGTTCTGAAGCTTGCCCCTGTTCCAGTGCAGTCTGGATCAGTCCATGGCCGATGGTAGGGCTGTGTTTGATTTACATCCAGTCTGTTCAAATGACCCAAATTAACTACCAAGTGACTGATTGATGGGCTGGGTGACATGGGCTTGGTGCCCTTGGTCCAGAACAAAAGACAAGTGTCCTGCCTGCCAAATCCCACTGCTGACACCACAGTCTGGCAGAAAGGGGTCTCCCACAGATGATCTAGATTTCCCGCACAGCACTTTTGGCAGTGGGTCTGCTAAGCAATGTCATGGGGTATGAGTGTGTATGTATGTTTGTCTCCAGGGCGCTGCAGAGCATATGCCACAGCAGGCTGTGGGACTGCAGCAGGATGGGCAGGACAGAGTGACCCTGCAGCTCTGGCATGAGAGGACATCTCTCCTGTGGAGGAGGAAATGACGATGAAGGGCAACGTGGCACTTAACCATTTCAAATACAGAAGAAGGAACACCTTGAGCTGTCCTCAGTCATTATGTAGAAGCAAACTTTATGGAAGAGTGAAAGCAAAGCTAAACACAAATTATTTCCATAAACAAAAGTGAATGGAAGTGGGCTGAATCCTGATGAATCCACACAACAATTACATAGTGGAATGGAAAAACATGAAAGCCCTACACATACACACATATGTATAGCCTGCCAAGGCAAGATGTAATCAAAGCAAAAAGAAGCAAACATATGGGCAAATTTTCAGCAAGCGAAAAGCACAGCCAAGTTCACTGACCTTTATTTTACTTTTCTTTAGTTCTGAGTCTTATGAGGAGTGCAGGAAATGGAATGTGCTAATCCCAGTTGACACAATCTCCAAGAAAGGTGCAAAATCTCCCAGACTAGAAAAAACTGAATGCAGCCAGAACTCTGTCTAATCTGCCCTCCCCCACTGTCCTTCCAAATAAAGCTCTCCAGATACTCTGTCAGGGGCTACCAAATGAGTCAACAAGGAACTTGCAGCATGACAGAAAGCTTGTTTTTTAAAATATATTAATACATTTCATAGAAAAATGACTTCAGTGAGATGAGACTTTATTTGAAACACTGGGGGATATTTTTTCATATGGCAATGAAGAGCTCCTGAATTTTTTTTCCCTATTGTTCCATTTCCAGTGTTTCTGTTTATTGTCACATCATCTGATAGCACCCAGCAGAGCAATAAGAGAATATTGCTAGGGAGTGCACTAGTTGGGGGTTTAAACTGACTTCTGGAGGTCTATGTTTGTTATTTATTTTGTGATGTTTTCAGCCTACTGCTACATAAATATGAACACTGAGGGTAGAATTCAAAACTTTCATGTTTATTATTACTTTGCATTTACAGAGCCATTTTCATTCCAACGTATAAATTTAAGGCAGTGGAGATCTTTGTGATGCACACAATTTTATACCTATTTCATAAACAAATGGACTATGGCAGTGAGATAGACAAAATCCAAGCCAAGAACATAACATAGACTTGCCAGCATCTCATTCCCAACTCTAGTCAGTACAAAAGTAACACAATCCTTTCATTGCGGAAGGCATAGCCTAAACACCTCCCTGCTTATGCTGGTGGGTGTTTTACCACTGACTTTTGAGGGGCTCAGATTTAATCCATATTTAGTGAGAAGCAAAGCTTTCTGCGTGAAGGTAATGCAGGTCCACAGTTTATCAATTTTTAATACAGGTGATAGAGCATCACCATACAAATACCAAATAGATTACTACATATCAAATAGATTATGGTTTTAACTGACCACTGAACCTCTGATCAGCAGCTACAGTAGAACTGCAGATATAGGAGAATGACTGAAAATCTAGGTATTAGTGACTGGAATGAGAGGCTTTAGTAAGAAGGATCAAAAGTTTTCCATTAAATGTTCCCTTTATTCTAGAACTCTTTTTAAAAGAGAGGGTTTTATTTTGGTTTATAAATGTCATCCTTGATGTTTACCTAGGGACTTTGGAAAAAGATGGGAACAGAAACATTATTTTTGTACTATTTCAAAACAAAACCAGAACTCATACTTGCTGTCTTTTTTCCTCTGTTTCCTCTGTGTAAAATAAAATGTTCTTTTGTTTTCATTTTTATCTCCTTGTTTCTTTCTGCTCAGCCAATTTTCAAATATTGTGAAGTATTTTCAAGATGCAGAGTAACAGTTCTGCAGGATCTCCGTTCTTCTGTTACTCTGTAACCCTCGTAAACATGAAAATGTAACATGGAATAGAATACTAAAAGGTGGAAAAAGTAAAGGTAGAAATGGAAATAATAAAAACTAGCTTGCCTAGGCAAAAGATAAAAAAAGTAAAAAGCAGCAGAAGGAGGAAAGAATTTAAAATGGCAACATCTGAAGCTTTTCTGGAAAAAAAAAAAAAAAAAAAAAAAAAAAAGAGTTTCACAGGAAAAGTTTGAATTTAAACATTATATAGGAAACTCTACCATACACTCTTTTCTCTTTGTAAGTTGCAATTGAGTAGGTGAAAAACCAGCTTCAACTGATATAAAGGAGCATGCTGAGAGGGTATGATGGCATTATAATGCTGCACACTGTATCACTGCCAGACCCTCTGGAGCTGCTTTTTTGCTGTTTCTGTCCCAGTCCTCCCTCTACCCTGCCTTTTGCTTGGTATGTTGGTACAAAATTTTCTGGAGGTAACATTTAGGAACAGCCAAACTATTTCTTGTTGCCTTTGACCCACATCATACAAATGAAAAATTAAAACCAAACTCAGATTATTTTGGAAATTAGCTAAATAAATTTAAGCAACATGCTGTTTTGCAGAGAAAATGGCAAAAAAATATTAGTTCAGAGAAACAAATGTGTATATTTCAAGGTCCTGCTTTAGTAGGTGTATCCATTAGTAAATTTAGAGAGGCTCATAAACCTTACGATCTCCCTGTAATGAATGAAGGAAATAGAAACTGAATATATTGGTAGGACAGAGCTGAAAAAAACCCTGCTAGTTCTGGTATATTTTTCAGGTGCATCAGACTGGATTTGAAATGGTTTTCGTTTTGCATATGATCACATTCACCCACCAGTGTACATATTCAGTGTTCACATTTGCATGGGCGAATGAGTAGCTACACAATTAATGTTATCTGATCTAGTCTCAGAAATAAAGTAACTGTGTGTTGAAAAGTCTAGTCTTTCTAAAGGATGTTTTTGTGTTCATGCACCCATCGAAAAAACCCTAGCTTTAGTATTTTGACAAACTCAGGAAAGCCTTAGCATTAAATAAATCACAGCCCTCTCTCCTGGGTTTTAAGAGAGAGGATGCAACATAAACATCATGTAAATTGCATTGTCAGGGCTAACACACACCTCTACATGCATTTGCTACAGTTCTCAAAGCTTTAAACATAAAGGAGGAAAAGCAAATTTAAATGAATACCTAAAGATTTATCTAATAATGTAATAATTTTTCTGGTTAAACCACAGAGTTCCAGAAATGGCTCCCAGAGCTAATAAAGCTGTCTTCTTAATCTCTATTTCTCTTCCTGGAAAGGCCAAAATAGGCTATTTTCCTTTTAATTTGTTTCCCTTTATGTGATAAAGGAAAACACATTTTGTCAACCTTAGCCTGAAGGCACATGAAAGAGAAACTGAGAGTCCATCTGTGTTAGCAGTCTCTCATTCCAGAGCATCACTGTCCACTTTGTGTGTGACTATGGATCCACCAGTCCATTTGCTTTTTACCTACTACTCTCAGCTTTGGATTCAGAGGTTGTAGATGTTCCTTTGTTGTATTCTGGGCTTATCAAACTGCAGCATGGATCAGCCCAAAAGGCCCGTTTGTTACATGTAAATGCTTCAGGTCTGAGTGATGCATCGTCCTTGCATTTGCCTGCTTCTGAAAAACACCTGCTACCTGTTCTGTATAGCAGGAGCATCTGTCCTTCTACAGCTCACCCAGCAGAGATGTTTTGTCCATCCTGAGGTGCTCTTCTCCTGGCTGTTACCTCTGTTTATCCATGTGTGAATACTGCAAGACCTGACTTGATTTTTTAGCATTTATAATCTCCAATTTACCATTTTATGATGGCTCATTAATGAGTTTTACAGCTAGGATGTTTGTTCAACCTCTCCTTGCATGCTGTTAAAACTGTGCTGCTGTTAATAGCTGTGAGCCCACAAGATCTGATCTCTGCTCAAGAATATCTATGTGTGTTAAGAGTGTTCAATTTGTCAACAAATGAAGTTACAGTGGCTTGTAACTCATTCATTTTGATATTTATTTCCTCTGGAATTGCTCTCAGGGGTAGATCTTACTTCCTGACAAACGGTTCCATATTCACTTTTCATCAGCTGTTCTGTATCCCTGAATGTTTCCTGGACTGAGAGAAATGCATAGTCCCTGGTTTGCTTGATTACAGCCTGTGACAAAGAAAGCAGAGCCTAGCCTACTGTTTTAATCAAATGGCTATGAGAGGAAAGGGAGGAATGCCGGGAGAAATAGATTAATAGGGTTTTTTTTCTACTGTTTCACCTTTTCCCAGTGTAAAAGTGTAGTTCATGGGTGCAGGTTGAGTAGAAGGTCCTAATTACCCTCTTGGTCTTGACCCAAGAATAATTCTGATTGTTTGTTCAAAGGACATCACTATGAAGAATTGTGTTATGCTAGCAGAAGATATTCCCTTTCCTTCACCCCATCTTCTCTAAGCAGGTGATATTCTGTTCACAGCAGGACTTACATAAATGCCTACATAAAGACTGCAGCCACCTATGACAGGACAAATAAAAGCTTAGCAGTGAGGAAAACTCGGTCAACTGATTAAGTCACATACTATGTGTCACATACTGTCTGCTTTTCACAGATCTGATTAACACACTTACACATTGGACCCAAGTCCTGCGTGTGGGCTAATTCTTTAAAGAGAACCACAGGTAAATGAGGACAACAGGCCTCTTGCAATACAAGTGCTGCTGTATAAGCTCCGAGACCCATTTTCAGTGAGTTTGTGCTGCTCCTTTTTTTAATTTTTGTTTTGGGTTTTTTTGTGGGTTTTTGTTGTTTGTTTTTTTCTTTTTTTTTTTTTTTTTTTTTTTTAATATGGGGTCTTTTACCACTACTGAAAACAGAAGTTGCAAAGCATGCATGTCTTGATACCTTAATAGGTTTTTCTACTCTACTGGGACACCTTAGCTCTTGAAAGTTTTAATTGATATACAGCATAACAGTAAAAAATTAATTATTATTAAGGGTTAACCAGGGACCTGAATGGTAGAAACCAATCCAGTTGTGTATAATTAGACAGTAGCTACCTTGTAATATTGAAACTGTAAATAGCCCCAGCAGGGACTCTGACAGAAGGCTGAGGTGTTTACAAGGCACAAGAGATGCTGCCTTAAAGTATATAATTCCTGTTGCCATAACTGTTGCTGATATAATGGATGTGTTCATTAAAACCAGGATTATTTGTTTATCCATCTTCTATCACAAGCTCTTCCTCAGAGAGGTGGGACAGTATCCTTTCCATACAAATTTATAGAATACACCTCTTTTTTGCCCAGTCAAAGGAATATTAGATCTTCGGTTTATTGATTACTAACCAGAGGTCTGCTTCCTGCTGGGAGGACCAGCTTCTCTGAACCACTTGAAACAGCTCCACAGAACCCAGAAGGGAAGGAAATACGCACACATCCATTTTGAGTCTTGGGAGTGCTGACACTTATTAAGTCTTTGCCTGCAAGGCACAGGCTTCTTTCCCTGGCAGGGTCATGATGCAGCCTCTTTGTGTGCTCAAGTGGACTGGCTGAAATTTTAGCCTGGGACTGTCTTGTGTCTAACTGAGGAGGAAGGAGCAGCAGAAAGGAGCTGTCATAGACTGACCACAGCCGGTGCTCCTCACTCCCTGTGCCACTTGTATGCAGGGATGGGGTGAAGGAGCTAGGAATGAAGGAGAGATGTTGAGCCTGTGTGAAGGAGCGGGGGGAGGAAGGCATTTTAGTTTTTGTTTGTCTTTCTTTCTCACTTTCCAAACTCATTTTAATTTGCAATAAGTTAATTTTCCCCAACTTGAATCTGTTTTGATCCTGACAGTAACTGGTAAAACACAAATACAGCTTACTGTATCTATGCATTATTTCTTGACTTCCAGCATGTGAGCATGTACAGGAACGTGACAGAAGACACTAGGACTGCAACTGTAGCAATACCAGGTAACTAACAATAACCAAGCAGATATCATCTCTGCATAGGGTCTTTATACCTTGTTTCCAAGTGGTGACACCACAAGTGGCTAGGGTAGGCTTCCAATAAGATGACATCTTCGCCGGCTATTCTAAAAGCTTCATCATAGCTCCATGCCCCTGGAAACAGTGAAGAGACTGTTTTTCACAGACTAGTATTTCTGGGTGGGCTTTACATGTCAGCTAAACCTAATATTTTCCACATTAATACTATCTATCATTATTCAGGTTTAATACATATTGAGCATTTAGCTGTAGAAGATGCTGCCCCAGGTGTCCTCATGCTGATATTCTGCCATTACTATCATGCTGCAATGAATCATTTGCTAATTTTGAAGCAAATGTGAAAAATCACCTTGGGTTTCAGAAGGTGGAGACCTAGCGTCAGGCTATTGAGAGCAAGCATGCTTGCATGCATACTTCAAGCATATGACTAGTAAGTCAGTTACCTGTGTTCCTCCTGCAATGGCCACTTCAAAGATGAACTCTCCTGCTTGGAAAAGAGTAACTGCCCTATACGCATCCATAAAATATATCACTTAAACTGCATGCTATCAGGGTTTCCATGAATTACTGTATCTGAGAAAAGATTAATTCACTAAGAGAAAACAGCTTTGCCTGCAAGAAATAAGATCAGTGTTTTTCTTTTAGTGTTACTTGTAGTTAAATATTTCTCTTATCACTACTGTTCTCTTCATCTGTTGTGGCTCATTATTTCAAATGTCAGACTTTATTCCTGTCTTTGGTGTGTACCTTTAACCCCCTGTATCGTTATACACACACATATTTATTTTAGTCTTTTATTTCCATCACATTTATATTAATCCCAGAATTATAAGGAAGTTTACACTTTTTTTTTTCTTTCCCCTCCCTTCTTTACTTCTCTAGTCTGCCTACCCGTTCCAAAGTGAAACTTTAGTGCCTTAGATTCTTGATCAATTGGTCAGATCAATGTCTTCAAGATGGAGTAAATGTAACGAGTTGGGCACAAACAGCTTGGTTGACAGCTTGCAGGATAAACAGTGGGTGTGATATTGGATGCTGCCAAAATCTGGCAAGGTAAGAAGAAAGGCTCAGTACGACATGGACCAGTTTGAGATCTCTACAGGTCAGGCTCAGCATCAAAAACTGTTTTGCTCTCGTAGTTTTCTTTTGCTCTCATTTCTTGTTGTTGGTGGTGTGTTTTTTAGGAGTTTTTGTCAAAGCCTTTCAGTCTGCTTTGGTGTCTGTCTGTGCTGTGGCTAACCTGCCACAGAGACTGCACAGCCCAGGCTCTGACAAAATCCAAGCAAGCCAAACATACACATCGTGACTTCCTGCCTGATGATAGCATCAGAAAGGAAAAAAAAAAATAAAAAAAAATCCCAAAACATGAGTAGGTCCTGGCTAGTTTTGCTGCTCACAAGAAATCATGTTCAAAGATATTTCGCTGTCACCAGTGTCTAGTTGCCAAGGATGAGTCTGGAAGTCAAGGCTTGTAAACCCCATTCAAAGCTAAATGTTTTGTCAAAGGTTTTCTTCAAGTGGTTCAAAGTCACAATCAGTAACAGTATCTTCAGATTTTATGGAGGCTCATGAAGGGAAAGCATCTCGGTAGAATTGACTAATAAGACAATAAGAAAACATTTCAAAAGAAATTAGCACTGTGTTCTTAAACAGTATGGAAATGCTATTTCAAACCAGCTCCTGGGCAAGTGGAAAGCATGTGCACTTAATTTGAAATATTGATTTCATGATTTAGCACTATCCACAGTATTGACATATGTCCCTGAATAAGGGCCTTAAAGTGTGAAGTTCTTCCAGAATCAGTTCCCAGAAGAGAATGGCTCTTCTAATTAGCTATTTCTGCCATTCCACCATAACCTCTTCATTTCATATGTTTGGAGTTTCACATGCTTATGAAAGAAAAATAAAAGCATTCAATAAGAAAGCAGGAAACAGTGAATTAATTCCGTCCTGTCCTGGGTTCAGCAGTAGCAGTCATTTTTCTCCTTCTTAGTAGCTGGTGCAGTGCTGTGGTTTTGACTTTCAGCCTGGGAACAGCACTGATAACACCGATGTTTTTAGTTGTTGCTCAGTAATGTTTACTCTAACCAAGTACTTTGTGAGTCTTATGGGAAGAGGGGAAGCTGGGAGGAAGCAGAGACAGGACACCTGACCCAAACTAACCAAAGGGGTATTCCATACCACAGCACATCATGCCCAGTATGTAAACTGGGGGCAGTTACCCAGAAGGGCTAGATCACTGCTCAGGCTGGGCTGGGTATTGGTTGGCGGGTGGTGAGCGGTTGTATTCTCTTCCCTTGTTATTTCCCTTATCATTATTATTGGTGGTGGCAGCAGTAGTGGTTTGTGTTATACCTTAGTTACTAAACTGTTCTTATCTCAACTCATGGGAGTTACATTCTTTCGATTCTCCTCCCTATCCCTCTGGGAGCTGTGGGAGGAAGAAGGGGGGAGAGGGAGTGAGCGAGCAGTTGCGTGGTTCTGAATTACTGGCTGGGCTTAAACCATGGCAGGTCCTTTCTTATGAGACTTTTGATCCTGGGTTATGCTGAGTACTGACAGTGCTTACAGACGTCACCACAGAGGCCATCATATTACTTAATGCAGCTTGTCACTAAAGCAAAGCATAAGCTTTTCTGCTTATTCATGTTTTCACATACCAACAAAAATCTGAAAATATAAAACAGCATCATTCTTATTTAAAGGGGTCTTGAGAGACTGGAGCATTTAATATTCAGCAATGACTGCACAAAGCAGACACTTTTTTTTTTTTTTACTAGCCAAATTTCTTGCAATATTTTTTAAAAGATGACAGCACTAAGACACAAATTCTGAGGAAATGCACTGTGGAGTCCATTTGCACTGGCAAGTATGTAGTTCCAGCAGGCATAGCTCTTTCTAATTTTCAGAGAGGCTGTAGTTCTGTCACTGAACAGAAAATTGACAATTTCAGCACCCCATTAAATCCCCAAACAGATGAAAAAATCTCAGTATAGCTTCATCATGTTTCTCCAATTACAGTGACTAGAAAACAGGGTAACAAATTTGCTTGTAAATCATCCCGCTATTCCACCCCATAAAAATATATGAACACAGTGTAGAGGTTATCTTTTTGGTATTGATACAGTATTGCTACCTATAAGTAAATAAACTCTGTGAGATTAGAAAGTACAGTGACTTTCATGTAAGAGTGGGAAACCAATTAGCTCAAGGTCACTTATAGATCAGACTTGCTCAGGAGGAGAATTTGGTCCTGAGCTTCTGACCAGGGCAATGAGATTCATATATCTGTGTTTGTAGATAATATGATATTTGTTTAACATGTCTGTCTGGATAATATTTGCACTGAACAAACAGGAAAAGAAAAATGAAAGAGCCAAATGTTAGCTATCTTATGTTTATGTGTACAACAAATGGGAGAGTTTACAAATGTCAGCAACTTGTTTTTGTGTTCCACTCCCTCAAAACATCCTGCCACTAAAAATTGGATCTGACAAGAAATTAATCCATATTGTGATCTAATTATTGCTGGAATTATGGGGAAAATGTAAGATGTCTAAAATATTTAATTGTGAGAAGTGTCTATTAAGCTAACTTTGCAGTGTACTTACAAGATTTTTAAACACTTGTGCTAGGTTTGAAATACCCAAATAACCAGAAGACTGCAATTTTCTCATTCTGGGATACATATGTAACCCACAGAAAACTCCCTTCTCTGGTTCTTAGAATCCAGCCCAGGGCCTGGACATTATGTCTCTTAATTGCCATTGCAGGGGCACATGGCAAGGGGCTATTTCTACTGGGCAAAGGTGACCAACTTCAGCTGAGAGCTGCCAAGCCCCATCCTTCTGCCATCCTGGCTGTGGTGGAAACAGTTCCTCATTCCTGTGGTGAAGGCTCAGCTTTGGGGAAGCATTTGCACAGAAACTGACTGCATCTGGAAAAAGGTATTTTTATATTTTAAAGCTTAATAATCTATCTTACTTTATCTCACAACTTTATCTCCAACAGATTACCATTTCAGGCAGTGTTGTTAGGGGCATCTACACAATGATCAAAAGCCTGTAAGTATTTGTACACGCCTTTTTACTAATGTAGTCTGCTGTAGTGAATTTTCATGTTAAGCTGTAACAAGGCATCACCAGCCAGTTTGCCTCTTCATTTTGTAAATCCAGGCAAAAATAAGGGCTCACCCATGAGACTCTCCAGAGCATCTGGCAAAAAATGTGCTGAGCCAACACGTACAAATCAAACTCACCTGTCATGGACACAACCATTGGCACAACAAAGTCATCCCTCATTATGGTCGAGTAACAAAGTCATCTCTCATTATAGTCAAGTAACTCCTCACACACAATGTGGAATGGAAGGAGTTTCTCTCAGGTCAGTTTTTTTTTCATACTAGCTGTAATCAAAGAATGCAAAATAGAACTAGAGAAAGATTTTTTTTTTTTTGGGGGGGGAGGGAGAGAGGAGGAAAAGTAGCTATTAGATGCCCCTTTCTTTCTGTTATTTGCAATATTCAATACTGATTTTTAAGGTTAACTCATTAAACACTATGTAAAATGAATTTTACATAATCTCATGTTGTTCAGAAGGGCTACCAAGGAGCCTCCTTGCAAGTCTGATGCTAACATTTCTATCGTATTGTGACATGACTCACAATTGTTTCTTAGAAATTGGGCGATGGGGAAAAAAAGGAGAAAATTCTTTAATAAAAAGACACCAGGTACAAAGCAATATTTTACTTTTGTTGAGGTAAAAAAAAGGCACATTTTACAGATAGAATGTAGAACCTTGAAATATTGACACATTCTCTTATCATGCACAATGATTAAGTTCTTTTGTGAATCACTTTAAACTGCAATTAAAAATGTACAAAAGAAGAGAAGAAAAAAATCAACCCACAGAGCTTCTAAAAAAGGAACCCACAGGTGCTTCCTCTTGTGGAATGTTAAAGAAGTTAGCCTACTAAAGTAACCAGTTGACTTCTTCTGAAAGTTTTGAAGAAATAGGTGTCTGTTAATTTATTTGGGTATTCAATAATATCCTTGGTGATAATGCTAACTCCATGGCTTCTGATCTCAGAATTGACGTTGCTGCCACTGTTTGTAGCCCTGATATTGGTTTTTGTAGGCACTATTATTTCCCCTTTCTCTGAAGTTCTGGTTGTATTTTCTCCTGTTGGGCATTCCACCCCTGTTATAGTTTCTTCTGTTTGAGTAGCCACCTCTGCTTGGAAAGAGATGGCTACTCAAAGTGGCTACAAGGTAAAACGTGGAGACTACACCTTTCTGTAAATCCTGCTTTACCTACCTTCAAAGTTAAATTTGTTTCATCCTTTGGGTTCTTCAGCATTTTCTCTTCTTACCCCATTCCTGCTCCACTTCCTCAAGGAAAAAAAGCAGACATTTAGGGTCAGCTCAGCACAGTAGTATTTCTTCCATTTCAAACCCTTCTCTATTTCGCTTTGTGGCCTGCAGCTGTGAAAAAGGGCACAGTTTCATCTTCCTAATGGAACAAAAATGATTGTGTGCTGCTTTTTACTAACACTTCTTTATCCTCCAAAACAGGAAAACAATAGACTTGTGCCTCAGAGAAATTATCATGGACATGAATTTGGCCACATGTAATGAGATGAGCATTTTTCTCTTTTTAATCACACAAACCTTCTCTCTTTCCAATCAAAATTTTAAATGATCTTTCTATAGCATTTACATTGATAAGCAAGTGGGATTTTTAATTATTTACCCATGTTGCTGCAAAGAGGGTGTGAACGGCTGCAAGTTTAAAACACGAAGGAGAAAAATTAATTTAAAGTGATGTTTGGTAAAAAGTTCCCTCTGAGATCCTGTTGTGTAATTGAACAGATTAAGAAAACTGACAGTAACTTCACAGTATGCCTAAGTGGAGGTCTCTATGGGTCAACTCTCGGATCTTGTGCCGACACGTTAAACAATTTTGTCAATTTTCCATCAGATTGATTTTTCTCACAGGTCTGGAAGCCTCATCTCATTTCATCTTATTTCCACAGGGGTTCTTAACATTGCAAACTGCCATTTACTTTTGTCTTAAAGTGTGAGGAATGATTTTTATCTCTGAGTGGCAATCACGGCAGGCAGCTCCAGCTCTGCTTATAATATCGTACATTGTCCTCCCTCACCAACTGGGGTTTCTTTTGTGTTTTTCCCCTCTTTAGGAATGATGTGAATTTTTAGAATACACTCAAAATAATAATTAACAGAGTGTACTTAGGGCAGATGTCTGTAGTCTCTGAAGTGAACAAAAAAAGCAACAGAAACTGTGGGGTTTTTTCTTTGCAGTTTTCAGCATAATGAGGGGTCAGCTTGAGAAAATATGTCTCTGGGAAGGTCATGGGGAAGAGTATTAACCTTTCTTTACATTTCCATGTCTATTATCCCCTCCTGTTAATGTCAAGGGAAGTTATGTGCACAAAATAGAAAGAGTGCATGCTTCTGAATAGGTGAATGCTGCTGAAGATTACAGTGGTATATATTTGGATTAATTGCACTGATGACAAGAATCTATTCTTACTCTACACTAAGTAAGTTAAACAAGAGCAAAATTTGTCTGCAAGCCTGTGAGACCTGATGATATTCTCACATGGCTGTACAACCATGCAGTCCCCTTGACTCAAATTAAGCTGTTTGGAACTTAACCACTTAGTTGACCTAACGACCTCTTGTTGGAAGAAGACTGCCGTTTGCATCAGTGATATGAGGGTAAAATCATTGAAGGCCCAAACCCCATGTTTTCTCTTGCCTGCTGATTCTGGTAGCTATGGTAGTCATTTGCATTTGTAAAAACTGGTAGGTAAAGCAGGATTTAAGAGGGAGGGATTGAAATCCAAGTGGCTGGAGAAAAGAAGTTGGCTTTTTCCTTCTTCATTATTTTATTAAATTCAGCTTTGAAACGAAAGATTATTTTTTCCCCATATTTGTTCTATATAAAGTCTAAAGTGAAAGACTCTGAAACTGAGCAGAAAGAGCACCAGGAATGTGGCTTATCAATTAAACTCAAGTGCTAATACTCATTTAGATTGATAGGTGTTACAGTGCAGGTGCCCAGCAATATTATTTAATAGGTTTATTCTCAGTATGTATGAGTACCAGCAGTAACATAGCTTTCTGTTAACCAGTACACCTACAGAGAATGTCCTAGCAGCCACAGTAGTCTGCCATTGATTTGGAGAGGGCGTAGATCACATGATGGGTCTTGGTTTTGTTGATTTCGGTGGAATTAGGCTTTACACCAGACCTTTTCTGCTTGTCTGTTTTATGGTTTGTTTTTTCTATTGAACAGATCAAAGCATGAGCATTGTGAAGAGACTGCATCAAGGAAGATGACAGAAGCAAACAGCTTTATTTTTTTCACCAAGAAGGGATTAAGTGATTTTCTACTTTGCTTGTTAGAACAACTTGAAAAACTTATTAATGCAAACACTTAAAACACAAAAAAGCATCAAATGTGTAAGGTCTCTTGTAATTTTTGTTAGAGGTGTTAATATTATTATAGTGTCAACAGCTCCTGAGAGAACAAGATACAATCTACTTTAAATAAATAGCACTTAAAAAAGGTCTGTTTTGATTAATAGTATGTTCTTAGTCTGAAGATTTAAGATAAACGTTAACTGTAATTTATATTAAATATATGCTTTATTACTTTGTCTTGCACTGCTTCCAGACATAGCTTTATTTTTAGCACTGAAAATAATTTCTAAATGTTTTCTCTTGTATAAAGCACTGCTAAGTCTCACTCAAAACTTGCTAGAAAGTCGTATTAACTCTTTTCTCACTTCCTGACTGACCTGATGAAGACCTTGTTGCTTTTTTCAGCACAAAGCACTTTATAAAAGCAATGCTTCTCAATGAGCAAATGTTATTTATTCTCTCTAGTAGCTTTTTCATGGGCTTTAAAACTTCAGTCTCTTCAGCGTCTGGAAATTCTTAGAACTCAAGTTAGACTGAATAGTAGATGCCCTTATATTTGCGGATTTTTAATGGTCTTTGGCACTCTGTAGGTCCTCAGCTCAGACTATGTACATTGAAAAGGAATAAATGCTGACCTACCGGCGTAAGGAGGTAAGTTCCAAGGTGGAGTAGGAATTAAGACTATAACCGAGGTTAAAGAGGCCCAAATTCATTATATCTCAATTATGAAGGATTGTCAGATAGGCTCAACCACTCCTCCAAGACTGATCCATTAATCCAAGTGCAGAAGTGGCACATTACTGGCTAGTGATTCCAGCTGCTAGCTCCCACGTATTACTTACTTGGAAACTGCAAGAGGCACCAGAATGTTTAGATATATTATGTGTCTAATGGCATTTTTATTTAAAAGACTAAGATCCAATTTTTCTCAAAATTAGAAAGGTAGCAGCTCTCCTCTTTCATGCAAGTTTTTAATGGATCTTAATGCTTTGTTACTTCATCTGTAGAGAAGATTCAGTACTGCTGAGTATTAGCACTAATACTAATGCTAGTACAAATGCTAATGCTGCACACTTAGTACTTAACACTAAGTACTTTCTAAGCAAAGAGTGAAGAATAAGGTGTAACTAAGATGATAAATTTTATTAACAGACATAAGTACATGGGTTGATGTAATGACAATGTAATAAAAGACAACTGCCTGTTGTATTATGTTTTAGATAAATGATATAAAATTATTAACATATTAACAATATCTTTAAAAGTGGGTTTAACTGAGCCTTAGAGACTGTAGTTAAGAAAAAAATACTTTAAGGGTGACTTTAGGCAAGTTAATAAATTAAAAAAACTGTCTTTGCAATGTAGCTGCCAGCAAATTAGGCTGATTGTTTTGCAGTCATCCTAAACGAAAGCACAACCTACATCTCACTTGTTTCTTGCTTATATTGCCTGTGCACTCTTGCAGGGGAAAAGAATCATTGCTTTATTAGACATCATCAAATATGGGAATGGAAGAGCAGGTGTACGTGGAGCAAGGAAGTCCTTATTTTTGCTTTTACTGATGCAGGCTTGACTTACAAAGAGAAAGAACAGGAGAGAAATTTCTGTGGTCCTTATCATAATACTATATGGGCACCTTCTGATAAATTTTAAAAAAATGTCTCAAGGACTTAGTCACCTAAGCCCTGCTTTTGAAATTCTTGTCCTTTGTCTATTACCAGTAGTAATCTGCTACTCTTGTCTGTTACACTCCAATATTGTAAAGAGTGGGCACTTACTGTCATTACCTGTCCCTAGATTGTTTTCCTCCTTTATTTTTGGTGGTGTGGTGTTTTGTTTTTGTTTTTGTTTTTTTTGTTTTGTTTTATTTGTTTGTTTGTTTGTTTGTGGGGGTGTTGGCGGTTTGGGGTTTTTTTTGCTGTGTGTGGGGTTTTTTTTGTTTTCTAATTCATGTATTTCTCTTATCCCCACATGTTCATGCCATGGAAATACACCTATCTCCTCCTCTAGGCCTACTGGGCAAAATCCCAGACAAGAAGAAAATAGATGGGCTGATCTTACTTATGGAGACTTTCTTCTCACTTAATGCTGCCTTTGCCAATTCCCAAACATATTCTGTTATGTTGGCAAAGATCCTACACAGGCATCTTTGTTTCTAACCAGTAGCAAATCTGATCCTTATGTCATGGTATATTGATTTGGAGGATATTTGAGAAAGTTAAATGACTTTATTTTGTTTAAAGGACTCAGATGTAATATTTCTCACCAGTTTTCAAGAATATCATCATATTCATTTAAAAAGTGATGGGTAAACATGCTCATAAGCATAGAAATGTCACAAAAATAAGTTTTTAAGGGCTGGTAATTTCAGTTTTAACAGCTGCCTGCATCTGCTCAGGCCTACCTCTGCTAAAGAGGCTTCCACCCATGGAAGATTTAGCTAAGACTTTTATTTTTCAGAGGCAAATTTTTCACAGGCAGATTTCTTGAGCTTAATTTACTGCACATCCTTACTGGAATAGTTCTCAAGCCTCTGCAGATGCAAACTCTCAGGGAGCTGCCCACCTATATACAATTTTACATGCCCTGCAGATAGCTCAGAGGTTCAATTGCAAAACCTAGCACTCAAGGACAGCTGGAAATTTGTGACAGTCCCTGAAAGACTTTGCATCCATAAACAAATGGCTGGATTACGCTGATCCATAAATGCATTTTCTCCTATCTCTGGCTAATGCAATACAAGTAGTCTTCCTACTGTTAACTACTTCTGAAGCGACACACAAGAGAACATAAAGGAAATGGCATATATTCAGACAGAAAGGCCATCAGATCATTTGCTCTTTATGCTAACAAAAGACTTCAATAACTACTTTTTCAGGAACCAGTAAGTACAGAAGTATTTCTTAATTGAAGTTCTGCTTTTAGAAAATTTTAGTAAAAAGTCATTCAGACCATAGAGGAAATTCAGACCATAGAACTTCTGCTCAAGAGCAGGAAAGCACAGCTCATGAACAAGCTGTGGGGATGAAGTTACAGACTTCAGTTTACCAGAAGTTTCCTCTTTTGTAAGAAACTGGGAGCCTTCATGGTAGTGCCACCTCCTCATCACTGCGCAATTTGTGTCAGCCTGCCCTTTGTGTCAGTACCCTCACTGCCTCATCCCATCCCACTGCTACCCTTGCTTGGCAGCTGGGAGGGTGGCAGGATGGACACAGGTCTGCAATTACACATGGGCTGAGTGTGCAGTGGTGCCAGTGGTGCACACCTGCTGGGTGCCTGGATGTCTGGGAAGGGCTGCTGCCCTGCAGTGAAGCGACTGAGACCTACTGTGGCAGCAAGCTGATGCTCAGGACACAGTGCTGGGCAGGACCAGGGTTGTGCTTCAGGACACAGTGAAGCAGCTTCTGATAGGTGTCATCTGCAGTAACAGATGAGCCATGCAGCCTATGTTGATATGAGTAAATCGAACTTGTCCAGGACAGCTTTCTGGTGCTAAGGCTGACGGGTACAGGACATGTACGTCTTTGTCATTAAACCTTCCTGCCCTCATGAAGCAGTGGCTGCATCCAGGGAGCCTAAGGAGATGACTACTTGGCGTTGCTAACACTGAACTTGTTTAGGAGAGGGTCAATAGTCATGTGCCAAGAGCATGGTGGTGACTGCTGGAGTGATCTGAGAGCCCAGCACTCCTCCTGGCACTGCTCATGTTCATAGAGCCATAGAATAGTTTGGGTGGGAAGGGACCTTAAAGCTCATCCGGTTACAACCCCCTGCCATGGGCAGGGACACCTTCCCTACAGCAGGTTCCTCCAAGCCCCATCCAGCCTGGCTTTGAACACTGCCAGGGGTGGGGCAGCCACAGCTTCTCTGGGCAACCTGTGCCAGGGCCTCACCACCCTCACAGGGAAGAATTTTGCTCTAACATCTGATGTAAATCTTCCCTCTGTCAGTTTAAAGCCATGCCCCTTGTCCTGTCACCTTGTCCCTTTGTAAAAAGTCCCTCTCCGCCAGGAGAAGCGCACCAAGATAAGTGTAGCCACAGAAACTAATGCCACATGCTGAAAAATACACAGTGCCTAGTCAAGGGCCACCACCACACAGAAGTTGTATCTCTGGTTTTCAGTCTGGTTTTATACTCCAGTTCAGCCTTATTGCTGTTTTAAAATACATTGGTCTGAATGCTCCACAGGTTCCCTAGGCTGACATGACTTCTATTGCTTCAAAGATCCTGTATTAATTGCTGGGTCCCTATTTTTCTTGAAGTGAAATATGAAAACTTGTAATGAACAAGTTCTTGTTCAATGTTCTTCTGTTGGGAATATTATGAAGGTATTTGGACTTTGGCATTCTTTTCACACTTCTGCAGGGTCATTAAAAAGCAATTTTTCTTTAGCTGCAACCTTTTTGGTTGCCATTAAGGATTTCCAGGTGCATTTTCTCTCTAAACAGGGAGCAAATCCTTCCTTTGTAGCAAGTTTCTCTTAAAGAAAACAGATTTTTTTTTTTTCTATTTTCTAACTTGCTCATTCACCTCAGTATTTGAGCATTTTTCAAAGCATTGAGCAAGGTGATCAAAACATTCACTACATTTGATTCTCATACATCTACAAGAAAGATATGAACCTTTTTTTTTTTTTAATACAAATATTACTTTGCTGCCTATTTTAGAGAAAGAGAGAAAAAAACAGTACTCCTCCCTTAGAGGGACAATTTTTTAATATATACTGTTTCAGAGACCGTGCCTCATATAACATGTTTTACTGTGGTCAGAGAGGTGACCATAGACTGAAACAACAGCATGAAGACAATCCTTCAGCCTGCCAAAGGTAAGGACTGAGATGTTGATCTTGATTCACGGAGAATCCTGAGCAAGTTACTTGGGACAAGTTACTGTGCTCTCTGGGAATTAGTGTTGCTAAGAAATTTCTTGCAGCTTTCTCTAACAGTTGGTATCTTGAAAACACCAAAGGCTGTATCACTTTGCCATAGGATACATTATGAAAGCATGAGATTATGAAATTTTCAGACCAGAAGCCTTTATAACTACATAGCAGCTGGAAAAGACCAATAATCTTGGTTGAAAATTTTTCAGTTTCAGACTTCATTTATTTCAGCTTATTTATACACAGTTTCTATGAGCTATATAGCAAGACCTGCCTGAATATGGAAGTTTTAACAGTTCAGTGTGCTGTTATTGTTGATTTTTTTCTCAGAAAGAAATTTGAACATTTCAAAACATTCCATCTTTTAAAAGCTGGAACACTTGGATTTACTTTGCATAATCCTGAGAGCCTTTACAGAAAAACAACCCAAAACCTTAATAAAAAAATATTTGGCCTGAATTTCTTTTTAACAACTGTGGAGATGCAGCTGTTAACACAGACCTTTATTACAGTACTACCTTATTCCAGTTTGTGAAAGTGTCTTCAGGCAAGCAACCACAGCTGCAGTGGTGGGACTTAGCCTGTTTATTCATGTTAATCTGAGCCTAATGTAGACAAAGATCCAGAGGAACAGCTGAGCTATTTGAATGTTCTTCAGCAACTCAAGTCATCTACAATGACTGCATCTGTGGGCAATACATTCAAGGAACCAATCAAGGGTAAGTAAGGAATCTGAAATAATTTAGGGCCTTCAATTGGTGTGACTTGGAAACATTAAAAAAAAAAAAGTAAAATAATGAGCTGTCTGCTAAAAGCAGGACAGACACTCTTGGTATAAACATTGTTTAATGAACAACCAGTGAATTCTTGTAATTAATTGTACTCATTTTCTATCCTGCCTTGTCTACTGAAATGCGGAACAGCTCCTGTCATTTGCATAAGACATTAGGTCGAAGTTATTTCATGCTGTAATATGACATGTTGAAGTTCTATGATCTAACTGTTGTGTAACATCTCATCCACATGATGGCTGTTTCACTTTGTCCTTCAGTTCCCTTGCTGACCTGCAGCACTGCAGCAGCAGATCAAAAAAAGGCAGAAGTGCTCAAGAAGAGGGTATTATGTTTTTAAATAAGAGTATAAACAAAGAACATCACAGAAACACAATAGCAAACGAATAATTTAATCTTTTTGAAGTCTGGATATTTGACATATGTGTAGGTTTCTTACCTTGAGGTTATTGATGTCTGTAATTCAGTTGAAGATATTTAGTGGAGGCAGTCAGTTTGGCTAAAATTCCTTGGCTGTAGAAAAAACAACTCTGAAGTGAAATTTCAGAAGTTTTTCTCATTATCTAATCATCCTGATCTGTAGATATGAAACAGTATTTTATTTTAATCTTGCTTCAATTTAGCCTTGCAAGCATGAGATATATAAAATACTTTATAGATAAATTAAAAAACCCCAAACTACTGATATTTTAATCTTTCTTTTATGAACGGGAATTAAGAGGATTTTCATTTGCTTTGGACTTGATGTCAGTGCTGAATATTTCTGCATTTTTTTCAAAAAAAAAAAAAAAAATGGAAAAGAAGTTGTGTGCAGTTGTTTGATCAATAAGCAGCTGTCTGTAAAGCTGTGTTTTGCACACATCCACTTGTCAGCTCAATGCTACTTCCCAGGGACAGAGTGGCTACAAGCAGAGAAAAGATGATATAGTAGCTGAAGAACAGTTGAAGCATAAGAGATTACAGTGATTTGGGAGCTTAAGCAAATATTTACGAGTAAGTCCTTAGATTAATTTTGATGGACTTTCATAATTAAATGTCTATTTCTTTTCCTCAGCAGAACCACAGACAATTTAACAAGTGGAGCTGTTTATAATGTATCAAGCAAAACTAGGAAACCACCACACAATTCTACTAACACAGGTTCTGTTCCTAACCTGAACGTAGGCCCCAGTTTTTTTGGCTTGGAAACCTCATCCAAGGTTTGGGCAAACACAAGCTCTTTCTAATTCCTCTCCTCCAATCTGAAAATCAATCACATATTTATCAATGAAAAATACATGTTTTGCAATCAATGCTTATACAAACTGACAAAAAGAGGGAAAAGTACTTGAAACCTACGCTTTTTATAAAAAAATATTCAAAACCAGAAAGCCCCTATTTTAAACAAGTTGTATCATATTCTGTAGTCTCATGATCAAGTACAAGACTGACAAAAGATAATTTCTGATGCACTTTTGTACAAAGAAATATTACCAACACATACATGGTAACCCAACAGCTAATGCTACTTTTCCTCGTCAGATGACTCAATTGTACTTTTGAGAGCCAGCTGACTTCCGTAATCCATGAAATTGAAGAAAAAAAGAAGTATATGTTTGTAAATGTCTATAGTTATTACAATCTTATGTAACACTACAATATGGGAATGGCCATATGAAGTCATCAACTCAGGATTTTCATTAAGATAATCTGCTTATTCTGCATTTCCCTACATGATAACCACAGGAGAAAAGACAAAGAAATTATGAGTGAAAAAAAAAAAAGGCAGGATGAGAAGAGGAAAGGAAGAAGTCTTCAGTCAAGGAAAATATTTTCCACAGCTTTTTTTTAAAAAAAAACCCTGAACCAAACAACAAGAAGACACACAAACAAAA
This sequence comes from Psittacula echo, assembly GCF_963264785.1. NCBI lineage: Eukaryota > Metazoa > Chordata > Aves > Psittaciformes > Psittacidae > Psittacula > Psittacula echo. Next base: position 70,889,805 of record NC_137742.1, on the reverse strand, counting down.
ATCACCGAGTACCCACCCTTGTTAGATTGGCAAAATACAACTATTCTCACAAAGCATTACTTGGTTTTTAAGTGGTGAGAATCTATGGGCGACTGCATGCTCAAGCCTGGAGCATTTCTCAGTGCGTCTGTGGTTTGAAAAAGACAGTTTCATAAGTCTGCTTCTAAATTTACCAGAACTTCAAATAAAATTTCAGTCACCCGTACTGCCAATATAGCAGGTCACTCACGGAGAAGGCTGGGAGAAAAACAACTACAGGATGAGAAAAGCAACACTGCTTTTAACAATTTTATTCCAATGAGTCTTTAAATGGATCCGTTTTAAATTTCTGTTAATATGGAGTTCCATAAATGGGCAGCATAAACTGTCACCTAATTTAAAATATAAATCTGAATATAGTCATCATAGTCTTTTTATGTATGATTTAAAATTGTTATTTTGCAATGCATTGTTTTATTAGGAAGCATTTCTTTACCGTTGAGGGTGTTCAAACACTGGAAGAGGCTTTTTAGGGAGGTGGTTGATGTCCCAAGCCTGTCAGTGTTTAAGAGGCATTTGGACAATGCCCTTAATAACATGCTTTGACTTTTGGTCAGCTCTGAATTGGTCCGTCAGTTGGACTAGGTAATCATTGCAGGTCCCTTCTAACTGAAATACCGTATCCTGTCCTGTGCTGTCCTGTCCTATCTGTTCCTGTCCTATCCATTTGTGTCTTATCCTATCCTATCCTGTGCTATCCTTAGGTGACATGGTTTAGTGTGAGGTGTCCCTGCCCATGGCAAGGGAGGTTGGAACTAGATGATCTTAAGGTCCTTTCCAACCCTAACTATCCTATGATTCTATGATCCTGTCCTGTCCCTGTCTTGTCCTATCCCATCCTATCCTATCCCTGTCCTGTCCTGTCCTATCATCTCTTCTCCTATGTATTTGCAGGGTGTAATAGTCCTTCTCTTTTTCTTGTTCAAGATTACATCACCAGAAGAAGCCTCCTTAACAACTTGCTTTGTGCCTCTGTTATGTTTTCCTATAACCATTGTGTATGTAACCTGCTGCCTTTCTTGATTTTGTTCCTGTCAATGCTGCAGTTTATTAAGCATCAGGAAGGCCGTATTTACCTCTTGAGAACTGTATGGACACCACTGACCTCATGTGGAAGCTAGCTGACAGCCTGAAAAAAATTAATTATTGGTAAATTATTCTTACTGGAGCTACTTTTCCATTCAAAAGTGACTACAGCTTGTTTGCCAAATACTGCTTTTGAAAATTCAGTTAGATTGGTAAATTTAACAATTCTACGAAACTATCAAGAATGACTCGAACTATTTTGCAGGACTTACAGGAGCTACCTATATACTTTCTGTGAGTGAACCTAGTGGGGTTCTGGGGCCGTGTCTGAGTTTTAAAGGTTAAGCAGAGTCAGTCACAGAAGACCTTTGTGTAATGGTTTTGAAAATGCTGAAAGTCAACCCAAGTAGCCACCTGTGGCCATGCTGGGATCAGTTGTCCTCACTGGTGATATTTTTGACAGAAACTCATGTTGTCCCTGCTCAAAGATGACTAGAAGCTGCATAGTCCAAAAGACAGCACTTGCTGAGAAGCAGGGTATGCCAGCTTGGATGTGCCAATTCAGTAAGTTTCCCAATAATCTGGGATCCTGGTCAGAGTGAATCTGAATCTGCATGGGAAACACCATTTTTCCTGCTGGGACACTCCCCTCCACACTGCCTTTAAGTGGCAAGAGGTGACCACCAAGTGAACTATTTGAGTGTCATTAAAACAGAATTATACCTGGATTTCAAAGAGTGAATGATTGAAAATAAGGGTTATCTGTGGTTTTTTTCTGTAACCACCTATTCCTTAGTTAAGAAAGCACATAGAGCTTGCCTTACCCTCCTCTTCTGCAGGTGGAACAAGCTCAGCTCCTCTGGCTAGAAACATCTCTGGTAAGACATGACGAGTCACAGGTTACCTACTTTAGTGTCAGGTTCCCACAAAGATTTTGAAGGAACAAAGGTATTTTGTCAGTAAAGCAGGCTTGTTGAAAGCTAGGAAATTTACCTGTGACTTTTGGAGCTGACTGTAAATTTTCAGTAACAGAAAACAGCGGCAAGCTTTCTTTCTACAGGAGGCAATAACTTTTCATTTTTCCCTAAATGGTATTTCTCTAAATGACATTAAAAAAATTAAAGAGTGCGCAACACTGTCATTATGTCCTATAAAACTACTTATGAAACATTATTATAAGGAAATTAACACTGCAGTTAGAAGAACATATCTCTATCTAGAATTCTTATACCACATAATCTTCTGAATTATGTAAATTACAAGATCCATGTAAAATTAATTAGCCGCACTGAGCTCTATAAAGATTAATATGTTCAGAAAAAATCACAGAATCACAGAATGGTTAGGGCTGGAAAGGACCTTAAAATCATCTATTTCCAACCCCCAAATAAGAGAGAGATGAATAGCCAGTAAGAGACAAAACTCCTGCAAGTGATGTAATGGCAGAAGCGAAAAGAAATGACCGACTACCTCTGTAATATATCAAGTTATAGAGATTGAAAAAGATCTCTGGAGGTCATCTATTCAACTCTGTCAGTCATGATGGGGCCAGGTTGGATCAGTTTGTTTAGGTCCTTGTCTAGATGAGTTCTGCATATTAAAGGATGAAGATTGCAGTCTTTCCGTTAGCATAATCTAAGTACAGCTAGCAGCACAGATAAACAGAAGACATCATATCTTTATCTTCTTTTATTAAAACCCATTGCAAGATCAAAGGTTTCACGAAAAAATAGAAACTTACAAATTGTGTGAATAGTTTTAATGCACTCATAAAAAGACATTAGATGAAAAATGACTGAGATCTGTACTATTTCTGCAATATAATCCATTGCCTGAATTCTGAAAATATTGTGGCCTTTTTTTGAGTAAATAAAAAGCCTAGCATTACACGTGTTCACATATATATACCACTTACTTAAAGCAAAAACTTTACCATATATATATATAGATATTTTTTTTTTCCAGAGAAATTAGTTCATCCCCATTTTCAAAAGACTAATAAGAAAACAATCAACACTCTCATTGGAATTACTGTGAGCTGATGTTTCTGTTGTAGAAAATTATGCTATGGAAGTCAAGAAACAGTTCTACAGAGTTATGCAGCCATACTAAACAAGCTCCTAGGTTATGCTGTGTTAGACCTTCTGGATTAGCAAAACATTTTGAAAATAATGGCAATTCCTCAGCTGAAGCTTAAGCATTTCATACTTTGGCTTAAGATGCTGTATCCTTTGAAAAACAAATACCCAGTGTTACACACCTGAAAACATTCTTAACCAAATAGTAATACTCTGAAGGTTAATGCAGCTTCAAGCTGAAGCTGCAATATCTGTATTTTCACTACCTCTTTGTCTAACTGAACTCCTTGTGATGTACAGAAAATTAATCTGTTTTTGTATTTACTCTGGGTATTTTCTTACATACACTGTATTATGAAGTGTCTGATCCTGCAAATTGATACCCATGATGGGACTTGTATTTAGATGGCCTTCTCGAGGTAAGCACTTTTTGCACTGTAAACTTTGTTGTAAGATAACAACCACACATGATATGACAGCTTATAGCTATTTATCTGAATGTCCTAATTCAGCAACATAACAGCATAGTCAGAGGAGAAAAAAATTGAATTTTTTTAAATTAAAAATTTAAAAATATTTTCATTTTTAAAATATTTTTTTCAATGAGATGTTTAAACATTGTCTAATAATTTATTTCTGATGGTGTATTCAATTACTGTTTCACTTTATGAAGTGGAAACTGGTTATCAGTGTTAGGTGAAGCATTGTTAACTTATAAGAACAGTAAAACATTTGGAAATCTCTACAGTCTCCTATTTTAAACAAAACAAAATGAAAGAAGATACAAATTCTGTTGAGCAATAGAAAGAAGTAAAATTGTCTATTAAATATCCATTCTTTCACTGTCATCATTTACTAAGATTTGTGTTTAAAGTAATGACTTGTCTAATTATCAACATGTTTATAAGAAAATAACAAATCTATGTAGATTTTCTTATTACTGTGCATCTTTAAACTCCTTGTATAGCTTTAGTAAATAATAAGCATCAAGTTTAGCTCCTAGTTGCAACACAGGACTCTTGTTGATCAACTGCACTGTTGCTAGCACAAATCAAAGGAAACGCACATGACCAAGGCGAAGTAAACAGAGGAAATCAAGCTTAAGATCTTCTATAACTCAAACTATCCAGAGAAATAACAGAATTTCACTTCAAGAAATCTGCCAAAGGCTTTTATATATTTTATGCAAACAAAACAACGATGTATTTCAAAACACTTGCTTTAATATTAGTACATAGTTACAGTACATTAAAGTCAGTGTACAGCTTTTTCCATTTTATTGTAATCTCTGTAAACTCACGATTATATTGCATCACACGAAAGGTTGTGAACCCTCTGCAATCCCCATTAGATCTACTGAATGCAGTAGAGTGGAACTGTCATGATGGTATAGGAAGTTAAGAGGCAGTAGACATATTGGGTGTCCAGCCCATTTGATAAGCCCGTTCCAATGTCCTCTTGCAATCCTGTAGTACAGTACTGAAGGTTATATGTGGATACTGCTGCACTAGCTGCTCCACTGTGGCTTCATTCACCTGCAATTGAAGAAAAAGATCTGTGATGTGAAAAACTGAATAAAAACCCAACATCTTGCAAGCTAAATGAATGATTGAACTTCGGATTCTTGGAAGGACTTGCAGGATTGGGCTCTTTTCTGATACTATAGGTTTGGATGCATTTATCACAAAGCAAACACACTAAATTTAATGTTCTGCTGGGGAATTAAAAAAAAAAACACCACAAAACAAAACCACAAACCAAACCCAAGCACCACCACACCTCAATTTTACTGTAAAGGAAGAAGTTTTATGTAACATTCCAGTAAATTCTGTTTTGATTATGTGATTGAAAGCAAACAGGAAAGACAAATAGTCCCTGTTTCAAAACAGCTTTGTTTACAAAACTGTAACAATGTTTATCAATCTATTAAATTATTTTTATTCCATGCTTGACTATGCTGGCCCAAACCTAATTATTCAAGGAAAAGTCATCCCATTTAACAAAGTGCTGCCCAGAATAACAGATTTCTATATTGAAATAGAAACATTTATTCAAACTCCTTCAAGCAGACATAGGTTTGAAGTATAAGACTTTTCTGACTTTGGAAAATGAAAATTGATTAAATATATTAATTAATTTATGGCACATACTAAGTGTAAATTTTTACACATGCTAAGGAGTAACTTGGACGAGCTTAAGAGCTGGGCCCATGCAAACTGCATGAGGTTCAACAAAGCCAAGTACTAGGTTCGGCACCTCTGTTGGGGCAGCACCCGGTATCAATACAAGCTGGGGGATGAAGGGATTGAGCATACCCATGCAGAGAGGGACTTTGGGATGTTGGTCAACAAGAAACTGAACCTGACCTGGCTTCAGTGTGCGCTCACAGCCCAGAAACCAACTGTATCCTGGGTTGCATCAAAAGGAGTGTGACCAGGAAAGACAGGACCTGTTGGAGAGAGTCCAGAGGATGGCCACAAAAATGATCAGAGGGATAGAGCACCTCTGCTATAAGGAAAGGCTGAGAGAGCGGGGTTTGCTCAGCCTGGAGAAGTCTCTAGGAAGACCTTATTGTGACCTTTCAGTTCTTAAAAGGGGCCTGTAAGAAAGATGGGGAAAGACTTTTTAGCAGGGTCTGTTGCAACAGAATGAGGGGTGATGGTTTTAAACTAAAAGAGGTGAGACTCAGGCTGGATATGAGGAAAAAATTCTTTGCAAAGAGGGTGGTGAAACACTGGCACAGGTTGCCCAGAGAGGTGGTGGATGCACCATCCCTGGAGACATTCAAGGCCAGGCTGGATGTGGTTCTGGGCAACCTGATGTAGTGGAAAATGTCCTTGCTTATTGCAGTGGGGTTGGAAATAGATGACCTTTAAAGATCCCTTCCAACCCAAACTGTGATTCTATGAATCAATGTTACTGAACAGAACGTGCACTGTACTGTAGCTATCAATGTGGCTGCAATGAAAAATCAGAGATAACATGACTTAACATGGGTAAAAGAATGCAAACTATTCTATATTGAAGGTAGATCAATTTACTGTTTTACCAATTACCAATATAGGTCAACTTTTCCACAGGTTAAAAGTACTGCATGTCTTCACTTATGTCATTGGTAGGAGTACTTATTTTAGTCTACTGGTGCGAGGCTAACAGGTTTTTGTGGGCAGAAATAGTGGGTTTAATAATTAAAGCATACAAGCTTGTTGGGTCTGGGATGTCCCTCCTAAATCTTGGACATCAAAGGTAGCACCTTTATTCTTGACCAGGCAATGCAACCAGACAAACCTAGCTAAACCCAGCACCTCTGCAATTGCAGCACTGTGAGGGGATGAATTTGTCAATTATTTTTAAGATGACTGGAGTTCATATGACAGAAGTAGATAGCTTCCTTCAACCATTAGACAAGTAAAAGATTAACCTAAGAACCATGACTTTTAGCTAGCTCTCTTTGAAATCTTTGCTGAACACCTGCACATTTTGAAATGCATCATCATCCCTGCCCATGGCAGAGGGGTTGGAACTACATGACCTTAAGGTCCTTTTCAACCCAAACCATTCTATGATTCCACGATTCTATGACACTGCATTTAAATGCGGAACCACCTAGATCAGTAGGATGTACAACTGACATAATTGTTTCCTTTTATACTCCACAGTGTTCACATTCAAGGCCAAAAGTAAAAAACTAGACAAAAATGTTTACTACCATCATGAAGATCCATCTTGGGAATAATATTTTAAAGCACACTGACCACAGTATCTAATAATATTTTTGTCCTTAGAAGATAACAAGGAGCACATCCTTCTGAACAGTGATTGCACCCAATGACAAGGATAAATGAAAGGTTTAATAGCCAGTTCTTCTACTTTTATAATAGAAACACTCAATCTTCATTGAAAGTTTCATCTAGCTGAGACTGACTTGGATAGAAAACTGGTTTAACTTCCCTTCATTGCACAAATTGTACTCTTTTGGCAAATTGCTATGTTACAGTAACATCTTCCAGTGCTGAAAAACAAGAAGTTATTTTTAATAAATCAAAATGAAATCAGAGATAGCACAAGTCCTCCAAAATATTTTATATTTATAGCTGAGTACATACTTTCAAACTGTCGGCAACTCTTCCTAGAAATATTGCTTGGAAGGGAAGAATCCCCTGTGGTAGCAGTATTTGCTACTTTTTGCCTATTCAAAAAATATTCAAAAACCTCTTTACCTTAAGATTTGTGGTGCAGAGTGCCATGTCAGAATATGTCATACTATCAGCAACTTCTTCAAATGGTTAACTCAGCCACAACAAAATGCTTACCACACACAACTGCTCATTCTGCTCTTTCATAATGGGAAACTTATTGCTTATCTGCTAGGTATCTGAAAAAATTACCAGTAGATAAAGGCTATTATGATTTGACACATAATATTTGGGCTTATAAAGATGATTTGCTATAAAGATGATGTACAAACACAGGAAGATAGGTAATGATCTCCATGTCTTGGTGTCTTTGAATCAGGACTGAAAACATTTACAGAAGCTACAGTCTAGCAAGATATAAGCTAACGTATTTACTACAAGGCTAACTTAACTAAAACAGCGTGGCCCATGATACTCAGGAGGACAGGTAATGTTACAATGGGATCTTTTAGTCTTAAAACTGATGAAAAAAGCTTGTGGTAACCATCTATCCTAATGGTTAGGCCATTACTCAAATTACTTTGAGTTTGAAAAATTGAGTTTACTCTCATGATAGAGGAAAAGTTATCCTACCAATCTTCACAATAAATGATCAAATATATGTAACTTCTACTTAAGTGTAAATATTTTCATCCTAAGGAACTAACAGCCAGCAGCAAAATATTATGCTGGACAAAATAAATTCTATGTAATATTACACAACAGAAGAGGATGACAAAGGATCCTATTTAGCAGTGAGATAACCTACATGGATCCCAGGATGAGAAACAAACATGAACAGTTAAGCCACAATTGATCCCCTATCAGAATATTTTGAAATCTTTTCTTTTACTAGGAGAAAATTCAGGTCAAACACTAAAACACTGTAAAAATTTAGTATGTTAAACTCCCTGTAGTATTGGACTAAAACTGTACTACCTAAAAGGTACAAAAATAGAGAAATCAGAATTTTATTCTTTGATAATGAATAAGTCATATCTGAGTCAATTCCCTTAGTATCCTTGTCATCAGTTTCCCTTATGGTAGGATTAAGATGAAAAGTCGTAGGCCTAATCATTAGAATACACACTTCAGCCTCCTGAAGATGCAGTCTGGCTGGTGATAAAACAAAAGTACCGAATGCCATTCCCCAAATAAATTTTTTACAACAGAGCAATTTTCCCTTTGAGCTTGAGCAGTCTTGTTCAATGAATGCAAACTAAAAATCTTCACATCTTAATATGCTTTAAAATGTTGTATTTTTCTTTCACAGAACTTTCATTAATCTTGAGTTGTCAAAAGGAAGACTACTGTCTGAAGATAAACTAGTTAGATTACCTAATACATAATCATTCATTTGAATAGCCTTTCAATTATATTTTAACACTTAATGAAAGAATGCAGTCCTTATCACTAAGAGTCAATGTATTAGGTTTGTGGGAATCCTGGTCATCAAACACTAAAAAGATAACAACACAGATTGGTTTGAACTTGTTTTTTCTTGCTGAAATAAAAATTTATTCCAGGCCAAACAAGATTTGAAAAGTGAAAGAAGCTGGGTTACAGAAACTGGCAAGATCAAGTGATATCATCTCCTGAACACAATTTTGCTTAAAGACATCTGAATACATATTGCCTGTTTCCCAGGAGAATATACTTGACTTTGTGACAAATATCGTCTGGGTGGCACCTCCTTAATTTCTGCCAGTGATGATGATATGATTGTGAAGAGCATATTTAAATATTATTTGCACTAGAGAAAAAGAATACTTCCTCATGTGATAATTATGAATTCATGTGGGAGAGAAGAACATCAATACCCATCTAGTCCATTTGAGGTGGAAGGACATTCTCAAAAGGGTTTTGAGAGTGCATCTCTAGAGGACTTCATTCTCACTCTGCTAGGTATACACACAATGTGGGTAAAATATTGAGAAAAATGTGAATCAGTGTTGAAAATTCTTTTGGTCCTTTAGGTAAAATGACCTACCTATAACACAAAACTTGAAAAACTCCTCCAAGTCTGTAAATATTTCCCCCAGAATAAACTAACTGGTACTTATGAGCTAATTTCTCAGGTTCAAGATAAACTGAAGATATAGGTTTCCATTAATAAGTTACAGGGCAAAATATTCACTCAGATTTTTGATCTGGTATTCTAGACTTTCGCATCCGGTCTGATTGCCAGTATTTACTGATTTGGTACACCACTTATATCAGCCACAGACCACCGTGAGTAATTTCTTTCATGCCATCTTCCACAAGCTCTCATGGAAAATTCAAACTGCAAACTAGAAAATTTTTGGGTTTTGTTTTTACATGTGTCATGTCATTTGACAGAATTCTAGTGATAATTTCAGCACTGTTTTCTGTCATTTCTGGATTCTAAAATCAGGATTTTCTAAAGATAGCAAAAGATTCCAAAGGACTAGGATCTATTTTTCTTCACCTTTTACTTCCATTATGATTCTATGACAGATCTTATTAAATTCAAGGGAATGAAGTTTTCCTAATGCTGTTAAGATAAATTAGGGATTACAATTGAAATCATCAGCCAAACTACATATTGTTTTTAATGAGACTGGTATCTTCATTCACATACGGAACAGAAACAGATTTTCCTAAACAGGACATTCCTACTTCTAGTTAACTTGTCTTCAGTCAGTATCATGTCCAGGAAAGCTTCTTTTGGACTACAATATCAAGCGGCACATACAAGGGCTTTAAAAGGATTCGGGTTTAAATGAGAGAACTCCTTTGCTATACTTCTAAGAAGAATTGTAAGACTGCCTACTGATCTAAAAAACTCCACATGAAGGGTAGTCTTTGAATGCAACTCTGATTCTAAAACTGTTAAATTGTCCCTAGAATGTCTGTGTTGTGTCATTTAGAGCAATACTGAAAAACGACAGTAGTCATGACCTGAACTGCAAGTTTTGTGCTGCTCTACACACAGAAGAAGTATTCACTGTTAATCTAAAATGTTTCTTACATGGGGAAAAGCTTAAGGATAACACCCAATTCACTTGAAAATTAAAAAGAGAAAGCTATCTCAATTCCAAGTTAATAACTGAAACCACCAAGCAGCCAAATTAAAAAAACCCAACCAAACCAAACCAAACCCAAGCCCCCAAACCTAGGCTCACATGCAAAAACTCTAAGACTTTGAAAACTGGATTAGGGCAAAGGTGCAGAACTTCTTTGTTAGGAAAACTTGCCTATGCTACTCAGCTGTTTATAACATCATACATGGATGGATTCCTGAAATAAGTTTTGTGTAACCTCTAACCCAACCCTTGGAGGCATGTGGCTAGCTGACTTTGGAGAGTACTGACATCATGGGCACTCTGATCCTGAGGACAATACAGGTAGGTATCTTCAGTTATATAACTTTAGAGGCTACTCATTAATAAAAAATAGCAGACCAAGTTATAATACTGTTAGTCTGCAATATCTGCACAGAAAGGCATTAATAATATACAGAACTTCTAGCTTAATTTTATAAATCTGTGCTTGTAAAGAATTTAGGGAACGCTAGTATGTGAGAAGTAACATTCACACCAAAAGATTTTGAGGGCTACCATACATATAACATTTGATAATAGAGGTTAACAGGATGCAAGTATTATCATTACTCTTCCTCATATAAAGAATCACAACTTTGCACAGAAGAAATGAAAACTGTTTTGTTCCAAAAAGGCTTTCTTACCACATTATAGACACTTGTGCTTACAGAGTCGTACTGCAGTATTAGAGATACTGGATTTTGTGTGCATTTCTGTCTTAGTATACATATACTAGTACTAAATGAAAGCCGAATTTGCAGTTAGTGGACAAAGAAATGAGGCTATAGTCATTGTGTGTATCCATAATGATAGATTTCAGACACATTTTTTGTTCGAATTTCCCTGATGTTTTAACAATAAAATCCAAAATATACACACTTGGAGTTACACAGAAACAAATTTTCATTCACACTTCCTTCTCTCTGAGTTGTAGTTTGCTTTTTCAAGTCAGTGTCTTATAAAAAGCGCACTTTGATTTTTTTTTTTTTTAATAGTTGAATGAATTATATTCTCAGGTGGCCCAATTATAACTGTTGCCTGTAGCCATAACAAAATTAAAGATTTCTGGAAACGTTTTGTGTGAAGTGCACTTGATCAGCTAAGGCAGACATATTCCACAGAGTTTCAGTGACTGCCCTCATGCCCAGGGGCAGAACCTTTGTTTAGGACTTTAATAAAATAACAGCACTGCCAATATTAGCACAATATCCTATAGTCCAAATAAAGTCCCTTATGATTTCAGCAAAGAATTTATTCTGATTTAATGGAAGCTGTTAGCTAAAAAAAAAAACCCACATACACATACGTACAAACACCATATTGTGGACTCATAAATAATGAAATTGACAAGTACAGTCTGATTATCATGACATTCGACAACTTAATTGTGTTAAATCATAGCAATTAATTTCACACTTATATTTGAAAAAGGGAAGGAGCAGGTAAACACAAATATCAGTAATCTTTTCTGCTGTGTGAAGTGAAATAAACAGATCACACAGACTTTCTAATATTCAGTGGCAGCACTTCTGGAAGGATTTCAGAAAACACAGCAAGGCTGCTTGTGGAGTATAGCTCCTTTACAGTTCTTGCTTAAATCTCAGCAGAAAGGTGGAGTCCTAGAGGGATGAAATTCATTATCGTGGTTGTTTACACAGGTGAATGCTATTGCCTCAAACTGCCAGTCCCTGCACGATTGCTGCAGTCACCGTGTTACTACAAACTAACAAAATAATCCATTTCAGGTGTCTGTGAATTTACATAGTTTTCTAGCAGAACCCTCATTTCAGGGCTTGCTCTCCTAATCATTACTGCTAATACAGTATTTAATATTAAAGTTGTGTAAGCTATAAAGTTTCCATTTTCAATTATCATTGCTTATTGTGAGGGTTTACTTTCTGTTAAATCAGATAAACCATTCCAAAGGAGCCTTCTAGTTTGTCTGGTTGGTTGGTTTGCTAATGCTGTTCATTTCAAACATGAACCTCTAGACTCCACCTATATAAGATTTCAAGGTAAAAATACCAGTATCGTAAGCATTTCAAATTATGATGAAACTCTGTCTGTTGCTTATAAATTTATACTTATAAGAATTGTATGTAACAAAGACCCATATGCAGTGAAATGACAGTTTATTTATATAGTGATATTCTTTCAGATTACTTTCTGCCAGTTGAATTAATAGCACTGAATATTTTCCTTCCTATTCTGCTACATTAACAATAAGTTGAGCACATTATTGTAATACTTGTCAAAATAACAGTGTGTAAAACTAACAAAGAAATCATTCTCAAAATTTGCCAGCTGGCAAAAAATGACTAGAGGGAGGAGAGGACAATGCTTCTAAACAAATCTTCTGGGTTTTTTTTGATCATGTTGACTACTTCACATTGCATTTTTCCTTAATAGTTTGCCTTATCCTGATTTTGGAGCATTGATCATTACCTGAGGGCTCATCTTTCCCTAACAGTATGACATGGTCAGGTAGGTGCTTTTTAAAAACTAGGACAAGCTCATTAACTCAGTACAGCTGACTGTCATGGATTGCTGCTGAACAAATCTGCTGCTTCAGACTGGAAGATAAAAATCTTTTGGTACAGAAACAGTTAAACTAGAAGTATAAAAAGTTCAATTTATATAAAGAATCTTTTTTTATACTTTAGCAGATGCTTTCATTCACCCAGATAATGGATTTGTTATCCTAGTTAGTTGGGGGGAGGAAGTATTGTGCTGTATTTTAAAATTGTTGTATTGAAAACCAAAGTGAAATAAATGCTATTTTTCTTTTGTTGTGGATTAGCAAGGCTAACTGTAATTTCCTTCTAGTGGGATTCACAGATTTTATAAAGCTAAAAACTTCATTATTCATAGGGAGACATATTGATCACAGCTCCTACATTATACATGTAAAACGTTAAAAAATACAGCCTATCCTTTCCAATATGCAGTAACGTAACTTGAACAAATTATAGTAATTTAAGGGAAAATAAGTGCTATAGAATTTTTCTTAAAGGGAAGGATTGTGTATTTTCAGTTCTCTTCAGTATCACGAAACCGTAATTTCAAATTCCAAAAAGAACCCCTTAAAATATAAAAGGAGAAATGGTATCAATTTGTCAGGTTTGTTGTTTTTTTTTTTTATATCAGGCTACTGATACTATTGTCTGAAGGTGGAAGGCAAATTGCTATGATAATTATATTAAAACAAACCATGGCTCTGTACTCTTGAACTGTTGATTAAGACCTGTTTAGCTCAAAGACGTATTTGAAATTTAAAGATGTATCTCTAGAACTGAAGATCTCTTTTTCACTTGCTTAACTTCAGTTACAGACTATCTAGGCAAATCAAAAGTTCCGTGGACAAAGGGGAAAAATGTTTCCAGTCATGATTACTAATATATAGATAATATGTATATATACACACACATATACTTATATCTAAATATATTTTATATATTTTATATTTCCATATTCTACATATATATGATTTTTATACCTAAAGAAATTGAAAACTCTTTTTGCCCTCAGATAAGTTTTTTCACAAGCTGGCATTTCCTCATATACAACTGGAGCTGCATCCCAGTTAGGCTAATGATTTGCAATTTGCAGAGGATATGTATATATATATTTATATATATACACTTATTTCTAAACCAGATTTTACAGAAGAATAAAGTAATAAATTATTTTTAAAATCTGATTTTCTAAAAAATCTTTACCTTACTTAAGATGCAAATGACTTCTTCACAGACCATTTTTATTTTTAGGGGTCATCTATCTTCCTTACTCTCTGTGGTAATATAAAAGTGTTTTTCTTTTTGTCAGTTGTACTGATCATAAATTTCTGTGCTCTAACTTCTCAGTAATAAGGTAATAGGAAATACATGCTCAGTTCATCTGAGAAAGTTGTCTGGAATAAGCTACAGGCTTTCAGAAGTATTTTCATGAAAAGCAACCTGATTTTCTCAAAAAAAAAAAAAGAAGAAAAAATTCAAGAAAAAATCAAGGAGTAAAGGCCTTGATTTATTAACTGAAATTGTGTATCTATTCACAGCCAACTTTGGCAGACTCACTTCATTTCATTCACACATAGCTGTGAATGTTGGAATTTTGCGGCCTTTGTTTTTCAGTGTCATTTTTCTGCATATTTTCCCAAGAACTGTCTGCTGCATTTATGTGGTAGCACTGCTGATAACCATTGCAAATAGCACCACAGCTACAAGAAAAGTATCCTGAAATATGAAAATCTGTATTAGAAAAGCTTCAGGAGGACTATTTTGACACATTGTTCAATCAGCCATGCTACTAGCCAGAAAAACACCAAGTTTTTAGCCACTATCTCCTATGTGATACCCAGCCATTTTCCACAAAGGTGAAGATTTTAAACTGCCATTATTTGAAGCTGTTTAGGTTACTGTGAAAACACAATAAAGAACTGCTACAAAGACATCTTTACAAGGAATTCTACCAATAAGAGAAGATTGCCCTCTTCCGGCATGGAGAAGATTGCCCTTTTCCAGCATGAAGAAGATTGCCCTTTTCCTTTGATTTCTTTTGGAAATATGAAATATAAAATATTTAGAAATTTGGTTCGAAGCACACACAGTCATGTTCTCTTTTTGAGGTGAACTGAATATAATCCCTCATTCTGGAAACAACTTTGTGCCCTTGGTACTTACTAAGGGACACATCAGAGCTTCAGTGTACCCTGCAGTAGAGAAGCCAGCAAAGGGTTGCCAGATCCCCATGTCATGTCCCAAAACACAACCTTGGGCTGCAGCCCACAATAGCACAGCTCTCCTCTCTGCATAGAAACTGTGAGTTTGTGGTTTTCCTATGCTGCCAGAGGCATTGGGAAGAGGCAAAACAAGGGAATGAAGCCTGGCACAGATGTAGGCAGTAACACTAGAATGCAAACCAGAAATACTATGTCCTTTAAGCCTTTTCCAATTACAAACCTCTAAAATGTCCTGCTTAGGCCTTAAATAACTACTGATATTATCTCTTACTGCTTTCAAAAGAAATGGAGACTCAGAATGGCAATGTTTCCTTTTTATAAAACAGATGACTTGTGCAGCCCCAAGAGCCTGTGCAGGCCCTCACAAACACATGCACTAGGAAACCACACATGAACTAGGAAAGCATTAACCAGCAATGACAGAAATACAGACCGTAGTACATACATATAGTTTAACTGATGAGGTAGTAAGACTTATTTTCAGCATCAAAGTAATATCTGCACAGACTTAGATTAGGCACCCTGTACTGTAACAGTGTTCAGAAGGGAGAAGTGTCCTAGCTGCTTTCAAGTACATGTTGGTGTTTGTATGCAGGCAACTGGGGAATTGTATTGTCCAAGATATAGGTATTTAAAAATATTTAGAGTCTACTTTATGAACCCCTAAATAATTTTGGAGGTCTGGATAAGTCTCTCAGAAGCCTATCTGACAGAGAAAATTAACAGTATGTGTCTTCAGTGTAGAGTCCTGCAGAGATCAAGCTCACGTTTCCTGAGCTACGCATGGAAATGGAAGCAATAGGTTATACTACCACATCTATATGACAGTATGTCATGAGCCTTGCTGAGTGTGATTTTCCTGGACAAGGTGCTGCACTTTGGCAGGCCAGTTGCTATATCAGCACTTAAGCCCGTGTCCCCCTGGCCCTGCACCTTTCCAATAGCACCAGTTCTTTCAGGCCAATCTCCGGGCCTTAGGGACCACTGCTGTGTAGTGTAGGGAAAGACAAATTTGCCTAAGTCATGGAGGTGCTAGTGAAAATTAGAAAAAGAAAAAAAAAAAGACATTTGCTCAGTAACTCTGCTTCTAATATTTTTATATTGAAAAGAATATTCAGATTTTGTGTATCTAAGCATAAACATGTTTTCTGAACCAGAATTTGACTACGAATAGTTCTAAATGACTTTCATCATTTAATAATCTTTCTTCTGTATATGCTTTGCAAATAGGGATTATGCTGCTACTTAGCAACACTTAAATGCTGAAAAAATAGTGTTAAAATGCTTATTAGAAAACTTGCAACTTAAATATGTGTCCTCATTATGATGATCTCATGGAACAGTCAGCATTTTGAGACTTGTCAACATAATGACATTTATTTTGAGGCAAAGACCATATTGCTCCTGTGGTGTGCATGTTAGATGGTAGGAAACATGATAAAAAGAAAGGTCATGGCAACAGCAATTTCATGAAAAATGAATAATTTGGTTATTTTCATGGTGTGGATCAATAATGCTCTGCATCTACTGAAGCACATTGCCTGGAGGCATTCAGATAATCAATGGCATAAAACAGAGACTGCCTGTACCCAGGCTTGCAGCCTCTCTGATCTTTCTTGGGAGGACCCTTGACGCCTCTAATTTGTGTCAACTGCATATCAAAGAAATTCCAAAGAGCCTGGGTCATAAAGCATACTTTAGTGGTAACCATTTGAAGTCTACTTACATATGTTCCTTATGGAACTGTGTTTAAGTACTTCCCTTCCAATGCCTGGGAATTCCTAGAAAGGCATAGATGCTATCTGGTACTAGCATTAACAGTCAGCACATCTTAGAAAATGAAGGCTGGTTAGAAGGCGCAAATCTTCTAACTTTCTCTTCACTGCAAGCTGACAATAGCCCAAAGACAAGAATTTCAATTAACAGGGCATGTAAATAAACCCTTCTGCACCACCCAAGAATTCTCTTTAATGACATTTTTAATTTAATAGAGCAGCCACTGGAAAAAATTAGTTCTGAATGATATCGGGAAAAGACAGTTGAAGATGTGATTTTGTTCAGTAATTTCTCTGTTCATTTGCAGTGGAAAAAGAGAGCTGGCATCTTCTTGCTGCCAAAAATTCTCAAGTCAAGGATACTTACTTCATTCTGTCTGTGGAGCTGTGTTTCCCATCTAGGCTTTGCAAGCAAGAAAATAATTTCCAGAGGTAATCTTACTACTAATGTGTTTGCTGTAACAGCATTTACTAATTTCTTAACAAGTTTTTAGCTTACCATACTTTGAATATTCATATACATGCACACATGCATGCATGCACACTACACACACACACGCTTGCAGACACACAGCTAACACTGCTTTTCTAACTTCCTTGTAGCTTTCTCCAAAATCTTTTTTTTCCTTTTAGCAGTTTACTTTCTCAAAAAGATTTTTTTTGTTTACCAATTGACTTTCATAACAAAAGAGATAGTGTGTAATCCTTTGTAATGAACTAGGAAAGCATTAACCAGCAATGAAAGAAATACAGACTGTAGTACATACACATAATTTGATGGAGGCAGTAAAACTTGTTTTCAGCATCAAGATCATTGATTTTCTGTAGCAGCTGAAGACAGGATAAAATCATTGCACTTAGATCCTTGTTGATCATTCTATGTTAGCTAAATCCACAAAATTTTTTTTTTGTGTAAAATTAATCAGCTGATTCAGGGTCAGCTCTAATTCCCAAGGTCAAGTAACCCTTTGAATGTTCTCTAAGTACATAATCTTAGCACAATCCATCAAAGAGACGCTCACACTCTTTTTGTCTATTGGCTCTTATAAGACACTAATATTTAGGAGATTAAGTGGAGTCAGCTTTAACAGACAGAGCAATTCTTCTAAAGTGCTCAACCTCTCCTCAAACTGGAAATTGTCTAAGGCTGGGTTTGCAAAATTATATTTCTAACTTTACAAGTGACCTGGAAATTACTGTTCTTTACTAGTTGAAATACTGGGGTTTGTAAGTGTCTTCTAGAAAGCACTGCAAGGGATGCAAGGTAATGGTTTTGAGCATAAAGCTTCTTAGGCTAAAAAACTGTGCTTCCACAGCTTGTATCAGAAATTTGCAAGCCTCCGAGATGCACTTATTGATGGGTACTCACAAGCTGGACATTTTGTTCATGGTGTCTGGAAAAGAAACAATCCCTGCAGGTATATTTTAAGATTTGAGATCAGAGACACTGAATCTCCAGTGACTTTTAGCTATTTCTGCCATGTTCCCAGGACTTTTGATCTCTCTTCTCTCAATAGAGATACGATTCCTCAAGGCTATATACAGTATGAGGTAGAGCATCTCTGCCTTCTTGTATTTTGTTCTAATGATAAAGTGTTAAAAGTTAGAAATATTCTTAATATATGCCAAGTAGGAAAGCTACGTATTAAAAAATTGAGTATTTTTTTTTGTTTTTCGGAATTATGGTTTTATCCAGATCCTTGTCCTTTCACAAACCATTATATATGAGCAAGACCACAGATGTACAGAAAATCACACTGGAAGTAACACTGAAGTTTGTTTGTTTTTTTTTTTTTTAAATTCTTTTGTTGCTCTTTTTATTTCTTTTTAAAAAACAAAGTAGTCTGTCATAGTAATGACATGACATACCAACCACTTTTAGCCAAAAATATTCAAAACCCTCAGAGGGCAGATTTTACATACAACTTTTGTGAGCACCTCAGGCTGTGGGTGTAGCCTCTGCGTGTATTTTGAAAATCCGTGTCAGCAAAAATTTAACACGCTCTTTTTAGTTGTCCAGATACTTTTTTAGCTAAATATGTGAACACAGTACAAGAAAAGAGTTATCACAGTAGTGAATATGAACCTGTTTGTACAGAAAAACAATTTTTCCCATCTCTCTTCCTTCCTGATACACTCACACACGAACACTCACTCTCACCACTCAGAAGCAGACACCATAAAATTCATATAAATGTTCTTTACCTGATCGCATCTCATCAGCCCTAAATATCTGAGAGACTTGCTGCTTTGTGCAATTTGGGTGGCTCCATGGTCTGTGATTTCTTTGCACCATCCAACATCCACTGTCTCTATTGTCATGCTGTATCGTCCAATGGCTATCAGAGCTGTAAAGATATTAAAGGCATCAACTATGTAACTCCTGAAGATGGTAAGCTCAGTTCTATGTATACATTAAACTATGTTTAAATTAAAGTTTGAGAAGCAGTTGTCATATACCTTGTAAAAGATCTTGCATTTTTAACTAGGTAATAGCTGTCTCTTCAAAGTTTTGCTGATTTTTTTTCATCAAAATAGTACTGCAAAGACAGCACAGAGAATAACAGGACATATTCTGTGTCAATAAAACACATGGTTTTAGAAAGCCCTACAGGTATCCTATGTCACGCATTTTATTACTATATTCAAAAATTGCATTTGTTTTCCATTGTTCATATTGATGATGTAATAACAACAATATGTCTCACTTTAACATTTTCCTCAGTGTTTTCCAATAATAATAATAATAATAATTATAAGTCATTGCTAGACCACTCTCCATCATCTTTACCAAGTCTTGGGAAACAGGAGAGGTGCCTGAGGACTGGAGGAAAGCAAATGTCACTCCAGTCTTCAAAAAGGGCAAGAAGGAGGACCCGGGTAACTATAGACCGGTCAGCCTCACCTCCATCCCTGGGAAAGTGATGGAGCACCTTATCCTTGATGCCATCTTAAGGCATATCAACGATAAGAGGGTTATGAGGGGCAGTCAACATGGCTTTACCAAGGGGAAGTCATGCTTGACCAACCTCATAGCCTTTTATGAGGAAATAACACGGTGGATGGATGA
Source organism: Psittacula echo (assembly GCF_963264785.1). Taxonomy (NCBI): domain Eukaryota; kingdom Metazoa; phylum Chordata; class Aves; order Psittaciformes; family Psittacidae; genus Psittacula; species Psittacula echo. The sequence goes on along the minus strand of NC_137742.1, from coordinate 70,869,839 downwards.
TGGCAGAGCGGTGGATGTGGTCTACCTTGACTTCAGGAAAGCATTTGACACAGTCTCCCACAGCATCCTCATAGCTAAACTGAGGAAGTGTGGTCTGGATGATCAGGTAGTGAGGTGGACTGCAAACTGGCTGAAGGAGAGAAGCCAGAGAGTTGTAGTCTATGGGGCGGAGTCTAGTTGGAGGCCTGTATCTAGTGGAGCGCCTCAAGGGTCAGTATTGGGACCAGTACTATTTAATATATTCATCAACGATTTAGATGAGGGAATTGAGTGTACTGTCAGCAAGTTTGCTGATGACACTAAGCTGGGAGGAGTGGCTGACATGCCAGAAGGCTGTGCTGCCATCCAGCGAGACCTGGACAGGCTGGAGAGTTGGGCAGGGAGAAACTTGATGAAATATAACAAGGGAAAGTGTAGAGTCCTGCATCTGAGCAGGAACAACCCCAGGTTCCAGTATAGGTTGGGGAATGACCTGTTAGAGAGTAGTGTAGGGCAGAGGGACCTTGGGGTCCTAGTGGACGGCAAGATGACCATGAGTAAACACTGTGCCCTTGAGGCCAAGAAGGCCAATGGCATCCTGGGGTGTATTAGAAGGGGGGTGGTCAGTAGGTCGAGAGAGGTCCTCCTTCCCCTCTACTCTGCCCTGGTGAGACCGCATCTGGAATATTGTGTCCAGTTCTGGGCCCCTCAGTTCAAGAAGGACAGGGACCCGCTGGAGAGAGTCCAGCACAGGGCAACTAAGATGATTAAGGGAGTGGAGCATCTCCCTTATGAGGAAAGGCTGAGGGAGCTGGGTCTCTATAGTTTGGAGAAGAGGAGACTGAGGGGTGACCTTATTAGTGTATATAAATATATAAAGGGGGAGTGTCACGAGGATGGAGCCAGGCTCTTCTCAGTGGCAAACAATGATAGGACAAGGGGTAATGGGTACAAACTGGAACACAAGAGGTTCCACTTAAACTTGAGAAGAAACTTCTTCTCAGTGAGGGTGACGGAACACTGGAACAGGCTGCCCAGGGGGGTTGTGGAGTCTCCTCCTCTGAAGACATTCAAAACCCGCCTGGACACATTCTTGTGTAACCTCATCTAGGTGTTCCTGCTCTGGCAGGGGGATTGGACTAGATGATCTTTTGAGGTCTCTTCCAATCTTTAGCATACTGTGATACTGTGAATAATAAAAATTAAAAAAAGGCTAGGAGGAATTAAAAAAAAAACTTGAACCTTTATAAAAGGAAATGAAAAAGGATCTAGAAGTTATGAAAGGACTGAAAAATGGTAGGTAGAAGAAATCACAAAGCACCTGAATAGGTTAGGACGACTTTGACATGAGATGGCTGGTCTGGAATGCCAGAAAAGATACATATCACTAGCACCCTTGTCACCATGAATTAGAGCACTTTTCAGGAAATACAGGCTCAAAAACTGTTAAGTCAGGATTTACTAACAGAAATGAGCAGCTTAAGAAAAAGTCTGAGGTTATGATGCAGAAGTCAGCCATCTGCATAGAGTCAAGGATGTTTACAGTTTCAGCTCTACTTATAATGTAGTTACTGAAATGATGAATGAATGACTCAGACCAAATAATGTGAATATCTTTAAATATCTTTAAAAGAGTTTAAATATCTTTAAAAGAGTTGATTTTTCAGCAGCTGTGGGCCAGTTCTGTTCCTGCTACAGAACATTCCGTCAGAAAAAGAAAAAAAAAAAAGAAAAAGCAGTTATGAAGACCTGGTAGCTCCTGATAAGCCAGATGCCAACCTTAGATAATCAGGTGTAAGTGAGATCTAGAAGCAGAGAGGAAGAACTCACATGGCCTTGCAGTGGTTCTGCAAAGACCTGTACTGATGATAGACAGCAGTAAGAATAATTTGCAATTTATAAATATTTAGGTGGATTTGATCTGCAAACAAAATTGGCCAAAAGAGGCTAAACACATTCTCAGAATCGGTGGAAGGTGCTGTAGTACATTTTTTTTTTCTTATTGCAGCAGTTCACCAAAAAGGACAATGATAATTGAATTTTGTAACTGACATAATGAACTTATGATACAATCATCTACATAGCAGCATCATGGCTTGATTGATTTTTGTAGGACAATACCAACTTTCTGCTTTCTCCCTGTACATCCCTTGAAAACAAGTCTGAATCTTGCAAATACATAGATATATGAATAGCAGAACATAAACTTTTAACTTTTTTCATAGCGTCCTTTTAAAATATCATTTTAATAACAATTTTAGAAAGAAAGACAGAAACTTTCTCCATATATTTAAGAATAACAAAAGCTATAGCAATTATAAATTATTGTAATTCCACACAAAATGTTATAGATGTGAATTAGTGCAGGCATACTGAAAGCCTACCAATACATTAGAATATTGTTGGTGAAACAAAATTTCAAATATTTTTACGGGAGTGACATAATAGATCAAGAAATCACACTGGTGAAAAATTCTTTCTAGTAAAAGCATCAAAGGAAATTAGAGATATAATTTTTGGGAGTTCTGTCACAAGACTTAGATTAGAGAGAAAGCTGGGGATGATGCTGTTGAAGACTAAAAAAGGCTGTTATACGTGTGCAGAATGCCCCAGACTAAAGTATAACCTGCATACCATTAGTCCAAGGAGCTGCCCTGAATGTGGCAAAAAGAAGCCTTAAAGCACGAAATTTCATGCAGGTATCTTTATATGTACATATGAAATAAACTGGATGAATAGAAGATTTTGTCTTATACAACTTTTTCAAACAGAATATTCAAAGAAAACCACTATATAACAAAACATAATTTAAAATATGCTAATTCATTGTTCAATACATTTCTCTGTATTCTGGCATTTTCGGGGGGTAAAGCATTTAATTATAACCTAGGACTGTAGTTAAAACCCAGTTAAGTTTCATGGGGTTTTTTTATACAAAGATAAAAATATTTTTACTTTTTACATAATAGAAAAGGGACTTAGTAATTATTGAAATAATTACAAAATAATTATAAAATAACAGATCATGAAGGCTCTTTGCAGAACTGGCTTTCACTACCTGAACATCTGTACTTTAACCAGCCAGTTATTATTGGTGTTACTTCTTCAAAGTATTAAAAGAATGAAAAAGGGATTTGGAAAACATAAGTCAGTTTTCATAAATCAAACTATATATGTATGATTTTTGGAATGCATTCTGTCAATTATCAGGAAAGCCAAAGCACAACTTTAACCATACTATGTGACAAAACCCATTTGTTTTGGAACAAGTAAAAATACTTACAAGAATAATATAAAGTGGAATAAAAAAACCCTCATGATGTTATGTATCAATATGACACATATCAAAGAATTCCAACTGTGACATTTGGGGAGCAGGGTTTTCTAGGTAAATACATTTTGCAGTTCAGAAGTTTCCAATTGATTTTTAGACAACTGTTCATCTGTTTTCTTCACCTGTGTTCCACTTTGAGTATATGCAAATAATTGAATGAAATTTCATGCTTTAATTAATCTGTGTGTCTAATCTGTGCCTCAGGTATATTTCAGGCTAACCACGGTTGGGGTATATTTCAGATTAGGGACTGCTGAATGGATAGTATTTTTGTCTGGCTGGCCTTTCCCTTGCAGCATTTCTCACCATTGTCTCAACCCTAACCATTCCTACAGAGCCCCCCAGGTGTCATATGCCCATATGCACATATTTGATTTTCTGTTTAGCAGCATTAAATAGTTGGGTATTCTCTAATACATAAGAACAATTGACAGCATTTTCTAATTTAATTACAAATTACACTACAAATCTGCATTTATTGTGTGCAATTACTCCATTATAGATGCCTGAAGACATACAACATTCTGTTATATGCTAGTAGAAAATAACATAATTATTTTGTACTTTGCAACTCTCCGTCCTCAGATTAGTAGACTTTTGGAAAACCAAATATTCTGAGAAGAGTGTACAATGTTACACTGTTGTCATATATTGCAAAAGTTCATTTACCTGACACTTACAGGGTATGCCATTTTAAAGCATCTATAACCATATGTCCAGAAAAATTCAGTGTCTGCAACTGCACCCTCAAAAGAACACTCTTGGTCAGAGAAAAAATACACTATTTAGCTTCTATCAGCACCCAACAGTGGAAGATACAGGCCAGGAGGACAGGTGAGAATGTAACAATGCTTTCCCACATCATCTTCCTCACACATAAAGAAAATCAGTCAGGGACTTTCTGAACCAGCTTTTATGCCTCTCTGCTTCTGTAAGTTCACATAATTAGTCCTGTAGCTCACAAAATCTTTTAGGATCCACAACGTCCTCCAGCAAGGAGTCCCTTGGTTCAGCTACCTTCTCTTTCAAAAACCAGCTTCCCTTGTTTGTTTTGAACCTGACCTAAAACTTCCTCCAGGACTTCCCCTTTTATGACTACTTAGTTCTTTTGCAAACGCCTTTTGCAAATCCCAACAGGCTTTATCAGCAAGGTCTTCCTTATTCCTTCCTGACTTCTTCAGAGTAATCTGTCTGATATGACTGTGAAGCATGACCTCTTTAGGAAAAGCTGTGTCAGCTCTTCCTGGATATGTCTTATTTATTCATGTGCTCACTAATTCTCCACTAAGTATTCTGTATTATTACTAACTTGCCTTATGCAAGACATCAGATTTACCAGTTAATATTTTTCTGATCTTCCCTGAAACTTTTTTTGAAGTACTCTGGACAGGCAATCCTGTAGTAGTCAAGCAGTTTTAAGTGAAGGATTACATAGTACAGTTAGGAGCTTGGCTATTTCATCCTTGAGTTCTTCTAGAAGACTTGAGTACACACAGTTCTTCTGCTTGTATGAGCAAAATAGTTTAAACCACAAGTTTCAGCTAAGAAAATGTTTGCATTGCTCAGCAGCTTTTCTCCCTCACTGTATTTCCCCACAATAATCAGAATACATCGCTATTCTCAGAAAGCTTGGCAGTAATTTAACAAGGAAACATACAGTAAAAGCCTTAAAAACTATGTTTGGATCCTGAGACTTGGGAAGATGTAGCACAATCAGCAGTGAAGAACAGTCAAATGTGTGTTGCAACACTAACGGCAACTATGCTTGAAGACCTACTGTGTGACCAAACAGAAGAACATAATACATTGGAAGTTGAGGTGGGTACAATAGAATCCACTACAGAGTTTAAAGATGTTGGCTTTAACATATAAACCTCTCTGTATGTGAATATTTAACAATGCATCCAATTATTTTCTTTCCTTTTTTTACATTCCCATTTATTTTGGAAAAAGCAAGTTTTCCTATTTCTTTTTCCAGCACCAGGTTGGAGGAATGGAAATCAACTGGTGTACGGCTCCTATATAGCAGAAGATAAAATGTAATGTCTCTAACTGGAACTGGAAAATCACTTCCGCAGCCTTGAGCTGCATTAAGCAAAAATGTTTTCCTGTTGTAATGGTACTTTGTTGTAGCCAAGAAGGTGAAAGGACATATGCAGGACCAGGTTTGTAGGCAGAAGTACCGTCTTTTAGATGACCAGCTGGAGGATTTGGAAAAATAAGACAATTTTGTCCTTAGTGCATCACCATTAAAAGCAAATAGTAATTTAGCCTCATTTTATTTTAAACTGATTAAGCTAAACAGTCATAGCTAAATACATCTGTTACTACTGTCGGAAAGGACAGCCCTAGTCATAGAGGAAAGGTCTCCTTTTAACTGTGAAATCTATTTTGCAGCATGAAAGTCGTAATGGTTTAAACAATCTTTGGACCTGATTGAGGCAGGCACGGAGCTCTTACATCTAACAAAACTGGGGGGAGATGAGACTGTCGTATTTACTTTGCAGGATTGTTTCAAGAGATTCTTCACTGTGAGGGTGGTGAGGCACTGGCACAGGTTGCTGAGAGAGTTGTGGCTGCTTCATCCCCGGCAATGTTCAAGGCCAGGGTGGACAGGGCTTGAAGCAACCTGGAAGGTGTCCCTGGCAGACGGCTCGAACTAGATGAGCTTTAAGGTCCCTTCCAACCCAAACCAGACTGTGATTCTATGATTCTATAATTTCTTTGGTATGAACAACCAGTATTTGGCCCACTCTTAGTGTATTTTTAATTCTGGAAACTAATACTTCAGGTTTTGCATAATTTTGCCAATCTAGTCTAGGAAATCTAGTGCATTATGCAGAATTACATCCAGTTAAAGATATTTTTTACTGACATGCACCTACTATACAATAGAGTACTTCCTTAGTCAATAATCCTAGCTCAATTTTACTGAAAATAAACCCCTGTGAGATTAAACTGTGTTGCTGTTTTTCTCCTGTCATCACCTAACATACTGCCTATGTAGAAGACACTGCATCTGGTCAGCCTCAGTGAGAACTGGATAGAAATTTTAAAAAATTGATTATGACTGACATCAAACTGACACCAGGGCATTACACATATATATGCATTCATTTAAAAAACATTCCGGCATTTATTTATTAAGTTCTTTTTCCATTAATGTCAAAAGCATTTAAATGTGCAAGAATTAGAATTTAAAATTTCCGACCTCTCTAAGGCTTTTACACAGAGTAGAAATCAATCAGTCATCTAAGTATTACCAAGTAATAGTCTTCTTATGGAACTTTCCATTATCTTATACAGCCAAAAGCTATTAAGGTGGCTTTGATAGCCATCTACTAGCTTCTGAAGAGCCTAAAGGACCTAAAAAAACCCCCAAACTGGGAGAATGTTTATGAGAGTTAAAATAGCAATAAGCGGATATAACAAAAATAAAACTGGCAAAAAACCCTATACATTCAGATGTTAAGAAAATTCTGTAACAGTTCATCTTAGTGGAATGTGAAATATTCTCCTTTAGTGGAATTATGGAGTTATTCTCATCTGCTTGGGATATTTAAAATGTGAGTGGACAAAACTCTGGAGAGACTAAAAAGAAACTGTTACACTAGAAAGACCGAAGAAGCCAATTTAAATGGTTTTTGCTTTTATTTACATTATTCTACTGAATTATAAACAAAATAAAAAGATGCAAATGATATGGATAAATTATAAACGTTTGAATACATTGAACCTTTATCAGTCACCAAAATTAGTCTGATACTCCTCTTCCAGAGATATGTGGAAAAGCATTTATAAATTAGCCCACAATTAGACGTAAACACCTGCCAGTTGCAAAATACAGTTGAGTATAGACAATATACTGCCAACTAATTTTAATATATTTACAAATTAAAACAGTAACTTACTTAAATATTCTGTAAAATATATAACAGATTAAATACTGAATATTTAGTTAACATACATATTTATCCATAGAAAAAGCTTTTCTTTACAAGGGCACACCTAAAAAACTTATTTTCAGAAAACTTTTAAGTGACTTAAGTGTTTTTCCTTGAATTAGGGCAATAGAATTTGTTTCTTTAGAGCAAATCTTGGTGCTATAAGCAAAAGCTTGATAATTTTTCCTGCATGATACTAACAGATAGGATGTGTATTTACCCCTTATCTTGATGAGGTTGATGGTTATCTGCTATGCAAATTACATGAGGCCTTGCAATTTTGCGAATCTGTTACTTGCAGAGACACAATACATGCCTAATCTCATTTCCATGTGTCAAAAGAGGTTTTGCTGCTGCAACTACAGACAGTGGTTGAAGAAATCACTGTTTTGAGTTCTCTGCTACTCTGCTCATCCAGCAGAGGAATCATAGCTCACAACTGACATTGCTTCTGCCTTAAATGAAAAACATTTGTATAAAACTCACTGCACAATGTGACTTTTTATACAATTCATCTACTTTTGTTTCAAATTTATAAGGGCATTTTGATGACTGAATAAATGTTTGTTCATCATATACTGATATAAATTATGCATTCCACACTGTAGTTCATCTGCTACTATAGGTATTATCACTCCAAAATTTCTGTGCTGGTTTCCTAGGCAAAGTCTAATTCTGCTCAGGCTTTTGTGTGTTCGGCTGATGGTAAAATGACACAATTTTTTTTTATAATCATGACATAACAGCTACATTTCAGTGCCACAATGAAATAGCAGAGCAAGAAAGATGGAGTTTATACAAAAACTGGCTTTATACCAGGGAAATCAGCTAATCCCATTTATAATCAAGCACTTAAATGCATTCCTGGTTTTAACTGTATAAGTAGTACCCTTGAAATATAAGTAAATATACATAACAGAAGAGGTAACCATGAACTTCACTGTTCTGATAACCAAATGTCAATCTTAATTCCTTAACTAGTTTCCCTGTACATACACCCATATAGTAAGTAAATGGAAGCAATTAAGTCCTTTTTCCCTATGGTATGGCAAGTGATGCAAAAGGGAGATTGGTCAGTGTTATGTTTTTTAGTATCTTCCACTAGTGATATTTTAATATTTATAGCAACTGCTCACAGAACACAGTAACCAGAAAGGTATGTAAATAGGTAAAAACTTACGCTTTTGTAAATCCTAAAGAAGGTTAAAAAAGAAGTTGCTCAGCCTGAAAAATTTTCCCGATGGAATGTGGTATCATCTTTCTGGATATCAAGCCTGTATTTTAACACGGTGCATTTTGTTTTTTCTACGGTCTTCACCTGCCTTAGGCTGCTTGAGGTCTCCAGTGATAATTTTATTGTTATACCTTTGTGCATAAGTGGCTATGGCAACATTTCTTGAGAATGAAGTATGGGACTGCAATAAAATGCAGAAAGATATAGGGGCATGACCAAACTGGGAAACCAATCTAATAAGATGCCTCAAGGAAATGAAAAGGATACAGACTTTATCCCTTGAGCAAACCTGTTTTCTCCAAGAGTTTAGGAAATCTGGTCAAATCCCTTCTCTCTAGATGAATATTTTGACCTTTATTTGGAAGCACAGTGGCAAACTACTCAAGTTGCTACTGTAATTCTGAATAAAAATCTGAAAGAGGTAACACATGCATTGTAAAACAAAGTATTTCTGTTTTCTTTTTTGAAAACAAAATCTCATTATTGAAAGTATTGGTTACCTAAACAGACTAAAAAAAAATCTCTGGAGGCAAGAAAAATCCCAAGGAACTGAAAAAAATGAATGCCTGTGAGAGGAAAGACGGCAGAGACTGCTTTTATGCAGGAAAAGTATTTTATTTTATATTTTTTATATGAAACATACTTAATACAGGTAAGGGGTTTTTTTTATTTATGTAAGAGACATAAAAGTAATTGGCATATAGTTACGCAGCTAAGGTCTGGTTGTGCTATGAGATTACACTAAAGTTGGTACAGTGTACACTTCTGTACTCAATGCCAACTTTATAAGCTGGTATATAGAAAAAGAGTGACTGATAAATCAACTTTTATCCCAGTTCAAACCCCAGGAAACAGAGGGCAATTAGAAGGCTATGATTTCCCCAGCAGGATTGACTTAGTGCTTGCTTTACTTCTTTATCTTGCACACTTGGCGAGACTAAAATCATAAACAAACCTGTACATTTGTATGAAAGGTTATTAGAAAAACCTATCCGTTGTCCTACAACGTAAGCAAAACTCTGCCATAAACTAGAAATGAAACGAAGAGCAGAAAAGAGTGATTTTTCGAAATCATCTTTAATGTAACAAGGTTACACAGCTGTTTCTCCAGAAGTCCACACTAAGAAGGCGGCTAAAAATGGAAAAAATCACACAGTGTTTTGTCATATTTTATACAGGACTCTTAAGAAAAAAATTCAACTTTGACAACAATGAATTAATGTTAAATATATCTGTGTTCTAAATAAACTCTATCACTGCAGAAGAAAGGATCTGTGACATTTCAGCCATTTCAGCATCATCTTTTGCTCAATGCATACCAACAGCAAAAACCAAACCAACACAAAGAAAACCCCCAAATCTTCCATATAAGGATGCAAAAAGCTGCTAGTACTGGAAACTGACAGGCATGCAGTATATCTGTTTTTGTCCTGACTGTGGAGCTCTCATAAAAATATTAAAACCCACCCATTTCAGAGATGGATTGCAAAAGTGATAATAACTGCTGGTTTAAACCCCGCAGTCAAGACAAAACAGCCCCTGTGGACTAAGCTTTTAACAACATCTCTATTTTCATTTGCCTGAGGACACTAAAACATTACTTGTTTTCTTTGTATTATTTTGCGTAAGAGCAATTTCCATCATTGCTACAGACACAGTCTGATTGCAAATGAAAGACAGTAAGCCTAAGCTTCAAACCCCAAGAAAATCATGGAGCCACATCTGAAGGGCACAAAGATCTTAATTAACAATCTTATTATTCCAAACTTCTGGTGAATGAGTTTGGGTTTGGCAAGTCCAAATTTCACAGAAAAAGTAAAAATCAGGATGTTGAGATACTGATTGTCAAGAAAGCAAACTTCTGGTCAGTTTTCAGTCACATGGGATTGTAAGAGAGAGGGTAGAAACAGAAGATGTTTCCATAGCAAGGGAATTTAACTTTTTAGCCTTTTGAATTGTGGGATCAGCCAAGGTAAGAGTGCCTCTTGGAAAATGACACAAAGTAATCCTAAATAAGATGGGATTTGCAAATTTTGCTTTGTCCTTCTTGCCTGCTGTATTCTTCTGATTAATAAATACTGACTTTGCAATGGCTGCTCAATGGTCTGCAAATACTTGCCGAGACAAAGGATAACATCTGTGACAGAGGCCTATACTTATTCTGCCAGAGAGTGAAAATATTCAAAACAGAAGTCATAAGCTGAAGAACAATATGATCGTGATTTTTGTCTTTTCAGAAAGGAGAAATCACAAATTTATCAATTTGAAAGACTACATATCAAAAAGACTAGAAGATTGGAGTAAGGAGAACATCTTATACATGCGTAACAACATGTTACTTCTGTCATGCACTAAAGAATTTTACATTTTCAATGGTGAGAACAATGACTACTTAAACTATGATTCAGTATAACAACTTGTAAGTTTCTATGAAATTAGTAGCAAACAGAATAGAATAGATACATTTTTAGTACATAAAACTGAATCAAATGAAGACAGAAAAGCCGAATAAATACTTCTAGAAGACAAAAAAATGCTTACAAAAATAAGATTTTAGTTATACAACCTAAAAATGGAAGAAAATTGCTATGGGAAGTTTTGGATTTTATTGTAAAACTTGTGATGTTCAGTACTCAGCAAGCACTTAAACATTTGACTGTTCACCAAAACACACAAAAAGTAACAGGCAATAAACCCCAAATATACCACAGATCATGAGGTGTTATACCAGACAGACTGTTCAGGCATTTCAACAAACATATGTAGGCAGTACTCTTTAACTACCAGAAATACACCTGCTGCCTTTTTATGATATTGTTACAGTATTTAAAGATCTCTACATTAGGAGCATAGATTATTTTCTGTGAAGAACTGCATAATTTTTTTTTTATAACTGAGTCAGTTCATATTCATTCTCCTTACCCAGTCTTCTTCAAAATGGTAAGTGAAGACTGGAAAACTGAGATTCACCCAATAGGGCTAGAACTGTTGCATAGTCTTGTAAAGTTGTATGCCTAGGATCTTGGAATATAGGCTTGACAGGATAGTACTAAACAGAATGAAAAAATTTCTGTGGACTTCAGTATACTATGGATTACGTTATGAAAGGGCAGCTAGCTCCGTGAAAGAGTTAGGCAGGACAGAAGGTAAGTGATCATGTGAAGTGTAACATATTTTGAAAGAACAGAAGAGCAGACAAAAGCATGAAATTGAAAAAGTGAAACCAAAAATTATGCATATAAACATAGATATATCTGTATAGCACACATAAATTGATGAACATGGGATAACATAAAATATTAACAACTTTATTAAAACTCTTTACAGCCCTGCAGTATCATTCTGTGACACATTATGTTTCCTCTATAACTAATTTTGATCTTTTTTTTTCTTTTTCCCTTTTTTTTTTTTTTGTTCCCTAAAAGAAATCAAATAAATAAAATAAAATTGTTGGCATCAAACATTGCATTTTGCTTGCCCCATGCACATCTGTAATAACTTGGCTGTGCACTGAGCTGCTAAAAATGTGAACATACAAGTCACTTTAATGACAAGCCTCCATATATCCCAAAACACATCACAGATCCTGATTGTCAAATTTATCTGCAGAAGACCTGAGTGTTTACAAGTGGTCCAAAGCCTACTTCACACTGTATTGAGAAAGGCAGTTTGAAAGCTGGTATTTCAAAAAGAGGAGACTCAAGAAGTCCATAAGGACTTCCATAAGAAGAAATTACTCAGCTTCATAGGATGGTAGAAAAGTCAGAATTAGTCTAAAACATACTGAAGAAATTAAGAGATGCTTAGGCTTGTATTAGAAAAGCAATCTGAAAAATAGCAGCAACAATAGACATTACTGAGTAACATGACTTAGATACCGTTATGGTATTTCCACAGCATTAAAGAGTATAAAATACAATATTCAAACAAAATAATTCAGGTGCACCAGCACTGATCTTTCAACTGTTCCTTACTTCTCAGGTACTTTAATTGTATTTTGAATGTCTATCTTATTCAGCTGGAGAAGAAACAACTTTGTACACTAGTTTTGCCTTCTTTCATCCACAATTTTATAGCTATTGAACTAATGTTAACATTATATTAATATGTAGAAATCTCTAAAGACCTACAGCTGGTGAGGCTGCATCTTGAATCCTGTGTTCAGTTCAAGGCACCTCACTACAAGAGAGACAGTGAGTTGCTGGAGCAGGTCCACGGAAGGGCAATGGAGCTGGTGAAGGGTCTGGAGCACAAGTCTGATGAGGAATGGCTGAGGGAACTGAGTGTTTAGTCTGGAGAAAAGCAGGCTGAGGGGGGACCTTATCACTCTCTACAGCTACCTGAAAGGAGGTTGTAGTGAGGTGGGTGTCAGTCTTTTCTCCCAAGTAACAGGAGGAAATTGCCTTAAGTTGTGCTATGGCAGGTTTCGACTGGATATTAGGAAAAATTTCTTCATTGATAAGGTTGTCAAGCACTGGAACAGGCTGCTCATGGAAGTGGTTGACCCACCACCCCTTGATATATTTAAAAGGCATGAAGATGTGGTGCTTATGGCCATACTTTAGTGGCAGAATTGGCAGCGTTAACTTAACAGTTGGACTTGATGATCTGAAGGGTCTTTTCCAACATGATTCTGAAGACACTCATCAGCCAGTGTAATTACATAGGCGTAATACATATAGTGCAAGTACAGTGAGAACCATGTTGTTTCTAATTCCAATGCTAATGAGGGAAAACCAAGTAGAAGAGGAGAAGCTAGGATATGGCAGAATAATAGCAAACATATTCACAGCATCTATTTTAACCTTAAGCTTATGCAGACTTCTCATCTAATTATGCCTGAGTACATTTGTACATGAGTACTCAAGGCAGCTCTGGGAATGCCATTTGCCATTAAAGGCTTTGCAGTGATCAGCAGAAGTACAAGCACTGCATTTTATCAAGGAGAACTGAACCTTCACAAAGAGGAGACTGGACACTCATGGAAGAAGGTGAGCAGAGAGTTCATGCAACTAAACTTCCAGATGTGCAGTAATACCTAACAGAATCAAATATGTATTCGTCAAAACATATTTTAAGCCATTGTCAAGATATGTCATTTGTTTTAAATTTAAAATAAGATTGAAATACATGCTTTTCTACATATCTATATGCATTTATTTTACTTTTATGAACCCTGGAATTGATATAATACTTAAAATTGCTGAGTTAAAATATATTACTGAAAGTATCCTAGATCTTTAAAGATATCCAAAAAGGACAATAAAATCTGATGCAGTGGCTGACAGACTGTTCTGACTGTTTCCTATTGTGCTGATTGTTTCTTAGGTCTCAAATCACAGCATGAAGTTACATACTGCATGTGCTGCAACAAATCTATACAATCAGGCAAGAACAGACTGTCAGCCTCAATTTTGTATTTTTCTGGTTTTGTCAGCATGTATCAATCCACAGCTCAACATAAATTAATACGAACATAGGATTTTGTGTCTGTCAACATTTGATACATTTCAAAGCAGTTGCATTGTTCTGCTTTGGAAAAAACAGGGAACAGTGATGTAACTTGTCATTAATTTCATTATGACTAATGAAACTGAGGTTGTTCATATAAATCAGTAAAACTGGATGCTGAGAGTGAGTACAGGGAGAAAGGAAGATAATTTAAGAAGGTTCCATACTGTGAATCACCGCAAGCAAGCTTTAAAAGTAACTTAGAAACTACTTTCAGGGAACTAGCTTTGAAGATCCTCCCTGTTAAATATCCAAAACACAGTATGAATATTCTAGAACGACAGCTAAAGCTGAGTTTCCATGAAAAAAAAAAAAAAAAGAATTTATCTTTAATTTCTTAAAGTATACTTCAGTGCAGTCATCAAACTGCCTTCAAATAATGACACCTACAGGACATCTGCAATATGTTGGTAGCTGAATGGTTACAGAGTCTTTCTTAGAATAATAATATTCCAGCATTAATTAGCTGTCTTGCATAATGAATAGAATGAAACTTCATAAAATTAGCTGAGTGTAATCACCTAAGGAACTCTTTAAACAATAATCAGCATGATGAAATGCAAACAAAAAGTGTTAGCTCCTAAGGGCTTGAAAAATACTTGTTTTATGAAGTATTTCTCCAGTGTACTTTACATTTGGGCATCTAATCTGTTTCCTTAATAAAGGCCATTTTCTTGGCAACTATAAAGAAAAGCAGTTTAGCACAGTAGAATCTTTTCTCTCTGACAAAATCTGGAATTTTTAGCTAACCAGATCAGAAAATACAGAGGAGTTTGTGCTAATTAGGTAATTTCAAATTATTAGTACTATGCATTAATAAAATTCCAAAATTACAATATAAATATGGTTTCAACAAAGTAACATGCACAGCCATACTGCTTGATAAAGAAATTGTTTATTTATTTTGCTTAGTGGGCATTAATTTTCGCTTTGGAGGTTTTTCCTTGTTATGTAAGAATGCAGTGGCTTACCTAATAACTTAATTTAGAACACCTTGTCAAAAGATACTAGAAACTGAAATAAAAATCAAGTTTTTAAGGAAGTAATTTTCCTAATTGGCTAGATAAAAAATTGGCATGCACACAGACAATACTAGTTTAGAAGGCAAAAAATTATCCTATTTTGTATCACGAATGCTGTGATACTGAAAAAGACATTCTGTTTGCAACTATATATATTTATATATAACTGGATATAACCAGTGCCCTCGCACAATGTCATCCAAGGTCTGAAAATCATATTAAACATGTTTACTATAAATGATAGGTAATGTCTAGGAGTATTGTCTGTGATAAAGTTTGGGAGAAAGAAAAGGGTCCTTGACGAATTGTGGCTAAAATATTACTCAAGCATGTTTCGAAGTTTTTACTGGCACTGTATGTGTTCATTTAGATACATATATACACTTAAATTAACCAACTACTAGATGGGAGCCTAAGTGAAAGTCACCTTAATGATGACAGTGACATGATAGTCACATGGAAACATATCTTAAGTTGGACAGCCACTGGAGGTGTCAAGCTCTGATTCCTTTACTCATTAGTAAAGTTCAAAACCTGCAGTCTAAAAATAGTCTGATGAAAAAATCTACTGGATCTACATTTGAGTCTTTCAGAAAACCCTTTGTTTCATCTTGTCACAAGAAAAGTCCTTCCCTTCAACGGTGTTATCATTCAGATAAATGAGTTCAAAGTCTTGCATTGTCTTTTCTAAGAACAACCCTTCTGGGTATATCAAAGCAGTACGTTCTATTATTAGGTAAATTCTTAAATAATAAGTAAATTTTAGCTCCTGGTAAGGGTCCAGACATTCAAACATTATTCAAATGAAGAGCGGTATACATGGAATCTTGTTAGAGAGTGGCAAGCATTTATCGGTAGCACATCTGCAGCAGTTTTGAAGTCTTTTCTTGATGTGTAAGCAGTCAAACAGGCTGAAGAAACACATTTGCTCCTTTCTGCCAGAAGAATAATTCCTTTCAATATTATTTATACTTTTGAGCATGAATTTTATACTTTTATGAAGAATAATCTGATGAATCATTATCTCTTCTGTAATCCAAAGGGATAAGCAGTTGCAGTGTTAGCATAACAGTGTCCACAAAAGTGAAATCTGAACTGGTACTAACTGAAATTTCCAGATACATGATCTCAGCTGGTAAACACTCTTCTTTGCCTTGTCCTCTGACAGCGTTTACAGGGACTGTACTTCTGTATGTGCCATTACAGATCAGTTGGTGTATGGGTGACAGAACCCCAGTTCTCACTAAACATTCAGGGGCAAGAAATTCCAAGTGTATGCATGCATGAAGGCAATTTTCTTGTGGGAAATAAATTGGCAAGTTATTTCCAAACTTATATCCAATTTGTGCACTGCCCTGAGATTCCAAAACTATTACTATTTAGTTGAATTGTATGCTCACAAACACTACTGACCAGATATGAAGGAGACAAAAAGAAAATATTATCATTTAAACTCAAATCTGCAGTTCCTCTTTTTTTTTTTTTTTCAACAGTAAGAGGAGAAAAAGCAAGACAAACTTTCATCAAGGAGTTAAAAAAGTTGTGGTTTTTTTTTTCCTCTCTTTCTGCTAGCCGTAAGTTTCCATGAGCATTAATCATAAATATCAACAGTGCTGCCACAGGTAATTTTCAACACTGAACACACCTTTGTGCATGTAGTGTAAAAAAATAATTTTGATCCTTGCAATAGATCAATACCTCTGTTTTCCTCAGCTGTGAGTATTGCTTTTATTCTGGATGTCTTTTGTTCTACTATATTGCAAGGCAGTACCTCCCCAACCCTGAAATGGACTTCCACCCCACTGTTACTGCTTTTTGCCTCACTGTCTCTGTCTTCAATCACATTGACAGTAATTGTTTCAAAAAAAAGTTTTTACTTCTTTTCATCCAAAACAGTACTTGTGTCAGAACTCTCTCCTTACTGCTGTAAACCTCTACCCCTTGTACTTAAACTTTTTGGTTGTTCAAAAAAATATGATGCTGCATAGAACCTACCTTCTAAAATACATTATTAGCTAGGACATCAGTTAGGACACTGCTAGATAATAGTATCTTCTGGTAAGTCTACATGTGATTACTCTTCCAGCTTTCTAAGGCAGCCATTTTAAATATTTTCTGTTAATGCTGTTAGTGTTTTCATTCAGCCCTGTTGTTGCTTAGAGTTGTAATCAAGAACATCATAGCTCCTACCATATTAAGTAATCATAAAAACTAAGTGCTCCAGTAAAGTTCAACATGGAATAAAACTCAAAAGAATACTCAGACCCAAAAGAACAACGAGCATTATCTAGTGATTTATTTCCAATGCAAGTGACACTAAAACTAGGATAATTAGAAATTATCCATACACCTACTTTTTATTTACTTTGGCAAACAGATTATGTCGACAGTTTTTCTACATTGCAGCATCAAACAGGAAATGAGTTACGATGTCATTTAGAGCCTACCATCATATATATTTCAGAGGTGTAATGAGTGCTTATTTTTTAACAGTGGCAAACTGAACAGAACCCACAATCCTCTTTCACTGCACTCCATAACACAGTCACATTAAATTTAGGAAACTGAAGTTGCTTCACTAAAACAAGCTTTATCTTGGGGGGGGGGGGGGGGGGGGAATCACATACAGACGCTATAACTTTCACTAGGTGGGAGCCAAAACTCCATTATGGCTGATGATCTTCATTACCCATGATGATCTTTTTTGCACCAAACAGCACCAAAAAATCTGTTGGCTTTTTTTCTTCCTTGCTATTGGCCTATTACTATTTGAAGGATGACAGTTCCAAGAAAAAGAAGGGAAGAAAAGGAGAAAAGAACAAAGTTAGCCGGAGGTTAGGAGATGACAAAGTTTCTCTTCTCTTCTGTTTATCAGGTTCCAGAGACATTATGCCTAAGTCACTCCCAAAGCCTCCAAGAAGACTGGAAATTCCAACAAATGAAATCCCCAAACTGTAAGACCACTTCATCAGTCTTCTAAACTTTAGTGCAAGTGATGAAGATGACACTTAACTTTCATGTAACAGTTTCAGTGAGAAAAGCCCCATTTCATCCATTTTCTTGTTTTCATTGAGTGCCTTTTTGACCTCATATTGGAGAATATACCATTAATGTACTCTTTTAATGAAAATCTTTCATTAAGATGACAAATCAGAAATTTTGTCTTAATCATACTTACAGTTATATCACTAAGTCATGGTCCTTTTTGCCCAAGAACTATTATGATTTTCCACGCAAATCAAATTGTTTTAAATAAATATTCCCTTTCTGGGATGTCTGTGTAAGTAGAAAGCAACCTTTCCTTTTAGTCCCACCTCTAAAAGATAAACAAAATGAAACACATTCTGTTTCTGTTTTCTTGGCAATAATTACACTGAAAGTTATAAGAACAGTAGATGAATCAAAAGTCTAGTCATAACTATGCCATAAACAGATGGCCCCTGTAAGGGCTGATAAACAGTACAGTATCAACAGATTCTTGTTTTAATTATTCCAGTCATGTTCAAGTATATCAAGTTATATCTTGGTAGCAGCTTTAAATTCAGTAAAGGAGAAACATAAGTCTAAATTATACCAGGTACAAATTCCCTTTATCCTTCTAACAGCCAGAGGTAACAGCATAACACGAACAGAAAATAGTACAGCCAAGACAATTAAAGAGTTTTAACAGCATTACACTGTAAATCTTCACCAAAAAACCCATAAAAACACCAAAACCCAAACCAAACAAAACATTGTTAATAATGCAAAGTTTTACTTTTTTTTTTTTTTTTTTTTTTCAAATGCAGCAACAAACTAATCCCTATTTCTATAATACCAGTCAACTTATGACTGCATGATCTGGTTAAGAGAAAATGAGCACAGATCAGCTTTTTGTTGGAACAATGCAACAGTTTCTAAAGAGTGTTCTGTGGATTGTAGGAATTTGCAATACTTCTGAAGGCTATATGTAAAACTCCAATAATACATACAGAAATCTGCACATTTCTAAGACATCTGTATTTCTGTTAGAAATTTTTTAGACATCCACAATTTAAAGTGATTCATACCACTAGTATGAATCAATAGATACACTGATTATAGATATATTTGAAAGGAAAAAATGCATTTATATTCTGTATAAATGCATTAGAGGTCTGGAGGAGTTTGTTGACAGTTGTCACATTTAAAGCAGCAAATATACCATATTACACTTATCAAAGATGCTCAATTTTAAACAAAAGCATACATTTATTAAATGCACAAACATATAAATGTACTGATCAAACCCACATGGATGTCTTAAAAAGATTAACAATGCACGCAAAGAATCAATTGCTTCATCACTTGGCTCCAGATTTCTAAAATTTGAAAGAAACACTCCCTGCCCCCAAAGCCAGCCACAGACACCCACTCCTTCTTAAAAAAGACTCAATAGAAAGATAAAAATGTGAAGATTACGCTTAGAAAGACAGACACTCTATGGTTCATTGCGAGATTAAAGTCCAGGATCCTGAGACACTGAATGAAATCATCAGTCTTTTACAATGAGGTACTATAATATCTTTGTTCTAGTTGTTGGAAGCTAGCTGTTGAACTATATTTAACTTATAGGCCAGAATATGCCTCAAGAAATTATCTGGAACAAAATAACTACAAGGTCTTACAGTAAAATCAGCACCTTGAATGCAGTTAAAAACTACCTAAAAACTAGTGCATGCTCTGGATTATATATGGAAATATATTTCTGCAGCGAATCCACTGAAGCAGCAGGCAGCAATATTCCGTTCCAGCCAGCATTTCACAACAGGTTTCAGACACAGCTTCAAGAAGAGCACATTGCCTTAATATGCTCTCAAATCAACAGATGAAGACAACTGTTAGAAAAAAAACCTGAAGCCTCCTCACCAAAAGTAACTCCTGCTTGTTTACTTCTACTTAATCATTTCAAAGCAGAGAATAACTGAAAAAAACATATGTGGAACACTTTACCAGCAAATACAAGTATCATTTGGTATAAAATCAATTGTCTGGGTGCTTCTTCTAAACTAATTGCTTTTGCTGAAAATGATCCCTTTTACATAGTATAACCTGATAGCTACGTAGGCAGACATCCTTCCTATCTCTCTCCTTATTATACAGCTGAATTAGAAAGAAATTTCTTCTTTCATTTCAGAGAAAAAGGCAGATGTGAACTTAATTGTTCGGATTCCATTATAAACCAAAAGATAAGCACCTCGCCCACTGACTAAGGGAAAACACAGTATGGCCTTAAAAAAGGGAGTATACTAACTACAGAAGAAAAAGAAGGGAGTACATTAACCAGAGAAGAGTTATTTTGTTACATTAAAAAATCCTTGAACGTAGTGGAAAAACACCTAGAGTTAGGTCTGTTACCTGTTGTTTATTCCAAACTCCTCAAAGATGTCAAATACTACTGGGAGTAAAAAAAAACCTCAGCTATTAAAGCCTTATGTTACGGGTTTGCGGCTCAATTTTAGAAAATAGAGTCATGTAGAAAAAATACTTTTAACAACTACTGCTAATAGAAACAATTCCTTAAAATAACGGGTATTCTACATTGCAAAACTTCAGAGACAATTTTAAGAAATTAAATACATATAGTAACCTGTTCTAAATGAACTGAACTGCTTGCCAGTTCAGACCAATACTACACATACAACCTAGTCATCTGAAACAAGCATCTGATGGCAATAAACCTGTTGCTGAAGCACATTTAGTGTTCACCATGGCTGAATGTTTAACTGGCCTCCAAAGCATAATCTGTCAGTGCTAGCAGATTTTGCTTGCAGCTTTAAAGACATGGAAATAGCTGCTCAGGTCCACTAGGAACTGTACAAGTCCCTTGCATCAGAACAACTAGAAGAGATGCCTGCCAGTTCCACTGGGCCCAAGCTCAGGCTTCACATTATTTCCCACTTGTCTGCATTTTCAGTAAGTAGTTAGATGATGCTAATCTCCCTAAAATATATGTTCGCTGCCAATAGACATAGAAAGTTCAGCTGTAAGGCTAACTTCTCTGTACCCGTTTGAGAACTCTAGTTTTAGTTATATAGGATTGTAAACTATGTAATTAATCCATTTGACATGATTCTATTTAACCTCTGAAATATTTTAGCTAGTGAGACTACACTCAGACAAGCTTCACACACAATCTCTGCAGAAGTGGGTTAACTACAATGTTAGAGGACATCAAAATATATTGGTGAGCATAGATAACCACATTTGTCTTTGTTATCTGTTTTTTTAATATATTTGTCCTCAGATAAGGTAGACCAAATATCAGGTGAAAAAAGGTACAGGAAGAATAATTTAGTCTCATTTTATAGCCTTTCACCTCAGTGGGATGGTATTTCCTAATACACAACAACAAGAAGATTTGTCTCCTTGGTTTCTGGATTTAGTAAATGCAAAGTACGTATTTTTTTGAAATGACACTTAGAAATTTCTCTGCCATGTGGGAAATACTTAAGTTCTGAAGTAAATTAACAGCTCAGATTGAACTACTATAGATAAGATAGGATACAGAAGTGAGATGCTGGTCACTGGAGTGATGGTGCCAGATGTACAATTCCCACTGCAGCAACTTGTCAGCTAACACATATAGGCAGCTGTCATCAGTTTGCATAATATGCAAAGGAATAAATGCCTAGTGTGTTCAATAAGCAAGATAAGAATCGTTATAGTTAAGATACTTTCACAGAAAGTTGTTCTCTTGCTCTCTTTGAGCAACTTCACAGAGGTAATAGCCATTTCTGTTTT
Source organism: Psittacula echo (assembly GCF_963264785.1). Lineage (NCBI taxonomy): Eukaryota > Metazoa > Chordata > Aves > Psittaciformes > Psittacidae > Psittacula > Psittacula echo. The sequence goes on along the minus strand of NC_137742.1, from coordinate 70,848,053 downwards.
GTCAAAAGCCTACAGTAGCAAACATCAGTTATGTGGCAAAGTGGGCAGTAGAACTGACGGTTTAGTACCAATGTTTCCACAGGAACCCATAACAAAATCCTAGTGTGTAAATATTTTAGATCTGTGTAAAGCAATTCTGTTCTACACGTTACCTTTGTGAGATAAAAATGACAATTCTACTGGTATAGATATTTTCTATGAAAATTTCTGAAAGAAAATCTATGGATGTAGTCAGACAATAGGTTCCGCTGTATTCTTCTTCAGCAACAAGTGAAGGTTATTCCCAAATTAAATGAAGTACTCTACAAAATCATGGCTAGGAACTGTTACTTTCAGCATTATTGGCTGGTGCTCTTATATTCAAAGGAGCACATTGAAGAGAGAAGCTGGTTTCAAGCAAAACATGAGAAATGTTTTATGTCTATTAAACATTTTTGTTCTCAGTCACACCTACAGTCCCTTTTCTAGATGCACTGAAAACAGTATCTTAGTACGGCAGCACAAGCATGTTATAACAGGCATTACCAGTCAGTCAGAAAGACCTAACCTGTCATAATCTGAAGTTTCATTCACTTAAATGGTACTATCCTGGTTTTCATGACCAAAGATTCGGACCATTTTGTGGCTGCATTAAATTACATTAAATACTCTATTTCTCTAAACCACTATCTCAGCAGGAAGCTTTACTCACACCCACGACAGATGTAGAATATTGCTCATTACTGACAAGTACAATATATTTATAAACAAACATTTCTTTCCTGAGCAACCACTGTCATTAAAGACTCCTCACTCTGCTTTAGGTGTATCACATCAGCGCAAAATCTTAAAACACTAAAATTTGAAGGCTTGGGAAAAAAATTTCAGGAGGACTGTAACAAACAAACTGAAAACTGAAGAAAAAAAATATTACAGAAAATAAAATTTTATCTATATAAAATTAAATAACTTTTTCATTTCATTTGAAAAAGTTGATCCAGATTTCAGGGTAGTGTAAACAGTCAGACACCAGAACCTGAAAACCTTAATGCTTGGCCATGTGTATGAATGTAAATCATATTTATGCACCACTCACAGTAAATTTCATTAAGTGACTTCCAAAAGGGCACAGAAAATAAAAGCAAAAAGGTTCTCCGGCAAGAAGGAGTTCACCTTTATACCTCATATTAGACAGATTACATATTGACTAGATTGCTTGAAAACCTGTTTAATCAGGGGACTCAAGAACAGGAAGCTGACCAAAACAGAAACTTAATGGAGAATATTTATGAAAAATAGTAGTCCATTTAGAATCAGTTTGGGATGCAGAGTATTATTAAGCACAATTTGCTGATTTCTTCCTGAAACCCACTGCCTTTCATCAAGATCCTGATTTTTCAAGACCTTCCTATATATACAAATACAAAATCTTAGATTTGACACTGCATTTTAAAATTAAAAATTAAAAATTGTTTTAGTAACTCCATAACTGAAGAATAAAAAGGTAGCCCATAGAATTTATTTCAAAAAATATAAAAAAACTATGTTATCTCGACTTTTGTCTGGGTAGTAGTATTTTTCTGCCTGTAACTGAGTTGTCTGCATACCCAGTTCTTTCAAATGCAATGGCCTATATAATTTAGAAAAACTCTGAAATAAAAATTCTTCTTGGTGGAGAACTGAAACCTAAACGTAAACCATGTGTAGATTAAATCAAAGTCAGCTGCTTAAACAAGATTTTTGAGGAATAGGTATGCTCTTTATAAAATAGCTTTCACAGCTTAGAAACATTGTGATCTAATTACATAACACAGTCTTTTTCTTTGATCCTTTTTTAAGCTAATTGCTCTAGTTGGAGACTTGAGGATTATTGTCAAATAGTTGCATTAGTAACAGATAAGTATAATAATTTAGAGTCTATTCCAACAGCTAATTTCTTATCTCTTTGCTAATCATGTTTTTGCTCTTCCACCCTTCATATTTATGAGTATACATAGATAGAGACAGAAAGAGAGGGAAAGAAAAAGACCATGTGCAATGTTCAATGAAAAAATGATGAAAAATGTAACTTGAGACATGTGAAAAGTCTCTTTAGGCCAGCTGATTGCAGGGTAACTACTGAAAAGCTGATATACACACTTTTATTTATATCTACTCAAACGCAAGAAAATGTCAAAGAATCAGGATGAAGCTGATTTCCCTCTTGTGTATGTGCATAGGTTTTGATTATAAGCTTTTTCCTCAATTGATGAACTACTATGTGGAGTTCTGAAAATCATTTTACAAAAATAGTGATGTGTTCGGGGTCAATACCCCTCCAACAGTCAGCTATAATGTTGCCACTGATTTTTTGAAAAGAATGGGATCAGGTCCTTTTATTTTGCCTGAAGAAATTCTGGAAGTGTGTCTCCAGAAAGAATAAAAAGCCCACATAAAGAGCCCACATCTTATTTATTTGTGGTATTCTTTTTTTTTTTTTTTTCTGTTGGGAGGACAATGTCATTTTGGGAAAGAGTATCAACTTATCTGAATGTTTTACTGTATCAGTAAATACTAGCTATACTAGGAAATACAGGAACCATCATTAAAGATTAAAAAAGAGAAACAACAAATACAATTTTGAAGATAATTTTGCCCATTATCAAATGACCACCTTCCTCAAGATTTGGCACAGTGTATTTGTTTTGACCATTCAAAAACTTCATTGCTTTTCAAGGTTAGCTAAGGCATTTATGCAAGTGTCTTCCTACAACACATGCAGTGCATCTAACATCATGTTTCATCCACATAACTGGGAATCATGGGCAATACTTTTTATATGGAAGAACTCTGTCTCTTTTTGAAATTTTTAATAATATAAAAAGTCTGAGTGCTTAGAAGACTTGAAAGTCTTCAAGCACACCCCTAATCCCATAGCAACTTTCCACTACTTTGCCTGCTTCCCTGTTTCCAGCATTTTCCTCACTGTATCGATTTCCTCACAGAAAATAGAAACAAGTGTAACAACAAACCCGTATCTAAATGCCATGTTTACACAACAGCAACAGATAGGAGTCTGCAGTTCATGTGCTGTGTTGCGCTGCCAAAGCTTTTGACTCTGTGCATACTAGAACACTTGCTGGTGACAGACCAAAATGAGATTCCAGTCTTGGTAAGGCTCTTGAAGCACTATTCCAATGTAAACATGTAATTAGAATAAAATATTCTTCAGTAAAGGCTTCCCTGTAGCACTGGTATCATAGGTAAAATATACCAGCTCAAAGCCCTTTCAGAAAAGGTATTTTTACCAGATAGGAAAACAGAACAAGTCAGATTAAGTGTAATTTCTAAGAAATAAAGAAATCGGTGACAGGGACAGGAGCAAAGCATGGCTCTCCTGATGTTTTTCCCCTAGTTTATTTTGTCTTTTGATACAGCGCCTTCTCCATATGCAATTCAAACATAAAATTGACATTAACTATATATAGTGCATTATTATGCACTGTTCATTGCTTTTAATGTTTTTCTTTAATAATTTCTGCATCTTTAGAACAAATATATAGCCACTCCAAGAACAGCTGCAGAATATGAGAAAGGGAAGAGAGGAATAATAAACCACTGATTTTTAATTTAAAGCTGAGCATTTGTCCTGCGAACACTACCACTGTTCCCACGCAACAGCATGAATTACACTTTTTCCACCTAGGTTTTTTTTCTCCTGACCTTCTTTGGCATTTAAGTGCAGAAAAGAAAGTACTTCAGGGCTGCATGTGTCACTCTCGGAGATCTGAAGTTCCGGTTGCCTGCAGAGGCCATTTAAAAACATTAGCGTTGTCCTGGGAAAAGCAGCCTTTGGACATACTCCCATCCATAACAAAAGAGATTCTAAATAATAATAAGTGTGAGAATATATTGTTTCTCTTTGACCACTGGTGTAGGAAACCTGGTTGTAACATAAAGTCTCGTGAAGAGAAGAAGCATGTAGAGGCAAATAATGGTAAAATAGGACGCCTATGGTGCATGTTCAAACTCTCAGGAATAGCTTTTACGAAGATTAAAAGGGGAAATGAAACTGAATCCTTTGACTAGCTTTGCAGTGAGGTGAGTATACAGTAGCAATTCGTTCCACTCAAGACTCTAAACTTTTTTTATGCTGTATTTATGTAAGACAGTTTTGTTTTATGATTTGATTTGGCAAGCAGGAAGATGATTTCATTTTCTATAGAGATTTCTAAACAGCAACAATAAAATTGCATTTTACCTGTAGACCCAGACACTGTCTTTAAATGCAGAGCCATTTTATTTCTTCAGTAAATGCTAATGTTTAAAAACGAACTTAGGTTAAAAACCTTTAAAAATGATTGCAGCTTTTCTGGTCGGTGCCACTAAAACAAGTTGACAGCAGCTGGATGGACAGTCTATGTTTTCAGAAAAAGGATGTCTCTTCATTAATAAGCTTACTGCTGATCTAGAATTATTTCTTACAAACAGAATAGAACTCAATTTTTTCCCAGTTCTAAGATGAGCACTTTCACATTTCGGTTAGTTGCATACCAACTTATAATTACATCAGTTATTTGAACAGCATATAGATGCTTCTTTAAAGCATCACATTTTAAAATATTATCCATTTTAAACTGATCAAAACTTCAAAAAGATACTTGGTTTAGCAAATGTCTACACTTACATACTGAAAGTACAGAATATATTTAGATATACAGGACCAAATAATTCAAAGTTGCTTTGTCAAACACAGTTTTTTCCTGTTTATATATCTACAGGTAATTTAATGGAGGGCAAAAAATATTAGCAATGAAAGGTAAAATCTTTCTCCCTCTCTCTCTCTTTGTATATGGTCCCTTAAGGGATCTTGCCATTTGAACAGTAAAAAGAAACCTGACTGTTAATATACATACACCCTGATGACTGAAAAGACTCAAGAACCAGTTCTCCTACTTTGTGCACAAGCAAGTGATTTTTCTCCTACATTTTGTTTTTTTGGATTCAGAGACTGTCAAAACATTCTATCACTCTTAACTCTTATATGCATCAGTTCTGTGTATCTAAAATACTTTATGTCCTGGTAGTTCTTCCCAAAACAATACATGAATTACTAACAGCTTCAACAGTTTGAAGCAAATGCATAGCTAAATGGTCTGCCTTTGAATTCCCTGTAAGACTATGCAGAAAACAAAAACAAAGTATTGAGACTACAGTTAAATGTAATTAGATATAATAAGACAGGCATACAGTGAGAGCACTCCCTGAGCTATACGAAAACATTCATACATATACAATGAGTATTTGGTACAGGCTGATTTAAACAACTGGGAAAATAACTGACAAACATGCCAGAGTGTGCCACGATCTGAAATTGTTTCCTATACCTTCAAAACAAACTGCAGAAATCTACATTAAAAGTTAAGAATCAGATACTAACCACATGCCCGGGATCAAACTGGGTGAGTCCTGGGTCTTTTCACTTCTTCTTTCCATTTTTTTATTTTTGTTCAATCATGCTGTGAATATATATACAGCTGCAAATTTTACTGGAACATTTTCAAGGCTATTTCAGCATGGTAGTACCAAAAGAACCCAGAACTCAGATATCAGCACAAATGCATTGCAAGTACTGCAAACTCTTTATCATGAACTTTGATATTAAAACAGAAATCCTGACAAAGTGCATCTGCTGAAAATAAAAAGAGACGGATCATTCATATAATAGCTTAGACTTCAAGCTATACTGGGCAAAAGCCCAGTACCCAGCATGCATTGCAGTGTATCCAGAGCCCATTAAGAAAGGTTATAGAATAGAAACTTAATTACACTAATAGACAGTTGGAGGAAGGTAATAATTTGGCATAAGACTTAAAATATGATTGCATTACAGATCTCTTTTGAAATCTACAAAAATAAAGAAAAACCCTTTTATCTCAAGATTTTTTTTTTTTTTTAAGGTGAACAAGACATTTGAGTATAGGCTGATGAAATAAGATTTTAAGTCTATTCAATTATTAACTTCTGCAGTGGTAGTTCATGAGATAAGGAAACAAAACACCAAACTCTAATGCCCTGCATAGGGCCACCAGTGTCTTTTAGTTGTATTTTACCTGATGTGAATTAAACTATGGGGTTTTCCCATAAAAAACAGAGGAATCATAGGGGTATTATGAGAGATCAGACCCATTTGCATGGACTAAGGGACGCCCTCTATTCTCCTGGAAATGCTGTTTCCGAAGAGCTGCACTACTCTGTAATTACTATTACTTTCTCCTGGGAACCTTTGTCTAAGAAAAGATGAATGCCTAGCTGTTGGTTTCTTGGTTGGTTTGTTTTTTTTTTTTTTTTTTTTTTTTTTTTTTTTTTTTTTTTTTTTTGTTATTGGGTTGGTTTTTTATTTGGTGAAAATTTTAGATTTTATTACGCAGTCTTTGAGAGTTTCAATGAGATACAATTTTAAGCAACACAGCACGTATCTTCCAACATATTTTAAAAGCTGACACAAAGTACCTTTCTGCCTTTTTACCTTGGAAATCACAGATATCCAAGACTATCTTTGTCCAGGAATACTGGCATGTGATATAGGTGGATGATTAATAATATATGCAATGATATGATGCAAAATATATCTATTAAAAAACAGTATTAAAACCAGAATTTAATTTTCTGGCATATAAAATAAAAGCAGTTTACATAAGTGTCCAACTTGAAAGATCAGAATTACTTCAGTGTCCTGCAAGATATACAGCTATATGTTTGTTAATTGAATCTTTGGGGGCAGAAAATAAAAAACCCAACCAACCAAATACAAAACAACAGTTAAAAATGAATCTTCCAAAGTAATGTACTTTGTAAAGAATCTTGCAAAATAAAGCTGAATAGTTTCCCAAACTATTACCCAAAGTACTTAACACAAACCATATTGTATTTTCAATTTAATTTTTTTTTTTTTTTGTCAAATCCAAAGACTGTGACTTTGACCAAAGCATACTAAAAAAAACAGTTAAAATTCTAATTGTTCATAATGTGTACAGCAATAATTAGATAATAGATCTAATGAATGAACAATCACCTTTTTATTCTCATATATCTGAGGTTTATTTTTGGATGTGTGTCATGGTTTAAGCCAGTCGGCAAGTCAGCCAAGCAGTTTCTACTCCCGCCCCCCCCGCCCGGGGGGATGAGGAGGAGAATTGAAAGAATGTAACTCCCACGGGTTGAGATAAGAACAGTCCAGTAACTAAGGTGTAACACAAATCACTACTGCTACCACCAATAATAATAATGATAAGAGAAATAACAAGGGAAGAGAATACGATACCACCCGCCGGAAATGAGCCCGACAGAGAAGAGGACGTGCCCTTCCGGGGAACTCCCAGCTACATCCTGGCCATGACGTGCTGTGGTATGGAATACCTCTTTGGCTAGTTTGGGTCAGGTGTCCTGTCCCTGCTTCCTCCCGGCTTCCCCTCCTCCCTGGCAGAGCATGAGACTCACAAAGTCCTTGGTCAGGGTAAACATTCTGACCAGCAACTGAAAACATCGGCTTTATCAGTATTATTCCCAGGCCGAAAGTCAAAACCACAGCACTGCACCAGCTACTAAGGAGAAAAACTGACTGCTGCTGCTGAATCCAGGACAATGTGGAAGGACATTAGAGGACTGGTCTTGAGTTTCCAAGATCATGGTATGAGAATTCATACTGGACCAGAAAGCAGAACTGTGGAAAAATTTTCAACATGAATTCCAGCAATCAGTTTTTTGGCTTGACTGTCAGAATTTTTATTTAAAAATATCAAGGATTTCAAATTATATTCCTGCACTATGTTACTGCTATCAGCAAAATCCACAATAACAGATACTAAAGAACAGTGAGGCTTACTTTTTTAATAACTTAAACAGCTTCTTCTGGTGAAACCATTCTGGAAGTATATTTTTGCTTCTGGACATATCAGTGAAGTTGGCAATTATTTGTTATTTTGTATACACCATCAGGATGGAAAATATGAGAAAAGCCACAAGGTCAGCTGGCAGAGATTCTAGACCTATCAGTTCCAAAAACGTGAATAGTCTCCTCCCTCTAAAATAAAACCATCCTGACTAGAACTGCCAAGGAATCTTAAAAATTATTTACGGGTATCACAAACCTATCCTTAGCTCAACTATGCTCAAACCAGCCAATTTACTCAGAAACAAAAATAAGCATTTCAGAAAGGTGGGATTTTTTTGCAGGACCCATGCTTCACACAGCAACAAAATTATTTAACCAAGGTCATGTCTATACAAGGAAAAAATGCATCGATTTAACTAAATTGATTGATTTTAAATCCAGTTAAACTGGTGCAAACATCTACTGTAAATGCACTTATCCCAGCTAAGACCTCACTTAAATTGATTTAGCTTACTTCAGCAATTTATCAATGTTAGCTAAACCAATTCCAGCAAAGGTTAAGCAGGTTTAAGTGCTTTTGTATAAGGAGTTTGAACAGATTTAACTATATTGACTTAAAAACATTTTAATTAAAACAGTGTAACTTCTCATATGGGCAGAATTTAAATCCCCAATGCAAAGAAGCAAAGCAGCATATGTTGTGATATTGCATGCAAACTGAAATCAGTCCTGGCTTCCACTTGGGTACTCTTCTGCTGCTAAAGGGTACATATACCGTGTAATCAGCATTGGGGAGGAGGCACAGCAGAACCAAGATTAATGTTCAGATGCCAAAAGGTTTTGCATGACCAACAGAAAAAGGATAAAGGAAAAAAAAAACCAATCAAAAAACCCCAACTCCAAACACATAGTTACGAATTGAGGAAACCTGCTCTGGGTATAAATTAAATACAAGTAGAATTCTAGCATGGCATTTTAAAGAGTCACTTCTCAGAATGGAAACTTGTACATCTGTTTGAAACGTTAAAAAAAATACTAGTGCAGTATTTAATAAAGGTCTCTCTTTTATGTATCAATTTATGTAGTCTCGGAATTTCCTGGTAGGTATGGGTGGTAGTCTCCATCACATATATTTTAAAGTTAGCCCCACTAGAAGGATGACCAGTGGCAAAAGCCATTGACATTAATTTTCTCCTTCCCATCAAAACAATAGCCACTGCAGGCTTTTAAGCAAACTTTCGTTAACAGCTCATACTTGCAAGTCTTGAGAGGCACTGATCTACAGGTGGGTGCAGGGCAAGTCCTCCACACCTTATAGCTCTGGAGCAAGCCTGTGCACTGCTGAAGTGACATAGTGTCTTACTCTGTCCGCAGTAAGACACAGGTGTACACCGATGTCTTGTAGTCAAATCTATTCCATCTCTAAGGAACAGAGTGCAGCTACAGGCACTGAAGGCATCTGCACGTATACACACTAACTTTCAACTTTATGATCCTTAACTTTATTCTCAAGATTTTAAAATAATATACCGCCTCTAGAATACAGAAGAAGCTACAGCAGGTAGCCTTTCATTGTCATAAATCCCAAAGTAGACACTAACCTAAGCCCACCGCAGCTGGCACAGTTGTACGTGACACTTCTGCTCCTTATATTCTCTTTCCACCAGATTAGTTTCTGCCTTCCCTTTTTGATTTTGCAGCTCTCCTTCTCTTCTTTACTGGCACTCTGAGTGCAATTCCATGACTCTAGCTAAAAAGCTATTTAAATGTCTTTTTGCCTTTTTGACCCCAATCCTACTAGATGAATCAGCTAACATATTATAGGTGGGATATATGTCTGAATCCCTCCCTTGACACCTGAGATCATCACCATTGCAATTTGCTTAGTCTCTGCTGGTCTAACTTCTAGCATCCCAACCTGCCTTTCTCAGAAAGATGTATCTCATAGCAAATGCACAACTAAGTTAGTGGTTGCATAAGCTCAAACGTGAAGCATTTAGATAAATTTAGTAATGTGTTCCAACTGAACTAGATGTTGTAATGCTTCTCAGTTTTTAGGAGGACGAAATACCCAACTGTAGTTAAAATTTCTGAAAGAACATTCTGAATTGCTGAATTTTAGTGCTTTAATAAGTCTGTAAAAATGCTGCAGTACATGTTGATTTGATAATTTACTAGAATACAGAAAAATAAGTACCTGCAATTTAAAAAAGTAGATTATTAAAAAAAAGGAGCTAGGTGTTTTAAGTGCGTTTTCATTAAGCAGCTCTAACTAATTGTCTTGCAAGTTCTGATATTCTTTGGTAAGAAGTCTTCAAATCATCAGGCAGCTAATTGCATGGCTAAGGTTAATGTTAAATGCTACTAATACTACAAAGTATGAAAGACAGGACTATATTTGCTTATGATATCACCAGGTACTTTTTACACTTGAAACATTTTATAAACTGTTTGCCAACAGAAAGCTGTATTCCCTCTTTAAAGGTACAGTAATAACATTTTAAAAGGAAGCTAATGACAGATTAATCTCATTTTATTTTAGCCATGGCATTTATTTTGCTGTTAGTTTAACTAAGCTGTGTTCTCAGCTCAGTGGAGGGTTACTTCTGGAGATGTCTGAAACTGATGAATCATCCTGGTGACACAGGTCTTGCTCCTTGACAGCTGAAGAGGTACAGATGGCTTAGACTCATGGCTAACATAAGGTGAGATGAATCCCACACTATGTGACTAAAAATGGAAGACTGACATAAGGAAATTGAACAATTATTTGCATATTTTCTATGAAAATTGCTGTTATTTGTATATAGTCGTAACACAAGGAATGGTCATGACATAGTCACGCCATACTTCTAAAATATCATTTTTGAGAGTATATTTTTTTTGTTTTAAGAAAATGCCCATTATTAAAATATGATACTTGCTAGTGATGTGCATGAAACAACGTGTAACACAATGTTCACAGGTTTAAACTTAACCTAAGATAGGTTTTTTATAAAAAGAGCAAATGTGCTAAGTTAGAACCACCTAATTAGGTATTCTTTTATAGAACTGGCTTTTACCTTGTATCTTATATTAATGTCATTTAGACAGTTTTAATCACTTCAAACTCAAAATCTGCTTAGCATATTTTAATGTATTTTTAGTAAACACATTTTTGCTTTATTATAGATATTGGCTATATTTCATGCAGTCATTCATCTTAGTGTAGACTTAGTATAAATCACTGCAAGACTAGCACTGAAAGCAAGTCTTGCTTGACTAACACACGACAAAAGTGTATTTGTTTAATCACTACAGGTAAATATTGTCTGGAAGGCAGCTGCAGATATACATCTCAGATGAATACATAATTCCTTCACACAGGTTAAAAGAAAAAAGGTAAAAAGATACATGCACTACACAATGCACTTGAGTGTTCTGTACTGGGCACAGACGTTAACATCATCAGACTGGAATATTATTACTTGTTATTAGCCTCACCTAATACACCTTCAAGAAAATCCTATGACTGTTTCTTCCCAAGATGGCTTTAAGATTATTTCCATTACTGAAAACCATAACAAGGCTAACAAAAAATCTAATAGAGATCTTTCATGAAAGCATTACAAAGTTCTGCCAGCAATCTCGATTCTGTCACCATCACTAACATCCTGGACTGCTGAAAATAAAAATATGCAGTAATGTGAATAATCTTTGAATCAGCCCAGCTGCAAACTAATCAGATAGCCAAGTGTTCATGTTGGAGAATATCCATCCTAGCAGCAAGTAAGAACGTGCTGTACCTGGCTATCATGTCTTTCTGAAATACCTGTCTGGATGGATCAAATGAATAACAATACAATTTTTTGCCTTCAAAATTGTTAACTTAAATGCTGAGCCAGACTTTGCTGGGAAGTACTCATTTTCTTGGTGCAGCACAGTAACAGTGAAGTCTGGATATTTTCTCCTAATGGGCCAAGTTCATATAGAGGAAAACCCTCCTGCTCCAGATGTTATCAACAGAAAATTTTAAGAACAGTTTGAACAATGAAACAAATGAATATGGTTGAGAATAAGTTACACAAATGCTTCACTTAATCCCTCTCAGTGAAGGGACAGAATAAATGAAAGAACTTTAAGAGTGCCCCATGAAATAGATGTGTAGAGTATAACTGAATCACTTTAGCATGAATCACTTTGTTTTTATGAATCTAAACATTTATTTTTTGATGCAGAGTATAGTAAGTACACTGTTGCAGAAATGCAGTAAGTAGAATTAGATTCAGATTATGAATCTATCCTAATACCCTACAGATGTATTTTGCATTTTTATAATCTGTTCCTTTACAATTTAAAAATTAACAAATTCTTTATCTACCCTGCAGCTTTAAAAAAAACAACAAACAAAACAAAAACTTTCATTACCAACACTGATAATCAGCAAGTGACTAAGATACATTTTTGTAGCTCCTTAGTAGTGATATATTAGTTTAATCTCTACAGAACTGGCAGTGAAATCCTTTCCATATGGACACCCATATGCTATATTACTAGTAACAAATCTTCTAGGAAATAGCCATATGTTTCACTTTGAAACCTGTATAATTTAAGGACTTCCTTGTATTTTTATAGTCGTTCTTACTGTGCATTTGAAACATTTCTGGGCATTAAGCAGCATAAGAATAATTAATGTTATATTGAACTTATTCAGTGCTATCATTAGAAGTGCTTCCACACTCTTGGCTGTTTTCAGCAATGACTTTTACAAAAGGAAAATATTTCAGTGTTGACTATGCACACCTTTTCCTTCTGTTCTTAAGAACAGTGGTGAGCATTTAGTCATGTGAAAAAAAGAGTATTAACCCTTGAATTTAGTCCACTAAAGCTGCATCTTGGTGCAGCCACAGCATTGTTCTGGAGTACCCTGGGACCCTTTGAACATCCACCCTGCCTCTCAGGATAGGCTCAGGCTACGAGCCTGAGGCTGTAAAACTGATAACTTCAGGACTGGGCTGGAAGAGGATTGTCCTCTCCATCCATTCTGCCCCCTACTTTACATATCTCTGCTTACACCACTCAGGAGTTTTGGACGCAAGAGCAGACTGACATTTCACAAAATCCACGGCAAGCCTCACACTCAGAATGGCAGAGAGACAGCTGGAATAAAAAAAATTCACATGCCATCTTACTCCATCCTCTCTCTGTATAGCTCTGGCTCTTCCTAGAGATTCAGACACACTACAGGCATAGAAGAAGAGAGTGGGTAGGCTATTGATGACAGAGATCATTAATTGAGAAGATTCCTGTAGGTCTGAGGAAACAGATGTCATGGAGATGACCTATTTATGAATCCTTACGAAGCTCAACCCCTCATCTTGAAATCCAGTTACAGAGAAACCTGCAAGTTACTGGGGAAAACAAATGTTCTTGTGGAAAAGTAAAATAAGCTTACAGTCTTCTTCATGTCATGTTTTTCTTGCCATGCCTCAGATTATAAAGTGTAACTAAACCCAACTGTTAATATTCATAAGTAAAAGAGAACTGATGAGACTGGTGTTGACTTTGCAAGATCCTTTCTGAACACTTTTATTCATTGGTTTTGAATTAAAAAAAAAAAAAAAGATATAAAAAAATTAAAGTTGTCCACTGAAAGAGTCTAGTCAGAAGCTCTTTACTGCCACCTGTAATAAGTTTCACAGCATGATTTTCTTTTATTGATCAACAATTATATTTTTCATGCAGTTTCAGTATTATGTCACTATTCCTTGTTTTATTGCTTGATTTGTTCCCACAGAGATCAAAGAAAATCTGTTTATCTGAAGTTTATTCAGTAGGCACTTAATAAGATGTTTAATCTCAGTAAGAATTTGCAGTTGTAGTCTTTATTTAGAAATGCACAACAGGTATTGTAAGTTAATTATTATGCATTATCAAAAAAATTCTCTATCAAAATGTGGACAAAAAAAAATATTAGCTACTTAATTTTCAGTTGACTTGTGCCATTGTTTATCCAACTAAAACACACCAGTGTATAATACCAATCCTCCTAAATAGAGAGCTACCTAGCTATCAGATACTCAATGTTCTCTCCTAGTGCTCACACAGGGTGAAAATGGTAATAAAAATGCAGTGTATTATGGGACAAGGTAACTTTGCCTGGAAACTGGTGTCTCCCTTTATATTTTTATCCACCCTTTTCTAAAAGAAATACAAATTTCCCATTAAAGCTGTGATTGTAAACACAACTAATACATAAAGAGGTTCTACATCTAAGTAATTCCACAAATTGCAGTACTTTATATCAATGCATATAAATGCATCTTATACTTCAGTGGGATTTCTTATCACAAGAAATCTGCAAAATTAAATTCCAAATATAGAAATCAGGTACATATAACCCAACACTGTATCAAATGTGATTTTATTTCTCTTCTTTCGCCCTTGGTTTATGCTAGCAGCAGAAGATTAATTTAATCTGAGTTATACTTCCCACATTCACGTGTTTATATACGCTAATTCATCGCTACATAGAAAAGCCCTAAACTGTATTAACATAATACGTTATGAATTCAGGCATCTGCTTTATTTGTTTGAGAACCAGAAAAGATAAATGATAAAATATTACTATCAATGTCATCTACAATAACTCAGTATTTTGCTAAAATAGGATTAAAAAAATATTTGCATCTGTAAAATACAGCCATAAAGAAAATTATGTACAGTAGTGCATTAGCCTCTGATTTTGAATTTACTTATAATCTGTGATCAATTTGCACCATGCATTTCATGATATGCTGCTGAAATAGTTATTTCAGAAACAAAATAATTAGTGCAGAAGAAACAATGAACTTTGAATTTACTAAAAGAATTTTAAGGATTGTCATAGTCAGTAACATCCTTTTCTGCCATCTGCTTTATAACCTTACAATCCAGTATACAAACCAAAACAAATACATGAACCTGCATTTTTCCTGTATGCTTCAATTGTGATTTTAAAAGATTTTTAATTTCTTCTTTTTTTAACAATGATCATTGTTCTTTCTTTTTAATAGCTGTGTATCACAACATAAATGCCACTAAATTCCACTCAGTTCCAAAACTGTATCTTTGAAAAGTAGAAATAAACTGGTTTGAAGAGCTGATTACAGAATTTGTTTACTAGGACAAAGGAACAGATTACAGCATATGAAGACTGTCATGACATACTACTTTCCACATTTACTGACATCAGTGCAGAAAATTAACTGTGGTAAATTCCAGGCTTTATCATTATTTACAGTGGACTGTGCACCCACGTACACTCAGTATGGTTACTTGGAGCCACAGGACTAAGATAAAACTTGCCAATAACTGGCACTGTGTGTTTGGCCTCGTGCCCTAAGGGAAGAATGGAGGATAAACTAAGCACACCCAGTGCTTGTGTATGATGTGCATCAGAGTTTGCCTTTTCCCACCCTCCACAAAGCAACAAAATCTGCAAAGCCCAATGCTCCATTTAAACATGACTTGGTGCTCAATTCCAACCAAACCTGACAGAGTTGTCTCAAAGTTGCTAACTTCTTACGAGGTTTTTGAGAATGGTTTTCTGAGAACCCATCAATGTTCATATGGAAGAAACAGTTGCAGTGTGAGCTCATCCTTGCTTTTAGACATCAGGGGCTCAACATAAGCTCAGCTGACAAACGCAAGTCCACAGGAAACCATGCTTCATTGTCTTCTAAAACCAATATACTGTAAGATATAAATACTAAATGGAACAGAAAACCTTAAGAACTAAACTGAAGGTTTGACATTTCTTCTCAGTATCTTTGAAGTGATGCACAAGAGTGGTATTCTATTAATGTCTCATAAAATCTCAACTTGCAGAGGATGTATACCCAACTCTAAATAAACTGGGCATAAATAATTTCAATACTCAATTTACTGTTACCAATATTAGCCCACAATTTTTATTCCTCTAATGTTCACATAGGAACAAAATGCAGAAGAATGGGTTCATTCTTCCTTTCTTTCCTTGTAAATGACTTTCTGAGCCAGAAAAAAACCCAACACACCAAACCAAACCAAACCAAACACAAAAAAAAAAAAAACCCAAACAAAAAAAACCCAAATCCAAACAACGTAACCCCCCAAAAAAAGCCCCAAACAAACCACACAAGAAAAAAGCAAGTATACATAAGGAAACTCAATAGATAACCTTAGTATAAATAATGTTGTTGTATGAGCCCATCAACTGTGACACAACTTCCTACCACTCACAATAGGGGTGCGCCTACACCATATCACAAGACCTATTTTGCATCTTGTCACATACTGTGGTAAGTAACGTGCACTGGCATGAAGTTATTGATAAGTTTGCTAAAATCTATGAAAGCATCATCTGGGGAGTTCAGTGTGCACATAAATCTTAATTACCTTCCACAATACAACGTATTTGTACAAGGAAAGACACATACATGTCATAAGTTCATCAGATATCCTCAGATGATATGGCTGAAGCTGTCAATTAGTTTAAAACTAGCACAAAGCTCTAAGACAGTTTAAAAATAATTACCATAGAAGTTTCCTTTTCCCCTATTTTTAATATATAATATTGTCAATAGAAATTATTGCTATCAAACTTTGCCAAATACAAAAATATTCTTTTGAGATCTTTTATGTATACATCCATAGACACACACATGCACACATGCATTTATATACACATACCCCATGCCATCATTTTGGTCATGATAAAAATATATTTAATGTAAGATGCCTCACATTTCCCAGATGTACAGATTTGGTTGCTTTTTTTGTAGTTACTTCATTCCAAATAATTTTGTCTTTTTCCTCTTGGTGCCGTCCACAGACACTACATAGTGACTTCCTCATTTTAAAAACATTTTTCCTTTTATTAATCTAACACTAAAGGATAGTGCAAGAAGCTTATCAGGGTATAGGTATAAGTAGCTTTATTGTTTATAAATATATAAGTCTGTATGTGGAGACATAAATACATGTAACAGTCAGATAATGATTTGAATATTAGTAATAAGTAAGCTGTATTTCATGCACAGTAGTGATTCATGTCATTTTCTGTGACAATCACTACGTGTAAAGGCGTGCTAGCCAATTAACATGCTGTCAGTAATTCCAGATTCTGTATATTAACACAGGCAATATTTTAACTATAATAATGAATTTTAAAACTGTTGCCTTTTCTATGTAGAACATATTTGAATTTGAACATATTTGAACAACTGACTGTTTTTGAGATCATAGTTAACAGCAGAGGAAGCCATCGAGACCTTTGCCTTGCAGCAAACAGCACACAGATGATAGTGCTAGCATACTAGACTACCTATGCTTGAAGTCAGAGGTTACTGGCAGGAAGCAAGTTTTATTGCCAGCTCAGGGCAATGTGTTTGAGAATTCTAACTAATTTTTCACAGTGAAGTTTTCCAAGTCCGGCAACACATTATTCTAGGGCTTTCTACAGTATTTGCCACGACCTGATCACTCACAACGTAGACATTATATTTCTACACGAGAAAGTAAATAAGTAAGGATTGTTTTTGCAAGGCACCGCCATTATTTAAAATAATGATTTTTATAATTCTAAAATAAAAACAATAATATGAAAACCAAGATTAGAATTGGCTGAGTTACACAGGGGTGCATTTTTATTATTATTATATGTACTGACAGGATATTCCAGAATATTATCCAGACTCTATCACATATTTTTTCTCAATTTCTTTTTTTGTCCTAAAAATAGTGTATGTCAAACCATGTTTCTGTTTGATTTTGAGATTCACTGAACAATTTTACCTCATTTTGCTTTCAATCTCACACACTAACTTCTCTAGCAATGAGACTGAGGTTATCATCTTTGTATCTTGTCACCTTCCCAGCCATTACAATTCTTTCAAATTTTTTGAGAACAAAAAAGCCATTATCTTCTTTCTAATGATTTTTTTTTTTTTTTTTAACAATCATGTAAGAAAGATTTAAGGTAATAAGGATTTCTTATACGCAGTATACATTCCCATACATTCAGGAACACTCAAGTTTGAAAGAATGTCTGAAACAAAACCAATTAAGCTTTTATTACAGGGAAGAGTTTTGAAGTTGTTTATATTTCTTCAGTATTTCCATTGTCTAGTGTCATGGTTCAAGCCCAGCCGACAACCCAGAACCACGAAGGCACTCACTCACTCCCCCCCCTTCCTCTCCCCGCTCCAGGAGGGATGGGGAGGAGAATTGAAAGAATGTAACTCCCACAGGTTGAGATAAGAACTAAGGTATAACACAAACCACTACTGCTACCACCAATAATAAGGGAAATAACAAGGCAAGAGAATACAGCCACTCACCACCCGCTGACTGATATCCAGCCTGACCCAAGCAGTGATTTTGCCCTTCTGGGTAACTGCCCCCAGTTCTACATCCTGGGCATGATGTGCTGTGGTATGTAATACCTCTTTGGCTAGTTTGGGTCAGGTGTCCTGCCTCTGCTTCCTCTCAGCTTCCCGTCCTCTCTGGCAGAGCATGAGATTCAGAAAGTCCTTGGTCAGAGTAATCATTACTTAGCAACAACTAAAAACATTGGTGTTATCAGCGCTGTTCCCGGGCCAGAAGTCAAAACCACAGTACTGCACCAGCCACTAAGAAGGAGAAAAATGACTGCTACTGCTGAACCCAGGACGTGTAGTGAAACCAAATGTATTTTTATTAGAAAAAGAAGAACTTTTAAGACAGATTGGAACTGGATGACTTGGAATATTTCAAGGCATAAAGGATTACCATGTACTTCTTCCAAGCTGATCATGCTGAAAATTCCTGACCAAGAACATGAGTCGCAGAAAACTGAGAAGGGAAGAAAGGTTGAAGGACACACAAGAAAGTTTCAGAATTCTGGTGTAAAGGCCTCATCATTTATAAAAGACCTAGTACAGCATACTCTGTGTCATACGCACAATCACTCAGGAACTGCTACTTGAGAAAAACCATTCTTAAACAACTTTAAACATACACCAGCCTACAGAAACTGCATGTGATCCCAGTGATAGAAATGTCAAACTTCTCTTGCAATCTCTCACCCTCTAACTTCTGCTAGTTTAAACATCCTAAATATCACAGATTCTCAAAAATCACCATCAGTGTCATCCCATGGCATGCTGAGACTCATTGACTGGGATTGCCTCATGATTCTTTGTATTTTCCAGTTTCATTTTATTCGCTTCTAGTCTCCAGTTTTATACATGGAGTGTGAGCTTAGAAGGGCAAGGACCTCGGGGTCCTTTTTGTTCTGCTTCTACATAATGCCTTCTATAAGGGGATTCCCCAGTTTGCTACTAGAGATTTTACAGTCACTCATGGTGCTGCAATAAATAGTGCAGTAACACTGCAGATTAATGACTATCTTGTGCAGCTCAGTGTGAATAGGAATAACAGTATCATGATAGCAGGCATTACCCCAAGTAGTGAAGGCATACCTTACACACACAGTAACAAACACAATTAACTGTTTCAATAAACAAAGAGAAATGCTTTCAAACGTGGCAGGTTTCTTTATTTTGCTAGTATACTCTGCCAAAGACGTTAGTATGTGGCCCCAGAATCCAGCCATCTACTGATGACACTGTATGGGGAACAGAAACTTCGTCATTGGTACTGGCTTGAGAAGCAGCAAAGTATGTTAAAATCACATTAATTAAAAAAAAATAAAAGAAAAAGAAAAAGAAAACAGCATCTTATGAATTAATGAAGCCAGGTTTCCAAGGGATTTGTGTTGTTATTGATTGAGTTTTTAACTGCATTACACCAAGACTACAGCAGAAATCCTCTGCTTTTTTATATATCAAGAGAATCAACACAGGAAGGAAAAGCCATCATAGACTAAAGAACTCAACTGGTAAAGAAACCCTGGCTGAGAATGAGGTACTCTGACATCTAATATAGCATTTACTGTAACAATTAGAACATTCATAGTAGCTATTTTTTACCTGAATCTTTGGACATGTAATGAAAACAGACATACGGCATTTTAGACATTTTGCTAAGTGGGGCAACTACTGGTGTTTCTTGTCTTTTACCCAAAAGACTGTTTTAATGAAATTTGTTGGAACTTAATATATCTGAGATTTAGCTTAAATTAGGTGGGAGAAAAGAAATATTAAACCATCACCAAAAAAAACCCTCCTCTGTAGGAGGAGAAAACCAGATGCAAATACGCAGGCAAACACAGAGTGAAAAGGAACACTGTAAATCCAAACACACAGAAGTTAGGCAAAACTAGTACTAAGCTTGATGATAACAAAATGGTAATTAAGCCTAAGATCCCAAGAAACACCTGCCACGCTGAATGTGCAGAATAGACTGCTTGCCACTGAACGAGAGCCTATTTAATATTTCTCATTTACCTCAAAATATACTAAGCATTATTTTTGCATACAGTATGCTTTTATGCTTACAACCCAGGGATATGGTGACACGGCTACTGTTACCTTTGTTCTTCACAAAAATTAAGATCTGATGGTATGTCCATAACTATACTGTGACCTAGATAGAATTGTATAATCATCACAATTTTACACATGGGGAACTGAGATGCAGATTAAAGCCAGAAACAGACAGAGGGTTGAAACCATCAAATAATGTTGAAATGCCTAACAACACAAGTTTCTACCAAACCTCATGTGAGCATCCTGACTTCATCTACTCCTCAGAAATAAAGGTTGATACACTAGAACCCAGAGGGGCCTGTAAAAGGTCTAGATATATCCCTTGCCCAATATCGCATAAGAACTCTCTGGCAGAGGCATGCAGCAATTCAGTCTTCTGGCAGGGCATTCAGTTGCCTTAGCATGAAACTATACTTCCTTCTACAGTCTCCAATTCATTCACTACATATTTTCCAACTTCCGCAATAAAAAAAGCAGATGTACTACAGACAACAGTCTCATTGAAACTCCAATGTGTCCCCCCTAAACAATTCATCCTGTTCAAGGGAGAGGACAAAATAGGATATCTATGCGATAGATATCTAAAAGCTATTGCACAATGTACACAAAATAACCAGGCAACTAGTAATTCAGAATTTTCCTCATCAGTGCATTTGATTTTAATAATACTTTGAATCTTAAATACCCTTTTTTCCCCATAGTTTTCCCCTAAAATCTGTAAAACTACAAGATTAAAAAATCCTCAAATACCATCAGTGCATCTCACACAAACATGAAACATCCTGTTTGTCTTTCTTGAGACTAAGCTGATACAAAATTTCTGCATTCTGGAGGAATGTGCTCTAGTGAGTATAAACTTCTTTTGTTCCAATCCGTCCTTTTCTTGTCTTTAGCTCATGTTGTCCCTGTTCTCTTTGCCCAGTTCCTTATTCTTACATTCTGACACTTTCTGCTGTCTTCTTAGCCTTCAAACTGTTGCCATCTTTGTAGCTTTAATGTCTCCCCTTCATGTTTATTTCACCCTCCTTCCATGTTTTCAGCAACCACCTTCTACTCTCCTCCCAGCATTTGTTCGCATGCCTTCTCCCCAACCTCTACTTTGAACCTCTCAACTCCTTCCTCTCCATGCTTCATAATTTCCTTCCTTTCAGCTTTCCAGGAACCAGAATACTGGATGAAGGACTGCAAGATGCACAGGAAAGATTATCTCTGACTTCCCTGAATGGACAAGTGGTTGGTTACTATCCAACTGTCATTACAGCTGAGTCCCTGCAGACTTCTGACACAAAATGTTCCATCTTTCAAGAAAACTTACATGAAGAGCTGTGAAGGGATACACAACACCCAGTGAAGACCTAGAACTGACAAACTCCAGTATGTCTTGTCTGAATACATGCAAGCAGATTTTATTTTTTAAGTTTAGAATTTTGCCACATGTAAATGAATTTGTACAAGTAGAGGTGGGGGTCATACACCAGTATGACCCTGCCTTCAAACTTCGTGTAATTTCAAAGTCATGACAGCAACTCAATGAAAATATTTTATTAAGGGTTAACATGGACAAAACAATCTAAGTTAATTCTGCTGATTAAAACTGCTGATCTGCTTGCACAAAAATCTTTCAGAATGAAACATAGATCTCCCATGCAGAAATTAATCCCAACGTTTTGGAAAAATTGCAAAGAAATTGAATGCCAAACAGCCATAGTTACAGACCGCAATGTACTTATCACCTAAAGGCAGGAAAACTATTTTAAGTATATTATTGATAGTATTAATTATTGCACCACAGAAAACTTTACTACAAATCTACCATATATTTCTAAGTCATCCCTAAGAAAACACTTTACTTTCAGGTAATTTAAGGTTTAGTACATCTGGAATTTAGGAATTTACTAGTGAAAAGCATTGCCTTGAAAGAAGCCACCAACAGTGCTTCACCTTCTCTAAAGCTCATCTGAAAGTATTACCAGGTGTTGAGTCTTCTAAAAGGAGTAACTGCAGCTGAAAGCTATTAGCGTGCAATGCGACAGCAGCCTGCTTAGGAGATGAATGAGACTATCCTATTGATAAGGTCGCAATCGATCTGAGGCAGACTTTTTTAAATTAGTAAAATGTTGCAGCACTTTAGAAAGTGTCACCAACAGCCCTTCTGCATGAAAAATCCTCCAACTTGCTGGAAAACTGTAATTTATTATTTTAAACAAAAAATTTGCCTCATAGTGACAAAGTATCACCTGTGCCTTATTTATTTCAAACCTATCCTTTCATTGAAAGTGAGCTTATTTTTCTGAAGGTAATACTCAGATCTGTACTCTTAAGTTCCTCCTATACCTACTCTTACAAAGATGCTCTTCAGGAGTCATATGAACTGCTTGAAAATACAAGGGTAGTTCTGAGGATGGTGAGACACTGGCACAGACTGCCCAGAGAAGCTATGGCTGCCTCATCCCTGGCAGTGCTCAAGGCCAGGTTGGACAGGGCTCGGAACACCTTGTCCAGTGTGAGGGCTCCCCGCCTGTGGCACGGCAGTTGGAACTGGATGATCGTAAGGCCCTTCCCAACCCAAGCCATTCTGTGATTCTAGGATTCTATGATACACTGACATCCAAAATACACTGAGAATAGTTATATTAAAAGAAAGAAAAAAAAATGGTTATAAACCAACTTTAAATTAGTGAGAGTAAAAAAACTACATAAGAATGCTCTGAATGGCCTGGACTTCCTATCACTCCCAATCATTTCCAGGCCTTCAGCACATAGGATAAGGGGGGTGAAAACTAAGAAGGACAATGACTTCATGGAACTTAAAAAAAAAGTGAATGCTCATCTTCAAGGCCTTTCAAACAAAAGCTGTTCCTGTGAGTTGCAAAGCACCCTTATCCTCCATTGCATTTCACTCTACTCATACTCTGGCAGCATCTGAAGTGTCAAGAGCAATATGGTAATGATGTTCACATAGACACTGAAAAACCTGGATTATTCAAGAAAGAGATAGGCGTAAAGGAATGGAACACTTCAGTCTTCTAATGCAAACGTAGCTAACTTTTTTTATAGACTTTAGAAAGTTTTTTTCCCATACACTGTATCTCCTGTTAAGTTCGTGCTTCTCAAGTTTCCTTTAAAAATATGTTTCTGAACACCAAAGAAGGATAAAAATGCCAATGACCAAGGTCATACAAGGACACAGTTTCTCACTGAACTCAGGCATTAACAGTGAATAAACTACACTTCAACACATTACTTAGACATAAAAGCTGTGGTGCAAAGCTTGTATTCTGTAATAACAAAGTGCTAACCATTTACATGTGAAAGCAGACTAAACATTAAATGTAAAATACATGTCTGCTGTCCCAGCTGTATTTGAAATGATCTCTTATTAATGCTTCTAAGTATTTAACAAATCTTAACTGACTTAATTACAGGTTCTTAACTGTTGCCACTATGAGATGAAGAAAGGCCAAGAGCTGAGCTGATATAAAAACTGTTCATGAAAAAGAGGAATAATTCAACAGGAAATAAAAGCAAACCAAGATAAGTCTTTTGCTTGGAAGCATGTATTGGAATTACTGTTTTTATGACACTCATCCTTGGATAAGCAACAGTTCTAATTTTTAAAAAGGATAAACATAGCCATACAGCATGTGGCAGAAGTACAGTTCATACTATCAGATTTATATATGCATATATTTAGGGTATGATTTATCGGTAAGTCAGAAGAATTTCAGGTTGCATTAGGTAAAAGCACATAATGTACTGACATAGGTAGACATGAACAATGTACTGAAACTAAGACTATTATGTCAAACCAATTTCCTGTTACAGTAAGGTAACAGCAACTGTAAGCTGATGAAAAACAATAAAAAGGCCATGAAATGGTAAATTTAGTAACGATACCATTTACACAGCTACAGTGCACACTCTAAATACTTTGCTAAGTACTTTCGAAAGAGTAAGCAGTGACATATTTACCTTTCATTATAAATATAAAATAGGTAATTAACAGAAAAGTATGATGAAAACATTTGAATAAACATTTGGACTATGTTAACATTACTGTATAGCATTTACTTTGTCATGTCACAACTCCTTAAAAAATGCTATAGGTTGATTGCTACCAGGCTGGGGTTAGAATTAATCTTCTTCTATGGACATGTTATTTCCTTTTTATCTTGCTGTAAAGCATGTGATCTTAGTTGTTCTTGGATGCAAGACATATTAGCCTATTGGTATAGTCTGGTAAGCAAATTATGTACTTTGGGTCCTGAAATTTTCACATTTCATTAGCATAGTAGCTTTTTGTTTGAAAGCCATAAAAATGAGTTACAACTCAAGAACGCTTCACATGCAAGTATGCATTTTGCATGCAAGTCCTACACAATCCATTCCAGTGATATTCTCACCATCAAGAAGCAATGAAACTAGATCTTACAAAGTGAACTTAACAGTTTCTAAAACCAGTAAATGTTTCTCAAGTTCAAATTCAATCCAAAAACTTTAAGGAAAATGCTTTCAAGGGAACTATATGTTCCCTTAAAGTCAAGCAAATATTCAAATGACTAATCAGGAATATATTGTTTTGCAATGCTCTGACAGAAAAAAAAATATCTTGAAATCAGCACGACAGGCCTGTTTATGTTGCCTCTCAAATTATAGGAGCCTTGGCTGAAAGACCTTAATCGCAATAAAATCTCAAGGGTGCAGCATAAGGACATGTCAAGGGTGTTTGCTTGATGGAGTACTTTGATTTTGAGCAACCATCACAGCAAGAGTAAACCGCACAACTTGCCAAGTAACCAAGAGTAAATCCCCTAGTTTGAGGGAAAACCTCTGCATCTATTTAATACTGTATCGGTGCATATTTAATATAAATTGTACGTTTACTGTGAAATGTACAGACTTATGAGAAAAGTAGGACACTTGTCATCAAATTCAAATGTTTTCCTCTAAGCCACGGGTGTCACAGAACCACGCTGGTTCCTATTTACTTTCCTGATTCCACGAATGTTCAGTTGCTTCTGTACAGGGTCTCAAAATGCAGATCTTGCAGCATGTCGTGGTTTAAGCCAGTCAGCAAGTCAGCCACGCGGTTTCTACTCTCCTACCTCCCCCACCCCCCGGAGGGATGGGGAGGAGAATCAAAAGAATGCAACTCCCATGGGTTAAGAACAGTCCAGTAACTAAGGTATAACACAAATCACTACTGCTATCACCAGTAATAACAATGATAAGGGAAATAACAAGGGAAGAGAATACGATACCACCCGTTGAAAACGAGTCCGACTGAGCAGAGCGTGCCCTTCTGGGTAATTCCCAGTCACATCCCCAGGCATGACGTGCTGTGGTATGGAATACCTCTTTGGCTAGTTTGGGTCAGGTGTCCTGTCCCTGCTTCCTCCCGGCTTCCCCTCTTCCCTGGCAGAGCATGGAAAACAATGCATCTGCACTTTGTCTGAAGGAATTAAGGATTATGAGTATTTGACATAGTTCAGCTATTGATAAATAATAGTTTTTCTGGAACTATGTGAGTTTTAGCAATTGTCACCACTACCTTGACTTTCTGTGCTTTTATAAATGTTAATTAAAAGTCATAAATAAGGCTAGTGAAAAAAACCACTGTAGTACGTTTTACAAATCTGAAAAATACAAATTAAATTATTTAAAAAGTTGGGAAAAGACTGCAAATTTTCCCTTAAAAATATTAGCAGTAAATAATTATATCTAATTAACAGAAATGCAGAGCCTCTGAAGACAAAAAAAAAAAAAAAAAAAAGCCTCTGAAGACAAGACTTTCCTCAGGCATTAAAATCTCTCTTTAAACATTATGTACCAATGAACTACGTAACAAAAAAGGGGGTTAGCTATAGGTTTTCTGTTTTTTTCCACTGATATCTATATGACAGAATATCTAGATAATTGTTTACCACACAGTGTGGAGTTGCTTTGCTCCTTATCTATTCATCCTGCAAGTCTAGTAAGGTGACCTAAAAGACCTCAATTTACACAAAAAGAAGGCATTACTGTTTTTACACTGGTACCCCCAGTTGCAACTGTGCAGACAAAAGTTTTAAAACTCACAATCTCTTCTTAGGTGGATTTAGTCAGGGATGACTGGCTAATTGGGGGAAACACATGAAAGCACCTCAAAATCCAATTAGCACTTCAGTGCAATTAAATAGCTTTGCTATTCTGTAGAGACATGGCTTTGATCTTGCACTGAAAAGTGTCCTTCCTTAAAGCTGCTGTTTTGATTTTTTTCTCAGTAATTAGTGCTAACTGTAAAGCCATTCCTGACATGCTATAAACAGAGTATTTTGCTGCATTTGACACAACGACCTTAAATCAGTGTTCTCTTTTGTCTGTATTGTACTGCTTTATTATTGGCCTAGCTACTTTGCTCATTATTAAATGCACAATATGTAAAACATGTTAAAGTCAGATAAAACAAATTACCTAGGTTTAAGAGCTTGTGTAGAAGTTTGGAATCACTTCACCAGTGATTCCAAAGAAATAAGGAATATAAAATTATATTAGATCACACACTAGATATGTTAGACTGCTGTTTCAGATTTCATTTCTTTTTCATCCTGAACTGCAAAACATGAATTTCGATTTACGCTTTTTTTTTTTTTCTCGGTCACACTGAATAATGAACTGAACAAATCATTCCTATTCCAGTTGTCTTGACCACTCTTCTCTGTAAGCTACACATCTTACACCTGAGAATTTCCTAGCTGGGTTACAAATTTCTGTCCCTGTTCACAAAAAAGTTGTATGCATCAAATCTGCCATTAACTTTCTTGCAGGTATGCATTCTTTATGTCTTGGGTTACACTGTTAAAACCTAAAAATACAGCTTTTAGAATTAATACAGTAGCAGTGAGAATCAGCTCCAAAGAATGTTCTGTTTTAAAATGTTCCATACAAAAAGATGTATTTCATGAAGGGAATAAATGGAACGTAGTACACTACAACAGCTACAAAATCATTCACATAGCAATGCCCTTTCTGGTTAAGTATCTGGAAAGGAAAAGCTCTTTATAACATACATCTTGATCTCAAATTTAATCTCAGTAACACAGAGACACGAACTATTTTATGCATTAATATTCCACTTCACAGGAAAAAATATTTCTTACTTCATTTTAAGGAATCTCTCAGAGATATAAAAACTCTCAAAAAACACTATTTTTTTTTTTTTAATGTTAACTACCAACAAGTAATATTTTGATGAGTTAAGATACTTACACATTCACACAAGACTCTGCTTACACTGTAACCAACAGTGTTTAAATTGCAAGATTTATAAGACGTAAGTATTTCTATTTAGAAATGAGAAAAACTTCCTGACAAATATAGCACCTTTTAGAAAAAAAGCAGTTTCAGCTATCCTAAAGCATTTGGGAACATGTCAGTGATTTTGGTTGGCATTTTGTTTGGATAAAGCTGTCAGAAAGGCAGTTGGTCATTTCTATTGTTTCTTCTTCTTTTCCTTGTCCCTTTTAACTCTGCAGTTCCAAAATCACCACAATACAGAAAGCACAACTTCAAAGTCCACCTGAGTCAGCTCAAGAATTTGAAACAAACTTCTTATGTTCTCAGACAACAACTTAACCTACATAGAATATCCAACATATTATCTTTCTCAGTTCTTCCTAGCTGGATCTGATTAATTTTGTATAAATGCTTACACAGCTGTGAAAAATAGAGATACATCATTAAAAGGGAGTGAGAAGTCCAGCTCTGGAGTGATAAAAAGCAGAAGCTTCCCATTCTCTGCTTTTCATACAGGTATGCAAGAGGAATCACCATCAAAAAACTCAGCCCATTATCAAACAAATGTCATATTTTTATTTCACCTCATTAAATAAAAAATAGTATTTTCGTATTTTCTGTTTCAGTAGTTGAAAAAAAAATCAATTAGTTGACATACTCATTGCAAGAGTATATGTTAAAAGACAGGAGGATTGTGAAGCCCAACTGCAATACCATTACTTTTCTCAGTTCCATAATTTGTATTACAGTCCTTTGACCTGATCCTATAGGATGTAGGAAGGCAGCTAGGATGGCTAAGGCCTCCTTAGAATTAAATCTGGCCAGAGGGGTCAAGGACAACAGAAAGAGCTTTTTCAAATACATAGCTGATAAAACTAACACCAGAGGCAAGGTTGGCCCACTGGTGAATGGGGTGGGTGCCCTGGTGACAGAAGATACAGAGATGGCAGAGTTATTGAATGCCTTCTTTGTCTCTGTCTACTCTGCCGGAGGCAGTCCTGAAGAGCCCTGTACTCCTGAGACCTCAGATGAAGTCAGGTCAACGGAGCAGTCTGCCTTAGTCGACGAGGAATGGGTTAGGGACCAGTTGAGCAATCTGGATATCCATAAATCCATGGGTCCAGATGGGATGCACCCGCGGGTGCTGAGGGAACTGGCGGAAGTCATTGCTAGACCACTCTCCATCATCTTTACCAAGTCTTGGGAAACGGGAGAGGTGCCTGAGGACTGGAGGAAAGCAAATGTCACTCCAGTCTTCAAAAAGGGCAAGAAGGAGGACCCGGGTAACTATAGACCGGTCAGCCTCACCTCCATCCCTGGGAAAGTGATGGAACACCTTATCCTTGATGCCATCTTAAGGCATATCAACGATAAGAGGGTTATGAGGGGCAGTCAACATGGCTTTACCAAGGGGAAGTCATGCTTGACCAACCTCATAGCCTTTTATGAGGAAATAACACGGTGGATGGATGATGGCAGAGCGGTGGATGTGGTCTACCTTGACTTCAGCAAAGCATTTGACACAGTCTCCCACAGCATCCTCATAGCTAAATTGAGGAAGTGTGGTCTGGATGATCAGGTAGTGAGGTGGACTGCGAACTGGCTGAAGGACAGAAGCCAGAGAGTTGTAGTCTATGGAGCGGAGTCTAGTTGGAGGCCTGTATCTAGTGGAGTGCCTCAAGGGTCAGTACTGGGACCAGTATTATTTAATATATTCATCAATGATTTAGATGAGGGAATTGAGTGTACTGTCAGCAAGTTTGCTGATGACACTAAGCTGGGAGGAGTGGCTGACACGCCAGAAGGCTGTGCTGCCATCCAGCGAGACCTGGACAGGCTGGAGAGTTGGGCAGGGAGAAACTTGATGAAATATAACAAGGGAAAGTGTAGAGTCCTGCATCTGAGCAGGAACAACCCCAGGTTCCAGTATAGGTTGGGGAATGACCTGTTAGAGAGTAGTGTAGGGGAGAGGGACCTGGGGGTCCTAGTGGACAGCAGGATGACCATGAGCCAACACTGTGCCCTTGTGGCCAAGAAGGCCAATGGCATCCTGGGGTGTATTAGAAGGGGGGTGGTCAGTAGGTCGAGAGAGGTCCTCCTTCCCCTCTACTCTGCCCTGGTGAGACCGCATCTGGAATATTGTGTCCAGTCCTGGGCCCCTCAGTTCAAGAAGGACAGGGACCCGCTGGAGAGAGTCCAGCACAGGGCAACTAAGATGATTAAGGGAGTGGAGCATCTCCCTTATGAGGAAAGGCTGAGGGAGCTGGGTCTCTATAGTTTGGAGAAGAGGAGACTGCGGGGGGACCTTATTAGTGTATATAAATATATAAAGGGGGAGTGTCACGAGGATGGAGCCAGGCTCTTCTCAGTGGCAAACAATGATAGGACAAGGGGTAATGGGTACAAACTGGAACACAAGAGGTTCCACTTAAACTTGAGAAGAAACTTCTTCTCAGCGAGGGTGACGGAACACTGGAACAGGCTGCCCAGGGAGGTTGTGGAGTCTCCTTCTCTGAAGACATTCAAAACCCGCCTGGACACATTCCTGTGTAACCTCATCTAGGTGTTCCTACTCCGGCAGGGGGATTGGACTAGATGATCTTTTGAGGTCCCTTCCAATCTCTAACATACTGTGATACTGTGATACTCATGTTCCTGAGACAAATTTCACCCCGTTGCAGTTCTCTCTTTGATATTCTAGTGAGACTTCCAGTTTTGTGAACCCAAACTTGTACCAACAATTAAAGAGCTGACCTGAGCCCCTAGTGGCTGAGTCCAGATTGCTGCTTTGAAACGGCATTGAGCTTCATTCAGGCATGTGCTACTGGAACAGAATCAGATGTAGGAGCATCTCCAAGCAAACTAGGTGATGGCTTAATGTTTTTCCCACTAAATAATTCTGCACAGACTAAAAAAGTCAGTCTTTTAGTAACATTTAGCGACATAATAAGATATACAAACCTCAAGCAATAGGATCAATGGTTTAATGATCTGTTTTCAGGGGTGAAAAAATGATATTATCTACTATATTTTAAGAAAAATATTAATTTTAGATCAGAACTATTTTTTCTGACTAAAAGCTTTGAAAGAACAACTAAACAATCAGCTAAACATTTACCTTAAAAAAAAAAGAAACAGAGCATTTTAGACTGAGGTTACTCAGAAAAAAGGCAGATCATATTAAGGCCTAATCCTCCACTTTCTGACGTCAGTGAGACTCTTGACATTGGCCTTGATGGGAAAAGAAGAGGACCATTAAAATATAATTTTAGTTTAAGTCAGTCTTAATTATACAGTGATGGAATGATTCATTCAATTTTTCAATTCATAACATCTTAGCATTTATAAAAGTGATTAAAACATATCTGAAATAATAACTAAATTTTAGGGACATATTTTTAAATAACATTTACCTATTAATTCTAGTAACAAGCATTAGAAATAAACCTAAATGGCACACATTCAGTTCAAAAGCAAAAAATACGTCACTAGCTAACGACACTGTTGTATCAGTATGTTCTACAAAATCAAATGCTTTGATAGAATACTGATGAGGCTGCCAGATTCTCCCTGCTTTAGTAGCAGCGCACTCCACTCCATTAGCTGTTTTTCATAGCCCCGCACTTCCAGTCCCCTATCTTCCTGTCTTTTCAGCATCTTTTAACAAACGTAGAAATGGCAGGTACTGACAGTGAAGTCAAATTTTTTGAACTAGAAGTTCCCTGCATATGTGAAAAGAAGAAGGATGCTCTCATTTTTCCCAGTGTTATCACCCAATCCAGGTCCCCAAAACACAGAATGCTTGATGATCATAAAGCACTTTGCAAAAATATCTCTCAGAAATACTTATCTCAAGGTTAGCTAGTGTTACTGACACCCTGACTTCCTGACTTGCAATGTTGGTTACCAGCTACAAACAATATTTCTGCATTTTAACCACACCAGAGATTAGCCTTTCAGTTCTTTCCAAGATATCTCAAGGTTATTTGTTCCCTTGCTGACCATAGTCAAAATGGATTCAAAATAGGTAATTCAATGTATGAAAATAAATAAATAAATAAATAAATAAATAAATAAATAAATATAGTAATAGAATGTAAGGTCTTCCAATACCTAAAGACAGCCTACAGTCTGGACAGAGACTTTTTACAAGGGCATATACTTGATAAGACAAGGCAGAATGGCTTTAAGCTTAAAGATGGGAGATTTAGAGTGGCTATTAGGAAGAAGCTATTTCCTGTGACGGTGGTGAGACACTGGCACAGGCTGCCCAGAGAAGCTGTGGCTGCCCCATCCCTGGCAGTACTCAAGGCCAGGTTGGACGGGGCTTGGAGCAACCTGATCTAGTGGAAGATGTCCCTGCCCATGGCAGGGAGGTTAGAATTGGTTGAACTTTAAGGTCCTTTTCAACCCAAACCATTCTGTGATTCTATGATTCTATATAAAAGAAAAAAACCCATGATGATTAGTCTATTAAATGTCCTTTTTCTCAAGAACAAGAAAAGTTCTCTTTAATTAGCTAGATCCTGGTACGAACAGCTGCATTATGCAATGTAATGCATTCAATTGAATTAATAATTGGCATTTACTCTGGAGTTTTTACCAAAATCTGACACATCAAAAAATATAAGCAAGGAATTTTTCCCAGTTCTACAGTATTGCAAGTACTAAGGCAACCAACTAGGACTCAAACAGACATTGGTAGTGAAGATTCTCAAAGGAAGAGTCAAGAGACCAGCAGTATTCAGCAAAAACTGTAACAAGGTCCTGCAGGGCACAGAAAGATGAGCTTCCTACTGGCACCTACTGAGGGGTCCCCTGAAGTGGGGGGAATTACACCCACTAAAAGCCAATTTTATCACAGAACTGACAGTTACTGACTAATGTTGAGAAATAATTGACCAAAAATTGGGAAATGGTTCATGCTGTAATACCTTCACATGGTAGAAAGTTAATTCTGTCACAGCACTGGTATCCTGGAAGATGGCAGAAAAAGCCACAAACTACCCAGAGCAATAATATTATATTACCATAATAATAGGATATTCAATGAATGATGTGGCTACCAAGAATGAAACACCAGACAGATGGGTTATAAAGCCCTCGCACAGCCTCTTCCTGCATTGCACTAGGACTTTCCAAAATGTTGTAACATTGCAATTTAGATTTCCATGTAAAGATCCACAGCGCAGTTTGCCACTTTTCCCAGTTTCCAAAACTGATGATTAGCCAAGCCCACAGCCTCATAAGAAATCCAGAGACTAGCTTAAAGACGAGGCTTTTATCAGTGAAAGTAATCTTCTCTCCTTCAATTAAAAGTCTGGCTGTAAATCAGTCACCTATCCTACACAGATGTCCGACAGTTTTAGCAAGACCACTCTAAGATGCAACATCATCCACAGGGTGAGCAATTCCTAAACACTGAATGTTGTTTTTTCACAAATATTTCAAGATAGAATATAGAAGGCCACTTAGAATCATAGAATAGTTAGGGTTGGAAAAGACCTTAAGATCATCTAGTTCCAACCCCCCTGTCATGGGCAGGGACACCTCAC
This sequence comes from Psittacula echo, assembly GCF_963264785.1. NCBI lineage: Eukaryota > Metazoa > Chordata > Aves > Psittaciformes > Psittacidae > Psittacula > Psittacula echo. The sequence continues at coordinate 70,814,940 of NC_137742.1, read as the reverse complement.
ACAAAACCATCTATTTACTTAAAAGGCAGAAGAAAAATCAGACCAAAAAGTAACTTGCTGGATTTAAATATCCATGCAGATAAAGAAAGAAAAGTTCCCAAATGTTAGATTATGTATTTCTGTCAGAAAGAAAAGGGAAGCTATGTATCACAAGCATCTAAGACTTAAGTTGTTATGTCCTGGCATGTACAGCACCATTTCACAATTAAAGCCCAGACACGCTTCAAGAGCACACAAACACACTTCTGGTTTTTATCTAACAACCTCTTAATGAAAACCACCTTCATATACAAAAATAAATACATTGTACTATGGACAACTCGAATAGCTAAGGCATGTCCTGCACCACTTTATTAACATTCACAATAGGAAAATGTGATGGAAACATAAGGGAATAAAGAAACTCTCCTCTTTCCTCACATGGAGACTACTTACACAAAACCAACAGAAAATCTTTCAGAAGGTAAGAAGAGTTTAAATCTGTTTTGCCATGTTTTAAGTCCTATTATTTGGTACTCATTAATCTTTTAGTATCTGTGGCAATAGGTAGGCAGTGACCTGCAAATGCTGCCCTAGCTAGAGATAAGAATTTCAGTGTGCTTGGACTGTTTCTATGAAGCACATTTTGATAAGCTTTTTTATTTTCTTATGTATTCCATGCATTTACAGTAGTTTATTGAATCACTAACACCAAAAATGTTGGGTTTGCGTATTTTAAGATGTATTCCGAATTTCCAGACAAATGGTGCTTGATACAAATCACACGTATACAAGTGCATAAAAGTAAAAATTTAGAAAATATGACATTTGGTGTGTTCTGACTTAAAAACATTAAAAATAAGCTAAGTTTTTGCTAATTCATATACTTGTTTAAATGAATTTCTAGTGATACAGGATTAACAAAAGGAATGATTAGTTATACAAACAGGTTTGTTCCACATCTTTAAGTCACTCACTGTGGTTTTACATATATATATGGCTAATATAGCTGCAAACACTGAAATCTCTTCTTATGAGGAAAAAAAGCTTTGTCCTCACCAAGGGCTGGGTGGAACTTCTGAACACCTTTGGCTGCCCACACATTGATGCTTCTTGGCCATACTTCCTAACATCAGAACAACAGATCCTCGACACTTTCAATCCAAGTCACTCTAAAAGGATGGCAACAACCTTATGATGCTCTATCTTCTCCAGCGCCAAAAGCTTCCAAAGCAAGAATCAGTACTCCTTTGAGTTCTACACTGAAGCACTCTTCCCTATTTTTTTTTTTTTTTTGGTCTGTGGTAGCACTAGTTAGCTCAGGGAGCAGTGGGGACTTAAGCCTCATACTAATAAGGCTTCAGATTTTTCACTCTTGAAAATTCTACAAGCCTCTATGAGCTGCAATGCTACAAAGATTTATAACTTAGCTTAACTGAGTGGCTTTTCCAGAGGAGGGCAGTTTCTGATACCCAAACTATATTCTTCCAAAGGTCAAGCCCCTCCTCCAAAATCTGCAGGTGCCACAGCATTTCAAGCAAAAAGGTCTACAAACCATTTGGCATGGGGAAAGGAATACTTTTCTTCTTGAACTGTTCTGCAGAATAATTAACCATTCTGACCAACACAAAACGGTTAACCTGTGATGAATACTAAACATGGCAAAATTTCAACCCTAAAGCTACTGCTGTGTAAAATCTTTCATGAAGCAATTGTTTCATGAATGCTAAGATACTGTTGTCATAAAGTATACTGCCCCACCTATAAGGAAACTTTAATCTGATCTTTCTGAATGTAAAATTTAATGAACATGATAATGACAATCTATGATTTGCTTTGTTTTTACTTTAGTTCTACTGCTTTGTGTAAATTAAAATGTAAACGTTGGCCTTGCACCACCTCACAACAGGGTCCTGGTTCATCATAGTAACAAAAACTGAACCAAATATTGACAAATTCCTGCTATATTCAAACTTCTCTTCAGGTATGGATTACAAAGGAATGCATTATTTAAAGCTTCTCTTTCAGGTTAAAAATCCTCAGTGTTAATAAAACTCCAGAGCCTGATACAAGGCTCATTTATTTTCCCATGACACATGCTAGAAATAATATTATAGAAGACTACACATTTCAGATCTTGGTTATCTTTCCAGCTGCTGGGTTTTCTCTTTCAAACAAAACAAGCTTAACTGAGCAGCCCCTTAAAAAATTGTGAAGAATGTAAATAAAATGCAATACAAAGCAGCATTCTTGCATCTTTTGATGGCTGGCTACAGACCACATATATAATAAATGCAAATTTACATCACACTCCCAGTGTCCATTTTGCAAATAATTCTCGTCTTCTTTGAGACTCAAACTTATGTAACCCACTAACATTTTCAGAAACATGGATTTTGTTAATAAGTAACAACTGTGAACTCATTGCTCAGCCATCCTGCAGTTTGACACAGGCTTTACCAGTTTTTTGTCAAGCTACAGCATGCAAAAGGGATACTTTTTTCAGGTACCTGCACTTTCAGTCTTACGTTGTTTTTATGACAGAGAATATATACTTACAGTCATATCTCCTTTTAAATATTATGTATTTCTGTGTTTTGTTTGGGTTTGAGTCTTCTTAGGGAAAGCAGAATATGGTGATAACAAATTTTGTGCAATTTTCTATCTACATGAGAGACTGTAATACAAAGATCTCACAGAGGAGGTATGGTTAGCTAAACAGCAATCTTGTCCTTTACATTGTTGCAAATGAAGTTTGATTTTACAGGTCTAAAGCCCCTGGTTCACATTTAAGCATCAGAAACATCACTATGAACTTTAACATGTTCTGAAGAAATTACATGTATATTAACAGAAATCAGAAGTTCAGAAAAATATTTGTTGCATGCTGAATGTATTTCTATAAGTAGAAGTTCTTCTGGAATTACTAGGCTCCAACCACCACAGTTTATTCCTGATTTCTAGCCAAATGATGCACCCTGCAGACAACATTTCTATAAGCTGGTCTTAATTACCATATGTACCGATTATAATGTCACTCAGAAATAGACCTCAATCCATCTTCCTATCATATATAATGGATTTCTAGAAAACAGCCTAAATGTACAGAAAAGGTGATGAATTACACCAATGCCCTGCACAGCCTTTCCAGTTAAAGTTCAGTCATATTTCCATTATAAAATACCTTCATTTTCTACCTACATGAGGCATAAATTATTAGATATATAATCTGTGAATGTTAGCTTTTAAACAATAAGCACAAACTTATACAGTACCTAGCACTTCATGAGATGTAACAAGTGGTATCAATATGAGAAGGACAAATTTTAGAACTCTCCAAAACAACTACTTGCACCTGACCTAATCATTAAGTTGTCAGGCCAGCTTCCTCACAGGAACATGTATATCTCAAGAACTACCTTCACTTAGGATTACAGAGCTATGTGAATCATAGAATGGTTTGGGTTGGAAGGGACTGGACCACGAAGATCATTCAGTTCCAACCCCCTGCCATGGGCAGGGACACATTTCACTAGATCAGGTTGCTCCAAGCCCCATTCAGCCTGGCCTTGAGCACTGCCAGGGATGCGGCAGCCACAGCTTCTCTGCACAGCCTGTGCCAGTGTCTCACCACCGTCACAGGAAATAGCTTCTTCCTAATAGCTACTCTAAATCTCTCATCTTTAAGCTTATAGCCATTCTTCCCTGTCCTGTCACTATATGCCCTTGTAAAAGTCTCTCTCCAGATTTCTTGCCGGCCCCCTTTAGGCACTGGGAGCTGCTCTAAGGGTGTTCCCAGAGTCTTTTCATCTCCGCAATGAACAAGCCCAGTTCTCTCAGCCTGTCTCCAGAGGACAGTTGCTCCAGCCCTTAGAGCATCTTTGTGGCCTTTTCTGGGCTCACTCCAACAGCTCTACGTCCTTCTTGTGTTGTTGCCCCAGAGCTGGACACAGGACTGCAGGGGGAGTCTCACTTAGAGCAGCAGAGGGGGAGATTGCCTCCCTGACCTCCCGGTCATGCTTCTTTTGAAGCAGTCCAGCACACAGGTGGCTTTCCTGGCTCCGAGTGCACATTGCTGGGTCATGTTGAGCTTCTCATCAACCAACAGCCTGAAGTCCTTCTCCTTGGGGCTGCTCTCAATCCATTGTCCACTCAGCCTGTATTTGTTCTTGGGATTGCCTTGACCCAGGTGCAGGCCCTTGCATGCTGACATTCTTCAGATTCCCTAAACATCTTTTCATCTTCCCTGTATGACAATTTTCCTTCTGTTTTTGATATAATGAGATTAATGCATAAAAATAGAGAACTGAAGCTAGGCTGTACTGAGGTTCCACATCTAAACGGGAAATCTGCAGAAATTGAGTAATGCCTAAGTAACATCATCAGACAGAAATCCCATAATTGCTAAAGCATCTGCCATTTAGAATTTTGAGATATAGAAACCTCTTGAAATAACTGGGGCCATACATATTTACCTCAGTTGTAAGCATATGTATGGAAAGAAAATTAAAGTTTACAAAATACTCAAATAACTTATAACATTAACTTTCAGTGAGAAAGATTCAGAAAGGAGACAAACTGAAATAATCCAAACAAAAGGCCTACCGCTATAGCTTACTATCATAGACTCAGCCTTAGGACACTTTAAAGAATTTGTCTTGAATTCTGTAGTATATGTATCATGGGATTAAGTCGATTGTGGTTTCTGTATTTGAAACTCAAATCTTGGTTAATTAATACACACTAAAAAAGTCATGTTAACATGTCTGGCTCAATCAGCCACTTAGCACACATCTCTTGCAAACAGGTTATATATGCAGCAGTTACAACCATGTGAACATGCTGCATCTTTATTAAAAGCAGGGTTAATTTTTACAGAACAAGATGCTGGGAAAAAGTACATATTAAAACATATTAAACAATAAAACATTAAAAAAATGAAAGTAATGTGTCTGCTTAAGTTTTGTTCTATATTCATTCCAGACTGTTCTGTCACTAAAATAGTCCCAGTCAAAACAGATATTTGCTAAGCACTGGTAAAAGAATTTAAATATTCAGTGTAATGATACAACAAATGTTAGTTATTGTGTGACAAAAAATGACAGTTTAACACATATACGTTTTATACTAGGACATGAAGAGTTATAACTTCTCTTTCCCCACATTGCCCTTCCTCCTTCATCATGGCAACATAATCTACCATGGAACAAATTAAATTTATTACGGAACCAGAACAAATTAACATGAAGAATACTATAACTCATTATGTCATTATGCCAGAGGTACAAACCAATTCCTTCTCAAGCAGTTTTGCAAATGTTAGATTTCTTTTTAACCACATAGACAATTCTTAAATCAAAAGTTTCAAAAATGAAATGACTAGAAGATAAACCATTGCCCCTCAGTTTCCCATGCAACTAGGTCTATCCATGTGAAACAGGTTTATCATAAATTCTTGTGACAGGATAAAGATGACTGATAAACTTCAGTGACAGAATTAATTGAAAAAAAGACATCTCAGTCTTGTGATCAGATTTCTGGTTTTGAAAGATTGCTGCACATGTCTGTAGATGATATGTAAGGGTATTTACAGATGATGAGCCATTTACTTTTGGCATCGGGCTGTTATGGCACATTGCCAGCTATCTCAAGAGAAAACTAAAAATCTAGTACATGAAGTACAGACAGCGTAGCTATTCTTGGGTTTCCTTGGAGAACAGTCTGACTCCTCTGAAGTCATGTTGTTCCTTGATATATTAGAGACTGTCATAGGAAACATCTTAGTTTGGTTTTTTAAGCTTTTCCCCCTTTTACAGTACAGACTACATAGTAATGTGGTAAACAGCACTACTTAATATGCTATTTTTCATTGATGTAACATCAACTGTTCCAGGCTTATAGACAATCAACAGGTATCGTGCATTATTTCTTCACTTCCAAAAAACTAGCAGTGTTAAATTGAAAAGTAATTTCTGCAGCTTTTATGGTATTACTGAAAACCCTACTATTGCATAAGCACATCACTCATTTTCATAAAAGACTACCTGAACAAAATGAACTACTGCACCAAGGATAAGCAAGTATGGACAGCCTCTATCATTACAGCCTGTATCTCTGACACCAGTATTATTAGTAGTATATACACAGATAATGGTAGAAGCTGGTTGAATACATACTGCAAATGCAAAACTACTAGAAGAAAAATTTTCCACATATGAGGTACAGGATGATCCCAAAAGAACCTCTTATATGCTTTTAAAATAACTGCTGGTGTCAAGCAGCTAACTTGTATATTGTATTTGTTTGCTGATATACTGCTTATTTAAGTCTTTGTCTTGCTTCCTAGCTTTTAGCAGATTTTTTTGACCTTTATCCATAGAAAAACAAAAACATGAACAATATTCACAATAATGATGTAGATATTTCCCAACATGTCGTACAGGATAACACAGGTTTTTTTCTCTCATACAGAATACAAGGAAGAACTTAAATACTCTGCATGTGACATGTCTGAATAAGGGATAAATCATCAGTGGGATGGGTTGATCAAGCATGATACCTAGACTGAAAATGGAGAATTTTAGCTTGCATAAGGAAGTGTGAATAAACATATGTATGTACTTGAGATCATGTGCACATAGAACACAATATCTGAGGACACAGCTGTGCAAACAAGTTTCAAGATGCTACAGAAAGACAGCCCTGTGGTGACCGCATGCAGTGTGCATGGGTAGGAGGAGAAAGGATTACTTAGGCCATAATATTTTTAATATAAAATTTATTTTTAATATAAAAATGTTAAGACTTTTTTTTAAAGGATGATCTTATGATGGTTTTTTAAAGGATTATCTGAAAATTTTACAAAGCTGCATTCCACTTATGATTGCAACAATAGCTCTATATAAATTATAAACAAAGTATATTTATAGAGAATATCTTGTGAGATCTGAACGAAAACTGTGTAACTTGAAAATAACTGTCCTCCACCTTACAAAAAGCCAACCTGTCATACATCAAAAACAATATTTACTGAAACAAAGATCAAAATATTAGTATGTCAGCTACTGAGTTTAAGTCATCTAAGCACAAGTGTATGTTTTTATCTTTGTTCATTAACTCTTTCAGTTTCATTGTATCTCAGATTATATGATTATTTGAAAACATGCAAGTCAATAATTGCTCTAGTACAGACAACATGTTTCTCTGCTTTCTGACCTAAGAAATAAATGTTTCTAGTATCTGCCCAGCACTTGGAGTGAATTTTTTAACAACATTTATAAGTGAAAAAAAGTCACAAGGAGAAAAATGAACCTCGAGCAGCATATGCAACTTTTTCAGATACACTTACTGTAAGGCAGCAAACAACAACAGCACCAATAAGTAAACAAATAAGCACCACACGTAATGAGTAATATTCTTACTTACAGCAAATACAAGCATTACTTTCAGATAATAGTTAAACTTCCATTGAAAGCCATCCTTATTCTTGGCAGCTCATACTTCAGTATTTTCCTGCACAGGGATGCTCTCCTGAACTATGTTTACAGTAAAAAGTAGGACTATTGATGCTGGCTCGTGAACAAGTGCATGAAGACATTTAGCTTTAATAATTGTTTTCAACTGCTAAAAAAATCCTGAAAATAGCTTGTTTTCTCCAATGCCAGATAAATTGCTACCTCAGTATAGACCATTTATTTGTAAGAAAAATGTTTCCTACAATACTAGAAATTGGCCTTTTTCTTTGCTAGTTCAACAAACACTTTTCTACTTGTCTAAATCATAAGGCAGAAATCTGCTGAAGAATTACTGCATGTCTGGAAAACTCTTCCATTCATGAAAGTATCTCATCACAATTACCAGACTGCTTATTTGATAAAATCACCATCCCATTTTTCAGTTTAATACATCTGTATTCTCTGTGGACTATGAGATATTAAAGTGATGAAATCAGAACACTGATGACCAGTTAAGCAACAATTCCATTTTAAAGCTTTGTTTAAGGGGCTTTAGGCTTTATCCTAGCATATAACTGTGAAAACTTTGAAAATAAAAGACCATCAACAGCAAAATAAAAGTTCTTCAACAAAATCTTTTAGGCACTTGAAATGAAAAATGAGGCAGCTAGTTTTCACAATGGATTAAGTGCTTCCTTTTGTACCTTCTCTTCCAGTTTTCACGTAGCTGCCGTAACTTATGGAAGTTAGAAAGTTTTTATTATTTGTGAATATAACACAGAAACATTCCTTTAAAACCCCTTATGATTCCAACCTAAAAATTACTGTGCATGTGCTAGAACTAAGAGATGATATTAGACCATTTCATTACATATGAGTAGGTCAGACTGTTGTCAGTTGTTGGTCCATGATATAGTATTGATTCAGAAGGTGTCTGATAGCTCTACAATTCTTCTAGCTTGCCTACCTAGGAAATCTATAGCAAAATAATTCAGGGTATGAATTTAGTAATTGTACTTTATGCTTCATTAACTCCTTGAGCATATGATTATCCTGCAACTCAAAGTATGTATAATCAGTCTTGTCCCAGATCTAGAGAACATAAAGCATTTAAAGCTCCTTGAATAGCACATGGAAAGTACTAGTAGCAATAGAGGTCATATACTTTCTATTATGTAACACGAGCTATAAATAACCCCAAACATCAAATTCTTATTCTTTTTTATTTCTCCTAGGAAGAAGTAGAAAAAAGGGAAAAGTGACAGCAGTCAATTTTGGAACCTGTCTTTGCCAACATGTAATAAGACTGGGAAGACAATTCAAAAGCAGAGAAGTAGGGTAGGTTAGCTGTTAAAGCACAATTTACTTTTTTTCAGTCATGTTATATATTCTATACCTCCTCTTCCCTCCTGTTCTCCACCTTCCTTTAAATACCTCTTGCTGGTTTAGAACTTTTCTCTCAATCTCTGCCTTTATTTCTTCATTCTCTTCTTGACCTACTCTGGCAAATAAAGCCAAAAATTACTCTCAACAGAGAGAGGAAACTGAATCTTATTTTCCCTTAACTCCTTCAGTAGACAGTTAATCTGAGTCTCAAAATATGTGTAATATGTCTTTCCTACCAAAGGCTGTAAAAGACAGATCTAGGAAATGGTATCACCCACATGAAGCTAGGCTGAGTGTGAGTCAAACATGCAGTGATAGTGGGCATGAATGAACAACGTGACTGAAAAATAATCTCTGCATGAAGAAAAGATTAGAAACTGAGGAAAATGCTTTACTTTGCACAGACCACCATGACATCGTGACAGGCAGGCCTGGATTTTTATGTCAAGGTGTAGGCAGTTCAGAACTGTGCTACCACTTCAATCAACAAGAAGATAAAAAGATCTGAATAAGAAAAATTTCCAGGGTTCTTCCAATCCCATCACTCAAAGCAACTTTATATTTCAAATGTTAAAATGACAAGAACTTGGCCTGATAATTAAGGCAGACCTTTGCAGGAAATAACACATCAGTTTTCTCAATAACAGAGAAACACTCAGGTAGGATGACTGACTGGTTTTGTGCCTGTATAGGGTAGACAACATCTGGGACTATGAAAACAGTATTTTCCAGGTTCAGTGTATCATGGCCTTTCTCTGGAAAACTGTTTTTTTGTATCATATGCTCTAATTCTGTACCTATTTTGCTGGCTGAAAGAGTTTTGATAAGCCCAAAATAATTCTAGTTACCTACGATATCCAAAAGCAAAACTTCAGGAAGCCAATTTCTACAGAATAGTGAAAATAAATCCCTTTGTCTGTTGCTTGTATTTTCAGTCCTGTCCTGGTGACTTCTCTCTGACTAATGCACTTGTAAAGCTTCTTACATTAAGCTGTGTCCATTTTCCTATCTGAAGTGGTGTCTCTGTAGGTCAGCTTGTCTAATTTGGAATCTAAAGCAGACAGTATCTTGTGGATGATTTTCCCTGTTTATTTGCTGCCAGACAGTGTAAGACTTACCTGTGCCTACAGGACAGAAAAAATGTCTCCTGGACTTTGATAGCCAGAGAATTATTTCCCAGGTTCCTTTCAGTGGAGGGAGTTTCTTCTTATATTTCACATCTTCCTAAACTAAGTTTTCCTTTGTTCATGAGTCAAACTAGAAAGAAGCTTTTAGTTCTCTATTTAAGCTATTAGAGTAACAGATCAATTTGTGAGCTTTCTGGATCACATCACTTTTACATCCATTTTTTATTTTCAATCTTCATTTTCCCTTTAAAATGTCACTCTGACTACTTATACTTTATAAGAGCAATCCATACTTTCATAATTACATAAAACAGCTCCAAGTATATTATATATCCCTACCACAAATGCAGTTATTTTTCCCACCTAACTTAGTTTTATGTAATTTTAGCCTATCCTTTCTTCAGTAAGAACAATGAATTGGTGCCAAAGATTCTAGACAGAGCAACAAATATTTTTTCAGTCAATATTGCTCTCCTGGTGCTCAGATGCTATTTGAATAGACAGAAGTGTTTTAAAATGTCTGTTAGGTAATTTCATTTTTAAAGTGACAACCCTGATACTCACAAGAATCTCACAAAACAGCTTTCAAATGCTGAATGACACAAACAGCATTTCTGAAATCTGCTTAAAAATTGCATGCTTGAGAGTTTGTACAGAACCCATAAATACTGTAACTAGTTCTAATCAGATGACTGATTTTCTAGTCACACAATCCATATGTAAATATTTGAGACAGAACTACGTAGCTTCTATTCTATTGCTGTCTGCAAACAGAAACAAACCCCAACTTCACATGTATTCTGTCCTCACTTATCACGGCTAAAATGTGAAAATATGTGTTTTGCTTGCTTCTACATTAAGAGGTAAGATGGAAAACAGGCACTCAGAAAAGGTACATGTAAGTACCAGACACTGAAAGCTGAAATTAAACATGAGCATGGAGCTGGGAAGACCGACTTCTCATTAAGAAGCCATTTTTGAATAACAGATTCTTCTGCTTCAAGAACAAATTAAAACTGCGGGCACAGGGCGCATCTGAAGAACAAACAGTTTAAATCTGCAAAAGCTAAGACAATTTCCAGCAAATATGCAGGTTACAAGGTCAAATTAGAGAAACTCTAATTTGAAAACAACAACAAAACTAACAGAGAGACAGCAAAAATGTTTACTTTATAAGGTATGTACTTGCTAAACAAGAGTGTGTGGTAAAGCTGATGTTTGTAATGACACTGTAAACTGAAAACAGAGATGGACACCTACCATAAGTTCCAGTATAAGTATGTAAAGACAGTAACGAATCTTTGTATCTAGCCACTACAAAGATACTTATTAAAATCACAGAACCATTTAGCTTGGAAAGGACCTTTAAGATCAGCGAGTCACCATAAACCTAACACTTGTCAAATGCACCAAAAAACAATGTCCCTAAATGCCACGTCTATATGGCTTTTAAATAACTCCAGGGATGGTTACTGAATCACTTCCCCCAGCAGCCTGTTCCAATGCTTAGCAACCTTCTTGGTGAACGATTTTTTTCTAATACGCAACTAATGGCACAGCTTGAGACCATTTCCTCTCGCCCTATTGCTTATTACTTGGGAGAAGAGACTGTCACCCACCTCACTACAACCTCCTCTCAGACAGTCGTAAATATGACTTTTTCTCCAGGAAAGAGCCTCTTCTCCAGACTAAACACCCCAGTTCCCTCAGCCATTCCTCATCAGAATTGTGCTCCAGGCCCTTCACCAGCAATGCTGCCCTTCTCTGGCCCCACTCCAGCATCTCAATGTCTCTCTTGTAGTGAGGGGCCCAGAACTGAACACAGGATTCGAGGTGCAGCCTCACCAGTGCTCAGTGCAGGGGGATACTCACTGCCCTGGCCCTGCTGGCCACACTACTGCTGATACAGTCCAGGATGCCGTTGGCCTTCTTGGCTGCTTGGGCACAAGCTGGCTTATGTTCAGCAGCTGTCACTGAACACCCCCAGGTCCTTTTCCACCGAGCAGCTTTCCAGCCACTCTTCCCCCCACCTGTAGCGTTGCATGGGGTTCTTATGGCCCAAGTGCTGGACCCAGCACTTTGTCTTGTTGAACGTCATACCACTGGCCACAGCCCATCGATCCAGCCTGTCCAGATCCCTCTGAAGAGCCTTCCTACCCTCAGATCAGCACTCCTGTCCAGCCTGATGTCATCTGCAAATTGACTGTTGGTGCACAAAATCCCTTTGTCCAGATCATTAATAAAGATACTAAACAGAACTGGCCCCAATACCATAAAGGCTTAAACCGGAAGAGTAGCTAAAGATGTTACGAATGTAAACAGTTGAATTTACAATAGTCATAAATAATGAAAAAAATACTAAGAAAAATGTCTGTCTTTCTGGAAAATTTCTGACTCTAATATCCCACCACTGCACGACAGTTTTTTTCCTGACAGTATTTGCAGCAGACGGTCTAGAATATTCAGGATTTTTTAAAATACCGAAATCTTTTTTCTTAACATCCCCCTGTCCGCCAATCACTAACCCCTTAAGATTTGTTATTATGCACAGCTTTAATATCAGATGAATACTGGCTCTACAATGTATCAGATAGCAAGAGGTCCCATGGCTTCAGAACACAGATCTGACACTATGGAACTTTTCTTCTAGAAACACCTATCATACAAAGCGTATGATTCTAAGAAAAGTTTCTGAATATATGATGCATGTGTCATTGCTACAAACTGATAGAATTTTCTAGTTCTCTGTCTTCACATGGAAAAAAAAGAATTTAATCATAGTAGAGATAAGGCTGATTAAAATGTTTAAAGTTGAGGGGAGTGGGGGCTAAGAAGGCATGTTTATTAACAGCACTCTTACATACTACACTTCTGGTAGCAACAGAGGAGCTGAATGGGTTGGCAATTAACATTCCTGTACAGGGAACAAGGAGGACATGTGCCTGTGTATTCCTTTCCTCAAGGCCACCCGAAGCCAAAGGGTGGGCTGTGCATCCTCTAAGCCTTGCTGAAGACCTTTCTTCCTACTCCATCTACTCTAACATCCATATATGCTACTCCTCCTAGTCCTGAGACAAAATCATCTATGCTTTAATACCTGAGTGCTTTTCAGCCCAGGAATCCCCTCTTCCCCAATTTTCTCAAGTGTCTCACTTCATAGCTCCCCATGTCACATCCTACATTTCCCTGGCTAAAACTACATTCTAACTTCATGTGGGCCAGTCAAACTGCTACACTGATCAAATCCCTGGTCCCCTATTCTCCATTATTCCCAAGGGCCCCCAGCATGTGTTCATTGGTTCTAGGTGAGCCTGCTATCTTGCTTGGCTATGGTTTGGCTTTTAGCTTTGGAAAAGATTGAAAATATCTATGCTGCACTTAGGAAAGAACTAGGAAATTGAAAAGAGGCCGGGTCTAGATAAGAGGGCACTTACAGACCATTCTTCATGCAAAGTGGCTGAAATTCAGCAATACACATGCAAAACTTGCAATGGCCAAAGTTCATCACTTTCTTTCACTGAAGGCTGAAGTCTCCAAAACAGAATGGGCTGGGCATCGATCAGCAGCTGTACTGTGCATCACTTGCCTTTACTGAAGAGCCAGGTTTATTTCTCTCTTTTTGTTATCTCCCTTTTCATTACAACTATTACTACATTTTACTTTATTTCAATTATTAAACTATCCTTACCTTAACCCATGGGTTTTACTTTTCTTTTTCCCCTATCCTACCCAGGGGATGTGTGTGAACAAGCAGGCGGTATGGTACTTAGACGCTGGCCAGGCTTAAACCACACCCATCGACAGAGTTAAAGTTACCATAAACTCTGTATTCAGTGTGCCAGAATTTGAAAATATTTTACATAATCAATTAAAACTTTGAAAAGCAGAGAGAATCTTTTCTGAGTTCCAGAAGAAATCAAGGTTCCAGCTGACAGCAAAATATCCAAGGACTTTTTCCCTAAACCGTGGCTGCACATATTATTGCTGTGACTGATTGGTTTTATTTTTGATTCTTTTGCTTTCATTCGCATACATCTAAAGCTTCTTTTATTCCCTATATGATATCATCAGATGTTCAAGACTTAAAGCCTATGTCAGCAAAAAAACCAACAAGGCTTTCCATCTTTCACAATCTGATGTGCACCAACTCTCATTCAACAAAAGACCTGTCAGTAGCTCCATTATCAAGTACAGTAATAAGCTTAACTTTCTGTGTGCAGTTCTAAGCCACTTCCCATAGGAACTACACAAGTGCTTCTTTGTTAAATTTTTTATTCAAGTTACAGACTTTTTATCTGCAAACTGTGAGATGCTTCAAAATCTCTAGTGTGGCATCTTTGGTAATCAGAAGAATGACAATACACAAAGTTGCAACTATGATGATTAGAGAATCATGAGCATCTCACATAAGGAACAGAACATAGATGTGTGGAGAGGTAATTTTACCCATCTATAGAAAGAGGTATGTGTACCTATACTATAAAAGTATTACAGGGTTTCTGTACGCACTGGGGAACTGGGTTCTTGTGTGATGTGTTATATCATTAGTCCTCACAGCTTTCAGAATTACATTTAATTTTATTTTTTTTCTTTTAATACCACAGTGCAGTTAGATACCTCAATAAGATACAGGCACTTTGCAAATTTGAAACAGGTTTTGTGCCTGCACAATTCCTATATATGTGTCAAAATTGTTTACAATTCAAGTATTGCTATTTCTTTCTTTGGCACTAGCATCAATATTTACAATTGAATGAACAGAGTTAAATATAAGGCGCACCTAATTCATACAGTCCCTTTCTCTTCCATTAGAGACTTTCCTCTTCCTAAAATTAAATAGTATTATGCATTAGCAGAAAGTAATCAAATTGTACTTTATTTTACCAGAAAACTACATTGTTGACCTTTTTATTTTGATTAAAAAACCAGGAATGCACGTGAAGAAATTCACCAGTAATGTACTTCACTTACAAAATGTTCAACTGCATTATATATAAGTCCAATAAGTAAAAAATTATTTTAAACTGCTATTTAATCTTCTTTTTCCTTAAAGACATCCTTGTAAGATGTGAGCTATTTGTGTACTCTGAAGGTGATTTTTCAATTATGATTATATAAGAAACAAATATAAAGAAAGAGAATCCAAAGTATTTTTTCTGTGTTCATGTTTTTACATGCATGTGCTGTTATGGTTAAACACATACAAATGCAAAGCACATGGCTGTTGGCAAACACCTCTACAGAAGATCACGGTAAGATTTTGTGCAGATAAAATTCAGTGTATCTTTTAGCCTATTTTACAAAACCTCACGGGTCATAAATCATAGCTCATAAGAAAATATGGATTGCAGGGGAAACAGAGATCTTGATGAATTAGGTTTGTTTCAGTTTGCAGTCTCTATTAGCTTCAAGGAGTAATTGTATATTTATTGATTAAAGAACAAAACAGATTTATTTTTTTCTTTTTCTCCTTAGTAATAACATTTGATCAGAATTGTTCCCTAATCATGTTCCTTTAATTATATGACAAGAACATCGCATGGTAAAGAAGACAAGTTCTATTTACGTAAAATTGTTGAACCACATCTAGGAAAAATAAAGAACCAA
Organism: Psittacula echo; assembly: GCF_963264785.1. Classification (NCBI taxonomy): domain Eukaryota; kingdom Metazoa; phylum Chordata; class Aves; order Psittaciformes; family Psittacidae; genus Psittacula; species Psittacula echo. The sequence continues at coordinate 70,799,387 of NC_137742.1, read as the reverse complement.
TTTGTCCCTAAACCATCAAAAAGAAACAGAAGAGATCATTTAAGTAGCCAAAGTGAAATCTATGGCCATTATAATTTCTTTCTGTGACAGACACAAGCATCATTTCAGGGATTTAAAATAAAATAAAAAAAAAAGATTCTTCACGATTTTGAGCTAGTAAATATACTGGTTAGTAGCTGCAGAAAGTATCACCCTAAATAAATTACTTCCTTCTTATTGAAATTTCTCCATCTGCATGTTTTTCAATTTTCTCAGCACCTACAAGACCTGCTCTGATCAAAACAGTCCTGTGTGGACCCAGAAAGAAAGAAGTCGTCTGTGGAATCATGTCAGTATAGAGGCTCAAAGAATTCCTCATGTGAGCTGCTGTCACCAAATACAACACAAGACACATCAGCCTCCATCACTTGGATTGATGGATGTGATGTAAATAAAATGCATAAACCAAAGAGAAGGGAGTGACATTTTAATTACATTACTGTGCTCTTTTTCCTTAGAAACACAGTTCCAAATAACTTGGAATTTAGTGTCGCCTTTCCACCTGGCGATTTGAAGTCCCCAAAAACCTGAACCATACCATGCTCTCAGTCAGCAATTCTTGATTTCTTCTGTGCAACCAAGTTTCTAAAACTTAGCTACAGCAATGACACTTAGCTATTTCCCTGACTCCCCCAAGTTTGGATCTGAAAATAGCTTCCAAACTCTGTTACACTGTTATAGTTCCTCTTTAACATTACTCAAGAAAAACTGACACACTAAGTCAGACAACAAAGTTTTATGATAGTAAAAGAAAAGAAAAAGAGCCAACTGCAAACAAACAGTAAAGGTTACATTCCACTGCTGTTTTCCACTTACTGGTCAAGAAGGGTAGAAACCTCTGCTTCTAGGGAAATAGTATGGATTCAGACGAAAAGTGAGAGGAGCATAAATACCATAATTTGGGATTTGTTGCACCAGACCAGCAGCTGAGTTAAGTTAGTTATGCTATGTGTCCTTTTACTCGGCAGCACCAATTAAGTACTATGATCTCCTCTCTTTCACTTCTCGTAACAGAGATGCTACCAGCAGACCTAGTAGGTTAGAATGTTAAACTGCATTGCTGCTTAAATAGAAGTTTTCTTTCTTGTATTTGCTTTCAAAACAAAAAGAAACTTCAAGAATTTGTGGTTTACCAACATGAGAATATAGAAATATCCAAGCAACCAAAAGAAAGATTTTTCCCAATATCCCCACTGGTTTATAACAAGCTATAGGCAACACTGCCACTGACTTCTAATGATATTTCAACGTAACTGCAAAAAGAAAGCAAATATAATTAATTCACAAGGTGTTAGGGTTTTTTTTCTCCAAGTTAAAATGAGGTAGTGCAAAAAGTATTTGTGGCCCAAGGGAAAATTCAATGTGATAAATATGCATCATACAAAGCTCCTGATAGGAAAAGCCATTGGTTGGCTAACCATGAAATAGAAAGTTCTCTTTATGAGTATTTGCTAACATTTCTTTAAATTCCAGGTTAATTTCAAATGCAAAAATAATACACATTTCTTGTTCCCACAAGTAGACTGCTGTGGTAAGATCTGAGCTATATTGGTGGTTATGAAGACAATGGAATCAAAGCTGAGTCATGAGCTCTCCAGAAGATGTAGCAAGGTCAATGACCACAGTGTGGTTTGTGAGGTTTAGGTTAGGCATTACCAGCAAAAAAACATAAAGTGTCTTTAGCAGTTCAAGCGCCACACTGAAACACTGTCTAGAGATACGGTAGAACCTCTATCCGTGGAGGTCTTCAGGAAATAGCCAGGCAGAGCCACAGAGGACCTCATCTATCACCAGCCCCACCCTGAGTGCAAAGCTGAACTTGGTGACTCAGAGAGGTTTCTTTCAACCAAAATTTCTATGACCTTTTGGTCATACCATGTACACTAGATCTCTGAGGAATTCTTACAAACCATAAATGAGCTGATGAACAACTCAGCTGATGAACAACTCTAATTTAATCTTTGACATTTTTGTTTCCTGGTTGCTTACTAAACTGCAAAAGAGTACTTTTTAAAAGAGCAGTTTCGACACTGTTGTCATGTGGTGTGGAAAGAGTTTGTAGTTTAGAAAGACAACATGAACATCTTTGTATATTTCATTACAGAGGTAAAAATCGAATATTTTTGTCCCTGCAAGGCTAACCTAGAATCACCACAAATAAAGAAATGCCGAGTAGAAGTACCACTCATTCCACTTTATTACGTAACTTACAATATATTTCGGATGCATCCTCTCTTCTTAGACAAGTTGATGAAACCCCATGTTATTAAAGCTTTTATTACTGGTTTTGCTGTTGACTCGTAATTCATGTTTCAAACTAGTGTGTATAAAAAAATGATGGAGTCTCTACATCTTAATATTTAAATATTGGGCCACAGATGCCATACTTAGACATAACAGATCTATTCATGTATATGCATACTGAGGCTTAGGTAATATGCCACAACACAGAGATGCAATAGATTTAGAATTTGTTTTCATATTCTCCTTTCCATTCTTAGAAACATTTAAACATGAACTGCTTTCATTAAGCATTTTCATTTTTTTGTAAAAAAATAAGGCTCTAAACCAATATTTATCATATTACTGTAATATTAACCATTTGGTTTTATTTCTTTTCCAGTGAGCTACATCAATATCTTAATTGTTTTTTTCAGGCATTTAAAGAAAAAAATTGTTTCTAGGTATTCAGCCTCTTACCACAACCCCTGGGACTACAGAACTGATTAGAATATTATATTTTTTAAATCTAGGCATTCAAGATACTTGAATTATTAGTACCTCCATGAAGTACTCATCTTTTTTTTAAGGCAGGTAGACACTCAGATTATGGTCAAAATGAGCCTTCCTTTCAGTAATCTGAGTATTACCAGAAATCAGCAACTAGCCAAAACAGTTAGAAAACACAATACTGAAAGGCAAACCCAGCACCAGAAAACAGTATTTTTAAAAACTTAGTTTCAGTAATCATGTTGAAACAAGTGCATTATTGCTAAGAAGTTCAAACAACAGTTATCATATTTAAGCACTTCGAATGGATTTCTCCCTTACAGATGCTTCTGTAAGAAAATAATCACTTTTACTTGGGCAACACTGAAGTAACATGCTAATTTTAAAATGCAATTTGTTAAAATATATTCTTTAGTGAATCAAAAAGGGGACCATAAAACTGACTCCTAGAATTTAGAATAAATAAATGATTTCTCTCATTTAAGAAAAATATAAATGATGCTGCTTTTAAATTTAGAATTATGAGAAGGACCCTTAAATAATCCCCACTGAGACTAATACTAGATTTTATAAGAATAATTTTAAATACAGTTAAGGTATGGATTTTTTTAAGTATACTGATAATTGCTACTCAACAAAGTGATATGGAGGCAAATTTTATATGAATTCAAAAGTACAATGACAAATATAAAGTTGGACTATAGCAAGGTGCATTAATGTGAGTCATTATTTGTGTTTGTCACAAAATAGTAAATGTTTTAAACATTTAAACCAGAAAGAGATTAATGTTAAATACAAGTTCAACAGTTGGTTTTATCCATAAATCTACGTCTGACTGAAAATCAAATGTTCTGCTGGGAATGGCATTCTCCATTGCGCTATGAACTTAACAGATACTGTTTGAAATGAAAGACAAGACAAAAATGTAAAATGACAATCCATTTCTTTGGTAGTTTGAGGGGTTTTTTATCAAAATACAAAATCAAATTGCAATGATCCTCATATTCATAATATTATATATTATATAGTGTACATGTGATAATTTGTTCTCACTTTAAATCAGTCTTCATCTGCAAACAGTAAGTTTTTAGAGATAATAATTTCAAAATACTTTTGCTATGTGGTAGCTCACTGAAGAGGCACCTAGCACACTGTTTTCAATATAGGGGTTAACATGTGCACTGAAGAAATAAAGTTTTATATCATTTTTTTAAAGGTTATAAAAACCAGGAAATACAAATATCACAGGAGAACAGAAGCCGGGTCGTGGGTCAAATGAAAGGTTAGTATTTTAATATAGTTTCCTAACACAGTAAATATAGCAAATGAATACATAAGAACCTGAAAAAGTATTTCTGGCAACATATGAAGAGGTTGTGGCCATTTCAATTTTTGTTATATCAGAAATATATTTTGTGCTTTGGTACTCAGAAACGAGGCACATTTTTTCCAAAGGTTAAATGAAGCACCTCTTTCTAGAAAGAAAAAAGCACAAAATTAAACTTTCTATTCTGATTGATAAAACTACTACCAAGTTTGTCATTGAAGAATTGAAATAACAATCCAAGCAACTATGCTTCCCACAGAAGAAATTAAACTAAAAACATGCTACCTGTGGATCTCTCTACAAGACAATCCAAGCCTAAAGTACAACACATCTCCATTTTTCATATTTAGAACAACCTACTAGGAACAAATAGCGTACAGATTATAGGCTTCTGTTCATCTTGGTGATTCAAAATACATCTACATCCAGCTTCCTCTAACCGGCTATTATACTACATTATTTTTAAGTGTACAGGTTAAGGGGGACAACAGTCGTTCTAGTATGACAAAAAAATAGTTTGGAAGTTTGTCTCATCTCGTTGCTCAAAGACAAAATCCTTTATTATGTACTGTACGAAAAAGGATTTGCAGCTATCTGTTATTTGAGAAATATGCTATTGCAGTAATTTATCTCACTGTATGGGTCTTGAAGACGCACAGTGGTATCTCAAATCAACTTTTAAAGAACACTGCATGGAATTTTCGTGACACTGGGAATACTGATAAAACTCAGACAAAGAAAACTTGAGTTTTGATAGTTATGAATTATATATGGTGATGACAGACTGTTCAAGGGCTCTTTCTGCTTCAGGGATTACTTCTGATAAAGTTTTAATTTGACTTTTTTCTATTAACAATTTCTACTGAAAACTCCAGACAGGTGACTGAAGTTGTTTATTCAGTTCCTGAGCACTCTTAACAGAACTAAAGGAGATGTCCTGTAATAGGGTTCCAATCCCAAAATAGAGAGTATACAGCTAAATTTCCTCACATTAACAACCCTCTTGGTTTCAGTGTCATCAGGATCCCTTATGGAAATAAAGTTTCATGTAAATACCTGTAAGGCTCTTTAAGCATAAGTACTTCAAACTGAAACAACAGTATTAAAGAAATATAAAAATTCAGAACAAAGAAGTTGAAAAGCATCCTTACAAAAGCAGTATACTCTATAATTTTTTCTCCTAGCTAGAGGGAAATGTACAGAGGTTCTGAAATAAATGAAAAGAAGCCAAATAGTCACTCTGCACATGCCAACAAAAATCATACTGCCATTTAAATGAGCAAGGGATAGCAAGTTATACTGTAATTGCTGCTGTATAACTTTGTAACTCACCGCTATTGCTACAATAAGCTTTCACTAATCACTATAATTACCGGAGTTGCCATAGAATTTTTTGCTTCAGAATTCTGGAATAATAAAAGTTTTAACATAAAAGCAAATAAGAACACTCTACTAGCTGCCAGAGATTTTGTCAAAGGAAGTTAAGTATCAACAATATATCCAACTGGGTATAGATTGCTTACTACCTACTTATTCTTCAGGTTATTAATTCTTACAGTCTACTGGAACTAAAGGTGCAGCCTACCCATAGAAAACGAACCTTAAAATTAAGCAACGAACTTCAAAATTTTGCACTACACATCAACAATGCTGCTGACTTCAGTGAGTTCAGGCTTCTGAACAATTAAGTAACAGAACAAAAAGTAGAGACAAAATGCTTATGTGGAAAGGAAATAAAATAAGTTTTCAAGAAAGCAATATATATGTACTTTTTCTTTCATACATATATACCAATAAATATATAAAGTAATTAGATAATATGATACCACCATTTTATGCACACAAAAATGTACATATAAACACAATATATAACCACTAAAGAAGGTTAACAGAGGCCCTGGTCCTCATAAGATTATATGTACACTTATCTACAAGCATAAACATTGTTCTCAGTTTTGATTGCTGTCTGCGTGCATTGGGTCATTAGAAGAGTACAAACGAGAAAGAAATATGCACCGGAATAGAAAACACAATAGGCAGAAGATTGATTCAGAGAAGAAAGGAAACTTGGAATTCAGCAATTGAAAACAATTTTGAAAGAGAAAATGAAAGCTATATTTATTTAAATGATATCAACTGAGAAAGAGGTTGCAAGCCAATAATGTGTGAGCATGAAGGCAAACCAGTAATGTGTGAGGATGAAATCTTTTTAACTCAAATATGTATTCATTACCTGATCCATTCTGTCCATCCATAAGTGCTGCACTTATCCCACAAAAATTCATTTCCTTTCTGAGTAACACTGTGCAAAACAGATTTTAAAAGGCTAACACTAGGAAAGAAATAGTTTTAGTGAGATCAGGCATTACAGAGATTTGCTAATCCAAGTGAGAAGCAGAAATGAAACATTCTTTTGTGAAGAAATACCCACACTGTGCTTACTCTTCATGATTTACATGACAAATGCTAAATATTGAAGAGAAAACTCGAGCGATTCTCATGGGGTTTATCTGTATTATTCGGTAGGAACATCTGATCCCTTGATAATTAAAATACTCTATTTTAAAATTGAAAGCATATGTAGCCTAAATATTAAAACATCAGAATTTAACAGCATCTCAGAAAAGTATTTTAACATTGTTAGCTGTATCTCACTTCTCAGAAAAGGGTCCATAATCCAGTTATAAAGAAAAAAATGCAACTTACAGCTATGTTTTGTGACAGCTGGATTTGACTCTGTATAAACACTTATTCCTCCAGACATCTGCTTCTAACAGCTATGTCCCATCTATAACATTTTAAAATAAAAACTATGTAATTCAATCATAGTTCGCTGAAACTCAGTTTTTGCTTCAGCAAATATCTTCATAGAAGAAAAACCTTTTAAAAAAAACATGTGTCCTCAGAGACACTAAATACACCAGGAAATGATGAAAAGAGGCAATATGAAAAAGGAATACTTGCAATTTTAGGAAACAAAAAGGGTACATATCTAGAGAGCTCTTTTTCAATATTCGGAATCTTAAAGGTATCAGGAAAATACAACAGTTCATCTCGGGTCCTTTGCCAAGCATTTAATCTGAAAAGCTTTGTGCAATTACTTTACAGCTAGAAACAGGGGCTTTCTAAGTTAGGTAAAATCCAGGACTACTAGGTAATGGAAATTCTACAAGACAGCTATTGAGACAGTTGTCATCTTCTGCAGGTTGCTTGACAGGAATCGTTACAAGATAAATGTATTTCCCAAACTGTGCTAACCACACTCCTAGTAATGACAGTTCGGGTACTTTGGTTTTTCATAAATTTCTGAAGTGATTTCTCACGGCACAGCTGTACAAAGTGCTGATTTTTAACACTTTCAAACTTTTTGCAAAAACGTTTATTTTTTTTCCTTTTTAAATTACTTTCTGTATATACAAACAAAACCCATTGATCTGACTACTTTTCTAAAGTGGAAGTAAAGCACTAGAGACTATTATCCTGCACTACTGGTAAGAATGCAGTTTTAGAGTAATTCTTAGTAAATTCACACTTAACATTTCTACAAAATCAAACCCCTAAAACATGTAGTCCTCTTTCTCAGGCTAGTTTAATCAAACCCTTTCATCTTTGAAGAGAAAATCTCATTTCTGTATTTCAGAGTACATAGCACTCTGCACCTTTACAAAGTTTGTAAGTAATAATTTACTTAAAACAAATTCCCAGCATTAAGGATATCAATAAAATCCAGAACTAGAGCATAAAATTGAAAAGACAGTTACACAATCCTGTGTGTGCTTGCTGCCCTAGCTCACTACTATACACCCTCACATAACCTAATTCATTTGACACACAGTCTCCCCACAGCTGAGAAAGTCTAGCTTTCTTACTAATTCTTACTAAAAGCTTAAATACAAACCCCCCAATGTTTAAGTAAACTTAAGGCTGTGACACAAACCAACAAAAGGCAGGAAATTCAAAGATAACACTGAAAATCCATGCTTAATTCATGATTGTTAAACAAAAGGGCAAAATGATATGAGGAACTAATGTTAGCTTTAACTTCATTCTGTCTGTTCTCAGGCAAACAGGTGTTTGTCTCCAAGATAATACTAATTCAGTCTCTCCTGTCAGTCTAGGTAAATTCTAGTGATAATTTTGTTATCAATATTCCGGATGTAAAGAAACTTTGAAACTCCTTTACAGCATCCTAGTTGTTACACTGTAGCATTCGTGTTACATTGTCACAAACACCATTAATTAAAAAAGGATTTTCAGAAAATTATGCTGGAGAAGCATAGAGATTTGATTCTACAGATTTTTTCAGAAGTACACAAAACACACTTTCTTGTAAACAAAAAAATTTACGAAATCAACTATTTTGTAATGTAACTTTAAATAGAGCAATTTTTTTTTTTTTTTTACAAGTGAACAACTTTTACTATGTACACATACTTAAATTCCTGTTTGAATCTTCTTCTGTCCATACTTCTGTGTAATACAGTATCTTTCTGGCTAGCAAAATGTCAGAGAAAGTAGTGCTGTCAGTGGCTGTATTAAGAGGGTGTAGGGGTTTTTAATTAACCTTTTAGGCTTCAAAATAAAACATAGTATTTTAGTGTGTTTTAAAAATAATAATTGCATGTGTTGTCATTTGGCATACTATCTTATTGTAGAAATTGGAAAATAAATGGAATGAATAAAATTACAAAGTTCACACTTTGCAGTCTTCACTAGACTACACGAAATTACCTCACACATACATACCTATAGTATTAATTGCAGAGCAACAACAGTTTTTTGCTGTATTTTCTTTATTTACAGCAATTGTTATTATTATTTTTGCTTAATTAATGTCTCAAACGATTACACATTTTGTTGGAAATCAGCAGTATTTCTTATTTTTTTCCAGATGAATTGCTAAGCAGTTTGACCTTGTCCCAGAGTTTGAACAATTTCAAAGAGGGCTTTATAACCCTGCATCTGTACTCCATCAAGCTGCAAGAAATCTGGTTACCAGCTCTAGGTATGTTCTAAAAATCCAGTGGAAATGTGCACAGTTACAACTTAAACTGCTCTTTTCCTATGGTAAAAAAGAGGCAGCTTCTTTGATAAAGGAACTTCAACAACAAACTGAGCCCACAGCACTGTAAGGAGCACACTTTTTTAACAGCATCACAGACAAAAGTGGGAAGTCTTCTACTGAAGTATCAGGAAACGAAAAAGGAAGAAAGGGAAAGGGTGAAGCCTGGCTCCACCCTGGGATATTCTTGTTAGCTAATATTCACTTGCTATTGCATTTTTAATCTAAGACAAAGTTTTGACTTCCTTACAAAGCATAAATTATGCTCATAAATTCTACTTTACTACAGTTTATTTTGCATTTTCAGCTCGAGATATCACAAGTAGATTAATATATTTGTCAGGCTGGCATGCTGAGATATGCTGAAGATTATAATGATAATCAATTAGTCTTAATAATGTATCAGTATCACAGCCATTTTGCTGGATGTCTAACTGATCCTTACTAGCTTAAATAGTCAAATTTTCAAGTACACAGTAAAACCGATTATCAACCCTGTCAGCTGAGAAAGTTCTCACAGTCTCAGTATCTGACTGAACCTTAGTCCACAGAAATCAACATAAGCTCAGGCTGGATGACTCTGGTTGCCAATCTTATCATCCAAACTCTATGTATAATCTCTCCACGCGTTCATTCTGTGAAACAAACTTTTAACCTAGCCCACTTTTTATCTGGAAAACCCCACTTCCTTTACCCTCCTTCCATTCTTTCATAAGCAAGACTTCACCTATCCTCAGTTTCTTTGCTTCAGTTCCTCAGTGTATGTCTGGTGAAATGCTGTTTTTCTCTCAATAACTGCAGCCTATGACAAATTACTGATCCTCAAGATGTGGATTCTATTATTTCCATGATAATTCTTTCTACATGGGTTGTCGAAGTCATAAAGGACGAGTACAGATAGTAGATCTATAATACACAAAAGGACAGTCACACTTCCAACTGAAGTCCTGCAGCTCTGACCATATAGCAATGATGAGAAGCACCTTCATGGTCACTTTGTGCTCTACAGACAATCCCCTTCCCTGAATTTCCATCAGGCAGTTCCTGTTTCACATATTCAGGAATACACCTTAACCAAGTGTTATCAAGCCAAGAAAATCTGTATTTTCAACTTTGGCAAGATCTGTTCTGCACATGGAAACACAAACAACTGCAGGCCAGAGAAAATGGTGGTATAAGCCCATGCTCCCTTCTCCTCTGCCATGCCCCAAAGCTCCCACAACTGCTACAGCTGCATTGTGAACTCATGTTCAGATACTGTGGACATGAGATGAGCTGAACTCTGCAGACCAACATACCCTTGAATGCACCCATGCAAACCCTAGCAAAGTGCAAAATCTGAAGGGGAAAATAAAAAAAAAAAGAAATTTGTGACCACTGGAAAGGTAATTTGCCACTTTGACATAGTAATTCTTTATAAATGCTATAGAGTAAAAACTAAAAATAAAAAAGGTGAATCAGAACAAATACTTGTAAAACATGAGAGCTACATCTCAAAGGTACAGTTTGTAAATCCTACTGAAAAGTAAGCATGAAAATGGGAGATAGATGTTTGAGAATTTGGCCTTAATGCAGAAATAAGTGCCTAATTTGAGATCAGTATCTTATTTGAAAAAAAACCCAAACCCAAAAGAACAAGATAAACCAAAGCAGCTTCTGCAAACACAGTCAAGTGCTAAGAAGTTTTCCAATTTCAAGAACTAATTCTGTTTCTCTATATGGCCTATGAGACAGAAAGCTTAATTTCTAAGATGTTCCCTTCTATTTATATTGCGACAGCTTTCTTAAGGCATCATCCAGTTCATTCAATTCTATGGCCTAGAACAGGCAATCAATCCACAGGCATAGTTGCTTAGTTACGCTTCTACAGCATCTAGAAACGCACATGCATTTTCTGATTTTCTCTCAAGTGCTCTCCTGGACTCCAGGACAATTCAAACAGCACTCTACCCAGTCTGCCCAGTAACTGTCAATTCTATAAGGAACACTCTGCAGCACATACATACACTGACTTTCATACTTCTAACCACAGGTATTTTAAAGTATGTCAAAAACTTCTTGTACTTTTCCTAGTGTTATGGATAAAGGTTTTGAAAATTTTCATCTATGTATTTCCAGCACTTTTATAACAGTCCCTGTGAAAAACTCGTAGAGCTCAATCTTCACAAAAACAAAGATAGAGGTACATTACATACCATAGTCAGTGATCTTACAGGATACTAAATACAGCTCTTTCAGGTTCCGGCCTTCTTTGGCAATCACCTCCACACATCTGGAAGACACATATAGTAATATCACAGTTAAAAGACAGTAGGTCATTTTTAAATAGCAAGAGCACAATCCACAAGTGTAATGTACTGTGTTTCAATTTCTTCATTTTGTGAGTTGTTCCATAGAATTAATTGAAAATGCATATGGATACATGTATATACCAGAGAAAAGTATTATTTTATATTGAATGCTTTTATATCAATATTCCCATAAGTCTTCAAATATGTGAGTTGCTTGAAATATATACAGACAAGTCATTTGGAAAATAATACAAATGTGAATTTCCACTTCTTTATTATTGTGTAACTTTGGAAAATTTATATTGCAAGATTTAAGCTTTGAGAGTTTTCTTTCAGGGAAGAACTATAAATTCACAGTAATTAGGATAAAAGATAAGAAAATGTAATTTTAAATTCATGTTTGTATTTCCTCAGTGATTATTGCAGAAGTCATCAGGTCATGAAATGCTACATGCCACTGGTGTTCCAATATGTTGCTATAGAAGCTTGTATAGATGAGAAGAAAGCTCATTTATTTGCCTTGTCACAACTGCAACACCTAATGGTTTTTTTTGTTAAATCTCCTTTTTGATTTCTTGCAAGCAAGAAAATTATTATGAATTAATTAATGTAACAAATGGATTACTGAAATAAAATAGGACCTTACTATATACTTATGACCGAGTCTATATTAATCTTAGTTTTTAAACTGAATTGTTTATACTGTGTCACTCAAAAATACAGTTCATAAAATATATTTTCAGTCACATTCACGTAAATGCACCACTGTTCATTTACATCATTTACATCAGCTAATATGACATAGAGGGATTAAAAAAAATGTATTTTATAGGATAAATTGTAAGAATTTTTCCTACCTTACACAAAATTAAATTACTGGATGATTTTGGGAAGAAAAAAAAAGTCAAAAACAAAAAACAAAAAGCAATTTCTGAATTTCTCATAACTTCTGCAAAATGCACCTACATCCTCAGGGACCTTTTTGTTCCACTTACCACCACCACCAATTATCTTCCAAGCTGATTTAAATGTTCAGGTGGCCAATTTTAGATTTTAAAAACAACCACCTAATTCTGATAGCTTACAACAGCACAAAAATTGAATGATAGCCCTTCATATCTATTTGTCCCCTCTCTGCTTCCTTCTTCTAAAATCTAGAATGAAAATTCACTACTATTAATAAAACAGCATACCTCTGATAGAGTACCTTAATCATAGTTCCTTAATCATAGTTCCTTTAACACTATTATAAATTTTCAACCCTTGAAAATTGTGAAAGTCTAATAATCTAAATAATTAGATTTTTCTTTTTTTTTTTTGTTTGCAATTGGGAAAAAGTTGCCTTACTTTATCAATACATAGAAAAGTAGAGAAATATTTAAAATGGTAATCCCTGACATGGAAGAAAAACAGGGTGAACCTCCAGATTCTCTGCTTGTTTAAATCCGCACCTTCTCTGCTAAGAAAATTAGCAAGCATGACAATTATTTTTCTTTGGAAGTTACACCAGGACTATGCTGTAAAGTATAAAATAACCTTAGAATTATACATTTTCATGAGGTTGTTTCCCTAAAATCAGGTAAGACTTAGAGCATTAAAAATATTCTATGTATGTGAAAAACTTCTGTTCCAGTAAGATACGATTTTGAACAAGATACTAATTTTGTTATCTGGCTTATTGAGGTCAACTAGGCCATGAGAAATAATTTTAGTAGTAAATAATTTAAATAATTATTTATTCCAGAAAAATACATCCTAATAATGAGATTTTGTTGCTAATATTATCAATATAAATAATCAGAAAAAAATAACGTGTTTTATTAGACAGTATGTTCACTAGGTATTTCAGCAAATATGATGTAATTGAAAAGTGAATGGAAATTGCAGTTTAAAGAAGCTTTCATGAATTCTTATCACATATATAATTTAACAGAGTGCTGAGATTATAAAACACTTCTTACCTTGGATAAAAATTCTGAAGCTACAAAAATATTTTGAAAATTCTATCTAATGATTCCACAAGCTTTTAAATTACTTCTGATTATTTTTAGTTACTGAGAGATAATTAATTGAAAAAAAATACAATATAGCTATCAATGTATAGCAGTATCACCACAAGGCAGTCGAGATGACATGAAAGACTACCTAATTTTCCCTACAACTTCAGTTACACAAATTTTCAATCAATTGGTGTCAAATTTGCACATAGAAGTATCCGCATGTGCATCCTCTGGCATGCCTGCATACTTCAGTCTCAGGATGATGGTCGTTCTCTGGCTTCAAACACGATCAGTTCAACTGTGAAGAGGAAGTTCTGGCTTCTGTCCCCAGTCCTGTAAGGGTGCCAGTACATTTTACAAGCTTGTCTTAACAAATGAAGAGTGCCAGAAATGTAGTATTTGAGAATAAATTTTAGATGTCATGAGTCACTTGATTCCAGGAGCAAAGAACAGAAGTATTTGCCTGCATGACCTTAATAAGTATATCCTTTAATCCCTCCACCTAGCGCCAGCTCTAAGGGTTAAAGTTTTTTCAAGTGGCTTGAGTGACTCCAATGCCGTTCTTAGTGACATCTTAAAATCTAAATGAAATACTGTCCACTTTCTCCTAATGGGAAAAGAAAACCTTCACAGTCTTATCTATTTCCATTAGACAGGAAAAAAAAAAAAAAAAGGGCAAAAAAATGTAGCTTTGACTGCCTTATTTCTTCTTGGGTGTTTTTTGAAAATATTAAAATATCTTCATATCTTAAAGAATGAGGTAATAACACATCTAGTTTGGAGAAGAAAAAATTAAATATAGCTGAAATAATGATTTTTTTTTTTATCTGCCTTCTGTAACTTGCATAAATCAATCATGTTTCAGTTTTAATTTCTATTATCCTTTCTATAGATCATCCCCATGTAAATCAACTTGCAGAGACAGAAGAAACACTTCATATAGCCTCATTAGGCTCTGCTCTGTAGAGGGTCACGCAACACATAATTGCTAGTAATAACTGATTTCTTTATAAGGAAAAATAACAGTAGTTGCGTATTTATTAGTTTTACTTTTTAATCTTTGTTAAACATGACAGCAAAGAAAAAGTTGAAAGAATAAAATAAAATAAACCTTTTCTACACAGCAAGAATCAAGTCATGCTGATTCTGTTGTAATAATCTACCAAAATTCCACCAGATTATTGTCATATGTATCTTTGGAAGTCTTTATATTTACAAAGAAGCCTAACTTTAAAATTATCAATATAATACTGATAAATAAGAGAAGCAAAGTTATTATTTAAAGCAGCAGCAAATGACAAAAGTGAGCACAACACGTAACTGATCGCCATAAAAGCTGGGGACCAACCCCAATCTGTCAGGGAGCTAACATGTTGCCTCTTGAACATGGTAACAAAAGCTGTGTGCCAAGGCTCACAGCTTAATCTCTTAACCCAAGGTTACTGAACAGGCTTTTATCAGCTCATCCTACTAATTTTAATAACAAAAAGACATGCAGCATCCAGATGAAGTTGTGAAAGTTAAAGGGATGCACATATTTCTTTTACATTTTTTCTCCAAATGTATTAAAATAGAAACATTCTTCCATGCAGAAAAGTATTTTCACACTCAAACCAACTTATTACAAAAATAAGACAAGGTTTCATTTGCCAAGGAATAAAAAAATGAGCTTATAATTAGAGCTTTGATAACACACAAGTCTGGACCAGAGCTGTCCAAAGCTAACATCTCTTCACTTCCTACTTTATGAACGAGTATTATTTTGAACCATATAAGACATGAAAATACAGAAACTGAAAATGCAGACTACTTATTTTATGAAATTAACTATTATTATTAATTATTATAATAATATAGAATTATAATTACAATAATATTAATTAAGCATGAAAATAACGTCTAGCAAATTCTTATGCCAAGCTTTCCTTACACCTACTGAATAGTCTATGCATGTTGCCCTCTGACAGACTGACATGGAATTCAGTTTCATTGCATTCAATTCTAAAAGTAAGAAATTAATATCACACATTATGAAATTTACAGTGCAATCAGAAGCAAGAAAAAGGCAAAGAACTGAAATTCATTTCACATAAACAAGCCAGTCGAACAGTGTTTCAGAAACAAAGAATATGACCAAAACCATATCTATCTATTGTTAACACAAAACAGAGTTATAAGATCACAGGTGTTTGTAAGGCAACTAGAGATTGCTCAGCTGTCATGGTGAACATATCAACATTCCAAAATCCCAAATTCATTATGCTCAGAGACTAACAGGCTTAAGATTGTCTCTTACTGCTATAATTTCTAAAAATTTCTTCCTACTTGAAAAGCTTAGCAAATATCAAGAAGGAAAGGGTATAACTGTAATATTGCTAAAATTCCAGCAACTCAGATCAGGGAAAAAAACTCTCAATTTGGGTTACAGAAACTATGGAAATTTGTCTAGTAACACGTACTTGTGTCATGGTTTAACCCCAGCCGGCAACTAAGTACTACAAAGCCACTTGCTCACACACATCCCCTCTGATGGGATGGGCAGGAAAATCAGAAAAAGGTAAAACCCACGGGTTGAGATAAGAACAGTTTAATAGCTGAAGCAAAGTAAAATATAGTAACAACAATAATAATAGTAATAATAATAATAATAATAGAAATAACAAAAAGAAAGAGGAATAAAACCCAAGAAAGACAAGTGATGCACAATACAATTTCTCACTACCCGCTGACCAATACCCAACCTGACCTGAGCAATGATTGGTCCCTTCTGGGTAACTCCCCCCAGTTTATATACTGGGCATGACATACTGTGGTATGGAACACTTCTTTAGCTGGTTTGGGTCAGATGTCCTCTCTCTGCTCCTTCCTGGCTTCTTGTGCTCCTCCTCACTGGCAAGAGCATAAGAGATTGAGAAGTCCTTGACTTACGATAAGGATGACAAAGCATCCATGTTATCCACAAGCATTATTCTCAGATTCAAGCCAAAACTCAGCACCCTATCAGCTACTAGAAAGAAGATCAACTCTATCCCAGCCGAAACCAGGACAAATTTACTCCTCTTCCCACTTGGTCTATATACATGACCAGGAAAATTACTTGTGCATACAAAGGCTGACTGGTATAAAGCTTCTCTGCAAACAAGTCTCTTCTTCAAAGTAACAAAACTGCATGTTTGAGACAGGTATGTCTACTGACAACTTCAGATTTAGAGCCATCTTGATGGCTCCCACATAGAAAGTTTCTAACTTTTCATGATGTAATGCAAAATGTAAGAGCTTAGAAATAACAAAAAAGTAAATAGATCATTCAAAATCCTGTATTTTCTTTTCTCATCCAACTGTTACCTACATTCTTTGACTTAAATGAAACTTAAGGTTAATGAATTAAATTATGCAAGTTTCTACATGTAAGAAAAGATACAAAAGATCCCTGAATCACAGAAAATAATTGTCTTTTCTATACACATACACAGCTTTTATGCTTTTGGTCTAATTCTAAAAACATTGGAAAATCATATTTGTGACAACCGAAAGGAGCTAATGAGAAAATATGACTACAGTATTTGTGGTATAAGTGGTCCTGGGAGACCTCGTTACAGTCTGAGCTGCTTTTCAGCCCTGAGTGAAGCTAATTGCAGTTGCCATACACTGGTTAAGAGATCACAATTTGAGGGTGTGAGTTTCAATCACTGTAGAGCTGTAAAAAATCCCAAACATTAACGCACTCCCTTGATAAGATTCAAAATGAACATCAAACTGTTTACATGGCTTCTGGCATACATTTCTCTTTAAGCAGTAGTGAACACCTTACTAACCTTCAAAACATAACCAAGACCATTACTGGGAAACAAAAGAGAGCTTGGAAAGAACAAGAACACTAAAATATACAATGGAAAACCAGAAACCTTTCACAAAGAAATATATGGAAGTCCTCAAGAATTAGGGTTTCAAAGGTTAATTCATGCAGAAAACAGCAGCTGCATATAAAATAACACTCACAGTCACTGGTTTTGATGACTTAGACATTCCTATGGAAGGCAGTAATGCAGTATAATAACCAACTGTCTCCCATAACAAAACAAAACCTCTCACCACAGAATCACACACAGACTATTCAGAAGTAAATGCAATCTGAGGCCTCCTGCACTCAAGAGGGAATAATTTTAAGGCTAAAATAGAGAAGAACTCACATTCCACTGAGAGATCAATAAACTCTTGTAAAACCTCATAACAATAAATTATGAACTTCACACAGTGATGGATACATATTCTTGGTTCAGGATTCTCTTTTACTGACCATTTAATTCACATTATGAACAACGTATCTCTTTCAAAGTCTTGTTTTCTAATACTTTATACTAGGAAGAGGTACAATACTTACTTGTCTTTCAATTGTCTTGGTACACAGTTTTTATAGCCATTTTAGCAAACCAATCACATTCAAAATATGTATTTTAAAAATGTTTTTAATTTGAACACCAAGAACTGCATCTATAAGAAAAAATGTTAATCACAGAGCCAGCAAAACAGGGTAAGACTTTCAATCAAAAACACAAACTGAATTTGAAAAGCACTTTTTGTCTCAATCCAATATGCAAAGTGTCAGTAGTTACACAAGTTAACAGCAATTATCTTACAGCAGTCATTAAGTTCTGATTAGCAGGGAGGTATTATTTAGAAAATCAATGTAACTTAAAATTTGGTTTACCAAACAGTTTTGCCACTTACAGCACAGGAAAACAGATAAGCTTTTTTTTACGCTGGGACTCACAAACTACAGAGGCAAGGGCAGACAAATCGCAGTGTCTGTTTGTGCTGTGAGCTAGTCAGATACAAGCAAGCTCCACTCAGAGAGCTACACAGACAAACTAATCAGCACTATGCTTAAGCTGTCATGCCCTGTCTTCCAGCAATAAATATCTATTTTCAAATATTTATTCATAGTCTTATCTAAAATGAAATGCCCTTAAAATTCCTATTACCCTGACTGCATGTAAATCCAGCAAGCTATTAAGCCAAGAAAGAAGAGATCTAGCAAATTATTTAATTCTACTGCCATTTTCATGTAGTAGTGTTCCAGGTGGCCTTTGGTTCCTTTCTGACTTGGAGGAACTAGATACCATGAATGGATTTAACAGAAATGAACAACTACAAAAAATAACTTGATTCTAAACCCCTCACAGATCTGATTTTCCATAGCTAATAATGTTAAAATCAAGAAGACAGTTAAATTGTATATTTTATTATTGTTTTAAGAACTTTGAAATATTCTGAAATGTTTCAAGGTGCAAGGTCCTACACCTGGGTTGGGGCAATCCCAGGCACAGCTACAGGCTGGGCAAAGGAGATTCAGAGCAGCCCTGCAGAGAAGGACGTGGGGGTGTTGGTCAATGAAAAAATGAACATGAGCCGGCAGTGTGCGCTCGCAGCCCAGAAAGCCAACTGTATCCTGGGCTGCATCAAAAGGAGCGTGACCAGCAGGTCAAAGGAGGTGATCCTGCCCCTCTGCTCTCGTGAGACCCCACCTGGAGTACTGTGTGCAGTTCTGGTGTCCTCAGCATAAGAAGGACATGGAGCTGTTGGAACAAGTCCAGAGGAGGCCACGAGGATGATCAGGGGACTGGAGCACCTCCCGTATGAAGACAGGCTGAGAAAGTTGGGGCTGTTCAGCCTGGAGAAGAGAAGGCTGCATGGAGACCTCACAGCAGCCTTCCAGTATCTGAAGGGGGCCTACAAGGATGCTGGGGAGGGACTCTTCATCAGGGACTGTAGTGACAGGACAAGGGGTAACGGGTTCAAACTTAAACAGGGGAAGTTTAGATTGGATATAAGGAAGAAATTCTTTACTGTGAGGGTGAGGCACTGGAATGGGTTGCCCAAGGAAGTTGTGAATGCTCCATTCCTGTCAGTGTTCAAGGCCAGGTTGGCTGGAGTCTTGGGTGACCATGGTTTAGTGTGGGGTGTCCCTGCCCATGGCAGGGGGGTTGGAACTAGATGATCTTAAGATCCTTTCCAACCCTAACTATTCTATGATTCTATGAATTCAGATGAGAGATGAAAAGCCTCATCTGATACAGCACTTTAAATACAGTTTCTTCAATTCATTGTGGCAACTTATCTACTGTTGTAAGCAAAACTAAGGAACTGTTAGCTACCAGCAAGCCAATGCACATTTCTTAGCAAGCATTATACTTTGTATTATACAAACATACAATGGCTTCCTGCCTGAACTGTTTCAATTGTGCCTTTCCACTGGAAAACTGGTAGGGTATTTACTTTACAGGTATGATGCAGCTGGATTACTCTGCAATATTAGGATGCTGATATTGCTTACATACAGGTTTCTTCTTCACACAGTTAATGTCACGATGGCTTTTCCTAAGACAAGCGTAAAGGTAACTATCATAATGTTACCTACTTGCAAATGCAGAAATGTACAGATTCTGAAAATGATGACTGCTCAGTAGCTACAGACAGGATCAGGAGATGGCAAATTATAGATTCTACTTCTACACACATAAGCAAATCCTTGTGAATTCAAACAAGATACTTGGTGTCCCACTGCCTCATTTTAATTTACGTAAAGTGTATGGCAGTAGAGGGTGTGGTAACGTTCAGATCCAGAATGAGTGTTCCGGCTGAATCTTCAGTTTAGGATGCATCTGTCTGAAATGATTAGTAATTGATGGAGCACATGGAAAGAAATTCAAAGACAGACCACCATGCATGCTGCAATTTCAGACAAGCTCAAGAAGAAGTGACATTCATGAGAATGCCTAACTTATTGCCTCCCAGTACAAATCACACAAGCACATGCAGTATCACAGTTGCACTGTTTCTTGCATGGAAAGAGGGCTTTAAGCAGGGGCAGTTTTACTTCTTCCTGGCCTTTTAGACATGATATTTACAAGCTTCAGGCTCCAAGATTTTTCCTGGCGTTAATAGTGGCCTTAGTTTTGATAACCTTTTTTTTTTAAGTAGTCTTGTGCCATCTCATTAAGCTATAGTATATAAAGTTAAGAGTATTCATAATCTACTTGGTTTTACTGTACGCAAAATAGCCTTTTCGCAAAATAGCCTTTTTTTCTCAAAAAAAATTAGAAGAAAAAAGTTTCCAAGTTTAATAGTAAAAGCGAGAAACAGAAACTGTACTACTGTGCTCTAACTTCCAAAAAGTGTTCTTTAGACTCTCCTTTTAGAATGCTTGGGCAAACTTCAAAATACTTCCATAAAAATGAAAAAACATCACCTGATACTTTAAAAATAAAATATCCAGTGCATATACAGCTCTGTACTTCTTGATCTCAACAAGGACTGCACACATGAAAAAAAGATTTCACCACATTCACTGCCTGGTTTTCATACCAGAGAGGTTGCTGTGCACTTCACTGAGCTTTGCTCATAGGCAGCTAAACCAATCTATAGATGTTTACCCTTTCAATCCCCTTTGCATCACTTTTCTCTAATTCAGATAAAACCCTACCCTCTACCAGCTATTCTTTTATGCATACCTTTAAAGACCATCCTGTCTTGAAATGACAGCACAGATCATGGCCAGTGGGTGATGTGGAGTGAGAATGGACTTCATCAAAGGTCTTTTCCAAAATGGAAACACACTCTATAAATCTGGGGTTTTGTTGTCTGATAAACAGAGGTAATTGAATGTTGATAAAGACTTGGTTCTGTAAAAGCATAAAATCTCCATATAAGTCTGAAAAATATTCTCAATTCCGTTCTTGGGAGCAATAGTATTGCTAAGAGTTATCATGATCTAAGTTTATAAGAGATGAACAAGGTTTATAGGGAGAGGTAACCTCTTTCATTAGAAGTAAAAAAAGCAAAGCCTTTTAAAGGACGTAAGGAATCTTTCTGCAAAACAGTCCTATCATCAGATCTGATCTTTCTCCTCTGCTGCTGAAGGACATTTAACTTTACAAAGAATTCTATTATATAGAACAATGATAGAGCAGAAGAAGAGCCAAGATAATCAATGAGGAAAAAAATAAAATCCTGTACTCATCATAATTCATATATCTTTGGAATTCATTTGGGGTCCAATTCTCTTTATACTTTAGGAATTATAGTGAGTTGGTAGATCTGTTACATTTATTTAATGCTGCTGATGTTACTAAAACTGATGAAACAAAAAATTGAGCTCAATACATTGTTGGACAAATGCTATAAAGAAGAGAGATTAGGGAATGTGAGCAGTAACCGAGTTCTACAACTCTTAGTCAAGGCCAGTATCCTGAGGTCTCACCCAAAGGGCAGCATCATAGCAAAACTTGCATGCGCAATTATGTGTATTTCATAGAGTTACCAGAGATTTTTTTAGTATACAAATTTTAATGTACAAATTATACAAATATTGTTATTTTCATAGAATCACAGAATAGTTAGGGTTGGAAAAGACCTTACAATCATCTAGTTCCAAACCCCCTGCCATAAGCAGGGACAGCTCACACGAAACTATGTAACCCAAGGCTCTGTTCAACCTGACCTTGAACACTGACAGAGACAGAGCATTCATAACCTCCCTGGGCAACCCATTCCAGTGCCTCACCACCCTCACAGTAAAGAACTTCTTCCTTATATCCAACCTAAACTTCCTTGTTTAAGTTTGAACCCGTTACCCCTTGTCCTGTCACTGCAGTCACTGATGCGTAGTCCATCCCCAGCATCCTTGTAGGCCATCTTCAGATACTAGAAGGCTGCTATGAGGTTTCCACTCAGCCTTCTCTTCTCCAGGCTGAACAGCCCCAACTTTCTCAGCCTGTCTCCATACGGGAGGTGCTCCAGTCCCCTGATCATCCTCATGGCCCTCCTCTGGTCTTCTTCCAACAGTTCCATGTCCTTTTTATGTTGAGGACACCAGAACTGCACACAATACTCCAAGTGAGGTCTCATGAGAGCAGAGTAGAGGGGCAAGATCACCTCCTTTGACCTGCTGGTCACGCTCCTTTTGATGCAGCCCAGGATACGGTTGGCTTTCTGAGCTGCGAGCACGCACTGAAGCCGGCTCATGTTCATTTTTTCATCGACCAACACCCCCAAGTCCTTCTCCACAGGGCTGCTCTGAATCTCTTCTTTGCCCAACCTGTAGCTGTGCCTGGGATTGCTCCGACCCAGGTGTAGCACCTTGCACTTGGCATGGTTAACCTTCATAAGGTTGGCATCAGCCCACCTCACAAGCGTGTCCAGGTCCCTCTGGATGGCATCCCTTCCCTCCAGCGTATCAACCGAACCACACAGCTTGGTGTCATCGGCAAACTTGCTGAGGGCGCACTCAATCCCACTGTCCATGTCACCGACAAAGATGTTGAACAAGATTGCTGCCAACACCGATCCCTAGGGACACCACTCGTTACTGATCTCCAGCCGGACAATGAGCCATTGACAACAACTCTTTGCATGCGGCCATCCAGCCAGTTCTTTATCCACCGAGTGGTCCACCCATCAAATTGATGTCTCTCCAATTTACAGACAAGGATGTCATGGGGGACAGTGTCAAACTCTGCACAAGTCCAGGTAGATGACGTCAACTGCTCTGCCCCTGTCCATCAGTTTCGTAGCCCCATCATAGAAGGCCACCAAATTGGTCAGGCAGGATTTCCCCCTAGTGAAGCCATGCTGGCTGTCACCAACCACCTCCTTGTTTTTCATGTGCCTTAGCATGCCTTCCAGGAGAATCTGCTCCAAGAGTTTGCCAGGCACAGAGGTGAGACTGACTGGTCTGTAATTCCCCGGGTCATCCATTTTCGCCTTCTTGAAAATGGGGGTTATATTTCCCTTTTTCCAGTCGTCGGGAACTTCACCTGACTCCCATGATTTTTCAAATATGATGGACAGTGGCTTAGCAGCTTCATTCGCCAGCTCCTTCAGGACCTGTGGATGGATTTCGTCAGGTCCCATGGACTTGTGTATGTTTAGGTTTTTAAGATGGTCTCACATCAGATCCTCTCCTACAGTGGACCTAAGGTCTTCATTCTCACAGTCCCTGCGTCTGCTTTCCAAGACTTGGGTGGTGCGGTCAGAGCATTTGCCAGTGAAGACCGAGGCAAAGAAGTCATTAAGAACCTCAGCCTTCTTCAAATCCTGGGTAGCCAGTTCTCCCGATAGCTTCCGGAGGAGGCCTATGTTGTCCCTAGTCCGTCTTTTATTTGCTACGTACCTATAGAATCCCTTCCTGTTATCCTTCACATCCCTAGCCAAGTTTAATTCTAGCTGAGAATTTAATTGAATTTAATTTTTAGCTGAGAAAAAAACCTCTCTACCTATTAAGATCTCAAAAATCTTGATTTGCCGTGAAGCACTACGTAAATCTTGGTCAGGTTCTTAGAAACTTCACTTTAACCTAGAAAGAATGTACTGAGACAGCAATGACTTTTACAGAAAAAATGCTAAAAAGCAAATTTCAGAACATCTTCATGAAATGCTCATGAATTCCTATCCATACTGCCTTCTGGCTAGCACTTCTACTACTGGCACACTGCTTGGAGAAAACAGCAAAAGAAAAGCTTGATAGTACTGTCTATGCTTTGTGCAAACTCAAATTGCCTCCTCTTAACTCTGACAAGATACTAGCAAAAATATTTATTGGAAAGTGAAAGAGCAGTATTTTTATGTGTCATAATCTTAGTAGACTGACAATTATATTCTGTAGCTACAGATTTTAATACCTCCTAATAATGTAAGAAATTCACCTAGTATTATTCAGTTCTTAAAAGTACTTAACAGAATAACTTTTCATGTTCTCTTACCAGAAAATAATCTGGCTAGACAGAAAACTAGGATATATTGTACACTTTTAATCTTCAGTGAGAAAACATAGCAGTTTACGGTAGATGGAAATTTCACAACCAAGCAACTACAAATCCAATGAAATGAAGAAGACGTTTGTTTGTGTTCCTGATTTAAAGTATCACCAAAAAAACATCATTCAGAAAATTAGTCTAAATTGCTGTTGCAAGTAGAAATACAAAAGTTTCAAGGGTAGGTTAATTCATAGTTAAAATCTGTAAACCAAAACTAAACTTTCAGTGATATTATACGTCCATCAAGGGCTTGCATTTTTACATGGCATGTACGTAATTTGTAAAAATCAGCTTTCTTAACAGAGCTTGAAGATAATGCACAGTTCCCTGGAGAGTTATGCAGCAACAGAAACTATTTTTAGCACCCCGAACATCTTTACAGAATTCAGAAGTCCAAAAGCTCAAGAAAAAAATTAGCTTTATATAACATAATGAGAGATGCTTTACACAGTAAGATAGAAGTGAAGAAATTTTTTTCAGTCCTTTGTGTCCTAGGGACCCTTAAGTCTTCTTGAGATGGTTCTGATTTTGTTAGGGCATTGAGCATGCTGGTGATTATTTATATTTGGCATGCCATAGCACTGCTCATGTTTTTATGAAAGAAACATCACCTACTGTTATCTGCTTGCACTTGCATCTGCAGACAGTGTTGTCTCATTGGCTACCCCAAACACTATATAGTTGTTAAAAAGCGAGACACCAAAAATAAGAGAAAGAAACCTAAGAACAAGTAGAAGGATTTTGACTGATATTTCATGGGTTTGATAATTTTTTTCTTCCTAATCTATCACAAGCACTTAACAAACAATCACACCCAACATTTTATATCATCTTCTAGCTGAGTTCCTCTGTTCATTGATGTAAATATCCTAAATCTTGAAAGTCTAAGTTTAGATGTCTTTAAGGCAAGCCTCAGCAAACTTTGCACTGAAACAGAATGAAAATAGTCATCTAATTCCTTAATGGCATCTCAGCTATGGCAGTGATTATTATGTTCTGTGCAAGACAATCAGGAACAGCTTCAAATGATTTCTTAAATTGATCCAGCTGGACCCACAAGGGTGCAACTGTCCAAACCATCAGAAATTATGTAGTCAATTAAAATCTACATATTCAAAAAGTGAAGAAAATTTCCAAGATATACTTTTGCCTCTCTGGAGAACTCAGGCAAGAATTCAGTGATATATTCATAAATCATTATAGGTAACTATCATTCCACAGAATTTTTAATAAAGCATTATTAATAAAATACAAAAAAAATCTATAAAATAACAACTGCAGATCTGTCTTTCCCTACTTTCCTTTAGTAATACATTTAAATAAAGGTTAGAGGAAGCCACATTTATTTAATTCACAACTTTAAACATACGCATTTTCATTCTAAATATATTGCATTAAAGTAATAAACATTGCTGGTGGTTGAAGCTTTCCAAGGAAAGGGCAGTGTTACCACATTAGTCTTAGCTTTAAAACTTGTCAGTCACTTAAACCAGGTCAAACAGAGTTGGAATTGCCAGCCTCTCTGCGCAAGAAGTCATTTCTGTATAAAAGTAACACAGGGACATTTCTTCACTCACCAGGGAAGACAAGGAAAAGCAAAGCAACTAGTGAGTGCCTTGACAGAAACGGGGGGGGGGGGGGGGGGGGGGGGGGGGGCAGGAAAATGTTACATATTTTCCATATGTGCAATTTTGAGAAATCACAGAAGGAACAGTACTAAGAAGGCATAAGCTCACTTTACACTTTTATTTCCAGACAGCCAAGCAACTCAGCATGCTGATGGTCAGCTGGAGCAAACATGTCCACCATTCAACACAGCCTTTCAGGTTGTTAAGAAATGAACTCAAAGCAGATACTGTTTGCTGAAGTTGTTCTGACACCTATTGTGTTCAGAATTTCTGTGGCTGCCACCACATTTGCTCTGCCTCATTAGATAAGCTGTAAGAAGAAATCTCTAAAATAACATCAGCACATTCTGTACTTTAAGAATAAATACTGTGCCAGAGGATACCCTGTTTTCAGTAGCATCCACTGTGTACTAAAATATTCACAATGTGAAATATCTTTACTGACAAAGATAATTGGAAAAGATTATGCTCTCACTCTCTTAGTTCTGATTAAATCACTAGTTTTCAAGGTTCACATCAACCTCAAGCAATTCCCAGATTATTGGCAGAACACATTACAGAGTTTGTTAGTCATTGTTACAGTCCAGTAACATAAATTCAAACTGTCATCTGGATAAAAGCCTTTTTTATATTCTTACTAACCTGCTTGTATCTAAGACAGATACAGGTGAATTTGAGTTTCTTTTTGTCTTTACATTCCAAATTTACAGGAGGACTGAAAACTTGTTTTCTAAGTGCAGGATTGGAATTCCATTTGGAGTTGAATGGCCAGCCAAAGCAATTCACAGCAATGTATTCACATTAGATTGAAAGATGAGTTTCTGCTTGTTTCTCCAATTTCACTTTTTGTCTGTTACTTGTTACTTTCAGTACCAAGTCCATAGGATGAGTCTGGTTTAGACAGAACAATCCTCCCCACGGAAGAAAATTCACATTTCTCCATAAATCATAAATGCAAAATTCTTTGCCATGACAAGTAGTTTTGAATCTGTACCTTGGTACAGAAACAGTATTAGACCTTCAGACTGGCTTGATGACAGGTCTAATTACCTCTGCTACTGGTTAGATGGAACTATTGACAAGATCTTAAAATACTTCCTCTACTAAACACCATAATGTTCTTACAGAGATATGTTTTAGTTAATACTAGTCTCAGACATACCAGGAAACATATAGGTAGTAATAAGGCAGGCTAAATCTGTTGCTTGGGGCCATAAATGGAATGAATTAGCATTATTTAACTGCTTGAAGATATCAGTTCCTTCTAAAGCAAATAAACAACTACCAAATTGTGCCACAGAAAGAAGAGCCAGACTCTTCATATTCCCATTCTAGCCAGTTGTTACACAACTGCATTTAAGTTTTCAGTAAGGCAATTCCATTAATAACTGGAATTCTAATGCTTCTTTTTTATTTCAGCAACTGGGATTAATCCTAGATTTAGGAAAGAGTTCACTTCTGGCATCAGGATGAATTCTTCACATATGTGGCTGTACTTCTATTCAGTATCTCTACCAGTTTAGTTGAGAAAATGATGACAGTAACTCTGCTTTTCCTCTCAAGAAAAAACAAGCAGAGTATCAGCAAGCAGAGTTCATACACCTTGAGATCTTTCTCCGCAAATGATTTTAACGTGATCATCCTCTCCTATTTACTTGTTTGTGTGGATCTGGCAGAATTGATCACCATATCCTAGGCACCCAAATATGTAATTTTTTTCATCATCATGATGAAATAAAGTCTGAGCACCTTCAAGTTAACTCCATCCTCTCTAATATACTGACTAAAATTTACCTACTCTGTGGTGGGGTTTGGGACAGCAATGAGACTTAACCTAGATCAGAAAATCAAAGTAAGAGTACAGGTTACATACATGTCAATGGAAAACCAACATCATACGCTTTCCTGAGGTTACTCAACCAATTATAGATGAAAACAGACTAATAGAATCTGTAACTTGGGCTGTCACCACTCACGTTTTTCAATTTATCGGGTTATCAAACTAATAGGTACAAAACCACATTAAGCATTTGTATCTATACCTTTAATTTGTAATTCAGTCACCATGAAATACATTTTATACCTCCAGCTTGTAAAGAAGGTTGTGAAATATTTGTTTCCTACAAATATATTGCTTACATATTTGAATATTACAAAGTAAGATTTTCAGAAACTTTCAAAACGGCAAATAGTACAGAATGTGACTATTTCCTAACAGAATTTTCCTAATAGACTTTTCCTGAGTCCTTAATACAGTTAGTATTTTCACTGACAAAAATTATAATTAATGAATCTTAGCTGACAAAGATTCCCTCCCATTGTTTGACACAAAAACAAGAAGAAAGACATGCTCACGTTAAGAGCACTGGCTTAGCAAGGTACAAGAAGGAAAAAATCTTTGAATCAGGTATTTCTATTTCACTTGAATGACATCCAGATGAGACTTAACTTGCTTCACTAAAGATTAAGACAGTTTTGATTACATTAAAGAGTCAGCTACTATCATTGCAGCATTAAAATTAGGGTACTACACATTTAATAATGTAAATAATAAGCAGGCATCAATTTAGATAGAAATTATAATCATTATGATATAGTTTGTGGCCTTTAATGCTAAGTTTTTCAGATAAAGATTTTTGTACGTACTGTAAATATTTCAAGGTTGAAATGCTAGGCCTTCAAAGATGTATTTAAAAACATTTTAATGCATTAATATTTCTAATTAACAACATTGATGAAAACATACCACATAAAGAGTATCTGCACATTTTTCTATACCTCTGTTAATGTAGGATTTTTCCATTTAGCCCCATATGGGGCTATTAAAGGGTGAGCGGGCCCTGCTGATCACTCCCTGACTCTCCAGTCTACGGATCAGCTTATGGATGGGAATCAGGGAGTCTCGGTTGGTGCGATACTGCCGCCGGTGCACTGTTGTGGTTGCGATTGGCACTTGTTTAATTTTGACCTTCAGCAACCCCACAACAGAAGCATCCTTTGAGAGACCAGGCAAGGTGGACAGCTGCTCAATTTCCTCTGTCTCCAAAGCAGCAATACCAAAAGCCCATCAGAACACTTTTGGGTCTTTGAAGTACCCTCTCCTGAGGTAGTCTATGCCGAGGATGCATGGAGCCTCTGGACCAGTCACAATGGGGTGCTTTTGCCATTTCCTCCCAGTCAGGCTGATCTCAGCCTCCAGTACAGTCAACTCTTGGGATCCCCCGTCACTCCAGAAATAGAAATGGGTTCCACCCCTTGACAGCTTGATGGCATCAGGCTACACTGTGCACCGGTATCTACTAGAGCCTTATACTTCTGTGGGACTGATGTGCCAGGCCATCTGACCCACACAGTCCAGTAAATCCAATTGTCCCCTACCTCCACCTGGCTGGAGGCAGGGCCCCTCTAACAGTCATCACAACATTGGTCACTTAAGTCTTGTAGAAGGGGATTATTCTTCTTTATCACAGAAGCTGGAGTAAAATCAGCTCTTCCGCTCCATCTGGGAACCTGCTCACCAGAGACTGAAGCCGAGGCTTTCATGGGATGATCATCCTTGACCTTTGTTCTCCTCTTCAATTCATGCACCCGTTCCTCCAAAGCTGAAGTAGGTTTTCCATCCCACTTTGTCATGTCTTCTCCATGATCCCACAGGTAAAACCATAGGGTGGCCCATGGTGTATGCCTTCTATATCTTCTCTCTCGAACAATAGGACGTCTTTTGCTAATAGCTGAGACGTGTGTTGGTACATGTGAGGAGCTGGATAAATCAGATGGATCGTCCCTCAATTGTCTGAGATCCTGGGACAGTTTTTCCACAGCTGAGATGATGGAAGGGGTGAGATTGTCTTCGAACTCTCGGAGTTTGTGAATCATTTCATCCACTGTTGGTGTTACTATGTCACCCCAGGTTACTGTTGCCAATGAATGGGCATATGATGACAGTGCATTCCGTGTAAATTTCCGCCACATGGGTCGTGTACATTCGACTTCATCTGGATCTATGGGTACATCCCTGTTATTTGGCTTAATGTGACAGATCATCTCTACAATGGCTGATTCCCTCAGAGACTGGATGCCTTTCCCAAGAGTAGTCCACTTGGCCGAATGACTCATAACATTGTTCTTGTACGGAAACCTTTCTTTCACAGATGGCAAGAGCCGCCTCCAAAGACTGAGGGACTGTTTCTCTCTTGCAATTGCTTTGTCCATTCCCCCTTCTCTAGCAAGTGATCCCAGCTGCTTGGCTTCCCTACCTCCTAGTTCGTGACCATCGTCCCCATTGTCCCAGCATCGGAGCAACCAGGTGATGATGTGCTCCCCTGGTTGACGGGTAAAATCTTTTCGCATATTACCACAGCTCGGTAGAGGTCCGAGGTCGAGAAGTCACCTCTTCTTCTTCTTCTTCTTTGTCATGTGATGATGACTGCTGATCAGATACTGGCCCGGGTGGTGAGCACATTGTTTCTTTATCTTGCTTCATCTTTCTTGCCTCTTTTTTGCTTTTCCCCTTGCATACAGGGGCAACTGATATTGGCACGAATTGGTCCTCTGGTTTAGCTGCAGTGATTATCACTGTGGTCGGAGTGGCTGCAGTATCTGTTGTTGGGGTTTGGGTAGCTGCTGTACTTGTCGCTGGGGCTGGTGTAGCTGCTGTGCTTGGAGATGGAGTAGCTGCTCTGTCTGTTGCTTTGCCATCAGATACAGGGACAGTTTTTTCCTTTTGAAGGTGCCGAATAGTGTTGAACAGGGCTCTGTAAGCATAGGCCAAGCCCCAGCATGTTGCCATGATTTGTCCCTCTCTGGTAGGACCGGTATGACAACACACCTCATTTAAGTGTTTTTACTAATTTTTCTGGATTTTGCACTTGTTCAGTGGTGAAATTCCAAAGCACTGGAGGGGCCCACTGGCCTTAGATACTTGCCCATGCTATCCCACACACCCTGCCACTCATGACTGTCCAGCCTCGGGGAAAATCGTCATCTAACCCTAGACAAGGCCCAAACCCAACTCTGCTTAACGCTTGAGATCAGACAAAATGGTTGTGGGTAAAACACACCCTGTATGGGTGCCAACATGGTGATCCCCATCACAATAGGCAGGCAGGTCTCAAGGGTACCTAAAGGCCATTCAAAACCTTCATAACTCTCAAATGATGCTGTAAACAGTCTGGCGGGGTGGCTGAGAATGTAAGGGAATGCCTCCTTCACAGGTTGACCACCCAAGGAAGGGAAAAAAAGATGTGTAAACTTCTATTATATTAAAAAAAAAATTCTATTATATACCTCCCAAAGTATAGAGGTGATGACCACACTGGGAACGCAAGCCATATCAGTTTTATGATCAATGAGTCTCTTGTATTACAAGTCATTACCATAAAGTACAGTGAAACAAGAACCTTTGCCCAAGGCCCCCAGCCAATGAACACTAACACAGCAAATACCAGCTGTAAGTAAGGTACGACATGCTGAAACTGTGAGATCAGGAGCAACAACTTTGAGAGCCAAGAAATCAGCATTATGATGAGTGACTATTAATCCGAAACAATGAATACTTATCACAAATACGATTAGACACACTCCAGTCAGATCTGTCGTTATCTCAATTCTTCATGCTCCACGCTGGGTGCCAAAAAGAACTGTCGTGGTTTAAGCCCAGCCGGTAACTCAGAACCACGCAGCCGCTCGCTCACTGCCCCCCACCCCATTCCTCCCCCCAGCTCCTGGAGGGATGGGGAGGAGAATCGAAAGAATGTAACTCTCACAGGTTGAGATTAGAACAGTCCATAACTAAGGTATAACACAAAACCACTGCTGCTACCACCAATAATAATAATGATAAAGGGAATAACAAGGGAGGAGAATACAACTGCTCACCACCAGCTGACCGATACTCAGCCTGACCAAGCAGTGATCTAACCCTTCCGGGTAACTGCCCCCAGTTTATATACTAGGCATGACGTGCTGTGGTATGGAATACCTCTTTGGTTAGTTTGGGTCAGGTGTCCTGTCTCTGCTTCCTCCGGGCTTCCCCTCTTCCCTGGCAGAGCATGAGACTCACAAAGTCCTTGGTCAGAATACACGTTACTGAGCAACAACTGAAAATATCAGTGTTATTAGCTCTGTTCCCAGGCTGAAAGTCAAACACACAGCACTGCACCAGCTACTAGGAAGGAGAAAAAATGACTGCTACTGCTGAACGAGGACACCGGGGTATAAGTATACGAAACCAATGCCAATGGTATTACAGTAGCATACTGTGTGCAGATACATTGTAGAGAGAGGTTTTACAGGATCTACTTCCACACCTTACTATCACGCCCTAAACAGAGCACTGCCACCTTGTGTATATAAATTAGACATATAAAATGTGAATATAAACCAGTCCAGAAACAATGCTCCTTTTCTCTGAAGCAGAAATCCCATGAGTGTGAATACAAACTTTTACATGTCAGGGATAGATACCTTTGAACTCATACTCTGAAGACAGCACAAAGAGCTGCAACTAATATAAAAGTTGACAAGTTTTGGAGCGCTTGCTTAGCATTCATCAGAAATAATTTGAAAAATATATGCCTTTCAGTCAGTCTGACTCAGACATTCTGTAAGATTTTACAATTATTAAAGACAGTATGAATCTTCTCTTCACAGACTTCCTTGATTACAAAACCAGATAATTAGCTAATACCAATAGTAACAGCAAATAGTAAACAGTAATAGTAATAATATATAGTTAACAGTGAGTGTTAAAAAAAAGGTAGCCCCTCTTTTAAAATGAATTTTAATTAATCTTATTTTGGATATAGACAAAAGTTACTAATGGGTAATTTAGAAGAATAGTGTTTCACTGACAGGGATAAACATAAAAAGAATCTTAAAATAATCCATAACACTTTATTACTCTAATATGCTTTAGAGTAATAATCCATAGTCTTCAGCATTTTGATGTAAGAAACTTAAATCACGTTAAGCATATGCAAGTGAGAGGGACATCTAACTGAAATCTCAGTACCTTTTCAACTGAATCCCGATTTGAAGACTTTTCTGTCATTTAGTAACTTCATGTAGGAATAAAGAAACATCCATAATTCTTGCCTGTCAGCTGGCATCAGCTATCATAACTACCATCACATTCTGAACTATTTTCACTCTCCTTCAGTATTAGAAATTATGAAATCAAGATCTGTTCCTGCACAAAATACTGCAGTGATTACAGCAATCTCAGATCTTGGTTTCTTGTGTGTCTCTCTTGTAGGCAGCTGGAGACAGTAAGAAATTTCCCTTTTCCGTTCAGCTACTTCCTTTTTACAAGTGGTAACCTGGTGATTTCTAAAATGTCTCCACTTTTTGGCGTGGCTTTTCTTTGTGAGAAATGCTTGGACTGGATAACTTTGCCTTCACTGCCACCCTCTGGGCTTCTTAGTTCAAAAATAAGACTATAAGCTGTGGCACAGGGATTTCAGGATGCCTTCACATGTATCATCTTGCACACACATATTAACCATAGTATCTACTCACATAGCACTTCTCTCTTCTAAAAAGATCTCTGTTAAATGGCCTTACAGATGTAGTGGTTGGATTGCAGCACAAATTTAAACCCAAGAGCAGTTAGAATTATTTTAATACAAGAAATTAAGATGACCCTACACTATTATATAATCTAAATTTTCACAACTGATTTGTGACCGCAGAGGAAAAGGACATGTCCTGTTGCTAAGAGGTTTACATTCCTGTCTCAGTAAAAATATCAAATGGGCCAAATCCTTAAGAGTCCATTTCTATTTTACCTAGTTACACAGTTCCACCAACATAGGTTCCCATACTAAATACGCACCTATGATACTCTTTGTCGAATGTCCCAGAAGTTATTTTTCAGACCCAGAACACGTGGCATTTTTTTCACATAAAACCAAAGAGGCAATGGTAAAAGAGCCCCTACAGATGTGGACTGCAACTGAGGAATAGGGATAGAGAACTCAGTGTCTGTGTCTACTTTCTTGTTGTTTTAGATAATCACTGCATGCTATAGCATACTCCCTGACAATGTGGAAGTCAACTGTATCACTGTACACTGGTGGCTATAGTGTGAAATGGTTAGGATGGACTGGCAACTCTGACGAGTTGGGATGGGAAACTACCTCTCTTTTCACTTTTTTAACTACAGAGTCTCCCTCCAGTGTTCACTTCTGTCGACTTACACTCAGAATTATTTTTATTTGCACCTATCCAGAATAATTTTGCTTCACATATGAAATGACGAGTTAACAGCTCAAGTCAATTTTGATGGCTACTAAGGGTAAAAAAAGTGATGCTTGCTAACCCCCCTGGAAGAGGATTTTCAGGTTAAGTTTGTACAGCAGGAGTATTCATTTTGCTATACACTCTAGAAAACTTTCTTAACCTCATAGGTCTGCTAGAAAAAGAGTCATTAAAGAAGAATTTATGCCTACAATCAATAATATGAACTGCTAGGAAGACAGGTAAAGGCCACCATACCTACCATTACTGCAACAAATTAAAAGAAGTAAAGGTTTTCACCAAAAATTTCTGAAGCACTGAAGTCGGAGGGAGAGGGGGGGAAACAACAAATAACACGCTTTGCAAACAGCCAAGAACTTTTGAGATCTGTTTTTTCCTTCTTGCCATAACAAAATGCAGGACAAAAAGAACCAAAGACAGCTCTAAATTTTGTTCATG
The DNA here is from genome assembly GCF_963264785.1 of Psittacula echo. Taxonomy (NCBI): domain Eukaryota; kingdom Metazoa; phylum Chordata; class Aves; order Psittaciformes; family Psittacidae; genus Psittacula; species Psittacula echo. The sequence continues at coordinate 70,764,799 of NC_137742.1, read as the reverse complement.
ACTCACATAAAAGGATTCAGCTATGATCCCAGTGATTTGTGCAAACCATCAATCCCTCAGTTATTCAAATAATTCTTGTAGGCCTCTCAGCCCAACAAGATCAAGAAAGACAGAAGTGGCCGCTAATCTTTTAAAAACACTCAATTTAGGGTTAAAGGCATATAAAAGTTCTCGATAAGCTGTTCTTAAGGATTCTCAAATACTTCAGTAGTGGTCTTTGAAGACAATCACAGTGATGTACTTAACTTATTATCATACTTTGTAATCCCCTACAAACTCAAATTCAAGCATCTTCAAGTAAAAAAAAAAAAAAAATAGAAGAAAGTGATTTGTTTCCCTCTCATAAAAAAGAGAAAGAGTAGAAGGTGAGATATAATCTGTGAAAAGCTTCCAGAACTGTAGACTGGCGTAAATAACATAGTGTAATACATTAATTAAGTGACAAAAAAATAAAAAAAAAGACCAAATTAAGACATCAGAAAAAAACACATTTCCTAGTACGAAAATAAATCACCTAGATAAAGTTTTATGTAGGAAAAGGAATTCTCTAAGTTCAAAAAGCATTTAAAGAAAGAAACGTTTAAAAGAACACCTTTGGAAACAGTAATATTAAGTCATACATAAAATCAGAACATCTTAACTTATGTGTTGTTCATCTATCAGTGAACAACCCTGATGTGCTGCTGTATCTTCTATCAAAAAAAAAAAAAAAAAATGCAATGGCAAAATGCAATGGCATAAAAGCACTGTCAGTGCAGATTTTTCCCTATAATTCCTTAGTATAACCACAGACTTTCCAAACATATTGCAAGGCTTAATTAAAGGTTTCAGAGTTCTTTTTAAGACCTTGTACAGGGCAAAAGAATTGATGCTCATAGCTCCTTATATTAAATACAAAAATATCCCCCACCCTCTGCAGCAATATAAAGCTCTCTCCAAAACACCATGCACAATTTCATGAATTAAAAAAGATGATCTATTTTTATGGAATAATGAAAAATGGATTTCTTGATCTGAATTTACAGATCTCACATAAAAAGTGTTACAAGTTAGATAACCTGAAAATTAAAAAACAAAAAAGACTTTTTTTCTGTTGGCTGAAGTTTAAAATAGTGCAATTACAGTTAATCAGGGAAAATCCAATACAAGTAATTAACATAACCATCACCGAACAGCAAATACAAGTACTTATAATAAGATATGCTATTAATAAGTATTACAGAGGCCTTAATACACGAACACTCCATGTTTTTGAACAACAGTCTGAGCTGGGTATTAAGTTCAACATCTATGCTTGTACACATGTGACTACAGCTGAAAATAGATACATAGCTTCCCAAGCAATCCCATAAATAAAAGCCATATAAAGATGTTTGAAACCTAGAAAATTGCAGAAAACTAATGGATAACAGCATCCTGAGCAGGCTTTTATTGTTGTTCAATTCAACAGTAAGATTTCTTTCCAGTGCTCCAGAAAGATGTCTCAACACTTCCTTGTTTCATGCTGACACTGATGTTTCAGAAAACTGTGGTAGCAATCAGTAGTCGTGAAACCAGCTGAAATTCTGCATCTTAAAACATCTAGTGGGAATGCATGAGACAGGGGAAAATCAGTACAGCTTTCCAAAATAAGTGGAAAGTTCACTATAAATGATAGAGGCTGCTATCTGTAGGAGATCAAAGGGCTTCAAGCTGTGAATTAGAAGTTGACTGCTCCATACAGATACCCTCATGTGAGAGCACAAGCACTTTTAATAATCAGAAAAAGTCAGTAAAAATCAAAATTCCAAACGAACCTCTGCATACTATGTATCATACATTCAGATGTGTCACAGCCAATACTAGTTTACCGAAGAAATAAATACAACAAATATGATTTTACTTCTACATATGCCTTTTTTAAAATCACAGCCTCTTAACATCAGTTCATTAATTTCAGATATGAAAAATACATATTCTTTGCTCTTTCTGCAGCAAAAATATCAATGCAATTCCTTTTAAGTGCATTGAAAGCAGATGCTTCAGCTGTCTGTTTTTCATAACCAAGATAAAATATGTTGCTTTGTATATAAAAATAGGAGTATTTCTAACAGTATGGTTATTTGCCAACTGAACTAAATAGAAAATCTCTTGACAACAGCAGTTTATGGCAACAAAATTAAAAAGCTAATTCTACATATAATGCAAAATAGGAGAAGACACTTGACTCATTTTTCATTACTTTTTGAAATCTTAAAACTATCCTTATATTTATCAGTACAGTGACTTTTGTCATAAGCTAGGAAAGACCTAGCAGTGAAAAGAATTAATAAAAACTCATATAATACAAACAGTCTCAAACTTTATTTGAGAATAGTACCAACAACTGGCTTTCATTAGAGGAAGCCATATAAAAGAAATCAGGGTCTATTGAAGAGATCTATGCTTCTAAGGAGATGCATTTTGCCTGAAGCTGGGTATTGAAAACTTTGTTTTCAGTGTCTCAGCGTAAACTATACAAATATCAAATGTTTCAAGCCATTCAGCGTACGTGGGGAAGCATTACCTGAAGAAAGTGAGGTATCCAGCTACAGATAGTTTTGTATCAGTAATGTTGCAGATATACAATTATGCCTGAGCTTTGTGTTCCACACAAGGTAACCAGACACTCCCCTTTAGTCAGAATACTCCCTGAAATCTAAAAATTACTCCTGACATCTTGTAAAAAATACTTGCAGTAGTATTTTTTATCAGATTTTCAGCCAGAAATAGATTTTATCTCTTCATTCTTCTGTTACGCAAGTATCTTGTATCTGTCCATCTGAACTTTTTTCAACATCACAGGAAGAATGGACATGACTCTCACTTTGCTTCCCACACTCAGTTCTTGTATTGTGTTGCATACTCTGATGCACAGAACCTGTGGTATATTATCAAGGGCAGGGACCATGTCACATGCTGTCATGGTTTAAGCCCAGCCTGCCACTCAGAAACCACGCAGCTGTTCGCTCACTCCCCCCGTCCTCCCCCTGCTCCCAGAGGAACGGGGAGGAGAATCGAAAGAAAGTAGCTCCCACGGGTTGAGATAAGAACAGCCCAGTAACTAAGGTATAACATAAACCACTATTGCTACCACCAATAATAATAATGATAAGGGAAATAACAAGGGAAGAGAATACAACCACTCACCACCCGCTGATCAGTATCCAGCCCGATCTGAGCAGTGATCTAGCCCTGCCGGGTAACTGCCCCCAGTTTATATACTAGGCATGACGTGCTGTGGTATGGACTACCTCTTTGGCTAGTTTGGGTCAGGTGTCCCGTCCCTGCTTCCTCCTGGCTTCCCCTCCTCCCTGGCAGAGCATGAGACTCACAAAGTCCTTGGTCAGGGTAAACATTACTGACCAACAACTGAAAATATCAGTGTTATTAGCTCTGTTCCCAGGCCGAAAGTCAAAAACACAGCACTGCACCAGCTACTAAGGAGAAAACTGACTGCTGCTGCTGAACACAGGACACATGCATATCTTCACTCTTTTTTTTTTTTTTTTTTCCTTTGTTTAAGTGGCTCTTTTAGTTTGATTCTCAACATTTCTTACTTTCCATCACCAGAAAGAGCAACAATGCCTCCAAACACAGTCAGCAGAGGAAGTGTAAGGGTAGCAGTTATTAACCTAGAAATACAGCATACAGAAATCCACAGGGTACAAAACAGGGCACAGAATGTATCAGCACTGATTAAATTTGGCATCAGACAAAAGAACACCCACACAGAAATATGAAATACAATGAAGGCCACCACTGTAATTAACCATTACAATATACACTCAAGCACAATCAGCATTTACATTGAAAATAAAGGGCCCTTGACCTTTTCCTAAACATCTCAGTCTGTTTAAGAACCACACCACTTTAAGAAAGAAGATCCTGGATTAACACCTCCTTCCACTAGGGTTAGAGATCCCCAAACCTATAACCAAATTGAACGCTACCCTTTTAACTTTTTAAACTATTTGTCCATGCCAACAAGTTAAAATATCCAAAACCCCTGTGGCTCTATCTTTTGATCAATATACTACTGAGTATGCTACATTGTTTTCTTCTCACCTTACCACCTGGCAGTTTGCCCTTGCCTAATCAAGCTCTGAAAGAAGCTATTCTATCCTATGATTCTATGATATAAAGTGGGTTAGAGTAGAATGATTAGGAAGATACCTGCTGACAACTCTTCCTGCCAGACGTATAAAAAGAATGCCACAATTTGACCTCAAGATCCTCAAGAAATGACTTTGTTGTTGGTTCACACTCATGATGAATGATAAAGAAGTTTCTTCTATCCCAGTGAAAACAAGCACACAGTTCATCCAGCTTAATACTGGGGTGAACAAACTATTTATCTGTTCTCTAATAAGATGGAACCTAAAGAACAATTAAGTGGCTCTTTCCATAGAGGCATATGGATCCCACAATATCTCCCTGGGCTGATAAACTATCCATTAATACCTCAGACAAAATCGATCAAATGCCAAGATCCTATATGAGGAGAAAGACTGTTTTCTTCTTTGATGAGTCTTGGAGAACCTACAGAAAATCGTCAATAATGCAGAAAAAATGCTCAGCTCAGTCAGTTTGAAAAATAAAGCTTGTCAGGAGACTAGTATGGCTATTTAGAATGAAATTTTGAACAACTCCAAATTATAGCTGCAATTATCCAAGCCAATGGCCCTAAATATCAGCCTTCAAAAACCATTCTCCTCTCTACAGACAACTGCAAGAATAAAAATGTTTCAGAACAAAAAGCTCACAGTCCAGATATAACATCGTTTCTGCAAAACATAGCCTGTAATGTATCACCTTCAAAGGAGCAGAGAAACAACCAGTCTACTGGTTCTTATCCTTTAATAAGTCTTCTAAATGCTAGCTATACAAGTAAGTCTTTGGATATGAAAGCTACCTCTACTATTTGCACCAAAGTTCCTTGAGCTCCCTGAAGACAATAGATGTCAACTGTTGATCTGTTCTTTTGAAAAAAGACAGCATGCATAATATTACAATATTGAGGACTAGGAGGAATTACAGAATGGTATGTCACACCCTACTATAAATCTTCTACTTTTACACAATAAATTGGGCACTTTTTTGTACACTATTGCTACTTAAAATGAATCCCAAAGCACTCAAAGCCCAGTAAAGCTGATAAAACAGCATTTTTCTCTATGGAGAAGTAATTCAGCATAGCATGGCAAACTTACCACAGAAATACTTACAGAGAAATATCCCAACCTGCCAGTAATCCTTCATTTATCGAGTTAACCAAAACCAGTAAAGGTTTTCTATTATTTCAAGAATTGCTGCAAATACTACGCACAGAAGCCCTTACCAGGTGAAGCTGACATACCAAACAATACTGCCTGACCAATTTGGTGGCCTTCTATGATGGGGCTACGAAACTGATGGACAGGGGCAGAGCAGTTGACGTCATCTATCTGGACTTGTGCAAAGCGTCTGACGCTGTCCCACACGACATACTTGTCTCTAAATTGGAGAGACATCAATTTGATGGGTGGACCACTCGGTGGATAAAGAACTGGCTGGATGGCCACACGCAAAGAGTTGTGGTCAATGGCTCAATGTCCGGCTGGAGACCGGTAACGAGTGGTGTCCCTCAGGGATCGGTGTTGGGACCGGTCTTGTTCAACATCTTTGTCGGTGACATGGACAGTGGGATTGAGTGCGCCCTCAGCAAGTTTGCCGATGACACCAAGCTGTGTGGTTCGGTTGATACGCCGGAGGGAAGGGATGCCATCCAGAGGGACCTGGACACGCTTGTGAGGTGGGCTGATGCCAACCTTATGAAGGTTAACCATGACAAGTGCAAGGTGCTACACCTGGGTCGGAGCAATCCCAGGCACAGCTACAGGTTGGGCAGAGAAGAGATTCAGAGCAGCCCTGCGGAGAAGGACTTGGGGGTGTTGGTCGATGAAAAAATGAACATGAGCTGACAGTGTGCGCTCGCAGCCCAGAAAGCCAACCGTATCCTGGGCTGCATCAAAAGGAGCGTGACCAGCAGGTCAAAGGAGGTGATCCTGCCCCTCTACTCTGCTCTCGTGAGACCTCACTTGGAGTATTGTGTGCAGTTTTGATGTCCTCAGCATAAAAAGGACATGGAACTGTTGGAACAAGTCCAGAGGAGGGCCACGAGGATGATCAGGGGACTGGAGCACCTCCCATATAAGGACAGGCTGAGAAAGTTGGGGCTGTTCAGCCTGGAGAAGAGAAGGCTGCGTGGAGATCTCACAGCAGCCTTCCAGTATCTGAAGGGGGCCTACAAGGATGCTGGGGAGGGACTCTTCATCAGGGACTGTAGTGACAACACAACGAGTAATGGGTTCAAACTTAAACAGGGGAAGTTTAGATTGGATCTAAGGAAGAAATTCTTTACTGAGAGGGTGGTGAGGCACTGGAATGGGTTGCCCAGGGAGGTTGTGAATGCTCCATCCCTGTGGGTGTTCAAGGCCAGGTTGGATGAGGCCTTGGGTGACATGGTTTAGTGTGGGGTGTCCCTGCCCATGGCAGGGGAGTTGGAACGAGATGATCTTAAGGTCCTTTCCAACCCTAACTATTCTATGATTCTATGATTCTATGATTCTATGATTCTATGTCTGAACATGACATTCTGGATGATTTGAGGAACTCTCTAATGGGTATCCTGAACAGTGTATTTAGCTGACACCTGGTGAGGATGACAGCTTCACCCATGAGTAAATTCTTCCACTGACAAACACTGTTACCAGAAGACCTCCAGTGTATTACTACATACAGTCTATGATGGCCACCGTGTTACTGAATGAGTTGTTCCCTCACTTAGACATGCCAGCATCTATGGGAGATGACTACCTGCACCTTGGCTCCAGTATAAGAGGATATACATTCCAAAAGCAAGTGTGCAACACAAGTCCCTCTTTGTCCCAATACAGAGAGGATATGACCTGCTGAAACTCATAGCTACAACGCATTGGCTATTTGGCTAAATCTGGAGAGGTTTTTGGCTCTGGGTCTTGGTGATTCAATTCCCTTTATTGTCAAGGGAGCAGTTAACCAGAAATGCATTTGTTAAATGAATGCATCTGTGAAAGCTGCTATAGCTCATTTAATAGTGTGCAAATTTAACCCCTCAAAACACACAGCGATTTTGCAATATACTATCTGCTTCACAAACCAAAGCATGAAGAGGAAGGGCAATGCCGTTTAAATGTGACATACACTCATTTCTGTTCAAAGGACAATCAAATTATTTGCTGCTCCAAACAGAGGACAGATTACAAAGGGCCAATTTGCCATAAAGATTGTACTGGTTAATACAGATTATACAGGCTAATACTGGTTTATACATTCATCATATGAAAAATAATTTACATTAAACTCTATTTTTTTTAGTTGCTAGTTAATTACAAAACAGCTATGATTAGTAAGTCATTACAGAACACATTAACAGAAAATAATAATGAAGTTGATTACACTAGGGAAATCTTAAAAATAATACCAGAATATGCACTCTTCTGAAGTGGTAAGAGTTTATATAAGCTAGAATCACCACTGGAAGTCAGAGAATATATGGTAATCTACACTGAAATTCTATGTTAGTACAACAGATGTCAAAATGAATTTTTTTTATATAGCTCAGTTCTCCATTCTCAGAAAAAAACAGAAAGCTATTCAGAAACCTGTCCTGCAACATGCAACACAGCATTACAGATTTCTGGCACAATAGTAGAAATATTGCAGTCCTACACTTTGGATATAACTTTCATACAGTGCTGGGCTAGCAACAGCATTCAGAAACTGTCCCTTTGAATACTGGTGTGAAGTACAGTGGGAAAGGCCATGAAAATAGTTAGAGATCATGTGGGGAAGAAAATTAGATACACTAAACCGAAGCAATTTCCAGAGATTAGTGTCTGTCACTATGAATAAAGGTTTATCTCATATCATAAGATGACAAAACTGTACTCAAATCTTACAATGTTCTTAATAATTTACAGATAATGCAATGTCAATAAAAGAAGAAACAGGTATAAAATTCAATAAAAACAGGGTACATGACACTTCTGGTCCATGTGATCACCTGAACCACCGGAGAGAGATACTCTGCTTATCAGTACCAAAGCATTAAAAGTGGAAAAAAAAAAAAACCACAACAAAATGAACACTGTATAACACAAAAGCCTGCAGTCTCTCTTTTTGGTGATTAAAATAGCTGCTGCTCTTAAAATAACTATTTTACTTTGTGATGTAAGACTAAATTAGGTCACTTGTTGAACTTCCCGGATAGCCTGAAAAATAGAAAACATAATTAAATATAACCATTCCAAATATCTCTATTCAGTATTTTGAGTAAATTGATAATAATTTGATGATTAAGGAATTAATTAATATAAAATGCATTTTTAAAATCCCTGAAATTAAAAAAAAACCCTAAATCATAGACTCAAAGTATTATTTACGCTCATATTTACAAAGGCCAATAATTTTTTTATTGGGCTAATTAAAACATTAAAGTGGGATCATAAAAGAATACATTAAGGATGAAAAAAAACCTAGTTGCTGAATCTTCTGTCATAGTGTCATGATTGTAAATGTACTTTGAAAGAAGTACAACATATAAATTATAGAAAAATATGATTATATTATGGAAAAAAGTAAATGAGAATGAACCTAGAGAAATGTATGAGACTAGCACCTTCAGGTAACAGAAAAAAAAAGTAACTATACTTTTGATGTAGGCTTGATATCTTTATGATATATGTGATGTGCTTATACATATAAAAACATGATAACATTTTTTTCTATGAAGCGTTAAATTATAAAGCTATGTTCTAACAGATGCTCCTTCTAAAGTCAACTCATTGAATAGGGGCTGGAAGTAATACTTCGAGTTGTTTAATGACAGACATTATAAGCAATCCATACTGCAGGATAGTTTAATTACTTTTTTAATAATAAAGCTACTAGATAACACTTGAATCCTACAGCTGTTTGATGTTAATTGAACTGATTTATTACCATTATTATCTGAAAACATTTTCATTCACACTATTTTTTCACATAATTTAATTCCTGTGTTAATAATGTTTAAAACATTTAATTTGAAGAGAAAAACAATTAAACCATAAAAGAATTGTAAAAAAGATGACAACCCAATAAAAAATACTGGCTACCAAAACACCAAACATGAAGAAAATATCAGAAATAGACATGCAAAGAAAGGTTTGCAATGGTTTTTTTAAAAATCAGTATTCATATAACTCTTTATTTTTCTTTAAAAAATCCCAAAGATGGTAAAGTAAGCATAGGAAGGACAGCTGTACTCAGCATCACAAAGGTACTACCTCTGGCACTTCAAACAAATGAATAAATGAATACAGGAAAATTAAGAAACTGTTCTATTTTCAACGCCCAGAGCTTTATAAATACTGTGTAAATTAAAACTAAACTACACTTCTTTTACATAAAATACTACGTCATGTTAGTTTAGTGTTATAGACTAGTGAAGAGTTGAAGGAATAGTCTTTTCAGTTATCAGCTTGGCACTTACTGATTTCCTAAGTAAATTAGTTTTACTTGATCAACGATGACAGAAGATCATATCACACACATGAATATTAAGCCCTGCTTTGCCTTGTGCTTGCTTCTATATCCAGCTGTTTACTGATTCACAAAATATATAATATTGAAAACATGCATTATAAGCCTGAACCATGCACAAGAACTTTTCTAGGGATCATGACCACTTTCCCATTAATCTCCAAAACCAGATTTAAAGACACAAAAACACACCCAAATTGTTCCCTGTCCTTCCACAGATGTGATCTGCGGATGAATCAACTATCTCCAGTCAACAGTAGAGAAAGAACACAGATACATCTGCTAATTTCTGCAATTTACCTGACCTCTAGCAATCCTAGAAGAGATCACCTCAACCAGTAACATTACAGTACCCTTTCCATACCTGTTTCAGTGTCTAAACTGATGATTAGCAAAAGCATTTATAGGACGTAATACACAGCAAGAATGGTCTCACACCAGCCCTTCCAACACTGCAAATCCAAAAAACAGGAACAGGATACAAGGCAATAATGTGCCAGGGTATCAATATCAAGTGATAACACATGAAGCACAATAGAACAGAAAAATATTCAAGATGATACATAAAACTGACAAGCCTCAAGAACATACTTGAAAGAACTTAGTAATTCTTAGAGTTAGTTTCTCCAATGAGGAATGGGGAGGAGAATTGAAAGAATGCAAATCCCACAGGTTGAGATAAGAACAGTCCAGTAACTGAGGTATAACACAAACCACTACTGCTACCACCAATAATAATAATGATAAGGAAAATAACAAGGGAAGAGGATACAACCACTCACCACTCGCTGACCAATACCCAGCCTGACCTGAGTAGCTATCTGGGCCTTCTTGGGTAACTGCCCCCAGTTTGTATACTGGGCATGACGTGCTGTGGTATGGAATATCTCTTTGGCTAGTTTGGGTCAGGTGTCCTGTCTCTGCTTCTTCCCAGCTTCCCCTCCTCTCTGGCAGAGCATGAGATTCAGGAAGTCCTTGGTCAGAGTAATCGTTACTTAGCAACAACTAAAAACATCGGTGTTATCAGTGCTGTTCCCAGGCTGAAAGTCAAAAACACAGCGCTGCAACAGCTACTAAGGAGAAAAATGACTGCTGCTGCTGAACACAAGACAACACCCCACAGAATACAGTACTTATAATGGTAAAAAATAATGCAAGAAGCAATTAGTTCAAATTTTGTTTAAAAAGCAGGTTTGTTCCCTCCCTTTTGGCAGAAAATACCTTTTTTAAGAAATCTAAGTAACTCTAGGTTCATACTTCTTGATTCTGTTCAGGAAACCCAGCCTTAGCGTGTCACGTAACTTCGTATTACATGATTTTCCTTACTTTGGCCTGAAGATTTCTACAAATTGCATTTTTCAGCCCAGGGAAGAAAAAGAGAATTTTCAGAATGTTAAAATAGATTTAAAGAGCTGTATAGATATATAATCACATATACAACTCACATCTCAAATTATTTCATCTGATTGACTTAAAATGTAATTATTTGTGTCTTTGAATCAGAAATAAAGTTCCTAAATATTAACTGTGAATACTTGATGTAAATAAAGAGCAAAAATTACTCTAAGCTCTTAACTACATTAAAAGGATCAGAAAACGCTGTTTTGTGCACTTCAACCATATATAATGCTCATCCAAATGCAGCTTCCCACACACTGCCAGTAAAGAAAAAAATCCTCATGCATTAACATTAATGTTCTAATTAAATGTAAACAATAAGAATCTAATTAAACGTATATCAGATTCTGTGAATACTTCAGTATGTATACAGTGTATCTTCCTAACACACAAAGAAAAAAATGAAATTTAGCACCATCTACATAGCACAATGCAGTGCTGTGCAGATGCAGATAACACTCCTCAGTAGGAGAAATCAACCACAGCAGAGAGCAGCACTAATGTATGATGTGACCTAGCTTACTTGGATCGCTGTACTGTGCCATATAAATATAGACTTCATAACCATTTAGTTACAAATTGTATGCCTTGATGACTAGTACCCAAAGAGGAACATCAGGTGAAGAACTAAAAGTACAAATGCAGCCGAGAGTGTTTCAATACCAGCTTCCTGCTTGCTAATTTGATAAGACTGAAATGATGCTATCTGGTAAGAAAGTGTACTTTGTTGCCTGTTCTGCAGATGATCTCGGTCATGATGACTTTGTCTCAGTAGAACTCTCAGTAGAACTCTCAGCTCTTCCCAGCGTTGAGTAATCAAATTGTTTTTTCAGTTTTCCCATCTAACTCAGCCCTGACCTCAAACCTTTTAATTTTATTTGAGTTCAGTAATTTAAAAGCAAGAGTAGATTTTCATTTGGTTTTGTTTTCCGTGGGAATTTATATATAAAGGAGAGCTATATTCATTTCATATTACAAATATGAAAAGACCACCAGAATTTCTGACAGTTTCCTTCAGCACTTGCTCACAGCCAAGGGTTTGAAAGTTCCTGCTGTACTGCTGAATGTGCAGCAAGAAGAGAAAAACAGAGGGGGACAGAGACAGAGAAAGGCTGAAAAACAAAAAAGGGGAAAGGTGGGGGAGCAAGACTGAGAGAAAGAAAGAGGAGGGAGGAAGGAATGGAAGGTGGAAGAAATGGAGGGAGGCAGGAAGGAAGAGAGATTGTATGGTACAAAAATAAAAAGGGAAAGGTTGACAGCTGTAGTCACAATATGTATCTAATAGATATATCTGGTAACAACTACATGACTCAAGATTTCAAGTTATAAGCTACCTAGACAACTGTGATGCTCCACTACATGAATTGTGAGAAAATTACTCTTACACATTCCCTCACAAGCAACTGACATCAAAAATTCTATTAATCCAATCCCTCTTTTTGGTTATGGAGTTAAATTTTGTATTTTACATACGCCAAAAAACTATAAATACTACTTTCCCACTTTTCTTAGAACTCAGATCATGCTCAGAAGTACTTGGGAATTCATTGGCAAGTCCTGAAGAATTAAAAATAATTTACTACTCATGATACTATTATAATATAACATAAACCCTAACTGTGATGTCAATATCTGTTTTTTTCTAAATACACACAAATTTAGATCCCTCCACAGACTAAACCAGAAAAAAATAACAGAGAGATTTGTTGCTCCCATTTTGGTACAGAATAAAGCAAACAAAACAAAGACTGGTAGAATATTTCAACTTCTTAAAGACTACTCAAGAGCCAACAACAGCATGATGCAAATTAATTTTGTTCAGCACTGTATTAATAAAATTAAGAAGTGTGAGGCACAAGAGGTGATTTCTGCTGTTGAGTTGTTTCACACTGCCTTGTTTCCAGCTCAGGACAGCTATTTCCAAAATGGACAAAATTAGTGCTAGATAGATTTTTAGCAACTAAATAACAGGTTAAAGGTACTGGGTTTAGTTGGTCTGTTACAAAGGCTACGATGAAGACATGTAACAACAGATTTCTGATAGGAGTTCTTCCAATTCTCCTCCACATTGCACCCAGGGTGGGAAAAGGATGGATGGCATTTAGTTACCAGATGAGGTTAAACCATGACAACATCAAATCCGTCTATCAAAAAAGACATTCCATGATCTTTGGAAGAAAAACAAGTCACTTGTAGCAAAGACTCTTGCTTATATTCACCCACTTTACTGTCAGAATAGATAAGTACTAAACCAGGTTTCCAAGGAAGCTGTGCGGTATGTTAGACAGTTTTGTGATGAATATTCCTACGAATATGTACTCAGAACAGAGACAGAATTTAAAGTAAACTATTAGTCTTCCAGATTTATATTTTTATGATACTATAAATTTTGTAGAGACTTCGTATTAGAAGTTTCTCAAAATTGTGTAACTGCTTTTTGCCCTCCTTTCCTTATTACGCAAAATGACACTTCGGAGCAAAAGCAATTTTGTGAACTTTACCAAAATGTAACACACTTATGTCCAGATAAACTACAAGGAACACGATGAACATCTCCTCATCTTCCATTAGTTACCATGGTGATCATCAAACTAAAATTATCTCCATTTCCTCTGTGTTTTTTCTCATAGTTTTCCCCATCGTACTTCAAAGTCTACTCCATGCACATAATAGTACAAATTTATATCATGTAACTAGAATGACATATTACATCATTCTAACTTTGTAGCAAAAGATTATGCTTAAGATTTGATGGTCTTGTTTCATTTGCAGACAAAAACTTCAATAAAACAAGATTTTCAATATTTAATTTTAAAAGTGATCAGTCTTCATGTGTGTGGTTTCAGAACCTGTTTTGTTAAAATGAATTTAACATCTAAAACATCTTACACTGTTTAAATTCACGAAAAAAATTTCAAATCATGAATGCTGTTCTCCTTTACAAATAAAAACAAACGCAACTTAAAAATCAGTATAATTGTTTTTAAAGAAGTAAACATTCTCCAACATTACAGTATCCGGAAACGTGTAATAAACTGAAACAGGAACCCACTGGTGCTGAGATGTTAAAGCAGTCTATTTTAAAATAATATTAACAAAAAACAGATAATGGTCAAAACCATAAGTAACTGTGCATCAAACTGCAAATGTTTTATTGATATAGCTAAAGTCCTTCTTTTGCCAACTGACAGATACACATTAAACAGCACACATAGATCCACTGTAGCTGAGTCACAGATCAGCACTGGGCTGATATAATCATATCATATCATTGGTTATAACCATAATCAATTAATAATTAACACAAGAGACCTAATATACACACTGGTTTGAGTTCATCATAACTTGTAACAAACACAGCTTGGAGGAGCTTTGCACAACAGCTAATATACACATATCCACTTCTTTATCTCCTACTGCTTCTCATTTGAATTGCTTGCAATCCATTTTAGAATGCCTTGTTTCCAGCTTCATAGCTTCATTCAAATTAAGTGTTCTCACAGGCTCCTGTTTTCCTGTCCTAGAAAATCCTTAAGGCCTCTTTTTTCTCAGTAATTTTTTTCTCCCAAGGTCCTGAACACCTCTTGGCACTGGGATTTAAGTGGTTTTGGTTTTTTGGTTTGTTTTTTTTTTTTTTTTTTTTTTAATGCTTTCTATTTCTTCTGGTTTTATTTTACTGGTGATTCCCATTTCTAATTCTTTGTCATTTTATCTTCTGTTTTTGTGTAAATTCATTCACATGCTGATGATACTCAAACTTCCTTCTGCAGTCTTTTTCTTTCTTCTCCTCTGCTAAGTTTTTTTGCAAAACATAAGTCTGTAAATTCATTACAGAAATATTCAAGGTAGATGATAATCCTTTATTCTGCAGTATTTCCAGATTATCTAAGGTCAGAGGTTTCAGTTCAGTGTTGCCTCCTTGCTGCCTACCCACTTAAGCTGTTAAAATGCCTAGTTGCTTGTTTGGCATTGTTCCCACCTACCTATTTTGAAACACGTGCTACATCATGTCACTTTCTGTCAAACTGTATTATCCTTCAGAACAGCTCATCCTTCAAAATTCTAGCTTGCTTTGTCTTTTAAAAACCTTATGAGGATCTATTTAGCCTAGATGTTAAATAGCTCTTAAAAAAAAAAAAAAAAATTCCCTTTTTTTACCAGCAGCATTGGTTACTATGCTTTTTCGTTATCTTTTTCCTTCAGCTCTCATCAGACTCTCATGTACCTTCCTGTATGCATGCAATGACAACCCCATACTGGTACGCCAAGCAGCCAATCTCTTCTTTTTAGCCAGTCCACAAAGAACTCTGGCTCCATTTTCTTTTGTCCTGACACATCTTAGGTCTGCAAAGAATTTAAGTACACAGACCTTGTCTTTCAGGAGAAGGTAACAGTGTCCCTTCCCATCCTCTCCATTAGGATGTCACAGTGAAAATTAAAAAAGAGCTGTCCCTGCAGTTACTGTAAATGTGAGAAGCAAACAGGGGCCTTCATTTACTTCTGCTACAACATGCTCCTGCCTCCTGCAGCAACTTCTGCTCTTGCAAGGCAGATCAGCAAGGACGGCATAAGGAAAGAAAAAATAAGCAGCAATGTGAAAAGGTGCTCTCCTCAGTAATCAGGCTTGCTTTTTGAAAGTGTGTATTCCATAGTGAGTTAGTGTACTTCACCCGTTGGTTTGATTGAGACTAAGTTTTCAGAGGTTGGAATAATATTTTTTTGTGTCTTGTACAGCTTTGAGCAAATTGCTGGCACTTCAATAATTAATGACAACAACAATAACAACAAAAAATAATGATAAGTGCACTCTATGGATACTGAGCCTCTTTGCAAGGTCTCCTAGAAGTCATTAGGTGTCCTCCCCCATAAATATTTAATAAAGATTTGATTTCCAGGCCCTTCCACTGTCTAAAATGTTCTCTTGAAAAGCCTGTGAAAGCACACAATTATTAAATGAAGATCAAAGAGGGATATTACTTCTGCACTTTACAAAGTTTGAGCACTTTATGTCAATGCTGTTATTACAGCTCTGTCTTGAGTAATGGTTTTAATTTTGTATTTCATCAAAGGAGACAGACCAGTGTGTTGCCGGCATAGGGTCAGAAGTGACTTATCTGGTTAATATTTTAGACAGAGGTAACCATACTGCAACTTGGACATTAGAAGTGTAAGTTGGTGTACCCAGATGTACAATTAAAAGAAGAGACCATGAGGTGGCCTTTAGCCGATATTATTTTTAACAATAACTCTGTGGATGAAAAGTCAATACCAAGGAAGCTAGAGGCAAAATCAGTATGTTACTGCTCTACAGAAACATGTTCAACACAAAACATATCTGTAACTCATGTGGCATACCTGAGAAACCTGTACAACCTTTGGGGCAGATTCTCTTAATGGTAACACTGCCTCCAATTGGAGAAAATGGTATTACTCTATTTGGCCTTTTTATTGTGAGATGGGGAAAGAACAAAAAAGACAGAATGAGGGATAGCTCATTGCACATAGAACGAACCTTTTGCTTGTAACCAAGTGACTTGGACCCCAGGTGGGCCCTATAACAATGATAAGGAAGAGAACTCTTCAGTTAATGTTTACGGAGACCAGTTAGAACCAACTAAGGAGCAGGCAAACAGACAAGTCTGGCCAACTCCAAAGTTCAGCCAAAGGACGAAGTGATGAAGAGGAAGATGATGAAAAAACAACCACCAGCAGTCCAAAAGACCACTACCACATTACTGTGCACATGCGGGAATGATTTTCTAGAGATATGATGTAATGCATAAGTAACTTCATGAATATGCATGTAATGTAATGAATATGTATGTTTAATGATTATATAATCACAGCTTGCTTGGTGTTTGAGCGAGACACGCTCGGAGGAGCTATCCCCCATGTCTCCCGGCGCCGCAATAAAGAATACCTGCTTGTCAACTTGACTTTGCTGATGAGTTCTTAAGGGTTTTTCTACAAATCAATTGCTGCGTATCAGTGATATATTCTTATGAGGCAGTGGCATGGGAAATTCCAGGGATACCTGAAGCATTTTGAATTTAATAACTATGAAATTAAACTGGTTTTATTTTTAACTTCAATGGGCATAAAAAACTAAAAATTTGGAGGCAATGACTCTAAAGAGATTCCTGAATACAAAATTATGCTACAGTTCAAAATAAATGAAACCACATAATGTTGCATTAAGACTTCCATAACTATATTCTGTTTATTACTGTGCATCTATGGCACCCAATAATAATAAACACTGATTCTGCCCTCTATCACCCCACTTACTGTAATTTAAATAATTTTTAAAACATTTTTTCTCCCTGTTTCTTGCTACTTCTGTTGCATGAACACCACAACCCAGTAAGAGCCTCAGTGTGGATTCCCTTCCAGGCAAGGCTTTAGCCCTTGAAGATTTAAAGAGGAATAAAATGAAAACTGCTCCCTATGCCACTGTTCCATAGAAACTCTAAAGACTGCCTTAACACAAAATAGGCAACTCACTGACCTGGGGTGGTTCTCTCACACAGGCAAGAGCTATTAGGGGAAACTCATTACAAAGTGGAGGAAAAGAGGGCAAGGAGACTATAAGCACAGCTCTGAAGCCCTGGGGAGGAGAAGGCTGGTACCCTTTGACTGTCAGGACCAAGTCATGCCAGCCCCCCAGCCTGTGCAGACAGCATTCTGGGATACCTTTATTCCTTCACTTAACAGCATCACTGAACTTGATGTTCTCTATTACAGGCTCAATCCAAATTCTTACAGCCTAATTGAGATAGGTTTTGCTTAGTTCCTAGGGTTGTTTCACCTCCTCACAAAACTAGAATACACTATTTAGTACATTGCAGCTATTTGAGTCATCATGACATACGAATAAACAAAAAATTCTCCTGTGCTCCGCTGTCCTTCTGTACATTTTATCCTAATCTATCAGAGCCATCATTCAAATTTTATGCTCCCTAGATCAAATACCTGACCCCTGCAGGATCTTTAAGGCTAATAATAAACTTAGAAGTATTAAAATACTGTATTTGCTTTGAAAGGAAGCAAAAATGTTTCTGAAAAGGAAAAGACAGTAATGATATATTTACACAGAATCACAGAATCCCAAGGGTTGGAAGGGACCTCAAAAGATCATCCAGTCCAACCCCCCTGCAAGAGCAGGGTAACCTAGAGTACATCACACAGGAACTTGCTCAGCCGGGCCTTGAATATCTCCAACGTAGGAGACTCCACAACCCCCCTGGGCAATCTGTTCCAGTGCTCTGTCACTCTCACAGTAAAGAAGTTTTTCCTGATGTTCACTGGAACCTCATATGCTCCAGTTTACACCCATTACCCCTTGTCCTATCACTGGACATCACTGAGAAAAGCCTAGCTCCATCATCCTGACACTCACCCTTTACATATTTGTAAACATTGATGAGGTCACCCCTCAGTCTCCTCTTCTCCAACCTAAAGAGACCCAGCTCCCTCAGCCTCTCCTCATAAGGGAGGTGTTCCACTCCCCTAATCATCTTTGTGGCCCTGCGCTGGACTCTTCCAAGCAATTCCCTGTCCTTCTTGAACTGAGGGGCCCAGAACTGGACACAATATTCCAGATGTGGCCTCACCAAGGCAGAGTAGAGGGGGAGGAGGACCTCTCTTGACCTACTGACCACACCCTTTCTAATGCACCTTAGGATGCCACTGGCCTTCTTGGCCACAAGGGCACAGTGTTGGCTCATGGTCATCCTCCTATCCACCAGGACCCCCAGGTCCCTTTCCCCTTCACTACTTTCCAGCAGGTCAACCCACAACCTGTACTGGTAATGGGGTTGTTCCTCCCCAGATGCAAGACTCTACACTTGCCCTTGTTGAATTTCATCAAGTTTCTCCCCACCCAACTCTCCAGCCTGTCCAGGTCTCTCTGAATGGCAACACGGCCTTCTGGTGTGTCAGCCACTCCTCCCAGTTTAGTGTCACCAGCAAACTTGCTGAGGGTACATTCAGTTCTCTCATCCAAGTCATTGATGAAAATATTAAACAGCACTGGTTCCAGCACCGACCCCTGAGGGACTCCACTAGTCACAGACCTCCAGCTAGATTATGCCCCATTGACCACAACTCTCTGCCTTCTTCCTTTCAACCAGTTCTTGATCCATCTCACTACCTGATCATCAAGCCCATACTTCCTTAGCTTATCTATGAAGATGCTGTGGGAGACAGTATCAAATGCCTTACTGAAATCAAGAAAAACCACATCTACCACTCTACCATCATCCATCCACCTAGTTACTTCCTCATAGAAGGCTATAAGGTTGGTCAAACATGACTTCCCCTTGGTAAAACCATGTTGGCTACTCTTAATGACCCCCTCATCCTTGATATGTCTAGAGATGGTGTCAAGAATAAGTTTTTCCATCACCTTTCCAGGGATGGAGTTAAGGCTGACCGGTCTATAATTACCTGGGTCCTCCTTCTTGCCCTTCTTATAGACTGGCGTGACATTTGCAGTCCTCCAATCCTCAGGCACCTCTCTTGTTTCCCACGACTTGCCAAAGATGATGGAGAGTGGCCCAGCAATGACCTCCGCCAGCTCCCTCAGCACCCGTGGGTGTATTCCATCCGGACCCATCGATTTATAGATGTCCAGATTGTTTAACTGATCCCTAACCCAACCCTCATCTACCAAAGCAAACTCCTCCTTTATCCTGACTCCTTCTGGGGCTATAGGGATCTGGGGTCCCCGGGGAGAGTCTGCAGGAGTAAAGACAGAGGCAAAGAAGGCATTCAGCACCTCTGCCTTCTTTATATCCTCTGTCTCCAGGGCAACCTCCTCGTTCAGCAGTGGGCCTATATTGCCTCTTGTATTAGTTTTATCTGCTATGTATTTGAAGAAGCCCTTTCTATTGTCCTTAACCTGACTTGCAAGATTAAGTTCCAAGGAGGCCTTAGCTGTCCTAATTGCCTCCCTACATCTTCTAACAACTGTCCTATATTCCTCCCAAGTGGCCAGCCCCTCCTTCCATAATCCATAGATTCTCTTTTTCCACATGGGTTTGCCCAGCAGTTCCTTGTTTAACCATGCTGGTCTCTTGGCTCCCTTACTTGATTTTCTATCCATTGGGACGCTCTGATCCTGAGCTTGGAAGAAGTGGTCCTTGAATGCTGACCAACTATCTTGAGCCCCTTTACCACCTAGTACCCTTTCCCATGAGACTTCCCTTAGCAATTGATTGAAGAGGCCAAAGTTGGCCCTTCAGAAATCCGGAATTGTGGCCTTGCTAGGTATTCTGTTCCTCCCACACAGGATCCTAAACTCCACCATCTCATGGTCACTGCAGCCAAGGTTGCCATTGACCATCACCACTTCAACCAGACCCTCCTTGTTGGTGAGTACTAGATCCAGCAGCACTCCTCTCCTAGTTGGTTTGTCCACCATTTGCATTAAGAAGTTATCATCAGTGCACTGGAGGAATCTCCTAGACTGTGAATGATTGGCTGTGTGAGTCTTCCAGCAAATATCGGGGTAGTTAAAATCCCCCATGAGGACCAAGGTATGTAGTTGCGAGGCTGCTTTCAGTTGCCTCTAGAAAGCCTCATCAATTCCTTCGTCCTGATCAGGAAGTCTATAATAGACCCCCACAACTGTATCACCCGTACCAGCCTGTCCCTTAATTCGTACCCACAGACTTTCCACTTGCCCCTCATCTGCCCCTGAACAGAACTCAATACATTCTAGTCGCTCTCTCACATAAAGGGCAACGCCACCACCTCGCTTTGCTGACCTATCTTTCCTAAAAAGGACATAGCCATTCATGACCACATTCCAGTCATGTGAGCTGTCCCACCACGTCTCTGTAATTGCCACCAGATCATAACCTTTAGACCACACACAGACTTCTAACTCCTCCTGTTTATTCCCCATGCTGCGTGCATTGGTGTACAGGCATTTCAGAGAGTGAGCAGAGCACGCTAATGGCACCCTTGGGAGGCAGGAGGCCTTCTGGTCTTCATTAATACTAGAACAATACCCCACTAGTTCAAACCCAGCTACAACCCCCTCGCACTTTGAATCTAACCTAAAGCTCTGTGAGTGAGCTCTGCTAACTCTTGCCCTAGTACCCTTTTTCCCCTGCGGGACGGGGTCTAAACAACTATCCTTTCCCTCAAATGAAACAATAGGTTGAGAGTCCTCCCTAGTCCACCATCCTTCAAGTCCTAGCATGTTTCTCTTGGGCTTGTCCCCAACAGGCCCAGTTATCTCCCCTTCCCCTTTCATATCTAGTTTAAAGCCCTGTCAATGAGCCCTGCTAACTCCTGCCCCAAAAACCTTTTTCCCCTCTGGGACTGGTGTATCCCACCTGCCACCAGCAAACCAGGTGTCTCATATAGCAGCCCATGGTTGAAAAACCCAAACCCCTGCCTTTGGCACCAGTCACGTAGCCATACATTAATCTGCAGACTCTTCCTATTTATCTCTTCATCCTTGCTTGTAACAGGAATGGAGGCAAGCACCACTTGCGCTCCAGACCCTCTAACCAGCCATCCCAGGGCCCTGAAGTCTCTCTTCATTGTCCTTCCCCTCCTTGTAATAATTTCATCACTGCCAACCTGAAAAACCAGCAGCGGATAGTAGTCAGAGGGCTGCACCAGATCAGAGAGTTTCCTTTTAACATCTCTAATCTGAGCCCCAGGTAGGCAGCAGACTTCCCTGTGAGATGGATCTGGTTGACAAATGGGCCCTTCTGTTCCCCTCAGAAGGGAGTCACCCACCACGATTACTCTTCTTTTCTTCTTGGTTGAGGAAGTTCTCACTATCCTTTCTCACTGCAGCATGGAAATCTGAACTGGCACTACTGTTAAACAGTTGATTCCCATTAGCTCTGCCTTGCAACCTGACCATGAGCAAGGCAGCACAGTGTCACTATTATTGCAGTGCCTTAGCTGGCACTGCAGCTCCAAGCAGCTGGGGACAGCCACCTGTGGCACAGTGTCCCTGCTGTGCCAAAACCACCTCTGCCTCGTGGAGGTTCTGGGTTGCTGCACCACCACTGCTCAGGTTGTGATGCAGAATGGAGCCCTGGGGTACACTCTGCAGCAGGAGCCTTGCTCATGTAGGCTCCGACACTGCTGTACAGTTCTGCAGCACCCTCTCCTGCCTTTACCAGTGATCCTCCCAAGCTGCCTACCTGGGAAGCAATTTCTCTGAGATGGAAGCTGTCACCAACAGATAAAAATTTCATTGAGAGATTAGGTGGAAGTATGTTGAACCAGTGACAGTTCACTGGCCACCATTTAGCTTTTATACATAGATACAAGAACATACAGTGTTCATATACAGAGACACATTTTTAGTCCTTTGCAGTGTTTTGAAACTGTAAAATGGTCCAAAGTTTACATTAAATGAATTTTTAAAATCTAGTCTCTGTATTCTTTAATTCCTAATTTCACAAAGTTTAACAAAAATGGAACTTGCATTAGCTTAAATAACATCACAGAAAAATATGCTGTAACTGAGTTACTGTTTGAAACATGTATAACTTAGTTAAAAAACACTTACTGTACCAGTGTTCAGCCATATTGACTGGTTTGTTGGACAGATCAGTTTTACTGTGTGACTAAGGCACACATAATGGTTTTATTTAATTTATAATTTAATTCCACGCTTTGTAATACATAAAACATCCTGAGGATACCCTTTTCCTAACATAAAGAGCGTTTAAATTCAAGTAGAAGGATACCCACTTGTTTCAATCCTGTATTATGTAATGGCAGAAACCCTTCAATAATTAACAATATTCACTTAAAAGCAACTGTCTTCTATCTGGATATATATGGAAAAAACCAATTGTAAATAAGGACTTTTTTTTAAAAAAAAAGTTTTATTACAATATTCAGGTGGAATATTCATCTATATGGATATTTTAGATTTAAAACCCAAACAGCACTTTACTCCAGGACACTCCTTCATAAGGAGCTGATGATGTTTCCTCTCAAAGCAATTAAATTTAGATTATGTGTTATAAGAATTTAAGTTTCTCTATTATGATACAACCTGAATATAAAATAATCCCTGAGTATGCTATGTTAGGCCAAGAAAGGCCAGTAGAAATTTCACTATGACATTATGAGGGGAGAAAAAAAGAAATTATCTATAATCTCTTAACTGATAAAAGATGACTTCTCTTATTTAAGAGGTAAGTATTATATTTACGCCTACATGAAAAGCATTAATATGCAAACTGTGTTAAAGATGAATTATGACTATCTTACGGAAATGTAAACCCATCACATGTCACTAATGACATAATCAAAAGGGGCTTCCTAGCTGTATTTAGAATAGCATAGCATGGCATAGAATTACTGGGGTCGGAAAGGACCTTACAATCATCTAGTTCCAACCCCCCCTGCCATAAGCAGGGACACCCCACACTAAACCATGTCACCTAAGGTTCTGTTCAACCCGGCCTTGAACACCACCAGGGACAGAGCATTCACAACTTCCTTGGACAACCCATTCCAGTGCCTCACCACCCTCTCAGTAAAGACTTTCTTCCTTAGATCCAATCTAAACTTCCCTTGTTCAAGTTTTAACCCATTACCCTTTGTCCTATCACTACAGTCCCTGATGAAGAGTCCCTCTCCAGCATCCTTATAGGCCCCCTTCAGATACTGGAAGGCTGCTATGAGGTCTCCATGCAGCCTTCTCTTCTCCAGGCCAAACAGCCCCAACTTTCTCAGCCTATCTTCATACGGGAGGTGCTCCAGTCCCCTGATCATCCTCGTGGCCCTCCTCTGGACTTGTTCCAACAGTTCCATGTCCTTTTTATGTTGCAAACACCAGAACTGCGCACAATACTCCAAGCGAGGTTTCATGAGAACAGAGTAGAGAGGCAGGATCACCTCCTTCGACCTGCTGGTCATGATCCTCTTGATGCAGCCCAGGATACGGTTGGCTTTCTGGGCTGCGAGCGCACACTGAAGCCAGCTCATGTTAAGTTTCTCATTGGCCAACACCCCCAAGTCCTTCTCCACAGGGCTGCTCTGAATCTCTTCTCTGCCCAACCTGTAGCTGTGCCTGGGATTGCTCATATTACAGCCATATCACACAGTTATTTTATTAAATTTTGTTTCAGGTTAGTGCAGTAAATAGATAATTGAATAGGAATTTCACTCTAAAAAAGTGACTTACAAATTGAAAATTTTATATATAATAAAAGCAAGAGTGCAAAGCTCTGGTCAAATCAGCTTTAATATTATTACTCAGTTTATTGGTGTCCTACTGTGTATGACAAAAGTTTAAAAGACTGAATCTTAATATGCTAATTCTGGAAAAAACACAGTATCAGATTGTCATCAGTAAAAAAATACATATTAAGTTAGACTTTGTTGTTGTTTTTAAATTTGGAAAAACTACTTTGATTTTCAAAAAAAGCTGCATTTGTATTATGTATTTAGCAATAAGAAACCGTGTTTGAATAATGTGAAGGATAAAAATAATAGTTTTTATGACTTTTTTTCAAAACTGATTAGTATTTTTTGCTGCCCTGTGAACACAATGGAAAAGGATTTAATAGTTACTTTTTCAACAGGAGGTATTCAATGCTGTTTGGGAAGATCTCAGCAAATTCCCTGAAGACCTGATGTTCAAAGTTCAGCATAGTCATTTTTCTTTGATGAATTACTAACAATTAAAAGATGACAGAAAATATGATTGAACTTGTCATTGCTGACATAAAGGACTAAACCAACACACAAAGCTCCAGTTCCTGGCTGCAATTTTAGTCAGAGTCAAATGAAATACTAAACCAACCTACTCCCTCTGGAATGTGTTTTAGCTAATTGTTAGAGTTTTATAATGTTGGACTTTCCTTTTAGTGGGAGGGTGGGTTGGGGAATGGTGGGGAATGAGATGATCCAACTTCTCTCCTTTCTATTTTTTTGAATCTTCCACTGGGAAAAGACTAAGACAGATCTCAGAAAACTTAAACATTGGAGTAGATTTCCTAAAAGTGCTAGAATCTCCCCCAGTGGCAATTGTCAAGATTTGGTTTGATAAACTAACTAAGGATTTGCTTTCAGAAGCAGGTAGGACCAGATGATCCCACCAACCCCTGCCACATAAGACTTTTTCATGATTCTGTGTTAAATTCAGAACAGACCTTACAATTGCAATCTTCAGTTTAACTGGCTGCCTTGGTTATCAAACGTATCATGTTGAACAAGCTTGCAGAAAATGTTAAAATATGTAAAAGAAGAATGCACTACAGATATTGCTTCTGTATTTTAAAGCGTGAAATAAGGAACAAAATAATTAGGTGTTGGGGTTTCTTTCTACTACTGCTTGCATTTTTCCAGTTAGACTTCTGCAATTTTATCCCAAGTCATATTTGCTATGTTAGAGCAAATGTGAATAGCTGAAACAGTATCACCGAATCACAGAATGGTTAGGGTTGAAAAGAACCTAAAGATCATCTGGTTCCAACTTCCAACCCCCCCATACCTTGTGGACGGATGCTCATCCTAGACTATGTTGCCCAAGTTCTGTGCAACCTGGCCTTGATCACAGCCAGGGATGGAGCATTTACCACTTCTTTGGACAACCTGTGCCAGTGTCTCATCACCTTCACATTAAAAATTTCTCCCTTCTATCTAACCTGAACTTCCCCTGTTTAAGTTTGAACCCATTACCCATTGTCCTATCACTACAGTCTCTTAGGAAGAGTCCCTCTCCAGCATCCTTACAGGACCCCATCAAATACTGGAAGGCTGCTATGAGGTCTCCACGCAGCCTTCTCTTCTCCAGGCTGAATAGCCCCAACTTTCTCAGTCTATCTCCATATGGGAGGTGCTCCAGCTCCTTTATCATCATCATGGACCTCCTCTGGACTTGCTCCACATATAAACTGATGCATACATCTACTATAACGAAACTGAGAGTTATGCATGTGTCAGAGAAGCATCAAGACAGGATTTGTAAAAACATGCACCTCTGATTATTCAAGGACAGACCATGAATCTTACATAAGGAATTCTTTGTCAGCTGAGTAATTGGATAATTTCAGTGGTTGTTGTCCAAATTTCTCTCAGGTTCTGTTAAATAATTGACAGACGAGTTACTGTTTGAATGTGAAATGTTCATAAGATAACTTGCTAGTGGGAAAATGACACAGTCATACATGTAAGTGGTTTCTGCATAGTACCAAACTATCAAAATATCCAGTTCCAAAAGATTTATTCAGCATGTTATTTCTCTGTTAGGATTGCACACATTTATTTCTGTACTGTAGGGCTGATGGGGAAATATCTTTAAGGTAGTTATTGGCTTTCTAGATTGATAAAATCTTTAGAACTACTACTACTGTAAACATTTAGTGACAAAATTGAAGATCTAGTTGAGTGACCGGAACTACATAATCAACTCATCCTGCTGCTTGCTTGTATAAATGCAGAAATTTTATCAAGTGTCACATTAACGTTATTGAGAATTATCAAATGTGTGGTCCATTATACGTTATACCAATAATGGGTGGTACTTTGTTTATCACACAGCTATAGCAGTGGGTCCAATTTACACAATTACTCAAAAGTGACTTGGGAAAACTGTAGAAAGATGAATTAACTTTGCTCAAGAAACAGTGTTGTTCTTATGGTGTTGTTCATTTCAGCCCCATGCCCCAAGAGCAACCATCCAATTAAAATCCGAAGTCAAGATACCGATATTTTCTGGTATCTGATATACTGATACTTTTTTATACACATAACAACATATACACCTCGTAGGAAGCAAGCACTTAATGGAAGCTACAAAATTATCTCAGACACTCTTAAGTGTCTGTGCTGGTTTTGGCTGGGATAGAGTTAATTCTCTTCACTGTAACTTGCATGGGACTATGTTTTGGATGTGTTTCAGAAATTTTTTCTAGAATGGTGGTTATAAAAGGAGAGTTCAATTGCTGTTAATACACAGCCAATCCTAATCACTGTGAGTGCTACTGCTAATTCAGCTAAGACTCCTTCTCCATATGAATAAGAGTCCATATGAATGGACTACTGTGGTTTCTCAAGAATCATAATACTCAAGAAGTCCACAAAGAACTTTCTGAGAGTTAAGAGCTTTCATGAACTATCTGAGGACATTCAGAGTAACTATTAATTTTGTTACCTGAAGTAACTTCCCTCATCTTGTTTTCATTTGCTTGTTTGTTGACAGAATATATACTTACTTGGTATTTCTATAGCTGTGACACTTAATATTTTAATTAAAATTTTACTTAGAAATTCCTAGCTTCATAGCTAGGAATATATATATATATATATATATATATGAATATATATAGCTTCACAGCCTATCCATTATAAATAAGTTTTACTGAAAGCTTTTATTTAAAAATAGGAGTTAACGATACCTGATTTTTCATTCTGTGTCACAGAAAAGATTATTTGCTACACACGTTGGAAAAAATGGAATGTTAATAACAGCCAAGATTTCTAAACACAAGGAATATTCCATCTTTTTTACTACACATTTTTCCAACGAGGGGAAAAAAGAAAAAAATTATTCTGTAAGTGAGCTCCTGAAATTTTGACCTTTAAATTCAGTCTATATGCTAATACCCCCTAGTTAGGAATTGGTTCTCTGAATCATCAATACGGAGCACTAAGCATAAGCCTGCTCTGAGATTCAAAGAAGTAACTGTAAACACAAACGTCCTTAAACTAATTTTTGTTAAAAAACATTTGAGAACTCATTGTTTTAAGAGTTTCAGCTTGCCACAGAATTTATCTTTCAAATTCCTCTATAGTTGCTTTCTTCTATGTTATCAATAAAAACTAACACTGACCTTCCTCCTAGAAGGTTAAACTTCTAGCTTCTGTTTGAAACGCTAGTGCCTTTTCTCAGAAGAAACGCTACATAAACATGCTACCAGCAATGAGAAAGAATACGCTATAGCTCCGACCCTTCATTAGTCAGAGGATCTTGGCAACAGCAATACTGCTTGTATACGGTCTCTGCATGAAAAACTGTTTTCAAAGGCAACCTTGCCAAGGGCTATGTTCTGTCTTGGCAAAAGGAAGCAAACTTTACTTTTCTACCAATCAGTTCACTCTGCAGGAGAAACAGGTGTTATGATAGCAAATGGGACCTAGAGTAGGAACAAAACAAAATTCTCTAAAAATAAGTTTGGTTTGAAAAAAATCAGAGATGATATGCCTGCAGGGCTTACATGTTTTCGCAAAATGCAAATTATGAAAACTGGTTAAGGGATTAAGTGCTCTTTTTTCAAAAAATGGCTATGGAGATTATAATCATTAATTAAAATCATGTAAATAATATTCTGAAAGAACTCTTCCTTTTTATCTCATAGGTTTCAAACAGCCTAATGGTAAAAGGTTTAGTCTCAAAAGAGCGACTCTAATTAAAACTAAAAATTCAGTATAATTAATAAGTGTGACTAAACTTGCAATCTCATCCACTTGCTATACATTTTTTTAAAAGAAAAAATCATATTTTTAAGTATCATTATACCAGATTACAATGGATTATATTCTTACATGTCCCCTTATATATTTTCAATCAACTAAATAAGTGCTGTTATTAAAACCTTCTGGACTTGTGGTCACACATTACCACTACTCCTTAAGACTCTGCATGTGATAGCATCTCTTCTGCCCAAATCGCGAGATCTTCTGTCATTCATCTGTATTGATACATACTTGAAACACACAAAATAGACTTAGTAAAAAAAAAAAATTAAAAAAAAATATATATCCATGCAGCACATGTATTGTCTGCATAATCTGTACTTTCTCCACTGGAATCTAGTGATGGAATATTGCCCTTTCTACTCATTTTCTTTCAAAATTTCAAATTATTCTTGCAAGGGAGGGAAAGACATCTCTTATGAATCACATACTGAGGCTCAGTTAAGATACACTGCCTTTTTTATGGAAAGAAAAGGGAAATTCACTAACTCCATACTGAACTTGAAGTATGCTTTCAGGAGCCCTTAACCGTGTTTTCCGTACCCATATAGATGGGTGATTTAATCTTTTTGCAGAAAGTACAATAAACCAGAAAGTAAGAGTGCATTTAATGCTCTAACATAAATTGCATTGACATTTGAAAATGTTTTCTGTAAAGAAAGCCTGAAAAGTATGAATTAAGTTAAAAGCTATTATCCAGTTTTGAAGTATATTGACAAACCAAGTTTTTTAAATTTCCCTTTTTGTTGTTGTTGTTTTGGTTTTTTTGGTTTTTTTTTTTCTAAATTTCAGCAGGGTAATTGTTATCTTGATGCATTTTACTGGAATAAGAATGGTAACACATGGTGTCCTGGGTTCAGCAGCAGCAGTCAGTTTTTCTCCTTCATAGTAGCTGGTGCAGCGCTGTGGTTTTGACTTTCAGCCTGGGAATAGTACTGATAAAGCCGATGTTTTCAGTTGCTGGTCAGAATGTTTACCCTGACCAAGGACTTTGTGAGTCTCATGCTCTGCCAGGGAGGAGGAGAAGCCGGGACGAAGCAGGGACAGGACACCTGACCCAAACTAGCCAAAGAGGTATTCCATACCACAGCACGTCATGCCCGGGGATGTAACTGGGAGTTACCCGGAAGGGCACGTCCTCTTTTCTGTTGGGCTCATTTCCGGCGGGTGGTATCGTATTCCCTTCCCTTGTTATTTCCCTTATCATTGTTATTATTGTTGGTAGCAGTAGTGGTTTGTGTTATACCTTAGTTACTGGACTGTTCTTATCTCAACCCGTGGGAGTTACATTCTTTTGATTCTCCTCCCCATCCCTCTGGGGGGGTGGGGGGGTGGGGGTAGACTGCGTGGTTCTAATTTACGGCCTGGGCTTAAACCACGACACAGGGTCATAACAACCCCATGTGACACACAGGCTTGGGTAGAGTGGCTGGAAAGCTGTCCTGCAGAAAAAGACCTGGGTGAGTTGGTCAACAGTCACCTGAACATGAGCCAGCTTGTGCCCAGGCAGCCATAAAGGCCAACGGCATTCTGGGCTGTACCAGCAACAGTGTGGCCAGCAGGGCCAGGGCAGTGATCATCCCCCCCCTGCACTGGGCACTGATGAAGGCCGCACCTCGAATCTCGTGTTCGGTTCTGGGCCCTTCACAACAAGAGAGACATTGAGATGTAGGAGTGGGTCCAGATAAGGCAGCAGAGCTGATGAAGGGCCTGGAGTACAATTCTGATGAGGAACGTCTGAGGGAACTGGGGGTGTTTAGTCTGGAAAAGAGAAGTCTCAGAGGTGACATTACTGCTCTCTACAATTGCCTGAAAGGAGGTTGCAGTGAGGTGGGGGTTGGTCTCTTCTCCCAAGTAACAACAGATAAACCTCCCCAGTTGCACTAAGAAACGTTTAGATTGGGTATTAGGAAAAAATTCTTAGCTGAGCGAGCTGTCAAGCACTGCAACTGGCTGCCGACGGAAGTGATGGAGTCACCATCCCTGGAGATATTTAAAAGACATGTATATGTGGTACTTAAGGATATTGCTTAGTGGTGGATTTGGCAGTGTTAGGCTTATGGTTGGACTTGATGATATTAAAGGTCTTTTCCAACCTAAATGATTCTGTGATCTGGAATATATTAAAAATGTATTTTAAGAGAAAAAAAAAAAGGCAACTAACAATTACTTTAAACTCCAACTAGAACTATGAACAGCTGAAACACGACTAAAGTATTTTCAACCTATTCTTTTATTTATCCTGGTACTATATAGTGATTTGTTACTCTTACACTTTTAAACAAATACGATGCAGATAATGCAAGTGTAAAAGGATTGTGTTGCCCCTTAGAATCACTTTCCTCTTCTATAACAAAGTAAAAATCATTCCAGCACATAGAAGTCACATTGTAGAAAAGCAAGTAGCATGGAAAGCAAATGCACCCTCTTAAAGTTTTTATTTTAGATGCATTTGATATGCTTTATGAGCTAACCCGATTGAAGTGTTTGCTGTGATCTAAATAAACATGAAATGAGAATCACTAGGCAACATATGAGAAGACGTGCACTGCTCCTAAAATGAGCATTTAAATTTCCATTTGTGCTCACTAACAAAGCACAGATTATTTGATAAAGTGGAATGCACAAATGACTCAGTATACTATTATTACCTATTAACCCCTAACTTTGGTGTTATAATCATATAGGCAGCCCATTTTACCAGAAATGGTGAATAAATTATAAGAAATGTACCATGGTTTTGTAAATAATTTACAGTATTTTACTGCCAATCTGGAACTATTCAATAACAGGCATTTAAAGCACAGGTCCAATAAACTAACACTCAAACATGCTTTTCCCTCACCCATTATTCTGTAGAAATTGAGTGCCATGAGACTACTGAGTTAAAGAGGCTCAAACCACAAGGGAAACATACTCCTGCATAAACAAGTTAAAAGTACCTCTAGGTTTTT
The DNA here is from genome assembly GCF_963264785.1 of Psittacula echo. Classification (NCBI taxonomy): domain Eukaryota; kingdom Metazoa; phylum Chordata; class Aves; order Psittaciformes; family Psittacidae; genus Psittacula; species Psittacula echo. The sequence goes on along the minus strand of NC_137742.1, from coordinate 70,733,351 downwards.
TTGAGCACAAAATGAGTTACGTACTCATTGGTGATTGTTCGAATCTTCTACAAAGCCTGAAAAATTATGAACTTAGTAAATAGTTTGCGGAAATATGAGTAAACCTCAGTAATCTCTGTACTTCTAATAAAACTATTCTAAAATGGTTTTATAAGATGAAAACTGTTCATAAAAATGACTGCTAAATCATTTCATAATATGAAAATTGTTCATAAAAATGAAGTTCACTTCTTCATTCCTAAGTGAACACATCAGACATGCATTTTTCCACCATACATGTGAAGGATTGTCAACACAGAGCCTACTTGTTTTTTACCATAGTAAAACTATCCTATTGGAACTCCACAATACTTTTAATTATCAGTTTAATCTCTGCAAATGCCATTTATAAATTCCTGACTAAAAAAGGCTGCAAAAAAAAAAAATCATAGTTTTCCATTCACTTTTAGAAAAACAAACTTTGATTTGAAATGGAAAAACTTCAATCTGCTTTTTTGTCCACAAATAAGGAAATATAGTAACATTCAAAGCTCATAAAGAAAGCCACTTTGTGTGACCGAGAAGGATGCTGTCATTTACAATTCCCCCATAATATGCACTGCACTGATTCAACATTGCTAATTTTGTTTGACTGCAATTGAGTATGTCAGAACAACCTTTGGTAGGTATACACTTTCAAATAGTCACAGTACTGTCATAGTATTTCACCTATTATAAAACACAGGCAACAAATCTTCTGAACAAGTACTATAGTGTAAAGGAAGATCAGTGAGTTAGACACGCAAAATGTTTAGGTCTTCCTTCAGCAGTATGTAGCTTGTGAAAAGGGGGATGATACACAGGGGCACCTTAACTCCTCAAAATCCAGAGGAGGTTAGACCACAGATTCTCAATGCTAAAATATCCCAAACTACTTTGAAAACAAAATTTGGCCATAATAAACTCATGTTGCTTTGCAGAACACTACTTCTGTAAGACATCTGCCTAAAGTCCTGTGTCCAGCTCTGCAGGCAACCACACAAGAAGGATATGGAGCTGTTGGAGTGAATCCAGAAGAGACGACAAAGATGGTGAGAGGGCTGAAGCACCTCTGCTCTGGAGACAAGCTGAGGGAGCTGGGCTTGTTCAGCCTGGAGAAGAGAAGGCTCTGGGGAGACCTTAGAGCAGCTCCCAGTGCCTAAAGGGCGCCTTCCATAAGGGGCTTTTTACAAGGGCCTGTAGGGAGAGGACAAGGGGGAATGGCTTTAACCTGACAGAGGGGAGATTTAGATTAGATATTAGGAAGAAATTCTTCCCTGTGAGGGTGGTGAAACACTGGCACAGGCTGCTCAGAGAAGCTGTGGCTGTCCCATCCCTGTCAGTGCTCAAGGCCAAGTTGGACAGGGCTTTGATCAACCTGATCTAGTGGAAGGTGTCCCTGCCCATGGCAGGGGGCTGGAACTAGATGGTCTTTAAGGTCCCTTTCAACCCAAACCAGTCTATGATTCTAGGCTTCCATGATACAAACACGTATTGGCTGAACATTGAAAACAGGCTGGTTAATTTTGCTGAAAGCAACAAAGTCCAGCAACATTTCCCACACAACTGAAAAAACTCCTGAGGCATGGAACAGCATATACATATCTGCATGACTCCCACGCCTCAGTCACTTACTCAGTAAAGCACTGAAGCATGGAACAGCATACAAGTATCTGTATGACTCCCATGCCTCAGTCACTTACTCAGTAAAGCTCTGAAGCATACAGATGTGGCACATTTTGAACAACTGTATTTATTTCATGAAGAAGCATTGCTGTTTCTTGTAAGGACTGTTGCTAAACATTTAAATTCCTCCCCAACACGAAGTTAGCTCAGAGTTCAAAATATATGCACAGCAATGTTTTATGTTTACGTAAATAATTTTAATATCTTTTCTACGATCTAGGGTGTTTTGCATGACTGACACTTTCCACAATTAATTACATGGCTGCAGAGTCACTAAACACAATGGTGAGTCATATTTTAAATGCATGGTAAAAGGGTTATATTTACTAGACTAACTGTTTTTCTTAATCATCTCTTATATTGCTAAATTATTAAATTGAGGGGACAAGAGTAAGTTTTGCAAATATACAAGAAGGAGAATTTTGGCCAAATCACTTTTCGTGACCTTAGACAGTAACTTCTCTTTCCTATTCTTCTGCATTCACACAACAGACTTCTGTTAGAAGATAGTTTTTTCAAATTTATTCTGAGGTGGGTTTGGAAGTGTGACTGTGAATTTAGGGCTATTCAGGATATAAATGTGCTGTATCTTACATTTTTAATTGTAAATTTTACTTTTACTATAGAATTTGTGAGCACTACAACAGTAATAGCCATTTATTTCTATGCTAGTTTGTAGCAGCAAATGTAGATAGTATAGTAAATTTGTTCTTACAGCTTTTGATGTAAATTGAGCTGAACTGAACTGCATTGAATTGAATTTAACTGAGCTGAACTGAACTGACTTGAACTGACTAATGCTAGCAAATAAAGGAAGAAGACTATGCCATCCTCACATCAACAACTTGTTTCAGGACATAGCTGAAGGATGATGCATTGAAGAACCTCTTTAGAACTTTTCTTGAAACAATTATAAATGAAATACCTCAGTCTAAAGACATATAAATTAAATATGTGTACACAGACCTACTGTTCATTGGCCAAGACTTAATTTCCAAAAGACACAGAGAATTCTCAATGAACAATACAGTTATCTCATCATATTGAGACATTGGTTGTGCCAACACACTTGAGCCTTTCCACGTTTCACTAATCATTATAACACATACCAATATTCTCTAGCTCCAGCAAAGCTGCAGCAAGAGCTCATTCTATGCAAGCTGAATGCAAGGTCCATCAAAGGAGCTTAAGGAGGGCACGAGCTCGTGTTTTATATGCAAAACTCAACCACTCGCATTGTGCTAATGTGGCACTGGTCCTAGTTAATTTTTCTGATTTACCAAGTGGCTTTTAATGACTTCAAGTTACTCCTGAACTTCAGTATCACCCAGCATAAATGCGGAAATAGTTAATTACTGAATTAGAAAATACAAGTTTTATCCTAAAAAACCCAACTTTTAAGCTCCTCTGCAGTACAGAATGGGCCATGGAAATTGAAAACCCATATAATATCAGGTAAAATCTGAAAGAAATATTAGTTATATATATCATATACTATAGTATATAGAAAGTACAGTAGATAGTTTTGTGTGATCTGGACAACACTGATGGTTTCTCTTCTCTTTCTTTCCAAAACACATTCCTGGTATTTAAAAAGGATATACTTAATGCACACACTGTAACTTCTCAGCCCGTCCCCAAAGTTTGCACCAGATCATTTCTGTATTATTGGGTGGAGGAATGGTATAATAAAACCCCCTCACAGTACCCTGCACAGCAATCTGACTGTTAAGTTCTAAAACTACACTTATTAGACAGGAAGGAGAAACGGAGCTAAAAAATGACACCAGTGAGGTAGAAATGAATTGTGTCTGCTTACAGCTCAGCTTCCCAACCAACTATTTGGAATGTCCAAACGTTCAATTTCCCATGAAAATTCTCAATTTTACCCTAAACCTAAAAATTATTTTTAGAATGCAAACCAAATATAATTCAAGTGAAGCGTGAAGTTGTACATGGCAAAATCAGTACATCAGATGATTAGAACATTCAGTGTTGATTGTGTTGGTGTGTCGGTAACAGTTGGAAAATGAGAACAAACCTAAGACAATCTGAGGAAGCTGAGTATTTTTTTTAAGTTCAGAATCATAGAATCATAGAACAGTTAGGGCTGGAAAGGACCTCAAGATCATCAAGTTCCAACCCCCCCTGCCATAAGTAGGGACACCTCACACTAAACTATGTAACCCAAGGCTCTGTCCAACCTGATCTTGAACATTGCCAGGGACAGAGCATTCACAACTTCCTTGGACAACCCATTCCAGTGCCTCACCACCCTCTCAGTAAAGAATTTCTTCCTTAGATCCAATCTAAACTTCCCTTGTTCAAGTTTTAACCCATTACCCTTTGTCCTATCACTACAGTCCCTGATGAAGAGTCCATCCCCAGCATCCTTGTAGGCCCCCTTCAGATACTTCTCTTCTCCAGGCCGAACCGCCCCAACTTTCTCAGCCTATCTTCATACGGTAGGGGCTCCAGTCCCCTGATCATCCTCATGGCCCTCCTCTGGACTTGTTCCAACAGTTCCATGTCCTTTTTATGCTGAGGACACCAGAACTGCACACAATACTCCAAGCGAGGTTTCATGAGAACAGAGTAGAGAGGCAGGATCACCTCCTTCAACCTGCTGGTCACGCTCCTCTTGATGCAGCCCAGGATACGGTTGGCTTTCTGGGGTGCAAGTGCACACTGAAGCCAGCTCATGTTCATTTTTTCATCGACCAACACCCCCAAGTCCTTCTCCGCAGGGCTGCTCTGAATCTCTTCTCTGCCCAACCTGTAGCTCTTTGCGTGCAGCCATCCAGCCAGTTTCTTTATCCACCGAGTGGTCCACCCATCCAATTGATGTCTCTCCAATTTAGAGACAAGGATGTCATGTGGGACAGTGTCGAACGCTTTGCACAAGTCCAGGTAGATGACATCAACTGCTCTGCCCCTGTCCATCAGTCCTGTGGTCCCTTCATCGAAGGCTACCAAATTGGTCAGGCAGGATTTCCCCCTAGTGAAGCCATGCTGGCTGTCACCAACCACCTCCTTGTTTTTCATGTGCCTTAGCATGCCTTCCAGGAGAATCTGCTCCAAGAGTTTGCCAGGCACAGAGGTGAGACTGACTGGTCTGTAATTCCCCGGGTCATCCATTTTCCCCTTCTTGAAAATGGGGGTTATATTTCCCTTTTTCCAGTCGTCAGCAACTTCACCTGACTGTCATGATTTTTTCAAATATGATGGTCAGTGGCTTAGCAACTTCATTCAGCAGCTCCTTCAGGACCTGGGGATGAATTTCATCAGGTCCCATGGACTTGTGCACATTGAGGTTCTTAAGATGGTCTTGTACCAGTTCCTCTCCTACAGTGGACCTAAGGTCTTCATTCTCACAGTCCCTGTGTCTGCCTTCTAAGACTTGGGTGGTGTGCTCAGAGCATTTGCCAGTGAAGACCGAGGCAAAGAAGTCATTAAGAACCTCAGCCTTCTCCAAATCCCGGGTAGCCAGTTCTCCTGATAGCTTCCAGAGAGGGCCCACGTTGTTCCTAGTCTGTCTTTCATTTTCAATGTAAAACAGAATCCCCTCCTGTTACCTTTCACACCCCGAGCCAAGTTTAATTCTAACTGGGCCTTAGCTTTCCTCACCTGGTCCCTAGCTTCCCAGACAACATCCCTGCATTCTTCCCAGTCCACCTGTCCCTGCTTCCACTTTTTATAAGCCTCTTTTTTTCCCTCGGAGTTTCCTGAGCAGCTCCTTATCCATCCAAGGAGGTCTCCTGACCCTCCTGCTGCATTTCCTTCTAGTTGGGATGCAACACTCCTGAGCTTGTAGCAGGTGATCCTTGAATATCAACCAACAGTCTAGGCCCCCCCTGCCCTCTAGGGCTATATCCCATGGAACCTTACTAAGCAGGTTCCTGAAGAGTCCAAAGTCTGCTCTCTTGAAGTCCAGGGCAGTGAGCTTGCTGCATGCTCTTCTCACTGTCCTGAGGATCTCAAACTCGACCACCTCATAATCACTACAACCAAAGCTGCCCTGGAGCATCACACTTCCAACCAGCCCTTCCCTGTTGGTGAGCACGAGATCAAGCATGGCACCTCTCCTTGTTGGCTCCTCTATTACTTGCAGAAGGAAGTTGTCTTCCACACTATCGAGGAACCTCCTGGGTTGCTTCTGCTGGGCCGTACCGTCCCTCCAACAGATATCACGGTGGTTGAAGTCCCCCATGAGGAAAAAGGCCTGCAAGTGTGAGGCTGAAATTCAGAATATCTAAATCTGTCAACTTGAAACTCTCATACTTTAGCTCAATTCAAAGCCACAGCTCTTTAGTATCCTATTTCTGGAAAAAGCTTCAGATTTGTACAGACATGAAATGTAACTACACAGAATTTATCTCGCAGATTGGGTTTGTTGGAAATATCATAAATCATTAGAAAAACAATTGTACATTTACCTTTAGTTACTAGAAAACAATTGTACATTATCTTTAGCTACTTTATAACTAAGCATTATGTTAGAAACCTAATCAAGGAACGCTTTGTACAATGACTGAAAATTATCGAAGAATAAAGTCAGAACAGAAAACTTTGTTCAAAACCCAGCTGGAACTACCGTTCTGGCCAGTTGCACTTAAGAAACTAGTCAACAATAGCTCCACAGTTTGGACCAAGGTCAAGTTATCAGAGTGCAGGTGCAAGAGCGAAAGGTGAAGAGTGCAAGACTGAGGAAGACATAGATACTTCATCCTGAAACCCCTGCCCACGACCACCAGGAGGCAGTGCGCAGGTGCGAAGATCATTATAATACAAAGCGGGAATAGATCATGAATATGTATAGGCGTATTGCATCAGCCGACTTGTAGTGTATAAATTGCGAACGCGATGTCACGGGGTTAGAACCAGATTTGGGTGAGCAACCCTGGTTCTCGGCGCCTTAATAAAGCACCTCACATAACCATTCCAGTGGTTATGTGTTTGTCTCGACGCTAACAGATTTTGGAAGTTCTTTAAGTCAGAAATGGCTGGGAAAGATGACTTCATGCTTAAATTTTCAGATCAGAGTATTTTATGTTGAAGATATGCTGATGACAGTATCTCAACTGAATTCTTCATCTCCTTAATTCCCTTAAAAAAAATCCATGACAATAATACAAAGATGAAAGAATTCTACAATTAATCCAATGTTATGTCTAACATAACAAAGATTGTCCATTTCAAATTTCAGAAAGGTCGGCATGTATTTCTCTTTGAAAATCAAAAAGAAAACTTCAAAACTTTGGATGGCATTTTAATCCTTCTAAAATGTTTCTAATAAAATATTTTTGTTACCATAGTGTACTTTCCCATACTGCACATACAGTCAGGTAACAATGCATACTAGCATTAGGTTTCTAGCTTTCACAATAAAGCAACCTCACATGAGCTAAGATAAGCTCTTTTCATTTTCAAAGCCATATGAGCAGCAAAACCTGCTTGAAATTCAGTAACATTACTCACTGTTTCAGAATGATTTGTTTCGCACTATAATGACCCAGTGAATTTATACATATAAACAACTACCTGCAGATACAGATTTTCAGAACACACAGAAACAAGCCAAAGAGAGTTAAGGGACTAAAACTTAAATAAAGAACAGCTTATTTTACAACTGTCTGAAGTGAAAAACAGAAGTCGTGATGTCCTTCATTATTGATTTCATCTTATATGTTTTTTAGGATGATTTCACTTACTTGTTTTAAGCAATTAACACACACCAATGAAAATACAAAATAAGAATTTCAGCTTATGCAATAGTATTAGAGTGCCTTTCACAACAAATTATAGTACTAAGTTAGGAAAAATAACCTTATCATTATGTCTTTCTCAGAATGCTATAATTATCTAACATATTAAAATACATGTATTCTTTGAACATGAAAGAAAGCCCGAAGTCTGTATTTGTTCACAGATTCGACTTAGAAGTACTTAAAAGTTTGTTTAAAGCTATATTAAATTGCTGGGTTTACTCTTAAAATATGCATTGTTCCTATCTCTATTTTTAAATTTTTTTTAAGACAAAAGCTTTTCTAGAAAGGCAAAAAATTACCTGTGGATATTTTAAAGCTGTACGAATACAAGCTTCAATTCAACCTGGGCTGTATAATTTTTTAAATATATATTTCTCAACAAACAGCTTTAGCCAAGATATACTAAGTACGAAAAACTATGCATTCTGATTATATGAAGAATAAACATACCTCTCAAAAAAAAAAAAAAAAAAAAAAAAAAAAAAAAAAAAAAAAAAAAAAGAAGACTTTACTCCAAGGATACAAAACCAGGTAATCCTAAATTTAAGCCAATGTGATAGACAAATATCTGAGTTGTACTCTCATCACAGAATATGTTACTTTAGTCACCCATGCCTATTGGTTAATGTTGTTTCAAAGTCTCTCTCTTCATTAAATTTTGCTTTTTCCTGACAAATCTGTATTAAATAGCAAATACATTTCCCATAAACTAATGCCAAATGAGAAGGCCAGTTAACTGATTTTTTGATTGTTCCTACTGTAACAAATATTCAGTGATAAATCTAATAGAAGAGTTGGAACTTCATGATACAATTACAAATTTATTAATTTTGCTTACCCAACCTCTAAGAAACTGTGTTATTTCTTATTGATTTATTGTGCCCTTTAAATACCTCGTGGCATTACAACCTTTAAAATTTGCTTACTTTTAAGGTGCTTTTGACTTGTTAGCATTCAGTTGTCATTTCATTACATAAACTTCAAAATAAGACTTTAAAATAATTCAGTATTCAGTATGAAAATTAATGAACATTAAATATAAATCATAATTTGTCACATCTGAATTTTATTGTTATTGAAGGACAACTATACACACATCACTAAAAATCTGATTGACACAATGGAGGCAAGAGAATAATTTTATTGCTCATAATGGAACATAGCATTGTTATATTCAAAACTCCACAATTCTTATCATATACTCAAGACAGAGACACTTTAAAGCTACTCTTATATATACACTTGCTTTGTAGAAGATAGAAATTCAGAAAAGGATCCAATCTGCAATACTAATAAGCTGCCAGTAAACAACTGCAACAGAATTTTTGCGTCTGTTCAAACTGGGAGCCTGATATCTGCTGTGATTTTGAGTGAAAAGTTGCTGAACACTGCTCACACAGGCACAGCTATTCAAGAGAAGCACATATGCTGTGGGATGTTGTAGAAGGAACTATGACAGTTCTATTTGTGCCTGGAACATAAAAATTGTTTTCCCCAATGCCTGCTACCAGGAGTGCAGAAGTATGGAATACTTTTTTACTTACTTTACCACACAATCTAATGTGGTTTCCAGGAACATTACACTTTCAAGCATAGTAACAGAATACTCTTAATTCTGTTCAGGTACTCTGTCCTTCCTTCTGAAATTTCCAGTGGTTAACAGGTCTCACGATGTCTTATTGAACTTGAGTTTAAAGTCAATAGCCCACAGTTAGCACTGTTGAAAATCTGTGATAGTGAGTTTACACCTGGCAGAGAAAGACAGTATTGTTTGTTTATGCATTTGGGTTTTTTTCCATTTTGTTTTTATTTTTCCCTTTGGTTTGGCAATGAGGTCGAGAGACTACACAAAGTAGGTAACATTAAAGCAGAAAATGCCATTTTATGAAATTTTCTGTTAATCTAAAGAAGCATAATACCCTTATCTGATTATAAATAATGGCATAATGACTTTAAATCATTAGTGTTTTTTAGAGATTTCACAGTTTGGTCACTTCACAAATAATTAAATATTACTGCAAGATCAGAAATGCATTATCTAATATGAAACCAACCTTTAATCATTCTATTTCATGCTTTAGCATGAAGGATAAAGAATCGAAGACCAAAATTAGCTCTGTAACAATTACACAAACTCCTCCATCATAAGAGATTCTTCCCATTCTGATAGGATGTGGGAAAAATTAACAAATTTATGAAAACTCAAGATGTGGCATTTCTGCAAGGTCAGCTTTTGGAAGGCATTCACAAAAAAGAAAATTTCTCTTGACAGATTTGTTTGATATGACTGCCTATAATCAGCTAAGGGATACTTAAACTGAAAAACAAAGGAAGGAAATTGGGAAAACCCCCCTTCATTTACTCTATTCGAAGACAAGAGACAAAGTAGACTTAAAAACAATCAGAAGACACAATCTAGCAAATGGGATGACACTGCAAAGATGCAATTAAGAAATACGGTCATTAATTGAAGAAACATGCGCCAAACACTTCAAAAAGTAGAACTACGAGTACTAGACATCATGGAATTACAAAAACATGGTTGTGCATTGACCTACTGGTTCATTTGAGGAAGAAATCAGGAAAGCACAATGTTTATGCTCATCCTTGTTTAGCAAAGCACTGAATTAGGTACATGACTAAGTTACATTTACATTGAAGCTTGCCTGATTTTCTGAAAAGGAATATTTTCCTAAACTAAGAACTATCCAAACTGGTTCAAACTTCCTGAATATGACATGGCAGTGCATTACAGGAGACTAGAGAACCTCTTTGCTGGTATTTTAGCAATTGGTCATAAACACACAAATAAGGCTATTTTCTTGTACAACTCATTTCCAGTGGCAGGAAAACCTATGTCTAATGCAGAAAAACAGAGGTAATTTTAACTTGTATACATTAAAAATCCATACCGATCTTCATCAATAAGCTTAATAGAAAAGGTAGAAGAGCTGGAAAGCTCAGTGTGATGCCTCTATAAGCCAAATGGTTTTAGCTGCAGAATGATTACAGTGTTTTTCCTCCACTTAACTACTAGAATACTAAAGCTGTCACAGTGAACCTAATGGATACCTATTAGTCCATTATGCTTCTTTATCTCTTAGAAAGTCTCTCTATAAAGCATTAAATACATAATATCTTAATTCAGTGCATTCTATCATTCCATCCTGTAATTCTAGTACTGTTAGCCCTATTTACTTTGGTTTTGAAATACTAACCCCTTAGCTAGTATATGGTGTACTGCCCTGGCTAAAACTAAAATAAATACATATGAAACCTAGAAAACAAACACTTCAAACAGTCTCGAGTACAATACTCTCTGCTACTCCACTTTCTTGAAGCATTCAAAGGGGAAAAGCAAAAGCCATGATGAATTATTGACTGATGTGTCACAGTGTGGTCTGAACTGCAACAGATGATCACTTATTCTCTCCCCCTGTGGAAAACAAGCCTGTTTTCATACATGACATACAAAGTTTATTATTTTCTTCCTCATTAATACCAAAACACCTTCCCTATATTATTTCAGCTCAACATGAGAAAATTTTTTAAACAAATTGGGCAAGCGTACTGATGCTAGTCTTTCTTTTTGGGTGATAGTACTTAGGTTTGCATTGAATATTGTAGGTTCTATGTTTACCTACTAAGTCCTGTCTACCTTGTGTTATTTTCTATCAGCCCTCCTAAACTATACAAATATAATTTCAGTGCATCTACATTCTATTCTCAATACTTTAATCATATCAGGGTGTCATACTAATTCTCTTTGCAATAGGACATGTCTGTAACAACAGGTAGCTAAATGAAAAAACACACCAACCGTAATGCCAAAGACTCCATTCTCCATACTCAATAGCTCAGAACTCAGTTAAAGCTTGCCTTTGAATCCCTGATGTTTGTGTTGCCCTTGAAGGGAGCATTTTGAAAAAGTATACAACTCTGATGTATAGAAAAGGCACTTAACTTATTTGTATGGAAATTCCTATGCAATTGGGATATTATAACATTATCAAGGGAATGAAATACTTTTTATATATACACACAAATCCACTCACACACTTGCACACATATATGTAATGCATTCAAATAGCCAAGAAATTTTTCTTAGCACAGGCAAAGGATTCTGTTAATTAGTAACCATTCTTTTTAATCTTTTCACACCCTGACAAACCTTTAGATGCTTCCTAACAAAAGAGATAGGGAATGGTTTTTGTTATGACGCTTAAATGCCTTAAGAAAAGCAGGCATCATTTGCTTCCTACACACATATGCTATATGCCTAGTTCCTTAAGCAAATCATCTACTGAGAACAACCATGTGGCAACGTAAGAGTTGATAGCTTGTTAGCAGAACTACAGAAACATCAGTGCCCTTGGTGGGCAAGGAAAGATTGCATAGTGTCTCTTCTCCCAGAATACCGTTTATAATTTTACAAGCAAAATAGCATACATAAATCTGATTTGTGTTAAAACTGTATTAACAAAACAACTGTAAGGGTCTTTTCTGTCATAAAATATTATTCTATAACAACATCATGGCTACAAAACCAGCTCTGTATGACAAGAAACTGCAAAAAAAAAAGGCTTAGGAGGTGTAAATATTCAGGCAATAATCTATATCACTCTCAGAGGAAAATACCTTTCCCAGTCTCATTCTTCTATTTCACATAAGTGTGGCAAACTAAGGAATATATACTTCTAAATCTTTCTGTGTGTATCAATTATACTGTATGTAAGTCCCTGAGCAGTATTTAAAAGAAGAAGTGAAAACAATATTCCAGTTGCTGACAACATAAAATCTAGCCAATACAGCTTTAGAAAGCTCATAATTTATAAAAACTGTAAATACTCTTTTCCCATAGATGTAGCTCATTCCGGAAACTGTCCCAGCTACAGTGGTCTATTATATTGGCTGATATTTTTTTGGGAAAAACAAACAAACAAAGCAACCATGTACATAATACTGCTAGATAATTTTTATTTGTAAGTCATTACACTCACCAACATTTTATCTTTACAGTCTGATAAAGATACTTTCAGTGCCACCCATATGAACAGAACTCTTTGTATGGAATGGAGAAACACATAAAGAATAAAAAAAATATTTAGTCAAAACCATCCAAACTAAATGCCCACATGTGTGATGCTGAAGAAAATGAACCCACTACCATGAATAGAAGTCAAGCTCTCAAAAATGAGACACTATTACCCCTCATGCTCACTTTGTGCAAAATAGTTACGTATTCCTGCAAGCTGACTGGCCTTTAGAGCTAGATTTTGCCCAGCTATGAGAAGAAATACAGGTTTTAGACAGTTTCTACATTTCAAATGAGCTCTCACACAACTTCCTATTATCCATACAAATAAGCTGAGATACTCAAGAATATAAAATGGAGTCCCAGACACTAAACAAAGAAATCTCATGCAAAGACATTTATATATAAGTTCGATAAAACTGCCTCAAGAAATTCAACACCTTATGTAGCAAAGGTGCTGACTCCCAATATTCGCTCTGCAGCAACCAGAATGCTCTTTCCTCTTGGAAAGAAAAGGAATAAAGCCCACTTGCTTAAATCCTCTGATAATCCTTTAATGATCTGTGCGAGCAGGAGAAGCATCAGCAATTCTGTGTAGGTCTTTTCTACAACAGAAATAGGAGCTCCTGGCAAAATTCAAACACAAAAAGAAAACATGCAGAAGGTGGAAGCAGGAACAGGTAACATTGGAGGAATTCGGAAACAAGTCTGAGCATCCATGAGATTGGAAAGCCAAAACTGAAATGGGTTGATTCTGGCCAGGGATGTCAAAGAGAAAAGAAAGGGCTTCTGTAAGTACAGAATGACAAAAGGAAGGCTAGGAAAAATCTAGGCCCTCTGCTTAATGAAGTGGGGGACACAGGACATGGAAAAGGCTAAGGTACCTAATGAACATCATGAATCCCACATACCAGAGACCACATGGAAAGGCTGGAGCAATTAAGATGCAACTTTGGTGGAAGAACTTAAGAATACTTAAACAAACTGGACATAAATAAGTACCTGGGGACTGATGAGAGTGATGGAAGGAATGGCTTGGTAGTCTACCGTGACATCAGTAAGGTTTTCAACACTGCCTGTTGTAATTTTCTCATAGAAAAGCTGCTGAAGTACAGGCTAGATAAGCAGACAGTGAAATAAGGTAAAGCTGGCTGAATGACCACATCCAGGGAGTGATGGCAAGAGGCACAAAGTCTAGTTTGAGACTGGTAACTAGTTGTGTACCCCAGCAGTCAATACTGGGTCCTGTTGAACATCTTCATTAATGATCTGGATGACAGGCAGAGTGCACCCTCAGCAGGTCTGCAGATGACACCAAACTGGGAGGAGCGGCTGATACCCCTGAGGGTAATGCTGCCATCCAGAGGGACCTGGACAGGCTGGAGAAATGGACTGACAGGAACCTCAAGCAGTTCAACAAGGAGAAGTGCAAAGTCCTACAGCTGGGTGGTCCTGGGTGACGCAGTGTACACCAAGCATTGAACATGAGTCAGCTCCTGCAGAAAAGAATCCTAATGGTATCCTGGGCTGCATCAGGAGTGTTGCCAGTAACCAGAGGGAGGTGATCCTTTCTCCCTACTCAGCACTGGTGTAGCCATACCTGAATTGCTGGGCCTAGTTCTAGGCTCCACAGCACAAGTGAGACATTGACACAATGGATATAGTCCTGTAAAGGGGCATGAAGATGATGAAGGGACTGCAGTATCTTCCCTGGAGAAGAAAAGGCTGAGAGAGCTAGGACTATTCAGTATGGAGAAGAGAAGGCTCAGGAGGATCTCATCAATGTATATAAATACCTGCAGAGAGGGTGCAAAGAGGATGGAGACAGGCTCTTTTCAATGGTGCCCTATGTTAGGACCAGAGGAAACACGCACAGACTGAAACACAGGAGGCTACTCCTGAATGTCAAGAAAAACATGGAGTGAATAAGCACTGGCACAATGGAGGCTGTGGAGCTTCCATCCCTAAAGATATTCAAACAGCCATCTGGATGTGGTCCAGACAGTCTGCTCTACATGCTTGAGCAGGAGGTCCCTGCAGACCTCAACCATTCTGTGACTCTGTAAATGGGAAGACATAAGGCCCTCAGAGTCTGTCCATACCATGGATATATACTGATCACGTATATATTGTCTAAGATACTCAAGCTGCAAAAGCCATAATTGAGTGTTGCAGACTTCGGGGAGCATAAACTGTTGCCCAGTCTAGGAATCTTCCAATCAAATGAAAGAATTTACCTATCACTGGTTTGGTTTATATAAGCTGTATTGTCTGTAAACAAGCTTTACAGAAGAACAGAACAGAATAGAATAGAATAGTTCAGTTGGAGGGGACCTACAGCGATCATCTGGTCCAACTGCCTGACCAATTCATGCGTTCGAATGCCAGAAGCTAAAGCGTGTTATGAAGGGCACTGTGCAAATGCCTCTTAAACACTGTCAGGCTCAGGGCATCAACCACCTCTCTAGTAAGCCTGTTCCAGTGTTTGATAATACCCTCTGTAAAGAAGTGTTTACTAACATCTGATGCTGCTTTGAGCCATTCCCAGGCATCCTGCCACTGGATCCCAGGCGTCAGAGCTCAGCACCTTCCTCTCCACTTCCCCCCCTCAGGAAGCTGCAGAGAGCAACGAGGACGTCATCCCTCAGCCTCCTTGTCTCCAAACCAGACAAATCCGGAGTCCTCAGCTGCTTCTCACAGGACATGCCTTCCATCCTCTACTAGCACTACTCAATGTGAGACTACACCAGTTACAGTGGGATAATCACCTCTTTTGACTGTCTGAAGAAAACTGAGAGGCAGAGATACACATGCCTCTCTTCTTCAGCCACTATTTTGCATTTATCCAACACAGTTCACATTTCCTATTTGCTGCCTTCTGGAATATCAGACACAGAAGGAAGGCACAATGAGAAATTATATCTGGGAAACTACAGTTAGAGCCAAACATAGTCCCTTTCTGCTTTGTAAGCCTATTTCACTGAGGTTGACTTCAAATAATGCCAGTGTGGGATCCAGATTAGAGAGTGAAAAGTAATGAGGTGATTGTTTTGTCAAACATGGCATCTGTTTAAAACCCTTCTGTGCTGAAGAGATAGTTAAAAGCATGCATGGAGTTCCAGTTGATCATTCTGCAGTGTCCAGATTAGAGGTAAGCTAAAGAGTCCCTCCAATTCATGTAGGCTCCAGTGAAATCCAGCAGGACTTCGTGCTTTGTAGCACATTAACACAGTAGAAATAGAAACTGCTTGGCAGAAACTGCTGTTTCTCTCAGTCTTTTGTTTATAGAAACTTGTAACACAGAAAATTTCCAGGAAGGTTTGCTGTGTTAGCTCAAAACACTACTTAAACGTTCCCTCTAAAGATCTATTACAGTGACCAGGAAGAAATCTCCATGTTTCATCTTCAATAATTATGCCTACCTGTTTCTGAGATGTAACCAGATATATGTCACTACATAAATTCATTCACATAAAGATCCCACTGTCCTGAGCCCTCACAATGCAACTACTGAAATCTTATCTTTAAAAAAGATAAGTCTTTGGATAGAAAGTCCAGATCTGCTTCCAACTTGAGCAAGTTTAGGACTGATCTTCGAGGGTTCACCAAGAACCCAACCTGCAAAGTATCTGGAAGATTCTCTGTCACAGAGTGGCAGAGGTACACCTCAACTTCCAGGTAAGAAAATCTTATACTTTTCATCTGAGGCTTGCTGCCAACATAATGACCTCGTCAACAGCTCCTGGCATTCTTGAGTCTCCAAAAAGAAATACATCACAGAGATACAGTAGTCTTCAGATACCATGAACCAAGAACACAGCTATCACAGATATACAGACCCAGAAAGCCCAGTGTTCTTCTGAAATAGAAATCTATTTCAGAAAGAAAACCAGCAAAATAGGTCAGTCACTAGACAAGAATATTGTATGGAACAGAAAAAGAAAGCTCAATCTCAAATCAGAGGTAGTTAAGAGGGTATCTATAAAACTTTCTTATCATGTCTTCAGAGAACACATGTATTTGTTTAGTTAGTGATAGCAAAGCCTGATGCATTCAAAACTGTACTGTCATTATGTGATATTTCTGGCTTTTTATAGAAAAAAATTCTATAGAAAAATTTTCTTTTTGTCCCATAAAATAACTATGGAGAATCAAGGTAGTAAAAGTATTTTTTTACCATGCAAATACTATGTCAAAAAAGTCCTGACATCCAAAAGTAGGACCAATCGGGTTAAGAATCCACAAATTCCTTCAGATGCTGCCCAAATGCATACCTGTCAGCCACAGATTTAGTTAGCATTACAAGAGCTCTGATGTACCTGACGACAGAATAGTTTCACCTGGTTAGTATTGGAGACACCTTCTATCTCCTAATTGCAGATGTAAACAGCTGAGCACTTGCAGCCAAACCAGTTTGGTCGTTGCTTTGTTACTAAAGCAAGAAGATTGTAAGATAAATAGAGAATTCAAAAGGTTAAAATCACACTGATTTTAGTCAGCCACCTCATCATAACTTGCCTTGAAGTATCTAGTATTCTAATATTAAAAAAAATAAGAATCAAAAATCTTCTGGTGGTTTTCTCACTCATAAAATGTCAAATGCAGTAAGAGTACAAAGCACAGGTGAAAAATCATGAGACATTCCACAGAACCATTTAATTCCAATGCATGTTTGAAATTTATTAAGATGTCAATTTCTTACATCACTTGTTAAAAGAATCAATAAGGAGACATTTCAGTACACAGCTGATGGTGACTCCAACCATGAGCTTCAGAATATGAAGTCATACATTCAGAACCCCCTTTTTAAAATTATATATTTAAGGGAGAAAACATACCAAGATTATTTCACAAAGTGCAAAATCAAATAATCATAGCATCATAAAATTGTCCCTTGGTTTTGGAAGGGTCCTTAAAGAGCATCTGATTCCAACCCCCTGCCATGGTCAGGGACACCTTCTACTAGACAAAGTTGCTCAAAGCCCCATTCAACCTGGCTAGATAATGCCAGAGCAACTATCACAATAATAACTGTTGCATCCATGTTTAATTAATATAATTTAAAATATTATTATTATTGCTTATTAATTAAAATCAATTGAGTTAATTAATGACTTAAAAAATCCTATAGTCTATTAAACAAGATAGGATCAGTTCATCTGCAGAGTTTTTCTGGATGAATTACATCTTTATTATAAAACTAAAAGCTATTTTGGAAAGGTTCACTTACTGATTCAATGAAATATAAATGAAGGACTTACTTTTCCATTACATGACATTTACCACACGTAATGTTTGCTCTGTAACAAATATCTTAACTGTGAACTAGATTTGCAAACAGTTAGGATTCACTTAGACAAGGATTGTCTACAATCCATGCCAAGTTTCTCAGTTTTCAGTGGAGTCCCACACAGATGTTGCCATCTGGTGCTGGAAAAACCATGAGCTGGAAGAACTTTGAGAGCTGGTAGTTAAAACTTGCCATTTACTTTAAGACTGCCTGTCAATCACAGACATTCAAGCCTTCTCTTTTCCATATATGCATAACCCAGCAACTATTTACAACCCAGCATCATAGAAACTTTATATATATATATATATACACACATATATACATACACTTTGGACTTATTTTAGCATTGTCAGACTGTAGAAAGAAAAAATGAGAGTATCAGATTTTTCTTAGATATTACAATTAGTATTTTTAGTCACCTGTGCCAAAAGAAACACTGCATCCACTGAGATGCTATGATCTATTTCATTTAATGATCCTCCCCAATTTTGACCAAGTTTTCTTTTCAGTAGTCCATTTTTTACTACTAGGGAAGACAGTACCTTCTGCCCTGCACTATAATTTAGCACATACTCAAAAGAATAGAATTTTTGTAGCAATTTAATAAGCCTGCAGTTGCACTGTTTTTCAATGACTGTTACTTTCGACTTTCAAACACGATCATTTGTCTTTTGTCAAGATTACACAAGGCTGTTTAGTTGAAAAGTAAGAATTCTGTATTTTTTTAAAACTAGCACTAATGTCACTTGACAGCAAGAAACTGGTATTCAGACCTGAAAAAGCACAACTTAAATGTGTTTTCCAAGTAATACACAGCCTTCATCTGGAAGCAAGCAAGTATGGGTCTAAACTATGATACTGACAATGTAAACAAGCATTACAAAAAGCTTATGTCACGACATGACATTAAGCTCTCTTAAATTTGGTATTGCAACTCTTTAAGGATTTTTTTAAGGAAAGCAAAGATGCCAAAACTGTTTCTTCCACACAAAGCTTTTCCAAAAAATCAAAGTTACCAGGTAGCCTTAATCAAATTTATTCTAAGATTTTAAGATAGCAAGCATTAGATCTATGAAATAATCTCCAGCTCTCAAAAGCACTGAAATGCTTGTTATGCTTGTTTAAATAGTTTGATTTGTGCAAGAGAGTGAAAGAAATCAAGCTCCAATGCACATGGATGATTCCCTTTTTCATTCAACTTGGCTGCAGTCACAAACAAATGGATCAGCATGGACACATAAATATATCCTAAAATACTGACTGTGACTATATAGTGAGACTAGTGAGAGTTTCAGTTGTACTTTCAACTAAAATTAAATGCTAAGCAAACAACCTGACCTTGTCACAGGCTCACTATGCAAATGACTAAGTTAGCACCACTGAGTTAAGCTACCACTGGTTAGAAGATCCATGACATCAAGGTACTCTGATGAGTTTATTTTCAAAACAGTGAGCAATACAAAATCAATGAGGATAGAGATGACGAAGGAGAACAAAAAAAACCCCATAAATTCAGCAGAGAATAGAGAACAGTATTAGTTCTTCATTGTAAAAAGTTACAGGAGGTACTTTGAAGAATAGGGCTGCCGGGAAGAATAAGTAGAACATCAGACAAAGGAAGAATTCTTAGTGTGAAAATTGCATGTATGAAAAGGAACAGGAAGAGGCTAGAAAAGTTTTAAAATGAAAATCTGATTTTAGTATGTGAATATTAACCAATCTAGAGAAGTTTATTTGAATTATGACGCAAGCAAATGTCTTCAGCTCAAAACAGTATCTAGTGAGAGAATAAAGATCAGAAAGTTCTGGAGGATGATGCAACAAAACCAAACCTTAAGGCCCATTGCCATGCACCAAACTCAGAGAAGTGAAAGCAAGAAGAAAACACTATTGCATTCTGAAGCAGAGAAAAAAGAGGTATGAGCAACAACAGGACAAGCATAAAAAAAGCAATCATGACATCATACACCTAAGGTCAATAAAAACTGTAACAAGGAAGACAGGAAAGCTCATAGCCTGCAGCTAATTGAATGGCAACATAAGTTACAGTCATTGCTTTGGGAAGGTACAGGCACCACACAATTTCCCAAGTGAGTGTAAAAATACACGGTACAACTGCACTACCTACTGACATAGAAATCTGTCATTCTTCTGCTTTCAAAGAAACTGTGAATATGGTGAGGCACCTGAGGGTGTAAAATAATTATTTTTTTTTTTATGGTGGTGGTGGTGGTTGTACACGTACACAGAATTATTCATGGCAAGCATTACACACAAATAATGACGCATATGACACCTCTACAAAACATTTAAAAGCATGGTTCAGCCATTTATATGTTGCACTAATGGGTCTGATTTTTGACTTCTACCACTCTTGATCTCCACTATGGGAGCAATATATGACTAGTAGAAGAAGAATAATTTATTGAGATTGGTGAACTCCAGGCAAAAAAACATGCAATGAAAATACAAAGCAAACTACATATTTTACGTATTGTAGAGTAAGTGGCTTGTTCCTTGGCAGAGCCTTTCAACTAGGATATCTGATAGAGGTGTTTAGCTTCAACCACCTCTCTGCTTTTTTGGGAGTTGTGCTGTATTCGTGCTCTTTGCAGCATGTTTGGTGTTTATTTACATAATTCACAGCATAACTTGCTTTTTAAATGAAACACCAACATTATCAAGTTCCAAAAGTTACATCAATAGTAGAATAAAACATTTTGGGAGAGAGACTGATACAAAATACTTGTTAGACCTTTATAGTGCTTTCTGGAGACAGCAAGTTAATATGGTGATTCTGGTAACATAAGGGATTAACCTGTTTTGTTCCTGTGCTTCATCTCCTTATCATTCTGCCTCAGAAGATTTACACTCTAATTATGCAGCAGGGTTTACAGTCCTCCTCTGTCTCTCATTACCTCTTTTTCTTTCTATCATGATAAGTTGCTAATATACTTGTGACAGGGAAGAGAGGACAAAATTAAGCTTTGAGCTGATATGCAGAAAATTATTAATTTTCATACATGGAATTGTGAAACCAGGTATTTATCAAACCCTACAACATCACAAAGCAAGAGAAGTTAAGCTATTTCGACCATAATTTTTCCATGAGAACAAAAGAGATACAGACACAAAATATAAGGATATTAGGTGTAGCAGTGCTACTAGCACCACCCAACTAGAACACCAGAATACTAGCACTGTAAATAGCAATTTTGTCTGGCTTTCCTGAGAAACTCCAGAACAGATTCATTCAGTTCTTACTGAAATCATGTCAGATTTCTGGTTTCTCACATGGATCTCAAAACAGGCTGTCGTCAAGACCCACCTTTCCTACCTTACTCCTTCAAAAGATGTCAGAGAAAAAGAGATTTCATTACTCTGAGCTCCCTATGCTGCTGCCTGTCCACAAAGAGCCTCTCTGCACGGCTGACTGCAGTCCTGGCATCACTCAGGTCAGCACAGCTAGTCTGCAATTGGCAAACCCAGAAAACAAATCAGATCAGATCACATATACTCAGCAGCACTGCCCTATTGTTGCTTTATATTTTAAAACACTAAATAAAAAGCAGTTTCTTGAGCACAAACAAAATAACCGCAGACAGTTCCTCTAGCTCTTTACAGGTTTTGGAGATAACTGTGAGGGACTGAAATGCTGAAACACACAACTGATGTGCAGAGGTTTCAGGCCATGTATACCTAACGATCCATGTAGCAGGTGTTCATTTTTTGTTTACAGACTTTTCCCTGCAAATACTGTCTCCCAGATAAAAGTATGGGTGTGTGAGAATCCTCTGCAACCTTAATTATATATGTTAACCTAAGTCAAAAGATTCAGTACAGACTGAAGTCTAGAATGCCTCTAGACAGATCTCCCTCCTTCTGCACCCCCCCCCTTCCCATGTCTGAATATGAGGAAACTTGAAAATAAGAACGCAGAAAAGTTTTGTATCAGTAGTTTCTTCTTAGTTTGTTGTGGCTTAATGAATTAAAAACTTAACATTATGACAGTGAAAGGTATGTAGACTTACTATATGAACACACAGTACCATGTAGGGAAAATGTAATAGAAAAAAAACAAAACAAAACAAACAAAAAAAAGGGATACTTTCTGTAGAATGAAACATGAAGATTCAGATGAGCAAAGTATAATTTTCTTCTCTTTGAAGGTCCCAGCTCCAACCGTATGTGTGGTCCCTGTAGAACCAACATGCATCTGACTTTCTTTGTCTCCACAAATAATAATTCAATACACTTGACTGGGTTTTAATGGGCTCAGAAGCATTATAAATTTAACTACCATAAGTGCTAGTACACTTATTCCACAACCAGTTGCTTGTTGCTGTCAAGCACTTCTATCCTGGAACAAAGTTTTTGAAGTGCTTGAACTAACACCTGCAATTCTCTTAATGAAATCAGTTCAACAATGAAATGAAAGTTGATTTTTACATATTCCTTACAATAGACGTTTCATTCAAATCCAGTTTTTGAAAGATGAAATACTGTAGAACAAAGAGATTATTACCCTTTTTTCCACTCTCCAAATTTAAGAGTCAATCCAGCAAAGTATTTCAGCATATGTTCAAGTTAATTACTAGAATATATTCAAATGAGATTAGCAAGATTTCAGCAATCAAAAGAAGCACAGGATTATCTATGTCCTCATTTTTAAGTAGTTCTGTGACTTTAGAGTCATGTACAAAGAAGCAGAAAAAACAGATTATCAGTAACTTCTATCAGGCATATTTTGTATTATTTTGTTGGAGTCTCCTAATAAGATATACATCCTTGTAGTGACAGCCTTCCAACATCCATAAAGCTCTTGGCTCATCACCTTTTCATGAAACAAGTAACCTCCACCTGTGCAAGTTTTGGCTGGGATAGAGTTAATTTTCTTCATTGTAGTTGGTCTGGGGCTGTATTATGGACTTGCGTTGAAAACAGTATTTATAACAGATATGTTTGTTACTCCTGAACAGTGATTACACAGAGCCAAGGGCCTTTTCTGTTCCTCACCCCACCCCTGAGTGTGCTAGGGGTGCACAAGGAGTTGAGGGGAACACAGCCAGGACAGCTGACCCCAACTGACCCAAGGGATATCCCATACCATACGATCTCATGCTCAGCATGTAAAGCTGGGGAAAGAAGGAGGAAGGTGGGGATGTTCAGAGTGATGGTGCTTGTCTTCCCAAGTCATCATTACATACGATGGAGCGCTGTTCTCCTGGAGATGGCTGAACACCTGCCTGACTATGGGAAGTGGTGAATTAATTCCTTGTTTTGCTTTTCTTGTGCTTGTGGCTTTTGCTTTACTTAGTTCTACCTGTCTTTACCTCAACCCATGAGTTTTCTCACTTTTACCCTTCTGATTCTCTTCCTCTTCCTGTTGGGGTCAGTAAATGAGTGGCTCTGCAGTGCTTTGTTGCTGGCTGGGGTTAAACCATGACTCTGCTCTTATTTATACACAGCCCATATAATGTTAAACCACTGCTGTTATTTATACATGCCCCATATAATGATTATCCATTGTGTTACCTAATGGGAGCATAAAAGTTACATATGCGGAGTGTTCTGACAATAACAATAACCAGTAACCTCTTCTCCTGGCATTGCTGGAAATCCCTAGGCAAAATGTAGCTTCAGTATTAATTTTTTAATATGGTGGACTAAACATTCCTCTTAGAAATATATGGCACCTGTACTTCAGTAGCCCCACAGCAGAAAGCAGCTTCCTGCCTTGCTTTCCAAAGAACTACCAGGTGAGTATTCTCTTTCTGCTCAGATTTTGTTAATCACCACCACTGTCAGGACTCAGGATTAAGCTCTCTCCTCAGCTTCTGTGTTCGAAAGATTGGTTTTCATTTAACGTATGCACAGGGCATGAACAGATGACTGCTGCTAGCATGTTAATTTTAAGCTACCATTCCTGCCCAATCAAGGAGCACACAACCATGTTGTCAGTTCTTGGCACCCAAAACAAAACAAGTTTGCCTAATAATCCGCTGAGCACTGCACGAATGAGCCTTTTCTCCTCTGTACTTCAAGGAAGTATCATTACGTACATAGCCAGCTTGCAGATTCCAATGATTTAAGCACTGACTGCTATAGAATGATAAATAACAGCTATGTAGTAATTTATTAAATATTTAACTCCTTCCTAGATATTTTACCAGTCCCTTTTTAATACTTTGATACTACATTTGGGCATTGCAATATATACATCTGCATCAGAGGATATAACATATTCACAGAAAGCTAACAGTATAAATGTTGTACAGTTCTCCACTTCTGTGTATTTTGTTTTGGGGCTTGGCTGTTGTTGGGGTTTTTTTAGCTATTATGCAACTGCAATTATATTTAAAGACTAAATCCAGTTTGCTGGAAAACCAAAACCAGACTCAGGCAACTGTAGCCCTAAATAATTTATGCGTATATTAATTTCCAAATATAAAGGAGAACAGAAATTAAATACAATAAAAAGGTGGGGGAAGAGAAAGTAATTAATTTGCAGTATCAATGTCAAATACTCTTCTGAAGACAGTATTTTTAATATGGGTGGTGCATACATAAATGATCGACACAACTTTTTCCAGGAAACTAGCATTAAGAGGGACTAGTGCAAAACTATTTCTTCATCTATATTAATAATATTAATCTCTATTAACAAAGAGAATAAAGAACATTAAAAGTTTTAATAAAATCTGTGTAAATTACATCTGCAAGCATAATTTCATCAATATTCATAACTAATTTTAAAAATAGGTGAGTTTCTCTAAAATCAAGGGCACAAGTTCCAGGTTTTCACATTAACATCAATAAAGTTTACTAGTCTAATATTATCAGCCGCTTTCTGTAAAAAGTAAAAATTACTGGTACTATAAACATCTTATCTAAATAATCGTATGTCCTGGGTTCAGCTCTAACAGGCATTCTTCTCCTTCTTAAGTCAACCTGGTGTGCCCAGCATGGGGCTTGAATACACGACCCTGGGACTAAGAGTCACCTTGAGCTGCATACTGAACAAATTTCTTACTATTTCTTCAAGAAATATTTTTAATTTAATTTACTTTCTCATCAGCCTCAGTGTTTTGCCAACACCTTCCAAGTATTCCAATAAGCAGAATGTACTTTTTTTATTTATTTAGGAAAAGATATAAATCCATAGACCCTACTGTAAGCACTTAGGCCTTGTAGTTTAATGTTGTGTATCTTGTCTTCAAGCATGCTCTCCAAATTCCTTATTACTTGACTTCTTTTCTGAACTTCTTTCTTTTCTTATGCAAAAAAACTTAAATCTGAACAAGTTAAACATAAGGCTCTGATGAAAAGATTACGTAAGACGTAGCTTCCATAGGACATGCAACAGAATCATGACTATACCCAGTAAAAAAAGAAGCAGCTCACACTCAAATTGTTGCAGCCATGGGACAGTACAAACCATTCAAGAAGGCTCTTTAATAAAACATGAAGTGCTTATGCTGTTACGCCTGGCTCAATTTGTAATCTCTTAAAAGCTTTTTACATTAATTATATCTAAATTCCAATTCTTCTCTGAAGCATCAGAAAATAGGTAAAGACAAAAACATGGCCTACTTAATGTCCTGCTCATATCCTAAGGCTTTAACAATAATTACACAGATGTACTGTGAACCAGAATTTATGAGGCTAATCACTGGCTAAAACATATGAGACTTTCTGTAAAGGTTACTGTAGGTTATGTCACACCCACTGTAGCCATGCTTTCAGTTACATGAAAGACAGAAAGCATATGAAGAGAAATAAAATAATCTGGCATACAACAGTCCTAGGGAAGTTGCAAGAATCTATTCTAGGCCATCCTAGAAATGATCTCTGCAACTTTTCTAGCTTTTTTTAAATGTTACATTAAAATTAAATGTTAATTTAATGTTACACTAAAATCAAATTTTTAATGTTACATTAAAAAAAAAAAAAAAAGCCAGAAAATGGGTAGAAACTACTCTTGATTTACCAGCAAAAAAGAGAAGAGCTTTGTACAGCATATTACAGGT
The DNA here is from genome assembly GCF_963264785.1 of Psittacula echo. Lineage (NCBI taxonomy): Eukaryota > Metazoa > Chordata > Aves > Psittaciformes > Psittacidae > Psittacula > Psittacula echo. Next base: position 70,707,521 of record NC_137742.1, on the reverse strand, counting down.
TAGCCATAATAAATTTGTAGAGCTACCTAAATGGCAAGTAATCCTAAAGTATTTATGTCACACATAGGTCCTACAAAACAGTTCCTACTTCTCAGAATATTCAAACATCACAACAGTTTATAACAATGAAATAACTGCAGTAAATCGATTTGAAATTTATTAGCTATCTTCATCTTTTGGGGGTTGGAACTAGATATCTCTAAGGTCCCTTCCAAACCATTCTATAATTCTGTGATCTACACTTGGGGAAGGACCCTTTGCAATGGTACAGACTGTGGACTGACTGGATGGAAAGTAGCTCTGTAGAAAAGGACTACGGATCTTGGAAGACAGCAAAATGAACATGAGCCAGCAGTGCACCCTGGCAGCAAAGAAGGTCAGTATCCCTCCACAATAGTCTGGAGATGGAGCATAGGCCCTGTGAGAAGAGGCAGAGAGAGAGGGGCATTTTGAGCCTGAAGAGATGGTTTTGGGGGAACATAAAGCAGTTTTCCGGTACCTAGAGGATCATTAAAGGGACAGAGCAAGGCTGTTGATATAGATGCATGCTGGAAGAATAAGAAAAAAGTCTGTAAGTTGAAACTTCAGACTTTTCCTCCAACAGAGCAAGAAGTGCCACAGGTGGCCCAGACAGGTTGTGCAGATCACATCCTCAGAGACTTTGGTACTTGGCTGTCCTGGTCTTGTCTCACAGCTGATCCTGCTGTGAGAAGGGGCCTGGAGTAGAGACCTCCTGAGGTCTAATCTCTCTAATCCTATTCTAATTATATTATATACTAGCAAGCCAGTGGTTTATGGAAATTTTAAGACATGTCAGTTAAAATCTGAAAAATGCAAAAAAAAAAAAAAAAATTGCAGAATTCACCTTCATTTGTAATTAATTCTAAGATGCAATTATTATTTTTAAATTATTCCATTTCAGATGGACATATATGTCTATTTCCAAATACAAGTTCTTTCATTCCTACCCACAGATTTAATAATTTCACTGTTATCTTAAAACCCTTCTACACCTGTTTTGCAAGTCATCTGCCTTTGAATCTTTCTGAAATGTTAGAAAACCATATTCCTTTATTTAAAAAAATATTAATATAGGAACTGTTTGTCACAGTGTGATATTATCCTTTTAAAAGGTATATGCAAAGGTGAAATAAGCTAATTCACACTAGCCCCTTTCAACAGATGGTGTTGTCACATTTAGATAATAGTTGGGAGTGCACTTTACTCTTCATAGTCCCTAAATCTATTTCAGAATCACTGCTCTCAAAGGTGTAACTCTTTCCCCATTGTGTAGGTGTATTCTGCATTCTTTGTTCCTAAATACACAATTTTGTGCATGGCTATACTGAAGCGCACTTTTCTCCGCATGGCCTTAGTTTACTAAAATAATCTAGATGGCTTGGCATCACTGTTATTTACTTACTCTTCTTCTTGCATCACCCATAGATTTTACCAGCTGTAATTTTATATACACCTAGTAGATATATATACAAATAATGAATGACTGTTGATTTCTTACTAATCTCTTTCAATATGTGATACCAACTTCTGTTCAAAATTAGGAAAGCAAAATACATTGAAAAAATAAAACTCTAAAATAAAAGGAAGATTATATTAACTTCATTCTTAAGGATATAAAAATTGAATTTATAAATATGAGCTAGACTAGTTTTCAAATTTATGAATAAATAAATATCTCATAGCCCCCATTTTGTTGCTTGAGAAAGAAGTAAATATGACAAGACTACCCAGGAAGAAGAAAGAAACAACTTGCCAAGCAATCAAGTGTTATGTTCCTTTGCAAGGGAATACTACAACTACAAATCTCAACTTCTGTTAAATATCAGAGAATTCCCAGTACTACAGCAGCAAGTGATGCATTCTGATCTCTTTCTGCAAGTATTTAATAGATTTTTATTCCTTTTTTGAGGAAGCACAGCACAAATGAAATATTAATACAGTAAATCCCTAAACAATAAAATGCTGTCTTTATAAGTAACTGTACAATCTATTACATTTAGTCTTTTTTCAATATATGAAAAAAATCCCGCAGAGCTACAAACACTACAAATCTGATGTATGGTATCAGACTTTTAAATTTTAAGACAGATACTCAAATTATTAGATATTGAAATATAGCCATTTCTGCTTTTCTTAAATTCAATTCCAAATTCACACAATTAATGATTTGCCTCCACTTCAGCTGGGCTTTATAGATGGAAAATAAATACTTGTGATCTTTTAATTATTAGTTCTTAAAAAGGTCATTTCCCCTTCTTATTTAATGAAGGAAGAAATGGAGTCATTGACAGTTTAAATAAGGTAAGCTAAAAAAGACAGCAACAGTAAATAGTACTCAATTCTGATACCATATTCACAGCACCATACAGTGTCCCAAAATGTCTCAGCATATCTTAATTTTCTTTTTTAACTAATCTATTATGCAAAAAAATAAATGAAGTTTTCTTCTTTTTCTGAAGTATAAAGCTGCTTCTTCTTGCAATACAGAATGATTTAAAAATCAAATGTCTATTCCTCAGGTACTTGTTATTTAGTGTGAAACTAACTTAAAACTTCAAAAATTAACTACTCTTTCATGACTTTTGAGCATCCATTATTTAACAACAGCACAAAGTGTGAGTACAACCTGAACTACTGAATATCATATACAAGACTTTTTCAGCTTGCCAATTTCAGTGTCTCAATCCATCGATCCCTCCCCAAAAACCAGTTTCCTGCTCTCTGCACCAAGAGCTGAAGACAGATATTGGAAGTATCCAGAAATTCTCAAAAACACTCATAAGTAATGGAAAATTATTTTACAAGTTTGATTAAAATCCCCAAACAACAAATATCCTATATGCCATAACCTTTCAAAGGTTATGAAATAATAATCAATTCACAACAGCTTCCACATTATTCCCTGTTTTCTATACAACACAGAAGTGCAAGGGTCACAGTGCCTCCAAACCCTGCACAATTATTCTCTTTGCAACCTGTTGTTCTACAACTTTCTACTGAAAGTACAAAGATTTATCTGCCAGAATGTTTGACTCCATAACCAAATGATAACACAGACATAGGGTGACCTGGATAAACAAAAGCTGCAACTTTACTTACAACATATATTACTACTAATATAAATATCTAGACATAGTAAGTCCCATATACTATCAGTTTATTCTTTCTATTGGAAAATAAGCAGGAGACTCTAGTTGTATGAGACCTCCACTCCCATGTCAACCCACAATACCTGCAATCCTGAGTCATAGCTCCTATTAACACCAGCCCTATCAGCTTTCACAATTTCATCAGTTTTTTTCTTTTTTATAATCAAAAAAAGCAATAAACACAACACTCCCCCCCAAAAAAAAAAATTTAAAAAGCTACACACAGAGGCACACAGAGTATGGAAAAAGATTGTGCTTCATCTAACACTGATTTGGCCTTTCAAGAGGATTTCCTCACAAGCTCTGGAAAGAAACTGATCAAAAATGCACTGCATGGCAAAAATGCTGGTTCAAAACATAACAAATGATAGGCTGCTGAAATAACTCCAAAGCCAAAAAATAACTCCATAACCAAAAATACCAAGGTAGGACTGTCCAGGAACCCACGGAGGGCCTGGTAGGCCTTGCAGTCAGTCAGGCGACATATGGGCAAATGCTTCACAAGAAACAGCAAGCTGCACAGTCACTCTGTCATGTGTGTTCATTTGAACTACACCCGAATAAAAGAAAAACCAGTTCCTGCTCTTCTGCGCCCAGCTATAAGCAGCTGTCTTTGCCTCTGCCTCCTGTTACCTTTCTAAGCTTTCTTTCTAAACGTGGTGCCCTGGTATTTGCTGTTTTGCCTTCTAGGTACTTTGGACACCTTTGCTGCTCTGGATACCTCCATGAATATCTCCATCACTTTGCTAGAGAATGTATCCCAAAGGCAATCCATCTTTCAGCAGTGTATTTCCTATGTTCGTATCATACATCAACAAAATAAGTCTTTAAAGGCATAATTGAGAGGTTAAGTCATTTTCTAGATTGGTTTCTTATTAATTTTGATTCAATATTCCAATTTGACGTATACAGCTCTATTAAGTGTTGGCAACATAAGAAAACAAACTGCCGCATGACACAGTGAAAATCTTTCTTTTTGAGGTATGATGAAAGACTCAGCTCTTCTCTTAGGGTATTTCCATTAATGTGGATTAACAATTGGATTATCTGAGGGCAAACCTCTATTTTTCATCATGTTCCAACAGTGTAGTCATCTGGTTTCACATTTATGTATCTTGAGTTATTTTCAGAGAAGACAAGAAAATACTTCAAACGTACAAGTATTAAATCATAAATTGCTGTATCATTTTATGTTCCTCTACAGAACTCTTCACAAAGAAAACCAATACCAACTTCAATACCAACCTTAACCTTGATTGTAACTGTCAGTCTTTAACAAGCATATTTTCTGTTTTCACTCAGCTTTCTGTTTCTCTCAGCTTTCCCTTAACAATCTATCCATTTTGCTGCAACTCTTTAAAATTATTTCTAATTTTATAAAACTTTTAGTGTTTTTCCATTTCTGAACATTTTCCTTTAATGTATTCCTTGCTGATTATTTGACTAATAACAAAATTTGCAGATAAGATGTTACCATACACTGAGAGTCCTGGAAACTTTTTTCTTCTTTTTGATAGAAAATGGTCTCAACTTCTTAGTGCAAAACACATTTTTGGGACATACAACCATATTTAATACAGCTGTCAGGAATGTACTTATATTTAATTATGCTAATAACTGAACTCTGTTTTGTGTGTGTATTCTGGAGAGGATCAAGAGTGAAATAAAAAGAGTAGGGAAAGAAAAGAAAGTACAATAAAAAGGTGCCAAGGTTAAGATACTGCTGTCTTTTTTGATATGTACTATATCAAAATTACCTTAATTATTTCAGTATTTAACACTCCTATGCAGCATAATCTTTGCCTAGCCTTATTACCAGTTTGAATAAATTATAATCTAGATACTTACTGTAACTCTGTAAACTTTTCAGAGTATGTAAATTTAATATAAAGTTTAAGGAAGACTCAATGTATAAGCAGGAAAAAAAGCAGGCCTTCTAACAATGCAATATAAGGTTATATTTGCATTACAAGCACCACCTTGTTAAATAAAGTAGGAACTGAAATAGAATTTACTTTGCATTACTGAATGCTAATCTCTCATTCAGACGGATCTGATGAAATGGTAACTTTTACTATTAATTTTTAAATGAAATTTACTACGTACATATTTCATATTTATTCTTAATCAAGAGCTATTAAGTTGATTTTCTCTAGTATGGTCTCATTTAGAGAGTACTGCATTACTTGATGTTTGTGGTCATAGAGTTACCTGCACAATGTTGCCTTAATTGTGTGTAAAAGATTGTGTCTACACAAAAACAAACACACACACCCCAAAAAAATTCCCTACCACCACAAAGGGGAGAAAGAGATAGACTAATTCATTATATATTTCTTTAAAATTCAAAATACTGCATACATCTAATCTAATCATGTAATAACACAGAATTATAATTGCTCCGTAAAGCTGCAAAGCACAGCAAACTCATTTTATATTGTTGTCCTGGGTTCAGCAGCAGCAGTCAGTTTTTCTCCTTCTTAGTAGCTGGTGCAGCGCTGTGGTTTTGACTTTCGGCCTGGGAATAATACTGATAAAGCCGATGTTTTCAGTTACTGGTCAGAATGTTTACCCTGACCAAGGACTTTGTGAGTCTCATGCTCTGCCAGGGAGGAGGAGAAGCCGGGACGAAGCAGGGACAGGACACCTGACCCAAACTAGCCAAAGAGGTATTCCATACCACAGCACGTCATGCCCGGGATGTAGAATGGAGGGTTCCCGGAAGGGCTGGATCACTGCGGGGTGGGGGACGAGGTACCAGTTGGTGAGCGGTTGTATTCTCTTCCTTGTTATTTCCTTTAGCATTATTATTATTGGTGGTAGCAGTAGTGATTTGTGTTATACCTTAGTTATTAAACTGTTCTTATCTCAACCCGTGGGAGCTGCATTCTTTCGATTCTCCTCCCCGGCCCTCCAGGAGGGGGAAGAAAGGGTGGGGGGGGATGTAGACTGCGTGGTTCTAATTTATGGCCTGGGTTTAAAACATGACAGTTCTTTTTGGCGCCCAACGTGGGGCACGAAGGGTTGAGATAACAACAGATCTGACCAAGGCACAATGCTGATTTATTGGCTCTCAAAGGTGTTTCTCTTGATGTCACAGTTTCAGTGTGCTGTAGCTTACTTAGAGCCGGTATTTGCTGTGTTAGTGTTTATCAAGTGTGGGCCTTGGGCTAAGGTTCTTGTTTCATTGTACTTTATGGTAACAGCTTGTAATACAGGCGGGCTCCGGCAGCAGGGCGGGATGGACGTAGTCATGGACTTGTACCTGGCCGTCCCGCTGCTCTTCACCGTCCTGGCCCTCGTCTTCGTGAGGCTGCGAGGAGCTGAGGGGGAGCGCCCCGGGAGCTGGCGGCGGCTGAAGCGGCCCAGGAGAGCAGCCCCGGGGACCAAGCGGCGGCGGGAGCGGGGCCGGAGGGCGGCAGGGAGCGACTGCCAGTGGAGGAGGCTGGGAAGGACGAGGAGGGAAAGGAGGCAGCTGCCAAGCATTGGGAGGAGGCGGCAGAGGAGCCGAGCCCTGCGGCCGAGCCCAGCCCCGTGGCAGCTGAGAGCATCCCCCAGCAGCCGCCCGCTGAGCCCCGTGAGCCTGAGCCCCAGGAGGACGCAGGAGACCCCGCAGCATTTCCCAGCAAGGCAGAGGAGGAAGATCTGGACTCAGAAGAAGAGAAGCTGGTGGTGAGAGAGCCGGCAAGCACAGCAGCTACACCAGCCCCAGTGACAAGTACAGCAGCATCATTTGAGAGTTCTGAAGGTTTTGAATGGCCTTTGGGTACCCTTGAGACCTGCCTGCTGATTGTGATGGGGATCACCATGTTGGCACACACACAGGGTCTGTTCTACCCATGACCATTTTGTCTGATACTTAAGCAGAGTCAGGTTTGGGTCTTGTCTGGGTTTAGACGATGATATAGGGGGACCAAGAGGTTTTCTCCAAAGCTGGACAGTCATGAGTGGCACGGTGTGTGGGACAGTATGGGCGAGTATCTAGTCCACTGGGCCCCTCCAGTGCTTTGGAAGCGTCAGAGATGGAAGGCAGCTGTGTGGAGTCCCCAACGACAAGCTGCAGAAACTGCTGAAGGGAGGGTGAATTATTTTGAGCCTGGTGGGCCCATGACACTTCAGGCCATCAGGGCAGAGATGCAACATACAGATGGACTCATGATCAAGGGGTGGACTTAGCAATAGACACTATTGCCCAGGTTATTCACGAGTGTGAACACTGTACACGGCCTCTCCTGCTCTGAAAGACTGTTACAAGAGATGGAGCCCAACATCATGGACCAAATGGACTCAGCAGCTTTATAAGGATTGGTCCGTGCACTAGGATAAGAGTGCACTGAAGTGAGAGTGAGAGTATATGGAAAATGTGGGATTTGAGCATGACGAGAATGGTATGGAATAAGGGGTGGATACTGTCCTGGGTTCAGCAGTAGCAGTCATTTTTCTCCTTCTTAGTAGCTGGTGCAGTGCTGTGGTTTTGACTTTCGGCCTGGGAATAGTACTGATAAAGCCGATGTTTTCAGTTACTGGTCAGAATGTTTACCCTGACCAAGGACTTTGTGAGTCTCATGCTCTGCCAGGGAGGAGGAGAAGCCGGGACGAAGCAGGGACAGGACACCTGACCCAAACTAGCCAAAGAGGTATTCCATACCACAGCATGTCATGCCCAGGATGTAGAACGGAGGGTTCCCGGAAGGGCTGGATCACTGCGGGGTGGGGGACGAGGTACCAGTTGGTGAGCGGTTGTATTCTCTTCCTTGTTATTTCCTTTAGCATTATTATTATTGGTGGTAGCAGTAGTGATTTGTGTTATACCTTAGTTATTAAACTGTTCTTATCTCAACCCATGGGAGTTGCATTCTTTCGATTCTCCTCCCCGGCCCTCCAGGAGGGGGAAGAAAGGGTGGGGGGGATGTAGACTGCGTGGTTCTAATTTATGGCCTGGGCTTAAACCACGACAGTTGTCCACCCATATACACCTTGATCTTGACTAAGTCACAGGTGGCTGCAGCAGCGAGCACAACCAATACGGAGATGGTATTGCCACTGCAGGTAACAGGCACAAGTGCAGAAACAGCATTGCTTGAAGTGGCATTGTTCATTATTCCTGAGTATGCTCCTAGGTGATACAACTCTTCCCACAAACAACTAACAAAGTCAAAAAGAGAAGGAACACATCAAAAAAGGGTCATGTTGTTTATCATACTAGAATACAGGACAGAAAGGCAAAATGACTACTAGCCAATCACAAGGAGTTTCACTTAATATTTGTATCCAGACAGTTGATGTACTTTTTCATGCTTGCTCATTACCTTGTCTCCTATCACTTAAGAGTAACCACAGTACACAAAGTCCTTATAGAGTGTTCCCTACAATAGTACCCACAGATGATATTAAACCTTCTCAACAGGCGAAGAATGCACCTAAACCAGAGCATTTGCAATTTTAACAAGTATCCCCATATCTTTGTTGAAATTGATGCCAACAACTACAGCAGCTACAAGCTCCAGATTTTGTCCTGTCATCCAAAGTGTTTTAACTATGTAAAAACAGAAGGTCCAAACTGCAATCTGGCACATCCATTTCTACTCATTAAAGTACCCCGGTTTTACTGTACACAAATCTTGGAAACATGAGACAATGAAAGAATGTGCAATTAACAGACAATACTTATGTTTATCTTTACTCAGCAGCAGCAAGTGCCTGTAACATGCAAGTCTGCTGTAATTCCAAGAAAGATAAGATTTATATATCCAAGTAAATGTGTTATGCACTGATGAGCAGCATAAAATTGACATAATGGTTCTTCAGGGCTATAAACATGTTTTCTTTTGTAGTTTAATTGACAATGACTAGATTGACCTTTGCTCTATAATTGTAACTACAGTAGAGCGATTAGACAAATCATCACCACTATCGTTTTCCACAGATATTAACTAAAAAGCAGAAGTATGGGATTCTCAATCACCTTCTCATGCTGATGTTACAGCAGAACAGCATTTTACACTTACATTCATGAAGGTTGGAATGAAAAAAATTGTCTTAAATCATATGCAATAACGAAAAGTGACAAATACGTAAGAAATACTCTACATCCAATTTCTCAAACACTGTTTCCTCAATGAACATTTGTGTCCTTCACTATTACCATAATAAAAGACTTTTTTCTTGACAATTCACACTTTCATTTATCCTTTGACTCACACTTAGCCCCTGTTTAGTAAGTAGTAAAATGAGTAGTTTTATATAGACACAATCTAAATCACCTATATATGTCAAAAAGGACTAGCGATTCCTCACAGTCAAATTTTACATTGAACAATTCAGTATTAGAACCGTGTCCTCATTTTTCATTACTCCTTCCTCTCCTCTACAGGTACTGTGGGATGCCAAAGGTGAGATGACAAAAATTAATATATTCCGATCTTTCTGCTATGCATTGATCAAAATACCCATGATTGCTAATGGCAAATTACAGAATATCCTACTTTAGGAACGGATTCCTTCTCAAGGTAGGTATGGACAGCTACTAGCAATGTAAATGTGGAAAACCAGTGATAATAATTTCTCATAGAATGTGTCTTATTAGGATTTTAATCCTGTTTTTAAAAATGATGTTATGATGAGCTTGGAAAACCATATAAATTTTCTAAGACTGAGAACAAGTACATGAAACAGATTTAATGATAAACTATTATTATATTATTAGCTTTAATCTAATATTTTAGAATACTATTTGATCTTGATGTATGACTTTAAAAGTCTGGACACCAGTACATCACTATAATACAAGTACACCACCAGTAAAACTTTTCCTCCTATGTTCAATCACACAATCTTTATGAAAAGTTCTGTAGAAAAAAAATCACTTTGAAGTTCCTGAACAAATTCTGTGTAACATGCATGTATATACAGATTTAAGTATATGGATGTTATATAGCATTTAATATTTCAGTGAAATTTCAGGAAACGTTAATATATTACACTAGATGATGGAATCTTTATGGTAAAAATTGTAGGACATCACTTACGTAGTGTGAGTAAAAATAATAGTTTAAATCACATGCAAGTCTCACATTCTGACAATATTTTGTATGAGTAATTAACACTGTATGTATTTGCTGAATTTATGCTTCCAAAAGCAGAGGGAATTTTGTGCAACTCTTGCCTCTAAACATTTAGAAGTGCATTGCTATTCAAATGATGCTTTTTAACTTGAATATAGCTGGATTACTTATCTAAACTATGCCACCATTGTTTTATAAGACACTGTTAAACTCAGAGCTACTGCTTATCCAAAGTACATACAAAATTTAACTATTTGCTTTTCCTGTAGCTCTTTTAGGATGCAAATGAACAATATATATGAATCTTTATACAACAGTATGACATCACAATAGAAGTCACTTTGATGCAAATGTCTGTTTAATACCACTATTTTCAAGGCATCTGCTGAAAAAGATTAACTGTGATAGGCAATAGGCAGTATATAAAGTGTGCATGCTTATAAGGCTCTCTCTCCTGATAAAATGGCTAGCATAATCTGCATTTACTTTGCAACACTTTTATTTTACTCTTTGAACACTCAAAGTACGCAGAAAGGAGCTGGAAAAGAGAGTGACAAAATAATTTTCTGAAATTAAATTGAAGATCCAGTGATATATTTTAGCTGCAAAGTCATTTTTTGAGTCCTTGCCATATATGCATTGGAATGGCTACTGAAACAATTACTTCAAAATCATCACCTAAACCACCAGTGGACTATAGTACAACATTAGTTTTGTTCATCCACTGTCAAACTGTACCATACAGGGTCTGGAATTACAGCTTGATTGCAAGGACAAATTTACTAAGACATAGAGGCACAGCAGTCTGCCTTCTCATTGTTCACAAACTAGGTAGGGCAGAGGGCTGAAGTATCATCTTGCCAACATGAAAACTGGGCTGGAGATTGTGTTAAATGCTGCACAAACAGGAGATACGGGCTTGACCCAAAATACTAACGATAAAGAAAATAACAAATAAAGGGTAATGTCCAAATAAACTGGAAAGGATGATGAGTGGTAAGTGAACTCAAGGACAATTAAGTGAAGCCACTGACAGCACCAGGACAGTTCATGAAGAAGAAGTAGCAGAGAGCAAAAACTGCCAACAGACAAAATTAATAGAATAGTATCAGATAATGCCACTGTAAACTACAACATTCAGAGTGGTGGGGGCAGCCAAATAGCCTTAAGTCCATCCCAGTCCTTTCCCACAGATCAGAGATGCTGTCAACTCTAGCCCTCAAACTGTCACTGTCTTATGGTCCACCCAGTAAGCCACAGCTACTCTGCGATATTGAGATCACAGGGTATATTTTAACAACATGAAACTATCCCCAAATAACATGGTTTAATTTCCAATATCATTCTTGTTTCAAGCATGGTTACGTGTTTGAAAAGGCCTAATTTACTGGGAAAAAGTCCATTGTTCAGCTACATTTTGAATAATGCTTTGTAATCCTCCTATTCATCTCTGTTCCAGAAGACATCTATGCACTAAAAAAAAAAAAAAAAACAAAACCAGGAACAAACTAAAAAGGTTATACAGTATGTTATTTACACAAGAGGAAAAAAATTAGAGAAATTTAGGACGAACTCAGGAAACTTAAAGGCTAAATTCTGTGTCCATTAGATGTCTAGATGTCTTAACAATCAAATCTGAATTGAAGCCAGCAAAAAAACTGAATAAACATTAATGGTTTAGTAAGCCTGTAAATGAGAGGATAAAGATTAGGGCAAGATCTAGAGAAAAATAAAAATTAACACCTGTTATTATTATTTCTGTCCTGTCAGTTTCCATTTTGGCAGCCAATACAGAAACCACTTCAGGGAGATTTTTTAAAGCCCATCCTTCAATTATAGCCACTTGCAATGCAAAATTATGCATAAATATTTTCCAAAAAAGGAAAAATCAATGTGAAAACAGCAAATTCCTTTCATTTCTAGAAGGTACATGCTTCATATTTACTGTATGTTACCATACAGTTCTGTGCATTCATTGTGTTTGGAACAGTCCTGAGGGAGACCAACCTATTCGTAATTCTTTTAACACACAGACAATAAACCCCTACTATATGTTTTGTGATTGGTATGTTAGCAAAAAATGTCTGCAACAGTGAAAATTCAAACCAAGTTTTGTACTGCTTTTTAAAAATAATCTAGTTTTCACAGTTTTGCCTTATTTATTTCCTAACAATCAGAGGTATTCAGATTCATAGATACATTAATATGTCACCACTTAGATCAGAACTTATCAGGACACATTTCTGCAAACTTTATTCAGCAAATATTTGTATTGACTACAGAGCTACATATACTATGTAGGAAAGAAATGAATGAAAACAATGTTACAGGCAAAAATAAAATGGTATGTGCTACTGAAAACTTCTGAAATGCTTATTTTAAAAACTTGACCTCGGATTTCAAATACTTAAGCAAATTTTTAACAGCCTGCAGTAGAGTGATAAGATTTTTTTCTCAAAACAAGACAATATTTTACTTAGAAAATGAGATCTGTCAAGCATAGTGACAAAATATATTTTGGTATATCAACTATAACCAAAATAACCACATATTTTTAGGTGTGAATGACACAAGAATCTCCTTATAGTTCGAACTTTTATCTTTTTGCTAATAGCACATGTTTAAAACAATTATTTAGCACTACAGGTAAAGAGATAAGGGAATACAGAAGAGGTTATTCTGATAAGCTGTCTACAGAATACTTCTGTATTACATCTGAAGTGTAATTCATGTAGACTGCAATGCACTAAGCCTCAGAAACTATCATTAAATTATTTGTAAAAATTAACTGATACAGCAAACAGCATCTATCGAGCCTTGGTTTCCAAGCAATGTTTGGAAAAGTGAAATATTACTAGTAAAGCCAGGTTTTAGTTGTATTTCAATTTTCTTCTTTTGAATTCCAAATGCTAATTTTTTAAAAAAACATTTTACCCTGGAAGTTTATAGAGTGCTAAAATAAAATGGATTTTTGTGTTTCAATGATGAATTGACGGTTGAAGGTAACCTGAAATTTCTAAGGTACTATTGCTATCCTGCAAAACCAGGGATGTCCATTACAGTCAACTCCAAACTATAAAAAATACTCTCAATTCTGTCTACTGCCATCAACAATAAGGCCAGAAATATGCAGGAAAACAATCCAAATGGAGCTCACTAAGCACAACTATGTTGTGCAGAATGTTTGTGTTTGGTTGTCCCAGGGACATCTAGTACCATTTTAAATTCCTGCCAGTTTCCCAGGCCAGAAGACTACTAATGGAACAAAACCTGTGAAACCATGTTCTAATTTTCCCCTGCTGAAATACTAAAGGATGGCACAAACTTTTTAAACCAAATTCTGCTGGCCAATATTTAATTGATGTCTGAAAGTAAAAATGGAACTACAGTTTGCATTATAGATTAGACAAATGCTTTCTTTAAAGTCTAAATTTTAAAGTCTCTAAAGTCTAAATTAGACAAATGTTTTCTTTAAATGGGACTACAGTTTGCATTATAGATTAGACAAATGCTTTCTTTAAATGACCGATTACATTTTTGTTCTATTAACTCAAAGTTTTAAACATTCTTAGAACCTAGAAACTGAATTTACGTACGTACATTTCTATGAGAAGAGTCAATGACTAGCTTCATACTATTATAAACTATTTTTAGGGAGTAGGGTCATATATCAGTAAACACACGTAATACACTATTAATAATCTGATTTTTTAACCACACTATTTAACGATTTCAGGTTTTCTGCAGTTTTTGAAATACAAGAGTAACAAAATATCTATCAAATCTATCTCTATCAGGTACCTTAGGAAAGGCATTCTCTCCATATAGCCTACATATGGCAAAATTTAAAGGATCACTTTTAAAAAAATCACAATCACTGCATACAGTTTTATAGAAAATGAAAGCACTGAAAACTGTCAGTGAAAAGAAATATATATATTGTAAACAACAGAGCTATAAAATTCTGAAGGTGAGACCTGCTTTATGTACTTTATTCACAGTAGGAACCTACTTTCAGCACCTGGAAAGACTGCATGAATATTTCAATGCCATCTGATGGACCTTGCTTAGTAACATTTGTTCCACTGCTCAGCCTAACAAGCTTACTGTTAGCCTTGTTGATGGATACCTGGCGAGATCAGGATGGAAAAGCAACTTCTACCATAGGATGATATCTAGACTTCGCAAGTAAACTTTACCTGAAAAGATTCCAGTAAGGAAGTGCGTATTTAAACCATGCTTTTTATTGTGTATTATAAAAGCAGATATCTTCTCAGTCACAGAAACATACAAAATTAAGTTAGTTAGATCCTACGTTATTTATAAACATGCTGAAAATGTCTGAATGAATGCATTTTGTAGTATATAACAAGGGTAAAATTAACTAAGAACTATAAAACGCCTTTCATCTCCTGTTTGTATTGTGAAAATCAGATTTATTTCAGTATTCTTTCAAATCAGTATGCCCTTTTTCTGAGAAATCCACTGGGCATCACCTAAAAACTTGGTGGTTCTTTGCACCCTCCCTGCAGGTATTTATCTACATTGATGATAACCCCCTGAGCCTTCTCTTCTCCAGGCTGAACAGTCCTAGCTCTCTCCGCATGTCTTCACTGGAGAGCTGCTCCAGTCTTCTCATCATATTAGTGGCTCTTTGCTGGACTCTCTAGTATGTCCATGTCTCTTTTCTGCTCTGGATCCCAAAACCGGACACAGCACTCTAGGTGTGGCATGATTCCAGAGAACACTCCACAGATTATGAAAATGGTCAGATTGGAACTCCGAGGCCTGGAAACACTCTGCCCCTCTGAAAATTCGCTGTACAATCTGGCTAAGTTCCAGCTCCCTTCTGGCACAGAGGTGAGTATTTATCAGTTTCTTCCTCACTTCAGGAGAACAAAAGCTAGATGCATGGACTGGGGGACATCTCAGTCCACAGTTCTGAGAATCAGTAGATCATAATCACAGGTTATGCAGAGAAGTTAATGAAACTCCAATCCAAACATAAGTCACTGTTCACCTAATTTTTTTTTCCTTTGCGTAACTCACTTGTTCATTGCCTGTATCCTACAGGCATCACCATGATCACCACTTTCTGTTTTAAGTTACTGCTTACTTTCCTCATTACATTATTACTGCTAATCCCAGAACTACCTAGACATTCATCCTGTCAACTCAGCTTCGATTTCATTACTATCTTCCTCTTCAAGCTTACTACAGCTTCTCAAAAGTACATTAATTTTTCGTCTCCTTTACAAGCCAGTACTGGTTAATCCTGAATTTCAAAAGCACAAAATGAACCATATTTAACATCACAGAAAATTCAGCATATACCAGCCGCCTTTGGTTTTAACTAGTGAAAAGGGGGGAATCATTGAGTTAACCTGATCAGGACTGAAGGCAATTAGCATATACCCTCTGACACATTTCCTGTTTTATGATGGCACGATCCCACCAATAACATGGGTCTTAAGCCCACCTCCAGATAAAAAAAAAAAAAACAACAAAAAAAACCCCAACAAAACACCAAAATTGCTGCATTATTTTCAATTTCAGGTTATAACCCACGCAGCAAGGAATAGCCTAAAGCAAATTTAGAACATGGTTATATGCCTTTCAAATACTATTTATAATGGGTATACTGATAAGACTCTAAGCAACACAGTCAGTGCAGTAAACCACTGAGACAGCCACCCTTTCTTCTCTTTTTTTTCCCCCAAGCACTGTGTCTATTCTGACTGCATAATGAATTATAGGTTGCAACCTTAGAATGCACCGTAACTGCAGTTAAGGATTACACCTTCTATTCTAAACTCTAATAGGTTGGAATTTTTACTTCTCTGTACGACTTCAAATTATAACACTGCAAATATTTTACCTGTACAGAAACGATATATATACAAAATCTTTCCGTTTTCTTGATGCACTAAGGACTCAGATTTATAGCACACTGTCATTTCCATGCCTTCAGGGAACATTACACTTTCTTAATTTCTGTAAGGAATGTCAGACAGAAAATAGTCAAGCCACATTTGTGTCAAGTCTGCCATTTTTAATTATTAGCAATCAACTCTAAGAAATTTCTCCTTTAGCTTGACACGTGCATACCTATCTTCCAATTTATTTTTTTTATGCCACAACTCATAAAATTGTTTAGGCTGATGCTAGTCCCTTGCACTAAATTAATAACTAATCACAGGAGATATTTATCATCTCGATTTTTTTTACATGAGAATTGTCAGACTTAATCACCCTCCTCATATTTTCACTGTTTAGAGAGCTTCATTTATCATACATATCAGCAGTGTGACAACAATGGACTATTTTTACCACTTCTCAAGTAGCAAAGAAAGATAAAAGAGTAGCAAATCACGACAATAAGCTGAAAGTTTTACTCTTTCTGATAACATTGATTTCAACCAGAAAATCATTCCTAAAAACTATTTACTTTAATACCATCATAGAAATAGACATAGCAGGCTAAAACATCAATAAATGGACAGTTACACTGGATTATAGAATATACATTCTAATTTTTATCATTGGTTAAACTTTGCAGACATTATGAGAGTGATCTGTTCCAATCAATTGTTAGCAAAAAAATAATTTCTTCTATAAAAATGCCAAAGAAACTGTTCTCAGAAGCCTTTATAAAGCAGGTTGAGGGCTTATAAATGGAAGCTGAAAGGGCTACTAACTCTGCCAAGGATAATGATTTGGGGGATGTATGGAACCATACCCTGTATTTTTTTTCAAACCATTTGCAGACTGGACTGTGAAGTAACATAACATTGAAAACAAAGTTATACAGAATGGCAAAAACGTGTGGCCACAGCTAGATTCCACAAGAAATACATCTCACATTCCTGGGCATCTATGATGTCATTCTCACACAGTATTGTGCAATAAGAGGAATTATGAACACCTGTTTTGATAATCACAGTAAGAATCATGCAACTTCACATTTTAAGGATAAAACCTGACCCGCAGAAACCTGTTCTTAGCTATGAAATGAAAACCATTGCACTGAATGCAGATGCCAACGTGCTGGCAGGGGGGTCTGCAGGGTGGGTGGGGCTGCCCTGTTTGGACACAGCTGGGTTCCTCAGGGAAAACATCTTTAAAAATGGCAAAATCATTCTAAACCAAACCACACCAAACACGAAGAGGGTAAGGGAATACAAACAGCATGAGAAACAGCAGTACAAAGACCATGGTCAGGGAAGGTGGAGGTGGAGGCACTTCACTGCACTGGAGCAGATATCTACTCTACAGTGAGTGGAGGAGCCCATTCCAGAGCAGATGAGTACTCCTAAAGGAGCTGTGGAGCAGGCAGAGCCCACACCAGAGCAGAGGGAACGGTGAGGAGAAAGGAGCAGCAGAGAGGAATCATGGTATACTGACTGTAACACCCCAGCATGTGGTTCCTCCCACAGGAGACAGTTTTCATGACCTTCTCCAAAGTAAGTCATTCTCACAGGCTTCAGCTCTTCAAGAATTCCTCCAGTATGGGTCCTTTCCACAGGGTACAATCTCTTAGGAACGGTCTGCTCCAGTGTGGGTCTCTCACACGGTCACAAGTCCTGCTAGAAAATGTGCCCCGGCATGGGCTCCTCTCCATGGGCTGCAGTTCCTGCCAGGAGCCTGCATGGGTTTTCTATGAGGGTCACGGAATATCCCGCTGCTCCAGTGTGAGGTCTTCCATGGGCTGCAGATGGAATGTTGTGCACCATGGACCTTCCTAGCCAGCAGGGGCACAGCTGCCTCACCATAGGCTGCACCACAGCCGCAGGGGAATCTGCACTAGTGCTTGGAGCATCTCCACCCCTCCTGCACTGACCTGGGTGTCTATTTTCTCTCACATATTCTCACTCCTCTCCTGGATTTTCTTAACAGAGGTTTTTACCTTTCTTAAATATGTTATCACATCAGTGATTCCCTCAGCTTTGGCCAGTGGTGATGTTTTGGAGCCAGCTGGAACTGGCTCTATCTGACAAGGGGGAAGCTTTTGGCATCTTCTCACAGAAGCCACCCCTGAAAAACACTGCCATATAAATTCAGCACAAGAGCCCAAGCTGGAGCAAAGAAGTATGAGGATGGAGTGGCAAAGGTGAAGTCTTACGAACTCGCCACAACCCTTGCTCCCCACTGCCCTGTGCTGCTTCAGTGGGAGGAAGTAAACTAGTTGGGAATAAAGGATTAAAGCTGAGACTGGACAAAGGGGAAGGTGAGGGAAGGTGGTTTGGTTTTGCCCTTTTTCACCACTGACTATTCTACTATATTTTTAATTGGCAATACATTAATCTTCCCTAAGTCAAGTCTGGTTTGCCCATGACAGTAACTGGTGAGTGACCTCCTTGTCTTTACATCAACCTATGGTGTTTTCTATCTTATTTTCTCCTCTTGTCCTGCTTGGTGAGGGGACTGACAGAGCAGCTGGATGGGTATCAGGCAGCTAGCCAACATTAACCCACCACTCTGGACTAATCACAAAGGATTATTTTTTGTAATCACTTAAAAAGAAAAAAGACCCAGAATTTTAAGGAGATCATTTACCAAAGCATGCAGATTATCTCTGTCCAAGTTCTATGCTTTATTTTGAAATGTAAAAGCCAGCCTTGAATCATTTTACAAAACATATCTGCAGGGTGAAGCAAATTTTTTTTATAAATTTAATTAAAAACTATGATATTCAAAAGCATAAGTAATTTTAAAAGTAAAACTAATTTGTGTTACATTATATAGCTTTTTATGCAGTTCAGGTTTCTAATGTAGCTGACTAAATAGCTGATAAATGTGCAGAGAACTCAAAGGAAATCATCTTTCAGATAACACTGAAAAGATTAAATTAAATTAGAATTAAGAAATGCTAGTATTCACCTAGAATGATTCATAATAAATACTATATAAAAGTACAGTTACTTTTCTGGAAGGCTCTACTATATCCCCAAGTCCAGATTATACAAAATGACAGGAATAAGAACCACTGCTCCTGAGGTGGAAAACCTCAGTCAGATCAAAGGTGATAAATACGAAGATGCTGTATTAGCATTTGTAGTCACCATACACAAAATAAACATTTCTGCCTCTGCAAAATTATAGAAGCATGGTGACAGCTTTATATATATTTTTGGAAGTAATTTTATTAAAATACTTTTCACACTTAACATGCAGAGACTTATAGTTCCAGGAAGAGAAGATTAATTTGATGATCTTTCTTGAAAATTATTTTAGCATTCACTAATCCTGCATGTTATAAAAAACATACTGTAAGAGCTGAGCTACTATTTTGATGCTCATGTCTGCTGGTGAAGTGTTGGGGCATTCACACATAACCAGCAGCTTTGAAACTAAACACAATGAGCTAATCACCCATTGAGATCATCTTCAGCACTGTATCCTCTACCCAAAACACATCCAGACCTTAGCAGATGCTCCCAAGTCTGATTACATGGGTTCATGTGAACTCATGGTAGGCAGTCAACACACATCATTTAAATATTTTTCTAACTTATGGAAGGCCACATTAACAGTTTACTCTGCTAACTAAACACAGAAATCCCTATATGCTCTATGACCACAAGTATGATGCTCAATCCTGAGAAAATGTTGCTGCATTAGTGACCCAGCAGAACAAAGCAGATCAGCCTCTTCAAAGGAGAAAATGCTCCTTTCTCCTGACTGTGCTGCTGCACAAACATTTTTGCTTCCAGGCTTATGGTCTGGCCTCCAACCATTTACCACGTTTCCTCTAAATTTCTTACATACTTTGACTTCCTGACCCTCGTTGAAATCTGTATTTCCAAGTTCCTCCACCTTAGGCTTCTCACTAACAAGTCTTTATCATTACAGTATGGGGAGACTGTCTTATTACAGCATTTACTATGGATTATCCACCATATTTCATGAAAGCACTGTACAGAAGGCCAGTATTCTCAAAAGTAGTATAATTAGAACAAAACTAGACTTCCCATTTCTGCTGAAAGCTCAGGGAGGTGTACATAATGCTTATTTTCCTCACATCATTTATCAAAACTCTGATGGCAGTTAGTGATAACTACTACAAGTTCATGAACCAACATTACTTGCTATTTTACTGTGCCATGCTGATACCGCATATCTGTCTCCAAGTCACAACCATAGCTTACTCTCAACAATCTTCAGATGTTCTGCAAATCTCCAAAATAAAAAATAAAAAATACCCCAAAATAAAACTCATGTTGCCTTAAGTCATCAATAAATTAATATTTAGTTTAAACTAACTTACGTTTTTACACAAGGTAAGCACCTGAACAATCATGCGAACTTCCAAAGGATGACTAATATCCTCAAAGACAATACACTCATAATACTCTGTTGAACTAGTGTCAACATTGATTAAAGCCCAGTGGATGTATCATGGTTTTTTATATACTTTTCAGCAATTCGTAATTCCGCATTTAAGAGGAGTAGAGGAAATAACTTTATTCAGTTAAGACTAGTTTTTAGAGCTTCATCTCACTTTTAAAACAGGAAGAACACTTGAATTATCAAATACCTGCCTGTGAATAAGATTTGACAAATGCATCAGTTATTTTCTAAAATCTCTGTTTGCTTTTATCTAGAGCTAATTTGAATAATTAAACTTAAATTTGTAGTCAAGTTTTAAAGGTTGGAAAAGTACTGACAGGCATGACCAGAAACAAACACAAAATAGAAAGAACTACAGAGATAAATGTCAACAATCTAAAAGTCAGATATAACATCAGGCCATCTGTAATTGCTGGAAAAGGTTTCATTTTCTTGTTAAGCTTCATAATTCTAACTATATTCAACATGAAGTTTTACAGTTACATGAATATAATGAAAATGTATACTTTTTATTCTAGTAATTCTAGTAAAGTAATTTCAACAACTGTTTGACATCAGTCTGGATCACATTTAACAAGCTATCCTACTCAAAATGCTCAGTCAGAAAGGTATAACATTTTAAAGTACTTTAATTAAAACCTGAAAAGTGACTGTCTTTTAAATTTATATTATTCTTCTTCTTAGTATTTTTTCTGACTTGCTTAAAGTTTTCCATTACAGTAGCCTGATTCTGAATATGAAAATATGTATATTTCTCTACAGACAGAGAGATATGAGGCAACTAAATGCTTTTATAACCACAGTGAAGTTCAGATAAGGGTCTGACCTAAACCTACAAAACCAAAAAACAGGCTAAACAGAGCTATAGTCAAAGTTCAATGGTACTTCCTATTTAACAAATTTCAATTTTAGTATTTTTAGAACATTACACTTTCACCAAAGTTTAAGCTCATTTACGCTTTAGAACATCCTTAAAGACTTCAGAAAACTCTGAAAGAGAGAATTTTAGAAAGAAATCTGTAACCATAAGGAAGAAGTAAAACTGCAAAACAGTCTATTCCTTTTTGTTTAAGGAACAAGTTATAATAAAACAATCTACTAAACATAATTAAAAATGTTTTTTCCTATATACCCTGAGGTAGTGGCTTAGCTCAATTTTCTCATTTAAAAGGAAGCCTCTGTTTCTTCAATTCTCAATATTTTTCATTTTTCATCTATATAACTATACAGCATCTGTGTGCATTTACTTAATCTTACTTGATAAAAAAAAGGGAATACAGCAGGATAGGAGGCATTCTGATCAAAAGGAAAAGCCTAAGGTAACACCTACTTATTCTTTCAGCCTCATTCTAGACAGTCTCTTTGCCAAAAACATGAAGGATTTGTTTCTTTCTAAAAAAGATATTAATTCCACTACTTAACCCACAAGCAGTTTATTTTTCCTTATGTAATCAAAAATATGATTTACTGTTAGTATGCATATAAATCTGTTTAAATCCTGGCTAACTACTGAAGGAGTCATAACTGCAATTGTACATTCCAATCACACACAGTAAAGAGAACATTCGCATGAAATTTACAGGAAACAGATTAGTGCTGCCATCCACATATAACTAAACTTTTCCCTACTAACAGAAATATTCACTCTATAAAATATGTGTTTAGATGATTTACCCAAAACAAGCAAGAATAAGCATGCAGAAAAAACTGCTTCCTTTCATTTATTTCCTCCACTCTCTGAGCCATAAGGAATTATTTTCAACTGGCTTTAGATCCTCTAAGAAAGTTACCTGTCATTAATGATCCAGTTCAGACACAGATTGAGGGAATTAAGGTTTTTGCATCTCTTTACTATTTCCATCACGGTTTCATTGTCCAGTTCTGTGATATGACGCAGATCCAAGCTGGAAAGATTTCTCAGCTATGAAGACAAAAATGATAGAAATAATCTGAAATTGTTCACTACATGACTGTTATAAAACCTGTTAAACTTTTTGGAATCACATATAATATGTGCAAAATAGTCAAGAAAGATAAGATTACTATATTTTTCACAAAAAGAAAATAAATACTAATAGAATCCAACTTTAGCAAATTTGGAATTCAGTCACTCAATTACTCTATCAAATCAAGACATTCTCACTCATGGACCAAAACATCCACAAAGGGACCTAGGCCTTCCTCCTTCTAGCCATATGGAATATAAATACCAAGGTAACACACCAACTCATTTAATTATAAGAAAAATATGGCATCAAAGGAACACATCTGTGCTTAGATTCAAATGCATGTGATTAAAGACTCCAGAGTCTAAGGCTTTCAAACTAAGTAAATATTACAAACTCCTTGGAAAATACAATATTTATACTGTAGTCTTACCTGCTCAGCCATCAATACTAACTTGGATATTCTGAACAACAAAAGTTGTAGTCACAGAACAATACAATTAAGATTTTTGCACTGATTAATCTGATTTATTACTACTGTTAATCATTACAATGTCCTTAAAAAGCAAACAAAACCATCTTACTATTTTTATGAGCTATGGATTCAAAAGGAGAAAATTTTTACAGATTTCTGTGGTATCCCTAAACAACGGATCAGTTTAGTCATAATAACCTCCAAGTGCTGTTTGCTTTTTAAGCTGTCTGAAAGAATCTCTGTCATACTCTGAAAAATAATTTCATTAGGTAATACTGACACCTTAATTAAATTTACTTTCCCTGTGAGAGAGAAAAAAATAATCCTATTCAGTGATTTAAGTCACAAAGGATTTGATTAAGTAAAGGCATACAACTGAGATCATATAATTGGTCCACTTCAGTAGCTAATTATTAAGTCAGTGTATTTAACAGAAATTTCTTCTACAGAAATTGGTGCAGTGGTGTTTTGTTCCAGAAGTTTTAACATTCTCGAAACTGAAGCTGAAGATAAACCATTACTGCTTACAAAAATCCTGCAGAACAAGCATAAAATTAAGGAACCTGACCACCGAGAAACAACTGCAGGGTATGTCTATAGGACAATAATATTCCTATTATTAGGATATTACCCCAGGTGTACTGTGGAGGTGTTTGTTTTAATCCCACTGAACTTCTGATAATCTTATTTGGCTATTAGGGAGAAAAGCATTGGTAAAACGGACAGATTTTACAAGCTCTGTCTCTCTGCATTTTATAGGTACTGCTTTACCAGGAAGTTTAAAGGACTTACCTGCTAAGCACCCCAAAAAAGCTCACAGCCTATCCCTCATTTTTTCTGCATAAATTACAAAGAGAAGTAAAAACTTAGAGCAACTGGAATTTTCTTCATCTTCATACAGCTATTCACATTAGATACTTCGTCCTTTATACCATGTTGGCAATAACATGGCCAGTGCCTATGACATTGGGAATATACCTACTGGACAATGCAACAATGCATATGTTCTATGACAGTAAACAAATATTTACCAGGAGATCTCAAAGACAGGTAAAACATCTTCCCATTTAAAAACAAACAAACAAAACCCCACAAAAAACTATAAAAAGCACACAGAATTTTTAACTAAAATATGCTTTCTTTAAGGACCACACTTTTCTTATAAGCAAGTGAGATTCTTCTTTCAGTATTACTACTTCCAGATTAAAAAAATCTGGACTTACACTAGGTCATTGCTTTCTTTAATAACAGTTTAACTAACATGACTTCAAATTAGGTAAGAGATAACAGTACAGTATCTACCTCACTGAGACAATAGCAGATACAGAAGAAGGAATTTGCAATTTCCCAGGAAAAAAAAACCCAAAAAAAACCAAAAAAAAACAAACAAAAAAAAATCACAAAAAGCCCCAACCAACCTAATGAAAAAAACACCACCAAAAAGGAAAACAAAACAAAACAACAACAAAAAACAAACCTAAAAACCAAATCACAACACTTTTGCGTTGTATGGATAGACTTAAAACCGAAACTGAATTCCTAGTACTCCTCTTGACCAAATTAATAGGGTTTCCAAGGTAGATTTTATCCTTTACCATCACCAGAGAATTATCATTCCCTCATTGTTTCTTTCCCTCGTTCTATCAATGGTTATATTCAATACGCAGTAACTCAACCATCACTTGCCTTTTTTACTGTCACATTTATTCATTTTAAACAGCCTACCTGACACCTGACCTACTTGGTAGGTAAATTCTTTTTATTAGGCATAATGTACTCGATTCAGAAAATCTTACTGTCTTAGAAGTTTGAAGAGATTGCTTAAACTGATACGAAGTCCTGAAGTATAATTTGATCTATATAACCTCACTATTGCCACTTCACATAACTGACTGACTGTCAAGATCTACAGAACTGGATACACATTCCCATTAAGTACTGGACCTTCTGAAACAATGTTGTATCAATCTGAACATGATAGGTGAAAAGAATACCCCTCTGCCTATTTAAATCAGCGGTATCAACATATTACAGGTCAAAGAACTGCTACAAATGTGTGTGCAACCATATTTCATTAAAATGGACACTAATGTCCTATTTTAAATTTTACCTATAAAGTATTGTAAGGGGATAATGCTACAGTGCTTATTCCTTTATTAATCACTAGTATTATAAAAAAGTGGCAAGAAAAAATACCTGAGTTCTATATTCTACCTCCAAGCAGACAACTGGACAGTTGGGATGTTCAAATCTTCAGTGCATACATAAATCTTGAGATTAAAAAAACATGCTTTACATCAGCATTTTTCCAAGGGAAAAGGATATTCTCTGACATAAAGAAGAGTATGAATATCCATAGAAGAATGGCCTTTAAATTGCTCAATAAAATGGTATTGCTGCATGAAGAAAACTGATTAACAAAGAAAGAACAACAACCCAGATGCAAGACATTATTCACCCTTGTGCCCTCAGATTGAGTATTTAACTCTTAATTATATAGCTCAACAAAGAATGCTCAGCTTGAGCAGAATTTAAACTTGGAACTCTGCTCCAGCAGGCAAAATGTTCTAACTGAAAAAGTAGTACTTAATGTGATAATAAAACAGATGATGCAAATAATAGGCAAAGGGCTTAAAAGTACGAAATAAAAAATAAAAGAAATGAGAAAGGAAGAACAGTTAAGCAAATTGCATGCTACTCATATACCCAACCTTGCTGAAATGACTAAATATTGATCCAGTGTTAAAATTGTATAAGACAGTGTAATAAAAGCATTTACATTTCAGAGTGAATATAGTTAGATGATTGAGATTAGAATGGAACACAGTATTGGTCCCTTCCTCTCAGTCCCACTTAACAGACAGAAAATTTACAGTGCAGGAAGTAAAGGTTTTGTGAGGAAATTGCCTATTAAAATGTACTAAAAGGGAATTGTTTCAGTGTGAATGACAGATGCAAAAGAACCACTTAGATCACAAAATGGTTTTGGACAAAGAAATTTTGAAAAACAGAGCTTCAGACACTTTTGTTGGTTGATTTAAATGAAATTTTATGGAGGTTGGTATATTTAAAGATTCAGAGATTATCATGCTATTTGTGTGCCTGAATGTTATGGAATTCCTAAGACTTCCGTTTTGATTACTGGAACTTGTAATATTAAAATACGTGCAAGGCTAATCAAGAAGCTAGAGCATTTGAAAACTACCACAAATGGGAGAAGGGGAAAATATGCCTGATTTGAGACTGTTCATGTTTAGGATAAATTTCATACACTTTAGATGATGAAAAATTACTATTACCATTGTGATGACAGGTAATTTTTCAGTGTTGATGTATTAACTCCTATGAATATTTACTATTATTGTAGGGGTCGACCACTAATTATTTTTCTTTTTTCTTCTGTTCTGCACATGCTTCCACAATTCCTGTAGAGATATGCTTCCTTAACAGTCATAGAACAGAATCATGGAATCATTTAGGTTGGAACAGACCTTTCAGATTGAGTCCAAACCTAACACTTCCATGTCCACCTCTAAACAATTCACAGAAGATCAATCCTCTTCAGAGCTACGGCCAAATTATTTCTGAAATAATGTGCTTATAAGAACTTAATGAGCTTTAAATTCACATCTTTTGCTAATTAAGCTTCATTTTCTTGACACTCTATGTGTATATGTGCCTTCAGGGAATAAACAGCTCTCTGATGTAAGTCCCCCAAAGCACATGTGTGATCACAGGAAATAAAAACCAGCAACCTGAAAAAATTATAAATCATATTCTCTTATTATGATGATGTCAATATAATTTATAAACTACTTTTTAAAAAGTCACATCCACTAATTTTACTTAAGAGCTGAAGTAACTGAACTATATTACTGAGATATACTGTGCTCCTGAAACAATAATCATACATGGTTTAAAGAACTGGAAAATGATTGAATGGTTTCAGAAAACACTATTTTCCCATAGACTGATCTAATGTTCTGCATATTCACAACTTCCAATTTTTTACAATACTGCAGAACATCGAGCTCCCATTGCTTGAATAAGAAATAAATGTTAAAAACCTGTCTTATAATCCCAGATTTAATTTGCATCACTTACAAAAAACAAACTGGAAAAGTCCATTTCAAAGAGTGCAGGTATTTGTAAAAAATGATGCATGAGAAGAGCGTTGAAAACATAATTAAAGAAAAAATTTATTTAATAGATTCCTTTGCTTTGTATTGTAGCATAGCAAAATACAATAGGAAAGTGAATTACTTTTGTACTAAAGCTGCTACTTCTTCCACGACTGCTAATAATTTTTTTTTACATATTGCATGCATACTTTTTACAAGTTATGCTATAAAAATAAACATACTGTCCTCCTTTCTAACATTGAGATCCATTGTGAAAGAGCTACTCGCATACACATATAATGAACACATATACTACCCGCTTCACAAGATTTATTTCCAGTTTAGAAACTCCAAAAGTTGCTGATGAATTACAGTATCACTGATTCTCTCTTTGTGTTATTTATTCAAGTAAATTCAGAAACTTTTGGAAAGTTTCACACACTCACAGAGCACTGAAGCCCTTTCAACCATGCATTCAGTCTTCTCTGCACTGCTGTTTTTACTTCATTGCAACTTAAAAGAAACTGCAGTTACGTAGTTAGAAACTGCAGAGGTAGAATACCAAATTCTTAAAAATTATGAAAAAGTACCTCTTAGGAAGGACACCATTAACTTCATTCAGCAAAATGATCAGCTTCAGTTTGACAAGATGTTAAAAAGGTTCTCATACACAATCTATAGCACCACATCATTTAAAGTGCCAACCCAATCCTCATGAAGAATCTTCCAGAATCCCTATGTTCAGAAATCCTTAATGGCTTTTTCCTATGATTGGAAGACTATCACTTAAAAGGACATCTTATTAAATTCAGACAGACTCAAATAAATCATATGCCAGCTTATGAAATATAGTTCATTACATAAATTGATTAAAAAACTGTTTTCTCTAGATCTTGTCAAAGAAGAGTGATCATGTTCCTAGTTAGGAAGCATGATAATTTTTAAGATTAGAAGGTACGCCAAAATGTTACCACTAAAAAAAAGCATAAAGCAGAGCACTATGTGTCAAAACAAAGCAGTTACTAAAGAAAAGGACCATACAGTACCTTTAGAAAAGGCTCTTGTAAAATCAGCCTTGTCATGTGTAGATTATCATTTTGTATCTGTCAAGCTGATAATGCCTGCACTGAATGAGTCGTAAATATTTGCTCTATACATCAGAATTTTTATTGACTTCATACTGGCCATCAACTCAGACTGAGTTAGATTGGACATGTCTGTAGGGTAACAATTATGAGATAAACAAAGAGTAAAGATCACATTATTCCAAAAAAATAATTCTTAGATAAAATGTCTTCATGTACAAGTGATTAGAAGAATAAATTAGAACTTTTTTCTGTCAAGATGTTGTCCAAGGATTCACAGGGAGAAAACAAGAAAAAAAAAATAACATAGGGAAAGGCAAGTAAATAATAAAGCAAGTCAGAAAAAAAAATATGAAACAAAGAAACAGTAATTGCGGATGTAATGAAAACAGAAGGTAAAAACTACAACAGTATATCCACAACATATTCTTCCCTCTTTCATGGAAACAAAGTTGATAAATGTTGGTGTAATTTTTCTAATGTCATAGAACAGATCATTCAGATCTTTTTCAACACTGTTTTGACACATTACAGCTACAAAGCAAAGTAAAACATTCTCGGTCATGAGAACCGAACCACTGGTTTCAACTGGGAGTTTAAGTGTGAATTGCATATGCACACTCCTTCTTTCCCTTTCTCTCTCCCAGTGTATATATAAGCAGTGCCTCTCATCTTACCCAATAATGATTATTTGCATCAGGTGCATTTTTCGTAGTTTATAATAACTTTAAGGTAAAAAGGTACTAGTGTGATAACATGGTTTTGCTCGAGAAGCAAATTTTTTTGAATGTCAGTATATTCAGTAGAAAAATAATGAAAGTATGTCCTGAATGTTTCTTCTTTTTCTAGAATTCTCATTTTCACTACATAACCCACATTTTGCTATTAAAAATCTCTGTGTTTCAGCAGTGCCGTAATTCAGAATTTTCAAGTGCCAGTACTTTAAAGAGAGCTTACATTACTAGGGGGAAAAGACAGTAATAATAATAAAAGGAGGTAGCTCTGCACAGCCTTGTAAGACCCGCTCACAGGCCATGTAGAGCAAAGAACAGATTCCATATTCTCTAAGAACATGGGACTGGAATTATTGCTAAGCATTTACGAAGTACTAGTTGAGAACTCAATGCAAAACTGACCATACAAATATATAGTGGTTAGAACTAAAAAAAAGATGAATTCTGGAAAAGACAGATGCAGCAGTTAAAGATTGTGTTACTACTCCCTATATATTTGTTTTAACTTCCTGCTGGAGCTTATTTCATCCTAAGAACTGTAGAAATGGAACATGTGTCTATGTCAGCTGCTCCAGTGCAATTCAGAGCTTTTGTTAACATTGCCTGCTGTACTTCAAGTAAGTAACACCTGCCAGAGAAGCAAGGTGGAGGAAACACTACTTACTGAAGTCACTTTGGCAGAATTAACCAGGTATCATTTGTCAATAGCTTTAGTGTAAAAAAGCCCGAATTCCAATACAACTTCCCAGTCACTTCTGACTGGGAAAAATTCCCTACTCTTTTTCCCCTCAATAAATCACATCATCCCACTTGCCTCTATATATACCTCAGCTTAAAGTGACAACAAATAAATAAAAATATACCATCTTGTTGTGCACAGAAAGTCACTTGTATGTAAAAGAGTATGTAGCAAACTTTAACAGAAGACATTATATCACAGAATCATAGAATAGTTTGGGTTGGAAGGGACCTTTAAAGGTCACATAGTGCAAGCCCCCTACAACAAGCACGGAGATCTTCAACAAGATCAGGTTGTTGAGAGTCCCGTTCAGTCTGAGCTTGAATGTTTGAAGGAATGGGACATCTACCAACCTTCTGGCAACCTGTTCCAACCACCCTCATCATAAAAAAATTCTTCATTGTACCACAGAACAATTCTGGTTGGAAGGGACCTTACAGATTATTTACTTACAAGCCCCTGCCACAGACAGGGACACCTTTCACTAGACCAGGTTGCTCCAAGCCCAGTCCAACCTGGCCTTGAACACTGCCAGGGATGGGGCAGCAACAGCTTCTCTGGGCAACCTGTGCCAGGGCCTCACTGCCCTTATACTGAAGAATTTCTTCGTAATGTCTAATCTAACTCTCCCCTCTGACAGTTTAAAGCCATTCCCCTTGCCCTGTCACTACAAGCCCTTGTAAAAATTCCCTTTCCAGATTTCTTGTAGGCCCCTTTTAGACACTGGAAGCTGCTCTATAAGGTCTTCCCAGAGCCTTCTCTTCTCCAGGCTGAACAAGCCTTACCTCAACCTGTCTTCACAGGAGATGTGCTCCAGCTCTCTGATCATCTTCATAGCCTCCTCTGGACTCACTCCAACAGGTCCACGTCCTTCTTGTGTAGAAGGCCCCAGAACTGCACACAGTAGTCCAGCTGGGGTCCGACAAGAGCAGAGTAGAGGGGCAGGATCACCTCCCTCAGTCTGCTGGTCATGCATCTTTTGATGCAGCCCAGGATACAATTGCCTTTCTGGGCTGCATGCGTACACTCATGTTTAGCTTCTCATCAACCAACACACCCAAGTCCTCCTCAGGGTTGCTCTGAATTCATTGTCCACCAAGCCTGTATTTGTGCTGAGGTTGCCCTAACCCAGGTGCAGGACCTTGCAACTTGGCTTTGTTGAACTTCAGGAGGTTGGCATTGGCTCACCTCTCAAGCATGTCAACGTCCCTCTGGATGGCATCCCTTCCCTCCAGCGTATCAACCACACCACACAGCTTGGTGCCACTAGCAAATTTGCTGAGGGTGCATCAATCCTACTACCCATGTCACCAACAAAGATGCTGAACATCACCAGTTCCAATACTGACCCTTGAGGAACACCACTCGCCACTGATTTCCACTTGGACTCAAGCTGTTAATCGCAACTCTTAAGTGTGACCACCCAGGTGATGCCTTATCCATCAAGTGGTCCATATGTCAAATCCATGCCTCTCCCATTTAGAGACAAGCACGTTGTGTGGAACAGTGTCAAATATTTTGCATTAAGTTCAGGTCAATTACACCAGTTGCTCTTCCCTAATGCACCAATGCTATAATCCAGTCATAGAAGGCCATCAAATTTTTCAGGCATGATTTGCTCTTAGTGAAGCCGTGCTGGCTGTCATCAATCACTCCCTTATTGCCCATGCGCCCTAGCATAGTATCCAGGAGGATCTAGTCCCTGATCTTGCCAGGAACAGACAGGTGAGACTGACTAGCCTGTACTTCCCTGGATCTTCCTTGTTTCCCTTTTTAAAAATGGGGTTAGATTTCTTCTTCCTCAGTCAGAAGGAACTTCACCAGACTGCCACAACTTCTCAAATATGATGGATTATCACTTGGCAACTTCATCCATCAGTTCCCTCAGGACCCACATTTCTATGTTTATTTTTCTGTTTACCAGAACTTTTCATATTCTACCAATACCAATTTCTACAGTCAGCTTTACCAGCTGTAATAAGTTTCATTTTCCTATTTGAACTTTAAAAAAAAATAAATCTTAGCTAAAAATACTAATTTATCTATTCCTGATTATTTTCCTCTTTTCTCTGTGATGTTTGCATGATCTCTGGATTTACTTTCAGTTACGAATTTTAATTAATATGCTGTTTGTCTACCTCACCCAAGTCATTACTTTTATTGAATGCTTCCATTATTTCCTGCACATTTACTTAAGTTAGTTCTCTCACACATCACTCCTCTTACAGAAAAGAAAAAGGGAAGAAAATAAAATGTATCAGTAACACTATGTTAAAATACAAAGATGGATATATAAAAAGTGTCTAAATCTTTCGCACTACAAATTTTCCCCTTTCAATTATAGATATTTGGTTTGTTTGCAATGGAATCTGGAGTCATTTTAAAGACTTTTGACCTGAACAGTATTGTTATTTCTAGGAAAAAGTTTCATCCCTTGAATATGTTTTTGTGACAGGCTTTTTACATAGGGAAATTGGAACGTGTCTGCTCAAATACTGCAAAGTTCATTTGTTTTGTCATACTTCTGCTTACAACAGTGTTATCCATCATAGTATAAACTTAGCCTAGCTGATACCTATGGTTTGGCAATAGTCAAACACACCAATGACCAGCAAAAAGGAGTACGATACTTACGTTGGTGAGGTGAATGACTCCTTTCGATGTTACAGAGCAGCCCATGAAACCAACATACTGTAGCTCTGGACAATGTTCAGCAAAAGCTTTCACTGACTGATCTGTCACCTGTGGCAAAGATACACAGATAATAGTTGAATAGCTGATACAAGCACATAATTAACACAGTCTAAGCAGTTTCTCTGTAACACTAGCAAGCTGCTCATTAATAGTTTCGTTATTGCTATCACTGTTATTATTTATTTCAAGAGTTCAAGAGAAAACACTAGGTATGCACACACATCTATACATGTGCATGAAGAAGAAGGAAAATGTAATTTCTGGCAAAAGGAAATCACCTTCTTAGAGGAGGAAAAGAATACGAAGAAGTGAGAGAATGATGGCTCCAAATTCAAATATTATTGTCATCCTGTAAGTAACCCAAGAGACCATCCTATCCACCATTCTCATAAACTACATAAAAATATTAAAAATACTAAAAAAAATACGTTACTACGATCCTGCAATCTCATGCTATACTGATCGCTGACCGCATAGAATCTGAATTATGTGGTAGCTTAAGTCTATATTCCTTTTGCAAGCATTTTTACTACAACAAAACAATTGATGATTTTAACTTAAATGCAGTGTTCCATCCGTTTCCCCCATATAAGACATATATCTTGGTAATACACCCATGTCAGTTATCAGCTGAACGGAGATGCTACCTAGTTTACTATTGTAATTTATTTATTTCTACACCTGTTTTGTTTCTTTATAATTAAGTTTGTCTAACAAACTTTTGTAACTGTGAAACACAACCCATCACATAAATGTAATGCCTTGTACGTAGACTATTTAAAAGGACAGTATTTTGTGAACTTTGTGAAGAATTGACGTGGGTATACTTAATGCACCTGCATACCAGCTTTTATACAAGTTCATTGGGGGGGGTTTTGTTTGGTTTTTCTTTTCTTTCTTTCCCTTCTCTCTCCCCTTCATCCTCCCCTCACCTAGTGCAAATGACAACAATGCAAAATTCTATCTTGATTTTAGGACAAAACCTGTATTTGGCAGCGACACTGCTCAGGAATGTCTCACTGTATCTGGAATCATAAATCCTGAATGCTAAGGACATTCCAGGTTTGTAAGGATATCTTCTTGTTATCACAGAACTCAAAAGCAAAACAAGTTTTGAAATATCTAGTCCACAACTTAGCCTCATGTGAATACATACACAGGAACTTTACACCTTCTGTGCTGTGAACCACCTTTATTCACAGTTCCCACTTGCCTAACATGTCACTTCACTGTTCATACCATGGAATATTTTGCATTCTAAATAAAATGTGCGAAAAAATAGTTTTGGTGAAAGTTGTAGTTGTAGTAGATTATGTATAGATATAAATAAACAGTTCACAGATTAGCAGAAAACCTTTTCAGTGCTCGTTAGATATGTATCACCTACCTAGTCAGAAAAAAATTCTTCATTACCTCTGTATTTTCCAGGTTTAGAAAAATTGTTTACAATCTGTCAGAAGTAGTCGGGCATTATCTGCATATACTTTACAATTACTGTTGTAGAAATCACGACTTCACGTAGGCATTTTGCTACTGCAAACAGCAATTTCTGTTCTTAAATCTTGATTTATAAATAAAATAGCAAAGCATTGAAACTGTTGCTGTCTTTAAGCTCAGTTCAGTAAAAGATCCTGTCCTTCGCTGTCAGTTAATAAAAATCCACCAGCTGCAGAAGCTGACTTCAACTTTTATTGGGAAACAATGTAAAAATTTTCTCAATCAGCACTGTCACTTCACATTCTTTACTATACCAGTTGTCCAGTACGTAGGAACATATTACTTCTTTTTCAGCTCCTATGTGTCATTTCACATTCTTTACTACACCAGTAGTCCAGTACCTAGGAATATATTACTTCTTTTTTCCTATGTCATTCATAGCAATTGATATTTTAGTAACATGATTCCTACACAGCCTGTAATGAAGGCCACTTGATATTCTGTTTGGTTAGCTACTCTTAACACAGGATCACACTCTCCTGCAATTGTATTAGTTGGGAAGGAAAATACATATTTCTCTATATACATACATATATACACACAAGCAATTTCACAGGAATGGCTTCCCACAGAATAAATGTAAGATGTATAGAAACACCAGATAAAAAAGCCTGTAAGCTAAGTATCTGATGGCAGGGTACAAAATACCATCTAAATTGAGTCTTTTTGTTCTGTTTTTGGCAGGGGCGGAGAACAGTAAGAGCATGTACTAGTTTGGAATTTATTTATAAACATGTGCAGCATAGTCTAGTACATTTACCTATTAGTCTTCAGATATAATTTGTCACTGAATACTATAATATGTCCTGATTTACGTATGACCCAAAAAAAAACCCATAATAAAACAAGGTTTAGTATGTAGAAGTATTATTTTTCATTAGACCTATCCATATAGGGGACAAAAAAGAAAGAGCAAACCAGCAGGTAAGTTTCAGACATATCTGAAATAAAGGAACAAAGCCAAATTTAAAGCTCAAGTCAGTCCCTAAGATTGAAAACAACTATTCTTTTGCTCAACTAAACTTTCTTCTGTTTTATCGTCTGAAGTGTCTAGCACAGATGGCTTATACACATACTTGAACTTTCACATTTAAACTAAAACATGCTGGTCAGCTCACTACTTCTACTATAAGTAGTTACCAGAAATAGTAATCTCTTTTACTGTACAAAAGTGATTGTATACTTTTGTACACAAAGTGTTCTATGCTCCCAAGAGATGGCCTCTTCTGCAGAATAAAAGGCAAGTAACTGATGAAAAAAAAGGTGTGGAAAATTAGCAATAGCATGTATTACACAACTACGCAATCTTTAACACTGCTTTTTGTAATGCAATATGTAACCGTATAGTACATTTTCCTTAAGAGCCTGTATTATAAATATAATCTTCTGCAAAGTAATAGAACATAGAATACAGAATTTTAGAATATAAACAACTGAAATTCAGATGTGCTATAGGAACAAGTTTGACTGGAATAATCTAAAACCACAATACCATAGAAAATATATTGCAGTTCTACAGAAGTGACCCTTGTCAACAAAGATACAGAAATTCACACTCAATTCCTTTATAGATCACAGCACTGTTCTTCCAAGAACCTTCAATAATTGGATTGTCTAGTCGACCTTCACTGACTTTCATTCATCCTGTCTTGCTTGATGTTAGTCTTGTTTTGAAAAAGTAATAGAGGATGATGAGGACAGATTTATAAGTTATGCACTAAAGCACTGTGAATGGGAAATACGCTGGTCTGGAACTAATGGCACAGATTTTGCTCCTATTAAAAAGATCTATGATTGAGATATGGTTTAATAATTTTCTTTTCATGTATTGTAGCCTATAATATATGAATTCCAGTTCTTCATTGTTTTACAGAAATACCATATTTTGACTATTCTGAGTTAGTCTTTAAGTATTAGTTTATTTCACATTCTATTCAATAATCGAGGGAGCAAATTAGAACAGCTCTGAAGCAAAGACAGTAATTCAAAAAGAAATTCTGAGGTACAACAATACAAGCCACTTACATTGTAACTAAAATGAGAATCTCAAACTGAAGTAACTCAGAGAGAGACAGGAATACAAATAGTGACTGCCACAGAATGAACACCATGTTCTCTTATTTAAACAGGTGGACTGCAGTCTCAGTAAATTTAATGTGCCATTTCTTCCACATAATATACATAAATAAAACTATGCAAAGTATGTAAAATATTCCTCAGAAGAAAGACACCTAGTAGGATAACTCTGCCAGAGTAAAATATGTTCTCATGTAAGCAGTCAGTCTGCCATATAAGTATGCACTGCACAAGTCAGCACTAATGGTAGAAGAAACCCTTTTCTCCCAGTTCCTTACTCCATAAGCCTTGATCAGACACCAGCTTAACCTCACTTATTTTTGCGCAGCACAGGAAGAAGGGAAGGGCTAGGGAGGACTTAGTAAAATTCAGTTTTATGTTTGAACAGAGATATGTTTACAAAGAGCTCATATGCTAATTCAGGCCTAAAACTACCTTACCTGTGCATTATTATATACTACATGCCAAGGCCCACTCAGGAATCTGCCCTGCATGGACCACGTAGCTAGGGCCTCCAAATCTGTGTTTTATATCACATACTCAAACAATACGCATTTTCCCTGGTCTGTTTTCCCTAAAATCCTTGCATGCAGTAACTGACCAGGACATGAAATTAGGCTAACCTCAGGCATAACTTTTGTTTTACTCTTTTACCGAAACTCCTGAAATGTATTCATTTCATCGTATACAGGCATATCACACGAAGCAAAGGCATTTATCCTGGACTAACTCAGTGCACCAGTTTACAGGTGAACCAACTTACATACAGGGATACATACAGCCCAATATAAGGATGTAACATATAACAAAAAAAAAAAAAGAACCATAAATCAATGAGATTGCTCATATACAGAAAGATCTGTACCTTTCATAAACAAAAAGCATCCAGACTACCACTCTTCTATCAGCAGGAAAGACTAAATATCATTAAATAAAAACTAAATAGCAGATCACAGAGATGAAACAGTTTTGAGAGTAACTGTCTGGCTATATGGAAATATTTAAATAGGTTCTTCCGGCTTAGCTTAAAATTTGTATTGCCACTGCAATGCTAAAATGCAACCACCAACAGCTTATTATTATGCAAGGTAAAAGTTGTTGAATTTATTCTATTTTATCAAAGGGTGAAGATGGAAATAAAAGGCTAGTCATCGCAAAGAATTATGATTCTCTGATTCTTTTTCACCAGACAGAAAAAGATGACATTGCCTTTCTATTGACTAACAGTTTTAAAATTACTTTTTTAACAGAAGGTCAAACACAATCACAAGGTTACACTAGAAGCTAACTACTAGTAAATTTTACACTACTAAATTTACATTTAAGATTACACATACCTTCCTAGTCCACAGAGTAAGAATTTACAAGCAAATTGTTTTAATTTAACCACTTTAACCACTTTTGAATTAAAATACAAATTCATTTTCATTTTTAAATTCACTTCTAGAGGAGGCTGCTTTACTCAAAATTATTTACTTACAGATTTAATCTTAAGATTCCACTAAATATGCTAGGGCACTCACTAGTTTCTAACCTTATTTAATAAACAAGATATTAAAACCTCGTTTTAATAACACAATTTATTAACAACAGATTACACTATTTGATTGGCTACAATTTATCAAGTTAGCTGAGGAGCAGACAGACGCTCTGCCAAAATGCAGAACCAAGCTTAGGAGATAGCATTACTATATGTCCACAATATCAGAAGAAAAGATAGACAAGAGCATAAGGACTAATGTAAAGAGTTGAAAGGAGTATTCTGAAAGAAGTATTTCATGTTGCATTTACCAGCTGGCCTAATGTTGTTACATTCTGGTAACATCAACTAGGGCACAGAGTTATCACTGCTTAGTCTTATTCTCTTCTCGCTACGAAAGACACAGCCATCAAAACAGATTAGTTCCTCTTCCAATTTTGATCTATTTTATCCCCTGAATTATTTAATACTAAACCGAAAACCACACTTGGAACATATTAAGTATGAAATAATAGATAACTACAGACACCTACTATTTTCCAACTGGTTTAAATGTCTGGGTTAGAAAACAAATCTCAAATCTCAATATAAATTATCTCTGATACCCATTAACACAAAGTACAGTTTGAATGTACTTTCATTGAACAAGCCTATCAGCACACCACAATTTGTTTGTTGCAAAATGCAAATAAAGTTGCAAAAGCAATTTTTCAGCTTATAAAATATTGCTCTTCTAGCTCCATCCCTGGCAGTGTTCAAGGCCACGTTGGAAGGAGTCCTGAGTAACAGAGTCTACTGTGAGGTGTCCCTGTCCAAGGCAGGGAGGTTGGAACTAGATGATCTTAAGGTCTTTTCCAACCCTAACTATTCTATGATTCTATAATTCTATGAAAATGGTTTTTTTTTCTGGCTTTGCAAAAAACTGCTTCCAAACAAAAACAACCCTCTATATCTTTCCTCAAACTGCATTTACTCATAACCTGATAAGCATTATTAAATTTTTTTATTAATTATTAAATTTAAAATTATTAAAATTTCAGAAAATTGTAAAAAATATATACTCATTTGCAGACACATAATGCTCCTGTATTACAAATGAGAACCACACATCAGAGATACTGTGTATTCACAAAATGTTATGGGAAAACTGTTTAAAAAGAATAATAATTTCTAAAAATTAAAAATAATATCCTAACCATCCACTTTAATTCATAATACTGAATAAAAAGGACCAGTGTGTCCATATGCTAGGAGACACAGGTCAAGCATTTTCATTTAGTATCACTCTGAACAGAAAGCAAGAAATGTTTCAATGCAACTGCAAGATAGGTCCGTGGTTTACTGATGGAGCCACATAATATTTCTTCCCTGTGTAAGAAGTGTATGAATCAAATATTCAACTATTATGTGACAGAAAATTACTCTGCATTATCTCCCCCCCTTTAACGTCCCCACAGCTATAAAACTGGTATTATGAGTAGAAAAATAACATAAACCCCCAGCTTATTCAACAGAACCTGTCCACCCTAGCAGAACAGATCTCATGACCATCAAAGTATTTTTGTGAAGAAACTAACTTTTATTTTCACTTCACCTATAAAATTTGATCTTACGCATTCCCATTAAAATGATGCACACATTTATCTGTTTACCACAACTTAAGGCTTTTGAAGTGGCTGAAGTTTATTTTACAGTACGTTTTCATGTAACTGCTTTGTGCTCACATTCTTTCCTCACTAAAATGGATCCAGAAAAGCATTATTAATGTTCAGAAATACAAGAGGCCTTGTTCACACACAACCCTTGAACTAATTAGGTCATTATGCCTGTAAACTATTAAAACACTGTTATTCTACTTCCTTTTGCCTTATCCCAGGAACACTGTAATTTTCGTACATCAAAAACTTTAACTGATTAATTTTGTTCATTACTCTGATTATCTTCTGAAGGCCTCCTAAACACTCAAATAAACCCATCAGCTTTCTTGGTCAAGAATCTGACAAGTCCGTGTTCCTTTCCTCCAAAGCACCATCATGATCATAGCATAAGCTTGCTCTCTTGTCAGATCATTGCATATGCAAAACTAATCTATTATTTCTTCAATATTTTTATTCCAGGTATGAAATTTAAATACCAACTTAGGCAACACTCTCACTGCTATCACACGATACCAACTCAGAAGTAAACAGTTCTTTCTGGCAGTTTTTCACGTCAAAACTTTTGTACATTAACAAAGCAACACGGTAGTATGAACATACTGTAACTCTCCTGTCAAAACTTACTATATGTGTTGTGGAATGCTATAGGGATAAATATGGTCCAGACTCTTCACTATGTCTAAAGAAGCTTCCTCAGTGGAAAAGAATTATTAACAAACTAAAGTAAGCCAAAACACCGGTAAGAAGTGTGATGTATCTAACCAAAACCTCAAAACTCTTCATCTTGCCAACATATAAGTATATTCTTAGCATGCAATGCAACCAGTAATACAGGCTTGTAACACCTACATAGCATTAACACATATGACAGTGGGAACACAGGCATTGTAGCCTCTAAAAGCTAATATGCACAAAAAGACTGCAAATATCTGGTATTTACTTATACTTACAAAATCATCCAGAAATCGAGAGATAAAATAGCATATATCCCTTGGTATCATAAGTTTATTTTAAGCATTAGTAGATATGACTGAAAAAGTAATCTTTTAAAATAATGTGAACATTTTCTCCTAAAAACATTAAACACTTAGAACATGTAAAAAAGCTAGAAAATGATGCAATTCTTGTTCAAATCTTCAAATTTCAGAGATACCATGCAATTTTAATGAGTAGGGAAATTCTTGTAGCAGTTGAAAATGTAGTGTAACGTATACACACAGTACATTCTACACCATAAAACCCACTAAAGAAATCACAGCGTTTGCATCTGTTTTTCATGTAACTAAACTTGGGGTTTTTCAAAGTTAAATCTACCCATACCTCAAGTGAAATACAATGTGCCATCATAAAGCTGGTACCATCAGCTTACCATCTGTGTAACACACAGGTAACGCTGCCACCAGCAACAATATAAAAATTGCTACTGCACAATCTGAAACTGGGCACAATTACCAAAACCTTTCTTGC
The DNA here is from genome assembly GCF_963264785.1 of Psittacula echo. Taxonomy (NCBI): domain Eukaryota; kingdom Metazoa; phylum Chordata; class Aves; order Psittaciformes; family Psittacidae; genus Psittacula; species Psittacula echo. Next base: position 70,666,965 of record NC_137742.1, on the reverse strand, counting down.
AACCCACCTTCAAGATATTTTATCAGATGGCATTCCGTACACACAATTTACAGATTCATTACCACCTCCTCTTTCACAAACACAGAAAGACAAGGTTTTACAAAATCTTCCTCTATAGCTTACAGGTGGAAAAGCTCTCTCTGGCCAATCTACCAAAGTAAGTTTCACCCAGGGAACTTCTCAATTCTGATTATGTGAATTCTACTTGAAGTATACGATCACCATATATTACAAATGATGGGATCAACACATATGTTAACGGAGGGGAGAGGCAGTCTTTATGTTGCAAATTACGGTCTTCAGCATAAAGCATATGCTCTTTAACTGGTAAAGTGTCTCCTATGTCACATAGGAAATGAGAAGAAATAAAATGAGAGAATCCTACACACAGCAACAAATACAAGTTAACATGAAGACAGCAGAACTATGATTACAACTGCATAGGTCATAGAAAGTAATTTCATAATTAAGTGGTTTTCCTTTTCTATACTTTAATAACTTCACAAGGAGAAAAGGGAAAGGGCATTTTACTGAAAAATATTAAATGATTCTTTACATAACACCTAAATCCAACATTGTATAGCAAAGCTCACAAAATATACATATCATTTAAATGGACATTACTATTCATTGGGATACCACATGCTTCTTAAGATCGTTACATCTTGCTCAAACTTACGTATTAGCCTTCTTGGGTAACACACTTATTATACAATGCTTAAACAAGAAAGCAATACATAGAATGTTACTCAAATTTCAGATGCAAAGAAGATTACAGGATGAATTTATTTTAATGCATCTCTTAAGGAGGACAGAGAACTTAAACATTTTAACCAGCCTTTCAGATTTCCTTCTGATATTCTAAGATGCTAAAACGAAATTACATTCTCCCTATGAGATATCCTTCTAAAAGAAGAGTTACACATGCAGGCAAAAAAAGAATTTTCTTGTAATCATTTTATTACTGGCTAACAGAAAGGGCATTAGGTATTTAGTAGTAATGCTTATTCATCCTGTTCAATCTGAGTACTATAAGTCTTCAAGTTTCACTGCTGAAAAAGCAAGAATATTCTAGCCTAAAAAAAAAAAAAAAAAAAACCAACAAAAAAACCCCAACAAAACAAGCAAAAACCAAAACCAAAACAACAACAACATCAACAAAACACAAAAACCAGATAGAAAGAAAGGGGAAGAAAAAAAAACCAACAACAAAATATACAACAGGTAGAGTAAGAATCCAAATCCTGACTGAAGCAGACATTTCTTCAAAGCACTTGTATTCAGCATCATAAGTTCAGATTAAATCAGGAAATGCACACTGCACAGAAACTGAAATGGTCTTGGTTTGACTTATAAATTATCTTCACACAACAGAACTGCCATTAAAAAGAAACACTTGGCAATGAGAAGCAACAAGATTTTTTCTTTGTAATGTTTTCTTTAGTGATCTGCATGCATTCCTCCTAATTTAGTTTAAAATAAACTACTGATAACAGAAGTCTGATCAAGTAGTACACTGACTGACTTATTCTACCAATCTGAAGCAGAATCAGCTTTAAACCATAGAGTAGTTAAAATCTTTAAATGCATCAGACACGATGAAAACACTAATAGAAAGAGGACATGATTTAAGGTAGTCCTCTAAGTTTTGCACTTGTATGAAATACGTTTATTTTCATGCTTTCTGATCCACTCAGCCCTACAATAAGCAGATATATGGTCTGCTTAGCAAAGACGCTAGTGTAACACATTATGATTCTCTTACCAGCAGCTTTAGAGTCTTTTCTCTACGTTTATGAATTGGTACTGAGCTCTCCAAGAAATTTTATGGTAAGAAGTAAACATGCTACACCCTGTGAGAGTTATTACGTGAATGGTACTGGCCTACAATGAAAAGCTGCAGGAAAATTAGTCATTAAAATGGTAATCTTCATCATTCACTGCTGTGATTGACTACTTCATTATGATCACAGTTTGATATCAGCGGTAACTGGTAGGAGCAATCTCCAAACACAGCAACAATTAAAAAAAAATTAAAACAGCAGAAATAAAGCTTTACTATGCATATAAACAAGGACTAAGACCCAATGACACAGTTTGGTTCAAAAAAAGTTAAAATAAAAATTAGTATCACATAGGATACAGATACATATTCTTTCATACACTTCAGTGGAAATTTGATTTATAGATTTTAGCAAACTGTCATGTCTAGTCCAGGAAACTTTAGTACACCTTCTATGCTTTATTCCTTATATATCCTTCTTTATCCAGAGACAAGTAGTACACTACTACACCATGCGACAAAAAATTGAAAATACCACAATAGAAACTGAGCTCTGTTATTTTTAATGTTTGCACTAAAAAAAACCAAAAAACCTAAAGTAAACACCAACAACAACAAAAAAAAAAACCCACCAAAACTTTTTCTCTGTCCTAATCACAACAGCAAGGGAAACCAATTACTTCCAAAATGCATTAAAGGGAAGGTGATTATAGCAGGTAACAATTTATTCAAATTCTTCAGAACAGACTTGCTCCTTCAGGATTTTTTTTAACAGACCTTTGCACCAAGAAGTTTGTCAGAACACAAAAATTGGGGTATTTTTTGTTTTGCTTTATTTGTTCTCATAATATGTAAAGCAGTCTTGATTTTCCCTCCCTGAAAGCTCAGCAAACAAGAAACTCATAAGTGTTGTTTGGTAAGAAAATTATATATACAGCAGTCTATTTGGTTGGTATAAATTACATTACTAATTTTGACCTATCAGAGTTAAGTCTGAAGAGGTCATCTGGTTGCATATGGCAAAAGAACAAATACAACTAAAATACAGTCTTGCCTTTTTGTCATCTGAATTAAACAATTTTTCCATTTCGAAGGCCAAAGACTTTTTACAAACACAAATAATCTCTTACTGACACAGTAGAAAGTGAAGGAATAACGATCTACAGCTCCAAGAAAAGCACACAGATAAAGTAACTAGAAATTAAGGATGTTTCCCTCTGTCATGATATCAATGCAGAACTTGAAACAGTCCCATAAAATTATGGCTGAGACATTAGAAAAGGTATTAGAAGCAAGTAGGTGATATGACACGAATGTGAACATGAGTTGGATTTTACTTTTTATCTTTACATGTTGTCTAAAGGAATATGAAAGATTTACTCAGATTATTTCAATCTATCACTAAATACATGCATTCAAGAATAGCATCTTGCTGACGAGAAATGCAAGTAGGACTGCTATATGAGTTATGATTGGAAGCGGACTACAACCCTTAATGCAGACTACAAAGCTTAATGCAGAGCCAGACCTCCATGCAGACAGGCTGAAATAGCAGAACCTGTTGTAACATGGATCCACCATCTGGAGGCTGACAGGCTCGTGTGGAGCCTTGCATGCTGTGTGATAATGGCAGGACCAGCACAAGAGGGTGCTGAAGTTCACAAATTCAGTTTTAAAAGAAGAAAAGAAAAAGAAACACCTACTTGCTCTTCCCAGAGTTCAGCGAATTCAGAAAACAGAGATCACAACTATTACAATTCTCTAGGCCACTACAGAGAAGAGAAGGGGGGGATGGGGAGGAACAACAAAAAAACCACAAAACAAAATAAAGAAACAAGTGAGCAGGGAAAAAAAAAAAAAAAGAGTCAGAACAATGAAAGTGAGAAAACTCGTGTGCTGAGTGAAGACATTTTAATCAATAGTTCGGGTTGGAAAGGACCTTAAGATCTTTATTTCTAACCCCCCTGCCATGGGCAGGAACACCTCACACTAAACCATGTCACCTAAGACTCCATTCAACCTGACCTTGCACACTGCCAGGGATGGAGCATTCACAACTTCCTTGGGCAACCCATTCCAGTGCCTCACCACCCTCGCAGTAAAGAATTTCTTCCTTAGATCCAATCTAAACTTCCCCTGTTTAAGTTTGAACCCGTTACCCCTTGTCCTCTCGCTACAACCCCTGATGAAGATGCCCTCTCCAGCACCCTTACAGGTCCCCTTCAGATACTGGAAGGCTGCTATGAGGTCTCCACACATCTTCTCCAGGCTGAATCAGCGCCAACTTCCTCAGCCTATCTTCATACAGCAGGTGCTCGAGCCTTGTGATCATCCTCATGGCCCTCCTCTGGACTTGCTCCAACAGCTCCATGTCCTTGTTATGTTGAGGACACCAGAACTGTACACAATATTCCAAGTGAGGTCTCACAAAAGCAGAGCAGAGGGGCAAAAAAAGAATAAAGAGGGGTGGGGAAACTAACCAAGGAAAACGATGATGCAAAAATACCCAAAACAATTGCTCACAACCAATGAACCAATTCTCAGCCAGTCTCCAACCAACAGCAAACAAAAAACCAAAAAACAAGACAAACAATAACCTAAAGAAAAAAAAGGGCACAAGAAAAACAAAGCCAAAAAACCAACCAAACAAAACCCCAGACCAACACACCTTCAAATAAATAAGCCCAGTTCTGAATATACACATAAAGTAACAGACACATCAGGAATATTTTCTAGTTGAGCTAATCAACAAGATTTTTTGAAAGAAATTACACTTTTTTTTTTGGTATCTTTTTAATCCTGAACAATATAATATCCCTCACCTTTATCCCACCATTCCCCACTGGTAAATAAAACTACAAGTAGGAAAGTAATTTTTTATGCCAGAGATGTAAAATAAGCTATACAAATAGATAAGGGAAGATGAGCCATTACCTTACTGCAAAATACACAAACTATTGGTAGCCTCCTAAATCTTTTGATGAATTTCTTCACAAATCAGCTGCAATTTTGAAAAACAGCGAACTATACAATATCCAATACTTTGCATAATCAATGGATCTTTAACATCTCCAGCTTCTAGCAAAGCAATCAATTAGGTCAGCTCTCAAATAATCATCAGTAGTGCCCAAGTACACTGCTTAATGACTTCCAATTGTACTGCATCAGCAATCTTTTTTTTTGTTTTGTTTTGTTTGTTTTTTGTGGTTTTGGTTTTTTTGTTGTTGTTGTTTTTTTAGGGAGGAGGGGACAAGAGAGATAGAGGTCAAGAATGAAGTTCTCTGTACCCAGAACTATAAGCAGAATAACAATTATGTTATTTCTATTCCCAAGGTAGTATCTGGAAAATTGTTGTAAGGTTATTTTTGTCTTTCTGGATTCCCAACTCACTCTCTCATCCTCATACATCTCTGCAGAACTACCAGAATATAAATGAGGGCTCAGGCCTCTTCAGGCTCTCCTTGGCAACCTTGTTCTCGGAAAAAAACAGAATGACCAGCTGGACAATCACAAAAATCATCTACCTTGTTCTTTTATCCCTGGATAGTTGGACCCTTAGCTGTCTTAGTCTCATTACCTCAAAATGAGACTTGCAGAGCCAGTCTCTCTCTCTCTCTCTGCAAACTCATTAATTCAATTCCTCTTCTTCTGACCTTCAGAGTATAAATTACTCAGTTGCCAATAAAAATATTGAAGAAAGACAAAGCATGCAGAGGTAAATGAAAAATCTAAACCACACATTCACCCAAAGGAGGCTACTGTCAATCTACAGCTGCCTCGGAGAGTTTTCTTCAATGAATAAAACACAGCAACAACAAATTATATGAGTAATGCCCTTCACAGGATAATACAAAGTAAGTTATTAAATGGAGGAATGGAAATCAATATAACAAGTAAAGGACAGGATACAAACCAGCTAAAATGCAAATAGCCATGAACTTGACTGAAAGGAGAATAATTGAGTAAATCTGTAAAACAGTCTTGAAATAGGTATTAAATAGTTCTATTAAGAAGAATATGCCATCTCCAAAAAGCAAAATGCGATGAACTTTATTGGTGAAGTTGTGAGTATAATCAACACAGATAAGAATAACTGGACGAGTTTGAAGACTCAAGTAAAGCAAAAAGGATGAAACTGAACAGCATTATGTGAACAGCATTTACTAGAACTTCTGTTACACACTCAGATCTTACCAGCTAGAAATACGTCACAGGAGAAAACACTGGATGTACTGCCTGGTTACTGATTAGTACTACAAGCACCAATTAGATACAGCCATACAAAGAACAAACCATCATATCATCTATCAGGTAAAGTTTTCCTAGAAGAGAGAAGGAACACAGTCTTGCAATGCATTTAGCAAAAGTATCTGAAAGAAGCTCTTTCCAATTCTGTTTACTCATATTCAGACTAGAAAAATATAGAAAAGAGGTACCAAAATCATGAAATAGAATGGAAGCAAATGAGACATTTCAAAAAAGCACAGCGTTTATCAAAGTCAGGATCCGATCTCTCACCTGAGACACGCTAGGAGTTGAGAACTAAGGAAAAATTATCCTAGCTAAGGACAATTATAATCACAGATCTCATGTGGCAATACTGATAACAAAGACTAGGAACTGAAATAAACTTTCACATTTTATAGCACGTCAACTTCCCGGCATTAATACTGTAAGCAATGCAACTATTTTTTGGATCAAAATGGTTTTACATCCGAACAGTACTAAATAATGTCACTAGCTATGGCAGCAAGTAATAGGACTCCCTGACATAACAGGTCTCTCTTCCATAAGTTTCCACTTATTTCTTATGCTAGTTAAAATAACCAGGCAAGTATCACAGGCTTTAGGAACCTCAACGTTTAACGAGAAATTCCAAAAAGTCTGCACTATTTGGCAGAATTCAATTAATATTACTGCACGGGAAGATTGTGCAACAGTGTTGTAATCTCACAGCCATCCTGCCAAAACAGCAGTATACTAGTTTGAGCATACGTAACTCAACTGTAGTCATGGCTGTCAGCATATTTCCTTAGTGGTTTTCACTCTTCTCAATGACTTAAAATGCCAAATAGTCCTCCAGTTCACAACGATAAATCCTTCAGAAAGCACATCACTTTCAAAGATTAAAGCAGAAGCAAAAAAACCCAGAACCACCAAACCCCAAACCAACTACACCCACCAGGCTGGGATTCTCATTCTGCAGCCAGAGTGACTATAGATACATATATTAGAAAGCACCCAGTAGAAAGTAGTTGTTTCAAAAATAAAAATTTATAGTTTGGGGAATAACAAATTTGGTATCTTCCAAACTGCATACACAACAACAACAAAAGCTGATTGGGTAAATGCAAATCAAGGGAGTGTAATAAGAAAACACTTTGCTTTTTGAAGGAAAAGGACAATATCCTTACTATACACCAAAAGCCCTGTATTACAAAAATTGGAATTGCATCTATGCTAATAAACCTTTTGCATTTCCAATTGAGAAAGATCTTATCTAAGGAAGGCACATTTGTTCCCACCTGCTACCAAATCTAATGGCAATCTTCTCATGAGAAACAGATACAGTAAGTGCCTGTGCAAACATTCTTAAGCCAAGGCGCAGTGCTTGGTGGGGTAAAGTCATTTAACAAGGACTGGAAAGACAGGACTACATAACAGCTGACAGTGACTGTCACTAAAATGGTTGTTTTCTCTCAAAGTTAGAACTGTTAGCCTGAAAACCTGTCCCACAATGAGGACAAAGCGTCTGCCTTATTTTGCAGCTGTTTTTATTTCCTGTCTTACTGCTTCACCTCACTGCAAGAACCCCAGGGAACTGGATGTGCAGTTTATTCAAAGCGCTCTTGTTGCTGTAAGAGTATGAAAACAATATCCCAGCTTCACTATGAAACAACCTTGATGATCTGTATAACATTTATCAGAGACTAATAAAATTTGTAATGATACTTGCTGATATGATTGATTGCATTCTTCACTGCTCCAGTTACCTCAAACTAAATTTCCTGTCATTATAATGATGACTTTTGTAAGTGCAGTTTGTTAATTTTTTCCTAAGTCTTTCAACAGCGATCTCACAATAGACTGAAAGTGTTTATGGATCAATAACATCCAAGAATTTTAAACCTTTCAGCTTAGGAGGTGCTGTGACAGAGCATTAGTAGAGAGCATAATTCCTATGTAACAGGAAAATAATACCCAAACCTAGTTTGCACTTATCCAGGACCATGAACAGCTGGAGAATTCTACAGATTCTGAATAATACTGGGTGCTGATGATTCATCATTGTCCCAAAGGACAAAAAAAGAAAAGATTAACAACAAGCAACATGCATATTCAAGACTTACTTGGTCACAGTCTGTCTTGCTGAGCTACTCAAGCGTGCCTGACCTGCTTTTCCCTGACATTTCTTCAGGTAAATTGCAGGATGTAATTATAACCAGAAGGGCTTTGAAAGGAGCCAGAGAAGGTTGAGAGCATTTACCCATCCGGGCTCTAGGCATGATTAAAATGTCTGTATTGCTTTCAGTCTCTGAAAACAGCACATCTTAATTCATACAGGAACCCAGTTAATTGAGTCATGCTGACAATGTACTTCAGGATAGGGTACTTCGGAAGCAACTGTATCTCAGTACAAAGAATAGTACATCTTCTGCGTAAGATCAGGAAGTTTTTCTCATTCCCAGCCAGGTTCACAAATGTCACAGGCCCAAATGCTCTAAAAGGATCTCTCTTCAATAATTCAAAGGCAAAACTGAGACAATTGCCAGGAAAGAAGAAATCTCTCTGCAGATGAACTCTGTTTGCTAAAACTTGAAACAAAAATAAGGCAGCCTTCAACAAGAACTTCATTTGGACAGGTTTAGGCACCAAGTGAGAATTACTGATATATACCAGTTACAGACACTGCCAAAGATGGCACACCAAATTGCTACAAGAATACCCTCTGGTGGGCTGCCAGACACCCATCCAGCCACTCTCTTGCACCTTCTCCTCAAGAGGACAGGGGAGACAATAAGGTAGAAAAGCTCATGGATCAAGTTAAAGAGGTCACTCACTGATACTGTCACAGGATGGTCAGACTCAACTCCTCCACCTCCTCCCCTCCCAAAGAGTGCAGGGGGATGAGGAATGGGAGTTGAAGCCACTCCATAACAGCTCCTGTCTGCTACTTTTTCCTCCTCACACTCATTTACTGCTTCAGTGTGGGGTCCTTCCTGTAGGATACAGTCTTTGATTAACTTCTCCAGCATGGATCCATTATAGCAGATGCAGACCTTCAAGAACAGACTGCTCCAGGTAGGTCACACATGGGCCACAGTTCCTGCTCCTGTGTGGGCTTCCCTCCACAGGCCACAGCTCTAGGAGGCTGTTTTGGTACCTGTTCTCTCTCTATGGCTGCAGCATCCCTCAAGGCATCTCCACGGGCTACAGTGTGGAAACACGCTCCACCACGGTCTTCTCCAGGGGCTGCAGGGCAAATCTCTGCTCTGGTGTCTGGAGTACCGTACCCCCTTCCCGCCTTCATCACTGGCCTTGGTGCCTGTAGGGCTGTTCTCACACTCTTCCTTACTCCCCTCTCACAATCTGCTGTGCAGCATCTTTCCCCCTTTCTTAAATGCATTTCTGAAAGGCAGCAATGTCCTGGCTGAGGGGCTCAGCTGTGCCCTGCACTGGATCTGCTGGAGCTGGCTGGAATCAGCTGTGTCCAGCACAGGGCAGCCCCAGCTGCTTCTCACAATAGCCACCCTACAGCCTCACCATTGCCGTCACCTCACCATAGACACGACCACACTCACAAATGAACAAAAAATCCCCAAACAACCAAAACTAGAAAAGAGTCCAGTAAACTCCCTGGGACTTGACTAGATAAGAGCAAGATAAACATACTATATAAGGCATCTGAAGGTGGCAGGCAACTAGACGTGGATTTCTCATCAGTGACTTGGACTCCAGGAAGTCAAGGTTCAAACCCACACCCTGACACATACTTCCAGATTCTAATACACAAAAACATTTTATAGCAAAGTTATATATATTGGCTGATATCACTTAAAACGCATTACCTAGCTCTGTTTTCATTAGCCAGTCTCCACAGTTTTTACTAAAAGTGCTACATTATTCCATTACACAGAAGCAGATTCAACTCCTTCAGGTTGTGAAGATGACAGATGTGACCTGACGCAACATCATGAAAGGCTGCTAATCAATTCAATCCCACTATTCTGCCTTTACCACTGAAGCACTGCTTTAGCTTTAAAGACCTCTCAGTTGAAATCACAGCAACTTATTCATAATATTTTCAACTATAAACTATAATTTCATGTACATCAATTACACCTTTTTTAAAGTTAAAGCAGAATCTTCAGAAGCTACACTACAGAGGAAAAAAGTGGAGTTACAAGCAAAACTATGAACATCCCCAGTACTAGATGCACATGGTCTTTTAAGGTGGTAATAGTTTTTCACTTACTTTTTAGTAAGGCCTTTCCACATTTAGCAGTTCTGAATACCTGAGTATATAAAGCTATGCAAAGCATTGCAAAGCTATGTATAAAACTACACATAAAACCTCAGCCTAAGAAACACATCTGTGCTAGTACATAACAACATCGTGACCTATAAAAATAGAATATATACTCTATATTATAAAATACATCATGCATATACACATTTGCCAAAAATTACATTTTCAGACAGGTCAGCAAACAGTATGTCTCTGTCTCTAACTTGGTTATGTAAAAATAATGGAGAGAAAATACATTTACTATAAATACATCATTGCTGGTTTCCTTAACATTTTCAAAGATGGAAGTCACTTATCTTTTGTGCATTTTGTTCTAGCTGTGTTGCTTTGTGCCAAGTTAAGTCATACTTTCTATGTTTACATCCCTGAAGTGCTTGCAGAAAATTTGGAGCTCAAAGGCACAAACAGTTAAAGAATTAGTACTGCACTGACAGCATCTAAATAAGACTATATTGTGCTGTGCCTGCTAAAACTGGAACCAGATCATTCAGAAAACTGACAATAATTTTCTGATTACTGGAATTTATCAACATCAGTGATAATTTTGAAGGGACTTAAAAAAAAGAAAAATCACTATTCTCCTCTTCTAATTAGATTTGAATGGATACCCAAATAGATGCCTTTGACAAAAACACAAGAAATCTTCCAGTTGAGAAAGACATACTGTTGTAAACAAATCAATCAAATCTCCTTTCACTGTTGCATATACAAGGTGGAAGACCACAGACCTCTCTTCTTACTTGCAAAACTTACACCAAAAGACATGATATACTCTCAGAGAAGGACTGAACTACTTTCCCCTCATCATTAACCAACAGTGAGAACTAGAAATAACATCTGAGCCTTTCCTTTGGGAGGGGGGAGGGAAGCGCACTATTTCTTACACTTCTGAATTAGGCATGTTTAACTCTAGAGCCTCTTCTTAATTGTTAAATTTTGTCTGGGAAATAAAATGTTTTGTACCCACAACATGTATCAATGTTTTGTACTAACTTTTGTGCCTATTCATATTTCAAACACAAGCTTCTCACACGTAAAAAATACGGAGATGGACTTTAGCAAAGCCTGTTCTGACAGGACAAGGGGTAACGGTTTTACACTAACAGAGGGTAGATTTAGTCTAAGAAGACATTTGTTTATGATGTGGGTGGTGAAACAGTGGCACAAGTTGCCCAGAGAAGCTGCGGCTGCCGCATCCCTGGCAGTGCTTAAGGTCAAGGTGGACAGGGCTTTGAGCAACCTGGTCTACTGGAAGATGCCCCTACCAATGTCAGGCAATGTAGGGTTGGAACTGGATAAGCTTTAAGGTCCTTTCCAAACTAAACCAGCATGTGATTCAATGATTCTATGATCTCCTCATAAGAAAGTGCCTGATTAGCTGATGCTACACAGTTGTCAACTATTTTCCTGTACTAAAAATGTATGAAAGTTATTAATAAAGATACTAACAATGCAAGAAGCTTATTAACCAACTAGAAAAACACACAACCCCAACTGCCCTTAATTTCAGTGTATATTTGATGTCAGCATATATGTGGGCAAACAAAATACCTACCTTTTTAACTACTTCATAATAATCTATTATTCAACTCTTTGCTATAATTTAAATGAAATCTCTTAATATCTATTATCATATGTCCACTTTGCTACATTTTCTTTTAAAATACAAAGATAAAACGCAAGAGACACACAGGAAAAATCAAGGTTAAAAATCTGACACACAAGTTAAAGGTATTAAGACTTTAAGAAATATTTTAAATATTTTTTAGTCACGTTCTAAGTAATACCCCCATTTAAACATTCATTATGCAACAACTATATAAAAATATGCTAAGTAATGTTACTAAAATAAAAGAAAATTGACTAAAATCTATTTATCTGCCTTAACATGATCTCTGCATATGAAAGGAAATAAGCATAAAAAACATTTAATAAAGCTAACCTTAAATATACAACAGCATACTAAAGAGCAGTTTCACTAATGACCAAATTATTCTTCCACACATAATTAGCTATAATCAACATTATAAAACAAAGGCACGAAAGTTACTTGCTTGTTTACACAACAGTAACGCAATGCTATTCCTCTTTAGATAAACCTGACAATGAATCAAGAAATTTAAATGTGTACAGAACAAACAGATTATTTTCTGGTCACTTTAATAAAATAAATTCCAACTATTAAGGCTTCTACACTATACTTAGCATGGATGACTGCAAAAAACATGAATTAATTATTGCTTAATATAACAACATTTTCAAAGATATATTAAGCTCAACAACTTGTGTTATTTCACTTTTTAAACTTAACTGATGACTCACTGCCCCTACCCTTTCATTTCAGTTGAGCAATCTGGACATCCATAAATCCATGGGTCCAGATGGGATGCACCCGCGGGTGCTGAGGGAACTGGCGGAAGTCATTGCTAGACCACTCTCCATCATCTTCACCAAGTCTTGGGAAACGGGAGAGGTGCCTGAGGACTGGAGGAAAGCAAATGTCACTCCAGTCTTCAAAAAAGGCAAGAAGGAGGATCCGGGTAACTATAGACCGGTCAGCCTCACCTCCATCCCTGGGAAAGTGATGGAACACCTTATCCTTGATGCCATCTTAAGGCATGTCAAGGATAAGAGGGTTATGAGGGGCAGTCAACATGGCTTTACCAAGGGGAAGTCATGCTTGACCAACCTCCTAGCCTTTTATGAGCAAATAACATTGTGGATGGATGATGGCAGAGCGGTGGATGTGGTCTACCTTGACTTCAGGAAAGCATTTGACACAGTCTCCCACAGCATCCTCATAGCTAAATTGAGGAAGTGTGGCCTGGATGATCAGGTAGTGAGATGGACTGCGAACTGGCTGAAGGACAGAAGCCAGAGAGTTGTAGTCTATGGGGCGGAGTCCAGTTGGAGGTCTGTATCTAGTGGAGTGCCTCAAGGGTCAGTACTGGGACCAGTATTATTTAATATATTCATCAATGATTTAGATGAGGGAATTGAGTGTACTGTCAGCAAGTTTGCTGATGACACTAAGCTGGGAGGAGTGGCTGACACGCCAGAAGGCTGTGCTGCCATCCAGCGAGACCTGGACAGGCTGGAGAGTTGGGCAGGGAGAAACTTGATGAAATATAACAAGGGAAAGTGTAGAGTCCTGCATCTGGGCAGGAACAACCCCAGGTTCCAGTATAAGTTGGGGAATGACCTGTTAGAGAGTAGTGTAGGGGAGAGGGACCTGGGGGTCCTAGTGGACAGCAGGATGACCATGAGCCAACACTGTGCCCTTGTGGCCAAGAAGGCCAATGGCATCCTGGGGTGTATTAGAAGGGGGGTGGTCAGTAGGTCGAGAGAGGTCCTCCTTCCCCTCTACTTGGCCCTGGTGAGACCGCATCTGGAATATTGTGTCCAGTTCTGGGCCCTTCAGTTCAAGAAGGACAGGGACCCGCTGGAGAGAGTCCAGCGCAGGGCGACAAAGATGATTAAGGGAGTGGAGCATCTTCCTTATGAGGAAAGGCTGAGGGAGCTGGGTCTCTATAGTTTGGAGAAGAGGAGACTGCGGGGTGACCTTATTAGTGTATATAAATATATAAAGGGGGAGTGTCATGAGGATGGAGCCAGGCTCTTCTCAACGGCAAACTATGATAAGACAAGGGGTAATGGGTATAAACTGGAACACAAGAGGTTCCACTTAAACTTGAGAAGAAACTTCTTCTCAGTGAGGGTGACAGAACACTGGAACAGGCTGCCCAGGGAGGTTGTGGAGTCTCCTTCTCTGGAGACATTCAAAACCCGCCTGGACACATTCCTGTGTAATCTTATCTAGGTGTTCCTGCTCTGGCAGGGGGATTGGACTAGATGATCTTTTGAGGTCCCTTCCAATCTCTAACATACTGTGATACTGTGATACTGTGATTTCCTACATTTTAACTTGTTCTTTAGTCATTCGAAGATATTTCCTCGTATCCTACTAATGTGCTTAGTCTCCTGAGAAGTTTTCAATGGGTGACTATAAAAAAAACATAATCTTTTGGAAATCCAAATGGATTTTATCAATCAAAACATTTTTTCTATGATTTTTAATCCTTTCAAAATAATTCTCTTTTTAAACACTCCTCCCAAATGGATCTTACTTAAGTGTCCACAAATTCAATTCTCCTGTTATTGTTTCAGCTACTTTGTCCAGCGTATTTGCATGGCTTACTGTCCCATAATTCCCTGGATAATGGACAGAAATATTTAAACCAACAAAAATAAACAAACAAAATACCATTTGTCACCCTGCAGTCCTCAGTGGATAAGGCAGCCTAGCAAGAGGTTATATATGTCCATTGGTAATTCAGGTATTTTATGCTGGAGTTCCTTGAAGAACTCTGCATTGAATGCCAGATAGTCCAGCAACTTGTTCATGATCACTTCACTACAAATATGAAGGTACGTGCATATGCTCCACACTTTAAGAATTCCAATTGCAAACACAACCTCTGGTGAGCTCTCTGTGACGGAAGGTTCTGGACTGGGAGACTTCCACAGTGAATAGTATTGCAAGAAATTAATTTCAAATCTGTACAAGCTGACATTACAACCTCCCCAACATTTCCACACCAATGCCATTTGCAGAAAGGTTCCTCAACAGCTTCCTTCTTTTGCTAGCTGTTCCTCATACTGTTTTTTATTGCTTTACTGCATACTTAATCTGCCAGATTTTATGATGCTGTTTCCTTCATCTGATTATAATTCAACTTTTAATGGCTGCCTTGTTGCCTCCAGTGATTTCTCTCACCAACATGTTTAACGTCCCTTGTTAACTTTTTCTCATTTTCTTAAATCTTTCTTATTGTGTGCTTCCTCAGGTATCTTCCATTGGCTACAGGGATTTAATTTTCTTTGCTGCACAATCTACCTTCTTTTCAAAAAGCTGTTTTGTTTTACATATTTCCTTGAAGTTGTGCACACTAACACAGTGGACGCGTGTTATTCTGCTGTTCATTTTTTTTCTGTTTCGTCCATTTTTTATATTGATTTGCAGTATGTAATGGTTAGTTCTACTAACGGGTGCTCATACTGCAAGATTGTGCACTCAGCACTGCCCCTTCTCCCCCTTAGTCAAATCCCCTCTTACATGCTACATAATCAGTTCTAGTATATCACTGACAGTCTATAAATCTCACTTTAGTTGCATCTCAGTGTGGAATTCTCCTGTAACTGTTGTCTCCCTTGACTACCGTAATTCAAGACCACTGTTCTTCTCGTTCTCTTGTCTCTCAGTGTATTATGTAAAGCCAACGCCACCACGTTGGTCAAGTTGTCAGTAACCAGAAACTACTATATCATTCCTGTTCAGGCCTAGCACTTCTACCTTTAAAATTCTGCATTGTGTGGTGATCATTTTGTTAATTTGATCCAATCCTAAACTCTCCTAGTATGCACCACTACCTTCATGACCTGACTGCCCTCATTCCCACTTAGGTTAAGAGATATCAGTTACACATGTCTTCATATATAGAACTTATTAGAAGCAAAATACACATCAAACAATTTTTCCCTGTGCATCATTCCATGGCTGTATAATACCAAATAAAGGCAGAACATTTTTTCAAAAAAGCTAAAATTCAAAGAATACTGGACAAAATATGAAGAAGTTGAATGTCCTGGACCACTACACCCCAGTCTTTCATAAAAAAAGGTGTTTGATTTAGTCAGATGCTAACATAATGATAAAACCTCTTTTTTTTTCCTGTCAGTCTTTCAGAGTGAAAATTTAAGAAAATTTCACACAAGGTAAACATTTTTTGCATTAGAAAAATCAAAAGAATTCTTCCATAACATGAAACTATTTTTTCTCCTGGCTCACATTTAAAAACACTATTTCCTAAATGTAAAGAATCAAATTCATCTTTTAAGTTAAAACAAGTAAAAAACAGAGCATAATACCTATTCAGAACTAAAAATAAAATAGAAAATAAATTAAAAACAAAAAAACACAAAAAAGAATGCTGAAATTTTGGTTAGAGTTTTTCCTCACTACATCAAATTTAATGTTTGTGCGTTTGTTGTTGTTTTTTTTTTTTATCTTACTGCAATGGACACTCAATGGAACTCAGCGCATTTCTAACCTGAAAGCCTCTGTTTGTTAAATGCTAGAACAGAAGTTCACTTAATAGACTAACAGAAATATTTACCTAATACTGGCAGGTTTCGAAACAACAGTCTAAACCAGATTGTCCTGGATCCATTACCATGATAACTACACAGAAATATAAAATAAATACATAGTAAATTTAAGATTTTTCTAAAATATAAACATATAATAAATATAAATACATTCTGAAAAATTTTAAAGTGCCTCTCTTCAAAGAAAACCCTTTACTAGCCTTTCATCCCTTTCCACCCCAATCTTGTAGGTTGCCTCACTTCCACTTTTTATGAAAATTTTTCTTAAAATAAGCCAAGCAGTCAAGAAATATTTGCTATTCTAAATGCACTATGAAGAAGATATATTTACAACAGGAAACTTAGATACATAAAACTCCACTTTAAAAATTTAAAAATCCCGCATCCCAAACTTCACACAAATTGCACACGCAATGCAATTCTTGCTTACAAACTACAGCTTTCTAAACATAGACAGAATTGCTGTACATGAAGGTTAAAGATCATTTCCCTTCTACTGTATATAAATGCAAACTCAAATTCATGAAATAGCTTTATACTAATGGGAAGTAAAATGCTTCTTCTGCAAATATATAAAGTCTAAGCCACAAAAATGTATGTTAATCTACCTTGTATAGCCTACTTGGAAATAGTAATATTATAAAAAGTAACCATTGCTTACTAATGCCACATTCATACACCAGAACTCAAAATAAATATATCCATCATTAATATACTATTTCTAAACTACATGTTTTCATTTTCTAAATTAAATGTTTTCAAAAAAATTACCACAATATTGTGACTGCAATATTTCTGTATGAAATCTTTTAACTTTAGATGGAAAAAGCAATCTTCCATATGAAGACAGGCTGAGAAAGTTGGGGCTGTTCAGCCTGGAGAACAGAAGGCTGCGTGGAGACCTCATAGCAGCCTTCCAGTATCTGAAGGGGGCCTATAAGGATGCTGGGGAGAGACTCTTCATCGGGGACTGCAGTGATAGGACAGTGGGTTCAGACTTAAACAAGGGAAGTTCAGGTTAGGTATAAGGAAGAAGTTCTTTACTGTAAGGGTGGTGAGGCACTGGAATGGGTTGCCCAAGGAAGTTGTGAATGCTCCATCCTTGGCAGTGTTCAAGATCAGGTTGAACAGAGCCTTGGGTGACATGGTTTAGTGTGAGGTGTCCCTGCCCATGGCTGGGGGGTTGGAACTAAATGATCTTACGCTCCTTTCTAACTAAAACCATTCTGATTCCATCATGCTGTGCAAGCACCTGTTTAGCAACAGCCACCTCAGGTTTCAATATAGAATACAGAAGTTGTATCCACGGTTTGCAGGAGAGCACCATAAAGAAAAACGTATGTGCAAGACACTTACAGTCTTTTGACTATAAGTCTTTTGACAGATTGCGTATTTCCTCAATCACTCGTTTTTCTGCTTACATTAAATAAAGATAACCTGTTATTTTTATGGCATCTCATCCCAAATAGTACAGAAAACAAACATAAAACAAAAAAAAAATCCTAGCTTTCTAAATTCAAACTGCTCAAGTAACACTAAAAAGAGACATTTACTTCAGAGACAAACATTTTTCACGAAGCACAAATGTGTATCTGGCCAAGACAACAGTCACGCAAACAGATATATTGCAGCCAATCAGTCATTAAATCTGTTTTAGTGACCTAAAAATGAAGATATTTTTCTTATTGATATCCAAATTTTAATAATTTAGAACAACTTACAAGCCTTACATTTTCACCACACTATTTAATTTCAACATTCACTTCTCTACAGGACAAAAATTTCACATTTGCAAGTCTACTGACTGAACTAACGAACGTTTAGCAGCTACTCCTTCTTAAGAAATACATCAGAAGAAAGAGAAGTAAAAAAAGAGATACACTACACAATCATATCTGAAGACTCAAAGTCCTTCCCATGAACATATTTTTCAAATTTTTGTACAAGATCAGATAGTCAAGATCAATTACATAATAACAGTATCAGCTTCAAGGAAAACTAGAAAAAATAATCACTAAGAAAAGATGTAATTAATTAGTCTTACTAAACTTTGAAATTTGACTGAAGATATTTTTTTTTCCTAGGATAACTCAATCACATTATTCTGAAAGAGGAAAATTTTAATTACCTCATAGCTCAAAGGTATACATTTATTTTTTTTTAAATATCTACAGGTATCCAAGTTCACAGAAAAATTACTCTTACTAGTCCACCAGTAAAGAACTGGCTTGCTGAGTTTGAGAGATAATTGTTTCAGCCACAGGATTAGCTTTGTTTCTTATTTTTCATGCAATACTTGGTTACCTTAGGCAACTATCACCGAATTACAAAGAAATGATAGGACAATGCTAAAACTCTTACCCATCCCAAGCTTCCTGACCTTTGGGAAACTTTATGTCCAAAGCTTCAGACTTAAATCCTTGAAGGACATGGAACTGTTGGAGCAAGTCCAGAGGAGGGCCACAAGGATAAAAGGGCTGAAGCATCTCCTATATGAAAACAGGATGAGAAAGTTGGGGCTGCTCAGCCTGGAGAAGAGAAGGCTGCGTGGAGACCTCATAGCAGCCTTCCAGTATCTGAAGGGGGCCTATAAGGATGCTGGGGAGAGACTCTTCATCAGGGACTGCAGTGATAGGACAGTGGGTTCAAACTTAAAACAGGCGAAGTTTAGGTTACATCTAAGGAAGAAGTTCTTTACTGTGAGCATGGTGAGACACTGGAACAGGTTGCTCAGAGAAGTGGTAAATGCTCCATCCCTGGCAGTGTTGAAGGCCAGGCTGGACAGGGCCTTGGGCGACATGGTCTGCTGTGAGGCATCCCTGCCCATGGGGGTTGGATCTAGATGATCTTATGGTCCTTTCTAACCTAATCCATTCTATGATTCTATGCTGTGCAAACACCTGTTTAGCAACAGCCAGAACATTGGTGTGTTATCAACACTGTTCAGCCACCAATGCAAAGTTCAGCACCATATGGGTGACAATAAAGTTGACTCAAATCCAGCAAGACTCCAAGGACAGAGTGCTCCAACTGGGGGTTAGCCATCTATGTGAGCCCTCCCATTAAGTGTATCCCATTAAGGTAACATTAGGCCTCGTCAATACATGCAATATTTATAAAAGCAAAAGATGAAAATGGCTTACAGAACTTTTAGCTTCCATGCTTTCCTCTAGATCCCAAAATTTAACTCATGTTTCTATTATGATTTTAAAAAATATTCAAATTAACATTCCTAAGATATGAAGTATTATTTAGCATT
Source organism: Psittacula echo (assembly GCF_963264785.1). NCBI lineage: Eukaryota > Metazoa > Chordata > Aves > Psittaciformes > Psittacidae > Psittacula > Psittacula echo. Next base: position 70,647,225 of record NC_137742.1, on the reverse strand, counting down.
AATTATTTCTATAAAATGCTTTGCTGCAACATTCTTTCTAGCCTTGAAATAACTTAAGATCCTCAAAGTCTATTTTTCTTAATACACTTAAATTTCTGCAGTATTTGTAATGATTAATTTCAGGGGTTTTCCTGGTATTTATCTGCTTAGTAGAGCTTAAGACAATAAGCTGTACAATTGATCTGGTACCTCTGACAGCTTGTCACACAACTGTCATAGTTTCCTGTTTTGTGTCAAAATCTGTTTGCTCAACCCCTGACAGATGACAAGAAAGTTTGAAGAGTTATATCTATAGCAAAATGAAGCCCTAATAGGGAAAATACATACTTTTGGACTATTACAGTACAGATTTGTGAGCTTGCTAATACTGAACAAGATACCTGTTGCCATAGGTAACTCAAAGCATGAAACACCTATCACACACTTTTACCTTATCATCAAACATAATCATCAACTTATCAGTGTTGTATCTTCAACCACACCTCTTGTCAAAGACATATCTTGCATTTCTGGCAGACCCTATCAAAATTTGGGTATTTGTTCCGAACTATGTCATCCCCTTTTATGCATATGAAGTTAAGAGGCATTTTCTATCTAATGCATTGCTTTGAAACCATAAACATCAAATCCATTTAAGCTGACATAGAACTTCACTGCAAAAAAACAGGTGGGGGGAACAATTCAAGAACTGTAATTAACGCATCTATATAGGTTCCCCCTAAAATCTACTCACTAAAGTTTCTAAAGAGAAAAAAGCTCTTTCTTACCATAGCTGAGCTTCTAACGCTTAATGTTTAAAGGATTTTATTAAAAGAAACAAAATAACATATCCAAGAGAGTGGCACCACATTTCAGTGGCATACTGTTCTCTCTCTAAAAATTTAAGTGTTTTTCCTCAATAATGAAAACAGGAAGAGAATAAAGTGACACAAAACAAATCATCCGTTTGTAAAGATTCTGAGAAAAACAGGGATTTCAAATCTTTCATGCATCAAATAGGTTTTAGCTGAATTACAGATATTCTATTATTTGGTTTCAACAAAAAATCTTCAGTGAACACAAGAAGGTAAGGACAATCAATCCCATGTCCTAGACTATCCATTATTTTTCTAAGCCAACAAATTCATATAACTGTGTGACAGAATAACATAATTTGTCATTCTGGCAGTAAGTTAGATTTTATTTATATTTTTTAAAGTCTTGTAATATTCAGTAAAAACACACTACAACAGTGAACCAATATTTAAATTATTTCCCCTAAGCATCCTCCAACCATGTTTTCTAATTTTGTTGTTCTTGAACATGCTTTTAAAAGACCTTGGGAAGGTTGGGATAAAGGAGGAAAAGATATGTTTTACTTAGGTATAACACTACATCTACACTTCTTCCCTCCAATGACAGATTAATTTATTCCCCAGTTTCTACACCACATTACACTTGAGGTTGGGAAGGTGGGAGAGTACAGGGGAGAAGGGGCAGCAGCAAGCACCCCAGGAAGTTAAAGCTGCCCAAAATATTCTAAAATATACTTCAGGAGAAAGTCCAGAATGCAAAACAATTACATAGTGAAATAACCACATGAAGCCACTGGAACTGGATTCAGAATAAAGAAAAATTCCTGCTATTCCTCCATTCATTTGGTGTAAAGACAGAGTAACACTTTAGAACTAAAAAGGAAAGGAATTCAATGTTGACACAAGGTGGACAAAGGCAGGAACATGAAATTTGTGGAGGTAGGTATGATGTTGAATTTTCAGGTGAGCTAAGGTAATTTGGAAACAAAATTATACAATAGCAGAATGATTCAGAAGTGACACAAATAAGCGACAAAATCAACAACTGCATCTTTAATTACAGGAAGAAATTATTTTAATGATATTTCCAATCTAACAGTCCTAACTATATACACTGGTTATATATAGTTACATATATATATATATTGACTTCAGGTTTCTTTTTTTAAGTATTTAATACCAATATTATTGATGGCAGGTCTTCAGCTATCAATTTGGATGTTATCTGTTAGTGTCCAACCGAGACTCTGGGTTTACCTCCTCAAGTATACTGCAGACTACAAAGAGAATTTTACAAAGACAGGACAAAGGCAACAACTGTGTTCTACCCCCCTGATCCCGAATTAGCTATATACTCCATGCTCATATCAGTTCTCCAAAACTGGAGAGAGCAGGGTTGCATCCGATTCCAGCTACATTATTTGGTAGTTTCCATAAGAGCCATGTGTATAACATTCAGTGACACCAGAATTTTAGCATGAAGTAGAACATCAACAGATCTCCATGTATTAGTCTCACAGACCACTTAAAAGAACAAAATTTTACATTTTTTTAATCTGAACCAATGTTTAGTAGGCACTATTCTAGTTCCCACTATTCTCTTATAGTTACTTAGTTCTATGGTTACAAGATCAGAAAGCACATATGTAATCCTCTAGCTATAAAATACATAAGTGGAGGTAAATGAATTCTTAGAATAAATATGTGTTTTTAATACCCTGAAAATTATGACATTAATTACAGTCACCATCAAAATACAATTAGAAAAATATCCTACGAGAAGGCAAAAGAAGCTTTAATTCTTGTGGGCCTGAGGATCTGAGGTAGCAAAAAAAGTCTGGGCTTCATGAAGCTTTTCTTTGTTTGGTACACTTCAAAAGGATTAACTACTCCGTATTTACAGGGTACTTTAGAAATGCAGAGAATTTTATAGGAGCTAGGTATTACTATTCAAAGCATTCTGGCCAATAAGCTAAATACAAGATACTATCCTTTTCCAAAAAATCAAATGCATTAAAAAGAGGATTTTCAGAATTGCTGGACTGCAGTTCCAACCATATTTCTCTAGAAAATAAAAACTTGCAAATAGGGCAGTATCTCTGAACTTTCTCTACACCATTCACATTTCATTATCTTAGTGAACTGTTGAAAAAGTCAATATTCTTTGCTTGCTTACCTTAAAAATGCATAAGAATTTTCTCATTCATCTGTCTTTATTGTAACCACCCCTCCCCAAAACTGTCAGATGAATTATTCAGATACCATTCCATGACTACAATACACATTAGTACATGAACTGACAATATTCTTACAACTTCCAACTATGTTTTTCCATTCTATTTATCGCTACATCATCTTTCTTTGTCCTTTATTTAAAGACTTCTCAATATACTTACTTTATATATAAAAAAGGTCAACATTTGAAAACATACAAAAATCTTAGTCCAGTTTCTTATTCTTTCTAATAATTATTAAATCACTGATATGTGGAGCTCTTACACACAAAGTCTGGAAGAAATAAAACCTATGGTTTTGATTTTTGAAATAAAAAAAAAATCCTATTTTTGGAAAAAATACTCAATTTATCAAGCACTACAACCTCATTAATTTCTCTGTCTCCACCAGTGCAATGAAATACTGCTACGCAGCAGATGAATGGATATTCCAAGTATTTGCCTCACTGGAATGAGTAACAGGCTGTGCTAGCCAAGTGTACAACAGAAGGAGGATGATCAGACACCGGATCAGGTTGCCCAGAGGGTCTTCAGTACCTTCATCCTTGCAGATAATAAAGGTCACCTGGACAACCTGCTCCAGCTTTGACCAGGAGGCTGGACTAGATTAAGTTCAGGAGGTCTATTCCAATCTACATCCTTTTACAACAGACGATTCCAGGAATTGTATGACTACATTCTTTTTACTTAATGTTAATTACTGCCAAATATTTTTGCATATAGCTTAAGAGCTATCCTGACTCCCAGCTATATTAATGCATTTTCAAGATTCAAGTTTGAACAATTCATGTAATACCTTCCAGGAGGCTTATGTCTCAATCATGAAGCAGACTGAAAATACTAAGTGCTTGAAGAACAGTTCACGAGGTAGCTCTTATTAGCAATGTTATGACAATGGGGAAATCAATGCACAAAGGAGTCAGGTGAGTTACCCAAGACGACAAGGAAACCTTGTCCTATTTGGAAAACTCCAGTGCTACAGCATCCAGAAGATCTTATCACAGAGGGAAAATAAACATTTCCTCTGCCTTGACATTCTGCAGGCTTTCACAGCCAGCTCCTTCTGGCAGTGAAAAAAAATCACTTCAGCTTCCAAGTCACATACATATATTGTCTATGTATTGCCCACCTATTTTCAGTTCTAATCTTGTCTTTGGCACAGGACCACATGATAAAATTGTAAAATAATAATTTGATATTTTAGGTAGTAACTGAAAATATGAATGCTACTTTAAATATTTTTATGTCTCTGAAGTGACATATACACAAAAGCAGCAAGGAAAGGCAGGAAAAAAATAATTATAATCAAATTTCAAACAAGCAGTTAGCACATGAGCTGGTGTGCAACAACAAGCATTCTTAATTAATGAGTGTAAAAAGCTAAAATAAGCGTCATTTTTCCAGCAAAGTACTGTTTTTCTTTTTATCAAGAGCCACATGTTTTCACAAAGAAAGGGAACAGAATAAGCTCATTTCAAGGTCAAAATGATGCATGTTTAAATTTTGTTAGTTGTAAATATAATATTACTATCAAAAGCCAGTGAAGTCATACATCATCTTGTACACTCTGACAAGGTTCCCCGATATCAATTCTGAATGACAGATAGATTAATCACACTCCAGTTTGACAAACTGCAGTGAAAAATGTGACTCGTAAGTACAAAATTCGAGAGTTCAGCCATCTACATCAGATAATAAAGATTCAAAGACCTCTTTTCATCAGTGTAATTTGATTAGTCCCTCTTTAGAAACGAGCACTTTCTCTTGTGATGAGGTGCTTGCTTTTACGTACCTTTTTTCCCCTTCTCTCTGGATTTATTATTAGCCATATACCAAGATAAAAAAGTGAATAGTAAAGTGGCAATCTGGTTTGTTTTATTTGAGCTATAAAGAGCAAATGGAGCTGCTCCCTTTCAACATTGTATGGATCTTACACAGTTAACATTAGGCAAGAACAGGAAAAAAGGGACTTACTCAAACAAAACACCTACTACGCAGAAAGGACTATGAAATAATCATATTATGATACATTTTATATTGTACAGCCTGACCTTTAGAATTAATTCTTTTCAGCTACTCTGAGTTACTTTTACCTAAAAAAAAAGTAAACATATATTTTAAATAACCTTCACAAAATGGTGAATCTAAGTGAGATGCTACACTAAAGCACAAAAGAGAAAGGAAGACCTAAAAACAAAGCTACACAAAAGAGACGTTACCTTAATGTTCACAGCAGCAAGAAGATAGTCTAGCTTATCACAGGATCAAAACAATTACCTAATACACATACAGGAAAAAGAAATGGTGTAAATAACCGTCTTTGATTGCTAATGATCTCAAGATACATGAAACCACCCAAGGTGTCATGTTACCGTTCCTCTCATTACACACCTTAACCATTCTTCACAACAATTACATTGCACACTAAATGCTTTACAGTTATCAGAATTTTACATTAGATATAGCACAAACAGATGATTTTTAATATGAAGCTATCCAGCATCAAACCTGAAATTGTTTGCATGCTGCCTCTCAAGATTATTTCTGTAACTTGGGAAACAGAAAAGAATATTCTTTCTATTGATATCTTGCATAGCATACATTAATTTTTAATACTTTGTAAGTACTACTATTCAAATTAATACTGCAGAACAAGCAGTATTAATAAGCAAATTGTGACAACCACATCTGTGTATACAAATGGCCAGTATGAAACCACCTTTGCAATTCTGAAGTACAGCAATGACTATTCTACAGAGCTAGAGTTGATGATAACTAAAACTACTTTTTTTTTAATGAATTGCATTTATTAGATATGAAATTACAATTCTGAAGAATAACCACATAATGGCTAATCACATAAAATTTCAGCAACAAAATCTGATTTATTAAACTTGTATTACTATTTTTGTCTTCTGTTACTGTTGAGAATAGTTGGGAATAATTCTAAAAGGAAAATATCCTTAATATTAACTGAACACAGCTACATACTAACTAATTAGCTTAAATTTTTAATAAAATATATTTATTTTTTACTTAATGGTACTATTTCCATTAATTTAAAAAGTGTTTTCCATCAAATATGCAATCTACAGTGATTCAGATAGCTCATTGAAAAAAGGGTACTGTATACTATGTCTTCTATTTAGAAGGAGATGAAAAGGCTTGTAACAGCCTTGTTTTCTGCTATTAAATTGCATGCACACATGAACATATGACTTGCCCAATTTCTTCACAATTTATTAGAAAGCAAATGTCAATTCCTTGCATCAATTTACAAATTCTATTACTGTGAATTTTCCACATGCACAAAGCTCAAAATTAAGATAAACACTAAGACACCCCCTCATGTGCATGCCTAGATATCAAACATAGAGTTGTTGAGAATTCAGTAATGCATTCACAATACCGCATGCAGAGGGTTTTTTCCTGTCTTTAAAAAACATTGCATAACACTTAAAAATTACTTAATTTGTGTCTGCAAATACTAAATAGTTTCTCTATCAACAGATTTACGTTAACTCATAAATTCAATTATATTTGTAACTGCACAAAGACAGAAATATTTTCTGTTATATAAAATCACTGGCACACTGATGTCACATCTTATAAAGCAGAACATTCCTAAACTCACAACTTAAAAGCACACATACATAAAATATTTATCTTTTTTAATTTTACTGTATTATAAAAATATTGATAATTGTATTATTTTATGAAATACTGGTTTATGACAAATTTAATATTTGTCATAAAAATTATGGCATGCTACTATAAAATTATTATGCATGCTACTATAATAGCACACTGGTATGATTTTGGTCATGATAACTAAATCAAACTGAAAAAAAAAACCTGCCAAATCAAACTGAAAAGCAGAACAACACCCAGCTGAATATATGCTGTTACACATACCGATATTTAGAATACCAGTCGATTCTCACTAATATTAAAAGCACATAGATTATGACGCCATAATTTTCATCTTACTCCCTTCATAAAATGCAGCAATAAGTACATTGAGCAAAATGTAGCCTTTCATTAACTTTGATCTCCAATGTTCCAATCAAAAGCAGAAAGGTATTTCCAGACAGGACTAGCATAACCTGCAAATTCTTTCGCTCTTGGGGAAGCTCCATAACCACAATAACACTGGTGTCTTCCTTAAAACAAAGAACTAAAAAAAAAAAAAAAAAAAAAAAAAAAAAAGGAAAGGAAAAATTGAACACTAATTACACTAATCAGAACATGTTTTGTATTGGTTAGAAAATATACATTCAAATAAAATGTATCAATTGTAAAGTAATTTAAATTCTAAAAACAAACATCTCAATAAGCATAGCCCTATGAAAGACCCTGCACAAAAAAACCAAACCCAAACCAAAAAAAATAACAAGTGTTTAGAATGGTATTTTCTTGAATGATAAATTAAAAGCATTTTCTAGTTGAAGCTGAAAATTAAGAACTATGAATACTATTTCCCCTTAATAAAAGCTTGAACCTAAAAGGCTGCACTTAGAGAGGTTTAATAAAAATATTCCGTCTTCAAATACATAAACACAGTCTCAAAAAGAAGTTCAAAATACAGAAAGCACACTGGAAAAGTGGACACAGGCCATTTTTATCTATTGTTGTTTTGCTGTGTGGTCCATATTTTTTGCATTCAGCTTTGAAATAATGTTTCAGCAGAATTGGTAAACATAATAAAGGTAGTAACATGTGTCCTTTCTGAAGGATTTAATTTACTTGTTCTTTACTCTGCAAATAACTGCGCGATTAATAACAAACAAAGCAAACATTTCTTCCTTGAAGTTAGTTATGTTCATTAGACTTACAAGAATTACAAAAGAAAAGCCACGTCCTTGTTAGATACATCTGCAGTTAACTGCAGAATACAGTTACAGAAGAACTAAAAGCTATGAAATGCATACACATGGCCAATATATGTCCAAGAGAAACAGAAAAGGAAAAAAACCCTAACAACTAATATCGTCATTTACATATTTCTATTACATTTATGTTTACTATTGAAATTATAAAACAATAATGAAAGTAAGACTCTGGGGATATGGATCAAATCACCATGAGCAAACAATACGCCAAGTGAGACCTTACTAACAGTCCAACAAAAAGCACTGTCACAAAAAATGTCAGCAAAAAGGGAAGCATAAGCATCATCAAATGTTTTCTTAGGATTTTCTTCATTTTAGACACAAACCCCCTACATAAGTCTTGGAAATATGAAATAAAATGGTAATCTAGTAATATGAAAATGAATGTATAGTAAACAAAACAAGTTTGTAATCAAAGACCCTGCTCCACCCATCTCCTGCTAAATCATAGATGAGATACAAACAAGCTTGGGCCATACTTTTACTGCTACTTTCTACAAAAGCTTTTCTGACAGTACAAAAATGACTGGTACTGATTTGTAATAGTAATTAGATATATTCATGAGGTGATAAGCTAGTTGTAAATGAAGCTGCAGCAACTGGCACCCCAGAAGTAATCTGAGTGCTGTATGACTGATGTTCTATCATCACATTTTGCTGCAAGGTTTGTTTGCTTGGTTTTCTTCAAGAAAGAGTGCAACCAGAAGAGACAAATGAGGAAAAAACAGCATTAAATTTCACAGAATTTGATGAGCAGGTCATCTTTTAAAATTTCATCTGCCAAATCACACACATCTCCCACCCACCCTTTCTTTTTGGAGAATTATTAGTTGCAACAGGACTCATCCCTCACATTACTTAAGTCATGCTCAAAGTAAATTTAAAATGATCAATTTTCACATTTCCAACTGTCTTCACATTACAGCTTGGCATTTTACCCTTCTAAATCAAGCCTGAAAACTATTTCATTTGTGCTTCAGCAGTGCAAGACTAAACAGCAGATGACTGGTCATCAAGTCTGAAGCAGAAAAAAAGCAAAGAGGGGATAAGAACAGTCCACACCACTTATCTATATTAGCTACTTTCTATTATTTTAAACAACAAAGACTTATATTTGAGTTTACAAATTCAGATACTAATGGAAGGTCTCATCATTGTCAAAGTATGTGTAGGCTGTATTTGCCAGGTATTCAAATGTAACTAAATGAGTCAAGTTGTGCATGGTACTTTTTTAATACCTACTGCCTTTTACATTTTAGAAGTTTACGTAAAAACTGTACACTATTTTAACCTCTTCCACACTTATTATATTTTCATGCAATAAACCCAGTTCATGTTGCAAGCAATATTACAGATGGTCTTAAATGCAAGGGACAAGAAACACTACATTCAAAACAGCCAATGCAGACTTGCACACGCATGACACCATGCTTTACTATGCTCAGACACCGAGACTTACAGTGCTTTTGCATTAAAAAAAATATTAAAATTCCTATGAGATGTTTATGGTACTTACTATTTAAGGCAAATCATAGCGGGTTATTCATCTTCAGAATCGAAGTTAATTAGATGAGATCAATACTTTAAATATGTGCAAATTTCTGACTTGATTTTTTAGTAGAACTTTGTATGCTACACAGTTCAGGCAGACCAAAAAAGAATTAAGAGCACCTTTAACCACAAAGAAATTTTGTTCTGTGAAAAACTATCTAATCTGAAAAAGAGGCCTTCGTTCCCTTCAGAATAGTAAACAAAGACTTAAATATAACATAAAACCAAGTAGTTTAGAACTCATGCTCGCATGTCAAGTGCAGAATTTCTTTCAATTCATTTGCAGACCTATTACTCTCCTTTTTAATTCCAATTTCCTTCCTTTTAATAATTTTTTTTGTGATGTTCATTAATATGTGTTTTGCAAACAAAGGGGACCTGTACATGATAGAGGATTTTGTCACCTCAAAGATACAGCTTATGCAAGTAAGAATGAAGACTAAAACAAGTATTTGAAGAAATTTCTTTCAAAAACAAACATTGCAAGCTACCCTGCAAAATTATTACAAGAGGATCAACAACCACATGGCCTTGACAAGAAATACCATTTCATACCCCTCAAATTTTATCACGCTGGTAACTCTTCCATCATTATGAAGCATACTATCACTGTACAATAAAGATCATCAAAATATCAATTGCAAACTCTACTGCATTTCTTATTGCAACAAAAAAAATGCCTACCATGCAAATACGACTTCCTAGAGCTCCCTATTTACCACCACTTCGTTTCTTCACCATCCCTTCCTCCCTCACAATTTCCCTTTTCTTTCTTATTCCTACCTTTTGTTTTTGCTTTTCTTCTTCCCCTCTCTTACTATGCACTTCTGTTTTGTCATCCGTTCCCATTTGTTACTTTCTTTCAGCTGGAAGCATGTGAACCCAGGGGCAGAGGTCCCATTTAGCCATGCCTGAGAATGTCAAGCAATGCTGTCTACAAAAGCCAGCTACCACCTGGGAAGGGATGGAAGGGGGGCTTTAAGCCCATCAGAAAAGCCTGCCCAATAAAAGTCAGCCTCACAGCCTGTAATTATAACTTCTCATACACGTACACTGGGGCCCTGGAAACTGTCCAAGCTTTCCTTTTTCCACCTTTTCCCTCCTGTTCCTTCCCTGCGCTCTAGCAAACAGATAAGAAACTAAAGTGTTAGTCAACACTACGGTACACCTTAAGGGTCTTATATTACAGCCCAAGCGACATCTTTTTGCAAACGGATGCTCCACCAACTGTGACAGAGTATTCAAAGATGTGCAAAACATGCTAATAATCTTTTTCAGGATTTCAAAGTTATTTTATTCACTGAAGTATGGAATGCTCGAGCAGGATTTTTAAGGCAGACTGCAGTTCCAGTGTAGTTAGTAAGGTCAGTCTGCAGCCTTTTTTTGTAATTGCAAATACATTCCTTCCGCTGGAATTATTATTACTGGTGTACTCACTGTTAATAAAACAGTTTAAAAACCTGTTTTGATCTTCTGAAATCATGTTAGAACAGTAATTTCAACTGAATCCTTAAAATTTATACAGGCTATATATATTACTAATGCTATCATCAAGGGAAATTTACAGAAATTACATTAATCTCACTATAGCACACTCTATCTCACCAGTTACACACATCCTATGCAAAGTATGTGAAACAGGGGTATTCTAACATTAGTCAGTACATAAATACCTGACATGTCAAAAAAGATATGTTTGTGGGTCAGAGATCTTCATTTGAATATGTGCAATAAGATGTGACAAACTGCAATCTTATTTTTGACCCTTTTAAAATTTCATGGGTGTTTTTTAATAATTTGTAATGCTCAACAATGAGCTCTGTCCTCCATTACCTGACTATATCTTGTGTAAGTGCATTACAACAAGAATGCACACTGTACCAGTGTAGTGCTTTAATGAGAAAACAAACCAAACCAATGACACAACAAACACCACCACAACAGCAACTACACTGAAATCGATACATATGACACAGGTTTTGAGTTGGGATCTTTGTTGAATAATTTCTGCAAATGAACCATTATCAGTAATTCCAGACTTCAACAAACAGGGTGTCACAGTTTCCTGTGACACAAATTTATCTTACGAGATTAATTGTACCAATACTGTAGAATGCTTATTGATCTAAGTAACTAAAGCATCCAGCACACGCATATACACAGAGTTGTACTTTCAGCACTAACTTACCAATAGTTGGCACAAGATTATATTCAAGTTATTGCTACAAGGAAAAAACTTAAATTGGAAGCATGATTATAATCTTATATATACTGAGAATTCTCATGAAAAGCAGTTCTAAAAGGCAAACCCGGTGGGCACAGCTGAACATCTCTCTAGACATTCAAAGTAATGAATCAGCCCAAACTGGTACCTTAATTTAGTTTCCCAAACTGTGATACCTTATCAGATAGGCTTAAAAGAGTTAAAAATACTATGTACCATTAACCTACAGGTAATTAACCTACAGTAATTAACTTCTATCATTTTCGAAAGACTACAGACTTAAACATCTACCAGTTTGCAACCTACTTCTGAATTAAGTAAAATAATTTCTGCTTATATTACTGATGGATGACTCTGTGCATACCAATGCCAGATTAAGACCACACATAACATTCAAATACCATTACATCAAGTTTTGTCCTATGTAGCCAACTTGCCTAGAACAGAATGACTATTTTGGTGGTGAGCAGTTGTATTCTCTTCCCTTGTTATTTCCCTTATCATTATTATTATTGGTGGTAGCAGTAGTGATTTGTGTTATACCTTAGTTACTGGACTGTTCTTATCTCAACCCATGGAAGTTACATTCTTTCGATTCCCCTCCCCATCCCTACGGGAGCGGGGGGAGGAAGAAGGGGGAGTAAGCAAACAGCTGCATGGTTTCTGAGTGACAGGCTGGGCTTACACCACGACAATCCATTAGTCACTTTCATTCCTGTATCACAGCAATGTTCCTGCACAGTAAGTGGTATAAACAAGGTTTATATTAGGCTAAGAGCCAATCACTGCCTTCAAAAAATCTTGAGTGTATAGGTGGAATTATTACCATTAGATGACTGTGTGATTCAGAATTGCAGGCTGAAGAACACATGTAACTTCTACCTCTGAGTTAGTACATGTTTCATTAATGATTTGTCTTTTAAGTGACTCTTCTCATGCACTAGATATCAAGAAGTATTTTTAATCAGTGTTATAAATGCTCCCCTTCAATTTCCTCTTCTCCCAAGTTCCAAGACCCTTACCTGTATTGGTTAAAACACTTTTTATAATACAGTATTTTCTTCTCTAATGACAGCACAGTAAAAATAAGCAACTATTGCTTTGGGACTTGGATGCTCATGGAGGGCTCTAAGATTTGACTTAAACCTTTCTAGCAACTATTAACTAAAAAGGCCTGCTGATTGACTTGGTTATTCTTTCTGAGGTCTACTGTTCTGATTAGCTTGTATTTACATAATAAAGATATCCGTCTACCCTTTATTTAATCATGTTTCTCAACTTTACATCTACCCACATTTCTCTTATGGTAACTTCCCAGAAAAACTCAGATGATTTTCAGTTCACCTGCTAAGACTCAGAACTTCCATTTTAACCCTGTGAAGTTATTTAGCTTTGTAGTGAAAAAATCTGATTCCATAGTAAAGTAAATCTAAATAAAGCAAATCTAAATAAAGCAAATTCTTTACACTCTCAGAATTAAGAAAAAAACCAAACCAAAACAAAACAAAAAAAAAAAAAAAAAAAAAGAAAAATGAGAAAGGCATCTAAATTTAAAACAAATATAAAGGGAGTCAACATACTAGAGAACATAAAGCCTGGAGAGTACAATGCAGATGCACAGGTTAACACTACTTTTAAAAAGCAGACTTTTAACAATTTTTTTTTTTTTTTTCCAGAAAAAAAATGAAAACCCACCAGTGGAGAGATGTGGAACAACAATTCAGAACAGTCTAATTTTACGTAAGAGACCTCAAGTCCTAGACGCACGAAAAATACCCTAAGATTATGCAATGTTTTATGGAAAGTAACTCTAAATGAACAAAATTAGAATTAGCCTAATACAGAAGGCTGCTTTATTTATAAAATTCGGGCAATTTCTAGTGTCTGGTTTTTTGGGGGTTGATTTTTAATTTGAGCCTAAAGCTCTAACTACAGAACAGGTATATCTCTACTCTAGCAGAGTCTATAGAGAAGCAAGAAAAGAAGTAAAAGACAAACAGCACATTTCCTGCACCAGGGTCCCAAACAAATTTGGGGTTTGCTCTTTTTTGTTCCATTGGTTGCAAATCCAAACAATTCAGAACAAATTTGGGAAGACATTTTTGTTTTGGCTAGGGCTTTATCTTTTCCCAATATGAACATTAACCTTCAGAAGATAAACATGCCACCTGAAGCTACATATTAAATGATAAAACTGTTAAGGGAACAAAACCTGTAGGCAAAATTTAATAGGGTTCTTCTAAATTCTTAGGCCAAAGGACTCTAAGGATTCAGACAGCACTACAGCTGAAGTTGCATTATACTTTAATGCTCATAGGAATTTCAAGATTGCGAATGTCACTTTATATAAAAATAAAAGAGTCACACATGTATAGTAAATTCATTCCCATTTACCTAGGTTAGAACAGACTCTAACTTCCTCTTTGAATACAAAGATGCTTTTTAAATTTCCTTTTTTGGTGGATTTGTATTTATTTCTCCGTAGGTCAGAAATGAAAAGAATAAACCAAACTAAATATGCTTTTCTCCAGAAGATATATAATAGTCACTGATTGCAATTACTGTATGTGTGAAAATTGTACTGATTTTAAACCACATGGTCACTTGAAATGGAGGACTCTGAGGTCAATTAATGTAACAGTAAAACTTGAAACACTGCATGAAAGCTGAACTATTACACAATCAAGAAAAGGCTACCACAAATGTACAGAACAATCTCAGAACACCAGTATTTTCTTAGGCATTGCAATAGTTCAAATATTACTGTTTCTGTTAATACTGCACTATCTTTCAAATGCTTACAGACCTGCACAGATATTTAAATTATGCTTAGTCAATACAGACCTATGGTTACCAGAGTTTTTTTAAAAAGCAAACTTCATTTTGTTTTTACTCTAAGATATCAAGGGAAATAATAATGGACCCTTTTACTCTCTGAAATATCTGACAATATACAGAGTCACACTTCCAGATTTAACAAAAAACCACAAAACAAACTCATTACAAAAAGAAAAAAGAGCAAAAAAAAAACACCATTGCAAATCTCTTTTAGAATATATTGAAAAATTAGTTTCTAGTTAGCAGCAAAAAGAACAATTTCTAATTGATCATCTTATGAAAATCTGTTTTCAGTAAGACATACTCTACAGGATGTATACAGATACATCTAATCTTGAGTGGGAAAACAAATTTATAATTGAAATGTGACAATTACACCTCCTAATAATTTTTTTTATTACTTTCACTGTATAAACACAGAAATCGGTAAAAAAATGTAACATTAAGTATCTTCCATATACTAAAAAGGATGCAGAAATGAGGATGTTAGCTTAAGTTCCAGTAAGTTCACTAAATAAAACATGATAATTTACAGACTTATGTCCTGAAATACCATGAAAAACCAACAAAGCTACAAAAAAAAAAAAAAGTTTTGCAGGCGTGCATATATATAGAGAGAAATATTTCGCAAGTGAAATACTTTGTGGAACACCAAGTATAGCATATTATCATCACAACTGAAAGGTTCATGGGTAATCACTTATAGTTTATTTATGGCTAGCTAGATCTTATATTCTGAATTACAGTAGAAGTCTTTCAACATAAAAAATAGTGTGTACTTGTAATACACACTTATACATCTCCACTTCTGTTTAAAAAAATCTGGTATTTATGAAAATCAACAGAAATCAGAAAGCAAGCCTAACACATGCCTTAATGAATACATTACTCTCCCCCCCTCCCAAAAAAAAAGAAATTAAACACTGCAGTTCTGAGCAAATCCAAAAAGTATTAATATTTTGCATGCAGTAATTCTTTAAACAGATTCAAAAATGACAATTACAGCAATTTATAATTTTCCTCAAGAATACTAAATACTAAAACAAAATACTAATGTTTTTTCCTTAGTTGAAAAGCAACACCATTGAAAAATTAATCATTGATACACAGGGCTGGAAATAGAAAACCCAAGCCCTGCACATTTCTCTTCAAATAGGGACTTGCAGAGATTTTTTTTTGAGGCTATAAAGTCCATGTCAGCATTACATAGCAAAGCACCTTTAATTGCCCCAAAGAAAAGGGAAATAAAACTCTTCCCTATCCACTTCAGCTTCCATCTTCACTCATTCACCGTACATCAAAGGGAATCAGCACAACCTGACACACAAGGACTATTTCCCTTAGTGATCCGGCAGGTGCTGAGGCCAGACAGAAAGCCTGTTTTCCACAGCCCTTTACCTTGTTTGATCACTGGTTACTTTTGATCTGACACTGCCCTCATGCTAGTAATGACTTCCCCCTTGCAGAACCACCTCGCATCTGTCACCCAGAATAAAGGGTATCACACTGCGCCCTGACAAGGCCTATGGCCATGAGATGTGCTGCTAGTGAAAGGCTCCCCAGCTCCCACCATTTCCAATTCAGCTCCCTTTGTTCGGCTGGGTACCAGAGCCATGGCATCAGTGACAACAGAAAGGATTATACACCAGCTGTGAAGCTGAGCCTTCATGAATTTTTATCTTTTCATCTCGGCTTCATCGTGCCCTTAAATGCAGAGAACTTCATGGTGGTTACTATAAAATACACGTCCAACAAACGTTATGGAAAATTTGTTCAAATCCTCTTTCCTTGGAAAAGAAAAGCCAGTGAATGTCCTCTAGTTAAACTGGAAAGCGCTTTTTTTTTTCTCAAACTATTACTATTAGAGTTTTCCAACTGATCTTGTAAGAGGTCACTGATGCCAGCTGGCTGGTAGCCCTGAAAGGGCAGAGAAAGTGAGAGGGGTGGGATATGATTTTCATTTTATCAACAAAAAATGTTCGAGACTTGCATCAGTGAGTTATTTATATCCATTTTTAACTTGGAACTACTGTGTGCTTAAAAGCCAGTAAGGAGAAATAGAGGATTTTAAATCAGATCACATTAATTGGGGAATATATTAAAAAAAAAAAAAAAAGGTAAAAACTAGACTGTAGTCCTACACAAAATATAAATTCATTTTGATTTAGCTTTTACTTACAAGTACTTTTAATGGCATTGTTGATTTAATTTCAGTGTGGCAACATATATTTGAAAGATATAAAGCCCTTTTCGGTCTGGAAGTCCAATTAAACAACTGAAGCTCACATCACAAAAGACACAATCTCACTTTTCCACTACTGTGGAAACATAGATTTGCATGGCATGGGTCAGAGTCTATTCTTAAAGATTACATATTTGATACCCTAAATAAAAAGATTCTGACTTCTACAGAATATTGCATGTTCATATTTTAAAATTAACTGGACTGAACATACTTAGGAGTCTTTGGAAGTAACCTTTTGAGGACATAAGCATGAGTTCAGGAACACGATTATGTAAACTGCTCCATTTCCAAAACTGAAATCAGATACTCTAAATAGTAGGTCTAATTAACACTCACATGATTAAGACAGCACCTCCAGTTACTATTTAAATTTTAACTAAGTTCTGTTGAAAATTCAACTCATTTTTCCAACTATTTCTTCTTAAAAATAATAATCAAATTTCACAATTTAACTTGATGTTAAAATTGAAAAGCTGAAACAGTATCTGTTGAAGACTCCTGAACTTCATGTGACAAGATAACAGTGCATCATAACCTGCTGACATCCTCACATGCATCCTAGAATAATCTTGAAATGAAGTGAAAGAGGTATCTGCTCAGCCTTTTTCCATCAAGAAGCTCTAGACCACTATTATTAACATTGCTGTGACTTACTGAATACTGAAGTCCATCCTTGAAATATCAGACAAAAAACATACACGTAAAGGAAGACACTACAAGAAGCAGCTTTGTCAGACTTTGTGCAAGGCACTAACTGGGACTGCTAAAGTACTGCAACCATATGACTGCATTGAAGGAAGCTGGTTACCTTAAAAGACAATGATTCTCGGAGGTTTTAACATAATCATGGTTTCCTGACAAAACACAGCATTTTCAAATAAAACAAGCCCATTCTGACTGCCAATTTATGCCTAAATATCACTGTCTATCCCTCCATCATCTTTGTTGCAAATTGAGTTTTTTTAGCTTAAGAAGTGTCTTACTGGATAAATATTATGTAAATGAAAAGAAAACAGTAAGTATCTGCAATACTTCTTGGCTTATCTGAACAGAATAATATAACAAAAAGCACATGAATCAAGTTGATGAGACATCTTTGCATATGGCAACCTCTGTGAAACTTTAAACATCACCCAGAAGGCAAATATTTCAAGTATTGTAGAATAAGTAAAATAAAAAAAAAAAAAAAAAAAAGAAAAAACCCAACCAAAACAAAGAAACTCCACTAATGACTCAGACAGTGGAAAAAAAAAGAACAAAACTTAAGTTTAACAATCTTGAAAGGTAATAAAAGCAATAATTATAAAGATAGCAGGCATTTATAGACTGCTAGGTACTTTTCCATAAATAACTAAAAAATTTATCGACATTATAACTTTAAGGGAAATAGATAACCAACTTCAAGAAGGAAAGACATGTTTTCCCTGTCAAACAAGATAAAGAACAGTGTACAGATTCTGGACATTGAGGAACATTTACAATGACTGAGCACAAAGTAGTATCAATACAGGATTTATTTCAGGCTACTCTTTGCTTGAGACAAAATGGAAGCCATCTGAATGAGGCCAGCGTAACACCAAGTCTAAGCTTGGCCTACACACATTAGCTGTAACTAATGGCATGCACTCCCTAACAGTAGTGTACACGTGTTTGCACCTACTTTTACTACCCGGGATAGTGGGGGTGAAACGAACAAAAACCAAACACGCACATGCGCCTCACACACACTAGCTTCTCCCTACAGATCAAATCCTAGTGTGTAACTGGTTTGTGCAAAGTGGAACAGATCCCACTGTCAGCTGGGTGCCCTTGGGGATTCTTGCTGATCATTTCTCCTCCCTTTTCAATCTCGTTCTGATGAGGAATAGCAATTAAAAAAAATTTACTTTTTTGTACTGGGTGGAAGGAGTATGCAATTCTTAACGGCATCAGACAGATTTAAAGCTAAACAAGCTGACTTTGAACAAACTCGGTGTCACAAAGCGAATACTGAAAATAAACAGTGGCACTATACCAGGCAAAGAGAAAAGTGCTCAACACACAGAATACTTGAGAAGAAAAAAAAAAAAAAAAAAATCACTTTAATCAACTTGAAAGGATCTCAGTAACACTGAATAAAAACAAGGCAAAAATCATGGGGTTGCATCATAATTGTAACTGCTCCTTGAATCTGACAAGGAATTAAGACCTGCAAAAAAAGCTACCCTCTGCCCCCTTTAAACAGTGAGCAAAAGATAACAATAAGATAATAATAATACAAAATCTTTATGAGAGAAATATTTCAATAAACTTTTTCAGTACAGACCACTTGCATTATATAGACGAAAGTGAGTTAGCTATGAAAAATAAATGCTATTTCTATAACTACATTAGATTCAGTAACAAAGATAAAACCTCTGCAAGATCATTTAGCTTTCAGAGGAAATATGGTGAATATACAAAAATACACGAAGAACAGAAAAAAACCCCAACTTTGTACTTCATGTAAGCATTTACTTTTTTTTTAATAAAGGTCAGCATTAAATGCTGATACTGTTAAATCAAAATTCTCAATCAACAAAAGAATCACATTTTTCCTTTTACCTAAAGCTTTGGAATTCTGTTTTTGTTAGCTTATCTGGGGAGCAGGGCACTTTGAAAAAGATGAGAGGCTAAACCAACTCCAAAGTCCAACATTCATTACAATAATAAATAAATATTTCCCCTGAAATATACAATAATCAGGTTGAGGAAATTTTTCTTTCTGCACACACCACTCATCCTGTGCAACTAACAGTGGTCAGAAAGCACACACTTGTAATTCCAGAAATAGAATACTGAGGCTGAACTGTCAGGCTCAATCCATCAGAAGATTCATCAAATCATGTTGCGTGTTGGACTCTTTAAAAAAAAATAAATAAAATAAACAAAGCAAAACAAAACAAACCCAGAATTTTGACAGTAGAGTTCTTCACCCTTACAGATGCATACAATTTACTTCGAGTAAATTCTAAAATAGCAAATGTAATTATGCATAAATTGATACTGAAATTATTTACAGTATCAAGTTTGTGTTTAGGAGGAGGAAAACAAGCAACAACATGAATGCTGCATGACAAAACACCTTCAGTTCCAACAGTAACTCAAGAACTGTACAAATAGCAGCTACTGGATAATGAGTAATTTAAAGCTTCACTATCTCTGTAATTCACATATAAAAAAAAGTAAGAACTGATTTTGGCACTTGCTGCTCATAGACTCATGCACAAATAGCTTAAAAACTGGCCATGAAAATTTTTTATTTAGTTGATTAAAAAAAAAAAAAAATCACAGTGTTACTGTAAGAGATTGGACTTCACCGAGACACCAGAATACATGTAAATTAACTTAGAAGTTCCCAAAGTTATAAATGAGGCACCATCACTGAATGGGTACCTGTCTAGTAGCCAGTTCTTCGCCTTGCCTTTACTTCACACAACTGTCTTTAAAAAGACAGTTTTGTGTAACCAAAATCCATTGCAAATGCTCATAAAATACACATGGCAGCACAGAATAAAACATGAAAATATCTATGTCAATTTATACCTGCAATCTATATGGTATAAGTCTACCTATTGCAAGAACACTCCAGCTCAGCAGTGATCTAATTTTTCCACATTGCACTGGGTATCTGATACTTCACTTTCCAAGATGAATCCAAACCCATGTGTCATAATTCTTATCAGCAGACTCAGTGTTTTAAGATGTGATTCCCCCCACCTTTTCATTTTAAGGAAAATACCACGGAACATTTTCAAGAATGAATTTTACTAAGCTAGTCTGATACTTACCATCTACACATTATATTCCACACCCAAATATTAATTTGGTTTTGGGGTTTTTTTAAGACAACATCATGAGGAGTAGCAATTAGTATGACTCTGTGATAGAAAAGTAGCTTACATATACTCTCAGAAATAATAACATTGATGACTTAAACATGTCCTCAAAATCTCCTCCCTAGCCCCCTCTCCTCAAAAAAAAGGAACCTATTTGGCCACCAATCCCCATTCTTCTCCATCAGCAGGCTGCAAGACTGGTTATGTCTGAAGAACAGCATCACTCCATAAGATAACCAACCTATCCTCTAATTAGGCCTAGCCTCAACTTTAAGGGGATCCATGGGGAAAAAGCTAGGAATGAAGTTCAGTGGACCCCTTATAAAGTCTCTTTTCAATATCACAGAACATATAACTTCTGGGAAAGCAAGTGTAGTTTATTTGCCTTGTGGAACTGACCAACAAGGCTTTTTGAGAACTTTCTTCATTCTTTTTAATATCTAGGCTATATTGTCCCATTGATCATTGAAAAAAAAAAAAAAAAAAAAACCAAAAAACACCACCAAAAAAACCCCAAAAACAAACCCAACAAAAAAAAATCCACAAAACCCCAAAACCAACCAAACATCCAAAAGCCACCACCAAGCAACTTCATTCTTAACTTTTACAACACAAAATCCAACTAATCTTAGTTAAAGCTGCCCCTCTGTCCTGGGTTCAGCAGCAGCAGTCATTTTTCCTCCTTCTTAGTAGCTGTTGCAGCACTGTGTTTTTGACTTTCGGCCTGGGAACAGAGCTGATAACACCGATGTTTAGACTGACCAAGGACTTTGTGAGTCTCATGCTCTGCCAGGGAGGAGGGGAAGCCGGGAGGAAGCAGGGACAGGACACCTGACCCAAACTAGCCAAAGAGGTATTCCATACCACAGCACGTCATGCCCAGGATGTAGAATGGATAGTGCCCGGAAGGGCTAGATCCTGGCAGGGTGGGGGTGAGGTACCGGTTGGTGAGCGGTTGTATTCTCTTCCTTGTTATTTCCTTTATCATTATTACTATTAGTGGTAGCAGTAGTGGTTTGTGTTATACCTTAGTTACTGGACTGTTCTTATCTCAACCCGTGGGAGTTACATTCTTTCGATTCTCCTCCCCATCCCTCTGGGGAGTGGGGGTGGGGGGGGGGAAGTAGACTGCGTGGTTCTAATTTACAGCCGGGGCTTAAACCACGACACCCTCACCACCCCGAAAAATAGTTTCATGGCGCTGCTCTGTGTTTTTCAGCAAACTCCCTCCACCAGTTTTTGCTACAGGCACAGGTGAAACCTCTCAGAGAGGAGTGGGACTTCTTTTGGAATGGTTGCATGCATTTTCTACATGACAGTCCCAGTTACCTCATTTTAGCATGTTCCACACATTGTTCCTCATAGTACAAAACATAAAGATGACGAAAAATAAACCAACAAAAAAACCAAACAAACAAAGCAAAAAAACCAAACCAAACCAATCAAACAAACAAAAGAAAAAAAAACCCAATAACAACACAAAACCATAATTGCCTAATTTTACTTGAGCCTACACTTTCAGCAGATCCTAGCATCTAGGCAAAGAAATTTCAGGTAGCCTTATCAAATCTTTTCACATTCTAAACAGAAAATGTTCATAGGGTGCCATGTCATGCCACATTGCTCTACATACATTTAGCTAGCAATCCATCTCAACTTGAATTATCTTTAACATAGGCAGTATGTATAGGCAGAAAACAACAATTTTAGTTTCTTACCAAACACTGGCTCAAACACAGGCAAGCTGCATTTTTCAGAGGGCAAAGAAAGAGCAAAAGCTCTTTATACATCCTTTATACATGGTGGTTTCCCCTGCTAACTGGTACAGAAAACTGTAAAGATGCATAAGCGGACATTCTTACAGATTTCTCTTTTTGTGAAAATGAGAACTTCTCTAACCAAAATATTTGCTCACACGCACACTCTTCAGCTAGAAGGGAAATTTCTGTCCAGAGTAAACAAGGAGGAACTGTTATATGCAACTGCAAACTTAAGGTCTTAAAATGGAAATTGTTGTGCTACATTTATGTAGGTACTATAATCTGTACTGACAGCAATACTAAATGAATTGGCATTTCTTCAACAACATTCGTTTTCAAAAATCAGAGTTGCTTTTACAAAAATGTTGATTTTGTGATGTATAAGAGACTAGGAATTACTCCTTACACTCATGAGCCTAACTTTTCTGGATGACAAGCTTAAATCAAGAAAGCCATCATCACATCTTCTGAATGCAACTACAAACAAGTTAACCAGCAGTAACAGTAATAATTGTCCCCTTTGATGGAGTTCAGAAAAAAATATAATTTGCAGTGTTTAGCTTAAAAATAAAATAAAATAAAACTCCACTAATTTCAACTTCAAAGAAACTGAATTCAAGACAGCTAAATTTGTCAGAAACAAATGTTCTTGGAGGATTAGATAGATGGAAGAGAATTGCACTCTCCCCTGATGAAGACTAAAGATCGCGGAAGTCAGTTGTCCTAGCAAACATAGCCACAGCATATCAACATTTCCAGCACGGCAGATTTGATACTTAAAGAATGAAATCATTAACAGAGTTACCAGATAAAAGGAGCAATTTATTTGGGCACAAAGTCTTTAGCCAAGGTATCCAAATTTTTGATCTGCCTGTTGCCTTTCACTATGCATCAAAATTTATCTTCTTTCAAAGCAGCACTTCCCACAAATACAGGCTGTAGAAATATATAAAGCATGCTTAATTTACAAAGAATCTATTAAAATTTCTTTCTGAACTACTGGACAAAAATATTACATTTCTGCTTGCAAATTTTCTTTAAAATTACAAACCCAATAATAATATATAAGGAAATATTTCAATTCTTGTTCTTCAAAACACATGTTAAGAACAGTGGAGCATTTATAGATAAATATACTATATTACAAAAGTTTCTATTCAGCTAGTAGCATCCCATTGTAAACCAAATGCAATCAGAATGATACTTTTCAGATCAAAAACACTAACTCTACTAAAAAAAACAAGTTTGCAACTGTTTTTAATGCATATTTAGTATCTTTAATATGTTTTAGTATCAGCTTATTAATCGTCAAACTCAAAAGCCAGTATTAAATCACAAGGAATTGTTTTGCAGATACAAAATATTCCCACCTTACAAATCATTAAATTTGTCACAGATACCACTTTCTTTTTGCATTACTAAATAGCTTAAAACTGACAAAAATGTTCAAAATAGGTATGCAGATTTAGTTATTTATTGTTACAACACTTACTTAAAATGTACTTGGAATTTTCCTTAAAAATAGCTGCAGTTTGAGAACACAAGCTTAAAATGTTTGCTTTAAACTTCTACTTGTATCTAATTTGATATATAAACAGTACTACCATCATCTTCATAGGATCACAGCAAATTACTAGCAAATCCTAAGTTAGCATTAAAAAACAAACAAACAAACAAAAGCACACACAAACCCCAAAACATTAACAGAACAACTTTTTGCATTACCTCACCCAAGTTTTATTTTAGAGAAGTAAGGTGCAGATTCACTGATTCATTAGACCTGTTCCTACAGTCCGGTATACCTCTGAATAAATGGCTACTTCCATGTTAAAGCAAAAATAAAAGAAACTAAAACAGCAGTACCTCAGCATGCCAATACACGATGCCCCTTGTTTATATAATTCTTTTCAGTCCAAGGACAGAATGCTTTACATAAGAGAAAAACAATTACCTACATGAGCGAGTGTATGTTACCAAGTCCTTTACTGCGTCCACACACTAATGCAGATAAACTGTCACCCGCATGAAAGGAACAAGTATGCTACTGCCACGTTATCTAAAATACCTGGAATTACCTTCCCAGTTAAAGAAGTTTTGAATTTCCAGATAACTCCACCCACAACGGAAATACCACATATGGAGGAGGTGGGCAGAGAACTTCACAGACCTACCAGATACAATCACAAGAACTTTGTTACCTTATGCCAAAAAAATTACTTCCCCCAAAGCATGATCAGACTTTTTAGCAGGATCTCTTGTGACAGGATGAGGAGTGATGGTTTTAAACTAAAAGAGGGGAGATTTGGACTGGATGCAAGGAAAAAATTCTTTGAAATTAGAGTGGTAATATAATGGCACAGGTTGCCCTGAGATTTAGTGGATGGATGCGCCATCGCTGGAGACATTCAAGGCCACACTAGATGTGGTTCTGAGCAACCTCGTCTAGTTGAAGATCTCCCTGCTCACTGCAGGGGGGTTGGACTAGATGACCTTTTAAAGTCTCTTACAACCCAAACTACGATCGTGTTCTTTTATTTTCAGTCTGTATAACAGCGTATCAAGCTTAAAACTCACTGCCCAGATTTCTTCCAGGAGAAAAAAGTCAACCACTTATATCTACAGCCACCAGAGTTCCACAAGTTTCGTATCATTTCACTGAGGACTAGTATCACAACTGAAAAAACAAAAGGTCAACTGTAGCAACCCTTACACAACAGTTTATGTGCAGTACCTCTCCCAAGTGAGATGAAACCTTTACAGTAGAATAAAAAAGGGCAAATAACATCTATGAGGTGTACACACTGTAAGCAACTTTAGCTAAAAAAACACTATTTCTCTCATTAAATTCACTGCTATATACATTTGCTAGAGTTTCTTGCAAATACTTCAAAATCCGGAGAAATTATCATCTATGAGGAACAGTATGTGCCTTGCAGACTGCATACCCTGAAGCACACCCCTCCCCTTGTATCAGCTATGCTTCCTGATAGACCTTCTCAAGCTCACTGCACAGGGACCTCATCTTATCAACCCAGCAGAAAACTACTCATTTTTAATGCTCCCCATCTGCCCCCTGCTTGAGATCACCCAGGTCAATACAGCAGACACAGTACATGGGAAGAAACTGCAGCATGCAGTGGAAGTGACTCCTTGCCATAGCTTGTGATTGCTTTCCACAAATGGCATACCAACAGCTAGTGAGCTCACCGACGCTCTTCTACCCTACTGAGCCTTCACCTCTTGAGAGCTAGGGGGGGGGAGGAGGGGGCAGGTTTTAGCCCTTACTAGTAAGGCAAGTTCAATTCAGAGCATTTATTTGCATGTCTTTGCTTCATTCTCAATTAGCCACTATGAAGCCTAAAAGAAACAAGCTTACTTTTATTTCTTGTATACATTAGCACTCCAAATACTAGTGGCCATTCTACAACAATTAAGGACTAGTCAGATAATATCAACAGTAGCAACCATTTTTTGTTCACCCTTCAAAATGTTATTACTGTTCTCCATTTCAGCTTGTATACAGATCAGACATCTTCTCTATGTTTAAGCAGGAAAGTGTTAAAAAAATAAGTACTTCCCATTCACATTTGATCTTTTTCACCATAATTTTGCAACCTAAGTTTTTTTTCTAGTTTGTATTTTCATAGTTTAGATAGAAAATACATTTTTAAACCATCCTTATAATTTTGGTAGGAGACAGAACACTAGCACAATCTTTTCCACTGTTACGGTTTAACCCTGGCCAGCAGCTCAGCCCCCCACAGCCGTTCACTCACTGTGGGATGGGGAGAGAATCAGTGGGTTGCAGTGAGAAAACAAGTGGGCTGAGATGGAGACAGTTTAACCGCTAAGGAAGAAGCCCCTCACGCAAGCAAAGCAAAACAATGAATCCATTCACCACTTTCCATGGTCAGGCAGGTGTTCAGCCATCTCCAGGACAGCAGGGCTTCATCATGTGCAGCAGTTATTTTTGAAGACAAATGCCATAACGCTGAATGTCTTCCCTTCCTCCTTCTTTCCCCAGCTTTACATGCTGAGCATGACATCATATGCTATGGGATACCCCTTGGGTCAGTTGGGGTTTGCTTTCCTGGCTGTGTACCTCCAATTCCTTGTGCTCCCCTAGTCTGCTTCCTGGTGGGGTGGGGTGGGGTGAGAAGCAGAGAAGGCCATGGCTTTGTCTAAACACCGCTCATTTACCAACACTGCTGCGGTCAAAAATTCAAAATCAAGTACCATATGAGCTGCTGTGATGAAATTTAACTCTATCCCAGCCCAAACCAGTTGACTCACAACATCATTCCTATGGTCATTTAGTTACACTCAGGTGTTCCCAGACAGACATACCTCTATAATCCTCAACCCTTGAAAAAATTCAAAGGCTTAAAAAAAATTTTGTATTTTTATTAAAAAAAAAAAAAAAAAATTTTGCATAATGTCAGAGGAAAGTACAAACTCCACAAGGATGTAAAACCACCTTTGAATGCCATGGAGCAAGGAGACCAGAAGACAGAAGTTGATGACTGAAGACTACACCAGCAGGAGAGTCTTCAGGAAAGCCTCAGGCACAACCGAGCATTCAAATGGTTAATATGAGAAAACAGTAAAAACAAAAAACCAGGTTATGATACAAATTGTTGTCCCCACCCAGAACCACTTTGCTGTCCTGCAGGGGACTAAGGAGGAAGCACACTAGCACCAGAAACAACCGGCTGGTGCACTGGTAAAGAAGATCACTACTGGTGCTGCCAGGAAAAAGAGACGGGTCATAGCGGTAGGGGACTCTACTTTGAAAGGGACAGAAACGCTCATCTGTCGGCCTGACCCAGCCTCGAGGGAGGTGTGTTGCCTACCAGGGGCACAGATCAGGGATGTTGCAGAGAGGCTGCCTGCTCTAGTAAGTTCCATGAACTATTACCCACTTCTAGTGATCCATGTGGGTGCTAGTGATGTTGATACAAGTAGCCTGGAGAACATAAAGAGGGACTACAGAGCCCTGGGAGAGGTGGTTAGGGGCTCTGGAGCTCAGCTTGTCTTTTCATCAATTCTCCAAAATACAGGGGAGGACCTTAGAAAAGCTAGGAGGATTGGCCAGGTTAATAAATGGTTAAAAGGGTAGTGCCATAGTCAAGGGTTTGGGTGTCTTGAACACGGGACCCAAGTTAGTAGGCCAGGTCTACTGGGGGCTGGTGGAGCTGATCTGGCAAAGAAGACTGGTTTTGGTAAAAAGCTTGCCAGATTGGTCAAGGATGCTTTAAACTAGATGTGCTGGAGGAGGTGGGCATCATTCCATCCCAACACACCCAGTCAGTTGCCAGCACCTATAATAAATGCTCGGAGCAATGTAGAGATATTCCAGCTGCCCCAGCCAATGAGCCAGCTTCATTTGGAGCTCGGCTCAGATGCCTCTATACAAACACGCATAGTATGGAGAACAAACAAGAGGAATTAGAGATGTGTGCACGACTACGAGAGCATGATATAGTAGGCATCACAGAAACATGGTGGGATGGCTCCTATGACTGGAGTGCTGGAATGGAAGGTTACAGGCTCTGTAGAAAAGACAGGCCCAACAGGCGGGGAGGGGGAGTTGCTATTTATGTTAGGGATAGGCTAGAGAGCATGGAACTCTGTCTGGGGATGGGTGAGCAGTCGACAGAGAGTTTGCGGGTCAGGGTTAAAGGGAGAACAGCGATGGGGGACATTACTGTGGGGATCTGTTACAGACCACCTGATCAAGAGGAATCTGTGGATGAAGCACTCTACAGACAGATAGGAACAGCGTCACGCTCGCAGGCCCCTGATCTCATGTTGGACTTCAACCACCCTGACATCTGTTGGAGGGACAGTACAGCCTGGCACAAGCAATCCAGGAGGTTCCTCGATTGTGTGGAAGACCACTTCCTTCTGCAAGTAACAGAGGAACCGACAAGGAGAGGTGCCATGCTTGACCTTGTGCTCACCAACAGGGAAGGGCTCATTGGAAATCTGACACTCCAGGGCAGCCTTGGATGCAGCAAGCACAAGATGGTCGAATTCGAGATCCTCAGGACAGTGAGAAGAGCGTGCAGCAAGCTCACTGCCCTGGACTTCAAGAGAGCAGACGTTGGACTCTTCAGGAACCTCCTTAGTAAGGTTCCAAGGGATATAGCCCTAGAGGGCAGGGGGGCCCAAGACTGTTGATTGATATTCAAGGATCACCTGCTACAAGCTCAGGAGTGTTGCATCCCAACTAGAAGGAAGTGCAGTAGGATGGCCCCAAGACCTCCTTGGATGGATAAGGAGCTGCTCAGGAAAATTCAAAGGAAAGAAGAGGCTTATAGAAGGTGGAAGCAGGGACAGGTGGACTGGGAAGAATACAGGGATGTTGTGCAGGAAGCTAGGGACCAGGTCAGGAAAGCTAAGGCCCAGTTAGAAATAAACTTGGCTAGGGATGTGAAGGATAACAGGAAGGGATTCTATAGGTACGTAGTGAATTAAAGACAGACTAGGGACAGCATAGGCCCCCTTCGGAAGGTATCAGGAAAACTGGCTACCCGGGATTTGGAGAAGGCTGAGGTTCTTAATGACTTCTTTGCCTCGGTCTTCACTGGCAAAGGCTCTGACCGCACCACCCAAGTCTTAGAAGGCAGACGCAGTGCCTGTGAGAATGAAGACCTTGGGCCCACTGTAGGAGAGGATCTGGTTCAAGACCATCTTAAAAACCTAAACGTACACAAGTCCATGGGACCTGATGAAGTCCACTCACAGGTCCTGAAGGAGCTGGCAAATGAAGTTGCTAAGCCGCTGTCTGTCATATTTGAAAAATCATGGCAGTCAGGTGAAGTTCCCGACGACTGGAAAAAGGGAAATATAACCCCCATTTTCAAGAAGGGGAAAATGGATGACCCAGGGAATTACAGACCAGTCAGTCTCACCTCTGTGCCTGGCAAAATCTTGGAGCAGATTCTCCTGGAAGGCATGCTAAGGCACATGAAAAACAAGCAGGTGGTTGGTGACAGCCAGCATGGCTTCACTAAGGGGAAATCCTGCCTGACCAATTTGGTGGCCTTCTATGATGGGGCTCCGAAACTGATGGACAGGGGCAGAGCAGTTGACCTCATCTACCTGGACTTGTGCAAAACCTAAAACAGTGTCGCACATGACATCCTTGTCTCTAAATTGGACAGACATCAATTTGATGGGTGGACCACTCGGTGGATAAAGAACTGGCTGGATGGCCACACGCAAACAGTTGTGGTCAATGGCTCATTGTCCAGCTGCAGATCAGTAACGAGTGGTGTCCCTCAGGGATCGGTGTTGGGACCGGTCTTGTTCAACATCTTTGTTGGTGACATGGACAGTGGGATTGAGTGCGCCCTCAGCAAGTTTGCCGATGACACCAAGCTGTGTGGTTCGGTTGATACGCTGGAGGGAAGGGATGCTATCCAGAGGGACCTCGACACGCTTGTGAGGTGGGCTGATGTCAACCTCATGAAGTTTAACCATGCCAAGTGCAAGGTCCTACACCTGGGTCGGAGCAATCCCAGGCACAGCTACAGGTTGGGCAAAGAAGAGATTCAGAGCAGCCCTGCAGAGAAGGACTTGGGGGTGTTGGTCAATGAGAAAATGAACATGAGCCAGCTTCAGTGTGCACTCGCAGCCCAGAAAGCCAACCGTATCCTGGGCTGCATCAAAAGGAGCGTGACCAGCAGGCTGAAGGAGGTGATCCTGACCCTCTACTCTGCTCTCCTGAGACCTCACTTGGAGTATTGTGTGCAGTTCTGGTGTCCTCAGCATAAAAAGGACATAGAACTGTTGGAACAAGTCCAGAGAAGGGCCACAAGGATGGTCAGGGGACTGGAGCACCTCCCATATGAAGACAGGCTGAGAAAGTTGGGGCTTTTCAGCCTGGAGAAGAGAGGGCTGTGTGGAGACCTCATAGCAGCCTTCCAGTATCTCAAAGGGGCTATAGGGATGCTGGGGATGGACTATTCATCAGGGACTGTAGTGACAGGACAAAGGCTAATGGGTTAAAACTCAAACAGGGGAAGTTTAGATTGGATATAAGGAAGAAATTCTTTACTGTGAGGGTGGTGAGGCACTGGAATCGGTTGCCCAGGGAGGTTGTGAATGCTCCATCCTTGGCAGTGTTCGAGGCCAGGTTGGATGAGGCCTTGTGTGACATGGTTTAGTGTGAGGTGTCCCTGCCCATGGCAGGGGGGTTGGAACTTGATGATCTTAAGGTCCTTTCCAACCCTAACTATTCTATGATTCTATGATTCTATTCTAAATCAGAACAAAGGAGGAACATGAAGATAAACTCTGGGGAAAACACTGGAGCAAAGCTGCACATAGCTCTGAAAAGCAGAACTGTATGTTCAAGATTATCTAAAATACGTGCAATACCTATGCCTAAATTCCAGACAAACAGTCTGGATAAAAACAACAGTACAAGCATTCAGACAAGCATTCTGGATAAAAATAACTGTAACAGTTGAAAGACCATAGCAAATTCTACAATAAATAAGGCTGGAATTTCTAGGATTATGAAAATACGTAAAATGTGGAACACCAAACCCAGGTTTAGGTCAGGATAAGTTTACAATTAAAAGATTTCAGCTAAGCATAAATATAAAGATTTTTGCATCTGGAGCACTGATGCTGCAATTCACAAAATTACAACAATTTAACCTTGACTCACAAAAGACAGTATTTAGAATAATTTGAGCAGTTCATTCTCCATGCCCACTCAATTTGCCCTGTAACATATGTGTCAACAATGTCATATTTTGGTGACTCCGTACCTGAAGAGCATTCCAAGATATTGATGAGAGAACAGGAATATATTTGTTCCCAGATACTGGTCACCATAACAGCATGAGAAGAGGTAATCTGGACATTTGTAGAATTTATTTCCACTACACTTAACTGCATACAAGGTTTGATCTCTCATACTTAAAACTTTAAGCTATCTAAAGGTACAGTCAAGTCCTTCAGGAAACAGTGTTTTCATCCAGCTTCAGAAATTTGACAAGTTCATTCTTCTAGCTTCATAAAAAGTTCAACTGGAATTTGCTGGAACCGATGATATAAACAATGACACCTGTCTCTCATTCATTATTTTTACATAATCTTGTCTTTGCCCTATACAAATAAGAAAGTATTTGTACTGTCTTTGATGGATGCAAATTACCACCATTTTAAAGTAATGATACTGACAGTTTGAAGGATTTGCTTCATACTTGTGATAACTTTCAGTAAGAAGCATCACAGCTCACTGGGAGCAATATTATCAGTTTTGATTTATTCCCCTCCCCCCAGAAGAAAACCCTATGAAAACTGATGATTGTTATTACAACTCCATTTAGGTGCCTTTACTATCTAGCAGCACACCTTCTACTAAAACACATATTTTAGTGGAAGATTTTTCACTCTAGTATCATGCAATTCTGTTTGTGACTAAAGGACCGCAGTAACACTTGGACCCTTAACCCAAACATCAACTGAAAATGGGTATTTCAAACAATCAAAAAGGCTCCATGTCCAGCTACCAATCCCTTGTCACCAAGTTTTTAAACTAGATTAAAAGCTCAAATAGCTTGCTCAATGACAACAGCAAAAGCCAAAACCACCACAAAACAAACCACCATCAAAAAAAACCAAACAAGAGCCCTACACTCTAATTTAATTCAAGATCTACTATGTCCATTAAAATATATATATATCTATCCTACATAATCAAACACTTTGCTTAGTTCAGTAACATTTCATTAAGCAGACTGAAGTGTAAGTTTTCTCACAAAATTTGTTAATTATTGGAATACAGAGGGAAAAAAATTTCACTGCACACATCTTTTTCAGTATAGCAGTTACACACTATTACAGAGATTTTATAGCTTCAGTAAAAGCCTCTTTTGACGGCAATATGCTATTGCAATTTCCTAATCATTTGCTTTTACTTACATTCATTCTTTTTACATAAAATGCTAACAGGGCAAATTAGACAAAATACCACAAAAGTAAATAAATTGTATGGCCATCTTCTGAGCTGACTAGTAATTACATTTTAACATTCTATTTGCACTTTGACAGAGCACTTAATAAAAACAAAACACTGCATGCTCTAGAAATACAGAAATACCCTGTAAATACTATTCATTTCTGTACTGCCATTGCCTTTGGTACGTATTTCAATTACAATATACAATGGCTCTTTCAATACCTATACAGAACACATAAAAATCAATTTATATGTAAAACTCCCACCTTGCTGCAAATTGCTTGTAGAAATGCTCTAGAAATACATGCTCTAGAAATACAGAATGCATGCTCTAGAAATACAGAAATACCCTGTAAATACTATTCATTTCTGTACTGCCATTGCCTTTGGTACGTATTTCAATTACAATATACAATGGCTCTTTCAATACCTATACAGAACCCATAAAAATCAATTTATATGTAAAACTCCCACCTTGCTGCAAATTGCTTGTAGGTTGCTTTTATGTTTTTCACAGTATCTCCACCTATTTGGACTTTCAGTACCTGAATCTTCAATATTGAGAATATTATTCATTACAGGACTTAGTAAGTTTGATATACACGTTCACTAACATGCCAGTCGTTCATGCACAGGCATCAGCGGACATCACTTGAGTATATAAATAAATATATAACCTTTCCTAATATTGTATGCAAAATATATCATCTGCAAGTATAAAATAAATTATCACCTTATAGTGTTGACCAAAAAATAGGAAAAAAGTTCTGCATCAGCAACTTTTCCACTCCTTTATTATTCCATTCTTCATTTCTTTGTTGTTAATTTACAATGTAGGTACTACACATTTTTATACATAGAATGCTCATAAAAAGTGGTAACAAACTACAGCCTAAAGAATTATTGTGAGTAGCATAATAACTTTTTATCAATATAAAAACTGAAAGTTTTTTAAACTGTAGAGAGGTAGCATCATTAATCTACATGTAATCCAACAAAAGTGCAAAAGCATTAAGTCAACAATACAGATTACAACTCCATACATACATACACACACACACTGTACAAGACAAGTCAACTCACAATATCAAATAGTTGGTTCAAAAGCTCAATAAATGCACTACTTGTTTAAATAAAAAAAGAAAGAAAAAAGAAGAAAGCACAGAGTAGCGAAACTGTCCTTGTTATTAAGCCAGAGTATTTACACACACAAACATTTGAAAGAGGCATAAAACTAGCTTTACAAGAAAATTACAGTCTATACACACATTTTCTTTCTGCACAGCATACTGTATAAAGAAGCTGCACTAGTATTTAGTAAGAGACTTAACTCGAGCAACTGGCAATGAGATATGGAGTCATTCACTTCTACCAGTAGCCCAAGTCTGTGGTAACTGAAGTTAAACAATTTGACAGATAGTCAGTAGTTTTTATAAAATAAGCCAGTGCTTTCAGCCCAGTTCCTGATGTTTTTGTGATGTGGATATCTATCCACTATCACAAATGAGTATTCCAGTTGGCAGCCACAGTAACGACTGAGTCAGCATGAAGACTGAACAAGCCTCAACCCTTGCTAGAGGTCTCTCTCTAGGTCAGGGTTTGCAGCACTTTGGTGGGGCAGTGGGGTGTAGCTTACACTGCTGTTGCCGCTCACACTATACCTCTTCAATGGACAAAAGGAGGACTTCAGTTTCCAGTGCTGTCAGTCTAAAGACTTTCACAAACTCTGAATTCATGTTAAAATGAAAATTGCTTTCACCTGCTTACATACAAAGTTTCCCCACTGAAAACAAATATTGAAGAGGGAAGGTGGGAGAGGATGTGGAACAGAAATCATACAAAAAGACAAAAGCATTAGCAAAAATTAAAAACAAACAACAAAAACAAAAACTCTACACTTCTTGAGTAAAATCTCCTCCTTCAGAGGTGTCTTTTGAAAAATACAATATAGAAAAATACTTTCAGTGTAACTTCAGGCATTTCATTTAAAATCCAAAATGTGGTGTTAAGCAGTAAGCTGAAATTTATTACCTTAAGGGGCTCCTGATTTACCTGACAACAAGGGCTTAATCAGAACTAGTTTGCCTCTGACATATTCCCTAGAAATAGAACTGACTAGTGAGGCACTTAAAGTCATTTTGGTTTTTATTATAAAAAGATAATGTAGTAAATAAAAAAAGTGACTCAAGGAACAGTTGGTTTTCTACAATGCTTTGCTTAGTATCTCCAGCAATGGTTAGCTTCAACTCATTCACTTTGTACTCAGTATATTCAGTGCAGATCATAGAATCATCTTTGTCAGTGACATGGACAGTAGGACTGAGTGCACCCTCAGCAAGTTTGCCGATGACATCAAGCTGTGTGGTTCGGTTGATACGCCAGAGGGAAGGGATGCCATCCAGAGGGACCTCAACACGCTTGTGAGGTGAGCTGATGTCAACCTTATGAAGTTTAACCATGCCAAGTGCAAGGTCCTACACCTGGGTCAGAGCAAACCCAGGCACAGCTACAGGTTGGGCAGAGAAGAGATTCAGAGCAGCCCTGCAGAGAAGGACTTGGGGGTGTTGGTCAATGAGAAAATGAACATGAGCCAGCTTCAGTGTGCACTCGCAGCCCAGAAAGCCAACCGTATCCTGGGCTGCATCAAAAGGAGCGTGACCAGCAGGTTGAAGGAAGTGATCTTGCCCCTCTACTCTGCTCTCCTGAGACCTCACTTGGAGTATTGTGTACAGTTCTGGTGTCCTCAACATAAAAAGGACATAGAACTGTTGGAAGAAGACCAGAGGAGGGCCACGAGGATGATCAGGGGACTGGAGCACCTCCTGTATGAAGACAGGCTGAGAAAGTTGGGGCTTTTCAGCCTGGAGAAGAGAAGGCTGCATGGAGATCCCATAGCAGCCTTCTAGTATCTGAAGGGGGGCTATAGGGATGCTGGGGAGGGAGTCTTCATTAAGGACTGTAGTGACAGGACAAAGTGTAACGGGTTAAAACTTAAACAGAGGAAGTTTAGATTGGCTAGAAGAAGGAAGTTTTTTGCTGTAAGGGTGGTGAGGCGCTGGAATGGGTTGCCCAGGGAGTTTGTGAATGCTCCATCCTTGGTTGGATGAGGCCTTGGGTGGCATGGTTTAGTATGAGGTGTCTCTACCCACAGCAGGGGGGTTGGAACTAGATGATCTTAAGGTCCTTTCCAATCTTAACTACTCTATGATTCCATGATGACAATCACAGAATAATTTGGGTTGGAAGGGATATAGACCTAACCTTGTACTAGATCATGTTACTCAGAGCCCCATCCAACCTGGCCTTCACTGTTTCCAGGGCATCTACCACCTCTCTGGGACGTTTTTCAGACTCACTCTATTTTAAAAGAACACGAAATATCTTACAGTGTCCTAAACTTCTAGCCATTTTCTCCTTCCTGTTTTCTAATATTTAATGAGCTACACTAAGCAAACCTCTTCAAATGCTTCAATAAGAATCCACACAACTATATTGCAAGACTCAAATGATACTTAGTTCAGTAGGCTTTGTTATAGTAACAGTCTAAAGACATTTAAGAACTATTTAGACAGCAATCCTGGCAGCTGAACCAAAGAGAAAACAGGATCTGTGGAACCAGCATAACATTCAGAAGTTATCTGCTGTTTACTGATAATTCCCCACACTAAGAACTCAAAGACCTGTTACCACAACAAAGCCAATACTGCCACCTAAAGGTGATGGCTAAGTATTGTATTTATGTATTTGGTGCATATGCAACGTGTTTGACAAACCAAAATACAAGAGAGACTTCATTATTACTAGTGAATCCTGTCAGCAGTGTCATCTGTAAGGAGTTTTTGCTTTAGAAAGCTCTAGTGTAATACTTGACAGAGGATGAAGCATCCTTGTACAAAGCTATGAAATACAACGCTCATATAGAGAAATCAGCCTCAGTATTGGCATTATCCTTAATACGTATGCATATGTTTAGCAAGTAACCTGTCCTATATGTAGATCCTATCTCTAGAAAAAAAAACAGCAACACTCCTGGAAACATGAGGTTTTAATTTAACGGGGGGGAGAAGGGAGGAAATCTTCAACAAGTTACAGTTCACAACTTCAAAACAATGAAATAAACTAGTGAGAAAGTATTTTGAGAATGTATTAATAAATAGGCATGGGCAACTGATTCATTTTCTGAAATTTCTCCAAGCAGAAGAACAGTTTTAAGCAGTTATATGTAAAGCACACTCTCTAGGAATTTCCTTCCCCAAAAGTCTCTTTTGTTTATTTGTTACAAATGAAAAAAAGCAAAGCATTTCTATATATTCTAAACTTTAGTAGCTCACATCATCAGATGATGTGCAGTTTATAAGTTTCATAATACTGACTTTTCTCCTCAGTCAGCTTGCCTGGACTAAACCCAAAGAAAAGTACTCCTTCCCACATTTGCCCTATGTCATGCACAGGCCACACTGCTGAATTTAAGCAGTTTGTAGTTGATGTGTACGAAGAAAAATGGGGTGGGGAGGTAAAAAACCTCAGTAAAAAAACTGTAACGATAAATAAACAAGATTACACTATGCTGTGATTCTTCAGAAAACATGAGAAGTTTATTTTGTCCTACAGATTTTCATACTATGTTTATTCCAGTCAATGCTTAAAAAGGGTATTTTAGGTATTTATGTGACATAAAACTGAAATGTCTGGTTTAGTCCATCTTAATTCTTTTTTTACTGAAAATAAAAAAGTATATTATTCACACATCCTAAGCATTATAGTTTGTCAAATCATAGAATAGTTAGGGTTGGAAAGGACCTTGAGATCATCTAGTTCCAACCCCCCTGCCATGGGCAGGGACACCCCACACTAAACCATGTCACACAAGGCCTCATCCAACCTGGCCTTGAACACCGCCAAGGATGGAGCATTCACAACCTCCCTGGGCAACCCATTCCAGTGCCTCACCACCCTCTCAGTAAAGAATTTCTTCCTTATATCCAATCTAAACTTCCCCTGTTTAAGTTTGAACCCATTAGCCTTTGTCCTGTCACTACAGTCCCTGATGAATAGCTCCTCCCCAGCATCCTTGTAGGCCCCCTTCAGATACTGGAAGGCTGCCATGAGGTCACAGCACAAATTGTAGGCAGAACACAAATAGAATACTCATCTTTAAAAACACCATTAAATCATATCTGTAAAATATTTATCATAAAAGTGCTCTCACGCATCGAGCAAGACAAAGACCATTACCGAACTGTCGTGGTTTAAGACCAGCTGGTAACTCAGACACACATGTGGCAAACCACACGTGTAGGTCACCAGAGAGGGAAGAATCCTCTTCTCCTGCCAATAAATGGGGAAAGGAACTAGGAAATACTCAAGGCTCTAGCTTCTAGGCTGAAAGATAAATCACCCAATAATGAAGGTTGCTGAAGACCTTCCCTGTTCTGTTTCACCAGCAAAACTCCTAAGAGACATAAGAGGGAAGAGGAAAGCATCCTCATTAGTGGGAGTACGATTGAGAGCTGGGAAGAGTTTTGGATGTGCATATATACACATACACATATGTGTGTATACACACACACACACACACACACACATACAAGAGACAAGAGTAATGGTATACTGAAAAATGTGGGATCTGAGCATGACATGGTGTGGTGTGGAACATCCCTTTGCTTAGTTTTGGTCAGGTGTCCTGTTTCTGCCTCCTCCTGGCTTCCCCTCCTCACTGGCAGAACATGAGACTCAGAAAGTCCTTTGGTCAGAGTAAACATGACTTAGCAACAACTAAAAACATCGGTGTTATCAATGCTGTTCCCAGATTCAAAGTCAAAAACACAGCACTGCATCAGCTACTAAGAAGGAGAAAACTGACTGGTACTGCTGAACTCAGGACACAAACACAGTGCTACCTGGGCCAAAACCAGGTTATCTTTAAATGTCCTAAACAGCAAACAGTGTTTACTGTGAGTGGATAGAGTCATACTAGAAATGTAATCAAATTAGATTATAATCATCTTAACACATCTGAAAACCATCAGACAAATGATTTGTCTAAATCACCAACTTCACAAGATCATTTCACTGGAAAGGGAAAAATGCTGTCAGCATTCTAACTGTAGTAGCTTAGCTGCAGTATTACTTCACATCTACCCCTACACAACCTTGAAAAAGAGAAAATATGGGAAGAGAAGAAAGTATTATTAGAATGCTGTCATCCTGTTGCAGTATCTGAAAGTCCATCGCTCTTCAACTTTAGAAGCTCCTCTTCCTCATCCACGCTAATTCACCAGGAAAGAACACAGACCATGGGTGGAACACGGAGGTACAAATCTGTAACTGCCACCTGCTAAGTTTCAGCAACCCTTCTGCTATAATTTAGCCATTAAGTCACTCAGTTACGGAAAGGCTTATTAATTAAAAACAAATTAGTGTGTAAAATCAACACAGTTAAGTGGAGAAGGCTTTTCCCAGCCCTAAAAAGAGTTCTCAAATTTAGGTCTAATCTATTCATAATAACCAAGTGTAGAGTTTAAAAACTGCTTGTACAAAATAGTTCCTGGGAGCAATCCTTCCCTTAGGGTGCACTTAGTAATCAACAGACATGCTCTGTATCTCTCTACAAAGAAGTCACAGAACCTTTAAAACCTTTTAGGGCTTCATTCTTCTAGGGAGGGCTGCAATGAAAAGTACTGAGTAACAGTACTGCATGTCAGTGTGAAGCAGTTCTCAATTTGCAGCTGAAGCTACGTACTGTCTATCTGGAGTTTAACGACAAAAAAAGCACTTGACAGAAAGTTAACAAATTAACCAATCCATCTTCCACCAGCTTCATTCATACTAAAATCATTCACAAGGCAAACATGAAACTTATACTCACAGCATTCAATTCCAGACATAATCATAAAACAACAAGTCAAATTAAACGCAGCCAAGAAGCTAGGAAATTCCCCAGTTTTTTTCTGGACTGAGTTATAATCTGTTCTTCCATTTACACTAAATTTCTGTGAGACTGACTGATTGTACCAGACTGCTTGGGAACACATAAGGAAAGACAACTCAATGTACAAGCACACTTAGCAAGTCCTGCAATATTTTAGGGCTTTCTCCCCTACTAGGTTTTCGAATCAGACAGATTCTTCAGAAAAGACGCTTTGCATATAATTATTCTTCCATTCAAAGGACAGAGGAAAAAAAAACCAAAACAAAAAAACCCCACACTATGAAGAGATACGAATCAGTTACGCAAAAAGCAACAACCTTGTGTTGTCAAGTTCACTTTTTCCTCATACATCACTTTGCACCCACTTATTGTTTCCAGCTTTCACTTATTACCACAACATGATCAGCATTTCAAAGAAGGAAAGTGTCTATTTTTCTGTGAAATGCCTAGCATATTAAACAATCAGAACATGAATTCTTCCTTCTCTGTTTCTTCTCCGCAGCCTTGTAATGGAGTTACTTAGCAACAGATGAAGCAACTGAACTCTATTCCCTGATCCACATTTCACTGTGAAGTAGCACTCACAACGGCATTATTTAGCTGATGGTTGCCTCTGTATAGATGTATTTTTGAAGTATAAAATCCACTAGCCCGAGACAAGCCTACATGAAAATGCAGGCATCACATACCATTTATAATGGACTACACATTTTGAAATCAATAGAAATT
The DNA here is from genome assembly GCF_963264785.1 of Psittacula echo. Lineage (NCBI taxonomy): Eukaryota > Metazoa > Chordata > Aves > Psittaciformes > Psittacidae > Psittacula > Psittacula echo. Next base: position 70,607,188 of record NC_137742.1, on the reverse strand, counting down.
GCTTGTAAGTGTCACATGATTTTGAGCACCTCTGAAAAGGAAGAAACAAGAAAATATGAAACACCCAGAGTAGATTTAAATATTTACACAGAAGCTAGAAAAGCTGTTTAAAAAGGGGGGCAGGGGGGAAAGGAGTCTTCTTCCTATAGCAGATTGACCATCTATGAATTTCAGATACACAAACTCATATGTCAAATACTTTTCTTGCCACAGAATATTTTGATTTCAGACAATGAATACTTAGTAGTTTTGAAAACACACAATGTTTTCTCAAACCACTTTCTTCCCCAAAAGTGTAGGAAGTGCCACAGCAAATATTAACAGTGGTTTTACTTTAGAAGGCATTCTTAGAAACAAATGTAACCCACAGAATTTGACAAATCAAAACAGTGGAATTATCATTTGCCACCAACCATGACTCCCTTGTGAGCTAACTCCACGGCATTAAACAATGCGTATCTTGTCTTTCTATTATTTTGGAAAGTGAAAATGTTTCTTTTACAACTGCATGAAATTTCTTGCAAGTTGTCTTGGTTTTTCACACAAAATTATACTTCCAGAAAGATCTGAAAGTCTCTTCCCCCTAGCAAGGGAAAAGCACATCAGTTTCTGCAGCTTTGTCATCTAGTGGGATCATTCCAGCGTTATTTTATTCTAAAGATTCAGCACCACGGAGTTCACAGTTTTGTAAATTATTTCATGTTCGCATTTCCAGTCCAAGACTTAAGGAGCTGAACTTGGACTTTACAAAGCTAAACCAAGTCTGACCCAAGTTTATTTTTTCCTTAAAAATTAAGATTAGGCAGCAGCTTTAAGCAACATTACACATTAAAAAAACCCCTACATTCATGAAAAGTTGTGCAAAGGGTTAGTTTTCATAAGTCAGTTGACAAAATTTCAGAAATGATGAAATAATGAAAAGGAAACTTTTGAGAGTATGCATTTTTGTCTTATTTCTAATGAAAAATTAATGTTACATTTCCAATAATGAGGGCAACCAAACAAAACGCAAGTGAAGAACATATTTCCCATTTGTCTTAAAAACAGGGAAATACTTCCTATGTCCTATTTCAACTGAGAATTTAGATGACATTTCAGATGACAAAACCATAAAACTTTTAAGTGTTAACAACTGTAGTGTCAACTTCTTAGGTTACATTTCAGACTATAAAGAGAATAAAAACTTCAATGTAAAGAAGTCCAATACGTATCTATAAGAACATTCTCTAATGATCATGCACTTATGTAGGCATTTGTATATAAAACAATCTTTATGTACAATTAAGTAATGCTCCATGTACAGCTATGCAGACCTTAGGTGCGCAAAAGTTTTTTCTCTTTCATTCAAAGATAAATAATACTTTGAATTTCCCTACCTTCTTCCAGTTAATTTTTTCAGGAGTATGCTTTCCTTCCACACTCCTCAGAATTTTCATTTCTATTTATTTATTTTAAACAAAATATTTTCATGGCTTAAGATAAATACTACAAGGACTAATGCTGACAGTACTCAAGATTTTGTTTTGACACAGAAAGAGAGGACACATTCTTTTTTTCTGCATATGAACCATTCCAAGATCTTAGTTTTGGTCATTAGCTCCTATTTCTCAACCTTCTACATTTCTTTGAAACCAATAAATGGCAGGTTGTGGTTTTTTTAAAATAGAAACCATTCTCAAATGAACCATCTCAGGCATTAGTTCATGTTTTCCACTTGAAGCCAAATACGTAATGACTGAATACAAGGTATGCTGTTTCCTTACAAATACAATTTATTTGTTTCAGTTCAACAGCTTTCAAAGTAAAGGTTATAACCCTGATGTCAGCTCATAATTAAGAATTTCAGTGCAAGCAAATTTGTCTACCTACTTGAAAAAAAAAAAATAAAAAAAGACAGTGTTCTACTATACCATTTAGCAGATATCAGCTTTTCACATTAGAACCAATCATTTCAAAGACTACTTAAAATTAAGGACACAAGACAGTTTTATTGCTTCCTTTTACCAGCACAGGCACACTACCCTACTGCATCCTGACAAGAAAGTGACATATTTCAAGAAGAGATTATCAGAGCAATCAAGAACCCAGCCTCCAAAAACCTTTTCATTTCAGTAAATATGCACTTTTTACTGCAGGAAAACATAGTGGTATAAAGAAAAGAAACATTCCGCATGGACTAAGCATTTTCGTTTACATACTGGTCATCTTCCAAACAATTACTCCCATGTAACACCATGTTGAACCCGAAAGTTAATATGCATGTGAATTAGCATTAGTTTAACTTCTAGTTTGAGTGATCATTTGAGCTCTCTATGTAGAGCCTAAATTTTCACAGCTAGACAATATTTTTAAGCAATTCACTGCAAAAAGCAGCTATTCAGAAGAAAGTTTTGACAATGAAAAGCAAAAGAAAGCTCTAACAATGAAAACACTGCGGGGAAAAAAATCATGACATGTACTTACCAATTTGTTTTCTTGCATGTATATTCTTTGCAATTTCAGACAGCCTTTAGCTATAATGATCATTCCTTCATCTGAGATCTTGTAACACTGCCCAAAATGAATGTCTTTCAATTCTCTGCACTTTGAACCCAGCTGCAATTAAAGAAATCAAAATAATTATTTCAAAATAAAGGAGAAGGAAAAAAAAATAAAGAAAAAATCAAACACAAAACAAAACGAAAAAAGCCACCGGGATTTGACTGAACTGGAAAGTTGGGAATTCAGCTTGCTTGCTGCTTCCCTGCCACCCCTTTAAAATTATCCTTCTTTACAGGTTTTGTAAGTACTATCACAAACAAAAAAGATTATAATTACATACATGACAAAATGAAGTTAACTAGTCAACAAAACGGATCTAAAAGCAGCACCTAAGAACCAAGTTATTTATTGAGCATATATATAAGTAGCTAATGCCTGTATGCTAGACCACTTAGAGCATTTTGAACACAACTACTTCATAGTTTACCCTTAAATGCTCCTTCAACATAACAGAAAGAGTTGATGAAAACATCCCGTGTGTCTAGTAAATAAAGATCTCAGCCACCTTTGGCTTTCATGATGCAAAAAGAGTTACTTAAGCACTGATTCCAAGTAGCAACTAAGCTCAGCAAAAATGAATCAGCCAGAGGTGAAGTACAGGATGTCAAACTGAAGATTTCATTCATTCAATGCTTGGATATTTTTAAAAAAGTACACACAGGCTCTGGAAAATAACATTTATTGTACTGAGAAAATACATCCATAAAGCAATTTTTGAAGTCAAAGAGGTCATCTCATTTTAATTAAATACTAGAGGAGGGTACCTTCTTCCATGTCACTTCTTGTACTTGGCAAGAAGCTGGAAAATACTAATTTATAAAGAAATCAATGGAAAGGATGGTTACCTGCTTCAGGCCTTCATCAGTGAGTCTGTCTTGATTGCCTACATGTACTTTCTGAAGAAGAGGACATTGAGAGGCAACTGCAATAATAGAGGTGTCAGAAAGCTGTTTACACCTGTAGGCAGTATACCTTAGGAGTCCAGGACACTTAATTGCTAATATGCACACTCCTGTATCAGATATATTGCGACAATCAGAAATATTGATTTCAGTAATATTCTGGCTTCTTGATGCTATCTTTTCCAACAGTTCATCAGTGACCTGCAAAGAAAATCCAAATATTCAAATTTAACTTGTTTTTCATAAGCATCTTTAACTTTATTAGCACAAAATCTACTATTTGTAAGATGCAGTTTTGTAAGCTCCTGGGTGAATGAAAGTATTTGTTTTCCCAAGATAAGAGCATACTGGCATAATCAGTTTCACAGTTATCTTTAAAAGAATTCTGCTCCAATTCTTTGAGTTAATGGTCTGCTTCATATTTCAGACAATTCTCCAAGCTTTAGAAAAAATAGGACTTGCTTGCCCTTCTATAGCGGCACTCTACTTACATACCTAAGGTAGCATTTACAAAGAAGTAAAGAGTTTATAGGTCCCTGAAATGCAATAGTTTTTCTATTTAGGCTTTGGTAATCATCCAAAACCAGCTGCCAGTGGATAAATACCATAGCAATGCAGGTACCAATGGGGTTTTTAACAGTAGAAAACAGTCACCTAAAGGTAGCAGCGAATGAAAGGGATCAGAAGGAAAGAACATAGAAGAAAAAAAATAAAACCTAGAAGTTTCCTCATGTTATTTGTTCAGTTTTGAAACAGAACACTTTCATAGACTAACACTTAAAATATGTAAGACCATTAAAACAGATACATGCACTATTTTCCCAGAGATCCTTTGAAGAAAAAAGGTTCTACCCCCTTTACACTTGTACACATTGTACTTAGTTAATATCCCAATAATTTTAAAAGAAGCCAGTCCTACAAAACAGGCAAAGAAACCCAAGTTATTCTTCATGCTCAAAATTCCAAGTTAAAACAAACAAAACCAAAGCAGGTAAGACAATGCATGGAACTCCCTCACTTTAAAAGTTTTAGTCACCTGACGTGACACGTGATCCAAGTCTTTCTAACAAAACCATTCAGGAATATATATCCACCACTTAGCATAGATGAGATTTAGTCTTAAGCCGGGAGAGGGCAAAAGAGCAGCACAAAATCCTTTTAGTCTTTCTCTTAAACAGCTGAGAAACAAACACTTTGCTACACTCAAACTTTTCCATTAGTAGCAAGTCTAGTCCTTTTTCTTGCTATTTCATCAGGCAGTTGTTAGATAGAAAATATGACAAATTGGAAAAACACAAAAAATAAACCAAGAACACCACCTAAACAAACAACTCCCCTCAAAAAAAAAAAAAAAAAAAAAAAAAAACCACACAACCAATAAACCAAAACAAAAAAAACAACAAACAGCACCAACAACAACCAAAATAACCCAAACCACCAAACCCACACCACCACACACAGAAGGATAACATTTTTGCTTAATATTGGTTTAAGAACTCAATTTTACTGAGATCCCAACATACCTAACAGGCAAAACCATGAAAAACCTATGTAGCAGAAATAAAGCTACCCCTCAAGATAGTGACAAAAAAAAAAAAAAAAAAGACTTAACTTGGCACACACTACCTGCAGGCCAGAAAGACGGACATGTGGTCTGGATGTGCTTTGGAGTCACTTGAGAAAAAACAGACCATCTACTATATGATTTTTCCATAATGGTTCAGAAATATGTTACCTATTAACTCTAAAAGCAAGAGAACTTGCATGCTTTCTTATGCGTTGGTGATTTGAAAATAATATCCTATGTACATTCTTTATGTCCAACACAGAGGACTTAATGTTGCTGCTGCTTTAAATGGGACCTTCCAGTACTCATTTCCTTACACCCTATATTTGCCTAAAACTCATAAATCTCTGCAAGCAACTGAACAACAAGAAAGCTAAACTAGCTGGCCAAACACCACAGACACCCTTAAAAGAAGTTTTCCAAGGAGGAAAGTTACTCTCAGCAAACTCAGGCTAGGCCCTGTACGGATCTCACTAAATTAAATCCATGAACCCCAAACATATTTAATACTAGGATCAGGTAAAGGCCTAAAAACACTGTCTGTTTTGTGATCAGTAGAAGCCAAATCAGTTGAAGAAAAATTAAAGAAAATTTGTTAAAAACAAATAGAGCAAGCACCAGTTATGTGACCATTCTTCAAACTAGGGCATCTTTAGAAAAGCTCATTAATTGCGTCCTTCAATTAAAAGGAAATCTGATTGTTCTTATGAATGGAACTACCACTACCTGATGCAAACCCAAGACAGGCACCTACAATTCATTTCGAACAGTACTTGAGCTCACACTGTTTAAAAACTGAACAGCTGGAAGAAGTTACATTTAAAAGAGTTAATCTAAGGGTCCAGATATTTTCAGTCTCTACTAGAAAAATCCCTGAAAGTACAGACATCACCATTTTATGTGGTTCTTTGGCTCACCTTTGGTTAAAGTACAAGTTCTAAGAACAAATTCTGAGCAGTCAAAATATGGTGTCTTCATACCTGTTGACGACTACTGAGATCCAGTTGCTTCCAAAACTGAAAATCTAAACAGAGGTCACGCCAATATTTACAGACTAGTGATGCTGAAAGGCAACGCTCATTCAGGGATAAGTTGGAAAATATCTGTAAAGGGGAAAAAATATTAATTGTCAGAAGTAATCATATTTTGATACAGAAATATTTTATTCCTAACCGATCTCGTAAAACAAATGAATTAGAAAACATTGCAACATTCTAGAACTTGCCAGAACATGATTAGTCAAGGACAATAACAAAAAAATATCTATATTCCACAACAGCTGACAATATTAATAAGTCACATTAGCACAACCAACAACCGAATGTTTCCTACTTAAGCACTCATTTCTTAGACAAATTCAAATGTGCTTCTGAGATAGCACACCTGAAGAATTACGAATAGAAATGTTAGCTCAATGTTACTTTCAAGTCGTTTACAAGGTGCTTTCATTCCTGCTCTTAACTGAATTGGAAAGAGTCACAAGAGTACTAAAACATGAGTCTTGTGGGAAGAGGGCATGGGACAGTGGAGCAGATCAACAGAGCAAATCAGTGTCATACAAGGAAACTAAGCATAGAATTAGCAGGTTTTTGTGCCCCAAGGTTTTGAGCACAACAGCAGTCCGCAAAAACAAAAAAAAATAAACAGTAACTCTATGGCAGGCTTCTAAACTGCAGTTGAATTTATTATATTCAGCCCTTCCTCTGAAGAGCTGTTGATTATTAATAAAGTCTGTCAAGAGTTACATACAAAGGTACCCTGTAACTACAAATGAACTTTAATCTACATGTCATCCTATCATGAAAAAAGGCCATTACAGCATTAAGATACCTACACAAAAATACAGACTGCAAAACATGAAACAGTCCTCCTACTAAACTGATAAGGACATCAAGTACTAAACAGAAGCACTATAGCCAATCTCAGGGCAACGAGCTCAAGAAAATCTGAAAGTATGGGAGAGTGTCCATAGGAAAGCACTGATCTCTAGAGAACATGAAAACATTCGAAGAAAAGGCTAGGAATGTTTAACCAAGGAAAAGGGATGCCAAAGACGGTAAAGAAACTTGACAGATGACTTTCATCTTCATTGTGGTGGGTAGGGCACTCAAAAATTGTTAAAGACTCCTAAGGATAATCAGGCATTGGAATATAATACCTGGTAAACTTACAGAATTTCCATCACTGGGTAGTCTTCAGAACAGACTGGATAATCAACTGTCAACAGGGACAACCATTACTAACCCCTTGTTCTAGGAGTGGCTTAGCTTAGCAGTTTTAAGTATGTATATCCCTGTAAGATTCCCTTGGCTAAGGGGAGTTGGTTGACAATTCCTAAAAGATCTGCAAAATACAATGTGGGGAGTAAAACGGGGGGGGGGGGAACCCACACACCACCAAATTTCAAATTCATCACCCTGTGCAAATGCTTGCAAGGTTTATCACTCACATCTTCTTCCAGCTATGGAAAACTCATAATTTCTTATGCAAGACCCCTCGCAGTGCTGAAGGACTGCATATGATCCGTTTTCCTGCAGGCCTTGGCTTGACCATTACCAGAATCAACGGCCATTTTAAGGAATCAGGTGAACACAGGTGGACGAAACAACCAATGCCTGCTTCCTCCCTGCAGCTCTCTGTCTGATGGTGAATCTGTGCACAGAGCATGGAAGTGATCAATACTTGTCATTAGTATTAGTGACCTAATGAAAACACTATCAGCTCCAGTCAAGCGAGGAAAAAGTAAGTGGCAATTTGGCATCTGACATTCATACTGCAAAAGTATAATTCTAAGTATTAAAAAAAACAAAAAGATGAGTCTGATGATCCTTATCAATTCTAAGTTAGTAAAAGCTGGGGGAAACTCCAGTTCCTACTACCATACTTGTGGATGAAACAGAAGACTGATCTCTCAACAGTTAAAGTCCTCTGAAGAGAATAGGACAATATGACCCACATTTAGTTCAGATGGACATCAGACTGACTCTAGTTAATATTAAGAAGGAATGCCAAGGTTGTCACTATAAAATACTTTAAATAATCTTTGCTACAGTGGGAAATAAATATGCTTCTTTAAGAAAGATCACCTTGACTTTGAGAAATGAGAGCTTGCAGTTATTAAAACAAGAACATAGCAAAACTGGAAAGACTTGCTAATCCAGCCGCAGCTGTGAATATGAAAACCCTTAAATAATTCTTGTCCCAGCCACCATCCTATCAAAAGCTGAAAGCCCACACAAATCACAAATCTACTTCTACTGCTTTGCTATTGCACGAGACACAGCAGTAGCAATGCTGAAACAAAAAAGAAGCAAGTTTGATTCAGTACTTAACACACACAGAACTTTGTACAGGCAATATTATTCTGGAAGAAATGTCTGGAAGCTTTTGTGGTCATTTTTCAGTCCATGCTGCAGAGACAAGCAAGGAGCGTACAGAGAGGTGCTGCAAATTGGCTTCTTGTAGAAATAACCCTCAGTGTGAAGCCACCAGTGGAGAGAGCAGCTGCTGACAAAGTCCTTACTCAAGTTCCAGCATGGACAGGAGTAGCCACAGAGGTTACACAAGCAGTCCATGTTCAAAGACAAAGTCTTGCCCATTTTATTGCCTGCAGTAGCTATGCAAGTTCCAACCACAAAAGGATTCTAAATAACACCACGTTTCTCTTCAGAGCTTGCAGTTGTTAAAAGAAGATGTTAGAGAGTTACACTATCTAGAACTTACCAAAGCCTGTGCATATTCCAGTTTGGTGGCACATCATCCTTACATTAAGGGATTATCCTAGCTGCTGGTTAAAATACTACACTAACGCATAAAAAGCTACAACTCACTTTGATGATCCTCAACACCCATTTCATTCTCTAGATACATACTGATTATCCAGAGTTTTAAATTGTTTTCTAATTCCCAATATATATGAGAATTGTTTTCTAATTGTTTTAAATTGTTATTTAATTCCCAATATATATCCCCAAAAGATATATGTTTTATACATACAGCTGAAAGCTAAAACCATTTCTACCCCCAAGCCTGTTCATTTAACTCCTGCTTATGATAGATAACTTTCTGAGGGCAGTAGGTCCCCTAGTTACCACATTTAATTCCTGAAAATCATACTCAATCATGTACACTTCTGTCACGGTTTAAGCCCAGCTGGTAACTCAGAACTATACAGCTGCTCACTCATTCACCCCTTTTTCTCCCACTCTAGGTGGGATGGGGAGGGGAAGTTTGGACTGGATACAACGAAGAAGTTCTTTACTGTAAGGGTGGTGAGGCACTGGAATCGGTTGCCCAGGGAAGCTGTGAATGCTCCATCCCTGGTGGTGTTCAAGGCCAGGGTGGACAGAGCCTTGGGTGACACGGTTCCAGTGTGAGGTGCCCCGGCCACGGCAGGGCTGTTGGAACTAGATGATATTAAGGTCCTTTCCAACCCTAACTATTCTATGATTCTATGAAAGAATGCAAACTAACAGGTTGAGACAAGAACAGTCCAACTAAAGTATAATAATAAAGCTGCTACTACTACTACTAAGGGAAATAACAAGGGGAGAGAACATTAAACAGGGAAAAGTGGAAAGGAATAAAACCAACAAACCGCAGCAGTGCACAATACAATTACCTGCCAACTGATACCCAACCTGATTATATATCAGCAGTCGATATCTTCTGTGTAACACCCCCAGTTTATATACTGGGCATGACATGCTGCAGTAGGGAATACCCCTTTGGCTACTCTGGGTCAGGTGTCCTGTCTGCTCCCTCCTAGCTTCTTATGCCCCTCCTCACTGTCAGAGCATGAGACTGAAAAGTCCTACATCAGGGTGTTAATGAGCAACTACAATCAGTGTGTTGTCCAGCACTGTTCTGAAACCAAAACACAGCAATGCACTAGCTACTAGGAAGGAGAAAAATAACTGTTACCGCTGAACCCAGGACAGTGTCATAGAATCATAACATAAATCACAGAATGGTTTAGTTTGGAAGGGGCCTTCAAGATATCTTTACTTGAAGGGGCTGATCAAGTTTTAATTCCCAGTCATGCAACTGTCCTCACTGAAAGACACTTATGCTGCTTCTGCATCTCCACAACAAAAACAGAGACACTAAAACATACCAAAAATCTGTGAAAGATCAAACACAGGTCAGGCACCCTGAACAAAAGAAACAGGTGAATATGAAATGAAAGCAAGAGTTACATTTGATTTGCTTTGGATTCAAGCACTTCACAACTAGTAACCTATTAGTTTTCTCCATGCAGCAATACATAGCTTCAGGGACATAGAACAAGCTGAGCAACACATACACTACGTTAGGAAAAGTTTTATCAGCCACAGGGGCTGAGTGTCAAGGCACCTAATCTGCCTTCAGGAAAAGCAGAAATTTCATTCCAAGGCTTTTGTCTCCTCCATCACATAACTCATTCTGTAATGTGAAAACCTACATGCCTACATGAAAGCCACCTTTACACATACACCCGTGGAAAGCAAAATATTTATCTTTGTAATTTTGCAACAAATCACAAAACATATCAGGACATCTTTCAGAACATTAATATTGAATTAATGGCGATAGACTATCTTTGCTTTTGTGGCTAATCTTCCGGCACATTTTTCCTTCACAACTACACCCCTCAGCTGCACTTCCAGAAGCTGAGCAACAGCATAGTGAAATTAAAGCTGGCTCATTTCCTCACTGCAACTACAGGGTGACACTTAGTTTCAGGAGAGAAGACAAAAAAAAAAAAAAAAAAAACCAACACACAGTGTTGCTGTGTTGTCCATTGCTGGAGAAAAGCTATAATTAAAACAAAAATTCAAATAAAAGAACATTTACCTCCCTGCATCAGCCACAAAGTTTCAAAGCCCTTTCCATTTTTCTCCATGCTTTAACTAAAATTTAAGTCTCAACACAAACTCTAGACAGAGCAAAATGATCAGAACACCAACACAAAAAGAAAAGAAAGCTGGTATTACTGCAGTGACTCCATGAACTTGTGGATGAAGTCCAATCCAAAATATTTTTGATATCTCTGCCTCCTGACTAGGCTAGGAAAAAAAAAAATAAAAACAGTGCAACTATAACACGTATATCCAGTCTTCTCAGGTACCAGTTTATTAAAAATAAATGCCAGCATCCAGAAGTCAGAAGACAAGACCAAAGGTCTGCCTCTGGTCTATCAAACTTACTTCGTATCACTCAGCTAATCTTAAATGCAGTGCTAGGACAGTAATAGCAACACTACACTTAGTATCAACATTATCAGAAGCAAGCATGTACATTATTACAGCAACCAAAGCAAACATAGGACTCCTTACAGCAAGGGAAGAACAAGGAAAGTACATCAGGGACTGTAGTAACAGGACAAGGGGTAATGGGTTCAAACTGAAACAGGGGAAGTTTAGATTGGATATAAGGAAGAAATTCTTTACTGAGAGGGTGGTGAGGCACTGGAATGGGTTGCCCAGGGAGGTTGTGAATGCTCCGTCCTTGGCAGTGTTCAAGGCCAGGTTGGATGAGGCCTTGGGTGGCATGGTTTAGTGTGGGGTGTCCCTGCCCATGGCAGGGGGGTTGGAACTAGATGATCTTAAGGTCCTTTCCAACCCTGACTATTCTATGATTCTAAAAAAAAAAAAAAAAATTGACTAAAGATGCAAGAAAAGGAGCCACTAGTGCTTCAAATATTTATGAAAACCTTAATTTAAATTAAAAACACACTTCTCCCTTCACAGAGCATTAGCTCTATGATGAAACTGACAGGCCCACTGCTGCAGGGCAGCATGTGTCCATACTTTATAGAATTCAAAGCAAACCAAGGAAGAAGACATTTAAAACATCATCTGTTCTAGACCCTTCTGTTTTGAAGCATTTTCAAACACACCTCAAGCATCCCTGATAAGGACTTACCCCTTGTTGTTAAGAAAAGAATAAAAAAAAATCCCAACTCCTTACACAACCTCAGAGACAGGAAGCTATCTTTGCCAAGACCTAAATGTTCTCACACTCTGTCAGTTTCCAAGTATCTCATCCAAATTTCCTTCATATCAAATTAAGCTTATTTCTTTTTATTTGACACAGGACAAGAACATGGTCGATTTTTTCCACCAATTTTCTCTTAAAAAAAAAAAAAAAGTGCATCTCTGTCTCCTTTCTGATTAGAGATGTCATTCAGCTTTAGCAGAATCTTCTAACTACCTCACAAGCCACGTTGCCACCTTTCCATGACCTCTAGCTCCCCTCAGATGCCTCTCCAATTTGTCTGCTTTCTTTTAAGGAGACGCCATAGCCCACAGCATAATGCAGTACTTTAGCACAGGCTTTAAAAGTACCAAGCACAGCAGAGAAAGCTCTTCATACTCTTCATGCACAGTTCCTGTTAACACAGCTCAAAAGGAAACCTGATGTGTTTCACTCGTTGTTACTAAGCTCACCCAGTCTGCAGACCACTTTACACAAGTTCACTTTTTTCAATTAAACAACAGCACTGCAAACAGGTAACAGGTACAACTAGGGGATTTATTTCTGCTTTCCCAGAAATAAATAGCAGTGAAATTACAACAGGTACAGATTTGTGATATATAGCACAAAGTTTTAAAAACTTAGTGATACATAGCACAAGATTTTGTCATCTTCTTTATTGCACGCTTACGAACAGCTCCCTGATTTTTTTCCACTCACGTGTGTCTAGGTTACAGTCAAGCTGACTGACCTTAATCCCTTAGCTCCCCTTAGATTCCAAAGGGAACAGAATTAAATTATCCTTTAGTCAAAGTAACCACCCTCACCCACAAAGATTAAAGATTAAATTTTGCCCACTGTGTAACACTTTTTATTTGATTCATGTTTCAATGACCAAACGAAAAGCAAAACAACCTGTAAGCCTGTCTGATCTGTAGAACTGCAATTCTTTTATTTCTCTCCCCCCTCCCCCTGCCATACAGATGCAGAGACCTCTTCTCCAGCCAGGGGAACAGGATCAACTGGCACACTGCATTATGAACTTCTTGGCTCAGTAGGCCCTTCCAATGATCTGCAGGCCAAGTTCAGCCTGACAAAGCCTTCCATCCAATTCCATATCCTTCACTTTGGGGAGACTCAGCAACTGCTTACAGCAGAACAGCATCTGAGTAGCCCACGACAAGACACCTCTCAAGTGACCAGCCATTACTTAGGAGTTCCTGCGACGTTTCTTGACACACATGGGTACAGCCACTCCTGCACTAGCACAATCTGGAGGTCACAGAGGTATGAATCAAGTGAAGGAAACAGAAAAAAAAAAAAATAAATAAACCAACAGGATCGGTCTCCCAGGACTTCAGAGGATGAAATCTCTTGTCCTTTTACTAAAGTTTGTGTCTTCAGCACCTGCTGTGAAAACTTTAGACTAGGTGTACTTGGCTCACATCCTCTCATTGTAATGTTGTACATCTGAAGAAAGGATTGTATTTGGAATAGTCTATCTGTATCAAGACTCAGCATGTGAAGGCCTTTAAGCAGCTGTATAATCGAGTCAGAAACCTGACCAGGATGCTATGGAAGCAGGAAAAAAAAAAAAACAACCCAAGCAAACAAACACACAAAAACTCCAAACAACAAACAAACAAACAAACCAAACAAAAAAAAACCAACCCAAAACAACAAAAAAAAAACCAACCAACCCAAAACCCACCAAAATAACCAATGCAATCCGTAAGTCCAGCTAAGTACTGAAGAGCAACTTTAAGGAGAAGTTATTGTTTGACAACAAAAGAGTAAAGAAAGTACTTCCTACACTGGTGTTGTACAGCTAGCAGTATACCAAGAACAGGAAGAGTTACCTGTCTCAGACCCCTCCATTATCATGCCCTGTTTTAAATTTAGCCATCTGACCCCAGAGTAAGCTTCTGTAATATTGAAACACTACTCCCCGAACCATAAAGGCACACTCATATCAACCTACAGAAAACATCACAGGCTTCAGTTCCAGCCAGACTCATCTTTCTACTAAGGTTTAGCTGAAGAAAGTCATACTGACTACATCAACAGAGTAGCTTAAAAATGGAAAGGTCTTCTCAAAAAAGAACAGCATGAAGGAACAACGAGACAGCAAAAAGGACAGGAAATAAGTTCTTGGAAGATACGAAGTGAGGTTATGAAAACATGTAATCCAAGACAGCTACAGGCTGCGAAACTGTGAAAGCCAAAACTGATACAAAATACACAGTAACACCTTCCCCACCCCACCCCCCCCATATCAACATTGAAAATCCGCCTATGTATCTATGACCTACACAAAAGCACTAAATACAGTGACTGTCCCCTCGATAAGTACTCCATCAGCGATATAAAAAGCTACCTGCAAAGAACACATTTTAAGTAAGTTGACAGGTAAGACTCAGAATGTTCACGGGGCAGCTTCTGCTGCACTTCTGTCGGTCTCTACCTCCAGTCAACGATTCACAACGCTGTTTACCGCGACAAACCAAAACAAAGGGAGAAAGAATACCTAAACAAAACCAGAACACACACCCTCTCCCCTAACGATCCCCACACGCCAAGCGAGCGAGGTTGGAACGGCGGCGGCACTGCACTGACCCCCGCCCCCACAGCCCACCGGGCCCACCCCGGGGCACAAGCATCCTGCGACCTCTCCGCTGCAGGCCCAGTCCCGGGCCCCCGCGGGCAGGGAGCCGGCCCGCCCGGCCGTCCCTACTCACCTTGAGGAGAATGGAAGGCGGTAGCTGGTTAATATCCGGCGGCGGCTCCCGGCAGCAGTCAGCGGGGCGCTCCAGCGGCTCCTCGCAGCCCGCTTCTCCGCCCCTCTCCTTCTCCCCAGTTGCCTCCTCCTCCTCAGGCGCGGAGAGCGGTGAGGCGGCCTGGTCCGCTCCGCCGCTGTTCCCGGCACTGCCCCGGGCCGGTGTGGACTCACCGCTCGCCGCGCTCCCGTCGGCGGCGGGCAGAGCGCAGAGGGGCGCCTCCGCCGGGCACTGGCAGGCTGCCTCCGGCTCCGCCGCGGCGGCGGCCGCGCAGCGCGGCTGCTTGCAGGGCGGGCAGGCGGGCAGACCGGCCCCCTTGCGCTTGCACACCATCTCCGAAGCGGCCTCGCCGGATGGTCTGGCCGTCCCCAGGAGGCCCCGCACCGGGGAGGGCAGCAGGCCCGAGAGAAGGAGGCGCTGGAAGCGGCCCCGCGGCTCCCAGGCGGCGGGCGACAGGCGGAGGAGGCGGCAGGCGGCGCGCTGCTCCGCGGTGGCGAGGGCCGCGTAGGGCGGCGGTGGCAGCCGGGGGTCTCCGGCGGGCAGGGGCTGCTCCGAGGCGGGCGGGCTGGCGCTGTGCACGATGAAGCAGAGCATGCAGGGCCCACGCAGGAAGCAGCTCCGGCTGCGCGGCGGCACCTTGCCCCCGCGGCGGCAGCGGCGGTCCCGGCTCAGGCTGCAGGCCTCCTTCGAGAGCAGGTGGCCCATATATGAGGCGGCCGAGGCGGAAGGGCCCGAGGGTGTCACCTGCGGGAGGCGGTGGCTGGCGCTGTCATGCTGCCGGCTGGGGCCGTAAGCGGCGGAGCCAAGACGGGACGGGCCGGGACGCGGCGGGGCTGGTTCCGGGACGCGCGCCGGGAGGAAGAAGCTTCCGCTACCGCCGCCCTGACCTCCCCCGGGGGCGGTGAAGGGGCGGTGCTCGGTTGCATGGTGGTGCTGCCGCTAGCGGGCGGGCACAGAGCCGGTGGGGCGCGGCCCTACGGGGCCCGCGACCGCCGGAGTCTCCCATCTGACATTGCCTGCGCTCGCAGCCTGTCCGGGTGTCCGTGCGTTGTTGAACTGCACTGTGTGTGTAAAGACGGGTGAGTGGAGTGTTAACAGTGTATAAGCATATCATATGTATGGGCTGAGTTTTTGCAGTGGTAAGGTAACATAAGCGTTGAGGCCACCACAAGCGTTCCTCCATTTTTTGGCTGTCAACGCTGCCTTCCAATCCCGCATGCTCCAGCAAGTATCTGCTTTCTGCCTTTTTAAATCAGTGACGGGACAGAACCAGGTCCAGCATTGCACCTTTGTACCTGCGCGTTATGCTCTGAGGATGCTCACTTCTAACTGCAGTGTGTTGTGTCTTCCCGCAGGTGCCCAGGGTGTATAAATCCTTGCAGATGTGGGCTGTAATGAATCATACAATCAGCTAGATTGGGAAAACCATGTTACTAAGCGCCTCATCTATATGGTTTTTGAGCACTTCAGGGACGATGATTACACCACTACACTTGGGCAGCCTGTTTCAATGTCTGACCACTCTCTCAGTGAAGAAATTTTTCCTAATATCCAATCTAAACTGAGACACTGAAATACAAAATGAAATATCGTCTTTGTACATAAGTAAATTTAGTTCTGCTTTGTAGCTAAGCAACTCTGACCTTGATGGCAAATAATAATAGCAAGAAGGAAACATTTTGGATAAATGTTTCACAATGACCAGTTAGAACTGGACTAGTTGTGGGCAGCTTGACAAGGGGACTTTCCACACCTAAAGTTCAGCCAAAGAATGAAGTGGTGAAGATGATGAAGAAACGACGACCAGGGTCCCAAAGATCACTACCATGTTGTTGTGAGCATGTGGAAATAGGCGTAAACCTATGTAAAGTAGTTCTGGGAAATGTTATGAACATGTATGTCATTTACTGGAAATCTGTACTGGAATATGTATATTAAGCAACAATATAATAGCAGCCTGATTGATGCTGGGACAAGACCCATTAGGAGGAGATATCCCCCGTGTCACCCAGTGCTGCAATAAAGAATACCTGTTTGCCATCTTAAACTCTGTTGACGAGTTCTTGGCGAGTTCTTCGAATCAAAGCCTCCCCTGGTTCAGCTTCAGGCTGTTTCCTCTTGGCCTATCACTTGTTACTTGGGAGAAGAGACCAACCCCCACCTTACTCCATCTTCCTTTCAGGTAGTTGTAGAGCGCGATAAGGTCCCCCCTGAGCCTTCTCTTCTCCAGACTAAACCCACCAAGCTCCCTCAGCCGTTGCCCAGATTTGTGCTCCAGGCCCTTCATTAGCTTTGTTGCCCTTCTCTGAACCCGTACTCCATATCTTTCTTGTAGTGAGGAGTCTGGAACTAAATACCGGAATGCTTTAGTTAAGCCTCTTCTCAATGCCTACCAGAAATTATTGCATGTTTCAGCATTCAGTTCTAAATTATTGATATAAATTGACTTAGATATACAGGTTTAAAATACATGTGGAATTTTGTAAAAAGAAGGGAGACAACGAGTTCCCGCTGGTACTACTATTAAATAACAGAGGGCAGCGGAAGAAATGCACAGGATTATATACTGTGAAGCAGATCTTTTGACCTTTTGCTCAAGAACAAATTATGTTCAGATTAAGATATCTGTGACACTATTATTTTTGTTTGTTATGAGTATTACTAGTGTTCAACAGCTCAGTAAAAATGTGTTTGCTGTAAGAAAAATATATTAATGATAACATTAGATAAAAGGAGAGCAGTAGAGTATTTTATCTAAACTTATAAATCACTGAGATCCAGAAATCTGGCAAGGTTTTTTCTCCCTCAGATTTCAAAAATATATTTCAGTAGCGAACAGAAACAACCTTAAAAGAAGACAAAAGTCCAAGTCAAGCTTTCAAGTCAAAGGGCATTCAGAATAAATGCTTGCAATGTCAAATATTCAAAATGAATCTCATCTTTAAATCTGGTGGTGCAGCTCTGAATAGCCATTGTGACATGGTCTTTACTTATCATATAGTAGTATTTCCTACAGAAATGCTGGTGAAGGTCCCTGACTTCTGTGTCACTTTCATATCTGATAGTCCAATATATAGTGCCCCTTTATTTTGAGATATATACACACTATACATACACATACATCTCATATATGTCATTCTTCCCATTCCTCTCATATTTACCTCAACATGATCCATCTCTATTATTTCCTTTTGAACTAAGTTGGCTTGTACATATGTAAAGAAGGACATATGTCATCTCACGTTCCCATTCCAAAGCAATGTCACCTTCGGATAATTTTCCTACTTAGTCCTTTTAATTCTTCTCCTGATAACTAAACATCAGTCCTTGAATTTGGTCTTTGGGACACTGCTTCTGAAGGTGGATGGGGTTTTTTTGGGTTTTTGGGTGTGGGTTTTTTTTTTTTCCTACAAAGACTGCAGAATGAAAGAAAACTAAGACAGTAAGTTTTCATAGGCTACTTATTCCTTTAGTGCTCTGTCAATCAGCTGGTAACAAGATTTTGGCCCTAGAGATGACAGCATAGCTGTTCCACTGGCAGTTTTTCATGTATTAGAACTATAAATATCTGTAGAACAACTTATGCTGATTCATTGTAGCACATGTGATTTATCTGCTCCAGCATGAGATACAAGACATGAGTTTTGACTGTCCATTGAGCAGGAGTGAGAAACTGAGATAATAATGTTTAGGGAAAAATAATCTTAGCTAAAGGTTTATAATTTTGCAAACATAGAAGGACTTGTGGGTGATGTGATGGTTGGCAGCTCTCCGATAAGAGCTTTCAACTCCTGGCAAAGGCAGGGGCTCAGCAGAACTGCTACCTTGGAATTCCAAAGGGCAAACCTTGGCCTAGTTAGGAGACTGGTTGACAGAGTCCTTCGGGAGGGAGCCCCTAGCATCAGAGGAGTCCAGGAAGGATGGACATTCTTCAAGAAGGAAATCTTGGAGGTGCAAGAGCAGGTCATGCCCGTGTGCTGACAGCGAAGATCACTGACCTGGCTGAACAGAGAGCTTTGGCTGGAACTTAGGAGAAACAGGAGAGTTTATGACCTTTGGAAGAAGGGGCAAGAAGCTCAGGAGGACTGCAAGAATGTCACGAGGCCAAGCAGGGAGAAAATCAGAAGGGCTAAAGCCCAACTGGAACTTAATCTGGCTACTGCGGTAAAAGGGAATAAAAAATGTTTCTATAAATACATCAGCAACAAAAGATGGGCTAAGGATGTTGGGGATAAGGATGACATAGCGACAAATGATTAGGAAAAGCCTGAGATACTTAATGCCTTTTTTGCCTCAGTGTTCAATTACTAAGACCAATTGTTCTCAAGCCTCTTGAGCTGGAAAACAGAGACAGGAGCAGCAGAATGAAGCCCCCATAATCCAAGGGGAAGTGATCAGCAACCTGCTACACCACTTAGACACACAAGTCTGTAGGGCTGCTCATGGAAAAAGACCTGGGATACTGATTGATAGAGCTGAACATGAGCCAGCTTGTGCCCAGGCAGCCAAGAAGGCCAACAGCATCCTGGCCTGTATCAACAATAGTGTGACCAGCAGGGCCAGGGCAGTGAACATCCTCCTGTACTGAGCACTGGTGAGGCCGCATCTCAAATTCTGCATTTAGTTTTGGGAGCTGGAGAAAAAGAGGCTGAGGGGAGACCTTATCGCTCTCTACAACTACCATAGAGAAGGTTGTAGCAAAGTGGGTGTCAGCCTCTTCATCCAAGTAGCAAGTGATAGGACAAGAGAAGTTTTAGACTGGATATTAGGACAAACCAAAAGGGTTGTCCAGCACTGGAACATGCTGCCCAGGGAGGTGGTTGAGTTTCCATCCCTGGAGGTAATTTAAGAGAGGTGTAGATGTGACACTTAGGCCCATGGTTTAGCGGTGGACTTGGCAGTGTTAAGTTAGCAGTTGGACTTAATGATCTTACAGGTATTTTCAAGCCAAAATGATTCTATGATTCTGTATTTTTGTGTTATCTCAGTTGTGAATGCTGTTTAGGAACTGAGACTGTGTTCATAGCTTGTGCATAGATTTTGTAAATCCAAACTTACCTGTGAAAGTTGTTGACTGGTTATGCTCCGTTTTCAGTAGAGCTATACCAGCAAATCCTTTCTGCTGTTCTAGTTAAATGTTTTATGGTTATAAGTAAGGAAAGAGCATTCCCCACCCTCCCACCCCACTTCCCTTCTGTCCTGGGTTCACAGAATGGTTTGGGTTGGAAAGGACCTTAAAGTCATCTAGTTCCAACCCGCTTGGGCAGGGACATCTCACACTAGACCATGTCACATTAATCACCAAAGATGGTTTTCTTACTCAGCATTCTGAGGATTTTGAATAGGAGAAGTTGGGGAGAGACTTTTTCTGTTTGTTTTTTGTTTGTTTGTTTGTTTGTTTGTTTTTAAAAAGCTTTTTCATCCTCCAAGTGCTCTGCCCAAAAGCCAGACAGAGTAAGCAGAACTTGTAGGAGATTGGAAGAACAGTGAGGTTAATGCAATATTCAAAACAGGGACAGGTTATCCAATCAGAGTTAAGTAATCTTTCACTTAATCTGCTATAAACTCTTTTGATAGTAGATCCATTAGAACTGAACTTTTCAAAGTTACTTCAGCTAGTAAAAGAAACTCTGGGTTTAAAACTACTACCTAAAATAATTACACTGGTTAAGAATGCTGGCCAGTGTCAATCCATAACAGAGGTAAAACATAAACTCACTGTCAATAACATTACAGATACCACAAAAATGTGTGACATGACAAATCATGACTGAATAGTCACAAAAAATACCATAATAATTATCCCTTCCTTTTTTTTTTTTTTTTTTTTTTTTTTTCCCAGAATTAAATACAATTTTGTACGGTGGTGGAGTTTTGGTTTTTGGGTTTTGTTTTTTTTTGTTTGTTTGTTTCTTTCTTTCTATAGATTTATAGACAAATTTGTTTTATCTGTGAAAAGCCCAGTTCTTGGTTTTAGCACCTTTCAATTTTCTGGATCTCCCCGAATTCTTCTTTGCTGAAATCTTTTGGAAAATATTAACTCCAATAAATTGTATACACTAGTAATTTTTTGCTCTAGAAGATGCCAGATAGAATACCAACAGCAATTCAAATTGTAGAGTGGCTTTTGATTATGACACTAACACATTATCATCATGTAACTTTTTTAAGCATTACAAACCAGGGATTTCTCCTAATGATTTCTGCTTCCCTTACCAAATTTTTAAAGTAATAAGTAGCTTCAAATTTCTACTTGCTGCTGCTCATTTTTCTATTTCCTCTGCCCATCTGTTATATTGGTATTTTAATTTACTGAATTCATCTCACCACTCTGTCATGATTAGGATTTAGTAAATTAATATGTGGAATCATGAGGTTTGGACATCTGAAAAATGCTTTGAAAAGATCACCTGAATGCAATCTCAGAGGGTGAGAGTCAACTGCCTACAAATAGTTGTAGCACTTTCTGAGGTGTGCTAGGTAACTGAGCTGTCTGCAAAGGGCTGGGGTGTGTGATGGAGGGCACAACTACCCTCTGTGGGAGCATCAGCTACCCTCTGGTGTCAGACCCATGATAATGTACAGCAGGTAGTATTTTAACCTAACAATCCTCTTTATGTAGCTGTGAGTTTTCTTTTGTAAATTCCTATTTGTTGTACTGTTTTTGTCTGGGATAGAGTTAAATTTCTTCACAATAGCTTGTATTGGGCTGTGTTTTGGATATGTGACTAGAACAGCCTTGATAACACAAGATTACTACTGAGCAGTGCTTACATAGAACCAAGTCCTTTTCTACCTCTCACCCCACCGGCGAGCAGACTGGGGCAGCACTGTGGTGGGGGGGGATGGGGGCACAGCCATGGCAACTGACCCCATCTGACCAAAGAGTGGTGTTCCATACCATATAGCATCATGCTCAGCAATAAAACTAGGCGGGAAGCTTGCAAGGGGGACACTGCTGAGCAATTGTTTCCATTTGCATCACTTGTCTTTCTTGAGTTTTTTTTTCCCAACCTTCTTGCTCCCTGCCCCTTTTACTTACAATGTATACTACTTCTACTACTACTACTACTACAACTCCTCCTCCTAGTAATGCTAATACCAAATAATAATAATAATGATGTTCTTATGTCAGACTGTAAGTTTTTTTTTCTCGCTTTTACTCTTCCAATTCTTTCTCTGTCTCAACTGTGTAGAGGCAGAGGGAGAAAAGGAAGGAAGAAAGAAGGAAGAAAGAAGGGAGAAGGAGGGAGTGGTTGCATCGTGCTCAGTTGCCTGCTGAG
Source organism: Psittacula echo (assembly GCF_963264785.1). Classification (NCBI taxonomy): domain Eukaryota; kingdom Metazoa; phylum Chordata; class Aves; order Psittaciformes; family Psittacidae; genus Psittacula; species Psittacula echo. Next base: position 70,585,161 of record NC_137742.1, on the reverse strand, counting down.
GTTAAACTACAACAGCTATGTTTACCATAAATGCCTTCAGTTTGCTTATTTCCCCTCCAAGCAGGTTTCTCTCAGTGGTTTTATGCCACCGCTATCACAGAATGAAATATTTTGTACATCGGGGCCACTGTCACCAAAGAGTTAGCAGACATAATAAGTATATATATATACACATATATGCATATAATAAGTATAATATTTCTGGTGTTGCCCCATGTAGGAAAATTTCTGAACCCTGTAAGTAGGCAAGATGCAAGACAATGATGCTGTCAGGGGCATGTGGAAGCCAGGGCAGCAAGAACCACATGGAGTGCCCAAGCAGCAGGGAGGGAAAGACCGGGACTTAACAGCTGTGGCCAGATGTTAATCCACATTCTAATTGACAGCATTCTTTTCAAATATCTTTATTACTTGAACATATTTGTGTCTTGTCATTTAGCTGTTTCAATTAAATAAGTCTGCAACATTCCCCAAGGCCTTACAATAGTTGTTGGCAGCTGGAGAATGCTGAATTCTTTCCATTGCTTTCACTCTGAAAAATCTGAAGCTGAAACTTCCTTCTCTCAAAACTCCATCCGCCACAATTTCACAGCTGTGAAACAAACTCAATCTGATCAAGGTCTCATTTCAAAAGGAGACTGGTGAAAGTACCGTAAATAGGCTTTAATTTATTTTTAATAATGTAGGCAAGACTTTTTCAGTACAAAAATACAGGGAGGCTTCAGGCCATTTTTCAAGGTGGTAGGCTGTTCTTTTCCTGACAGTTTGCAAGAGCAGAACAAATTTTAAATTACAACTCCAGGTAATTTAAGGGAGTGCTTCTCGTCAGTGCAAGGGGTTTAACATTGGGTGTCACTATTGCTTCATGCAAGAGAATCACAGTAAGCGCTTGCTGTGGAAGCTGAATGAAATACTGCATGACCAAATATCTTTATCAGCTGTAAAATCTTCACCACATTAACGTCAGAAGGAAGATATAATTAACAGTTCATTTCTTCAGTATCACTGCTTATATTTAATGAAATTAGAGGTCATAAACCCAGTAATGTTGGAAGCCACTACAGCTAACAAGATCTAGGAATGAAGCAGTACAATCCCCTCAAACTTATGATATTAAAGGTTTATTACATACATAGAAATAAATTGTGAATTTTTTCTATGTTATCTCTGTGTATTTTTAAGTAGACCACACAGGCACGGGAAGTTCAGGTTAGATATAAGGAAGAAGTTCTTTACTCCAAGGGTGGTAAAGCACTGGAACAGATCGCCCAAGAAAGTGGTGTTCCTGGCAGTGTTCAAGGCCACATTAAACAGACTCTTGGGCAACATGGTCTAGTGTGAGGCGTTCCTGCCCATGGCAGGGGGTTGGAACTAGATGATCTTAAGGTCCTTTCCAACTCAAACCATTCTGTGATTCTTGATTCTATGACTGATGACCTGAGACTAGGATGATATTTAATTTTTTCAGCTATGAAAGAACACAAGAAATACTAAAGAAGAAAATAGTCATGATATCGTATCTGGTCCTGATACCTATAAGTGCATGTTCACCTGAATTTTGGGACTGACCTTTAGGAAGCTGGGTCTATAAGAAATTTTTGGCCGTATTGGTATAGCTTGTTGTTGGTTGATCCCTCCAACATTTCATAATATTGCAAATTCGATAGAACAGGTTCTTAAAGGATGGGTTAGCTTTTAAATGGTGTTTAGGAATGCCATTGAGAAATAGATGGAAGAAAGTAGCAGAATTTCCACCTTGGATTTAGAAACAGCATAATAGTTTTCTTACAAAATCCTATTTATTTCACTATTGTACTGGGTTTGGCTTAGGTAGAGTTAAATTTCTTCATAGTAGCTGGCCTGAGGCTGTGTTTTGATTTGTGCTGCGAACAGTGTTGGTAACACAGGGGTGTTTTAGTTTTTTTGCTGAGCAGTGCATACACAAAGCCAAAGCCTTCTCTGCTTCTCACCCTACCCCACCAGTGAGCAGGCTGGGGGTGCACAAGGAGTTGTGGGAAACACAGCTGGGACAGTTGACCCCAGCTGACCACAGGGATATTTCATGTCATCTATCATCATGCTCAGCATGTAAAGCTGGGAGTAGGAGGAGGAATGGGGTGGGGCATTATCAGAGTGATGGTGTTTGTCTTCCCAAGTTGCCATTACACATGTTGGAACCCTGCTTTCCTGGAGATGGCTGAACACCTGCCTGACCATGGGACGTGGTAAACAAATTCCTTACTTTGCTTTGCTTGTGTGTGCTGGTTTTCCTTTACCTGTTGAACTGTCTTTTTCTCAACCAACGAGTTTTCTCACTGCTACCCGCTGATTCTGTCCCCCATCCCAGTGAGTGAATGGCTGTGTGGGGCTGAGCTTCTGGCTGGGATTAAACGGCAACAGTACCCTTAGTCTACATGAGTATGAATGGTGGCTTCCCAGTCCTCGATCCCTCTAGGCATGTGTCTTTATAAAGTTTAACTGAAAGTCCCTGGAAACCTTCAAACTCCTTGGAATTTTGTTCAGCATGCATAAAAATATTTTATTTCTCCACCTTCTCCTCCCCACCCTCACTCCATCAGGTATCACTATCTAATATTTTGTAATATTACAAATTTGTATAAAATTTCATACTGGCTTTGCTTCATAACAATTTACAGTGTCAAATTTTCGTATTTCAAACAGCAAAACTTTAGTTACTAAGGATCAGAAATATGCTGTCCTTTCAGTGGGAGAGGCAGATAGAGCAACAGTCATGAGTTCAAGCTCCTGATGAACCAAGAAGCAATTCTTCTGAGGATGAGGAAGCTGCAACTGATAATTCAACAGTATTCATATTCCATGTTATATACCTTGTAATAATGCAAGGAAGCATCCAAAAAAACTAATTAGAACCATTGTTGAACACCTGAGAGCCCTATTTAATTTACAAGTTTGTCTGTAATATAAAGAAATCTAAAAAGGAAGCATAAAAGAAATCATATATCTTTTTGTGGCACAGAAGGCTTAAGCAGAAATAGGGAAAAAAAAAAGTATTTGGAAAATAGTAAGATAGGGCCAACTCTTAGAGTAGAGAAGAAACAGAATTTGAGCAGAGTAGTTTCTTACATTCCTTATCCTGCAAACTTAGCAGAGATTGAAATTTCAGTCTGTGCTGTGTGGGAGGTTTCATATTTTAGTACAGTTTTCAGGATTAGGTGGAGAAACTGGGCAGATTTTTGAAGTCATTTTATGTTGGATGAATTATATCATAGAGTTTCTAAAGATACTGTTCTTCTGCAAAAGAAAAAAAAAGTAGTTCTTTGGAAGGCAGAAGATATTTCTTTGCAGGTTAAGTTCCCCAACACAGATGCTGCATATGAAAGTATAGAGAATATTGAAGCATACTGAATACTTTCTATACTAGCCGAGAGCTCACACCTAATAATAGATTTCAGTTTTAGAAGCACCACGATCAAGAGGTGAAACATCATAAAATCTGTGAGGTTGTAATCTAGAATTTGACTCTTTCTTCGTAGGATATGAAGGAAAAGAAAAAACCTACCTGATTTTAACTGGCTTGCATGCTTGTTTCAAAACAGCAGTCAGGATCTGGCTGCTCTTGACTTGTATTTTGTTGGCAGGTGTTCCAATGTGTTTGCACTGAATACAATATGTATGTATTATCATATCATAGCCCACCAGTACACTAAGATAGCAGCAACAATTCACATTATGAAAGAAATATTTTGGGGAAAATGAAAGTATCTGATTTTGCACTCTAATAAAGAATTTTAAAAATCTATGTCTCAGTGTTTAAATGAAGGACTTGGCTTGGCTGCTTACCTGTGCCTTTACAGACCTAGTCTTCATTTCAGCTTTTATACTGTCCAATTTGTTATGTGATCCTTATGGCTGAGTATAGAAGGTCATCTCAGTTTCAAGGTACTGTAAGTGAAAAAGGAATATTAATGTTACTGCTCTGCTGAATACTTGAGTACTGTATACCGTATAATTATTAGTTTGCTGGGGTAAATGGTGTTTTCTCGTTTGTTCTTCATATATAATGATGTGATATTCAAATAGCATCTTCAAGTTCTACTTTGTTGGAAGAAAATATTGTACAAAACCACATAATTTCAACCCACTTATTTGTAATAGTTTACACTCTGCTTCTACAATGACCTGTTTGGCAACATGCAGTATGCATAATCAGAAGTGTTTAGCAATTAAGGTCTCAACTATGGCTGTAATTTTAACTGCTTATCTTTCATTACAACAAAGGAAATAGTTGGATGTTTTTTGTTAATGTTTGGGCCAACGTAACAGCTATGTGTGTTTTGGTAGTGCTAACCCTATACCCTAAGGAAGAAGGCAGCCTCTCAAGATCAGTCCTTTACCTGGCAAAGCACAGAAGTAGCATTTTTTCTGTTTGTTTGTTTGACATTATGATCTACTCAGCAATTAAAAACCCTCTAGAACTGGTAAACATGAAACATGGTCTCCCTGAAGATGGCAGTATTTGATCTGGAAGAATAAAACCTGTTGAGAAGTGCAGATGGGAACCTATTTTATTATTCATAGTACCACAGCACCTAAGTGACAGGCTGTCAATAATTAAAGGGAGGGTAGGAGAAGAGAGGGCACATGTTTCACGGTCTTCTGACCTGCCATAATTTTTCCTTCTCCCTCAGCACGAAGATTCTCTAGTGAGCGTGTAGTAATAATATATTTACAGGCATTACAACATTTGCATTCCCGTCTCCAGCAACCCTTTCCTAGGAAATCCTTCATTTTGGGGTTCCTTGGTTTCTTAGTTACTTGCAAATTAAGATTTGTCCTATTATAAAATGATGATGCTAAAAATGTCAGCACTGCACTGCTTCTATTTCACAGATTTTTTAAGTGTTTGAGAATACATTGAATTTATGGTACTAAAAAACATTTTCTATACAGATATTTAAAATTAGCTATGAAGTACCATGTTTAAGTTACAAATATATGCAAGTACAAAGGGGCTGCTGCCTTAGGAAAAAATAAAGTTGACGACTTAGTAAATATTCACTCTAGATTTCTTTCAGTAATGCACAGAATCATTACTGTTGCCTTGTAGCAAATTTCTTTGCAAGAGTATCATGTGAAAACAATCAAACAAACTAGCCCAAATTAAAACAAAAGCTATCTTAAATGGAATACTTCTGCTATTCTTATTTTAAACGTATCTGTGGAAATCCTGCATGTATTATGCATCAATGCTTTTTTCACCATCCCAAATAATTTATTTCATGTGGTTATATGAGTGCATGAAGATCTTTTTATTGCTTTGATGAAAGACTCTACAATACTCCTGAGGCTGAAGGCCAGTCATAAGCGGACATCATAATTGAAATTATCTCAGCTGGTTACAAAGGTGAGAAATGAGTTTCTGGGAATATGGTCACCTTTTATTATTTATGATAGCTGTTTCCAAAGTAGAATTGTGATTCCCAAACTGGATTATGAGGCTTGCAAGACCAGAAGAAAGGTAAAGTTGAGGAATCCCAGTTCTGGATCCATAAATCCTTTCCTCATCATAACCAGAGACAAACTCTTGTGCTCATAAGTGGAGTTCTCTATACCATGAGATTAGTTGTGCATCTTTTATAGCAAATTTTGGTAACCTGACCTTTAATGGAGGAAAAGCTTAACATATGACATTTTAATTCCTTTAAAAGATGTGATGTCTTCTTCTCCTCACTTATTATCTATTTAGGAAGTTTTATCTCCATCCTGGGCTTGCTTATGCTACTTTTAAGATCACAGACTTCTTGCATCCATTTGATGTATTGGTGTGTGCTGAACATATCTCTGTTGTCATACTCAAACACTGTGTGTCAGGAAAGGGGCAATAGCTTTTTAGAACTCTCAAAGTGAATATGAAGTGCAATCAAATCAGTATCAGTCAAGTCCAGGTCACATGAGAAGAATTCACCTTGAAACTGGCTTATGAGCATTTACAGCCAGCAGCAGCCTGCTACTAAGACATGACAGATAACAGGGGAGAGCTGCAGGTCAGCATCACCTGCCATCAAGGGAATGCTTGCCGCAGAACTGGAGCTGTGCCCCTTCCCTTTTCCCCCCTTTCCCCTGCATACACCAGGGTGGGCAGGGTCTGGGTCAGCCTTGTAGACATACTCTTTTCCTCAGTGATTATTTTCCAAAGCTCAGAGTCTTAGGTACTTTACCTGAGAGTGTATAATCCTCACAGTTAATAAAGCTAGGAGTTCCTGTCAACAGTGCCATGCATAGGGGCAATACAGGAAGCATCAGAACTGCGGCTTTTCATGTTCCAGTACAAGTGATTGGTACACATTTACAACTAGACTGAGCAGAGGAAGCCCTTGGCAAGTCCACAGCAGTGCTCAAAATTTTGCACCTGAAAATATGGCAAGACACCAAAACTGTTGCAAGACACCAGAACTGCAATCCAGTACTCCAGAAACTGGGAGATTTTTATTTTTTTTTCCAGGATTTTTAGTCTGTATTGTTGAGGTTTTTTGTCTCATGGGTTCACAGTCATTTCAAGGACACAAGGAAAAAGAAAAGAGAAGCTGTGTGAGAAGTTCCTTAATGCACAGAAATGTGACATTTTAAGTAGTTCCTGATTTTAACTGAGGTCGTTATTTCTAATCAAGGCTTGTCAGCAGATTTCATTTGATCTCAGTTGCAGAGTGGTCTTGGAAAGGATTTGTAATAAAACCAATCACAGTAATTTAAAGTGTTACAAGAGATGGGAGGAATTTTTTTGAAAAACAGGATGTGTTTTAGGGGATGGCTCTTAAACAGGACTCATACATGTTCCTTCAAGCACAAGGAAATAAAACACACCCCACCCGTGCCACTCCTCATTCTCCCATATACCTCTAAGGAAGAAGAGGGGGAATATTAGACTTTAGGAAAATTAGATTGCAGGCAAGCACAGACAGAGAATACAATCTATCTAGGTATAATCTGTCTTAAGTATAGTAGATGATAAAGCCTTCTGAGAAGAACCACTGCCAAGGTAAGGTTCTCTGATTTTTTTTCATAGAAATAAATAAAGCAAGGTAAAGAGGATTTTGTCTTAATAAACCCCATGATAGGAAGTAAGATAGCTCATGATAACTTTCCATGAAGAGAGATGTTTGAAGAATGACTTTCAAGCAAAATTTGTACAATACTTTTACGATAAATTTATAAATTAGTAACATAATTCATGTCATATTCTCTTCTTTACCCCTATGTCTTGCCCACAAATGTTTCTGTTTTAAGCAGCCAAACAGCAGAACGGCTGAAAAGGGATCACTCACACTGCTGTATTATTCTGCCTAGTTAACGTCTGTCTACCGGGCTTATGGTGTAAACTTACAACCTTGGCAGATGTATATATGTATATAAAAAAAAATACAATCAAGCATGGCTAAAAGATCTTTTGAAAGGGTAGTCTTGTGGCAACATTTCATGCAATGCCAGCTCCCTGCAGCCTCTGTCTTTGAAAAGAAATTGGGGCCTTTGCCAGAATTCATATTAACTACTGCTGGCAAAAACATACAGGCAAACCAAACTGGCCCTTTATCTGGAAGCAGCAGCTGCAGCACCACATTTCAGAGAAACTGTATCTCTGAGTAACCTCTAAAAATTTCACCACACTGCTCCCATGACATCAGCTATTGTAAACAAATACACAATTTTGCAAAATGCATATCCCTGAAACTAAAGAAATATCTAACAGGCAAATATAGAAAGTCTAAGATATGAGAGATACCTTGATGGGTAATATAAATGCTGCTGTTATGACTGTTTATGTTTCTGCATTTTGCAAATTTTAGTAAGATAGAGCATATTCCTAAAGGGTTGACCCATGTTGAATGGAATACACATATCTTCCATCATCACCAGCACAGGGAAATGCATGCGATATGTATTTGTCCTGGCTTCAGTAGCAGTAGTCATTTTTCTCCTTCTTAGTAGCTGGTGCAGTGCTGTGTTTTTGACTTTCAGCCTGGGAACAACGCTGATAGCACTGATGTTTTCAGTTGTTGCTCAGTAATGTTTCCTCCAACCAGAGACTTTTTGAGTTTAATTCTCTGCCAGGGAGGAGGGGAAGCCGGGAGGAAGCAGGGACAGGACACCTGACCCAAACTAGCCAAAGGGGTATTATTCCATACCACAGCTCATTGTGCCCAGTATATAAAGTGGGGGCAGTTACCCAGAATGGCTAGATCACTGCTCAGGTTGGGCTGGGTACTGATCGTCGGGTGGTGTGATGGTATTCTTTTCCCTTGTTATTTCCCTTATCATTATTATTATTGGTGGCAGCAGTAGTGATTTGCGTTATACCTGAGTTACTGGACTGTTCTTATCTCAACCCATGGGAATTACATTCTTTCGATTCTCGTCTCCATCCCTCCTGGAGCCGGGGCGGGGGAATAAGCGAGTGGCTGCATGGTTCTGAGTTACCAGCTGGGCTTAAACCATGACAGTTCTTTGTGGCGCCCAACATGGGGCACACAGGATTGAGATAACGACAGATCTGATCAGAGTGTTTCTAATCATATTTGTGATAAGCATTCAGTGTTTTGGATTAATAGTCACTCGTCATAAGGCTGATTTATTGGCTCTCAAAGTTGTTGCTCTTGATCTCGGAGTTTCAGCATGTCGTACCTTACTTACATCAGTATTTGCTGTGTTAGTGTTTATCAGCTGGGGGCTTGGGCTAAGGTTCTTGTTTCACTGTACTTTATGGTAATGACTTGTAAAACAATAGACTCATTGATCATGAAACTGATCTGGCTTGCATTCCCAGTGTGGTCATCACCTCTATACGTTGGGAGGTATATAATAGAAGTGTATAGCAATTACACATCTTTTTTCCCTCCTCGGGTGGTCAGCCTGTGAAGGAGACATTCACTTACCTTCCCAGGCCCCCTACCAAACTGTTTACAGAATCATTTGAGAGTTCTGAAGGTTTTGAATGGCCTTTGGGTACCCTTGAGACCTACCTGCTGATTGTGATGGGGATCACCATGTTGGTGCACATACAGTGTGGGTTCTACCCGTGACCATTTTGTCTGATCTCAAAAGTTAAGCAGAGTCTTGTTTGGGTCTTGTCTAGGGTTAGACGATGATATAGGAGGACCAGGAGATTTTCCCTGAGGCTGGACAGTCATGAGTGGCAGGGTGTGTGGGACAGTATGGGTAAGCATCTAGGCCAGTGGCCCCCTCCAGTGCTTTTGAAGTGTTGGAAATGGAAGGCAGCCGTATGGAGTCCTCAACGACAAGTTGCAGAAACTGCTGAAGGAGAGGGTGAATCGAGTCAGTTTGCCGAGGTGAAAGCCATCCAGCTGGCCCTGGACATTGCTGAATGAGAAAAGTGGCCAGTACTTCATCTCTATACTGACTCCTGGATGGTGGCAAATGCCCTGTGGCAGCCATGGAAGCAGAGCAACTGGCAACGCAGAGGTTAACCCATCTGGGCTGCTGCACTGTGGCAAGATATCGCTGCCCGGGTGCAGAACCTGGTGGTGAAGGTACGCCATGTAGATGCTCATGTACCCAAGAGTCCGGCCACTGAGGAACACCAGAACAACCAACAAGTGGATAAAGCTGCTAAGATTGAAGTGGCTCAGATGGACTTACATTGGCAACATAAAGGTGAATTATTTTTGGCCCAGTGGGCCCATGACACTTCAGGCCATCAGGGCAGAGATGCAACATACAGATGGGCCCGTGATCGAGGGGTGGACTTAACAATGGACACTATTGCCCAGGTTATTCATGAGTGTGAAATATGTGCTGCAATTAAACAAGCCAAACGGTTAAAGCCTCTTTGGTATGGAGGACGATGGCTGAAGTATAAATATGGGGAGGCCTGGCAGATTGATTGTATCACACTCCCACCAACCCGCCAAGGCAAGCGCCATGTGCTTACCGTGGTGGAAGCAACCACCAGATGGCTGGAAACATACGCTGTGCCCCATGCCACTGCCCGGAACACTATCCTGGGCCTTGAGAAATGGATTTTGTGGCTACACGGCACCCCAGAGAGAATTGAATCAGACAATGGGACTCATTTCCGAATAACCTTATAGACACTTGGGCCAAAGAGCATGGCATTGAGTGGGTATATCACATCCCCTACCATGCACCAGCCTCTGAGAAAATTGAACGGTACAATGGGCTGTTAAAAACTACACTGAGAGCAATGGGTGGTGGGACATTCAAACAATCGTCTGAAAATATTACATAGAAGATGTGATTCTTGCTGTAACTGCTCAGGGTGCTGCAGACACCTTGAAGAGTTCTTTAGGTGTTTTAAGAGGTATCTTGAAATCTCGGGGCAATGCTCAGAGAAAACACTTAGCCTTGAATGTCTAACTCAGGTTTTGAAAATGTGTCTTGGATGTACAAACCAAAACCATCAAAGTACCTGAGGAAAAATATAAAGCCGTTCTTTCATTGTATGAATGTACCCAGCATTTTCATCCATACAGCTAAAAGCATATTCCTTTGCTAACCTGAGCCTTAATGGGTAGTTGTTTTTTTCTTTGGTAAAGTCTACATCTCCTAATACTATTGCTGCAATACATAAAGTAGAATATATTCTTCTTCTACCTGCATGTTCATGACACCATCTAGCCTGTAGGTGAACATAATTTGGAGGATTCAAAGGGAGGTCTGTTCCATTTTGCAGTATGAGCAAAGGACAGCATGGCATGGCTGCGGTAGTTGTAGAAAGCATCATGCAATCTTAGGAAATGAGTAGCAAAACAACTGCATGTCAGTGGTTGCAAGAACTAGAGCATATGCTACCTGATTTTGCAGAGTAACATAACTATACTTCTGAAATTTAGTATTTACTCAGCTTCTTTTCAGAAACATGCAAACTGTCTTCTTGCAAAGTGGGATTATTTAGAAGTAATTGCACGAATTGCTTGTCACATGCAATATTCCTTTACTGCTTGAGAAATACTCTCTCAGCTGCACTTAATTTGGGCAGTAGTGCCTAATATTCATTAATTAAAGATCTATATTCCCTGTGGATTTTCCAGTGTCTTATTCTTTCCATTGTAAATTGGTTATGATTATTTTTCCTGTTAAATATTCAGATCAAAGTTATTAAAGAAATGCTTTGGCCATAATCTAGCTGCTTAAAACAAGATAAAGTCACCTTTCAGGATTATTAATGTAGAGTTAAAGTTTTCCTGTGGTGCCTTACATTCTTCCAGAGCGTCTTGTGTGGTGACAAGTCTTTGAAAAGCAAAAATATTATTTTAACAGGTACCTCAGATGTATCACAACACTTCATGTGCAGGGACTGGCAGTAGATGCTGGAAATTGTCTTTATGAAATCAAGCTTGTATTAATTACATAAGGTGTGGTTAAGTTGAACAAGGTAGGAATGATGAAGGGACTAGTAGGAATAGCTTAGTGAAGCTGTTATTTTGTAGACATTTGGAACAGAGAGCTAAGATCAAAGGAAAGATGCACTTGACCTCATTTTACTGTTTTCTGCATTGTCTTAAAAGTGTTTAGATACTTGATATAGGATTGTCAGCACTAAGGTAGGCTACATAGTACTGTACCATAGAGGGGTGATTCCTAGGTAAATTCTTCACCTGTGGGAATCTGTGCTGGTGAAAGGAAAAGCCAGTTAGCTCTATGTATAGCTCTTCCAAGTCCCCAGATACAGTAGTAGGGCATACATGAAGTAATCTTGTGTTTTCTCCATAAGGCATGTGGAATTCATGTTCAAAACATTTTTTCTAAAAGGACTATTTTAATTCTAAAAGTTATTTTAATATAATTAAAATCAGAGTCTGCTGGTTAAAGCTTTGATCTGAATGTGGGAAAACAGTGAAATACAACTATTTCAGTTCACTCATGTCCCATTTCAGCTGGCATACCACTTACAGGCACTCCACTCCAGGAAACCTTGACTCTTTTATCAGCAAAAGCATTTTAATATTTCTACCCAAATCAGCTGTTCCAATCAGTTGTTTTCTGATCATTGCCTGTTCCTAAAATAACTTCTTATATTTAATTATTAAGAATTTTCACACACATCAATGGGGCACTTTTGGGAATAGCATAGGTGAGCTGGAAAACGGATTCCCCAGTAGCAATTTCCTAATACTTACCTTTCTGGAAGTTCATTAAAAATATAAGCCTTCCCTTCTCTTTCTTGCAGTCCAGTGTTCTCAAACAGCTTTTCTTAAGGAAGAGCCTTGATGTTGGCACTGCCAGTCACAGCCACAACTGAGAGAAGGACAGAGGGCTTTTCTGCTGTCTTGGAAAGGAAGTTGTAGCTGACACTGAAATAGCAATGGCTTCAAAACTGCAGGAAAGAAGAAAAAAATAAAAGAATAACGTGAGCCTTTTCCCTGTTTACGAAGGGAGCTGTACACAGCAAATGTGTCTAAAGATTAATGAATTCACATTCATGTTTCCATAAAGAGAGAAAAAACCTGTTATCTACATGCACAGTAGGGGAATATGAGGCACAGGCAGGATAAAACAGCCTATAGTCACATAGGAAAGCTGTGGCAGAATAAGAAATAGGATGAAAAACTTGCCAGACATTTCCTATGATCTCCTTACTTACCTCATTTGCCCCACAATGAGGGCTGGGAATGAATTTATTTCCACATCTTAATACTAGAATCTCATACAGGGGAAGAGGGGAGGAGTATTTAGGACTGTCCTGTTTCCCTGAGTAACTCTATCTCTGAGACAAATCCTAAAATGCTGGAGTGTCTTAAAATGTGTGAAATAATTCAACTTCATTAGGATTAAATGCTCTGAAGACTTCATGATGCAAAGTGTGTGTAGTAATTTGGAGATTAAAAGAGAACAGTTTCCAGTTTGAAGTGATATATTTTGAGTCTTCAGACAATATAATATTCTTTCTTGACATACAACTTGTGATCTATCAGCATGAAAGGTCCCAGAATATAAGAAAACCAAGTCTTAATTAGTATGTAGATGGAAAATTATAAACCCATCCTTCTTCCTCATCTGCACTGCATTCAATTTCAGAGCATTTTAATGACATTACTAGAATTTGTTGGGTTTTGTGTTTGTGGGTTTTGCTTTTGTTCTTTTAAATAGCACCTGTGGCCACCCAGATCATCTGTCCTCGCAGCCCACATTGACAGGAAGTGCAATTAGGATGTTGTCTTTATCATGTTGCTTGCTTCACAGCTTCCCAAGGCTCAAGTTAAAGTTGACAGCAACTTATTCACAGGAGTAAATCTCTTTGAAAAAAAGAGCTCTAGTCTGGACTTGGGGAGAGTAATTGTGGTGGGTCAGCCTTGGCTGGCTGCCGAATACCCACCTAACTGCTCTTTCACTCCCCTTTGTCAACTCAGTGTGGGAGAAAAAAAGATGGCAAAGCTTGTGGGTCAAGATTAAAGACAAGGAGAACACACACAAGACACAGAATCACAAAATCATCTGGTCCAACTGCCTGACCAATTCAGGGGTGACCAAAAGTCAAAGCATGTTGTCCAAATGCCTCTTAAACACTGACAGGCCTGAGGCATTGGCCACCTTTCTAAGAAGCCTGTTCCAGTGTTTGACCACTCCTTCTGTAAAGAAGTGGTTCCTAATGTCCAGCCTAAGCCTCTCTTGACCCACCTTTGAGCCAGTTCTCACGTGTCCTGTCACTGGGTTTCAGGGTTCCAAAGCTCAGCACCTCCCTGTCCACTTCCCCTCGTCAGGAAGCTTCAGAGAGCAATGAGGTTGCCTCTCAGCCTCCTTGTCTCCAAACCAGACAAACCCAGAGTCCTCAGCCTCTCCTCACAGGCCATGCCTTCCATCCCCTCCACCAGCTTTGTGCCCTCCTCTAGACACATTCAAGGACTCCACATCCTTCTTCAGCTGTGGGTCCCAGCACTGCACACAGCACTCAAGGTGAGGCTGTACCAGCACTGAACATAGCAGGATAATCCCCTCTTGTGACTGCTGGCCATGCTGTGTGCGATGTACCCCAGGAGGCAGTTCGCTCTCTTGGCTGCCAGGGCACACTGCTGCCTCACACTGAGCTGCTGAACCAGCTCCCTGAACCCCTTCCCGCAGGCCTGCTCCACAGCCACTCTGCTCCCAATCTATACTTGTGTTTGGCATTACTCTGTCCAAAGTGCAGAGTCCAGCATTTGTTCTTGTTAAATCTCATGCCATTGATGGTTGCCCAATGCTCCAATCTATCTATATACCTCCGCAAGGCACCTTGTCCCTTAAGAGAGTAAACAGCACCTCCCAGTTTGGTATCACTGGCAGACTTGCTACTGGTGCCTTCCAATCCTGCATCAAGATCATTAACAATATTGAACAGAATAGAAATGAGCCCTGAGGAACACTGCTGGTGACTGGTCACTAGCCAAATAGGCTATATACTAGCTGCTTCTGTTGCCTTGCTGAGTCACAGTGTTTTCGAAAAAGGCAGTAATATTCGTTGCTTAAGTGCATTTATTATTTGTAGTCCACCTCCTGAGTATTTTGTACAGCATTTTGAAGGGACTCATTAATGGGGACAGGGATGTCATTAATGAACATAGCAGCTGAACATCAATGAGTAGTATGATCTCATTTTATTTATAGCTTCACAGATGATAGGAGTAACACCATAGGTCAGGGGCTAATGTAAAATTACTTTCTGCTGCATTCAGTGAGTTACAGTAGGGATCTACACACTAGAAAAACAGACATTCCCCTCCCAACTGTCAAAAAGAAAAAGCTTTATCTCTTCCTAGATAACAAGAGAAAGGTGGAAGGAGAGCAAGAACCCAAACCTTGAGTACCACTCCAAATACACTGACCATGGGTTCTTGTACCTCTGTTGCAGACCTGTGCATATAGCACCATATAACTTACAGTACTGTCTTCCTTGATGATGTGAACCAGCTTTGATGGTTGGGGCAGCTACACTCCTACAGTGCAAGCAATTTTTTGGTGGTGGGCCACAGCAGCTCCAGGAGCACACGAATCAAACTGAATCATCAAAAAGGAGTGATAAAGTGTGCCCAAACATTGCAACTGCAGAGGTTTCTTAGGGAAGTAAGGTGCAAGATGTTGCTTTATTTTTCTTTATCAGACTGGAAATACTAAATGTAAACTGCAGATCTGGGAACTGGTTTTCTTTCAGTATATGAGTTCAATACACAACCCAGAAATCTAGAAGTGCCTCACATTGGGTGCAAGCATTTAGCCAGGGAAGTAATCTAAAGTGAACAGCAACTCGTCATCAAGTTCAGTATCTCCTGCTGTGTTATTGTCCAAGCTTATCAGTAGAGACTTGACTTCCACTGAGTTACTGAGACAGATACCAAAATCCTGGGCCAGTGCCTGTTTCCTGAGAAACCTATGTGCCCTGTTCAGTGACCTCACATCTTTGACACCATTTTAAGGTCTGCCAGAAAGAATTTTTAATGCAATTGAATGTTCTCTTTTAGCTTACAGCAAGTGTTAGTAGGACATACATTAAAGAATCAAGAAATACAACTGACAGATATAACATTGTGCTAAGCAACTTAAGTAATATGGTACTAAATAAAATGTCTGCAAAATTCCAGGTCTACAATAACCAATACACTGTCAACTGTTGGACAAACATGTTAATGACGGAACTACAGGTTTCATCTTACAGTTACATTACTTTGATTATATTTGCCTGGGTTTTGGCCTATTTTCTTGCATTCTTCAATCATACTGTCCTAACACTAAGGACTCCAGTCCTGGGACTGCATGTAATTCTGTATTTAACTGTTTTTTTTCATTCTGAAGGAGTACAAGTGTTGCGATTATCTTGAATTAAAGCTGTTAATGTTTTTCAAAAAAAGAAAAAAGGATGTAGGATTGATTTTTTTTGTCCACAATATAATTCTTTACAGCTACAATTTCCAGCATTGTTGCAATTACAAAGCAGAAACTTCTACTTTTTCTACATCACCATCTACAGTTTCACCATTTACATCTTACTGTCAAGTATCTGTTATCAAAGCAATGCTCTCATTGACATACTTATGCTGCTGCAGATATATGATGCATGTATACCAAAACAGTTTGTCCAGAACTCTTTTTGGTGGGTCCTTTCATCGTGCTGATCAATTCAGAGGTAACTCATTGAAACATTACAAGATTACACTTAAGGAAAACCTTCAGCTCCTTGACATTAGCTCTGAAAGCTGTGGCCATAACACTCCATGCCACCTGCATGGGATACTCTGGTGCAGCCAGTGCCTAAGGTGCTTCCTTAGTGTCAGTGATGCTAGGTGCTGAGTATGGGTGTGTGGCAGTCAGTGTTCAGCAAGTCACACTGATATTTCCACCAGTTACACTATAAAAGCCAAACCTTCACACAATGAATTGACAGGAGTCTTTATAATGATCTGAAAATAGGACTTAAGGAGGCCTGCTTGGTTCCGTGATTGTAGTGGCCATCGATATGTTTCTAATTTTCCTCATTAAGAACCCATGTTTACATTTTTAAGTTTATGTTCATTGATGTTTAGTTTCAATGGTTTACGCTGTACGTAAAAGCACATCCATCATGAAAAATGCTTGATCTCCACATCTGCCTTAAATGACTTTTTGCACAGTTCAACTTCTGTCTATGGAATAATGGCTTTTGGTATTTAGTAAGGTATTTTTCAAGAGAATTTCTAGTTGTCATTAGTAGTTTTAATGTTTTAGTTTAAAAGAGTTTCAAATCATTGTAATAATAGTTGCCTTAAGCCTAGTTGTCTTTTTAGAAGATTCGGACTTAGGGTTTGCATGTTGGCACAGCATTCTGTACATAAAGATTACATAAAATTAAATTATTATCATTGGTACTATGAACAACCACAAATTTTCAGCCTAAGCTCTGCATTTCTGCATACATCTGGTAGGGTGCTACCACATGCAAAAGAAGAGACTTTTGGTGTTTAAAGGGAAAAAGCCTTTATAGTTAGAAACTCTCAAACAGCCTTGTTACTGGCTGCATAAGAATACTTAAGAAGAACCCCTGAAGTTGAAAAGGTCCAACTTCGAACTGTAAGAAAGGTCATATATGTGTGTCTGGAACTGAATCCTTAATCACAGATTTGTTAGTAATTAACTTAAAAACTTTTAATCAACTTCCTTTTCTGTGAGTTTGTTGCATGAAAGCTATCAGATTCATCCTGAACAAGTGCTGCTTAGCATTTTAGAGAGACAATTTGCACCATAAGCTTACCCATAAACACAGATTCTATACTCACTTAAAATTCAATGGCAGCAACTGCTTCAGATGCAATGCGTTCAAGGTTAAAGCCATATTCTAAAGTACAAGACATTTACATGAGATATTGGCAATTAAAAAATTGTAAGAGAACAAAAAACGTACAAGTCCCAGGTTATAATAATATTGAACCTTATCCCCAGGAAGTAACCATACTGAACGTTATAATACCCTACAAATTTGAGGGGGTTTGCATATTGAGTAAGACCACATCTTCAGTTGATGATGGGTCAAAAAGAAGTATCACTAGAAAAGTCTAGGCAATTTTAATTATTTTAGAATTAAAAAAAAAAAAGGTCTTTTAATTGAATTTTGAGCTGTCCTGCTTTAAGACCTATTGCTGGAGTATATTGTGAAAACAGAATAAACTTTCAATCTGAACTTTATCAGAAAAAGCTAAAGCTCATCCATTAGTAATGATTCCTGTTCCAATGTCAGTTTAGGTACAGAACAGTACAGAACAATACAGGTATAAGACAAAAACTACTGACAGAGAAAAATCAATTTTTTCACCTCTTCAAGGAAACATCCTCTAGGGAATAGACTTTAAGTAGGTTATTGCTTGATGCTTTAGTCTAATGCAAAGGAGCACTGATGCTGACAGGTAGACATGCAGCCATCTGTGACAGCTTGCTGTAGCCCAGCAGTTTCTCCATTTGGAGATGTGAAACATTAGAAATATTGATGTGGAGGAACAGAGGTCAGTATATAACCTGCTGTTTACAAAATGCAGTGTAAATTGAATAGGACAAGATACTGTCTTCAGGATATTTCATTTCTGGAAAAGAAACAAATCAGCATTAAGTTCTGAATTTGTAGTAAATTAAGAAAGCTGGAGACACTTGTGAAAAAGCCTAAACACATAGATTTCTAGTTTTCAATTATCTTTCCTCTTCACTTCAAAATGATTATAATTTAGAATCTTCCCTCCTTTGTATCTACTGTTACTTCTGTCTTGAGCTAAAGTGCACCAATGTTTCTGGAGACAGATTCCAACCCAGTTTTTGGCAGGCAGCTACTCAGCTAGTGCTAAATCCCATCATATTGAATTTTCACCAGCTCAATCCCCCAAAGCATTACTTCCAACTTTTTGTCATGGGCAGCACCTGAATCTTAACAACGTTAAACTTAGCGGTACTCCATGTATTCCAGTAGGATTTAGATACAAGGTGTTCTGCTGTCTCTCATTTGAGGCACCATGTGATAAGCATATTTAGAGAACGCTGATTTCTATGTTTCCTGTTCTACAAGTTCCTAATCATCTACATGCAATGAGCAGGATAACTAAGATACTTAATTCTAGATTATCAATTCTACTGAAAAAAACACTGAAGTCTTTAGATAATTTTGTAAATCCTGGTCTATTAGTCCAAGAAAAAGCTTTCGCCAGTTTCGCAAACAGCATCTTATTTATACTATTCTGAAAAGCAATTCATCAAAAACTTTATTCTGATTTCTTATATTGTAACTTCAAGCTAGCTGTAACTTTTGAATACCTATTTTCTGATGAGTTTTCTTTCTTTTCAAGATTATTTGGAATCAGGGACACTTCCATTTTTCTCCCTCTTTTAATGTCATTTCTTAAAGAGACAATCCACAAAAGAGTTAATAATCTACTACCATATGATATCATTTGCTTTACATGACGCTGAAGTCTGAATGCAGAGGCTTGCTGCTCTTGCCTGCAGAATTTGCTCTTTATGTATGTTATTTATAAAACTGCCACATCTTTCAAACTTCACATTTCTGTTAATCTTTTTATGCCTTTTTCTTACTTTCCCACCGCTCCTACCCCATGTACTTCCACATGATGCTGCGCTTGTTCTTCAGCTATGTGAAGAAGGCCCAGGCTTTCTTATTAACCTGTGACATGCTTTGGTAAAAATTACCTTGAATACACTACATTTTTATTACAGAAATAAATTTTTGAAGCTGAGTTGGGTGAAGCTAGACATCTATTTAGAGCTAGATAGAGAAGAAAAACAGGCAACTGCTACATTACTTTTCTAGCAGGGACTCTTTTCTGCTCTTGGACATGGTAAGATAGTTGTAAGTTGTCTTCACCAAACAAGGAGGCTGTAGCCTACATTTCTGTAATACAAAATCATTTCAGTGGATTTAATTTTCCATTTCCAAGTTGACTTAATTCTTTTCACAAAATCTATTATCATTCTTGCTGTACCAAACATGAGGTCACATGGCAATTTTCTAAGTAGATTTCATAAACACCATTCAAATATATTTATTGGCTAAGTTTTCCCTTTAAAACCTAAACTTTAAAGCAGCAGGCAGCAAAAACTATCAAGTATGTATGTGGGGTTTTAGTATAGCTAAAGAACTTTCTTTTCTCACAGTGTTTTGCTTTGATTTTCAGTTAATGCTCTCTTCCAAGCTTTATTCTGCAGTTATTCTTGCATGCAGGTGTCCCAAACAGAAAGAATGGATACTCCACCTCACTTGTCTTCCTCTTTTTTTAAACTTAATATTAGCAAAAAGAGCTAAGTAAAAACTAGTTTCCATTCTTTACCAGCAGGAGTCTTTATCTAGAGCAGCTTTGATAAGTCCTCATACTTCTTTTTTTTTTTTTTTTTTTTTCATTTAACTAGGATAAAAAGATAAGCAGAAAAGCATTCATGGTTCTGAGGTAGTGGAATGTACTAGGAGTCGAATAACTTAAATTATATGAAGCCATAAGTGCAGAAAATAACTTTAAAATATTTCAGTCCCAGAGTCTTGAAGCAAAAAATCACACTCTTGAAATTTTTCCTACACAGCCTTTTCTCTGCCATCAGACATGTGGTATACCTTACGTTGATTTTTCTGTAGACAAAAAATAGATTACAAGGACAAATAATAATCATACCAAGGTGGCTTATATTCAATCTTTATCTAGCACATAGATCAGAAGAAGATGAGAAAAATAAGACCATGTGTACATTAAACATTTTGTGTTTGCTGTACCGTTGTCTTTTTCTCATTACCAAAGCTAATTATTGTTCAATTAACATCAGCCTCTAGGTCATTACTAAATACTTGAATTACGCTTGTTTTCATATTGACTGCTTGTATTGCTACGTTCATTGCTGTTAATTTACCTGATAAGGATGAAGTGTACTCACTTATTCTATACTGCTAATGAGGCAGTATTTTCCTGCTGTTTCCATGAATTATCTGTGTCGTATGGTTAGATGAGTTTTGTTCAGATATGCTACATTGCCTTTATCCACTGAGACTCTGTGTCAGAAGAGACATAGATATTTAGTTTGGTGGTTTTTGCTTGACAAAACTCTACTAGCTTTTTTTCCTTACTTACTTCTTGTCAGTAGGAGATACTATTCTTTAAAAATACCAGCAAGAGACAAGCTTTGCGTCAGTCCCTTTACGCTGTTCTGCCAAATTTGAGTTTAGATACCTGTTGTTCAACTAATTTCATTATTTCTCATCTCATCTATTTTAGACAAGCATGCTACAACAACACTTCCAAAAGGAAGCCCAAACCCTTGTTATTCTACAGAAAAACTGTTGCTGATGCTTTTAAAAGTCAGAAACAATACTCTAATGTACAACTTAATTATACTTACAAGCATTTTAAGACCATTTGGTTTTCTTTCAGTAGTAATCATATTATGTTTTCCTAACATGTCATTCACATGTTTATGAAAAGAGGTTTTCTCTTTCATGTTGCTAGGCACAAGAAAAACTGTGCTCTTCCAGACACCTCTTCTAATATGGATCCTTTGTTCCCTTGATCATCCTAGTAAGCATCCCCAACACCTTTTCCAGTTTCTGTTTTCAATCTGCTGTCTAGGCTGTTATGAATTTGTTAAGTTAATCTTATTTCTATGCGTTTCAGGCTTGATTCTAACATTGACCTAAATGTACTATTTTGAAAATAGAAGATGCATAATATATTAGCATCTCAGTGCAAGAGAGAAATTTCAGAATCAAATAAAAAGAAAGAAAATTATAGTTTATTAGAATTATTATTTTAAACTGAGTTTGGGATGCTTCTTACATAAAGAACTATGGTAAGCAAGAATACTCTGCAGACAAAATCTGCACTCACTCAAAAACCAGAATTTGGAAGGAAGGGAATTGAATAAAAAGGAGGAGGAAAGGGTGTAATAAAAGTAGTTGCTTTCAGCCTTAGTCATTCTCTCTCAGTTTCACATCACAACTTTAATTTTTCAACTTTTCAGCTATCTCTTTATTTTCATACAAGTGTTTGTTACCATTAACTTTCTGGGAAGTTGGAACAGAGAATGTATGACTATACAACTGAAAAAAAGGCTTTAAAATTGTGGCTTATAGCCAGCCAGAGTGGTGAGATTGTGGTGATCAGTTTAGAGGGAGGTACATTTTCATTTTACCTACAGAATTAACAACATAATGGTGTTATGCAAATCAGTGACCTAGAGCCACTCAGAATGCAGACACTGAGAGAAACCCCATCATTATGGGTCAGCAACTGCACGAACTCTCTGCAGTCTGATTGGGTGAGCTAATAAGTCAATTCCTAAAAAACTTCATTTGTATTCAATAGAAATGTATAATTTAGTATTACTGAATTTACTTTTTGTAACAAATCTGTTCTGGATTTTCAGCCCTTGATCTAAAGTTTAAAAAGAGTAATTCCTTGTAAGAGATCTCCTCCAACTCAGTATGAATGCTAATATCTGGTTTGAGTTTTCAGAAAATACATTGATAATGTCTCATCTTGAATAGCAAAATGAATAGCTGGAACACAATTTGACCTTGTTTCATCATGTGCAAAAGTGAAAGATCAACATACTACTACCTCAGCACTATTCAGCAGTGACTGCAAATATACATTTGAACTTAGCTGTAATTTGTCCTGCATTCTCAACACTCTGGCCAGCAACATCCTTTTTAAACTGATTTGGAGGCCAGACTGTTTACAAAACATACGTGAGCCTTACTGGTCAAGTACTTGTTGTCAAAAAGAAGTACTTGCACTTGTTACTTAGAAAGAAACAACTCAACATTTTACAGTAAAAAAAAAGTGACAGCAGAATGATTTTCAGAAGGGAAAATCATTCATGACAGGGGGCAGGCGGTGTTGCTGGTTTTTTGGTTTTGGTTTGTGGGGATTTTTCTAAAGACTGACAGATATACTGCTTTTTATTTACTTTCTTTAAGGTGAAAAAAGAAAATGAAACACACAAAAAGTTAAAAAACTGGAAATGTGGCAGTCCCAGTGCTTAACAGACTGGCTGGCACAACAGTTACTGAATGCTTTGTCTGAGTTCCCTTGTCTGCTGAAGCACTCTGTAGTATGCAAAGAATAAAAACTGAACTTAATTCAGATTGCGATTTCCAAAGGAGGAGTTCCTTTATGTAAGGAGAACATACCCTTTTCACAGTCTCTTTCTTCTTAATAGGAAAGAGGAAGAAAATAAGAAACAGGAAAAGTATGGAGGATGGTTGGAGGTGCCTGGGATCTCCTGCACACACAAGCTCCACTGAAACTCAGTGGGTTCCTATCATTCATTTGGGTGACATGGTTTAGTGGGAGATGTCCCTGACCATTGCAAGGGGGTTGGAACTAGATGATCACCCCACACTAAACCATGTCACTCAAGGCCTCATCCAACCTGGCCTTGAACACTGCCAAGGATGGAGCATTCACAACCTCCCTGGGCAACCCATTCCAGTGCCTCACCACCCTCTCAGTAAAGAATTTCTTCCTTAGATCCAATCAAAACTTCCCCTGTTTAAGTTTTAACCCGTTACCCCTTGTCCTGTCACTACAGTCCCTGATGAATAGTCCATCCCCAGCATCCTTGTAGGCCCCCTTCAGATACTGGAAGGCTGCTATGAGGTCTCCACGCAGCCTTCCCTTCTCCAGGCTGAACAGCCTCAACTTTCTCAGCCTATCTTCATACGGGAGGTGCTCCAGTCCCCTGATCATCCTCGTGGCCCTCCTCTGGACTTGTTCCAACAGTTCCATGTCCTTTTTATGTTGAGGACACCAGAACTGCACACAATACTCCAAGTGAGGTCTCACGAGAGCAGAGTAGAGGGGCAGGATCACCTCCTTTGACCTGCTGGTCACGCTCCTCTTGATGCAGCCCAGGATACGGTTGGCTTTCTGGGCTGCGAGCGCACACTGAAGCCGGCTCATGTTCATTTCTTCATTGACCAACACCCCCAAGTCCTTCTCCGCAGGGCTGCTCTGAATCTCTTCTCTGCCCAACCTGTAGCTGTGCCTGGGATTGCTCTGACCCAGGTGTAGGACCTTGCACTTGGCATGGTTAAACTTCAAAAGGTTGGCATCATCATGCTGGAGAACTTCTTATTCAGACTTCTTGGTCTGTGTGTTTAACAGAAGTTGCCAGAAAGTTAAAGCAGATGCTTTAGTTTTGTTTGCGTGTCTTTTGCTTTTTCTTCCTACTTTTTCACAACCTGTTTAGTCAGCCTGCTCTTCAGATAAATTGTACCTTCCCACACAAGTTATTTCTAAAGGCACTCTCAATGGGAAGCAGTGAAAGGCACGAAGGCAGCATAATTATATGCTGCTTATCCCTTGACTCTGCAATGGAACGAAGGTCATTTCCTTCCCCTTAGGTCGAACCTAACCACTAGTTCTCTCTTCCACACTTCTAGTTATGACCCCAGGGAGATTGTTTCGAAATTACTTTTTATGTGAAACAGTTTAAAAGACAGAGTCAAATGCCTCTGTAAATGTGAGACTTGTGTTGAGATTTCAAAGACAGAATATAAACACCTGGCAAAGCGAAAGGAAGGTCCACAAATCTGCCAGATTTAAGAAGGATATTGTCAAGCAGGTGGTAATTAAGACATTTTAAATAAATAAAATACATTTATCTCACTAGGAACCATAATTCTAACTCAGCCAGCCAGAGCAATGTTTCCCATAGGAGTTGTTTGGGTTTTTTTTTTTTCCATGTTTATTCATTTGCATGGTCTTCTGGGAGGCAGAACAGATACCTACCTATCAATAACATGTAAAATACGGAAGAAATGTTCTTAAAATCCCACTGCTACTTTATAAATGTTCTTTCAATTTAACTCATTGTCTCAGGAAGTAATTGTCTCTGAGACAGGGGAAAAAAAAAGTCAGGTACTGTCATTTCTGAGTACTAAAAGTTATTTGTGAGTGATAATTGCTATTAAATTATATATCTTGAGATTATTATAACTTCTTGGAAAAAAAAAAATTACAAAAGAGCTAGTATTCCCAAAACAGCACGCAGTTACATCTCTTTAAAATTCGATAGCCTATAGGGGCAAGAAAAAATACTAGAAATAAAAATGAAAAGATTAAATTAAAAGCAAAAAACCTGTTCAACTCTATGTAATGAACAAGATAACTGTGACCTGAGCAATCGCCAGGTTTTTAATGGTATATTTCTTTCAACCTACAATTGTAATTAAAATATTCAAATTTATGTTCTCTATTTTCTGATGCATGCATGCAAGATCGATATGTGACAACTAATATTTGGTCAGCCAGCCAGAGATTCATACAGGATGATTTAATATCTAAGATTTCCTTTTTCTTCTCATCTGGGTTTACTAAGCTACCTAGAAAAATGTTAATTAATATTTTTGCATAATATCCAGGTATAACTTTTGACAATCTAGAATTAAATCACATAAATAAAATGCTCAGATTTAAATTACTACACATGATCACTTCTTTTTACCACACTTACATGAATTAAAATTATTCTATTAACAGGAGCAGAAAGCTCTGTAGGAGGAAAAAGCAATTGCTTACAAATAAACCTCACTTTAAAAACTGTAAAGCAGAAAAGTAATCTCACGTATTAGATTCTACAGAGTCCAATCTTGTTTAATTACAGATAACCACGTTTCAAGTGAGATAAAATGGTTCCTAAATATTTCTTTTCATTTGTTTTGGATTTTTTTGGTGGGGATTTTTGCTCTGCCTATGTCATTAATATTATGTACACCTCCATTTCTTTTTGGACCATTTGTATAGCAGCAATTTTACTGAAAAAAAAAAAACAAAACCAAACTCAACCCGAATAAAAACCAAACCAAAACAGGCTAAGACACATTAATTCAAAAAAGACTTCTTATAGTTAGGATAAGATATGAACCATGTAATATACTATTTTCTTCCACATTGCTTCCAGATCCCACCCAGGGGGGAGGAAGGAGGATGGAGTGAGCAAGTGGCTGGATGGTACTTAGTTACTGGCTGGGCTTAAACCATGACTAACACACTAACACACTAGTTGAAAATATAGACAACATTAAAAATAGACAAAATTAAAAATTTCCTCTTAGCAAAATCCTGGGCTTTAAACACAAACTGCCTATCCATTACTGTCTAGTCAATTTTTAGTGCAATTGACTTGAATTCTAGAAAAACTAGTGCTATCCAAATCTACTAAGTTTAAAAGCCTTTGAGGTTTAGTGATACTCCTTCCTGACATTTCAGGTTTAGTGGGAGGTTAATTAGACAGTTTCAACACCACTGTGTTCCTTTAGGGCACAGCACAACAGGCCAGTTTACTGCTGCTTGCGAACTTAGAAGCCTTAGGAGATACCAGCTTGAGACCTACAGCAGGTTTAAATCGTCTTTTTTGCTGCACATTTAGTAAATATAGTGAAATTCTGTTCCACAGCATAAATTAGTTGGACAAACTTTTGTCAGTGGTGTGCTACTTAAGGCCTAGTTGGAGACAATGTTTATCTCTTTTATGTGATGACTTCTAGGCACAGTGAAAGTTATAACATCTAGATGACCGTACTCACCAGGGTTCCGACTGTCGCACAGTGGTATGGTTCATCTTGGTCATTGCCAACCTGCCACTGCATTAATACTTGGACACACACAATATGAAGAATAAGAATTCATCTATGAAAACTATTTTCCTCTCGTAATTTCTTGTAAAGCACTGAAGATTAACTTTTTATCACAAAAAGGTGAAAACATTACAAAAGAAGGAAGTCAGTAACTTGCCTATGAAATTATAACCTTGTGTGGCATTAATAAAAGTGATGAGACTGAGGTGAAAAATGTATTTTTGTATTGCCTCTTTTATACAGTACAATACTAAATTGTCTCTTGACCCTAATAACAATTCTGTTTTGGGGGTCATAAGAATAAAAAAGGATGTTTGTCTTGATACATCCTAGATACTGAGTTAGCATGTTATATGCTATACTGTGTGCTAGCAAATCCAGTTAGTATGCCTAGATAGGCAGAAAAACATTACTTCAGTTTCTAGGGCTTTTTTTAATTCATTGTGCTCACATTTGTGAACACTTCAGCTCTTTCAATCATGACCTCCATTTAACTTGATATTTCTCGAGTAGGTAGAGGTACCATAGGTAAGACCTTTGTGGAAAAATGTTCTGTGCAATATCAGGGCAGCAGAATAAGACTCTGAAATTAAATCTGATCTGACCTCATCACCTATTAAAATTCCATTTAATCATGTTTTAACAAATCAGCTTCCCAATAGATATTACAGAAATAAGTACGGTAAGACTCCAGATAAAATCATTGGGCAGAGGAGATGCTAAACAGTAGTACCAAAAATTGGATCTTTTCATAAGGCCAGTTAGATAGCTTTTCTTTTGAATAAGTCTTTCTTTTAAATTCTCTTACCAAGTACTCACAGAATCTGATCTTGTTTAATTATAGACAACCAAGTCTGGAGTGAGATAAAATGGCTCCTAGATATTTCTGTTTGGCTGGGGGTTTTGAGAGGTTTTTTGTTTGTTTGGTCAGCCTATGTCATTGATATCATGTACACCTCCATTTCTTATGGAACCATTTGGATAGCAGCAATTTTACCGAAAAATCAGGCTAAGACACATGATTCAGAAAAAGATTTCTTATGGTCCATAAGAGGTCCATAAGATGTGGGCCATGGGATATACTAGTGACGTAAAACTCGGATCAGTAGAACTACAGAGGGAAGCGTTATGGACCATCAAGTAAGAAGGACATCCACTCCTATTACTGCTGCAAATGCTTAAAGAAAAAGCATACCCTTCCATCCTTTATTACAAGAATGAAGCTTTGTAGTTCCCATGTGTCCTGGGTTCAGCGGTAGCAGTCATTTTTCTCCTTCTTTGTAGTTGGTGCAGTGCTGTGTTTTCGACTTTAGCCTGAGAACAACATTGATAACACTGATGTTTTAGTTGTTGCTAAGTAATGTTTACTCCAATGAAGGACTTTACAGTTTCTTATGCTCTGCCATTGAGGAGGGGCACAAGAAGCCAGGAGGAAGCAGAGACAGGACACATGACTCAAACTAGCCAAAGGGCTACACCTTTGGCTATAGCCAAAGGCCATACCACAGCACGTCACGCCCAGTATACAAACTGGGGGAGAGTTTTCTGGGAATCATCTCTTCTGAATAGTTTTTAGGAAGAAATTATTTTTCAAGAACAGGTGACCCCAGTTTATTTCTGTTGCAAAGCTCTCTTCACTGGAGTATTTGAGATATATAGGATGGTGAGATATACTAGGATGGTGCAGAAAGTCTGGGCATCCCTAATTTTTCATAATCCCTCTGCATTCTTTTACTAAATGGCACAGTAGACAGGCTACTCATCTGCAGAGTCAACAAAACATTTATTTTGTCGGTTTTTTGTTGATATTTTTAATCAATGTTGTCTTCCCTCTGGCACTAAACTTCTCCATCATGCATCATGTTAGGGAAAAGAAAAAAATCAAAGATAAACCCTACAAAGGCAAGTTTATTCAGCAATTCTGCACTTGAAAGCTCTACTTCAAGTTGTCAGCATCAACACATAAAGTATATATTGTCAGCATAAGTATCAAGCATACAAAGACATGCTTATATTTCTAATTCAGTTCAGGTCCTTGTAACTTTCTCAGTGGGCTATGCAGAATCCTTTGCTGCCAGTAAATAACAGGCCAAATGCTCTTTATTTTCCTTCTGCAACAGGATTACAGCGGTGAGAAGATGCCTGTGGGTACAAATCTTCAAATACTGTACTGTGCAGGTTGCAAACCTGATAGTCCACCCAGCCAGAAGTGATTACTCAGATAAGGGAATAAAGAAAACAGAGCTGTAATCACCATTCGTTGGTTTAGAAATGTCATGACAGCCACATTTCAGACATCATATGATATTAATACTAATCAACACATATTAGCAGGACATATTAGCAGCCAGACATGTTCACAACTGTTCTAACAGCTGAGTGCCTCCAAGCTAAATTGATTTCATTCCTTAGACACCCATTAACACCTCTCCTTCCCATCTAGATAATAGAACACAGTTGTTCAGGGTTGTTTATGAAATGACATTCATTTGATTGATAAGTGACCTTGACTGAATGAGAATATATGCTTGCTGGAATTTAAAGGATCACCTTCCTTTCCAATAACCTTGTCAGAGTTACAGACCTCCAAAATCCTTAGAGAGTTTGTAAGTGCACAATCAGTAAATATTGATTTTTTTTTTTTTTTTTTTTCCATGAGAAGTGTGTTTGGGATGATCAACTTTTAAATGAAGTCTTACATATACATCCTAATATTCCAATTGCAGAAAGTGCTGAAGAAATGTGAGAATGATAGTCTGGTTTTAAAAATAAATCTGTGTTTAATTATTTGATTTTTTTTTTAGCTTAATCTAGTTTGAAAAACTCACTGGCTCCCATGGACCATTCTTATTAAGATCAAATGAAATATTGAAGCTTCATACATTCTTATAATCATAATTTTATAGGGCACATAACCTAGCGATGATTAATTAAGAATATCAGAAATCTTTGATACAATGCCAGAAAAAAACCCCTCAGTTTAGTATAGGACTGTTTTCTAGAGCTGCATTATGAGCACTTTTCAATAATAGATTAAAGAGACTAAATAATTAAAATGCAATTTTATTGAAATCAGACCATTCTCATTGTATTTCAGAATTACAGGCTGTAACAGGCAAGACTGTTTTTTGAGATCCACATCTGGAGGCAGTCCGATCTTTTCTGTACATTACTTCAAGGAGAACATCAGACAGAATTTAAAAATGAGAAGTACTAACCAGAATATTTATTCAAGAGTTTAAGCAGAAAGCTTGGGATTTTCAGGGGTGCTTGAATATGCTTGCAGACAGGTTATTTGTGGGACATCACTGACACCCACCTTTCTTCATTCTAGAGAAGCTACTCTTGGGATGTGAAGAAGCAACCACTGCTGATCATCCCACCTACCCCAGTACAATCCCCAAGTGGCCACACTTGAAGTCTGGAGCCCTCCTTCTGCAGCCACTGCTGTTTCTGACAGCATAGAAGGATACCCAAGCAGCAGCAACTGCAGCATTTTCTGAGGGTTCTGTGGCAGAGCAGGTAGGCACTCTGGTGTCCTTGATAAGGCTGGATACAAGCAGCCTGTGAGCCAGATCTGGTTCACCAAACACCAGATGGACTGTGTTAATAGTGCAAAAATTAATTTAGAAATGTTTTTGCCCCAAATTTGACAGTAACCGCTACAAGCTATTTCCATTGTATAGAGCAGCTCCTTATACTCAATCTCATTTAAGTGAGACACAGTTCCAGGGTCAGTTCATAGTTACTTGCATCGGTTAATTTATGTGGGTTTTTTGGAAGCATATTTTCTCCGTTCTAGTACTATAACTCTTTCTGTATTATTGCTTTTTCTCTCTGCTGCTAGAATTGAACAGATCAATCAAGTATGATTCTTATGATCACACAACTGTGCCGTTTTCCAGGATATTCTTTATGCTAATCAAGGATCTCATACAGTTCATGTAGGGATTGGTGCACGGACTGGAAGTGGCCAGGAGGGACAGGAACCAGCTGACTCTGGAGAGGTGCTTAGGCGGCAGATATAAGAAATTGTAACTGCGCAATAAACTGTTGCTGACCCGCATTCCGTGAATGCTCTATGTCTCAGCCCTAGTTCGGAGGGAACTAGTGCTTCCGTCCCTCACCACACGAGTAGCAAGAAACTACAGTTCAGAGTTCAACAACCACAGTATGTAGTACACTTTTCACCTCTTCCTAGTGAACAGTGCTCTGCAACCTATGTTTCAATAGCAAACTGAATCAGTAAAAGTGAGGAGCTGTGTTTGGGACCTTGGTAGCAGGACATGTTGTGCACTGGGGTGCTCATCGCTGGCTGCAGCACAGTGTCCAAGGTTTTCCTGCTTTGTCTGGGGTTTATGTACAGCAAGTGCAAGGAAGATGCCACCACAGCAGACTGTAAAAGCACAAGATGCCAATGCTGTTGTTAGGGGCTGAGAGTAAGGGGCTGAATGCACCTTATGTTCATGGTATGAAACAGCCTGAGGTAAAGCTGAAGTCTTACGTGAAGACCAGGATTTAACCCTAAAACAACTCAAGAGAATGACCTTTTGATGTAGGCACAGTTGACAATAGCATAAGATACTGAACATGGGATAAACATTCCTGTTCAGTTTTTCCAGCATTCAGGAAAATAGAGGTTAATACAAACAAGAAAAATAATGGGCTACTTTTGAATAAAATGCATGGAGATTTTAAAAGGGCATCATCACTCTTTTTCCTAATTACAGCAACCATCAATTCTCCAGGCTTTTGTCTATCTGCTTGGGTCAAAAGCAGCTAGAAATTATTTGAAGGCAATATAAAATAAACATTACAGTGGATATTACACTGACTGTAATAATACTTTTACATGTAATGTATTATTATCTCTCACATTAATTTTGAATTGGCATGGTATGAAAAAGGCACTGCTGTTGTCACTAAGTTCACATCTGGTCTTCTCTAGGGTTCACAGAATTTTCATTAAATATTTCACAATTGATTCTTACATTGTGATATTTATACTCTCACCTTTATTGATACAAGCGTGAACTTTAAAGCAGTAGCAGAAAAGAAAGATGGAAAACTAAGTTGTAACTTCATATTTAGGAATAGAATAAATGTAAAATAATTTATTCATGTGTATTATTGGTAGATATCAGATCATAAAGCCTTCAGGTTGATTTTCAGTTGCCAGAAACATACTCCTATTTAATTTTAAAGCTTGGGAAGTTAAAAGGGTGAAAGTTAAATGTCTAATTTGTGATTAGAGGATATTTTTAGCTACTGAATAATAAGTGAGTAACCATTTTGTCAACATGATTGCCAATCCAGGATGTGAACAATGAAGATACCCTACTTATTCCTGCTGTGAACAATTCAGGTTGGTTGCCCAGTTAAAGAATTGACATCTGTATCCAATCCAGCAGCAGATGGCATCATTTGTATATTTTTGCCAGCACCGATGTTATACCATATCACAGCAGATCTATGAGTAAAGCTTTTAAATTGAACTTATCATAAGAGGAGACTACTAGTGTCTTGAAAAATTAACTATTTTATTGTCCTGAATGATGTTTGAGATGAGGGAGAAAAAAAGCCAAGAGATCCTGTAAATTCAGTTTCACCATCAGAGCCCCTGGTACGGTTGAAATTCCATAGGCTGCATATATTTCACTGTAATGTCTCCTTCCTGAAAATAAAAGTCTACACTCAGCAGTGATACAATTCTACTTTTGACTTAGTTCCTCCTCGTTTCTTAACCACACCCCAGCTGAAACCACTCACTCAGGCCTACTGACTGACTTACTACACTGACTCACTACACTGACTCAACCCTACTTCTGCGTCATTGAATCCCCTTCCATCCTTATCCTTAGTATTGCCAGCACAACTACTCGCGAGGATATCCTGTGGACAAAACCAGGAAACTAATCTGATCAAAAACTTGGCAAAATAGAAGTTTCAGAATTCAGATTCGTGGCTGTACATGCTGCCCTCCTTTGTCAGGTAGCTGTGTTTACACAACAGGTGGCTTCACCTTTGTGGACCTCAGTATCTTGCAACCTGATAGCCAAGAGACGTTACTTTAGAGCATAGCAATACTGAACAACTTTCTGCATAAGCACTGATCCTTAATAAATGTGCATGAGTAATAGCTTTATTTCTCACACAGGTAGCCCAAACTTTAGAAGACATTATTATTCATAAAATAAAAAGTACATTTCCAGAAAAATCTATTCCATATTAAATATCCCAAGACTTTTTAATTTAAAACTAATATGCTCAACTTACTTCATCAAGTATCTTAACCTGTTACCTAATACACAATTGCCGTTCACAAGACATACTGATTTAGGATAGCCAATACAAGTTGCAAAAATGGAAATTCCGGCTAGATATTGACCAAAAAAAAAATCCTTGGAGACAAGCAAAACTTACGACAGAGAGGGCCCTGAGCAACCTGATCTCACTTGGAAATTGAGCCGGAGTTTGACAAGATGACCTCCTGAATCATTCTATAATTGTATGACAACGTAGGGGATGACCATAGGCATACAGGAAGTATATCCACACCATATGTCTTACTATCTGCTACTGCTTTTTCTCTTACAGAAAGAGAGAACACAACACGACTGGATGCAAACATAAGATCACTGTACCTGAGGTATGATGGACTGCACAGCTTTAAAGGAAAGAACATCCGGAAAGCCAACTGTATCCAGGGCTGCACCAAAAGGAGCGTGACCAGCAGGTCGAAGGAGGTGATCCTGCCCCTCTACTCTGCTCTCGTGAGACCTCACTTGGAGTATTGTGTGCAGTTCTGGTGTCCTCAACATAAAAAGGACATGGAACTGTTGGAGCAAGTCCAGAGGAGGGCCACGAGGATGATCAGGGGACTGGAGCACCTCCCATATGAAGATAGGCTGAGAAAGTTGGGGCTGTTCAGCCTGGAGAAGAGAAGGCTGCATGGAGACCTCATAGCAGCCTTCCAGTATCTGAAGGGGGCCTACAAGGATGCTAGAGAGGGACTCTTCATCAGGGACTGTAGCGATAAGACAATGGGTAATGAGTTTAAACTTGAACAGGGAAAGTTCAGGTTGGATGTAAGGAAGAAGTTCTTTACTGTGAGTGGTGAGGCACTGAAACAGGTTGCCCAAGGAAGTTGTGAATGCTACATCTCTGGCGGTGTTTATGGCCTGGCTGGAGAGAGCCTTGGGCCACATGGTCTAGGGGGAGGCATCCCTACCCATGACAGGGGAGTTGGAACTAGATGATCTTAAGGTCCTTTTCTAACCCAAACCATTCTATGATTCTATGATTCACAGGGGGTGGAGACAAAGGAATATGCAGCATGAAAAATCATGGCTTACAGCAAGGCAAACATTCTACCACTGATTAATAAAGTAAGATTTTAATTTGTACTAAGTTTTCTGTAGTTCCAACAGCTTCACAGAACACCTTGGGGAAAAAAAAAAAAAAAAAAAAAAGAAAAAAAAAAAGAAAGAAAATAAATTGCCTGAGTTCATTTGCATCTGAATTTATACTTACATCAGCTTCACCTGCACCAAATTTTCAAAGGAAAATAATGAAAGGAAGACTTATCTCAATTTTGTGATGTTTTAATTTTTTTTGCTTTTCCTGAATAATTTACTTTTGCATTTTCAGTAAAAATATAAAAGTCATACCAGAGGTTTCCTCAGTCAAACTGAAGGTACACTAGGTCAATAACTTAGCAGCAAAAGTAGCCAAAACCAGATAGCTAGGAAAGAGTTTAAATATATAGTAACATACTTAAAAATTAACAGTCATTGGCGAAGTCTTAGCTTTATTTTGTTAAAAATTAACAGTCATTGGCGAAGTCTTAGCTTTATTTTGCCAGACTCATTAAACTCCATTGGATAGTCCAAAGTGTTTCATCCTCAGTACTGGGGAGAAAACAAAATATTTGCCAAGAATCAAATTGTTCTAGACCCGTACTTTAATATGTTGCTTCACAGAGGTAGTAGGAATCTTCGTTCCAGCTGCAGGCTGATTCACCTGTGACTTGGATAAAAAATAAATAGGAAAAGTGAGTTAATCCCTGATAGAAACTTTTCATGGCTTGAACTGAGGCTGTTTTGCCTGTGCTGACTGAGACTGAAGAGCTGGACCTGGCAAAAGCCAAAGGCAAGGAGATATGGATGCTAATTTGACCAAACAGCACAACCAAAGCCAAGTCACACAGCTCAGGTGGCAGTGAAAAAGTATGCTCTTCACTTGCCCAGAAAGGAGAATAGGCAATGCAGAGAGAGTGGTTGATCGTTACCTAGAATAGAAAGAATCTTGGAATAGGCTGATCTTAGCAATTGAGCAAGGAGGATAATTTATGTAAGAGAAATTTAGCATGCATCGTAACCTCAAACAGGTTTTTGGTTTGTGTATTTTATAAGCTTAGAAAGGTGTAAATACTAGATTTTAGAAAAACTTTCATGCATTACTGGATGGTGGAAGAAAAGGAGTAGTTTCAAAGTCCTGCCCATGGGCATATGTGACCAAGGAGTCATATTGTAATAAAAAGACCCTGTTCTCCCTGTTCCTAGTGAAATAACAATAGTGTAAGTTCTTTATATTACCTTAGTGTCAGCACTGGAAATGTTTGTAGGCAGAAGCCTTGCAAATACAAAAGACTGCATATGTGTTCGTGTGCCAACTGTACTCAAGGACTGCACTCTGGAGACAACAGGATCATCTCACTGGTAGACTAATGGCATTAGGAAATTAACATGGTCCAAACCAACTATTATTTACAAATATTGAGCATCTGGAAGCCTTCCCAAGTCTATGAAAGATCAGATTATTAAGCAGATAGAAACGACTGGTGAGAAATGGAAGCCACTATGCAGAGCAGTGATAATAATAATGATTACAAAGATCATCGCATTCATGACTGATTTTATTTTTAGACAGTTTCCATGGTCTCAAAGGACTCACTGGCTACAGGTATTGACAGATAATCATCAAAACTCTTCAGTATATTGGATTTCTTATTTATTTTCTCCAAGTTCTAGTGGGTTGCCAGTACAACCTTTCTGGGGATGGGAATATATTGTGCACAAGAAGACTATGTTAAAGAATTATGTCTGAAATGTTCAACCTTTAATTCATGGTGAAAATGTTCTCTGAAAAGCCTTTAAATTCCAGGCATATCACTCCAACAATAATTAATAGAAGCCCCAAAATGTATTCAAGCCTTTCTCTCCATTTCATTCTTCAAATGAAAACTGCACATTAAATGTAAGCAAAATAATCTCCAGTCAAGTAGGTTTCAGTTATCCATGGTCCTTTGCCTTTACCTCTCTTCTCTGAGATGAAATGAAGAGGCAACCATAAAATACTACTTAGTCCATTCCAGCTCAGTTTTTTTAGCCCTTCTTAGGAATTGCCTGATCCCTCTATCTTGGGTCCAATAACTGGATAAATTTAGCATGAAGAGGCAAATCCATGCTGCTCATTGTGCCTGTGGCCTGGTGTTAGACAGGTTCAATTCATAAGGCTCACACATTCAGCATCTTCATCAGCTTTTCATCAGGTCAAAAGGAGGCTCTACAGGTACAGCTTTTTGGGTACCTGCTCTAATTTGTCTTTACTATGTTGAAAGGAGTGAATGCTTTTGCTTAGAATCACCAATTAAAGAATCTCCTGAAAGATTGGCTTATATGCAAAAATTACAAAGCCGGTGTTTTTCTGGTAAGCATATTTTTCTAGAAAAAAAATTATTGAAAAGTAATTCTTCGTGTTATATCTGAACAAGTAATTAGCAATTTGATCTCTATTTTAGACAAATCAGCAGCTCAGTCATTAAATTTACTCATCCCTCACTTGATATTGTCAACCAGTGTATCAGCTGTGTTTAATTTCATCATTAAAGAGTTTTGTTGATTGTGGCAAATGCACTATAAAGACCTCTATTCCATATAGGATAAATTAAGCATCCCTCAGATAGAAAACATATTAAGAACAATCAACATTCCATTAAGGGTTTGGCTTAGAGAGGAACAGAAGCTCAAAAACTGACTTTCTGGTGCTGCTACTGGACTTACTCTTCAGCACAAGAGCAGTCACACATCTGGGGAAATTACATCTTAAAGCACTGCAATAAGGTTTGCTAGAGCTCATCTGTTAAAGATCTTGAGAAAGTAAAACATCTATGCATGAAGATCTGTAACAGCTAGTAACTTCACATTTCAGGGAGAATGTTTTCTTCTCCTTAGGCCTCTGCTGAAGCAATTCTTGAAGAAGCTAGAGACTTTTAAGTTTCCTAGGTCACTGGCAATTTGGTCTTAGATCTCTTCAGAGTAATCCATAGAAACTTTCATAAAATTAGAAAGAACATTCCTCAATTATGACCAGCTTGATCATCCAAGCAGTTTTCAATACCACCGACGAAAAAGTGATACCAGGATCTTGTCAGTTCTTGAGTTTTAACTGCTCCCATCTTTTGTTGCTAGAAAATAGCTAGAAATACAGCTACACCTGGATTCAAATGTTTTCAGAAAAAGAGGGAACATGTATCTGCTTGCAAACACTCTTGTAAAGATATAAGATTCTGGACAGACTTGCTGGCAGTTCTGTCCTTAAATTTGTGGATAGCTTCCCTGTTCCTTCATTTGTATACAGTATGTTAATTGGCCTAAATTTAAGCCATTGCTGGCTTTTAGTAACTGACATGACAAGGTAGGTGATGGCATAGCCTGCCAAACAAGTATAAAGACCACAGGATTCCCTTTGTAGCCAGCTCCTCTCACTTAAGCAAGTCATGGGAAAGGGGGAATCTAAGTATTTTAACAGATGTGAAAAACCATGTATGTTTGCAAAGGATACCTATTTTAAATGGCTTTTCTAAAATCCAACCATTTTATTTTGAAATTGTTACATGTTGATGTAGCTACTTAAGTAGCTTACGTACTACTTACATACTACTTACTTACGTAGCTAGCAAGAGAAGTATTTGGTAGAAGCTAATATCAGACTATAGGTCTCAGAAAAACTTCATTTCACTGGCTAATGCTGGCCAAAACTTGACTTAGGGGTTACAATTGTTTAAACTCATGTTTTTTTTAAAGAATAACATTTACCATTTCTTATTCTATCAGGTAGCTGGTTGAAAATAAGAAAATTTTTGACAGAACTGGAGTGAAATGCCCATGTCTCCAGCCTGCTTTCATACTGATTTAATAATTAAGAAGAAAAGCTTTTGTCCTCAGAGTTGGATTGAATAAGAAGATGTTTAAATGTTCAAGTATCATAGTTCTTATTGTTAAACCAGTATAAGAGAAGCCTGGAGACTAATTTACAGGCTCTGGGTGAGCAAGATGCCTGGTTTTAGATGCCCATTTTTAGAAAGATGGGAAGCATAAAATATGGACTTCAAATGCCATTGATGTTTAAGATCCTTCATTTTAAACATACACAGTAGCCAGTTCCTGCTCGACAGTGCTTCTTAGTTTTACTAGCCTTCAGGTTAGCATGTCATACAATAAAAACTAATTCAAGTTACTCTTAAAGTTATATTACAAAGCAGTTCATATAATTACAATTCAATAAAACACTTTAATTCTTTTGATAAAATTATTATCATGGATCTAAGTAAATAGAAGATGGACATAACACCTGGATACAGCCTACTCTTCCCTTATTAGGTGTCTTATCTCTGAAAGCCTGCTGGAAACTGCCCGGTCTTTAAGAATATTGAATGTCTCCTGCCTGAGGGACAACATTAGGTACCCAGTGCATGTATATTATATATTGTTATGCAATGAGCTGTTCACCCAGTACTTTGGTGACATTTCATGATGTATATCATTTATATGATGTATAAAAGACACTGGTCTTTACCTGTGAGATGTATAAAAGACACAGGTCTTTACCTATGAGAAAATAATCCATATGCATTCAAGATAACCGGCTCTCAGGTTGTAAATGACTTGAAGCAGGTGATGTCAATTTTTGGCATGTAAGACCACATCTTATTTCTTTCTGAACAATTAACATTTTCCAAATAGATTATGACAACTAGTTTTTATCTGTTATATTAATCATCCGAACGTGTTTCATTAATAGATGGGAAATTA
This sequence comes from Psittacula echo, assembly GCF_963264785.1. NCBI lineage: Eukaryota > Metazoa > Chordata > Aves > Psittaciformes > Psittacidae > Psittacula > Psittacula echo. The sequence continues at coordinate 70,546,989 of NC_137742.1, read as the reverse complement.
CAGATTTAGGTACATACTCCACATAGATTCTTCTCAAGGTAGGAGTTGTTGCCTATTACTATCATTAGATAACTAGTCACAGAAACAACAGAATATTTAGGATACTACTGTCTAGTTAAGGAAATTGATAGAGAGTTGTGGCCTTAAACAGACATTAGAAGCTTAAATATTCTTTTGGATCTGGGCTACGCATAGCTTTGGCAATCTGGTTTTAGTGTGAGATCACTATTTGAAAAGAGACTGAGGCTCTAACACTGTGAAATTTTTGGAATTCCACTCACAGTGAGTAAACACTGATAAAGTCACTTGCAGTAATTTCCAACCTGTTTTATTTCCAACAAAACTCATCAGAAGAGTGAGAAACTTGAGCACGAATGTCTTCGAGATTTAACAATGTTCTAAATATTGGTCTTTTCAACAGTTTATCTATCTTGTTTGCTTCAATAACAGAAGAAGTGAGAGGCAGCCAGATGGCCAGAAAACTGCATCTTAAAAAAAAAAAAAAAAAAAAAAAAAAAAAAAAAAAAGAAAGAAAAAAGAAATCAATGTGTGAAAATTATGTAACAGAACAAAGTATTCCTTCTTCATTCAGAACATTTTTCAGAAGGATGGAAAACTGCCATACTGCCCATCTTGCATTAGAAATGTCACTGTTTCCAGTAAATGTAAAATGTAGCCAGTTTTAACCAGGCAATATTAACACATCACTCACTCCAGACTCATTCTCTGAACTTTGAGAAATACATGCAACTGTAACCATGTTTTCCTGCACTGAACTGTCCTAGCATTCCCCCTATGGCCTCCTACAAAAGTGCTCCTTTCTTGAGCTTCATAACCATATCACAGCAATCTCCCCTCCCATCTGGCTGAACACTTTCATATTATCTTGTTTAAGATAATTCACCTAGCATAAGCGGAGTTACCAGTCGCAGTGAAATGTTCAAGAACTGAGAGATGAGACTGCTGAACTACTTTTTTTATAGATTACCTGCCTGTTATGTTCTTTTTAAAAGCTGCAAACTACTTCTAAACATCCAGTACAACGCACCAGCCTCTGCTCCAAGTAATAGACAAGCAAAGTCGAGCAAGAATCTTACCCAGGAGCCGGCAGCTCAGCTGACGCGAGCAGCTGACTCACAGGGGGCGGAGCCAGGAGGAGCGGCACCAGCCCTGACTGGGTAAGAACCTGCGCGCCGCCAGGAGCACGGCGGGGAGTTCGCCTGGGTGGGCGAGCGGGATGGTGAGCGCTCGTCGTATGACCAGGATCCGGTCTGGGAGCTCGGCTCTGCTGCCCGGCGGTGGCCAGCGTAGGCACCGAGAACCCAGACAGAGCCGATGAGAGGGGAGGCTGCAGTGCAGAGCTCGGAGTGTAGAGAGTGCCTGCACGGGTCTTGTGAAGGGAGGGAACACAATGGGCAGGGCTGCACTCGGTGCTCCCTGGTGGAGGTCCTCCTGCAGCAGGTGGCTGAGCTGCTGGATGATGTTAATAGGCTGCAAGATATCAGGGAAGCTGAGAGGAAGCAGGACTGCCTCCTCCAGGCCCAGGCTGTGCAGGGGCCTCAGGCATCCCCTGAAGCTCATGGAGGAGTGGAGGAGGCTGTCAACCCAGGAAGCTGGGAAATAGTAACAACAAAAAACAACAAAAAAAAGAGGAAGAGGACAATTAAAAACAAGGGGCTTCCTCCTAAAGCTGTTGTCCCCACCCAGAACCGCTTTGCTGTTCTGCAGGGGACTAAGGAGGAAGCACACTCGCACCAGAAACAACTGACTGGTGCACCGGTAAAGAAGATCACTACTGGTGCTGCCAGGAAAAAGAAGCAAGTTATAGTGGTAGGGGACTCTACTTTGAAAGGGACAGAAACGCTCATCTGTCGGCCTGACCCAGCCTCAAGGGAGGTGTGTTGCCTACCTGGGGCACGGATCAGGGATGTTGCAGAGAGGCTGCCTGCTCTAGTAAGTCCCATGAACTATTACCCACTTCTAGTGATGCATGTGGGTGCTAGTGATGTTGATACAAGTAGCCTGGAGAACATAAAGAGGGACTACAGAGCCCTGGGAGAGGTGGTTAGGGGCTCTGGAGCTCAGCTTGTCTTTTCATCAATTCTCCAAAATACAGGGGAGGACCTTAGAAAAGCTAGGAGGATTGGCCAGGTTAATAAATGGTTAAAAGGGTGGTGCCATAGTCAGGGGTTTGGATGTCTTGAACACGGGACCCAAGTTAGTAGGCCAGGTCTACTGGGGGCTGGTGGAGCTGATCTGGCAAAGAAGAAGAAGAGTGGTTTTGGTAAAAGGCTTGCAAGGCTGCTCAAGGTTTCTTTAAACTGGATGTGTTGGGGGAGGGTGGCATCGTTCCATCCCAACACACCCAGTCAGTTGCCAGCACCTATAATAAATGCTCGGAGCAATGTAGAGATATTCCAGCCGCTCCAGCCAATGAGCCAGCTTCATTTGGAGCTCGGCTCAGATGCCTCTATACAAACACCCGTAGCATGGGGAACAAACAAGAGGAATTAGAGATGTGTGCACGACTACGAGAGCATGATATAGTAGGCATCACAGAAACATGGTGGGATTGGCTCCTATGACTGGTGTGTTCAAATGGAAGGTTACAGGCTCTGTAGAAAAGGCAGGCCCAACAGGCGAGGAGGGAGAGTTGCCATTTATGTTAGGGATAGGCTGAAGAGTATGGAACTCAGTCTGGGGATGGGTGAGCAGTTGACAGTCTGAGGATCAGGGTTAAAGGGAGAACAGTGATGGGGGACATTACTGTGGGGATCTGTTACAGACCACCTGATCAAGAGGAATCTGTGGATGAAGCACTCTACAGACAGATAGGAACAGCGTCACGCTCGCAGGCCCTTGATCTCATGTTGGACTTCAACCACCCTGACATCTGTTGGAGGGACAGTACAGCCTGGCACAAGCAATCCAGGAGGTTCCTCGATTGTGTGGAAGACCACTTCCTTCTGCAAGTAACAGAGGAACCGACAAGGAGAGGTGCCATGCTTGACCTCGTGCTCACCAAAAGGGAAGGGCTTGTTGGAAATGTGATGCTCCAGGGCAGCCTTGGATGCAGCAAGCACAAGATGGTCGAATTCGAGATCCTCAGGACAGTGAGAAGAGCGTGCAGCAAGCTCACTGCCCTGGACTTCAACAGAGCAGACTTTGGCCTCTTCAGGAACCTGCTTAGTAAGGTTCCATGGGATATAGCCCTAGAGGGCAGGGGGGCCCAAGACTGCTGGTTGTTATTCAAGGATCACCTGCTACAAGCTCAGGAGTGTTGCATCCCAACTAGAAGGAAGTGCAGCAAGAGGGCCAGGAGACCTCCTTGGATGGGTAAGTTGCTGCTGAGGAAAATTCAAAGATAAAAAGAGGCTTATAGAAGGTGGAAGCAGGGACAGGTGGACTGGGAAGAATACAGGGATGCTGTCTGGAAAGCTAGGGACCAGGTCAGGAAAGCTAAGGCCCAGTTAGAATTAAACTTGGCTCGGGATGTTAAGGATAACAGGAAGGGATTCTATAGGTACATAGCAAATAAAAGACAGACTAGGGACAGCATAGGCCCCCTCCGGAAGATATCAGGAGAACTGGCTACCCTGGATTTGGAGAAGGCTGAGGTTCTTAACGACTTCTTTGTCGGTCTTCACTGGCAAAGGCTCTGACCGCACCACCCAAGTCTCGGAAGGCGGACGCAGGGACTGTGAGAATGAAGACCTTGGGCCCTCTGTAGGAGAGGATCTGGTTTGAGACCATCTTAAAAACCTAAACGTACACAAGTCCATGGGAGCCGACGAAATCCGTCCATGGGTCCTGAAGGAGCTGGCGAATGAAGTTGCTGCACCACTGTCCATCATATTTGAAAAATCATGGCAGTCAGGTGAAGTTCCCGACGACTGGAAAAAGGGAAATATAACCCACATTTTCAAGAAGGGGAAGATGGATGACCCAGGGAATTACAGACCAGTCAGTCTCACCTCTGTGCCTGGCAAAATCTTGGAGCAGATTCTCCTGGAAGGCATGCTAAGGCACATGAAAAACAAGGAGGTGGTTGGTGACAGCCAGCATGGCTTCACTAAGGGGAAATCCTGCCTGACCAATTTGGTGGCCTTCTATGATGGGGCTACAGAACTGATGGAGAGGGGCAGAGCAGTTGATGTCATCTACCTGGACTTGTGCAAAGCGTTCGACACTGTCCCACATGACATCCTTGTCTCTAAATTGGAGAGACATCAATTTGATGGGTGGACCACTCGGTGGATAAAGAACTGGCTGGATGGCCGCACGCAAACAGTTGTGGTCAATGGCTCATTGTCCGGCTGGAGATCAGTAATGAGTGGTGTCCCTCAGGGATCGGTGTTGGGACCGGTGTTGTTCAACATCTTTGTCGGTGACATGGACAGTGGGATTGAGTGCGCCCTCAACAAGTTTGCCAATGACACCAAGCTGTGTGGTTTGGTTGATACGCTGGAGGGAAGGGATGCCATCCAGAGGGACCTCGACACACTTGTGAGGTGGGCTGATGCCAACTTTATGAAGTTTAACCATGCCAAGTGCAAGGTCCTACACCTGGGTCGGAGCAATCCCAGGCACGGCTACAGGTTGGGCCAAGAAGAGATTCAGAGCAGGCCTGTGGAGAAGGACTTGGGGGTGTTGGTCGATGGGGAAATGAACATGAGCCGGCTTCAGTGTGCGCTTGCAGCCCAGAAAGCCAACCGTATCCTGGGCTGCATCAAGAGTAGTGTGACCAGCAGGTTGAAGGAGGTGATCCTGCCCCTCTACTCTGCTCTCGTGAGACCTCCCTTGGAGTATTGTGTGCAGTTTTGATGTCCTCAGCATAAAAAGGACATGGACCTGTTGGAACAAGTCCAGAGGAGGGCCATGAGGATGATCAGGGGACTGGAGCACCTCCCATATGAAGATAGGCTGAGAAAGTTGGGGCTGTTCAGCCTGGAGAAGAGAAGGCTGCATGGAGACCTCATAGCAGCCTTCCAGTATCTGAAGGGGATCTACAAGGATGCTGGGGAGGGACTCTTCATCAGGGACTGTAGTAACAGGACAAGGGGTAACGGATTCAAACTTAAACAGGGGAAGTTTAGATTGGATCTAAGGAAGAAATTCTTTACTGAGAGGGTGGTGAGGCACTGGAATCGGTTGCCCAGGGAGGTTATGAATGCTCCATCCTTGGCAGTGTTCAAGGCCAGGCTAGATGAGGCCTTGGGTGGCATTTTTTAGTGTGAGGTGTCCCTGCCCATGGCAGGGGGGTTGGAACTTGATGATCTTAATGTCCTTTTCAACCCTAACTATTCTATGATTCTATGAGGGTGTGATTGGAATAGAATCATAGAATCATAGAACAGTTAGGGTTAGAAAGGACCTTAAGATCATCTAGTTCCAACCCCCTGCCATGGGCAGGGACACCTCACACTAAACCATGTCACCCAAATGAATGATAGGAACCCACTGAGTTTCAATGGAGCTTGTGTGTGCTAGAGATCCCAGGCACCTCCAACCATCCTCCATACTTTTCCTGTTTCTTCTTTTCTTCCCCTTTCCTATTAAGAAGAAAGAGACTGTGAAAAGGATATGTTCTCCTTACATAAAGGTTGCCCAAGGAAGTTATGAATGCTCGATCCTTGGTGGTGTTCAAGGCCAGGTTGGATGAGGCCTTGGGTGACATGGTTTAGTGTGAGGTGTCCCTGCCCATGGCAGGGGAGTTGGAACTAGATGATCTTAAGGTCCTTTCCAACCCTAACTATTCTATGATTCTAAAAGGTGTCTTGTCGGCACAAATAAAGACTGTAGCAGTACTATATGTACATCATATAGTATGATGGATTATAAAATAAATATGAACTATAAAGAATAATCAGAAAATACAATGTAATTTATTCCTTATCGTTCCAGAGAATGGCTGAAGTTGGCAGGGATCTCTGGAGGCCATCTGGTCCAGCCCCCTCACCAAGCAGGGCTACCAAGAGCCAGTTCCTAGACCATTCCCCGATGGCTTTTGAATATCTCCAAGGACAGAGACTTCACCACCTCTCTGGTCAACCAGCACCAGCGTTCAGCCACTCTCACAGTTTGTGTCCAGTTCCTCTGGTTCTACCACTGAGCAGCACTGAAAAGAGCCTGTCTCTGTCCTCTTTGCACCCTCCCTGCAGGTATTTATATACGTTGATGGGACCTCCCGATACTTCTCTTCTCCAGGCTGAACAGTCCCAGCTCGCTCAGTCCTTTCTCCTAGAAGAGCTGCTCCAGTCCCTTCATCGTCTTGGTGGCCCTTTGCTGCACTGTTTCCAATGTGTCCATGTCTGTCTTGTACTCAGGAGCCCAGAACTGGACCCAGTATTCCAGATGTGGCCGCACCATTGCTGAGTAAAGAGGAAAGATCATCTTCCTTGATCTGCTAGCAACACTCCTCCTAATGCAGCCCATAACACAGGATGGCACTGGCCTTCTTTGCAACAGGGGCACATTGCTGGCCCATGTTCAACCCTTAGTGTCCACCAGCACCCCCAGGTCTCTCATGAGTACATACAGTCAGGGCCCACAGACTTATATAAGTCTAGTTTGCTTAAGCATCCCCGGACCTGATCCTCTTCCGCAAAGAAAGAGAATCTTTCTAACTCCAGACTTTCTGCCTGGTCTCTAGGACCTGGTATTCCTGAAGGCCAGTCTTGCTAGTGAAGACTGAGGTGAAGAAGGCATTCAGTATCTCATCCTTTTCCATGTCCTGTCACCAGGTCCCCCATATCCTTCATAACTGTGCCCTAGCCTTTCTTTTGTCACCTATGTACTTACAGAGGGCTTTCTGTTGCCTTTGACATCCCTGGCCAGATTCAATTTCATTTGGGCTTTAGCTTTCCTAACCTCATCCCTGCATGCTCAGACAATGTTTCTATATTCAGCACACATTACCTGTCTTGCTTCCACATTCTGAATGCTTCCTTTTTGTGCTTGAGTTTTGCCAGGAGCTCCTTGTTCACCCGTACAGGCCTCCTGGCATTTTTGCCTGACTTCTCCTTGCTGGGATGGACTTCTCGTGAGCCTGGAGGAGGTGATCCTTGAATATGAACCAGTTTTTTTGGGTCTCTTTTTGCTCCAGGGCCTTATCCTTTCTTTAGAGGGCTTCATCCACTTGTTTGTCACCCTGGTAACATCATTGGTGCCCATATGGAAAAAAAAGAGGGGATAGTATCTTTGACAGTTCCTTCTTAACATGATGTACCCAGAACCCCAGCAGAGAGCAAAGCTCTTGGTGATAGGCCAGGTCAGTGGACAGGTGTCTCTGTCCCCCACGGCTGGGAGTTGCCCATTACAATCTCTTACCACTTCTTCCTGGTGGCCTAGCATGGTTTATAGTCAGGTGGCCCATATGCTTTTCTTGAAGGCATATCCAACTCCTCTTCCACTTTGAGGGTGGTGAACCTGTTTCACGGTTGTAAGCTCTAAGGTGGGGCAGAAGCCTTCCCATTGAAGTCAAAAGTCATGAGCTTCCACCTTTCACCTTCTCCGCATGCTGCCCTTACCTTAATACCAGGGGGAGACACTGCCTGCATCTTTGCTGCAGGTGAAGACTGATGCTCTTCAAGCTGCTGCATCTCAGAAGAGATCCTGTTTATCTCCCTTTTATCTTCTCTGATGCTGAATAACCAGCTCACTTCTCCATGTAACTCCTCCACTTGGCAACACAGGCACTGAAGGACACAGGGCTATTGCTGCTGGCATCAGAAAGACACAAGGTGCTCACTGCAGCCTGGGGCTTGGAGGGCTGCATCTGAGGCTCTGCCTGTGTGAAAGCCTCTACCCTGGCTGGGGCAGCAGCTCCAACACCTGCTGGGGAGACTGACCTGTGGCTTGTGATCACCATACCTGGCATGGCTAATGCAGATACACTCTCAGCTGAGGCCCCTTTTTGTGCAAACTGCTGCCTCTGTTGGCTCTGTAAAAATTGAGGTACTCGCTTTGAGGTATGGGAGAGAATGAACATAAATTCTGCTGTCAGCATTTTGTATGCGACTGAGACAATGGAATTTTCTTCTTCCTTTCTAGTATAATAAGTCTGAACTGAACTGTGCTTTTTTTTTTTTTTTTTTTTAAAGGGAAGTTTAATGTTTCTAATATTATCATGGACATTTAATCCCTGTATTTTTGTTTTGACTAGTTGTTTAAAAACTTTGTCATTAACATATAGAAATTAGGTATTTAAAAAAAATCTATGAAAGCATATAGAAACAGTTGCTTCTGGGTCAAATATTGGAATACGGAAAAGAATAGATCAGTAATGCTTGTTACCAAGATGACAGATCTACAGTTCTTTAAGACTCACATTTGTTTTCAAACTTTCCTTCATATAGGTACTGGCATTCCTGCAGCTAAGTGGGGAGGCAGACCAAGGAACTGATGAAACTGAAAACTCATCAAGGAAAAAAAGATATATTTTCAGCCAGATTACTTAATACTGTTCACTGTGATACCTATTACTAGTGCTCGGACAAGGAAGGATTTGTATATAACAGCTCCAGAACTAAAAGCAGCCAATTGTTAAATGCACCACAGCTCTTCTTAAACATATCTCAATATATTTACGTGTTACTTACCCTGTCCTAGCCTCATCATCACGGAGCTGATACTCAGTCTGACCTTTTATCAGTATGCTATCAAGAGAGCCACGGTTTCTGCCCACAAGAGTCTATTGTTCCGCAATCCCTACCCAAAACAGACCTTGTTCAGATGAGGGAGATACAGGAGAGCTCATTGTATGACATAATCAAGTAGAAAATATTATGATCAGCCCTTTATTTATGAGAAAATAAACCCCAGAAATTTCACAGGGCCTTCAATTTAACTATTTTGAAGTTGTTTAATGAGTAACATTTAGAGCATTTGCATCAGTTCCAGAGCTGGACAGCCTGCTGTAATACTGTGACCTGATCCAGGGTTAAAAATAAATAAAATACCACCCAGATCAAAGCAGTTGAGTGATGATATAAAAGCTGTAGAAAATCTAATAAGATGCCCTCTAACTTTGGAGTCAGCTGAACTGACAACTGATGGATGCACATTCTCAATAAAAAGGCTGACATCTTTTCCATATCCTCTGGTTGCTTTCCCCGGTCTCATCATCTTAGTATTAATATCAAGACTGAACTTTAATCAATTTTCTCTCAACTATGCCAGAGTCTCTACCAAGCTCTTAATGAGGTGCTTGATCACACTGCCTGTGCAAGATGAGCTGCAGATACAAGATGAGTGCATGGTATTGTCTTGAAAATGCTTCTACCTGTATTTCGTCACAGACTCCCCTAATTGCAATTGCCTGATACTTATATTGAGCAGAACTGTGACACAGAATCCCATCAAATATCCTTCAGGGTAGAATAATACAAATAATTTAATGATTATTCACTTGCTTATTTAATAACAAAAATCTACAAAGAAATCCAACCACTGTGTAAGACAGATTTTTAAAGGATATTTTGATGTCTCAAAATGTATTTAATTTAGTTCTGGCTTTTTTTCTGCTTTGGAGGATTCTTGCATCCTGCTTTGCTACAGTAATTGGATTATTAACTTCTTATGTTGGAAGATAAAATACATCCACACAGCCAAAAATTATAAGACAGAATTGCTGCAGCCTGAGGGGTTACTAAGCAGCATCTTCCATAGATCATTACTTACTATGTGTGGGTTGGTGTCATCAGCTCCCATCTTCCAGCAAAATCAAATCATTAAAAAAGGCACTCAGGAATATTTCTTTTTTGCTACTTTTTCAGTGATACGGCTTTGATTTTTAGTGTTTTACCATTGTGCTGCTGTCATTATGCCCACTGCCGTGCAAAACCACCCACTTTTTAAAACTGGAATGAACTGATACTACAATGATGACTGTGGGATTTCCCACACTTTAACTTTATTTAAGAACTCAGTAATAATAACTATCAGTAATGAATATCTGCAAGACACAGTGACAGCATATATACATATATGTACATACCTATGCTAATTACTATGCGTTTCTTTCATTCCACATATAACAAAAGGTCTTATTTACATTAGTAAATACTAATACTCTTTATTTTTCTTTCCCCTAAACCATTTGCTTCCTTTGAACAGACTTTTAATTCTTGTGTTCTTCAACAGTTTTATTTTTTCATATGTCTGCTGCTGTAGATATGATTATGACATAGTCAAAGTCAATTTGAGATATGTTCTCCTTCTAAAATGAAGACAATATTCTCTTTCTAAACTAAATGCCATAAATTCTTAAAATCCACTTATATCCTGACTGACTTAACCAAACAGGCTTCGAGCTGAATCATTGCATATTGTCCTGTGCAGGAAAGCAAGGCAATTTTGCTACAGCTAATCTTTCACAAGCACCATGTATGTTTTAATGTGTTATTTATACATGCTGCCACTTTGCTGTTATTTGCTGGAACTATAATAGAGTTCAAATGCTCTAACTGAGATCAGGATCCTATTACAAAAGCACTTCCAAGAGGCAAAAACCCTTCAGCCTCTGACCCTGTGAAAGTAGTGTAATTAAGCACAGTAACAAGTAAAGCATGTCCATGCCTAACAAGGAAAACTGTGGATTAAAGAATGGAGATATTGCTACCCTGTTTTGTCCATGGGGTAGAAATCAACAGCAAACTCACGTGATCTGTCAAGGACACAAAAGAAATTTCTGGTGCAGCCAGATACAATTTTTTTCAGATAGTAATTTTATGGATCTTTCTTTTTTGCGACTTATTTATCAATAGGGAAAGAGGCTTAAGCTAAAATAGCATAGAAATGATAGTGTTTCAAGTTGTAATGCATTAAACAAGAGCATAGCTAATGGATTTGTGACCATCCAGGTATAATTTAAAAAGCAACACTATGACAATACCGCATTAAAGGGTATTTTGAAAGCCATACTTTCTTGAAGTCTTTCTGTGAAGACTCAGGCTTGATTAGGAACCCTAGAGGAGAGAACAAGTTGAATGATATGATAAGTACTGTGATGAACAGGGACAAAGGGGCACCTAGAGGAAGCGAGATCTCAAAATGGAATAAAGTAACAAAACTGGATCTGTCATACACTGAAGGGAAAACACCAGAAAGAATCAAATTTGCAAAAGGGGCGTGAGCTCACAGTAGCACAATCTCCTTTAGAAATTAGATTAAAATTTATAATTCCCAAATCTTACCGTCCCTGGGCTATCAGCAAATACTTCACAAATCCTCTTTTCTGTCAGTCGATTTAGAGACATTATTGCTCCAGCTCAGCTCTGATCTGTTCAAAGACCCAGCATGATCCAGGTGAGTATCTGTGTGGTGACATACATGCAGTTCACAAGTTTGTTTTATTTGTTGGGTTTTTTTAAAAAAAAAAAAAAAAAAAAAAAACAAAACCTTAAACCAAAAAACTAACCCAAAACCAAACAGGAGGTCACTTTCAAAAACACGGCTTAAAGCATTACTGAATTTTCCTACAAAATCTTAATAAATCCCTCCTGTACCTTGGCATTAAATAATTAAATTTGGAAATTTATTTTACATGAGATTTGTTCCTTATCCAGTGAAACAGTGGATAGTCTTGCTCTGGTAAAAAAAAATCAGAATTAAACAAAGTAGAACGCTGTATAATCCCTATATTACTTTTGCAGAAGTTGGAAGATATAAAGAAGTGGATGCAGTAGAAACTAAACGAAAAGAAAGCATGGTCTGAAAGTTGAGGGGAATGGTGGTCTCAACAGCTATATCGCTCTCACGGATCTCTCATGGCCAAATCGCTTCAACTGAGCTTTTTGCAAGTGATCACTACGTCTTTTTTCCTCCTTCTTGCAACTCCAGGCCCTTGCTGTGGTTTGAAAGCATGAAGTAGCTAGGCCTGCAACATAGGCACTGAATGTATCTTGTATCATATAATACTAAACTATCTGAAAAATCATCTTATAAGCACCTCATATTGACTGTCAAAACCAGTGATATTTTCTAATTTATTCTGTCTCAGTCCTCTCTCTGTCAAATTGGAATAATAATTCTTCTTCAGTGCATAGAAGTGCTGTGAAGATAAATTCATTAAGATTCATAAAGCACTCAGACATTGTAGTGATGAACACCACTGAAAAGCCCAGGAGGTAATTAGAAATTCTGTCTTCAGAGCAGAACTTAAAAACGCGGCATGGGACCATACACTGAACAATGACAAAGAAAAAATGATGCATAGTTACTCATTCAGTGAGCATTATCTGCATATTGTGCACAGCAGGAGACAAGAATCTGGCCAGGGGTGGGATGGGGAGGATGAGGCAGATCGTATGTAATCAGTTAATTAAACCCAGGCTTATAATGTGTGCCAGAAGATGGAAAAATAAAGGTAGGTGGACAAACCAAATTCTGGCAATTCCAGCAGCTGGAAAAGATAACTGTTCCAATCTAATATATGTTGTATGAATGAAATTTGCTGTCTGAATTATCTGAAGAATATTAATCCCACCTGAGATTAAGTTATGCCTAACTAGAGCAGTGTCTTTTTCAAGTTAGACACTCTCAGTTAAACAAGCAAAACTCTGCTTGCAGTATTTATTAAGTACAAAAGCTAGACCGAAGATTGACACTGACAGCTTGGTTTTGTCTTCAGAAACTCACCTTTCTAATTCTGTTGACAGGGCACTGATTATCTGATTTTTTTCATCACTCTGATTGCTGCATCCTCCCTTAACAAGTCAATCAGCAAATTCTGCAAGTTTCATAATGTCCCAGTAGCCTATATCCTTTTGCTTCACAGAAAGTTTTAGGTAAAATGTGGACTAATGATTCTGTGATTTAGAGATGGACACTTTCGGGTACCTTGGGCACACCTGAAAGGCGAGCTCCATGGCATTACTGACGATATTCATGGATTTGGATTCAAGGACTGGATTCACTCTCTTTATAAAACAATAAACTTACTAAAAGCCATAGAAACAAATAAATAAAGGCCATATTTTCTAGCACCTCCTGGACACTGATCTCATATATTATATAGCTTCAAAAATTCTGGTAACGTACAGATTTTGAAAAGGGCTTATGTCTTGCAAGTTTGATTGTGTGAAATTCAGAGCTTTTATACTCACTTTTTTGTTTTAATATACACTATTTTAAGACAGATAAGAAATTGCTTGGTCAGAATTCGCCTATGGAAGTCCTTGAACAGCATGTTATAAGACTAAGCATTGCACACTGGTGAAGCAAATCACACATAATGTGTTTTACAGCAAAATTTCTGCCTGATATTTCTAGCGCTTATAAAGCCTGTCATAAGATACAGCATTTCATTCATATGATGGTTCTGTGGAACAGCACATAGATTATATATTTATTCCTGCAGGATGCATCCCTCCACAGAGATCAACAATACCAGCTATCTCAATCTGTCAGATAACAGGTGATGTCCAATGGAAAATTTTATAATTTGATTTCTGAAGGGTAGCATGAGGTATACTGGCATGAATCTATCACTCAGAAAACCATAAATTTTGCAAGCAGACATCTGGAAGAAGAGTACAAATTCTGATAGCAATGGATGAAAAGTACTTTTCTTAAAAAAAAAAAAAAAAAAAGAAAAAAAGGAAGAAAAGCGCCAGGAGTGACAGAAAATCTAAAAATCCTCTAGCTACTATAAAACACTGTTAGTTACAGTAAGATAGTAACTAACAATATCATTAGAGCACAAGCAAAAAAAATCAGGGGGAATTTAATACAAATATCAAACATGGATAAAATAAAGCAAAAGGTAAAAAAATATCTAATAAAATAAAAAATTAAGCAGAAAAAAAACTTCCATAGAATGATACTTTCATGGTACATCAGCGGCTGGAAAAGTTATATCCACAAAAACCAACAGCATAGCTCTGGCTATGTTATGCATTCAACCTGCATGGCCAAAGAGGAGAATATTTACAGCAGAAAAAGTATTTACAGCAAAAAAATTGGTCTTATGTCGTATATCTTTGCACTGTGTCGTATAACATAGAATCATAGAATAGTTAGGGTTGAAAAGGACATTAAGATCATCAAGTTCCAACCCCCCTGCCATGGGCAGGGACACCTCACACTAAAAAATGCCACCCAAGGCCTCATCCAGCCTGGCCTTGAACACCACCAGAGATGGAGCATTCACAACCTCCCTAGGCAACCGATTCCAGTGCCTCACCACCCTCTCAGTAAAGAATTTCTTCCTTAGATCCAATCTAAACTTCCCCTGTTTAAGTTTTAACCCGTTACCCCTTGTCCTGTTACTACAGTCCCTGATGAAGAGTCCCTCCCCAGCATCCTTGTAGGCTCCCTTCAGATACTGGAAGGCTGCTCTGAATCTCTTCTTTGCCCAACCTGTAGCTGTGCCTGGGATTGCTCCGACCCAGGTGTAGGACCTTGCACTTGGCATGGTTAAACTTCATAAGGTTGGCATCAGCTCACCTCACAAGTGTGTCGAGGTCCCTCTGGATGGCATCCCTTCCCTCCAGCGTATCAACCAAACCACACAGCTTGGTGTCATCGGCAAACTTGCTGAGGGCGCACTCAATCCCACTGTCCATGTCACCGACAAAGATGTTGAACAACACTGGTCCCAACACCGATCCCTGAGGAACACCACTCGTTACTGATCTCCAGCCGGACAATGAGCCATTGACCACAACTGTTTGCGTGCGGCCATCCAGCCAGTTCTTTATCCACCGAGTGGTCCACCCATCCAATTGATGTCTCTCCAATTTAGAGACAAGGATGTCATGTGGGACAGTGTCGAACGCTTTGCACAAGTCCAGGTAGATGACATCAACTGCTCTGCCCCTCTCCATCAGTTTCGTAGCCCCATCATAGAAGGCCGCCAAATTGGTCAGGCAGGATTTCCCCTTAGTGAAGCCATGCTGGCTGTCACCAACCACCTCCTTGTTTTTCATGTGCTTTAGCATGCCTTCCAGGAGAATCTGCTCCAAGAGTTTGCTGTAATTCCCTGGCTCATCCATTTTTCCCTTCTTGAAAATGGGGGTAATATTTCCCTTTTTCCAGTCGTTGGGAACTTCACCTGACTGCCATGATTTTTCAAATATGATGGACAGTGGCTTAGCAACTTCATTTGCCAGCTCCTTCAGGACCTGCAGATGGACTTCATCAGGTCCCATGGACTTGTGTACGTTTAGGTTTTTAAGATGGTCTCAAACCAGATCCTCTCCTACAATGGGCCCAAGGTCTTCATTCTCACAGTCCCTGCGTCTGCCTTCCAAGACTTGTGTGGTGCGGTCAGAGCCTTTGCCAGTGAAGACCGAGGCAAAGAAGTCGTTAAGAACCTCAGCCTTCTCCAAATCCCGGGTAGCCAGTTCTCCTGATAGCTTCCGGAGGGGGCCTACGCTGTCCCTAGTCTGTCTTTTATTTGCTATGTACCTATAGAATCCCTTCCTGTTATCCTTAACATCCTTAGCCAAGTTTAATTCTAACTGGGCCTTAGCTTTCCTGACCTGGTCCCTAGCTTCCCAGACAACATCCCTGTATTCTTCCCAGGCCTCCTGTCCCTGCTTCCACCTTTATATCATTGATACTTAGTATTTCTCTGTTCTTTCTTACTTTCCAATTTCAGTTAAAATTTTATCTTTTCTATCAGAATATGATATCCTTTGCTGGAATTGGCTGTGTGAGAAAAAAAGAAAGGTGGTTCTTATTTTCAGGGATAAGAGGAATAAAATGAGTATGAAATGAAATGGTACCAGAAAATTTGGAAGTTTCTTTTATCTGTATTATATTTCTGGTCATGTGCTGCTGTGAAAAATTCAAAGGGAGATACAATTTATAGGGTACAAGAGTACAAAGGTACAAATAGGGTACAAAGGGTAAAATTCATAAAACGGGGCACAACAATTTGGCCTGACAGTTGATTGTCATTAAAGGATCTGTGACACTTTTTCAAGAGATCCAGTATTAAAAACCATGCGAAGTATTTTCCAATTTAGAATCCTTGTTAAAAGTAGATATTCTTTAAATTTTTGAATAAACCTATGCCATTCTTCGCTCTTTACTACTACATGTAGCTCAATTGTTTATTTTGTTTTAAAGGAGTGTCGTGGTTTAAGCCCAGGCCGTAAATCAGAACCACGCAGTCCACTTCCCCCCCCCCACCTTTCTTCCCTCCGCTTCTGGAGGGACGGGGAGGAGAATCAAAAGAATGCAACTCCCACGGGTTGAGATAAGAACAGTTTAATAACTAAGGTATAACACAAATCACTACTGCTACCACCAATAATAATGATAAAGGAAATAACAAGGAAGAGAATACAACCGCTCACCAACTGGTACCTCACCCCCACCCTGCCATGATCTCGCCCTTCCGGGAACTCTCAGTTCTACATCCTGGGCATGACGTGCTGTGGTATGGAATACCTCTTTGGCTAGTTTGGGTCAGGTGTCCTGTCCCTGCTTCCTCCCACCTTCTCCTCCTCCTTGGCAGAGCATGAGACTCACAAAGTCCTTGGTCAGTCTAAACATCGGTGTTATCAGCTCTGTTCCCAGGCTGAAAGTCAAAAACACAGTGCTGCAACAGCTACTAAGAAGGAGAAAAACTGACTGCTACTGCTGAACCCAGGACAAGGAGCTATATGCAAGGATGGCCCAAATAATTCATAACTACAGACCTCATTCCCTCAGGTTTAACACAGTAAAAGCTTCTGGAATGAAATCCTACTCTGTTAAGATGGCCTTTGTTAATCTGGTAACACGAAGAAACCTTACATTTGCCATGATCAGATACTTTCAGTGTTATCATACCTTTCTTCACGGTCCCACTTCGTGGCCATGGGAAAAGAGAATTTATGTATTTCAGTCTCTGGCTGCTGGAGCAATCCATTGAAACTGTGACCTAGAGGAATCATTAACAAATGAGGGATAGAGGGTAAACCCTGCTGACTGAGTTTTGTCCAAGAAAAACAGCTTGTGGTCAATTCTGTTACCATCATTAGTATTATCTGTCCTTAGTAGAAAGCCTGTAACACATTGTCACAATTTAAGCCCAGTCGGCAACCCAGAACCACACAGCTGCTAGCTCACTCCCCCCCTTTCCTCTCCCCTCTCCCAGGGGGATGGGGAGGAGAATCGAAAGAATGCAACTCTCACAGGTTGAGATAAGAACAGTCCAGTAACTAAGGTATAACACAAAACCACTGCTGCTACCACCAGTAATAATAATGATAAGGGAAATAACAAGGGAAGAGAATACAACTGCTCACCACCTGCCAACCGATACCCAGCCCGACCAAGCAGTGATCTAGCCCTTCCGGGTAACTGCCCCCTGTTTATATAGTGAGCATGACGTGCTGCGGTATGGAATACCTCTTTGGCTAGTTTGGGTCAAGTGTCCTGTCTCTGCTTCCTCCCAGCTTTTCCTCCTCCCTGGCAGAGCATGAGCCTCAGAAGGTCCTTGGTCAGCGTAAACATTACTGAGCAGCAACTAAAAACATCGGTGTTACCAGAGCTGTTCCCAGCCTGAAAGTCAAAAACACAGCACTGCACCAGCTACTAAAAAGGAGAAAAAAAGACTGCTACTGCTGAACCCAGGACAGACATCAGAGATCCTGAGCATCATAGAGCTTGTGCATGGCTAATATTTTATGTAATATTTAATGTATGAGTATGCAGTCAGCATTGGAGAAGATGATTTCTGCTGTCTGAGTGATGCTGACATGCTGATATTCTTCAGCAGGTGCAGTGTCAGAAATAATGAAAGAGGACAATGTACATAAGTCTTAAGGGACTCATAGCCTGAGGATATATTTAGGAAATTAGTAGCTGGGAAGTGCTTTTATACTACTCTGCAGAGAGCGTTATGACGAGGGGTAAGTTTTAGGTCACTTCATCATGCACAAATTTATGCCCCTTTTAGAAGATATACATGAATGAGAAAACTCTTCCCTTTCTCCTGTCCTGCACATGTGAATGCAACCTGAAACAGCATTGAGGGCTACTGCAGCCAGTGCCAAGTATACTCAGAGGCTTCTTCCACACCAGTAAATTAAATGTGCCAGGGAAGTGTTTGTGAAAACTGAGGCCAACAATTCACAAAATGAGTGCAGCTATTCTAGTAAAATCTGTAGACAGCTCTCCAAAAGAGCAGCTGTGAGCAAAGTACCTGTCAGAAGGGGAAAGGCCCCAATGAATTCTGACTCCCATATCATTCCAGGGATAACTTTGGGCAATGTTAGGCACATTTGCCAGGGAATATACTAGCATAGAGGTATCCAAAGTGTTTAGTAGCCTTAGGATTTAAGAGCTAGGAAAGTAATCTTTGTGGCTTATCATAAATGACTTCACCCACAGATCTGGACTGCATTGCTATTATTTCAAGTCAGGAATAGAAGACTGAGCATGCAGTTTTTATAGCATTTATTTCTTTCTAGGGCATGATCAGTGCCACATAAATTTCAGAGATTTTATTAGTAGGGGTTCCAATCTTAAAAGTATTCTAGAAAGCACTGTACGATTTATGCAGCCTTAATCAGAAATTCATGCCCAAATGCATACTTATCAGCTAGGAGCTACGAGAAGGAAATTTAAAAATTTAATACACAGGTGGAATGTGGGGCATTATTTATTAAAATAAGATGTGGATTCTAAGCTGAATTTCATTTAAGCTAAATGTCATCTTCCCTTTTCTCAAGAAGTGCAGCTGATTTTATGTGAAAATTAGAAGAATGCTATCAATTAAATGGAAAGAAGGAATTTAGTAAGTGAACGATTAGATTTTGATAGTCATCTATGTTGTTGACCATTTTTCATGATATTATTGCTCATTTAGTCTATATTCACTCTCAATTTGTTTACAGTTAGGAAAAATACTTATGAGTCTGATGATTTTGAATGCAGTTCATCAGATAATTTTCAATTGTAGTTGTCAACCAGTTTCTTCCAGGGATAGGATAGGAAAGATAAAACAAAACCCAGATGAATATACCACATACCTTTGCAGGTCTTCTGGAGAAATGTTACAGACTTTCACAACAAAGAATAAACTTTTCAGCTTGCTCACTGGTAAGACTCAACATTCATTATATACAGAAGCCAGTTTGTGCCAACTAAGCGATGAAGCTCAGCTCTAGGCCTTTGGTCCATATCCAGGAGTGCTGGTCTCCAGCCACACCTGCCCATAGTCCTTACCAATACTGACCAGTGACTGATTTCCTTGGTTTGATCTTGGACCTACCCCACCCTCAGTTTTGTGAGATGCCCTAGACTTGGGGCTTTCTTTCCTTCACCACCCGGTAGTACCTGCCCTGCTCCCTTCCTGGGGTGATAAGATGGCTGGTGAGGTCCCCTGCCTTGTCAGCCCTGGGGTCCGCTTGGCTTCCTATGCCTGGGAGATATTGGCTCTTAGGAAGCAGCTGACCCTCACTGTGTTCTGGCACCCACCTAGTCTGGATTACATTTTGAGGTGGCTGATTCTCTGCACTCACAGTTCAAATTCTTAAATATAGGTGTCTGGGAATGAGGTATCCAACCTTGTCACAGGATTACAAGTACTTGTGGGGTTCACAGTTCTAATTATTATAGAGGGGATTCAAGATAAGAATGCTGCCATGTCTTGCTTGAACTGAGACAGAGTAATAACGTGAGACATTGATACTTACAAATATTTATTTGTATTGTCTGTAGAAAAGATGCCGTACCACAGAATCACAGAATCATTGAGTTGGAAGGGATCTCTGGAGATTATCTGGTCCAACCTTCCTAAGGCAGTGCCACCTAGACCAGGTTACACAGGAATGTGTCCAGGCAGGTTTCCACAACCACCCCTGGCAGCATGTTCCAGTGCTCTGCCATGCTCATGTAAAGAAGTTCTTCCTCATGTTGAGGTGAAACTTCTTGTGCTTTAGTTTATGGCCACTGCTCCTTGTGCCGTTGCTGGGCAGCACTGAAAAGAGTCTGGCACCATCCTCCAGGCACCCATCTTTGAGATCCCCTCTCAGACTTCTCTAGACTAAAGAAGCCCAGCTCCCACTGGATTCTATACTTTATTTGAAGATCTAAGTATTTGAAGAATACTTAGTCTTCCGCAATAAGGAAACTCACCATAATGCAGCAAGAGCAGTTTTGCTACATTGGTTTATACATTCCCTTATAAAAAGAAACTCAGATAAAAAAACAGAATGTGCCTTCAAATATGCTAGCCCAATCATCTAAAAATATCATAATAAATCAGATCAAAACAATGTTTTCTACAGTTGAAAAAACTTATTTTTAGCTAACTGCAAACATTGTTCCAGATATTGAATATAAACTGGCCAAGCAATTTCTGTAATTTAATATTTAACAGTAAGGAATGATGATGAGCTACAGACATTTTATTTCCTGCACTTACATCAACAATTTTAGTGCAGTTTCTACTAAAACGATATCATCATAATCCTAGACTATCTATTAGAGCAGAGGAAAATCTTGTGTTTTACAAGAAACCCTATTTATTACATATGGTATGAATAAAATAGAGATGAGATTAACATTTATGAAACAAAGCAAACTATTCTGATTAACTTTTCCTTTAAAACACCTTTTGCTGACTTTCATATTGAAATAATGAAATTGAGTCAAGTCAGAGACTTCTATTATCCTGCTTTGGGTTCTAGAGGGCAAGATTGATTTACTGCAGCTGATTGGACAAGGGCGAAAAAATAAAAACCACTTATCAGTTTGTTACAGCTTCACCTGTAGGTGCTCACACCTGGAAGATGGGTATCTGCCGGTTTTTCATTTGGTTTGCTGCAAGCTGTGGAATTCGTAGTGTTGGCTGTTGAATGTGCTCCCACTTCATTGATGTTGATATGCTTTGGCTCCAACATGCAAGTTCCTTATAGGAAAAGCTTCCAATTATGCAGAATAAAGATTGTTGTTGCATAAAGCTCTTCTTTGCAAATTCTACTGCTGCTTTCAGTGTGATTCACTTATTAAAAGTCTCATGAGAAAGTGTGCATGTACTCACCCATCCTTAAAAGATTGTGTAGGCCTGCCAAGGGCTATCTAAACTGTATAAATCACACAATCTGCTAAACACTTGTTGAATGTCCAGTGGCACAACATGTTAGATATGCCGAAAGCACCACCTTGATTCCAGGGCTATGAGATAATCAACTTGCTATAATTTTTTACCACTAGCATGTAGTAGTAGAAGAATTTGTATTAAGATCTAGGAAAGCTATTCACCCCCTTTCTCTCTGTACCTCCCTCTCCTTCCCTCCCTCTTTCTTTTTTCCCTCAGTTCACTTTCTGAGAGAATACATTTGCCATGCATGTTTATTCCAGCACCTGAATAGCTGGACTTTCCAGAAAAGGATATGTTAGCTCTCATATTGTTGGAAGAGGTCCGGGATTGACTCTGAGAAATAGAAACAGTGTGGAAGGTAGCTCATTGTACCCAGTTATTATTGCTGTGCTGTGTAACACAAGACAATTTTAGTTGTGAAATACACTCTGTTTCAAGAAGAGTAATGATGTGTAAAGTATCCTAGGGGACTTAGCTCCAGAAGTCTAAAGCAGTTTCTGATAAGAAGAAATTCCATTTTAGATACATTCTAAACAAATTTCCTATGTCTCTCCATAAAACTTTCACTGTAAAGAATGACAAAATTGCCATTTCTGCCTTGGGAGCTCCAGTGTTGTCTCTTCCTAAATTCTCCTGCTCTGTAGTTTGCAATGGCATATTACCCCTCTAGGTTCTCTTACTAATAGGTACTGAAAAATAGTGCCAGACAGGAGAGTTCCACTATGAAAAGACAGGCGATTTTAATAACATGTTTCTGACATCAGGGTAATTTTTTTTTTTTTTGCTTTTTCCTTGAGCTCTATCTAGGTAGCAAAACCAAAATTTTAAAATTATGAGGCACATCATACACCACTCAGAAAAGAACATCTCAAGTATGGAAATGAGGAAGTGAGGAAAAGATTTATACAGGTTTTAATACTGAAATTACCCTTGGCACCCAACAAAGGCTAAAATAAGAGTAGAGTAATTTAATTCCACGAACCAGGTGTGTGCAACTTCTTTGATAGGCCTAGAGAAAGATTCAGAGGAAGAGTTACATATATTGGTACTCTAACTCTGAGAAACACCTCTCCGTAATTCACCTATAAAGGTGCTTAACCACTTAACCAGTTACGGTACTGTTTATACAAACTCTTCATCCTAAAAGGTTTTCCTTAAATGAAGAACACCTAAGAAATATGTAGCCTTATAAATTCTCCTTTCTGTTTTCTGTCTGCCTTCTTGGGGATTTTCGAGTTAAGATGTTGACTTTTATCTTTGCTGCTGCTTACATTTTAGAAAGACTACTTCTTCACCATAGTAGGGGGATGGATTAAATCATGAACCTGTCCTAAAAAACATGCTAATGTCTCAAGGTGAAGGATCAATTTCTAGATCACAGATTAAAAAGTCCTGTCTTAAAGACTTTTTTTTCATTTGCAGGATTTTATTTAGGCTTATCAGTTTTGTTCACAATGTAATCCTACTAACAGTTGTGTCAACACAATCTAGCATAGTAGTATAATGCAGCACAGGAGAAGGAATGTGCATTGTGGGAGAGAGGCTTAAGCTGAAATTTGTCCTGAAGGTGTTTTTCTCTTTTTTTAAATACACTGACAACAGTTTCCTACAAATGTATGACCAGAGAAGGCCATGATTTATTTAAACATATGAAGTAGCTCGCATGTGCCTTACACTACTGTCTGCTTCTCAGAATAGATAAGGCAGTGACACAGAAAAAGAGGTAGATTTCCTATCCCAGGCTTGGAGGGATAGGGATAGGAAAGAGGTAATCTCAGCCTGCTGCTTCAAGAATTGTACTCTGTAGTAACAATAGAAGACTCAGGTATTGCCACACTCATGCTCCTCCCCTGATAAGCATATCTAGCCTTGTGCAGCTGAGTTGCTGGCTGTATTGTTAATCAGATAGGGAACACATCTGGTTTAAAAAACATAACAAGACTTACATGAAGAAATTATATACATCTAAAAATAATAGCAAGACTATTTTTTAAGCTGGGTCATCTCCCATATCTACTTTTCAGGTCCACTGCATAGACATTTCTCAGGGCATGCTGAAGATGGAGGAGAGGAACATGCGGCTGTAGAAGGGTGGCAGAGGGAGCAATCCTGACTTAAGGTACTGTATCCAAAGATTTCACATCATGAATGTACAGTCCAAGATAAAATATTAACAGAAGGCTCAGCCTGCTTTTACCTAGTTAGACCAGCATACAACTGTCACACTTTCTTGCAGCTGGAAAATTAATTTGCTTTAACACTGTTGAACTCTTTTAAAGTGGCTTCTGTATTGTGTGAATCATAAACATTCACACCTTTCTCCAATTCAGTTAAGTAAGCAGCAAGATTTAAATTCCGTGACTTTCAAGAAAAGACATTTAGCTGAGACATTACTATTCCTCAAGCTTAAGAGCTGTAACTAGCCCTTCAGTCAGCAGCCGAAGGGGAATTTCAAATTTTCACAGAAGATTTCACCATAATTTTTTTTTTTTTACTAGTCAGAAATATAACATTATGGATAAGCAATACTTGCTCCATAGAGTTAGAGGTAGGAAAATGAAAAGTGTGTCAGTCTGTAACACCACCTGATGTACAGGATAAAACAAGGGCTTTCCATATTAGGAATGGGAGTCAAGTGTTTGTAAATTCTTTGCATAAACTCTGTGTGTTTTTTTTTTTTTTTTTTTAATAGGTCTAGGTGCTAAGGAACTTATATCTATGGGACTTCTGTCCTTTCTTCTATCACTAGTTGATGCAGTCCATCATTTAGATCCCACATTTAGATTACAGGGCGTCTGTTCCAGTACTTGAGCAGGGTATCATGACCATCTATTGGGTTGCAGCCTATGACTCTAATTAATGATAATGGCAGTAAAATTATCAGGAATTTAAATAGTCTTAGGTATCAAGAATTTGAATGCCTGTCATTGGCTTTGGATTATGAGTGGCTCCTCCATTACATGCTTGTATTTTATATTCAGGCATTAGCAAGGATCAGCATCTCTTTTTAAGAATGAAACCACAACTTAAATACCCTCACACTAATCTTCTTTTCTAAAACTCTGCTAAGTTTTAATTCATTATTTTAAAATTAAACAGAACTTGCTGGCTTTTCTTACTTCTCTAAGAAGTCCTGTGACAGATTCCAGCTTCCACACAGCTGAAAACCAAACGTGTATGTGCATATGTACATGTGCCTGCCTGTTTGTATACACATACACGTATATATGTGTGTGTATATATATATACTTATATGTATGGAAAGACTGACAAATATTCTTCCTTCTGTTAATCCTGTCATCTTCTATTTAGCCTCCATGCCCTACAGAGGCAATTGTTTAAAGCAATGTGTACAGGGATAGAAAAGCAGTGGCAGGTATCAGGATTTAGGAATGCATATCTGCACCATAGCTTGTGACTGGGAAAACCCTGTCAGGTTATTTTAAGGAAATCTCCAGACACCTTTAACATAAAATGTGTAGTTCTAAATAGCATGATGTAGATTTGAAAGGAGTCTGAAGGCAGTACTAGTCAGACCGTGGTGTTGTCATAGCAACAGACATTGAAATTCAAAATATGAAGTACAAAATGGGGGTGGGAGAAGAAGGATAGAGAAGAGAAAAGTAGTATGCAATGATGAAAATCTGTAAAAAGAATATGAAAATTAGATTTCCATTAAACAATGATAGAATAAAATATCTTTGTTCTGCATATTATTATTATTTTCATTTTTTTACCTTTTCCATACAACAATTTGAAAACCTACATCATCAAACATCCCTCAAGGAAAGTATTGATCTTGTCATTTATAGATAGAAATACTGAGACAAAGAGACCTTTGCATTAGTAGAATGTGCATGGCGGAAGTGAAAAGACAGTTCAGCTGTTTGCTTAGCTCTGTGCTCACATGCTCTTTGCTGCATTGTTTTAACATGACGGAGCTTTATGATGTTATTATATAGATATGTAACAGAAGGACCTGAGTAATTTTAATAATAGTGGTAATAACAGCATTCTTTTTCTGACAATAAAGCTTGAGTGCTATGGTATGCAGTTTGTGTAATTATTTAAACTTTAAACTGTATTTCTTTAGAGTAATACTGATAGTAAATAGGGAAAGAATGAGTGAAATGGTAAACTGCATTTTCCTTTCCCTGAAGACGTGCAACAGTTTAGAAAGAGATACTCATGCATGCCTAACTCATCAGGAAACTATATCAAATCTAACTCAACAGGAAAGCATTAATATGCCCTTGTTGGGGATAAAGGAACCATATTGTTGCTCAAAACCCTGGGATTACTGGGATTTTTTTCTGTATTTATTATTTTTAGCCCTTACAGACATCTCTTTACAATCTTCAATTTTGAGTATACTGCTATAATAACTTCTGTATATTACTGACTTGTGTATACTTCTTTAGTATATCCAGGAGATTTTTTTATGTTGGATTTTGCAATGACTTGCATTTTACTTCAGCATTTTGAAGGAGTGATAATGAGAAACTTTCCTTTTCTCTCTTTCCTACATTTGTATTTCCCTTCTAGGCATGTAATTGAATTTAAAGTTGTTATCATTCTTGAAGTAACAAAATGCTACAATATCTATCCTCTGAGAACAACTTTAAGGTTTTTCAACAGGCATATCAGCAGTATAAAGCAGACAACTTGCATGTGACATCCAGGAATTTGAGGCAATGAGCCATAAACAAAGAAATTAGATAAATGTAGAAAAGAAGCATTCAAAATTATGAAAATGTGCTGACTGAATTATAGACTGGCAGTACACCAGAATAGTTGGAGCAAACAGAAGAACAAAAAGAAAAAGATTCTTGAAACCTCAATCTTAAATAAGTCAAGAGTTTTACAATTTAAGGGGCAAATCCTCTAGTATTTCTAGGTTTGCAATAGTAATTATGATAGAAAGCTGAAAATTCTCTGGTAGTTGGGAAGTCAGATGAGATTAAAGAGGATGAGTTTATAGAAGATGAGTCACATCAGAGAAGACAGACCCAGGGTAGTAAACAGAAGTTTTCAGGTATGTTTACTAGATAGCCGCTATAGTTGCAGCTAGTTGAGCCATGAAGTCCTCTGCTTGGTAGGTGTTGAGGTGTTATTGCACCACGGAATTCAGCATGTGCCAAGGTGCTTGCCAAGTATGTCAGGAGGCAATTTTGTGGTCACCCTTGTCCAAACTGCAGGTTTAAAATACCCACTTCGGTCAGCTGTGGTTTAGCATGAAGCTATAGACTTAATGTGTGTGATTTAAAATGTAGGAGCAAAGGGGAGAGGATGAAAGAAAGTAGGTCCAGGGATTGACAGAATGTGCTGAAATAGGACTACAATAATTTTCCTGTGTTTTTTTGTGTTTGTTTTTTTTTTTTTTTTTTTTTTTTTTTTTGTTTTGTTTTGTTTTTTGGTTTTTGGTTTTTTTTGTCTCTTTCAGATGCTTTTAGGACCTAGCCTCTCTGCTTATGGAGTTAGAAGTGGGACCTATGTCAGGCCAGGTAGGAAATGGCAGAGGAAATCACATATGGAGCTGAGTAGAGGAATATGTGCAAAATCAGACTAGGCTAGGGAAGAGAGAGGATCAGCATCTGCAGCCTTGTAGAAATAAAGCTGTTAATTTGTGTCTTAATTGCAAGTGCTAATATAATTTTAAAGCTTTTCATATTCCATTATTACACTTTCTAAATAAAATTAACAATTTGATTTTCAAAATAGTTTGAATATGTCTAGACTTATACTGCAGTGACTACACTATAGGCCTACCTTCTTTTCATCTTTATTCAACAGCTGTCTGAAAGCTTTGGGAGAAAAACATCTTAGTACAAAAAAGAACAGGAAATTCTTTCTTTCTTAGACGGCAAGCAGGCTCTTCAGTAATGTTTAAAAAATTTAAAGCAAAAAACTAATGATGAGAGATTTTTCTACTCTCATAACACTGTCTACTACTTTTAATCAGATTCACGGGTCTCAGGGCTGGCTAAATTACCAAATTGTAGACATAATCACGAAAGATTGTGTTTAGGCATGTAAGACTGAGAAATTATTTACCCAGTAAACCAGTTTATCTTTGAATATAGCTGAACCAAAACTGAATCAGGCTGCTTGCACCTGCATTTGTCATAAAGCTCTGATATTAATGGTTTTTATGCTGAATTCACTATTTGCATCTAATAGAAGATTTTTATCCCAAATATTATTGAAAAGTAATTAAGTGCAAATTACATCTTAAATGTAATGTAAAAAGTTGTTTCTAACTGTACATATGTCTCAACTTGCCTCAAGGTATGTATGGATGCACTACAAAAGAATCTAATTCTTTCTCATTTGCTAAACAGGTAAATAAAGGAAACTATTTTCATGTTATAATGTTATGGAAGAAAAAGGCATAAATGCCTTAAACAGAGGTAGGAAGCTGCACACAGCAAAGTTTCTCTAGTGTTTTTTAAACACTCTGGTCTAGAAAGAAGGCTTGGTTTGGAATATGACTGCTCTACCCATATCTTGTTTTTTAGACTCCTTCTGAAATACCAGTGACTGGCAACTCACTGAGAAAGGGTGTTTGTCTGCAACTCTAATCTTACGTTCTTCCATATGTACAAAAACCATTGTGGTATCAAACTTTGTTATTGCTACATAATTAAATTAATTTGTTCATACAATTTAAACACAAAATATTACAAAAGATGATATGCAATACTTTCATATCCATGAAGTTTCCTTAATCCTGTCAAGTTAGTGTAACAACAGTAGCCTTTTTTTTTAAACTTTTTATTGTTTTCTACTTCCCTTCCTAATTTCATTTCTGTTTCTTTTTTCTTCTATTCTGCTCCTGACACTGAGTTGGGAGGTTACAGAACATCAGACTCCTTGTCTATCTGCCCATAAGGTGCAATGTCCAGGAGCTGTCTTCTCAGGACTTGACACCATTAGTCATAAAATCATAGAATGGTTTGGGTTGGAAAGGACCTTAAGATCATCTTGTTCCAACCCCCCTGCCATGGGCAGGGACACCTCACACTAAACCATGTCACCCAAGGCTCCATCCAACCTGGCCTTGAACACCCACAGGGATGGAGCAATTACCACTTCCTTGGGACAACCTGTTCCAGTGCCTCACTACCCTTACGGCAAAGAACTTCTTCCTTATATCTAACCTGAACTTGCCCTGTTTAAGTTCTAACTCGTTAAACCTGTCCTATCACTACAGATCCTGATGAAGAGTCTCTCCCCAGCACCCTTGTATACCCCCTTCAGATACTGGAAGGCTGCTATGAGGTCTCCATGCAGCCTTCTCTTCTCCAGGCTGAACAGCCCCAACTTTCTCAGCCTGTCCTCATACAGGAGGTGCTCCAGTCCCCTGATCATCCTCGTGGCCCTCCTCTGGACTTGTTCCAACAGTTCCATGTCCTTTTTATGTTGAGGACACCAGAACTGTACACAATGCTCCAAGTGAGGTCTCAGGAGAGCAGAGTAGAGGGGCAGGATCACCTCCTTCGACCTGCTGGTCACGCTGCTTTTCATGCAACCCAGCACATGGTTGGTTTCTCGGCTGCGAGCGCACACTGAAGCTAGCTCATGTTCATTTCCCCACCGACCAACACCCCCACGTCCTTCTGTCCGCTCGGTGGAGCAGTGGGGATGGAAGCACACAGACTACACAAGCGCTCCAGGACCGGTGTACACTGCACCACAGTTCTGTGATCCAGGGGCCGCCCTCTTCCCAGGGCTCTGAGGCGTCCCCAGGAGCATTGAGCGCAGCCGTTGCTAGGAAAAGAGGGCGCGGGAGGCGGGGTGGAAGGGCCGGCCAGGTTCCCGAGGAGCACCACATCTCTCCTCCAATCGCGTCGTGCCTCCGCACCTGGAGGCGGGAGCGGCAGGTCATCTTGCCCCGCTGATTGGCCTTTGGCTGCAGTGCGTCACCAGAAGGCGGGGTGCTTCCGGATTGGCTGTCAGGGAGAGCGGCAGCGTGGTGCTGATTGGCCCGCGGCGGTCACGCGGCGCTGGTAGGGCTGTGACGCCCGCGGCGGTGGAGGGGTCCGGCTTGTCAGGTAGGAAGGTGCTGTGCGCGGCGCGGTGGTGCCGCCGCTGCTGTCCAGCTCCGGGAGCGGTGGTCTGGCAGGGGGAAGCCCGCCCTTGCCCCTTGCCGTGCCCTGCTTGGCCGCCCGTCAGGCAGCCGGTGCAGGGGGCGGGTAGGCCCCGTGCGGGGATTTACCTGCGGGCGGAGCGGGCAGCGGCGCCTCTCACGCTTCCCTCTGAGGAGGCGGCAGCGGTGGCATCTGGTGGTCTCGCTCGACGGTAGTGCGGGGAAGCGGGGGCGGCGGCGGCGCCTGTTGCCCGGGGGCCGCTCCGCCGCAGCGGGGCCCGCAGCGCGGCGGGTGCCGATCTCCGCCCCCGGGGATGCCGCCGGGCCGGGGCCGCGGGGCCCTGCGCGGGGTTGGGCCGAAGGGAGGATGGGGCTGGCCCGAGCCAGTTCCTGCAGCATCTGTCCCCGACTGTGGGGACCCGGAATGTGCGCTCCTGTCATGTGCTACGAGCTGAGACTGCCGCGAATAACAGAAGGACGCGCCAGCCACCGCTTGGAGCTGTGATATGTGCCCACCCCCCAGATAAACGTAGCGCCCCAGGCTTTGGATGATCCTCACTGTACATCTTGGGGAGTTTCTGATCTTAGGCGTTAGATGTAAGGCAGACGTAGACAGGGCCTTCTCAGTGCTGCTGCCCAGGGTTTTTTTCACTTGCGTTTTTATGCTGTGTGTGTTTGTGGGTTCGATCTCTGCGATGGTCCTAAATGCTCCCATGTCTAGTGTTTGAGGTCGAAATACACAGAAGGGTGTAAAACACTCCTTTTCACGTTGGAGTATGTTTCTGTTTTGTTTGAATTCACATGAGCATACACGCTTGGAAGAGACACATTGTATGTGAATACGCAGGGATTTATTGCACTTTTAAAGAGGCCGACTCTTTTTCTCTTTGCAAGAAAGCAGCAGTGTTTCCAGACATGGATGTGACTTTTCCTGCTTTGTAACAAACCTTAACAAAGAGACTTTGATGTTCTGCTTATTTCAGTGCAGCTTCTTATAACAAGTTCCTGTGTAAGAAAAATCCGGGTGACATCTGAAACCTTTTGACCAAAAGAGTTTACCAGATACTATTTTAAGATAATTGTATCTCCTGAATAATATGTAATAAAGAGACGACTGATACAGTTTACTACCTGTATGCGTTAGTCCGTGGGAGACTCAAGGAGGTGGGATGTTCATACTTCTAATGTGTGCACAGTGAAAGCAAATTGCAAATGATGGACATACAGGTTGAGATACAGTAGTGGTTATCATTGGTGAGACAAATGTATTTTATCTTCTTTTATAAATTCCTTTTTAATGTGTTGAAGCAAATTGTCAGTACATTGTTACAGTTTTAAAATATACATGTGTGGAATGTTAACCCCGGAAGAGTTGAGCTTTGGGGATATTTCTTCGAAGGAGAAGAGCAAGGTTACTTATTACCTGAGCAAAAGCTATGTTATCCATCACCAAGGTCCTTTCCAGGTTCCTTGCAACTATAACTTTGAGTCACAACTGAGCCTTTCAAAGGAAGGCTCTTCTCCATTTGGTATTTGTATTGCCAGTGTGTAAAGCTGTTACGTAGAAATCATTCTGAGAAAACAAGACAGGCTGAAGAAGGGGCAGAAGGATTTTAAGGGTACAGTGACACAAAGGAAGATGAGAAAGGCCTTTGCTATGTGTGCCTCACTGGAATGGGAGATTTAACACAGGGAAGCGAGATCCAGCTGCGTGGGGCTGCAATACAGTTAGGTAACATAGGATGTATTTCCATGCTTGAAAATGTTCATAGTTCAGTGGAGAGGAGCGGATGATATGAGGTAGTTTTATGCTGCTTTGCTGGGCTTCTGGATGCTCTGGGCCAGACGCCTGGCGTCATTTCTTTGTCCATGCAGAGACCCCCCCCTTCCTGTCCGGCTCAGCCCCCCGCGGCTCGGGGTGCTTTGGGGTGGGGGCGGCGGGTGAAGGGAGATATGCGGCGTGTCAGCCCGAAGGCGGAGGAAGCTGGCCGCCAGCCCGGAGCTGCTCCATACAAGGAGATGGGTTTAGCTGCATGAGGTCATCACTGCACAGGGAGGAGGTTTCTGCCCTGTGTGGGAAGTGGGTCTAGGAAAAGGAAAGGGGATTCTTTTGCCGCGGGGGGAGAAGGAGAAGCAGCAAGAGAAGAAAGGAAAGCTTGAGTTCACTCTAGCAGGATATAAGCTGAGTATATATGCTCCTGTCATAAGATAAGCCTGTCTGCTCGGTACTGTCTGAATTCTAATGTTGGTGTATTTGCCTTATAAGAATGTATTTTGAAAACTTAATGGAGAGGTTTATTACACAGTAGAGATAGTCTTGGAATTGTTGAGTATTCATTTCTTTTAGGGAATTAAAGGGTTTGAAACACAGTAGTGTGTGTAAATATGCAGTGCATTTCTACTGCATAATATTTGCATTGGGTAACTGTCACATTTTTAAAAACTATATTTTGGAATTTTTTCTTTGGTAGTGAATCAGTAGCATTTGCAGCTGTGTATCCCAGGTTTGAGAGAGAGTAGGGAAGGTAGTTACTTTTCTTTGTAAGAGCTACATGTGTGGTCTCGTACAGTGCATAGAAAGTTTTGATAATAGCTCTTAAAAAGCAGCAAGGGTGCTTCTGAAATGGCTTCCTCCCTCTCCCACCTCTTTTTAGGCCAGCTTCATGGGATTTTGATTCCTGTCATCTTGTAGCATGAAATCATATTTGAAAGCATGATTGTAATATTTTCTAATTCCCTCAGCAAGTTTGAATTCAGAGTTGAAGTTGGTTTTGAGTGTAATGCGTCTGAAGTAATAGGAAGTTTTTCAGTTATATGTGTTTCCCTGTGGATGATAAAAATAAATTCCTAATAAATTAAGACTTAATGCTGCTGTTAGTCTGAGTGAATTGTACTTCATAACATTATTCTACTTTGGATCTCAGATTATCACTTACTCTGTAGACACCAGCTTCCTTCACATTTCTGTCTTTCTGTACTAGAGGGAAAATGCCAAACATTTTAACAACATCCCATTTCAGACTTTCTTTCCCACATCTGAGCTTGTTACTAACCTGCTCATGATACACTAACTGAGCTTGTTACTAAATGCTGCCCAAGAATGTCCCAGTAGAGACAACTCTCCATACTCAGAACTGTACTGTGGTTCAGTGACTGTTTTCTGGCCAGTTGTACAGGTTTGTCAGAATTCCTGATCTTTGAAATGTATTAGTCAGCTTGTTAGAACACAGCTCTGGCTGCTTAATCTTGTCTGTGTTGTGAACTTGCACCCTGAGCAGCAAGGGTTATTTCATTAGGTTTTCTGATACGGTTGCTCTTTCTGTTGAGGGGAAAGTTACTACCCTGGCCAGATCTTGTCCTTATGATTTTGTTAGGGTGAACGTGGAGTAACGGTAGTAGTTGTGTACTGTGAGGAGTTTCTGTGGGGTGGCTCTCTATCAAGGTGATCACATGAAGCTTTCAACTGTTAAGGGAGAATTAAAAACATTGCAAGTGTACTCTTAATTTGTCCTTTAGGTATGCTTTACACTATTGCTTGCACAATACTCTAGTCCATTTGGAACCCTGTCTTATTAAGTGGTAGTAAGGAAAATACTTAATGAATAACTATTTGATAGTTATCATGTGTTTATAATTTTCCTATATGTTATCATTTGTCTATATGGTAATCAAATCTTGGTCTGAAGACAGTTGTTCGCTAACTCCCTTGTAATTATCATCATTTCCTCTTAGAGTCTCAAAACCTTTTTTCATACTATGATTTTGGAAGTGATTTATTTTAGCATGAGGAGCTGAGACATTTAAGAAATTAAGCTTAATCATCAAAATAAAGTACCATAATTAAGACCTAATGAAAAATCAATTACCTTTTAAGTAGGGTCAACCTGTGAAAAGTTTGTGAATTATTGCATATGATGTAAGTGCTCCTTGCCAGAAGCAGAAATAGAATCCAGAACAGTGTTAAAGTACATTAATCATGAGCCCTTTGTTCCCTTGAAATTGTTGGTTTAGAAATTGGGAGACATAAAATTACAGCAGAGAGCATGATAAGAGTAGTGAAGATGAGCCTCTCTGACAGAATCATCCCCAGAGCAGTCCATCCTCTGTAATGAATGAGGCAGGCGTTTATGGAGAAAAGCAGTATGGAAATAATTACATGACCACATAATGCATATTCCAAAGAGGATGGCATTTAGGTTTCCGTCCTCAATTTGTGAATGTCTTAATTTCAGGACTTAATTTGTCAGTTTTGCGCCATGTGTGCAGTTCTCTTTATGGCTAACTTTTTGGTTTAGAAAAATTAGAAAATCTTATTCCATACATCTACAGCATATTGTAACTTACATTGTCATCACATTTATAAGGGTTTGCTGTTTGATCTGAGAATGGCAGTAATAAGTTGCTTTTCTCAGTACAAAACACACTGGAGTGGGAAACGGCATAGATGTCTGTTTAATGGTTATTTAATAAAAGCAGGAATAATTTTATTGAATATTTGGAGCTGTAAGCTCAGACAATACAAATAACATTAATAATGGCTCAGCTAGTAGAGGCTGTTAGTGGCTGGGCTAGTAAATCATGAAATTCACCCCTGCTGAACCTATAAATAAATAAGAGTAGGGTCTTAAGATAAATTTTAGTCTTTGAATACCTGAAGCTTGACCTATTGGCTATTAAATTGGGAAAGTTTTTAAAAATCTTTTTAGTGTAGCATACTGCCACTCTGTCAAAATACAGCTTTTGTGAATTATGCTAAAGCTTTCTTTAATGTTTTGGTTTTCTTTCAGGTAGCATTTGACTTCCTAGTTGTGGCTTCTGCTTCAGAATGTTCACAGATGTAAAATAGTACCCCACAGTATTTGTATCTCAAGAAAGTTTCAGGAATTCTAGATAAGGGTTGCAGTCTAGTGAAGTGGCTATGGTTTAAAAATGTGACAGTTTAAACACTGTAAACAATTGTATTTTAAAACAATTGTGCTACCCCATCAGAAAAATGGTGTGAGAATTGCTCTTGTAGCAAATTTTAAGGAAAATCATACACCTTTTGAACAACGTTTTGCTGATTAAAAACCATAAAGCGTGGAATGAAAACCCACACACTCGTTTATTGTTGATATGCGTGGTTTTTTTGTTTGCTGGTGCTGGGAATAGTGTGCTTTCTCCAAAGGAGAATATCTTTTGCGTAATTTCCATAATATGGTTGTTTACCAGTTCAGCAGTCGTAGTAAGTGAATTTCAGCAGATAAAAGCAAATGCTTGGTTCACCAAACGGAGAAAGATGTTAGCAGTTGAAGCGCGCAGCTGAAAAAGCAAAGAATTGTAGAGTTAAAGGTGTGTAACAAAGGTAGAAGAAGGCCATTTAATACTCACTTCTGCTGTTTGGAGTGGGTGAATGTTGACATTGGAGTGGCAAATAACTTATCACTGAATGTGTTAAGTAAATCCGAATCTACTTATTTAAACAAATATAATTGGCATCTAGATTACATAATTTATCTAAATGGTTCCTTTTTCGTATGAGGAGGTGATTACACACATCCTCATTAAAGTCAAAATCTCAGTTTGATTCAGCCCTTCTCTTCCTCCATTAACTCTGCTTTTCTGGTGTCAGCTGGTACCCTCTGAAAGGAAGCCTGCCCACAGCTGGTGGGATTTTTTTTCTCCAGGCTTTGCTGCAGCCACGATGTGGATGCATACTGCAACAGATCTGTGTCCTAGAGCTAAATAGTGTCCCAGAAGTCTACTATCCTATGTGCCTTGTGTCCCCACACCTAAGGCTTCATGTTTCCACAAAGCATGCAGTGCATACCCTGCATATCATGCTGCTGAAACGTCATTCTGACGGCTGTGACATGATGATTCCTTGTGCTCTAGTATTTCATCACCAAAGTTCCTCTACCCCAACATGGGGAGCCTAGTGGAGATGTAGGGGTTTGCAGGATCTTTCAGCAGCTGTGAGGGGCCATTTCCAAGCAGTGATTAAGCAGATGGTTGTTAACATTTTTTAACTATTACAGTAAGATACAGTAAGATGTCTTCTGTCACTCTGCAGAATCTTTCTGAGATTAAGCAGGATTTCAGGTTTAAAAATGCAGTCAGTCAAATTCCCTTAAACTGTCTCAGAGTACATTAAGGCAAGAATTCTGAGGGACCTAAATAACCCTTTCTCAGCAATACCAACATTATTATCCCTGAATTTATTTATGGTTTTTTTTTCTGAAGAACATTCGTGAATGATGCTATGTCCTGAAGAACATTGCCCTCATAAAGTAAAAGTTAGCTGCTTGGTATCATTGGTAGAAAGAATGCTTTTGATATGCAGAATGAAAAGCTGGAGCTAAAAAAGTAATCTGTTGCAATAAAGATCAGTTAGGCTGAGTCTTACATATACGAATAGATTTCCCTGTGACGAGTCCAGGCATATGTTTTGGGGTTTTTTTTTGCTCATGTGGACTTCAGTACCATTTATCCCAGAGACCTGGGAGGTTAAACATTCACAACTTTTAACTGTTATCATACCTATTAATTAAAATTTGATCCATTTGTGCATTTTGAAATGAGAAAAATACCCCTCAGAAGGAATGTTTGTAACTGGGAAGGCTTATGTAAAAAAACTGGCTGGATGTAAAAAGGGTTTTCTCATTGAAAAATTAGCTTTATATATTTGTAAAGTATACTAATTAAATTTTTTTATGCACTTCAAGTGCTTAAGAAGGTGCACATGCATAGTTCAGTCATCTGCCTTTCTGGTGACTCTACCTTTAGTGAGAGTTGCTGTATCCCATTTATTAGAATTACCACATTATCTTCTAGGATATGGAGAGTATGAGTGAATTTTAAGCAACACCTTCAATGAACCACACAATGTATTCCTGTAGTGCAGCAGTCTGTTGGGAGGTGACAGGACTCTCTCTCTTCCTTATGGACCTGTGTTTCTTGTGGACTGATTTTCTGTACAGAATACTGTGTGGTCAGACTACATTAAATGTGATAAAATTGTGCCAAGGAAATAAGTGACCTCAAGAAGACTGAGTGAACAGTGGGTTAACTAAGTAGAGGGTTTAATGAACCAGAAGGATGTAATCAGTTTAATGAAGGAGGAAAGAAGAAGCAGCACACTGATTGTTCTTTGACTTTCTTTGAAAAGAGTGATGAATACTTGGAACTGGATTGTGTTTCTCCTGAGGAGACCAGTATTGTTACATATTTAGAGTAATGGCAGATTTTTAATCTAATTGGTTTTGGCTGCAGTGAGAAATTCTGGCTGATGTTGGGCCATAGGAAGAAATGAAGCTGCCTCTAGACTTTTAAAATAATTTCATGTCCTGTGGATTTTAGTTTTTCTCTACAATTTATGTCCATAATCTCAAGAGGTAACACAGCGCTTCTGGAGGAAGCTCCTAGCAGTATTCTGGATTTCTGAATTGAAAAGTGCAATGTCAGCAACTAAAAGAGTTTGCGAACCTGAAACCTTTCCAGGGAAGAGTCTTAGATGATATTCTGTGATGATGAGAGAGCCTCAGTGCTGTGTCAGTATTCTTACCTCCTTTGTCTTCCTGAAGAGATACCTCAGTAGGTGATCTAGGGATTGAGGGTTTGCTCTTGGATTCTGTTGTGTGGTGTGAGTGTGTGTGTTTGTGTGTGTGTGCGTTCATTCTGACTTGTCATGTATTTATCTCAAGGCAGATAGGTATCAAGATAGGAAACATAACTTTTAGAGATATTGAGTTTAGTTTTTTCTCCAAATAAGAGGTTTGCGGGGTTTTTTTCCAAGTAAGATGCACTGTACGTGAGCTTGAGTCACTGATATATGTAGGGGTTGTTTTTTTTTTAATTTGTGGACAACTTTTGGTAATTTTAGCATTATATGTTTCTTTGTAACTCTAGAACAGTGCTGTCCTTTAGCTGCTAGAACTTGTGACGGGATCGGAAATACTTAAGTGCAGTGCCAGCCACCTGAGAGTAATTTTTATCAGCCTCCGGCTCGATCCATTTTTCTGTTATGATCTAGTGTGGAGATAAATGTGGCTGCACTGCAGAACTGAGAGTTCAGTGAGATTCATTGCTTAGGTACTTTCTATTGAGGCCATGCTTTTCTTTGGTTTTCCTTGCAGCCTGGCACTTAATTTAAGAAAAGCTTAACTCCTGGAAAAAACATAGGAAGGGAAGCTTTCTTTATTTGTAAGCATGTAGAAGGTAGCAAGAAACTAGATGCGTTTACCCTTTGAAAGCAAGGTGTATGTGTGTTATTTTGTATATGGCATTGCCATTTTCAGTGTTAACAAGAGCATGACAGGAAGTCCAGAGTCTCACAGGCAGAGTGTGGCTTGTGGCAGCCAGCCTAGCTCTGCTCTTCCTAACCTGTAGATTAGGTTTAGATTAGGACTACAGGCCCTCACCCTCTTGTACTTTTCTGCCTGATGAGATTCGGTCTCCAGTGTCTGCCTTGCTATTTACCTGTGACTCTGAGGCAGAAAATTCTACAGGCTGGAAGCAAAAGTGGTGGAGTAACTGCAGCTGAAGAGTACTTACTGGCATGGTTCACTACCACATGGCAGCCCTTCCCATTGCACATTTTTCACAGGAAGCCCGAGATGATAAAATAAAGGGTATGTTGCAGAAGATTTCAGGCTGTGGGGAGTTGGGAACAGCTGCAGGTGTTGTAGAGAATGAGATTACTGTTCAGAATCATCTTGGCAGACGGCAGACATCATTTGGAATAGAGCAGGGCATCAGCACAAGAGCAACAACCCACAGTGTATAGGCTGGACTGCATGAGTGTGTGATGGGGGAAGAAACAGGGTAAGGTGCAGTTCTGTGGAAAAGGACTTGGAATTTTTTGATCACAAACAAAAAAGGACACAGTATCATGCTATTTGGAAGAGACTGAAGCACTTGGGCAGGAGCTCAGAAGTAATTTGAAGTGATCTCTCTGGTTTTCTCAGAATTGATGGGTTGTACAGTACCCAACTGTTTTAGGTTCTAAACTCTAAGTGAGATAGTGTCTAATTGGAGGGTGTTCAGAGGACAGCAGTGGTCTAGAAAACGATTTTAAATGAAGAATTAAACGAATCAAAATAGTTTAGTCCAAAAATAGTGTATTCAGATTGTACAGAAGTGACTAGTCATTTTTCTCTGTTCCTCAGTCACAGTGGGGAAGGTTAGGTTTGGTCACTGAGAAATTTTTTTCCTCATGCTAAGGGCAGAGAGTGCTAAATCAGCCTGAGAAGACTGAGTCTTGACAAAAATCTTTCTGTGGTTCTTTGCTGGAACAGGAAAGGATTAGATAGGCTCTTTACATAGTAAGCCTTATACCTACATGATTATTAGTGACTTACTTTCATCATGTCTATTACTACCATTTGCACATGTGAAAAGAATTCCAGCAGGTAAATTAAAGCTTTTTATATCCAAAAAAGGAAGTGTGTCTTGTAATTCTGGACGGTCTGAGAGTTGTTTTCTGAGCTTCTATCTGTGGTGGTTTTTTGTGTGTGTGTGTGTGGGGGGGGGTTTTTTGTGTGTGCTTGTTTTTTCTTTTGGTTTGTGTGTGTATTTTTTTGATACTACTGACAAGTGAAATCCAGTTCTTTGATGGAGCTCATTCCTTGTTATTTGCACATAATTTTTAATAAGATCGCAGCTGTAAGACCTGCTAGGGAAAGCTGTTTTTCATACAGCTGCAGGCGTAATGGAGTGAGAGCACATTGTGTGAGGATGCTTGTATGTGAGCAAGTATTGAGATACAGACTTCACTTGATTCAGTCAGGTAAGAAGGGATGTTGGCACAAATGAAGAATAGTCGTTTCTGTCCTGCTTTTGCAGTTTAGAGACGTCTTGAGATGGAAGTTCTGTTGTTAAACACATCTGTGGGTTTTTTCATGAATTTTTATTGTAGTTTTTTAACCTGTTTGTTTCTTGGTGTCAAAAGTATCTTTAGACATTGAATTCTCTCATTTAATTATTTACTAGGCAAAGAAGTACTTAAGAGCAACTTTTAAAATTTTCATTTGCTGTCCCGGTGTTCTTCTGGGAAACGCTTCGGGGATCTGACATACCATGTCACTTCGTGCTCTCATAATTTTTTTTTTTTGGTGCTTTGATCTGACACCCTGTCATACTTACCTGTTTTGTGAGCTAAAAAATTCTCTTTACTTTCTTTGTGCAGAAGTTGCGCCGTACTCTGAGCAGTGATACCTATACTTTTTTTGATGCTTTGCGTTCTTCATGAGCTAGAATAATTTGGAGGTTTAGAGCAGCACAAATGTGTCAGCAGTGTAAGAATGTGTTATGTTCTCTTTTCCCTTCATTTAAAAAAACCCTGATGTTCTGAATGGTTCCTAACCTGACTACTTCAGAGCACTGAACAAATACTTTTGAAGGTATATGTTTAGGGACTGCCAGACCTTTTCTGGTAATGGCATTAATAACTTACAATTCTCTCTCCCAGTGTGTTACATTGCATTTACAGAGACATGACTTCCTCTGCTGTTTTATATGCTTGTTGCTCGGTGTTCTGGAGTTCTTATGTAAATTTTTTAATTATGTGTCAGTTTTGATTGTTCATAATAATCTTGTATAATTTGGAAACACAGGCACAGATGATATGTGAAATGACAGATATGCAGGTGACCATTCTGAGCAGCAGTCCAAGACCTGGCTTAGATTGTGGTGAGGCTTCTGACTCTCTCCCCTGTGAGTCTTTTTCTGTCTAAGTCTTACCCTGCAAGGTCTTCACTTCTGTAATAGCTTCCAAAGAGAAACATCAGCAGAAACTTCTTAGAAATCTTTTGTTCACCACTAATTCCAACACCTTTACCCACCGGATCCTTGATTACTTCAAAGAATTCTTCAAATTGCAAAGCATGATTTTCCTCTACAAAAGCAGTGGTGTATTTTTATTCTCCCTATTATTCCAGTCTACAAATTCTTCAGTATGGTTTTAACCACCTTGCCTCGTATTGAAGTCAGACTGTCTTTGTTGTGCTTCTGCTGATTGCCTTGTCAAACTCTGAAAAAAATTGATATATTTTCCATTCTCCATTCCTCTTTACTTAGGTCACCTTAAGCCGAAGTTTTTGCAGAACTAATAGTTTGGCAATTTCATATTTTATAATGCTTTAACACATCAGCTGAATAGTATCTGCCTCTGGTGAATTCTTACTATTAATTTGATATTTTTTAAATGCCCTTCTGATGCTTCATTTTGGGAGAATGCCTTACATATTCCCAGTCTACAGGGGATCTGATGTAGGATTGTCTTTGAGTGTCTCAGCGGTAATTTCAGAAAACAACAGATCATCCTAGGTTTTCTGCTCTATTTTACCATCTTTTAATTCTTTCTTTTATATCTTCATTATCTAGTGGTTTATTTCACTGAGGTAGCAAACTCTCTGTAACTATCAAGTTCTACTGTGTTTGAGCTCAGAAACAGCGACGGGAGTCCTGTAGCATTTTATTGCTGTCTTACAGATGACTTACACTGGCAAGCCTTTATTATACTTCCATGTACCAGCTAGTATACACCTATCAGTTAGATCAGTATTGGACTTGTATTACCGGTTTTAAATTCTACTAATGACCTGTATGCAGATGAAAACATGCACATAGATAAAAATTCAGTAGTAATTGGAATTCTAAAGAAAAGTTTTTTGCATTTTAGTTTTATATTGACAAACAATTCTCCATTCTACCGTAAGTGATAAAGTAGTTCTTTTTTTTCCTTAAAAAAAAAAGTGCTTTTTGTCTGTGTGCAGAGAGCAAAAGATGGAGCTTTAACATCCGCTTGAAATCTAAATGTGGCCAGGTGCTGGTGATAGTATGTGTTTTACTTTTGTGAGTCCCGTTTGAACCAGGAAAGGAGTTGAAACTAGTGTTCCTGTCCAGTGATATGCTGGTATTTCCAACTGGTTTGTGTTTGTGATGGGAGGACTGGCGCCAAATTTACTATAATGTTTTCGCTCTCTCTTGTAATCTTTTGCTGGTGAAGACTTTCTCTTGGGCTTTGCAACAAGTATTTTTGTATCTGTTTTTAAAAATGTAGTGGATTTTGTAATGCTTCTAGCCTACTGCATTTCTTTTCCCTCCTTTCGTATCTGCTTGCATAGCTGCTGGTTTTTTGCGGTAACTACATGTAAGTATCACATACAGTCTTTTCTATTTTTGGTCATGGAGCACTGAAGTTTCGTATTTATATTAGGCAGCACTTTGTTTCTAGAATGTCACTAAGTAACCAGAAGGGAATACTAAATAATGGCTGCTTCAGTATAAAATAAAGCTGTCCCTTCATAAGATTTTGTAAATGTGGCTGTGATTAGTGCTTTGTTTTACATAGTGGTGATCTTGAAAATAATTCTGTTTTCTTTATCCTTACACACTGTTTTCGGTCTTGCTCAATATGTCCTTTCTTAAAAGGGCGTTGCTAAACTAATATTGAATGTCTCATCTAAAGCTAAATCTTTAGATGAGACTTTCTGGTATAAGAGTGTGAGTGAACACTTAATATTGGTCTAGATATAGCTTACACAGTATATCTAACACTTGTAAGCTATAGCAAAGCCTGTTTCTTATTATTTTTTATATTTCATATACTTTTTTTTAATATAAAACCTCAAAGATGCAGCCTTCTGTTTCAGTTTGCTTCACCTAGATTGCAGTTCAGAGTTAACAGCTTGAAATTTTAGTGCTGCAGTCACCTGACCTTTTACTGTTCTAGATATTGGAGTAATTAGAGCCATATAAAAAATTTCTGTGTCTTGATTGATCCCTTTCTTATGTTGACACTTCTTTTCTTACAGTGCCGTGAAAATACTGCTACTAAGTTTGTCTTTCATATGATGAATTTTGGCCTTTCATGCTTTCATTTTCCTTATTAACTGGCTTCCTTTTTGTTTTGTCAAGGGCAAAGTTCAGAAATAAATGAAATTATTTAATTTTGTGGCTACAATACACTCTGTCATAAGAAATTCCAAGAACTTAAAAAAACCCAATCTTTGATTACATGTGTAGAGGCAAAATAATTTCTTCCCTCAGAACTGGATGTATGAAGTGATAGCCTACTGCTGCTTGCAATCATTTAAAAAGTCTGCTCTTTTGGTTTTCTTGAATGATCTTAAAAAAAAAATTAATATATCTGTCTTCTGGTAATAGTCTGAAAATGCAAAGCAACTTACATAGCTTTAAGTTTCACAATTTATTTTAAAATGCTGAAATAATAAAAAAGTTTGATCTCTTTTTCTTTCCCAGAGTCCCCAGAAAATAAAATTATATTTCATGAAGTGAAAATC
The DNA here is from genome assembly GCF_963264785.1 of Psittacula echo. Classification (NCBI taxonomy): domain Eukaryota; kingdom Metazoa; phylum Chordata; class Aves; order Psittaciformes; family Psittacidae; genus Psittacula; species Psittacula echo. The sequence goes on along the minus strand of NC_137742.1, from coordinate 70,504,571 downwards.
TGAAGTAGCTGCTGACATAGAGAAAGGTGTACTAAGGATCATTTCTTGAGGACATTTTTTTAAGGTATGTGAGCTGTGTTTTGCAGAAAAGCCTTCCTGAAAATAACCTGGCTATTTTACCTTGAGTGGACTAATATTTAGACCAATTTTTAAATGATCAGGCTAGCTTTAGATTACAACTTTGAATGTTTATTGATGGCAGTAGCTCCATAGAAGTATTAATTCTGCTAGTTCATGTTCCATACATTTCACATTAAAATACTGAATGTGTGGTTAGTATAAACAAATAGTAGTTAAATCATATGTTTTGTTTTTCATGGTCTTGAACATTCCAGAAATAGATCCTACACTTACAGAAATGTCAATTGTTTAACAGTTCAATTTTCATTTAAGGTGTGGATGAAGGGCTAAGAATGATTCACTTCACTGTTTTAATGGAATAGAACTACCATAAGCCTGACATTCAGAAACTGAGTTGGACTGTCTTAACAAATTGGTCATCTATTATAAAATTGCTTTTAAATCACTACAGAAGCCTTGCATTTGAGGGTTTGTCCCCTGAATCCAAGTCCTCTTATTTTCCAGTTTTGCAGTATTATTGATGTTTCTAGGAGGCAAACTGTAAGCCATGCTAAGTGATTTGGAGTCCATGTAGATTTAGGATCAAGGGAGATGACAGCAGATCAAGAGTGAGTATGGTGTACTGAGTACCATGCCCATTCCGTATTGCTCCCTCTGTAGGGGCCAGATGTGTTCTGTGCTTTCCTGTTCTGAGTTTAACTGGAGGTCAGGTGTGCTTCTGGTCTGTGGTTTATCAGTTGCTTACCTTGCCATCGATACTGTAAAACCACAGGTTCCAACTGATGCACGTAGATCCATCATTATTTTAAGACTAGCAATCACAGTCTGGGATATATTTCATGGCAGTATATAACAGAAAGCACCAGTTAGTTAAGAGAGTAGGACAGCATCGTGGAAAAACTATTGCCATGTATGTGCTCCCTGCTCATATGATTTCAGCCGTTGTCGGACACACAGGATCTATCATGGTATGGCTACTGTCATGTGTCATGAACAGATTGCAATCTTTAAATTAAATGTAGATTTGCTATGAAAACTACTTCAGAGTTGTTGCTGGAATTCAGGAAGACTACTAATGGTAGAATATTGGCTTTATTTGTTGAAGGAAGTGTTACAGTATTGAAGAATTATGTGACTCGTTGAATTTTCTTACTGTCATGCTGACAAAACTTAACATTACTTTGTTTGAAATCTGACCACCTCACTGTGGTGGTGGTGGTGAAGACAAATTATAAGCTGTATTCAGTAACTATTCTTACATTTATTGCTTGCTGTTCAGGGTCTGATTGCTCATTCACAGTATGTTGTTAAATGTACTTTGAGTGTTCACTTCCTGTCAGTGATTAGCTTGTTCTTTTGAGAGTGATTCTAAAAAGAAAGGAATTCTTACTTTCTTTGAATCGGCTCTGATATGTATTTGACTGTTAAAGCTTACCAAGTATTGGTTGGCTGATTTGCATATCCACAATTTTTGTAGTAGCATACATATATTTTTCAAAATAAAAAAATAAACTAGCTGAAACTCATTTGTCCTATTTAATGCCACTGGGATGTTATTACTTTTACAAAACATGCTAGAATTCAGACTTCATTGGCTTGTTAAATTATGCAAGTATTGTTCATGCATGGAGAAAGAGATAAGCCTCATGGGTATCTGCCAGGAGTAGAAAAGATCTCTTCAGAGTCAGAGCAAGTAACTCCTAAAGGTTTTTTCTGTATAAATTTAGCATATCACATGTTTGTTGGCATCAGTTTTCCATCTAGCTACTTTAAAATGTGATGCCATCTCTGTGGTTTTTTTTGTTGTTGTTTGGGTTTTTTTTGTGTGGTTTTTTTTTTGTTTGTTTTGTTTTTTTTTTTTCTTTGTGTTTTTGTGTTTTTTTTGTTTTTTTCCTTTAAGGTAAAATATTCTCCCAAAAATCTTTTGAGCAAGATTTTGTTTCCCTTAGAATATGTTTGATAGTATATTTTCGTCTTTTCAACACTGGAGTAGAAACTCCCCATATCTTCTGGTAAATCTTTTCTAGTGTCAGATTTTGTTGCACTACTTCATTTTGCCACTAATATGTGGTTGCAAAATCTGAATTGGAATCTCTTTGTCTTACATGTACAATCTGAGCATTGTGATGTATGGTAAATCCAAAAAATGGGACTATTAATATTTCGTCTGCAATCCTGTAACTGTGAATATGGGGAAGCAGAAGGAAGATCATGCCAGAAATAGCAGTCCAATTTGTTTGCTGTCCTTGAACAGCAACTCCTGGTGCCATGGTTGGAGATGGAGAGCTGATCTAAATGGATCATTTTGCTCAGATGATTGTTGTAGGTCCCTTCAAACTGAAATATTTTGTTCTGTTGGTCTCACTCTGTAGGGCAGCTGTCAACTCATCTGTGCGCCCAAAGCAAGGAGATACCAAACTTGGAAAAATACCTTTCTGTATTGGTGCCAGATATTTTGTCTTTGAACACTGGCTGCTGGCAATGTGCTTGTGCTTTTTAAGAGTAACGGAAATAAAGATTGTGTAGAACGTGTCCATGTGTTGGTAATTCTTACAGTTTTGACTTCAAATAAGTGACTCTGAGCTGTACTGTTTTCAGTTGTTAAAAAGTGTTAAAAAAATAAAAGTGGTTTTAATTATTGGATATAAGGAAGAAATTCTTTACTGAGAGGGTGGTGAGGCACTGGAATGGGTTGCCCAGGGAGGTTGTGAATGCTCCATCCTTGGCGGTGTTCAGGGCCAGGTTGGATGAGGCCTTGGGTGACATGGTTTAGTGTGAGGTGTCCCTGCCCATGGCAGGGGGGTTGGAACTAGATGATCTCGAGGTCCTTTCCAACCCTGACTATTCTATGATTCTAATTAAAGCATTGGGTTTTAGCTAATCAACAGTTATATGACTGAGGTCTTGGATACTTGTTCACCACTTCTTTACCTCCACAATATTGGACCATTTGAGTTTTGCTGAATGCTTTGATTGAACATTTCCTTAATTTACAATGAAGGCATACAGAGGCTGGCTTACCCAGTTGGGAATCATCAGGTCTGAGACTTTATTTATGCTCGTTAGTCTTACAGAATCAGAATTTTATTAGTTTTGAAAAACTAATTTTTACTGTGCTGCTTCTGCCACGGTGAATGGAATAATTTAAAACCAGGACCACAGTCCAGTATTTGTACAAATTTATCTCGGTACCCAGGCATTTAATAGAGCAATCAGAAAAAAAATCTAATTACTACTTAGTGAAGGGAGGCTAAACAGGCTAGAGTGAGATGTTGTTGGATCTTCTGTTCTATTGATTTTTGAAATTGTATGGCTCCACAGTGAGTTGGTAGAAGCAGGCTGAAATACCGTAAGCTGAGAATATTTCCTCTTGCCCTTGGCTTCCTCTACCTCTCAGTAAAAGGCGGAGGTTAGAGTGAAAGCAAGCAAACTTTACTCATTGCACAAGGTTAGAGTAAAAGCAAGCACGTCAGCGTTTTACTCATAGCACAAGGCCACACTTCATCCTGACATTCAGTTCCCATCTTTTCTGAATATGGAGTGTAAGAAAAGGTAGATGCTATCTTTTTTTATAGCTAAAGGATATTTAGGTAATATGCTAAAATGTGCTAAGAGAAAAATTAGCTTGATCACAAAAGTTAATATTTACCTAAAGGGTGTCAAAAAAATCACAAATTCTGCTTCAGTCATGTTAGTAAGTAGGTGCTTTAAGATGTTTTGTTTTGCTTGTCTTACTAAAATATTGGTAGTTTTGCAAGACTGTTCTTAAATTTCAACTGGGAAAATATTAATACAACTAATAATGACATAGTCCACCCTTTTTAATTGTTTGCTGTTGCTCTTTATGACTGAGCTCTTAGCCATCAGCAAGAATTCTAACTAAAATACACAGCTTCAAGTTAAAGAGAATATGAAGGCTTAAGATAGATTTAAGGTTACTCATACAACCTTGACTTACCTCTCTTGTGTAGATGCATAATAGGATGGTACTGTTCTTACTATTTTATCAAATCTTTGTTTCTTTAATAACATAGTATGGTTTGTGTTCTGAGAATAAATAGAGAATTTATTCTGAGAATAAAATGAGGCTTATTTCCATAACTTACGGGAAAAGCTAATGGAGTCAGGGAACTGCGGGAAGAGAGAAGTGGGTCCTGGGAATCAGGCTTTAGGTTCTGATCTGCAAAATCTTCTGAATTTTTTTGTGATAACTGAAGCCAATAATGTCTTGCTTTTTTTCTTGATACTTGATATGCGGAAAATACTAGACACTGAAAAGTCTGCTCTTAAACCCTTATACATTCCAGTATTAGCTGGTACAGTGTTGTCATTAGTTTAAGTGTCTCAGTTCTCAGTGTAAAATAAGATGTTTCACCTCATGGGCTGTTAGGAAATGAGTCTATTAATATTTGAAATACATTCTGCTAATTTAAGTAGCAGTTTAAAGCCTATGAAAAAATTGATACTCCTGCGTTCAAAAGTGCCAGGGCTTTGCTGGGGTGCAAGAATTTGTGTCTAAGCAGTACACAGGGTGTGTCTGCACTGCAGTCGAGAGCTATAATTGCAGTTTAGTGTGAATTTATCTTACCTAGTTTGAAGCTGCTTAGTGTAGGAGCAGTTTCTTGGTGTATATCGGAAAACAGGATTCAGCCCACATTACAAAACCTGTGGAAGTCTGTGGAAATTACTTGTGTGCCTTCAGGTCTTCTATGATGTGGCTGCATGTTTATCATTATTACAGGGAGATGTTTTAGAGCTAGCTCAAACAGATGACTTTGAGCTGTGGTTGTGTCATAGTATTTCATAAGGCAGCATTTCTTATCTGTTTATCAAATGGTTTCCATTTAGTGCAGTAAGACTGAACTGCCTTAGGGGAAACTGTGTGAACTGAAGGACTCCCTTCTAATGTGTGTCACAGGGAAGCAATGGACAATTACATGGGGAGCCTTGTTTGGGATATTTTCTGATTTTTGAGAGGTCAAATCTGCAAGTTTAATGGCCTGCTAATGTTTAGGAGCAAACTAGCTTCTAACTAGTTATCCATTTCCCACAGATGCGCTGCTTGAGAGCTGATGTTTTATTTGGCTTTTTCTCTGCTCAGAGGACAGTAAACACCAGAAACAAATGTTCTGGGTCACCAGGAGTGGGCTAGTGTATGTAGTGTAGTTGGCAGTCCTTGTGTGGAAATCCTGTCAGCTATACTTACTTGATTAACTAAGTGGATTGGTCTTTAGTATCTGTCTTAGATGTTTTTATGTGTTCCCCCATAGTTTCACTTTAAGTTAGGGAGGTACATTTTGCAGAAGGAAACTGGAGAGCAGCCTGAGATCTCTTCCACTTCCACTCATAGATGGGTGTTTGAAACACTCTGACTCTCCTTTCAGTTTTTTTTGAAGAAGTATATGTATGTGGTTAATCTTGCAGTTAAGTTATTTCAGGATTTAGACATTAATTGTTTCTCTTTGTCACACTGGAAGTGTCTTTTTTTTTGCTTGATAGTGTCTCATGGATCTTGTTCTGATTTCAGATGTGGTGAAGAGCCTGTATTTTCCCCTGTGTGGTATATAGTGCCTTAAAAAATGGGGTTTGGAGGTGACCTGAAGTACTCTCATGATGCTTTATTAAAACTGCAAGATTGGGAACTGCGACTGCTGGAGACGGTGAAGAAATTTATGGTTATGCGAGTAAAAAGTGATAAGGAGTATGCCTCCACTTTACAGAATCTTTGTAATCAAGTAGATAAAGAGAGCACTTGTCAATTGGATTTTATCAGCAATGTGTCCAAGGTAAGACTATTTTGAATTTGGAATATCTTTGGAAATAACAGTGTTTGTTAGATTTATTTTTGCTTGGTTTTGTTTAACTTGGATTTCTGTTCATTCAGCTTCTTGGGAGTTAATCTTGCCAAAGTAGTTAAAATGCGCTCCTTTCAGTTCCTCAGTGGAATATGCAGAACTTGAGCTCCAATCTTGCTTTGAAAATAACAATTGAAGTAGAATCAATCCTGAATTCTGAAATTCACTGTTTTAGTTCCTGGGTTGAGCCTGTTACTTTGTTTAGTGTTTTGAAAATACAGCATGCTATAGTAAGCTTTTCTTTTAAGACAGTTAAATAGGAACTATTATTTATGTTATATAGAATTTGTGACAGAAATAGAAAAATGCCAGGAAACCAGGCAAAGCCTAGCATTCCAGCTGTTGTTCACACTGCAGCATGTGTTGTAAAAACAAAACATTAATTCAGGATGTTAGTCATAATTGTGAAGTTATTTTGTACTGAATTTAAAATGTGCGTTTACTTTTTATAAAGGTGATGCTGTCCTTCCTCCAAATTATTAATTTTCAGATTTTGAGCAAGTTCAGTAAAGGTACTGATGGAAGTAAAATTGCATATTTCACCTGTTTGTATGCTTCACTCCTGAATTGGAATTCCATCCTGACTAGAGAAAATTACTCTGTTTTAACAGTTTACTTAATTCCCGGCCCTTCTGATACAGCAGTGGTTCCACAGTCCCTTCAGTCTGGCATGAATCTGATCTCGTCTCTGCAGGAAAGCACTCTTTTTTGGGTCAAGTTAAGTTTTAGGCAAAGCAGTTTTTATGTAGTGGGTTTATGGTGTAGCTGCTTGAACACTAGCTGTGGTGCAGCATTAGCAATGTGACTGCTCCTTCTGCAGCAGCCTAGATTTATGCTGGATTAAAGTGTTGGGGTGTGTGACTTGAAAGCTGTGCTGTTACAGCTATCCTGCTTCAGCTTCCCCAAAAGTAGCACTGCACAACGTTTGTCTAGAGCAAAATCTGTTGCTGCTTCCCTCTCCCACAATAATTCTTGTCGTGTAAATTGACAGACTGCTGATTTTTTTTTTTTTTTTTTTTAATCTGTGTGTTTTGGTGGTGTATTTGAAATGCTTTTCACCTGTTTGTGTTTCTTCTACGTGGTTTATTACAGATCTTGCTATTCAGGTCATGAAGATTTTGGTAAATAAATATGAAAGGGTTGTTAGACTAAGATAGGCAGAAGTCAGGGTTGTCCTCAAGCTTTCTACTCTTGGATCTTGAAGTTCTGTATAGAATTATTGGTGATGTAACTAATAATACTTGCTATTACTGCCCCACTAGTATTGCTCTTATGTGCTAGCTAAACTGTCTTGCAGGTTTTTTTAGCCAATGGAACAGGGTGAATTAGGGCAAAAGAAGTAAAGGAGCAAGACGAATCAGAGTATTTAGCATTATAAAGTACAAGCAATCTTTAACCTTCATATAGCTAGCTCAGTCTGCCTTGGTTCATGGTAACATGGGCACTTCCTGTGAGCAAATAAATTTAAAAAAACTGGAGATTTGACTTAAGCCCATGTCCTTTTTGGGTTGAAGAGAAGTACATGTGTGACATATTTTGAAATTTTGTTTTGGACATAGGCACAAATTGGAAAACAAGTTGTTCTTTCAGGATTATTTTGTTCCTTTTTTCTTTCTTTTCTTTTTTTTTTTCTCTTAAAGAGATACCATTTTTCTTTCAATCATATCAATAGAATCTCTGATCTCTACATCTTTATATAACAGCAAATATATTCATATGCGACTGACAGATCTTTTGTGTGAGCTTGCCTTGAAATTTCACTGTCACCTTGGGTTTTAAAGTTGTATAGTGACACATTGCCTTTCTGGTTTTGGCGGTTAAAATGTCCAAAATACTGCTTACTTCACTCACCTCATGCTAATTTAGTATTTCATGATACTTTTTCTTTCTTCCTCACATTTTATAGAGTCAAAGTATGACCCAAATGTTATGGGACATAAATCTAGTATCTTGAATCTTCTAGGATTTAAAATACTTGTATACTGAATATTTCATATTATGTGGCATTAAAACCAAATACAAAGATGTCTGATTTTTTTTCCTGGGGTAATAGTTGGAATTGATGATCTTAAAGGTCTTTTCCAACCTTTCTAGATTCCGTGATTCTATAATTTTGTTTGTTTGTTTAGGGTTTGTTTGTTTGTTTGTTTTTTTGGTGTGTGTGCCATTGTTTGTTTTTTGTTTTTCTTTTTAATCATACAGCAAGCCTGAGCACTTTGAGAGAAAGGATGTTTGGGAAAATTTGTCCTATGTTTATTTTATGCAGAGGTAGCAAACTTGCTGGATGGCATAGTGGCATCAACTGCTAATGCTATGAAAGCAGCATTTTTAAGTGCTTACCAACAGCTCTGTTGTGTATATGTATAAACTTTTTTGTGTACATGTCTAAAAAATATTCTTTAACCAAAAAATACTTTATTTTATTGGTTCTGCTGAACTGTGGTTATTTTCTGTGAACAAAAACACAATGCTTTTTCTTGCTATTCCCTACCCAGCTGCTCTTCTGAACCATATAAATCTATTTCTTAAGCTTTTCCGTAAGTATACCTTTTCACTTTAGCTTTTCCTATTTTAAATCTATTTCTTAAGCTTTTCCTTAAGTATACCTTTTCACTTTAGCTTTTCCTATTTTAAAATTAGTCATAGCAAACACAGAAATCTTACTAATCTACATAAATCTTGATGTTTTGTCAGTATGGAAAGAGGGATGTACAGAACAGGAAAATGTACGAATGATTTTTTTTTATTTTTTATTTTTTAAATTGAAAGGGAAGTTTTTGCTGTGTTTCTGACTTATTCGTGTTCATTTGGTGGATTGTAAGCTAAGTGTTTCTTTAGAGTAGTTGTCCTGTTGGAAAATGCTTTTCCTGTGATTTTGAGTGTTGATGGAAATGATACTTGTCTCATCAGTAATAAATCAGCCGTAAAGAAAATGGAGAACTCTGACTACATTTTCACCGCTGAAAGTGCTCCTATAAAAACTTCTATAACCACAAGAACCACTCTGCTCAAACAGGTGTTTAATGACATTTTTAGTCTATGCAATATGGCTTAGATATCAGGATGAAGTTCTTTACTGTGAGGAAGGTGAGGCACTGGAACAGGTTGCCCAAGGAAGTTGTGAATGCTTCATCCCTGGCAGCATTCATGAACAGGTTGGACAGAGCCTTGGGCAACATGGTCTAGGGTGAGGCAACCCTGCCAAACTATTCTATGATTCTGATCTCATTTGGAAAGATTTCTTTAATGGAGAGGTGGAAAAGTGTTCAGCCGTAGCTGGGGAGCTTTAGGCCATGATATTTTACGCCACCAGACTTTAAAGCAGTCTGAGATAGCTCCAACGTAACGAAAGATAGCTCCAACGTAACGAAAGATAGCTCCAACGTAACGAAAGATAGCTCCAACGTAACGAAAGATAGCTCCAACGTAACGAAAGATAGCTCCAACGTAACGAAAGATAGCTCCAACGTAACGAAAGATAGCTCCAACGTAACGAAAGATAGCTCCAACGTAACGAAAGATAGCTCCAACGTAACGAAAGATAGCTCCAACGTAACGAAAGATAGCTCCAACGTAACGAAAGATAGCTCAGATAGTCTGAGGTACCCAGTCTATGGGATGTTTACAAACTGATGGAAATGTTAAAGATGGTATAATAAATACAGGAGTTAACTACCTTTTGTTTCCTTCTCGAGAATCCAGTTTGCATTGCAGCATTGTCACGTAGACATGAAAATATTATATATATGCATGTGTGTGTGTGTTTATATCTGAGATGTAAGGAAACCCCCAAAGCTACCAAACAAACTATTTTTCTAAATTTTGATGATCTAAGGTGATTTTCTGTCTTTTGTAAGAGTAAAACAAATGCTAGTAAAACTAGCATACTAGCTGCCTTCAAGACCTGATAATTGTATGGCATGTAGCCTTTCTGGAATTTCAGATATAGCATAGCATCCAGTGTCAGGTAGTTCTGTCTAAGCAGTACAGTACTGTTCCCGTCAACAAACTGTGACAGAGATCTTAAGGATAGCAAATGCTTTTGTTTGAGCTGAATTTTAATTTTGTATTTATATCTGTGGTGCTTCGGAAGTGTCTCTATTCACCTTAAAGTTCTTAATTAAAGTTCAAAGCCGCACACAGCACATTAAGCTGTCCTGAAATTGACTGAGTGATCAAGGAAGTTACTAAAATAAGGGTAGAAAGATGCTAGATTACTACAACAGAGGAGTAACTCTTTGTGTCTCTTAAGCTATTAGCACTTTATGCTTCGGAACCGGAGGCCTGACTGATGCTGTCCGTTATGTGAAGCAGATGCGTATCACTGTGAGGTATTTAGACAAGGGAAGTCAGCTTGAACAGTAACTGCCTGGGAAACAGGAGAACAAAGGACATGTGAACATGGTTGTCAGGGGTGTTGGGGATGTATTCCAAAAAAAGGCTGTAAAGCTTTCATCAGTGTTTAGAAGTACGAAGTCAATGCTAAAGGGCGAAGCTACAGTATTGTATTTTTGTCGCTGGTGCTTTTTTTATGGTTTTATGAGTAAGTTCAAGGCATGATTTTGCTGTAGCAGGAAGAACTTTTATTTTGGAAGTGAATTTGGGTAAGTTTAAAATTCATGGGTTTTCTTTTTTCTGAATTATACTGAATTTTAAATGATGCATCTTTTCTCACAGTTCATGTTCATTGGTTATTTGTAAGCCAGAATAAGTGAGTGTTTTCTGTTTGTGCTTTTTTTTGTAGTCTTGGTTGCTTGTGGTACAGCAAACAGAACAGCTGAGCAAAATAATGAAGACGCATGCAGAAGACCTTAATTCTGGGCCTTTGCATAGGCTTACAATGATGATCAAAGATAAGCAGCAGGTTAAGAAGAGTTTTGTAGGTGTTCATCAACAAATTGAAGCAGAGATGTACAAGGTATGTTATTTAATTATACTTTATAAATTTATTATAGTTTCATATGTTTAAAAGTTATATATTGAGAGTGGATTCTTTTTGTGGTTATGGTTGTCCTATGAAAAAAGTTGTGATTTGTGATATGTAGAATCTAGTTTAAATTTTAGCTGTTTCCTCTACATTTTCTCTCCTCTGCTAGCTGACAAGGCAGAGATGAACAGATTTCTTTTACATGTATTTATATGAACAAATAGCACTGTAAATGCTCTTGTTCCAGTAAAAGATGATCCTGTTGGATGCTTCTCTGTTCCATCTCTCTTCCTGTTCTCATTCCATTCCAGACATCCATAGGACCAGGGCACTGAAAACATTTGAGAATGAATGCTCTTGATAGTCCAGACTATTTTGGGTGGGACAGGATTCTTCTAGTCTCTGCTCTAAAATATAAATCAAGTGTAAACCAAACATTATGGCTGCAGACGGAGGTATTCAGGGCCTTTTCTATTACATGTCAGTTGTCCTGCTTATGTTGAAAGCAGTATATCTAGTCAGTAAAGCTGACAGAAATCACGGTTTCATTCAGGTGCTCTGGGGTAAGTTTAACTGCAGATATCAAAGATTTCTGATTTATAGTCTGAAAGGTCTGCGGAGAGAAGAAGAATCACTGGTTCTTCTTTCTTTCATCAGAGAATTTGAAATTTAGAGTAGTATAATTATAACATCTGAGTAGTACATTACAATTGTCATGGACTGATGAGTAAAAGATTCTTCATCCAGGTATGAGAAGAACTTTAGGAGCAAACGTATTAGGTTAAATGTGTTGGCTCTAATGGGACTGCTTCCATGGTATGCATCTTGGCATCTTTCCCTGGTATTGACTGTGGGGAATACATCCTTTTTGTTGCATGATCAGTTGACTATCTTATCTGATAAAATTCCCAAGACAAATAATCATCACAGCCACTTATGGATTGGCGTGTCTGAAAACACTCAGGATGGAAGAAGAGATAAAACTGGTAGCATATGTTAGAAATAATAGAGATTAAATATATAAAGAATTTAGGAAATGGAAACAGAAAGAAAGAAATGTAAGAGAGGCTAGATGAAACAAGACTGTTGGAAGTTCAGATATACTCTTAAAAAAGACTGCACAGAACATGTTTCCTTCTGTTAATAAATTAACTCTCATAAGCTCTACTAAAGCTGTCTTTTAAAGCGAGACTTTTCAAAAAAATATAATGTATATTGAGCACTCAAAAACCATATTGATTTTAATTATGGGCTGCATAGCCATGCGAATATTTTGCATCCTGATGAATAAGCTTGCATTGTTGTTTGGGTGTTTTTTTCCCCTTCCTGATTTTCCTAAGAAGCATTTGAATAGCATTCTGGTTAGATATGATATGCTCTTGCATTGTTAGCTGACATTGTTTGTTCAAACGTTTTGTGTCACTAGAACACTTAAAGAATGGTTTCCAGAAATTCAAAATACTTCTCATAGTCTCTGTATTGCTTCTGCTTTTGTTACACACAGAAGCAACATACTTGTTACTTCCCAGGACTTTATCCAAACCTTTTGAAGGTCAGTGTCTGTGCAGTTTGTATTTATAGGATACAATGGCAAAAAAATGTGTTTTCCTTTAGGTGAAATGCATATGTATCATCCTTTCTTATTTTTAGACACCTCTTCACTGAGGAATCTTTTGGTAAAACTCTTAATGACAGTGAAACACCATGGCTTTCACACAAATGCAGTAGAACTCATATCTTGTAGATGTATTCCAATTCCCATGCAGATATTGGATTAATTTTTTCTTTTCCCCATGAAACTTGAGGAAAAAAGTAGAGTACTGTGCTAGTTAGGTGGGCAAGACTTTTTGCTATAAACACTGGGTTTAAGATCATAGAATCATAGAATAGTTAGGGTTGGAAAGGACCTTAAGGTCATCTAGTTCCAACCCCCCTGCCATGGGCAGAGACACCACACACTAAACCATGTCACCCAAGACTCCATCCAGCCTGGCTTTGAACGCTGCCAGGGATGGAGCATTCACAACTGCTTTGGGCAACCTGTTCCAGTGCCTCACCACCGTCACAGTAAAGAACTTCTTCCTTATTTTATATGCAACTGTGCATACAATTCATGTACAACCTTGACTTAAGATAATTCTTGACTATCTTAGTTAAGTGTCATTTGGGGATGGAGGTGCTTTTAGGTTTGGCTTTGTCTGTTGGGAGAACACAGTCTAAGAATCAGTGAAATACGTTTTGTAATTGCTACAAAGGCCTACCTTTTATTTTCCAGTTTTTCCTGAGAGAAACAGTTCCTTGTTATTTATGTCTTAATTGTGTTCATTACTTCCTAACTTCATCTTTTTCTCAGTTTCTCATAGAGTTTTTATAATAAGTTTTAAGTTTGTCATAAAGTTATTTTTTCTTGTCTGTAATAGCAACAATTGTGAGTATAACTTACAGTGTGTAGAAATATCAGATGAGAATATGAATCTATGCGGAGAGAAGTTCCTGCCTTTAAGTTAAGTCTTTGCACACTTAGTACAGAAATAGAAGCTGTAGATAGCAACTTGCTGGGTCTTTGAAGAATTCCGTTAAGGGTAAAAGCAGTGGTATCTGGGCATTGCCTCATGAAAAAATGGATGATTGTGAACTCCAGCTTTCTTCACGCCTGCTGTGAGGAGAACAGTTTTTCTGTAGAATGGACTTCCTTTTCTGCGCATTCATTGTGGAGAGCACTTCCATTACACTTAGTTCCTCTTTTCCCATCTTGAGTGTATTTTTGTCAGAGTTTTTACTTTTCATTACTATATATGCCACCCTTTTGGTATTGTAGTGGCTAGTTTGTTACTAGCTCTTGTTTGCAAGTTCATGATTTGTGATTATTTGTGAACAGTGAATGTAAGTAGGGAGTAGAAGAGACACGTTTATTTTATTTTTTTATCAAAAATGTCATGTTCAGTGGGGCTGCTTCCACTGCAAAAAGATTCTTCTGTGCAGTGTTTCACAAGAATTTGTTTTGGGGTTTTTGTTTGTTTCCTTCCTTCCACTCCCCCCCCTTTTTTTTTTCCTATTTAGGGTTTAAGTGTTACAACAGCTAGATTGGTTCATGTGCAGTTGCAGTTTCTAAGCCATTTGTAGGAACTGTAATACCTAAAAATCCTGACTTTTTTTTTTTGAAGATGCTAAAGATTTTCCTTCCCATGCATAGAAATTTTTCATCTAGTATGATTTATTAAGCATCTTTTTAGTGTTTGGTTTTTTTTTATCTTGTTGTTAGGATGGAAGTGTTTATGATTAGCTGGATTTCCTAAACATATTTTTCATTACACTGATGTGGATGGAGATTGGTGTTTCCAGGCCTCTTACTTCATTCCATGCGTTTGTTGAATTTGATTTTGTTACACCGTGTAATATCCTATTAATATTATCTCAAGCCACGGGGAAGTGTTAACATCGTTATTTTGGAAAATAAATCTTCTTAATTCTCTTAAACTAATGCTACGAGGTTTTTTTATATGTTGCTAATAAGTATTTTTAATACTTCTTATATTTCTGTTTTCTTAAAGGTCACAAAGACAGAACTAGAGAAACTAAAATCTAGCTATAGACAACTAATAAAAGAAGTGAATTCTGCCAAAGAAAAGTATAAAGAAGCTGTGGCGAAAGGTATGACTGACTTATGTTAAGTTTGTGTATTTATCGGTGCCTTCTTCAGACCTGCTAAAACTCTTACATTGAAACAGGGTGACATCTTTATTTTCAGGAACTCAGTTACAATATAAAAGCTCATTTAGTATCTTAAGTAAAACAAGCCAATTGTTGTCAGGTGTACTTGGTGGTACTCTAAACAAAAAAGAAAAAATAAAGGATAGCTGTACTTTTTATGTAAATGGTAATGCTGCTAAGTTGTTCTGTTATTTATTCGTCAGTGTATTTGGAAAGAGAATTTGCTGAAATGATAGTGGTAAGTGGTTTGCAGCTCTGTTTCATTCGCATTGTAGCTGCAGGCTACTTGCATCTCCTAACCTACTCTGGTTGCTGCAGTGAATCAGCATCAGTTCTTTACAGTGTAATGGATTTGACCTTGTCAATCTTATGCAAAAAAGGAAAAGAATTTATTTGCATACTGAGATGTTTAAAGATTTTTGGGGAATGATGTGTCCAAACTGCAGGGATTGTTTTATGTGCTAATCAGAATATAAATGTGAGCCTTTGTTCTATGATGTGTTCTATAATGTGTTGAAATAACTTGTTAATTATTGTTCTTGTGTGCTTTTCTAAGGTATTTTTCTTTCTTTAGAGAAAATGATTTGGATAGAGTGTATAAATAGAATTCCAAGCTCCATCTTTAAGTTTTTATATGACTGCCAAAAATGACAGTTACTGTCCTTTTTTCTGTTGTATTATAATTCACAGTGCAATGTAATAGCTGTAAGTGTGGAGAGAACATTTATTTCTTTTCAAATCTCTCTAAAATTTGGAGCAGTAGCTGATACGTGAATATAATGACAAAAGACCATGGGATAAGAAGAGTTACAGTCAGCACTGTTTAGCTTCAGCTTTTTTTCTTTTTCTTTTTTTTTTTTTTTTACTGATGTTCATATACACTTAAAAATCTAAGTTGTTCATTTTGTCCAGTTCCTAGCTGTTTTCTGCATATAACTTTAATTTGGTTATTTGACTCACCTCCGATTAACTACTTAACATGGGAAAATACATGTAAATGGTAATTATGGAAAATTGTAAAAATATGGAAAATTTAATAGGGTGCTGTAATCTTTGTATGTTTGTTTTTATCCTGTCTTCCTGTTACAGCTCTCATCATTCTCCATTCCTGAAGCACCAGACTTTCCCATTGAAATCAAAGAGTGTTTTGGCTGTCAGCAGCTGTGGTGCTTTGATGTGGCTCTGATTAACTGAATTAATGTTTCTTTAGATAGCTGTTTGTAAGACACTTAATTCTCCTGTGGTTTTCCTTGACCTTCTGCTAAACCAGGACACCTTCTTTCAAGCTTCCATTTAGTATTTGTCTTATTACAGTTCATACTTAATTTCACTTTCCCTAACATCTTAGTGTAAATCTATTTTAACAAGCACTGGCCTCCAGAAAAATGGTGCAGGTTTTTCTCCCCTAAAAATGCAGAATTGCCTCTCCTCTGTTGCACCCCAGCTCATGTTCTTGTTTACAAACATTTGTGGTGTTGGTGAACTACTACAGTTGTATATTGACTGCAGGTCACCTGAGCTGTTTGAGTTTTTTTTTTTTAAGCCATAGTATTTTTATAGGGTTTCTGAGCCCTCAAGTTGTCAAATTGGTTTGCGAAGTTAGAGGAGTCTTAAAATTGTAATGCTTCATTACTGTAGGCATTAGCTTGGTAACTAGTCCTTATCCAAATTAAGTTCCATTAGGAAATACTGCTTTTGTTAATATACAAACTGGTTGGTTTTTCAGGATTTCAAGAATTACTGAAAACAAGGGAAGGAACAGTGCCTACCAGAGCAGTTGGAAGGGCATAATCAAATATGAGTTAAAAGAACCAATCCTGGTCCACTTCTGTAAAATGCTGTTCTCCACAGACCCCGTTCCTTTGGTAAACCAAGTCTCCATCACAGTACGTGGCCCTGCATTTCTGGAGCTAAATAGGACAACTGCTCCTTAGGACATACTACTTTGTCTTTTCCCCTGGGTGCATGCTGAATTAGCAGTAAATTTGTGTACCTCTAGCTTTACAAGCTGGTAAACTTGAAAAGAATGCAAGGCACGCAAAGAAAGGACTTAGAAATTTCTGTTTTGCAAGTGATCTTGAAATTTAGTGACTTTTTTTTGTTTTGCTTTGGAATAGCAAAACTGTCTCCTAGTGAAAGAGTAAATTGCTGTTAGTGGAAGAGGTAGAAGTGGTTTTCTAGTTTTCTAGTTTTCCAGTTTTCTGGTTGAGTTGTTGAAAGTGATACTAGGTTCTGGGCTAAAGACACACAGTAGAGGTTATTAACTGAAAAGGATAAAGCCTGGCAAAGTCATTAAGAGTGGAAAGTGATTTTCTGTTTTTATGTTGGTTTTTTTTTCTGCAGTCACGAAGTATACTTGGGTAAACTTGAATTTATGAGTTATGCTTTCTACCAGCTAACAGAGCAGTCACTTTGAATCAGCATGTTGATTCGTAACACTAATGCAGGGTTATGCGTTATTTTCAGGTTTTGGTGAAAACACTAAGAGGACCTGTGGAAAGAGTAATAAGAATAAGGGCCTAGTGCTGAATATGATACTGTTTAGTTACAGGTTTTGTTTGTTTTAGGGCAGTGGGAAGGATGCTGGTGGTTATTTTCTGATAGTTTTGCAGTGAGGAACAGGGAACTGCTTTCTGAAGAATGCAGAAGCTTTGTTATGGAAGTTTTTGTGCTGTCCAGATCTAGAGGAAGATGAAAGTGTCTGAGGTCCTGGCTCAGGAGTTCTTCTGGTTAACCCTCCATAGCACTTGTGCTTGGGCATCAGGGAAGCTGTGAGATGTGCTGTGTTGCAGAATGTGCACCAGTGAGCCTTGTCTGCCACTTAGCCCTTAGACTGGATTGCACTGCCCTGTTGTGGCCACCAGTGGCTGCATGACATCTCAGTCAGAACTGACTAATTTATCTTGCTTTTCTATTCCTTACTCCATTTAATCATGTATTGTTGCTGCCATGGAATCACAAGTGCAGCCTGCATGGTTGTTCTTGGGGCAGTTCGGCTGGTTGTTACTTGATTGACAAGGTTTTTTTGCCCCCCCCCCCCCCCCCCCCCCCTTTTTTTTTATGTATGGGTAGAGAAAACAAGTTGAGAGGGAATAAAGTTAGCAAGAACTAGTCCAGTGCCTCTCTGATGAGACATACTTCAGCAGCTAGGACTATGGATAGATTGATTTCCATAGTCTCTTCTGGGTTGAAAAGCTTTCTAAAACCCCGAAAGTATGTACTATGAACACCCAGCATGTTCGTTTGCCAGATTGGGGCATTAGAGCATGTTGGGGTCATTGGAGCAAACGATAAGATAAAATTTATTGAATTGTTTTTCCATGGTGAAATAGCCTCTGAAAGCTTTTGGATGTGTGATACTGAGAAAAAATGGTGTAAAATTCTTAGAATAGTGGTCCAAAATAACACTGACATATTGTGTACAACTCAGAGCCTACAGTGCTATGCTGACACACCAGGGCTGTTCGATAACAAGGTATATAAGTTGTGGCATGTTAATGTTGCTGCTGCAAGAAAACACATCAAAACAAAATTTATGCCAATAAATAAAGCCATTGTTTGGCTAAAAAGAAATCACAAAGCTTCTAAAAAAATTTCATAAATAATGAGTTAAGAACACAAAATGGAAACTGTAGAACAGTTATAGATATAAAATGTGGTATCTCCTTACAGTTTTAATTTCAATGCATGAGTTACAGTTGTTTATCATTTTCTTCTTACTGGTTAATTACTGATTGAATGTAGAAACTATGTTACCATATTATTGTGTGACAGAATGGAACTGAAGTAAAGAGTAAAGGAAAGAGATATTGATTCTAAGTATTTGATTTCATAATTTGATTTATTTGCTGCTAGAAAAATATGTTGTACCAGGTTTCCCTAGGTTGGCTTGTGTTCTTTGACAATGTTGTGATTTAGAGAAGACTAGAAATACTAACAGTATTCCTAGCACATTATACAACATTGCATCTGCTGGACGAATATTTTCTGATCCCTGTAATTCCTGTGATTTAATACTTCAGAATTGATGTGACTTCTCTGGTACACACTCAAGTTGCGTGACACCATAAGCTATATCTGTGATAACCAAGGAGCTGCTGAAAAAGTGTTCATTAAATCAAATTATTTTCCTACTCTTCTTTTTACTAGCTTAGTGGCCAGAAACTACTTTTGTTAGGTGGCTGGTGCATTCATCTGGAGACGCCTGTAAAATCTACATTTCCTGGTGGCATGTGTTGCCTTCAGCTATTGCTGAGATCAGGGAAACTCCTAGTTGGTGTCTTTTTTAGTTTATTTTTGACTAAAGCTCTCCCATTGTTAAGACAAAACAAGTAGCACTGTCCAAACTGGTCTGTCTTATTCTCAGATGTCAGCAGGCTGGATGGATTTCAAATTAACTGCCTATTTTAAGTATTTCAACTTATAGACACTACCAGTGCTTTCAAGGATGAGGGTGGTTTTTTCATGTATAAAATAAAGCTTCTAGAGCAGGAAAGCTTGTGGAATGCCAAGAGATCTTGGTGTCTTCTTTTGGAGTGTGGAAGACCAGCTTGGGTGTATTGTTCCCACTCAACATGGACATGCAGCCCCAGGATGTTCTGTCCTCAGTCTTCACAGATTAGCGCTCATAGTTCCAAGATAATTTATTAGTGGTCTTTATTAGCTCAGACATCTGACAGCAGCTGAAAAGACTGCACTTCAGTTTTCATGTTTATACTATGTTGTTTGGTCAGTTAAATGCGTAATATAGACAAATTATAAAGTAAGTTCTGTAAGGTGTGTCTTTCCTATTCAGTAATGAAGGCTTGGAAAATTGAACAAAGTATGAGGAATTGCATAATAGAAGAAATGGTGAAATTAGAGGGTTGCCTCCAAAAAAAGGAGGCAACAAATTTTTCTCAAGAATTCACTGCAAATTGTGTAACACATTCTTCACTATTGGGGATCAGTTACCCTGAATATACATAATGACTTTGGCTTGATATGTCACTCTAAGAATAGTCTTGTTTTCTGTCATACCTAGGTATTTAAAAGCATTTGCTTCAATTTAAGGAATGCTTACTTCTTACCAAAATTCACTGAAGAGAATGATCATGCTGGGGTCCCACTAGTATTCTCTCCATTTATCAATGTGTGGAAGCAGACTTGACAGAAGTCAAGCTTTAGGATTCATTAATATGTATATATATTTTAAATATTCCTTTAAAAAAATCTTGTTAAAAGAAGATTTGAAAGCTTTGGTGATCTCATTCATGAGTATAAAGAATGTGTTCAGTAGAATAATGCAAACAAATAATATAAAGGAATATTATTTTGCAAGCACAGTGAAATAATGCTCTGTGAAAATGTGTGTCTCCAGAATTGAGATAAATAATGAAGGGACTTACAATGTGGAGACAGCCAAATATTCAGAAATTACCTTTGTTATTGAAAATGCTGAAAATATGTAGATGAAAAGATAAATGCGGTTCTGGGAAATTATTTGAAAAACTGCTATCATAAAAATTGGAAACTGTCTAATAGATCACTACATGCATTGGCAGCTTTATACTTTAGTGCTGATATTTACAAAAATGAAAGACTCTGAAGCAAACCAAAAAAGAAACTTTTTTTTCTGTCTGAAATATTACTGTACACTGAAGGTATAAATATTTTCTCAGAGGAGAATCGTTGCTTCATTCAAAAAAAAGAAGAAAAAGAAAACCTTGATACTCCCTGCTTTTTTTCCATTTTAAAATTTTCTGAAATCAAATGTTGTGATACTCTAGTGAGGTTTTCATATGGAAAATTACAACTCTGAAGCCAAGCTTTTTGGCTTTTCCTAGAGTCTTGCCTGACTTAACCCATAAGCTGTCTTGTCAGCTCTTCATTCATCCCTAGGTACAGCTCCCTGCACTCAAGCTGCTCCCTCACATGAAGGGCAGGTAACTCACTCTTCTCGTCTTCCTGGACTGTCTTGCCTCAAGAGCCTGTATCAATCCATGCCAACACTCTTGTCATGGGAACCATCCTGCTATGCCTCCATGATTTCTGCTGCACCCAGATCTCTTAACTTGTCGTGTTCATTTCCTACGGTCCATGCAGTAGTATACAGGCATTTCAGGGTGGCACCCCGTCATTTTGAGTTTCTAGAGAGGATTTTGGGGGGATTTTTCCACAGTGGTTCCTTGTAGGCACCTCATGCCCTGCATGCAGATGCTGGAGGTGACCCCACACAAGGCACCACTATTTTTTTTTGTTTTGCCATCCCTTCCTATCACACCACACCTTGAACTACAGAGGCAGTTATGTGAATTCTTGATGTATGTTCTTCTCTTCCAAGTTTCTCTTGGATGTTAGTCATAGTTTTATTTTGGTATAAAGGTTATCTTTCCCCCCGTTACTTGTGTAGATCTTCAGGTTGCCCTTTTAATTTTCATTTTGTTTGTCCTGTAATTCTGCTGCTTTTCTGTTTCCAAAGTCATCCCATATTTAAGGCTTCCCACTGTGTTTTTGTTGGGAGTGTATAACCCTTTGTTGTCATGCCAGGTGTGCCTCATTGCAACTAAATTAAATTAATTGTCAAAAAACTGGACTTGTGTAATAAAATTATATTCGCCTTTGTCAGATGGATGTTATCTTCATTAATGTTTGTTCATGCCGCAGCATTCACTGCACACTGAAGCCGAAAGTCACGTTTCAGAGCTAGGAGCCGTAAATCCAGACAGTTAATTCATCTGTTGTAAGCTAAGCTTTTACAATGATCTCCGTTGACTCTCTAATGAACTTCGTCATCACTTCTGAATGTCTGAAGGTCATACCTATTGGTATCACTTAAGTTCCCAAGAGTGGGAGGCAAAGGGAAATCTTAAAATATAGAGAGTTACAGACAGACTTCTGACATTTTTGAAAACTGGATAAGAAATTCTTTCTAATTATAGATGTTCCAAAATTTGCCCAACTCTGACAGATTTATATTGTTTTCACAAACTACTTAGTATTTCAATTATGACTCCTGCATAATTGCAGTGATGATATATATTGTCTTTTAAGAACAAACACTTAAAGATGCAAAAATTAGAGAGTTTCAGGCATACTTAGATGTTGACAAGTTTTTAGCTTTTTGTGTCTTTTTGATTTTTTTATTATTTCCATTTTTTTCTCCTTTTCTCTCCTCAAAGGTCCCAAAGAAACAAATCAAATAAAAACAAAGCAAACTTAAGAATAAATAACTTAATAACTGATGCTTCCAGGAGGTCTTGTAGCCATTTTTTTCTTACCATTGTTGCAAGGCAACACGGAGAGGGAAAAATATAATCTTTTTATAGAATGGGATATCGTTGGTATAGGATTTTGTCTGAGCTGAAAGGCTGACTAGTTACATTTGCAGTGAAGGGTTGTGACTAAACCAGCTTAACTGGATTTTTCTTTTGCAGAAACAACAGTAGATGTAAGCCTCAGTCATTAGTTTAATCTATGCTATCATGAAGTAGGGTCTGAAATCTGAATAGCTAAGCTTGTGCTGAATCTTGACATGAGTCTTAAATGTCCTGCTTACAGGTAGCCTTCAGGATCTAGATCCTTGTCCTGTGTGAATTAGTGAGTTCATTACACTGTATTCCACAGATTCTGAATTTTGCTGTTTGAATAAAGCATTAAATTCTGTAATGCAAATTTGAAGACCTCACAAGTGTTAAATTTTATTGAAATCGGCAGTAACTAAATGTAGGGAACATATAAGGGAATATAAGCCTTGACTTACAATTTTTGATCAGGTGGAAAAAATGGTAAGGGGGTAAAAACCTGACCTTTTCAGTATAATTATGTCTTTTTAGTCAAAAATATATATGGTTTTTTTTTCTATTTGCGGTATTTCCATTCTGAAAGTAATTTTCTTTGAGGCATTTGCACTGTACACTGCTTATTTAAAAAGCAGATGAAGTGATTATTATGAGCTGAATTTTTCCTCAGTTGGTTGTCCTATCCAGTTTCTGTTCTTCCATTTGAGCTGAATAATAAACAACAAGAGACTGATACTTACAATAGTAAGAACTTTAGAATAGCATATCTGCCTTTTTAATAGAAAATACCCTAAAAATTTTTTTTCTGGATGGTTCTGTTATACTGTATGGAGTAAAATCTGGAAGAGTTTTTACTAGCAATTGAAATACTTGTCTGTGTAGAATGCTTTAAAAAGAATGCCAGCCTTTGCAGATGTCAAACTTTCATAATTAAATTTTGCAAGCTTCATAATACTGTTTATGGGGTGACATATTGTATACACAGTCAGTTTCTATATACATTAAACAGTTTTGTCAACAACTAATGGCAGTGGAATTATAATTAGATCTATTTATGAAATTCATTATACAGATAAAATTGGATGTTTTCCTCTGTGCTAATTGACATGTAGAACAACTGTGCACTCTGCTTCACTGCATTTTTGCTGCTTTAAAAGATAAATAACAATATGAAGATGATACTGTAGCTGCATTCCTTGTATTAATTATAGGTCCAAAGGTTGTATTCAGAAGTTGAGTATATATGATAATTTGATTTATTTTGCAGTTAGTAGAGGTGTTCTGCTGAGGAATAATGTATATCAAAGCAACTTAGTCCTCAAGGCAGGAGGGAAAATGGGATAGTTTAGCCATTAATTAAGTTTCTGAGAGAGGCAGTATTGCTAAGTCTCTAGTTGCGTGGTTGAGATGATCTTTAGGGTAACTTTTCAGTTTAGTTTAACTGTTAAAGGCTGTTTGTTGTGGTTCATAGGTCAGAAGCCTGTACTGATGGTACACAGTATAATTTGACAGATGCTGATTTTGGTAAGCTGATAGAGGGTGTATCTTAAAGACATACATGGACAAGTTGTGGGTTTTGACATTTTCAACTGTGACATATGAAGATAATTTTGGATTTTGTAATCTAGCATGTGCTTGAGTAGAGGTGGCCAAACACACAAAAAAGCCAAGAAATAATTCAGGATTTCTCACTCTGATACTGTCTTCTCTCCCTTTTTGTTTCCCTGGCCAGTGTATCTCCCAAGGGATTGGACCAGGGCAAGGAAAGCTTAGTGCTTCTAGATCCAGTGACTTCCAGCTGCCTCATCCTCTCCTCTTTGATCTAGTCCCTACACTGTAACTACTACTTGACGTCTTCCCCTCCAAACCTTCTTCAGACACCTTCCGTTATTTCCCATGTCACATGCCTTTCATTTTTCTTAAAGACCTTATAGTATATTTGTCTTGGTCTGCAAATGACCAAAAATATCCTTTTATGTCAAGGGCAGTGCCAGACCAAGTTAAAAATACTCTAGTAGAGGTGCAAAACTTTCATAAAGCTGCTTGGAGAATGGTTGTTAATGAGGTCTTGGCAGAATAATGTATCCTATGTGACATTGCAGGTTGTCTGTTGAGATTAGGTTTGGGTGATCTGCCAGTGTTCCATTACCTAGTTTCAGAGTTTGCTTATCACATTCCCAGGCATCACTGTGCTTTGAAGGGACTAAAAGCGCATTGGAGGGCAGCTGTACAGTTAGAAATAATTTGATAAACTGAGAAGTCAGTCTCAAAAAAGTAGTGTTACTTGGCAGCATCAGATGCCAAAGCAGAAATAACAAGTGATGCCATGTTCGTATGGTATGCAAAACACTTTCTTTTTTTTTTTTTTTCAATGAGCTAGAAGGATCAAGAATGTAAAGTTGTTCTTTGACTTTAAGCCTTGACTGAAGTTGTACTTGTGTAACATTGTGAACCAGTCAGCTAAAAAAAGACAACAGGGCTTACAAGGGAAGACCTGTAAGTCAGTTAGTATGAAGTTTAGAAGACTGGGCAGAAGAGAAGAGTATGTTGCCTAATATATAAAGGATGGATTGTAGAGGATGTAGAATCTGTTTCTCATCGCCATGGCCCATATGAAGTAAGTAAGGGTTTAAATTAAAACAGTAAAGATTTACATTGGAGAGTGAAGAGGCAGGGGGGTGGGGAAAAACCTTCACTAGTCCTGAGTGGTACTAGAAAGTTGCAAAATTATGTTATTGGAGATCTTAGGAAAATCATGAAAGCATACGCCACATACTTGTACAAGTACTGTGGCAAAAAATTGTATGGGTGACCTCTTGAAGTACCTTGTAGCTCTTGGATTCAGAAATGAACTGTTCTTGTCAGCATGAATTTCAAGTCTTCTAATCTCTAACAGTATAGAGCTGAGATTGTAGGTCCAGCCTGCTGCTGACCAGGATACCGACAGTGATAAGGTAATGTTAAATCATAGTAGAGAAGTTACCCATTTTGGACAGGAGTAATAGTGCGAGAGTTCAGCTACAAATACGGAGGCTGCACTGTTGCTTTATTGGATGATATGTAGCAATAGAATTTTTGCTTGCAATAAGTGACAGGTTTTTACTGAACCGTGGATGTGACTGGGTTGGACATCTCTTACATTTTCATTAAAAAATGTTTACTTGCTTTGAGGTAAATAAGATTAGCTTTATGATTGTCGTGTATGAGTTTTGTTCTTTATTCTTCATAGTTATGCTATTTTTATACAATGTAGATAGTGGTTTTCATATACTTCTAGATAAAGAATGCTCACATTGCTGTTAAAAAAAAAAACAACAACAACCCAAAACCAAACCATCAACTTTTTCCTACTTAGTCTCTTAGCTAGAAAATCAAGACATTTGGTCTTGCTAGTGATCTGAAACCAGTAAGATTTTATGTTCTTCAGAGAAGTGCCTTAAAAAGACTACTGTAGAAAAAGGTGCAAACTTATCATAAATCCACTAAATTTATGTCGTCTGCAGGTTTACATACTCTTAAATTACCACATGCATCCTTCTTTTTTATTTTCTCTTAGGAAAGGAGACTGAGAAAGCCAAAGACCGGTGTGAGAAAGCCACTATGAAGCTTCACATGTTGCATAATCAGTATGTGTTGGCGCTGAAAGGAGCACAGTTACATCAGCACCAGTATTATGACACTACACTTCCTCTGTTACTTGATTCATTACAGAAGATGCAAGAAGAAATGATTAAAGCCCTGTAAGATGTATTCATATATATTTACACTTGTGAAATTTTATATATGTAGTATCCTAATTAATTTTTATTATTATTTGAACATCATAATCTGTGATTAATTGTATAGCAAGGGATAATGAAAAAAACATGTTTTTGTCTTTCAGTTGACAAATGCACACTGTATTTTTGGGTGGTTATTTAAACATCATCACAAGGCACTGTCTTGTCATTAAAGTTTAAAATATTACAGATTAAGTTCAGTGTTTATATCTGAGCTCATGCTTTGTCCTTCGGCTGGTATATTATATATATACTGTACAGGTATATTATGGCAAGTTTGTTGCATCTCCTGTAGTCTTATAAAGTTCTCCTAAGCAACAATTTAGATTTAAACTGGCCAGCTGTCTTGCAAGTCATTGTGGAGGAGGACCAGGCAGATGCATGGTTTATCATATGTGTTGGAGAAGTAACAGGATCATATAATCCTGATCTCAGTGTAAGGAGTTCAACCTTAAAAATACAGTTACCTTTTTTCCTGAAAGATCATAGATAGTTTTTAACATCATTACAGCAGATGTGCCAACTGATGATCTCTGAGGACTTTAAACTCTCTTTTCTAGTTTCGAACCACCATGCTGTCTGTTTGTCTTTCGTGAACAATGTGAGTTGGTATGGGAGTCTGCACTGTAGCTCTTTTTCTGGGGTGTTATTTAAATCACTTAGCCTAAAAGAAAGGGCACTTACTTTTTTTGTCATTTAGATATGAGGCACTCTAACTCATTTTCTTACATTCTCTGAAGTCTGTGTTCATCGTGACTTCAGCATGCAGGAAGTGAGGGAGAATTGAGAATTTCAGGCTTTGCATGCTTACCTGATGCAGATGCATCAGATTAGTGGCCCTATGCAGTATCATACTAATTCCTTTGATTCTGGTGCAAATAACAAAATGAAATACACCTTTGTAGTAGTCTCTATAAAGTCCTTTTCATCTTAATTTTGTATGTAAAATCACAGCAAAAAGCTACAGTTGAATTTCCGTGCTGTAATTAAAGTGATTTTTCAGAGTTACAAGATAATTCACTGAAGAATTTCATGATGGAACAAGAACCTATTTCACCCACTCGCCTCTGTGATATCTGGAATGAAAAACCTGTGAAAAAAATTGTCACTACACAGACATTTTTGTGAAATCTGAATGTACAGGAAAATTACTCCTTTCTACTAACTTTGTTGTACAGAAAGAGGTGCTGATTTCAGGTGTAGAGCCTGGTGTGGCCATCTGTGTGAAACATACTTCCTTAATAACCTGATTTTGCTCATAAATTAGTTCAGTAAACTTGAATAAGTATAGATTAGTATTGCTGATGATTTTTTTTTTTTTTGTAATTGACAGATTTCCTTTCTCTTTGAGATGACATGCTGTAGTTGCTGTTTGCCTATCTTGTAATCATATTCTCTAAACTATTTTCTGGAACCTTTTCACACATGTTGCTCATAGGCAAGGCAAGATTTAATGCCTTCTTTTGTCTGTTTCCTCAGAAAAAGTATTGAAAAAAATCTGATCACGTAACATGTTCTACAGAGTATGTGTAACTTGACATCTGGTCCAGGAAAAATCTATTGATATCTTTTTTCTCTGCATGTTGCTCTGGGCTGGCCAGTAGTCACCCGTATTTTACAAAATCTCAGCATGATTAAAGGCCTGGCAGCCTGGCAAGTTTATTGACGAGAAAGCTGAAATAGGAAATAATTATGAGGATTCATTTATGGAAAACTGAAAATTAAGAGAATAGGAGGGTGTTCTGAGAATATGTCACTGGATACTATTAAGAGTAGTGGCACAATACCATCTATTCTTTTGCTGTTCCTTATTCACCTGCTTTTTCCCACTCTGGGAAGCAGGTAAAGACATGGCTGGGTGGCTTGTACTTTTTTTACAGGAAATTCTTGTGTGATTTTGTTGTAAAAATATACTAACTTGTGATTTATGCTTACTTTTGTCTGAATAACAAATCATAAAATGAATACATGAAAGAAGATAAACATTAAAGAAAACAAGTTTTAAAGGAAATGCACACTATTTTGTGACTTGTTTTGACTTATGCCAGAATATAATTAGACAGTCAGAACATGAAAAGCTTTAGTGTAGCATACAGCAAGCATAGTAAGTCCTTTGTAAAGAAGAATGTCATCAATGAGCTATATAGATACCTTCTCCATGTAGTTTCTACAGTTTTTAGCTACTCTGTGTGTAGATGCACTGAAATCAGTACAAGGACCATGGTGTTAGAGGCTCATAGTCAATCTGTAAAGAAAAGGCCCCAGCTGATCTGTTATTTCTCTAAGTAATATATTGTCTTATTTTTCCTTTTTTTAGCCAGTTGTAGCAAGAGCTTGTAGAAACAGAAAATTGAAAGTTTGAAGCATCTTCAATACCATCTATACCTTCAGTGCCGTGTTACACACTAGAATTTTTTTTCTTCTCTAGAAAAGGAATCTTGGATGAGTATAGCCAGATCACCAGTCTTGTAACAGAAGAGATTGTGAATGTCCATAAAGAAATCCAGACCTCAGTTGAACAGATAGACCCTAACTCTGAGTATAATGACTTCATAGATACACACAGGTACACATTTTCACCTTGTTGTGCGTGTTCATGTTTCTTCTTTGGAAAACCTGCCATGAAACTGCAACACTGCTTATGAGTTGAGTTTGTTTGTCTCCTTTTACATTTTTACTTGTAAAGCTTTACTCTAGTTTGAAAATTGTTCTACTTGCATGTGTAGGAAGCTGGCTGAAAGTCAAGTTTTGTACCTGACTTTCTTTAGCCATCCTAAGCTTGGCTGGCAGTACAAAAGCAAAATTTCAGTTACCTTTATTATACGTGAAGAACCATAACTTAGGTACTGACAGCAGACTATGCATGACAGTCCAGACTGTGTAAGCTAATTCACTGTTTATTTGGATGCACTTTGCCTTCTTGGCTAAACTTTCTCTGCTTTATGTCTCTCGTTGTCCAAGTTCTAGTTTAAAGTGAACTCTAGGTACTTCTGTGCACTCTGCAGTTAATGCAGGTTGAGCAGTGCCTGGGACTACAGAGTAAACAGATAATTAGATTTTTTACTGTAAAAATAAACTCTATACCATTATTGAACTGTTACTCTGTATTAGTATATGCCGAAATAGTCCTAAGACTTCATGCATTATCTTTTTTGTTGTCATGTGTGAATTCATAATTGTCATGTGCAGGTTTCTAGCAGGACTAGCCAAGATTGGAGCCATTCATATTGATACCCCTTGAGAACCTTCATTATGCTGTGGTCTTGATTCAGAGAATTGTATGTCATTTTATTACCTGGTATGATTTTAAGACTGCAATTTTTATTCAAAAGAAAAAGAATATGTATCCAGCTACTACCTTTTATTTCATATGTAATTTTAATTCTAGTTATTAAAATAATTCAATACATGATGATTTGCTTTATGATCTACTCAAAGGTAATGTTATTTTTGAAAATATAATAATTATTTAATAAATTAGGTCATCAGAAGTTATTGAGCAAGAAATAGAGTTTGATACATCTTTACTAGAAGAAAATGAAAACCTTCAAGCTAATGAGATCATGTGGAATAATCTGACAGCAGAAAGTTTACAAATCACGTAAGTCTTTACAAACCTTTCAACCTTTGGAAATGTTGTTATAGATTATATTTAGGCTCACTTTAATCATCACATAGTGTGCTCATTTTTAAAGTCTAGTCTCTTAAAAATAACATTTTCATGCTATAGACTCTTTTTCATGCTGTTTTTATTGTTCGCTTGCTCAAAATTTTTGGCTCCAGTCATACTCCTCCAAGTTGGTGCAGCTTTCAATATATGTTCCTCTCCTTGACAGTTAATTAATATAATGCCACAAATCCATCATGAGTCCTCTTTTGGCTGATATTGATTCATCTTCTCAAATATGTTTCGACATTCAGTACTCTAGGAAAAATGCTGAAATCTTTTGATGGAACCACAGAGTGCAGTGTGAAATTTTCATGACTGTATTTTACTTGTTTTCTAAGTGTTTGCTTTTGTTTTCCAAAAGACATTCATTATTTTAACCTTTAAAACAGATTAACTTACTAACACGGGTGTAGCTGTTGTATTGCATTTCATGGAGCTTTCAGCTATTCAGAGTGGTAAATTACCTTTCCGTGTATTTTGTTAATACATTGTCTAGTTAAATCTTTTCATTACTTTTACCAACTTCACCTTTAATCATTTGTTTCTGGGGAACAAATCTCCTGCTGAGGTTATTATGTTCTATCAGCCACAACATTTGACAAAATGGTCTAACACAGTAACTTCTGAGATTGCAACTATAAATTGTATATTTATTTTTATATTAATGATTGTGATTTAAAATGAAAAATTCAGAATTTTATTTGTTGATGGTTTTGTTTTTTCTACAGTATTTCAGGCGATGTTTGACTTAATTTCATCAGTTATGCTTTCTAAAGGAAAAAGTTCAACTAGTATCAATGCTGCGTTGTGGGATTTTTAAAAGTTTTTGAAAAATTTTTATCAGCTTAATCAATCTATGATCCATATTTCTTGTAGGTATTTCTGAAGACCAGAATCATGGGGAGACCTAATAGCAGTGATGTATTTCACATGTAAATACATTGCAGTGTCTTCTTCAGGTTATTCTAATCTCCCTCTGTTTTCTCAACATGACAGAATCTCTGGACTTTATTATAAATTCCCTTTCAAGACCATGAATCATCCTTTCGTTTTTACCTTTGCATTCTTATTACTTTTCATAAATATATTCTTTAATAGGTATCGAAATTATATATTTAATATGAAGTCTCAGCCTCCTTTGTTAAACTCCTCCTTAGTCCTGAACACACTTCATCTTTTTTCTGAAGGGAAGAAGGATCCTTTGATAACTGAAGTTCTTCCTTCCCTTTAAACATGTTTCTGTGTATGATATATTCTGCTTCATTGCTAAATTGAGATTATTCCTTCTTAAACTATGCTAGTGTTGTACATCTAGATGTACTTCAGCACAGTAACAAGAAAAATATATATACTAAATCTTGCTTTTCATGAAAATATTACAGTTTTTCAAAGATTGTCTCTTTCGTAGCTCAAAAAGATAAATACCTTCTTGTTGGGCTTGCCTTCTGTATTGCATTGTTTAGAAATAAGACATCAGCACGTCTAAGTGAAAGATGAAATGCTGCTTCTTTAGTAAATGATTCTCATGAAATGTATATTTCTTTTTATAAATGTGTGTCTGCATAATTACCTGTATATGTGCATTTTCAATACAATTTTCAGGGTGTCCTGTTGGAAATCTTATATCCACTGATTTTAAATTCTTTTGTGAATTTGAGAGATCAATTGTATGGTGTGAGACTATTTTTGAAACAGGAATCAAGTAGCTCTTTTAAGTATTGCTATCTTTAAGGTGTTCGCTTTCTGATATAGATTTAGGACTGAGCAAAAAAGTTTTAAGTGCTCTAGGTCAGACTGACCTACCCAACTTTCTTCTCTCTGACATTAGCCACAGGAAAAAATCTGGAGGTGACAAGAACAGGATGAATATGCAATGTTTGTTCCTCAGAATGATCGCTCAGCTTTCCATAATGTTCAGGTCAGAAATGTAGTAGAAGTAGCATTTGTTTATAAAAGCCTTAGAGATAGTTAAAATACCTTCAGAGGTATTTTAATTTGGTGAATTTGTACAGTCAGTTTCAGTATGTTCAAGTATTTGTTGTCCACAGAATTTTTGGTCAAGGAATTCCAAAGGGTAACTTCCTGTCATCATATGTGAACCGGCTACTTCTTAGCTTTGTTTTATGGCTCTTAAGCTCTTTGTTTTGGAAGAAAACAGGAGCATTCTATTCCTTTTTGGCTATGATAGAGTAAACTTCTATCATACTCCTACTTGGTGATCTAGTTTTCAGAGGCGTCTTTAGCTTTAGTTTGTTCTTTCACAAAACTTACTCGTACTCTTTATCAATACTGTCATCTTTATTTGAATGTTTTTGAGGTTACTGTATTATTTTTCAAACGAATGACCACAACTGCACAAGTAATCTAGAGGCATAGTTTAGAGAGAGGCGTACTGAGGTTTCCTGTATTCTTCTTCTGCTTTGTGTTTAACAGATCCTAGGGAATTGTTCTGTTTGATTTTCTGACCGTGGCAGTGGTCAGAAGATGCAGTGTTTTCACAGAGCCATCTGCTGTAATTCCAAGATCTCATTTCTGAATGGTAACAGTCAGCTTAAAGCCGTTCACTACATAAATAAAGGTTTGGATTGTTTTTTCCCTGCTGTATATTTACCTATTTCAATATGCATTGAAATGGATCTTCTGAATGACAGTCCAGTAATTGAGTATCATAAGATCCAGAATAATCCTTTTGTATTCTTCACTTTCAGCCACTTCCCCCTATCTCAAATTAACATAGTACTGTCAGCATTCTTTGTCACTGTTTAAACTGTCCTTTTATTTGGGTTATTATAAACATATTAAGCGGTACAGATTTTTGTAAAGCTCCACTAGCTCCTGGCACTGTAAAACTTGTTTATTCTTATCCTCTTTGGCCTTTTTTTTAATTGCTTTTTAGTGCAGGTCAGAACCTTTCCTGTCAGAAGTGCTTAGTTCTCTGTAACTGCCTTTGCTCATACACCTTTTTAACTGCTTTTTAAATGTATTTGCTAGTTTTACTTTTAAACCACTACAGCCAAAAAAATGTGCGGATATTTTCATAAACTCACTGTGTATGACTAGAAATTTGCAAGTAAGCTAAGTGTTACATCCTTTATCCATAGATATGTTTCTCCAGAAGAGAACTACCTTCAGTATCTACCAAATATAATGAATGCAGTACACATATTGGATTTATTTTACAGACTTTTAATAGATACGAAGATGTATATTGATTTGGAATCAGTAATTTTTGGTTGCATCAGTTGGTTTATTGACTGTGAAGAAAAAACATAACAGCTTTACATACATTACTGTTTAAAGGTTTTCATAAAAAATATTTTAAGGAAACATGATGAGAAAACTAGCTTACTTTTACATTTTTTAGGGAAGTTTATATTTACAGATAATGTTTGACAGAGGGAGATTGTTAAAAGTCTATGTTGACTACCTAACATGTAAGTAATGAGAGAGGTATGATGTCTCGTGATAAATGTTGATGACTATCACTGACTAATACTGAGATATTCTGAAAAGTAGAACAATAGCAGTTTATGCTTTGAAGGTGAATGCATTAAAAACTGAGAGGAGCCAACCAGGATTAAGTAAATGTTGTTCAGTGGGTGTATGAATTAATATCCAAATGAATATAAAAAATCTTCGAAATAGAAGTCTGTAAGCATAAGCATTTATTTTTATTGATATTTCTTATGCCATTGAAACCTAACCGTTAGGGATTGCATGGCTGTTAAAGCTAATAAGGATTATAGTGACTAGCTGATTAGCAGTAAAAGCCCTTTTGTAAACTATTTTATCCAGGAGGCAAACACGAGGTCATAAGAAACTTACAAGTAAGATAATACAAGGCAGCTGCAGAGATGTCAGTTCTTGCCAGTTTGAATGAAAATTATTGCTTAAAACAAAAAATAGAGGTTGCAACAAGGATAAAGGTTAGTTTAGTGTGTATATGGTTACTTTGTTTTGTTTTCTCTAGAGTAAATACAAACATTTTAAAGTATCTTAAAGGTTTCAGGGAGATGTCCGTGAACTTCCTGTTTCAGTCTGATGCTGCAATATAAAATCTGATATTTTTGAAATGGTACAATATTTTAATACATTGTTCCTACATGTATGCACTCATATCTTCCAGTAATGAACAATCTTACTAATTTGTTTTTAATTTCTTGAATATTGGTGCTTGATCATTAGATGTAACATCTGCATCCTGTAAATCAGTTATTAAGCCAATACAATGTTGATTAAAATTTTGATTAGAAAGCTGATCAAAAAGCGGTATCTGTAGTTACAAAATTGGTAATTATGTTTTTAGCAAGATATTGAAAGAAAAAAGTTAGTCGATATTAAATTGGTGACCCAGTGTAAGAAAATTGTAATTCCTGAGAAGTTTAGCATACAAAATTTTATAGCCTAAAACCAATAAAAATGTTTATTAAAAGGAGAGCTGTGGTGATACTTGAGAAAAATGTTTTAAGTATTCCACTCACTTCAACATAAACACATGCAAAAGCTTGTTGATATGGGAAATAAAATTATCGTTCACTGTATGGCTTTTTTATAGTAATTTAAGTCTTCCAAGATAAGATGCAGAACTCTCTGAATAAAGAATACATATAATCAACATTGAATAAAATATATCAAGAAGAAAGAAAACTAAATCAGCATTTAGAACCAAATCATTCAGTTTGGTATATATGGATGTAGAACATGGCTCCTAGATATCTAAAGTCCATGTATATTACTCTTAATTGACCTTCTTTTCTGCTCCCCAATCTGAAATGATTTGGGACAATAGATCTGTGCAGCAGCAAGTACTATGTGTATTTTACCTTTGTTCAGCTCCTTATTTCAAAATTTTTTTAAATTGAAATTGGGCTTCAAAATACAGGGGCAGCAGATTAGGGTAGTAAAAGACAGGTAGGTGTATGCTGTGAAGGAAATAAAGTGTACATATTTTTCCTGCATTGTTCGGAGTGAAGGTGTTTTGTACATTTGTTGACTTTTTGGTTATCATAGATCTTAGAATGGTTACAGTTTGAAGGGACCTTAAAGATCATCCAGGTCCAAACCCCTGCCACAAGCAGCGACGCCTTTCACCAGATCAGGTTGCTCCAAGCCCCATCCAATCTGGCCTTGAACACTGCCGGGAATGGGGCAGCCACAGCTTCTCTGGGCAACCTCTGCCAGTGTTTCACCACCTGCATAGTAAAGAATTTCTTCCTAATGTCTAATCTAAATCTCCCCTCTGTCAGTTTAAAGCCATTCCCACTGGTCCTATCACTACAGCCCCTTGTAAAAAGTCCCTCTCCAGATTTCTTGTAGACCCCGTTTAGGTACTGGCAGCTGCTTTACGGCCTACCCAGAGCCTTCTCTTCTCCAGGCTGAATAAGGCCAACTCTCTCAGCATGTCTTCATAGGAGAGGTGCTCCTCTGATCATCTTCATGGCCCTTCTCTGAACTTGCTCAGCCAGGTCCACATCTGCTTAGGGGGCCCCAGAACTGAATGTAGGACTGCAGGTGGGGTCTCACGAGAGCTGAGAGGAAGAATCCCCTCCCTTGACCTGCTGGGTACACTCCTTTTTGTGCAGCCCGCCCAGGACATGGTTGGTTTCTGGGCTGCAAACGCACATTGCTGGCTCACGGTGAGCTTCCTATCAACCAACACACCCAAGTCCTTCTCCTCAGGGCTGCTCTCATTCCATTCTCCACCCAGCCTGTTTTTGTGCTTGGGATTGCCCTGACCCAGATGCAGGACTTTGTGCTTGGCCTTGTTGAACTTCATGAGGTTTCCACTGGCCCATGTCTCAAGCCTGTCAAGGATTCTCTGAATGGCATCACTTCCGTCCAGTGTGTCAGCTGCACCGCACAGCTTGATGTTGTTGGCAAACTTGCTGAAGGTGCATCAATCCCACTGTCCATGTCACTGACAAAGATGTTGAACGTCACCAGTCCCAATACCGACCCTTGAGGACCACTACTTGTCACTGATCTCCACTTGGATATTGAGCCATTGACCACAACTGTTTGAGTTTGACCATCCTGCTGATTCCTTATCCACTGAGTGGTCCATCCATCAAATCCATGCCTCTCCAATTTAAAGGCAAGGATCCTGTGCAAGACAGTGTCAAATGCCTTGCTTATGTCCAGGTAGATGACATCAGTTGCTCTTCCTTTATCTGCCAATGCCATAACCCCATTGTAGAAGGGCACCGAATTTGACAGGCAAAATTTGCCCTTAGTGAAGTCATGATGGCTGTCATCAATCACCCACTTACTGCCCATGTACCTTAGCATAGTTTCCAGGAGGATCTGCTCCATGATATTGCTGGACACCAAGGTGAGACTGATCAGCCTGTAGTTACCCAGATCTTGCTTTTTTTCCTTTTTAAAAATGGGGGTTATATTTCTCTTTTTCCAGTCAGGAGGATCTTCACCAGACTGCCAGGACTTCTCAAATATGATAGATAATGGCTTGGTAAGCAAATCTGCCAGTTCCCTCAAGACCTCTGGATGCATCTCATCAGGTTCCATGGACTTGCGCACCTTCAGGTTCCTTAGCTGGTTTCAAACCTGATCTCCTACCATGGGCAGTTCTTCATTCTCCCGCTTTCCACATTTGCTTTCTGCGACTGGGGCAGTGTGGCTGGTGCTCTTGCTAGCGAAGACTGAGGCAAAAAGGTCATTGAGTGCCTTGGTCTTCTCCATGTCCAGGTCTCCTGTTGCCTTCTGGAAGGAGTCCATATGTATTGGAATTTTTGTTATTGGAATGTTTGCCAGCGTAATTGCCAATGGTTGTAATGTGCAATAACCCCTTATCTTTTAGTACTGAGCAAATACTGGTACCTTCTTGTACAAATGTTATCTTTCATTTGAATTAACTGTTACGAAGATTGAGTGGCTTTAAAAAAAGTTAATTGTAGAGAAAAATATACAAATTATTCTTATGGTAGTGTCCATTTCTATTTTTGTTATTTGTAGAGATGAGTACAGCCCAACTGCTGATTCAGTGTATTTGACATTTGCCTGAGTATTTGGAAGGGTTTCATCTTTCATAAAATGTCTCATAAATCAGCAATATATTAGGAAGGTATTAATTCATAGAACTCATCACACATTCTGGAAGAAATTTTCTTCAGGAGAGCCTGCAGGCAGCAGATCATTCTATAACCTTGTATGTGTACAGAAATTAGTATGAGATCTGTAATAATTTGAGTTAATAATATAATATAAACATCCATCTAAAGAAAAAGATCACCAGGCACCGAGTAAGGTAATGTAAAGAGTAATGCTCTTTTCAATCTTAAGGAAGAAAATACAATGTTCCCAAATATATACAGTTTGCATATTGATAATGTGGGTGTCTGAAATCTATGTCTTACAGGTTAAAAACTGTAATAGAAGAACTGATTCAGACACAGCAAACCCTTTTGAGCAAAGAGGAACTTGTGTTGGAACTGGAGAAAAAAATAGAAGAGTCCTCTAAGACTTGTGAAAAGAAGTCTGAGTAAGTCAAAATGAAATTTCAAAATAAAGTAATGTGAGGGAAAAGTATCTATAATCAATTTCCTAAGAAGTAAGTAAGAAGTAACAATCACTAATCTTGTTCTGCTTTTGTGAGAAGAGATTATTTTGAAAAAGAATACCTCATCTCTAAAATAACCCTTACCCACTGCAGATCCTAATTCAGTAGAGAGCTGAGCAGATCTGTTAGTTCAATATAATTGTCACAGTGTTGAGATAACCAAAGGTCCAGTTCTTGAGCTATTTGTAACTTCAGCCTCCATCAGGCTCAATTATAAATTGACAGAGCAGTCAATTTAGATTGCCTTCTAATGGAGTTTATTGTATAGATACAGTTTTGTGAAAGACTTTCAGACTCATGTTCAAGATGTACTTTTTCTTACGCAAGAATATGTTTGAGCTCATCAGGTTAAGTTCATTCTTTGTTGCATTTTCTTTACAAAACTGAATGTAGATCTGATACATTGTAGTACAGCATTGTAAATAATGAAGGTGAGGGATTAATGAGTGCTTTACATTGACATAAGTAAAAGATTATTATTGTACAAGATCTTTGGTTTTTTTCTACCTCTGGTTAGAAAAAATACATCGCAGTCTAAACTGAAGTTAATACAACACACAACCAAACCTGTTGTGGTGATGTTTTTGATTGTTGTTGCAATCAGTCGTAACCTTACTAACTTGTCATAAATATGAGTTTATAATACCAGTGAATTGGAACGCAGGTCCTCAGGTAATCCTTTCTTCATTCACTGAAAAAATCTTGAAGCTCTTTGTTGAAGGCAACTTGTCAATTGATACTTTGGATATGATTTTATTCATAAACAAAGTTTCATGTATGTAATGTATATGATACTAGTGTTTTGGTTAGGTACTTTCCTGTTCTTTCTTTGGTGAAATTCACATATAGGCACAGTATATTTTCCAGTCTTTTGGTTCTTGACCTACCTTCTTTGCTGCATGTTACTTAAAGGATAAATTGAATTTGAACTAGATGAGTTTGGTGGTGTGTTTTTATATTCTGTTTGGTTTGGTGTTTTCCTCAGCATAATTATTAGTTACCTCTCTACGAAAACAGTTCCCGACCATCCCTGTGTTTCTCACTGTGGGAAGACTCCTTTGGCTGATCCTGTAGATGTTTGTGGTGTTGAGATGATTCCAGTTCACTCTGCACCAGCCCTTGTAGGTCGTATTAAAAGGCATGAAATTTGGTTTAGATTTCTAGTTGTCAGATAACTGGGATGATTTCATGGAAGCTTTTCTGATTTGTCATTGGGCATGCCTTCCTCCAACAGACCCTTTTCTCACCTTTTAACTGCAGTTCAGAGTGATCAGGATGTTTTTGCATGTGCTTAGGGCCCACAGAAGATCTCTCATCCAAGTGTTGCATGCTCTTGACTGCTGTCATAGCATATGGGCTGGCATCAGTGCTGCAAGACAAGGTGAAAAATAAAGGTAGTTCACCCAAAAAATGAAAGCTTGCTTCCTGAGCCAGAGGTTATTCTGTTGACGCAGTGCAAGTCTATCATCAGGAAAAGAGAGTGAGGAGGCCCACTCGAAATGCCAGAACTCTAGGCCCTATGTTATTGTCGAGCCTCACCCAATGTGCTGAGCATTGCCCTTCAGTGCTGAGGAAATCTACTTGTCTACTTTATCTGAGCAAAATGATGGTAAAAGTCTGCAAAATCATGCTTTCTGTCTCTTCACTTGAAGCAGTTTGGACTTTAGCTGTCCCCCTACTTCTTTATGACACAGCTTCTGTACCACACTGGCTTCACAGCAGCGGTCTGGGTTGGGGCTTAAAAGCATTTCTCATTGTCTAATTCTGGCAAAACTACAAATTGATCTTTGCATGTACTAAGCTCTTAATTAGGGCATGTGCAGAATTGTATCTCCAGGTCTCTGATTTTGTGTTTCTCCTCAATAATTAGCTGTATTGCTGCTATTATCCTGGCATCAATATCCATTTCCTTCTTCAAATGACAGTATCACCCATAACACAGGGAGTGTTTTTATATTTTATTTATATATGTGTATATAAGACATACCATCTGCCTTCCTAACATCATAGCATATTGAATATTTGTTTTTTAATTCAGTTAACCTTTTTACCACTTCCCAACCTGTTGCCCTTTCCAGGTCTTGCAAGAATTCTTCACACAAGATCTTAACTCTGTGAGATGTAGCAGCTCTTAACATGCCACAAGGACTATAAAGTTTGCACTCAGGCAAGCCATAGGCAAATAGTTTTATAGATTCTAATTCCTCATGCATAGATGGAATGGGAAGCAGTCTGTGTTGGATTTGGGCAAGCCGATTAGATGATAATCCATTTTGCCACAGTTGAGGAGAAAGAATAGCTTGTGACTTTTAACTTGCAAGGCGTGTCTTGTTATCTCTAGATCATGATAAGAAGGAAGCCATTCAGTGTTTGGAATGTGTCATTCTAGCCACCATCACCAAGGCCCTGCTGGTGGTTGAAGACCATCATTTTCACAGGGTGATCTCTTTTTTCAAGAGGACCATATGAAAGAACATTATCTTGAGGATAATGTCAGAATAATTGTTAATTTGTTTGTGTGGTGCTTTTAAATGTGTGCAGTCTTCATGACAAACCTCAGTTTCCCAGAATCATAGAATGGTTTGGTTTGGAAGGGACCTTAAAGATCATCTAGTTCCAACTCCCTGCCATAGGCAGGGACACCTTCCACTAGACCAGGTTGCTCCAAGACCCATCCAGTGTGGCCTTGAACACTGCCAGGGATGAGGTAACCACAACTTCTTTGTTTCAAGTCGTCTATTTGTGTCTTTATACATCATACTTACTATTTTAACTTGAATGATCATTCTGCTGATTGTAAAGAATT
This sequence comes from Psittacula echo, assembly GCF_963264785.1. Classification (NCBI taxonomy): domain Eukaryota; kingdom Metazoa; phylum Chordata; class Aves; order Psittaciformes; family Psittacidae; genus Psittacula; species Psittacula echo. The sequence goes on along the minus strand of NC_137742.1, from coordinate 70,464,886 downwards.
CTGTTCTTTGGTGACTTAGTACAGTGCTCATCTATAGGGGTATGATTTTTATCTTTTCTTGCCAATGAGGATTTTATGACATGGTTCCATTATCATTTATGAACCTGTTTGAATGGTCATTTGGTACAGCATCAGTTTGTGAATCTCAATTATCTGCGACTTTTTTTCTCTAAGGGTAGGCCATGCAGGTGGCTGTCTTCAGGGATTATCAGAAAGATACACAGAGATAGAATATTGTGGTTTTTCTTTAGCTTGTCCCCATTGCTTATAGTTCTGGTCCCTCTGCCTCCTTCACCTGTGCTTGCAGATTGTTAGAACTCTGCTTTTCTTTATAGATGACATGTCATTGGGCTTCAGTTGGGTGCCTTTAAAGGTGTCTGTATTGTACTGTGGATGATTCTGTCTTTCAGGCAGCTTCTGTCCACCCTCGATTTTGGCAGTTCTTGGGGATAATTGAGTCATCTAGGTACCTGCAGATGTTCTAACTGGTCTGCTTGTCCTTCAGTAATGATTGAATTATGTCTGTCTTGAAGTATTCAGGGGCATGAGGGGTATTCAGAGAAGAGCCATAAAACATGCAGAAGGCAAGAAAAAAATTGCTTTTAGCTCCTCATAGAGTTTTTACTTAGCTTTGTGTAGCAGAATGCTGTCCAGAAATACCTATTCAGTAGGGGACCTTTTGGTCCAGAATAGACAGCAGATATATCTAACTTGATGCCAGATGAATTTATACTGGATGTAAAGTGAGTTTAATAGTGCTAATTAGTATTACTACCAACTATGTGGATTGCAGTGGATTTCTCACTGCTGGAGATCATAAACCAAAATTGTATTTCTTCTCTAAAGAATGGTGAACCCTAGTGTTTATAAATTCAGTCAAAAATGGACAAAAATAGGAGTTTCATCTGTATTTATTACAACATGATTTTGGGATAGGTTGAGAAAAGAGAATGGCAAAGTAGGTGTTTGCATTGCATTATAGCTTTGGAAATTTTCTAGAATTGCATCATGTGTTTATGCCTTTGAACAGATAACTCTGTTGAAGAGTTTTCATGCTCTTTTTTGTATGCTTGTCTTTTAAAAAAAAAAAATAAATTGTGAAACAAACTATGTATTTGATGTCATGTCTATTTTAAAATGATTTGTTATTTTTCTCTGCAGTATTGTACTCTTGCTGAGCCAAAAGCAAGCTCTGGAAGAACTTAAGCAAACAGTTCAGCAATTAAGATGCTCTGAGGCAAAATTTGCAGCCCAGAAAGAACTACTGGAACAAAAAGTTCAAGAGAATGATGGAAAAGAGCCACCACCTGTAGTGAATTATGAAGAAGATGCCAGATCAGTGACTTCTATGGTAAGTTTTACATCTGTTTTACTGAATTGTGCAGTCTTTCTGTTGTACTTTGGTACTGGATAGAGTCTCAAGATATTCACAGGGATGACTGAAGTGAGTAAACCTCAGTTTCCATTTGTGGAGACTTGTCTGAAAAAAAGGTTCAGTTGTGTGATTTTTATATTTTTTTTTTTTTTTAATTTTTATTTTTTTTTATTTTTATTTTTTTTTATTTAGTTTGAATGACTTGTAATGCTCCCTATATGCCTGTGGACTTGGTTTGTTCTGTACAGTTGATGCTTAGATTTTTATTAGACTGTTTTATAATCAAATGTGTAAAACCTTAACTAGATGTAGTAAACATGGCTGAGTAGCTATTGGTAATTTCATTGACTCTGTTGAACCTTCATAGTTGTAGGTAGAAATATAACAGTAAAAGCTGGTGGAATTGCTGCACACATTGTGTAACTAAGCAGTGACTTTTATGTACAGTAATTGCTCTTTTATTGGAATAGAAACAAACACTGATTTCTTTGCAACTTTTAAATATTTACATCCTCTTAATTATCAAAAGGAACATTTTGCACTATGATGAGGCCCCATGTAATTTGAATATTTTGTAACTTCCTTTTCTCAATTGTATGCAGCTATGTGTAGGGACAGTAAGCTACATAAAAAAAGCAAACAAACTAAGTGTTTACTAAAAGGAAAAGCAGTAGTATTTGCTTTTATGGATTAGGTTTGACATATATGAAATTTTGGTGACTTGTTTTCTTTGGAGGTTTAGCTTGCCATTTGTTTTGGCCCACAGAGCACTAGCTCAGTGAAATAATAATGAAATGACTGTTTCTAATAGGAATGCTTTTGTTTTCTCTATTTGTGGAACCAAGTTTGTTTTTATTTCTATTCTCTTTCTACGTATACTCTTAATTATCGGTATTCTCTTACTTCCACTACTGTTTAATATTTACAAGGCACTGGCAGGTTGTTGCCATTTTCACTGGTACAAAACATTATTTCACAAAGCTTGGATGCTTATCATAATCTAGGAGGAGTTGCTAAAGCACAGAAAGATGGAGAAGTAAAGATTGGGGTAATGATTGTGAAAGATTAGGAGGCTTGGAATCTTTTGGGGTAGGCTATCTTGTTAGTTATTTCATATGTTAGTTATAGTAATTATAGTATTTCATAGTTAGTTATATGTAGCGTTACTACACATCCTGTAGTAGCGCTAGTGAATATTGTCTGTGTAAGGGTTAGTTGAGATGATGAGTCTAATCAAGAGACTGATATTCTTCTGCCTCAGTGTACGATTACTAAAAACTGTCATCCTGTGTCCAAATCTCTGTTTCAATGGGTATGAGAAAATAATCCTTGCATATATATATGTACAACACAAAGTAAAGAATACTCACCTCTTAATTTTTTTGGAATAAAAGTTATCCATGATAAATTTGTGGTGGTTTTTTGTTGGGATTTTTTTTTTTTTTTTTTCCCTGCAGTGTCTGCGTACTGAAATTTCTGGTATGATGCAGGAAATACATTTTTGCATATATTAAATGTGCTGAGAGTAAGAAAAATGTTGCTAATTTGGCTTCAGAGACTTTAGTCTTGTAATTTCTATGTACCGTGAAAAATAATGGAATTTGACTTAAGTGTTGGGTAATTTCCCTTGAGTAATTTATTTAAGACAGTCAGATACCACTTAAGTTTTGTCTAATCATTAAGTTAATATCATGTGTTAGTAAAATTGATTAAAAAGTGGTAGATACAGCGCAAATCTAAATTGAACTTTTTTCAAATTCCTTTACCTTGAGACGGCAGTCTTGACTGTATTTCAAGATGAAAAAATAATACACCAACAGGCTGTTCAAATAAATAAGCTTCCTGATGCTTTTTATAATAGGAATTTTTTTTTTTTTTTAAGTAGAACTGCTTAAAATTATGCAGCTGTTAAATGATTAAAATGAAATGTTCTTGCTGCTGATTGCTCATTGTGGTATCATTCAAGAGGATTGTTGTTTCTTCAGCCATGATTCTGTTCAGGTTTCTTGTCTGTATCCAGAAGCAGTTTATCTAACTGTTGTCTGATACTACATTTGAATGTGGCTATTTATTCCTCTTCAGAACTTCATCATAAACACTTGTTTTATGAATTCTATTCCTAGGAATGACAAAATCATAGTTGGCCTGTGTTGTGAGCATGCATACAAAGTAAATTTTAATGTATTCTATCACAAATGTTTTTTTTTTTATAATTTGAAATTAAAAATATGATATACAAAACATTTTGTAAAGTTTCATGTTTGAGTATTTATATGCTGTCATATAAATAAAATCAAATTCATAGTAGATTAGTGCAGAAATTGTGTTGTTTTCCATCTCACACATTAGGTAACAGTACACTAGAATGCTAACAAGGAATGAAATTCTGAAATACTTTTTGATGTGTTTTTATAGACAGTGTTATACGTGTGTGTTATGACTTCCTTTGTTTCCTCGTTCTTTTTTTGCCTCTGTTAACTGCAGGCTGCACGCATTGTTAGTGTCTTCAATATGGTTTGGTTTATTCAATATATTTTATTGTTTGCAGAATATTAGCTGTGTATTGGTGTTCATGTGTGCATTTTAAGAAAAAAGGAAATTGCTGGATGCTTCTTTTTTGTTCAATGATGTACCATAGCAAGGAGTTGAAAAAAAATTCTACTTTTGGCCATTACTGAACATTGCATTTATCAGTTTTGGCATCATATGTGGAAAAATATTTTTTTCCTAGTATTTATGCCTTTCTACTGAGATAACCATGCAAGACAGAGATCATTTTAATGCTGAAGTTGCTAGAAGTTTAAAATAATGGCTTCGAGCCCCTTCAAGTTTATACAACGCACTATGTAATCCGAAGAATCATAGTTAACTTTTTCTTCTATACTTACGTTTAAGAGATAAATACTAAGAAAAAGATGGTTATTCCTTGTAAACTTCTGGGTTTATTTCCCAAATGTATCCAAATTGATTGGATATGTATTATGTTACTTTACAAAAACTAACCAGTAGCTGGAACCTTGAACTAGTGTTTCATGTTTAGGTGTTAGGTCAATGGAAATATGGCCTGTCTTTTGTACTAAGGTATAAATGCTGTTCTTGCTATTGCTGTTCTTGCTATTAGTATGATTAACAGAGCATGGCAGTAGTCCATTATAGTTAAAACAACAACAACAACCCTTTCATCTTAAGATCTGAATAGAAATAAATATTTGGAATATTGCAGTGCCAGTTAAACACTCAGGTAATTAAGTACAACGATGGTGATTTCCATTTCAAAAGTTTAAAATTACATCGTCAGTGTTAGCTTGGAAGTTGTTACAGAGTAGGAAATCTTCATGAAGTGCTTAAGCCTAGCTAAAATAAAATAGTAATTAATTTTGTTTAGCAGTAATATAGTGAAATCTGTATACCACTTTAAAATGTTTTCTCCTTTTTCTTGACATGATAAAAGCAAATATTATATAGGTGCAATCCCATTACTTTTAAGAATATGTATTTAAAACTATATGGTTTTCTCACTATAGAAATGTGTCAAGTAGATTTATTTTGAGTACTACAGCATTATACTGGAACCACTGATAAAACTGAGACTTGATATGCAGGCTTTGCAATACTTAAGGAATTGTCAGCAGGTGGAGCTAAGTGCCAGAAGACAAGTTCTGACTGAAAATCAAAATTTTTCATCATTACATATGTTTAAAAAAGCCATGTAAGACACACAAATGTGGAGGAAAAAAATGTGTGTTCTCATCTGTCTAACATCTAAATAATCTGAAATAATGGCTTTCTCTTGTTTTGTTCGGATTCTTTTTTTTTTTTTTTTTTCTTACAAATAATAAAAAATACATACAACTGTAATGTAGAAAGATCTTAATTCATAATCTCCAGCAATATGTAAGGCAACTAAAACAGCTATGCATCTATGATGTCCATGGAGCAACAGTACGATGTCACTGTTCTTTCTCCATACACTCCTTAAAGGACTCCCTTTCCAGCTTGGCTGTCAGGATGGAAGGTTCTCCGGAGTGCACATGAGTCAGGAAGGAGACTGTAATGTCTCTGGTAACATTAATTCATGAGAGTTACACAGAGTAGAAGGAAGCTGAAGCATCACAGTATCGTGATACAGCCAGTGGGATTGATCTCACCAATAATGCACTCCTCCAGGAGAGTGATATGCTTAAAACTGTACACAGTGGGGTACACTGTGGTATTTGTAGAGATTTTTCATTTCTGAATTCCAGTTTTATCTGTTATAGCTGAATTATCCAAAAGGAAGAAAACATATAGAAGTTCACCTCATATCTCACGGGTTTTAGTATTTGTCATTCCTTCAACAAAGGCTTCAGAGATCCTATTCTGTTCTCAGTAAAAGCTTTAAAATAAGGTAAGCCAGCTTTTGGTAAAGATTTTGGTAGAAAAGCCCAACAAGTTCTCAATGGTTATGGGAGAAAAATATGAAATGCAGGAAACAGTATTTTCCTAATATGAATGCTTTATATTTCCATGCCCACTTTCTAGATTCCATGACTCAGTGCTCCTTCTAATAGTGCGATCAGCAAATCAGTAGTCTTAAGAATCTTCCTTTGCAGGTGTGGGTTTGAGGGAAATGTTTTCAGGATTCTCACTAAAATCATAATTGACAAATGTAATCAATTTTTCAGTTTTAAATTTTTTAAAGTCACCAAACAGCTCCCTTACTTATCTGTCCATATAAATAATTCTCTACTAATTTGTGTCTCATGACATGTAAAACTAAGATTATATGAGGGCATGTAGTACAAAGTAGTAGAGGAGCCCTTCACAGTTATTTGATTTATAAATCTTGTAGACTTCCACTGTGCTATTCCAAGAATTTAAGTTTCTTGTCAATAGAAACTGGGCCAAAGTAAGTTTATGCAGTGTTGGTATGCCTATCTGTTCTCTCAATTGTTTTCTTTTCAGTAGAGGAAATGCTGCCAGTGCAGCCATGTTGAAATTGTGCTTATTAATTCATAAAAGCCTTGGAAATAAACAGTTGCATTTGTCGGTTGCCCGGACAGCTGGAGTTCATCTAAGTGATCTTTGCTTTGGGCCACTTTCCAAGCTTGCTGGCTGGGATCTGTGTTTCTGGCTTACAGCCAAACTTAACATGGAGAAAAATGCTCCAAATGTTACATGCTTCTAGGAAGTGTGGAGGATGAACTCTGTTCATCTTGCTTGCAGAGTGAGCATGTTCTGTTTCTTCTCTTTGTAAATCCTACTTGCCTGATGGATGTGCGTCAGAGTAAGAACAATCCAAAAGGAGATACTAAGGAAACAAACAGATGAACTCAATCATAATTTGTCCCATGTGGGCATTACTGAGTGGTCCAGAATTTACAAGGTGGAAGATCAGTGGAGTTAACAAGTTTCTTTCCAGTGAATATGCCTAGGAACATCTGAAGTGAAAGATTAGCATGACTGTAATCTTTTCATAGACTAAGGTTCAGAAATTACGTAATTCTTAAAGTTATCATTTTATCCATCAAAAAGTGTTGGGCAATAACCTAGTCTTGGGGAAAGGAAAATTAGAATTGCAGAGGAATTGAGGGAGGTGACTCATTCAGAGTAAACAAACTCTCAGAATATTTTAAGTGCAGAATTAGTTTGTGCTGTCTGTATGAAGGAGAATAGATGTTCTTAAGATAAGTACATATGCTTCTCTTGAACAGCCAAAAATATTTCAAGACCTTTCAGTTTTCCTTGAGAAGAAAACATCATCATAGTAATGTTGCAGCATTGCACACCCACTCGGGATTTGTTCTCTCAGTGAAATTCTTCTCTGTGAATTAGGAGAGCTTCACTCAGAAGTTTCCCTTTGAACAGAAATCACATACTGGTATCCAGCGTAAGTTTCAGTATGTTTCGGAATGTTTGTCTCTTTGCTGGGAGAAAAGTAGTAATTCTCTGCCAGAATTATCACGGTTAGCTTCTTGCATCTTTTTCATAGTGATGGGATGGGATTCGTGTGATTATTAACTTCTCATACCCTCTAGGCAACACACAAGAAATAGTGGGATAGAATTTGGCTGCTTCAAATCGTCTCCTTTTTTAAGTGGCTGGTTAAAAATACCCTTGTTCTTAAAGGCAACTATTATGCTTCTAAAAGTGTTAAAATACACTGTAAAATACTTCTTGGAATTAGAATTTATGGGTTTGATCTAGTGCCACTAGTAGTTTATTGTCAGATTTAAGTGTATGATTTTATGGTTTGCTTTGTGGCTTCTGCTGTTTTTTTGCCATAAGTATGGCAAAAAGCTGTGGGGAGACTCTTATCTGCTACAAGACTGAGAAAACAGAATGGCATTCTAATCCATTTTTCAGAGCCCCACCCTTACAATAAGAGACCCAGAAATTTTTTGTTCCTCTTTTTATATTTTACTGTTAGTGACTCTTAACAGTGGGCTAATAAAATAGCATGTTTTGGATATCACTGATTTTTTCTTTGGATCATCCTTCAGTAATATATTTTTTAGTACTTTTAAGTGAGGGAAGATATATTCAGAGAGTTCTAAAAAAAAAAAGTGAAATAGTAAATTCTGAGTTAAAAAAAGAATAGACTTTAGGTACAAAAGTCTTCCATGTATCTGAAAAGGAAGCCCCTATCTTTAAGGAAATTAAGGTTCAGAACAGCTGATATAAATTAACTTTTTGCTGTAAGTCTGCTGCTATTATAGCATAGAGAGGAGATACTTATCTCAATGAGTGGGACAAAAAGACAAACCTGCAGGTAGGAATTGAGAGCATTTCCTACCTAATGGGATGTCTCATTACAGTGTAATTGTGTTTATTTAGTAATTGTGAATGAGAGTTCCAAGCTACAGTAATATGTGGCATACTTACGTACGTAAGTACCATTAATGGAGGGATGATTTGCCTTAAGTAATTTTTGTATGGGGCAGTGAAGTGGCTTTTTGAAAAATGTGAGAGTTTTCTTCTAAGGCTATTGGTGAAACATCCTCTTTAGTGTCACTAATTTAGTTCTTAGGAGAGCTCTACTGAGAGAGCCAGAGTGACAGTATCAAACTGTGGGTGTCTATTGGAGGGGGTTTGTACATTTCAGGTGCTTGCTGCTGCTGTGTGGTTGTTCTGTTCAGTCTGTGGGATTTACATGTATCATTGTAAAATTAACTCTACGTATATGGATCATAGTATCTACAATGTAATCTTGACATTGAAGTGTCTCAGGAGCAGTGTGATAATGAAATGGAGCTTTATAATGTGATGAAAATTAGTGAGGAAATAAGGATTTTCAACTAAGATAACTAGAGTATCATGTCAGTTCCTTTCTTCAACATACTTATTAAGAAGTTGCCTCATTGAGTCATGTATAACTATATCCATAATCTGTAAAAATTATTGATCCTTTTTTGGGGGAGAAAAGGGGACAGTGAAAGAAGTTTCTTCTGTTACTGAGAAGACTGTCGTATTTGTCAAGCAGCTTGAGAATGCTTAATAGGTACTACTGACGAACTTTGAGGGGAGACTACTTGGTTGGAGAAGTTTCCTTTTCATGAGTAATGAGTGAAGCACATGAAAGACTCTTGTTGACTGCTGAGCATAAAAATTCACAAGTCTTTTTGTAATTCTGCATGAAAAATGCTGCGTAATTTATTTTGGCTCATTGTGCTAGATACAGTTTATGAACTTCAGCTTGGATAGGATTGAAATCTACTACTCTGTCATACCATTACTGAGACTTGCACACTGAGACTTTCCTCCTTCTAATGTCTGTATTTTCAGAGTAGTCTTGTTTGTGCTTATGATTTATACAGCTGTGATGTATGACATGAGGTCAGTGGACAATAGGCTTTACTCAGACTGGAATTTGAGCACTGCCTATTGGGTTTGCATTTTTCATGTTCTGTTGTTTAACAGATATTTGTGGTATTGTTTAATGTAACCACTATGTTGGTTTGCTGTTTCTCTTAACGGAAAAAATAGTGGGTATTTGTGTATTACGTGTGTCAGTTCTGAACAAAAATACTAGTGTATTTCTAGTAGTTATGCCACTAGATATTATTTATAGAAATAAAATCTTAGTTTTTAATTGGCACCCTACAAAAATTACTCATTAATCCTACCTCAGGAAGCTGCTGAAATTGTGTATTGCAGCTGTTACAAAGTTGCTCTGTCACTTTAGCTGTTAATATGAAATCTGATTTTGTTAATAAGCCGATGCAGGGATCTGTGAGGAACATCACATTCTGACTGTGCTAGCTGTCAAACAGAAATACCTGATCAAATTTGACTGTAGTTGCACTACAAAATCTTTCTGGTTATGAAAGTATCAGTTTTATTCTTTAAACAGCTAATTTAAGTGTGCATATAGCTGAAGAACCTGTTGTGTATCATGTGACTGAAGTTGTTCAGTGTTAACTCGTCAAGCTTTGTTTTATTGTGATCCAACAAATGCATCCTCTCACAATGCGGTTACCAAAACAGGATGCAATCACAAGTCTGTATTTAAAAATGCTATTTGTTTGGGGAAGAAAGAGGTTTTACATCCTGGCAGATCTCATAAGATGTTTAATGCTATTTGACATCACTTGATGTAGCATTTGCCAGGGTTGCTTCATTAAAGCCAGTCAGTGAGTCATCTACAGCCACTTGGAGTCACAAAAGGCATCTTCATTGTTAGGTGCCATTTTCTGGGCGGCAGTGTGTAGAGTGCAGAATCCAAAGAATGTTACTTTAAACCAGTCAAAACAGTATGAATAATTACGTTACAGGCAACTCATTTCTCATGGGTGCGTGTAATGGTTGGCTGGGGAGACTGGGTTCCTCATGGGCCTCTAGAAACTTCCATTAAGGTTAGGGAAAGATATGGGGGTTCTCTTCCCCTGGATGGAGTACTGTCTTCTGTAGGTTGGCATGGATCAGTGCTAAAGTTGAGTGATGAGTCTCCGCTTACAGCCAGGGAGCCTGCAGCTGTGAAGTACTTGTTCTTGGTGTCTCATGGACCCTGGAAGGAATTAATGGTTGCTTGTGGATTTCAAGGTCGTGAGATATGGAGAGCATGTTCTTCTTCCCTGTTCCTTCCTTACATGTTGACTTCTGGCCACTGATTCCCTAGCAGCTATTGGCACTTCAGGGTATAGCTGCTTCAGCGCCTCTAATCTAATTCCAGGGACCAGACTTTATTGAGCTTGGATGCCTCAAATCTGGACTCCATCACTGGATTTGTCAGCCATACTTCTTTAGCAGGCATTACTGTGACTGTGTGACATACTGTGACATATCTTTGACTAAAAAGCAACCAAATACAAACCACAGCTTTTCAAATATATATTTAATGAGATCTGGAAAGACTGTGTAATTCCTTCTGTTACTGACTAATGCATTCTAATTAAAGTAACTGACCTGCGTACTATGTGCAGTCACTAACAGCATGCTAAATTCAGTTCATGCTGTACTTATAAATGCTGTATTTGGGTATCTTTTGGGCTGCATAACTGTCAGCTGGCACAGTGCTCTGCTTTGTTGGCCGATGGACAGACTACTTGCCGTCAAAGCTTCAGTCCTAACTTTATGTGGCTGGTACAACATCCTGTAAGTTGCTTCTGTTGTCTATCAATTTATTCTCCTTTGGATACAAAATGCTGAATTCCAAAGTCCTCCTTAGAAAAATCTCCTTTTAGAGGGAACCTCTGCTCGAGTTGAGGGCATGTGAAACTTTTTTTTCAGTTATCTCTAAGGAGAAGCCTGCAAACTGTCTTTCTCATAGGACCCCTTACCTTTGCTCTGTATTCCCTATATTTTTCTGTAACATCTTTTGAGTAGACTTTGTAACAGCAATAATTAACCTGCTTATAGCTACAATTTTTGTCTTTGTTGACTTCTAATCCCCTCCCTACAAGCTGCCTAACAGATTTGGAACCATGTTTCATCAGGGTGCTGGTGTCATTATAGTTGGTGGAACTGAAGGAGATTTGCCTGTGCAGATCAGGAATACATGATTGAGAGCAGTTCATGTTTTGTGCCTTGCTGAAATGTGGGTTGGCTTCTGATCTGCAATTTTTGAGTTATAAAATAACCAAATACAGGGTTTTGCTCTTAATGAGGAAGGGAGAACCGTTTGTGTTTCTTAGTCTGGAAAGTATAGATTCCTGGCAAGCCTATTACTGTCATTTTAAGTTTGTAGTAAGTAAAGGTGATTTCCATTCCATGTTGCGTTCTTTGCATGTACACTGCTCTCCAGGGATTCACCAACATGCTTGTGGTAGCTGTGAGTGATCTTCATCCTTTCTTGACTTCAGCTACTGACCATTGCAGAGACCATTAGGAATTGAGGAGTTTTTTGCCGTTTTGTGCAACACTTCTTATGTTCAACAGTCCAGATCCTCCATGTAAAAATGCCTGGAAGTTGTGTTTGTATCTGCTAAATCTGCTGAGTTCATTGTGTGATTCTCTGTACTTCAACCACCTGCACTGTAAAATCAGCGCACGATGTAGCCTTAGAGGTTCTTCACCTTTTTGTATTATTCACCTATACAGCTGTCTTTCACCAAATTCTTCCTCTGTTAAAATTGCCCTGTTTTGATGGCTCTCTTGAGCATAGGTCTAGAAATTTTAATTTTTCAAAAATATGTGTTCATTCCAAATTTGGCTCTAAGCTTTCAGAAGTCTGAACTGGTTTGTTAAGTTGCCTTTATTGAAATCAATTCTCCTTTGTTTGACATCATTATGCGATCAGAGGATGGAGGTGTATTCATGGTGTAGAGATGCGTTCATTAAGCAAAGCAGGAATTCATTACTAAATTCTGTCTGCCTTGCAAAAGCGTTTCTCTGTCTACCTTTTCCTTTTGCAAAAACAGTGATTGGGCAGGATATCTGTGCCTTAGCTTAGGTGCAGTACGTTTAGTCATCATCCTCTCTAGAGAACCGTTGACATTCTTGATGATAATCAGATGAAATCAACTTTTTTTTTTCTTTTTTTTTTTTTTCCTTAATAAAAAGGCTGTTTAGTATATAAAAATTAAAATGTACCATGTCTTTGGAAACATTATTGCTAGCCCCAATTAAGAGGTTCTGCTTCCTTAAAGATGTCTAACACACGTGTTTGGAAGATTTACTAATCATTTCAAAGATGAAGGTGACATTTCCCTGACATTTTATGCATAGCTTGAAAAATTGGTCCTCTGAAACTCTCATTAAAACAGGTAACAGTGCAGTCAACTGTACATTTTGTTCTGATAGTTATTCAAAAAGAAAGCAAAGGGTCAATCATGAATACATGCTATTTTTAAAACATTAATTCATTTATACAAAGTGTATGCTGACATCTGATGCTTTCCTAAGTAAAATCTGCCAAATTTTTTTTGTCTCCAGGTTTTTGTCTCCAGATAGTTCACCAGTCTCTTGTGTAATGATCTTTTTTATTGCTGCTTCTCTGAACAGAAAAAAACCACTTTCTACTCTGTGTTGTACCTTAAAGATTCTGGTATATAAGTAATAAGATGCATATAAGTAGTCAGAATAGTAGAAAACTTTTATTTGGAAATAAAGCAAATATTTTTGGTAGTAAGTTGAATGAATTCCTTGTTATAAATCATTCAGATTATATCTGTATTTGGTGGGTTTTTTTTATGTTAGTGTTATATATGAGTAATTACATTCCTGCAGAACAAATTATCGTAACTGTGCTTGATTTAACATATAACAGTAGTGAACTTAGAGTTACCACTTAAAACAAGGTCTGAATGTTCCTGAAGATATCAGGTCACTATTTACTTATTGCTCTAAACCAAAAAATATACTAGAAGTTTTGTGGAAAGGGAGAGAAGACAGAGAAGAAAACATTACATCACTGTCTGAATTGATGTGCGCCTGCTTCCCATGTATCTCAGAACTGCAGAATAATTTAAATTGGAAGAGATCTCAGGGAAGCCATCTGGTCTTGCTTCTTGCTCAGAGCAGGGTCATGTTTTATGTTATGTCAGACTGCAAAATACCTTCTTGCAGTTGAGGTTCTAGCAGCTCTGGTGATGGAAGTCTCTCTGGGCCTTTGTTTCAGTATTTGATCTCTGTCCTTATTGTGATTCTTTTCCCCCCAATATCTAACTGGAATTCTTCTCTGTTGCTGTTTTCCTTCTGTAGTATACCACCTGGAAGAATCTGCCTCCATGTAATCACTTATTTTCAGATCTGCAAATTACAAAATTTATGTAGGAGAATTCAGAAAGGCAAAATAATGCTCAAATATGTGGAGGAGTTTCTGTAGAATTAGTGCATGAGTAAATTGGGCTTCACAGACTTGAAAAGCAGACTAAAGGGTTATGTGACAAAAATATATACAATGCATTGGGTGTTGGGTGACATGGAGAAAGTGAATGCGAAATGCTGGTTGTTCACTGTCTCTTCAGAAGCAAGAAGCAGGGGTCATCAGATAACCACAGAGGCAGATGATTCAAAGCAAGCAGACAAACCTGTTCTTCAAAAACATGTAATAAAGTTGTGCAACTGGTTGCTACAGCAGTGGTCTGTAGTAGTTCATATAGATTCAGAAAGCAGCTGAAAAAACTCCTTCATAACTGTTACATGTAGCAACATAACATCTTACATGACCAAGGCAGATCTTATACCACAGAACTTAAGAGGACAAAGGTATGCTCTGAAGAATTATCATTCGTCTTTTCCTGCAGGCCATTAGGCCACTGGCATAGCCTGGGCTGTATCTTTTGTCTGAGACAACATAGCTGTTCTTAAATTTCACACCAATAAGTCTGTTTTTCAGGCTACACCCTGCAACTCAAAAGGTGGAACATTAATTTACATCCGGTACAGTGGTTTACAGTATGTGTACCTCGATATGCATAATTTCTGCTGCTTTGGAAGGTATTGCTTGTGTTTAAAACAAAAAGTGTTACCTTATCAAAAAATTATTTTTGAATAGCTGTGCTGTTTAATTGGTTTCACTGTGTACTGGAGATATTTTTAATTATCTTTGAATGTTTTAATTTTTAGTAACTCTATGTTCTGTCTTCATGGCTCTGCGCAGTGCTGCTTTCAGTTCTAGATATCTATAATAGCAAACTAAGAAAACACATATTTATTATATGTGCTCTGAGAATAATGATCTGTTCAGCTCAGATAATCAGCTGATATTCAGCCAGCAACTCATTCCATTTGTGAGTGCCATGTTAATAGTTTAAAATATCCTGTTTTGTTTGGTAAAGGTAGTGTGATTCTTTATCTGGTTTTCTACCTGTGGTTTTTCTGGGGTACCCAGAGGAAAAATTAAAAAAAAGCTTTTTAGGTATGAGATTAGTCTTACTTCAGAAATAAAATCACGGACTTTAGGGACATCAAGCATCTACTGTTCAGGTTTTAATATACGTCGGCATTTACATCTCCCCGAGTATGTGCTAATACTTATAAAACAGGGACACAAAGATTTTGTGGTTACAGGCTTCATCCAGTCATCAATAGGCAGGCTAGAGTTGCTGTTACAGTGTTTGTTACATAGTTTTGGGGTGTCTCCTAAATAACTTCTAATACCCACTGCTGAAGTGACTAATGCAGAGATCCATTTTCAGAAAATTATTTTCTCTAAGGCTTCTTTGAAGAATTCTTGATTATAAATCACTAAACTCCATTCTCATGCCAGACATTTATAGCCTTTTAAAAGCAAAAATTTTCCTTGTTCTTCCCATTACGTGAATTTGAAGCCTTAAGATGAATGTTGTTCTGTACCTTTTTCATCAGGAAAATTGAAGCATTCACTTTATGAAAAAGAGAACATCTTAATTGCTCTGGCAGATACTGCCTGGTATGTCTTTTTTATCTGTATGTTCACTTGAACATATCATTTTCAATAACTACCAGGAGCCCCTCCCTTCTGGTTTTATTAGAGCTCTTGTATTGTGCTAAAAGAATTTTCATCGAAATCTCTAAGGACCAGATCCCAAGCCGAATCTCAGAAACAGTGCTATCATGCTCACCTTTTAGATGTCGCTGATAATGATCTTCTAATGAAATTTCCTTTTCTTGAGAATTAAGTTCCTCTTTCAGTTGGAGGGTTCTCATCATATTTCCTCTAAATTTCCTATGAAGCTTCTCTGATTCCATTTGCAAGCTCACATTCAACTTCTTTGTTTCAACTACATGCTTTGTATCTGACTTATTAGGCGGTTTTTCTTTGAATGGAATAATATTAAAGTATTTGCCTATTCATATGACCTATATGTCTGGCTAGTGTTTTTACCAGTATTAAATGTATGCTGCATTGTCCATTGTACCTCTTACTTCTAATCTTCCACGTTTTGATCAGTAGAGATATGTTACTATTAGCCTGTCGCTTGGGGGCATTAGCTCTTTTTTCTTTCTTAGATCCCTCTTCAGCTTCTTCTTCCTCGCTTTTCTAAAAAGAGTATGTATATATGTGTATATATATATATTTTATAATAACATCTAAGATACAGCCATTTTTCTGGATTTATACAGCTAAAAAGCTCTTTGGGACTTTTATGTTATACAGCTCAATTTAAGCAAAATCTTTTGCACTATTGCTTTGTCTTGCTTAGGTTCATTCAAAATACCATTGTGAATGTGATTCTTAAGGCCTGTCATTTTGATTGTGTCACAGTTCTGGGTATGTTGTGTTATTTTTCATGCACTCCAAGTTCTGTGGTGATACTGCCCAGTGACAGAACTGTATGTCTGCTAAAAAGGAAATTTTTGTCCTCAAGACCCTAACAGTTGCCGTACTGGCCATAGAAAATAAATTTTAGGGAAAAATCCATTAAAATGGACAGGAACTCATGTTGCACAAAATCCCCCAAAGTGAATATATGAAAGAGAGAAGCTTGGCTTTTTCTGTGTTTCGTATAGAAAATGCACTTAAGAAAATCCTCAACCAAAGCAGGGAGTGCTTCCCTTGCATTTTACAGCTGCCCTGAATCCTGTGCTTCTTTTGGGGTTTTTATTTTTCCTTTCTCCATCTTGTCAAAATTGAAAAATGGAAAGTAAAATTAAGAGTGCCCAAGTGGTTGGCTTCTGCTGTGACATTTCTTGAAAAGAGCTGAGGTAATTGTTTTGACTGTTAAGAAGGAAAAAGAGAACTGGAACAAAAGTCCGACTGAAATGTATACAGCTGGAAACAGGAGTTCAGCATTCCTTGTTTTGTGGCACAATTATAACAACAGTGCTGCATCCAAAATTGATTTCTTGTAAAATATGACAGAGCACTTTAATCTGATGGTTACAAGTAGTTGCTGTCAACAAGTTTCTCAATAAAAGTTATTTTTCTTAAGAAATCCTTTCTATATTATTTGGAAATAAAAGCAGTAGTGCTTTGCATTATTATCAAACAGGATAATGATGATAATTTCCACCCATAAAATGGTTCTTTGCATTCAGTCTTCCATCAGTCCAGGGTAAGTAATTGGCTTTTCAGCGGTTTTGATAGGTGTAATTATCCAATGTATAGAAAATTAATTACTTGCTCTAGGTGCCAGTCCCAAACGTGATGGAGATTCATTTAAATTCATTCTGGAGAGTGATTAGAAATCCAGCTAGTCCTAAAAGAGAACTATCAGTCAATGACTTTTTCGTAATTCCTTGTATGGTGTGCTCTCATGCCACAAGTACACTTAAACACAGTTAAAGAAATAGATTATAAGTGTTTTCTAATGACAGTGTATATTTTTAGATATATCTAGCTTCTTAATGATAAACTACAATTTATGCTACAATAATTCAGTCATTGCATAAAATCTTATGGCCCACAGATTAGTTTTCTTTTTAATGAAATTGGTATAGTAAAAAATAAAGTGACAAATCATAGTCTGATTTTGCTAACATCTCTGAAAGTCATTCATTTAAACCAAAATGAAACTGAATCAACTAATATGCTTTAGTAGCTGGATCGTGTATGCTAGGAACCATGCTACTCCATAATGCAGCATCCCTCATGGAGAGCTCCCAATTACTTTCCCATGTCCTCCTCAGGTTTGTTAGTCAAGATAGTAACATGTCGTATGAGTTTGTCTGAAGTGTATGTAGTGACTACATAGCCAGCAAGGTTGTTCTGGTTGGTCTGATATCTGATGTTTGTTGGAGTGAGTATTATGTGTAATTACAATGAACTTTTCTTCCTGAGGACATGGAGAGTCTTTGCCCTCTGTTAACTTCCTTCAGAAGTTTTAAATAACCTGATACTCTGAGATAATCCTTTCATCTACTAAACCCTTTGCTAAATTGTGAGGGCCTTGGCTGAGAGATTCAAAATTTGATGTGGCTAGGATGGAGATCACTAAACAATAGCTCTGATGAGCATTTTGTTTTATTTTGGAAAGCAGACTTAAAATAATGCTCTGACTTAACTAGTAAGATCGTACACACACATAAATATATACATATAAAAAAAAAGTAGGTGGGCTGTTCTGGGTTGCATTCTTATACAAGTTTAGGAAAAAAATATAAATAATATGCATAAAAAAACCCCTCTTCAGACTGGTGAATGTACTGTTCTCAGTGAAAACTGGTTTCCTGCAAGATGAAATGGGTCCTTCTAAGGTGGTCTGCAGCTGAGGAATGGTGAAAATAAAGAAAAAATTCTTTTAAAAAAACACTGTTGCTGCTCTTCAGTTTTATCCAGGTTGCCCTAAAAATTCTTAAATAGAATAAATAAACTCAGTACAAGCTACAGTTGTGTGTGTCACGTTTGATAATTCCTGCTGTGCCGACAAATTGCAAGTCTTCATTGCTGTAAGATACAGAGTAATTTCAGTATGGCAGAGAGAAAGTGCTGTGAAAATACTGAACAGTGTTCATGAATGTATTGTAGTTTGAACAGGACATGCACCACATTTTGAACAAAGTCCTTTAATCTGCATTTTAATGCTCATTCTGTTTAATGTGACTATTAGCCTCTGTGTAGCATTTGGTGCTGCTTGTCAAAGTCCTCTGGTGTCTGAGTCCATGAGGCTTTCTGGTACTTAAGAGTCAATAAACCTCCTTGTTGTTAAAAAACATTTTTCAGTAAGAAGAATTTGGTGAATGTAAAACCGTACTTGTAGTTTGGTGTTGTCATTAGATAAATGTACTGCTAGCGTAAAATAGAAAGAAGACTTCTGAGTTTGTTTAGGGGAAGTGTAAATGGAATTCGTGCATCTTTTTGTCAATTTTTTTCTGATCTATAAGAAGAATACATTTAAGTGCAGTTAAATATCATGGCTCACTTCTGAAGAGATGTGTGAAATGAGTGGGTCATTCGACGCCCAGCTTGCAAGCAAAATTAGTCTCTGTCACCCTCAATCATTAATTAAGATTTTTTGTTTAATTCATCAATATTGCAAAAATAAAAAACAGGTCCTAGCACAGAGATTTTTATTCTAAGAAAATTAATTGACATACAATATTACTTGAGTCTGATAAAAGGAATAAAAAGGTTATTGATGGGTAAATGGACACATAGTTAAGGAATATTTCAGGGAATAATAAAATCCCTATTACTGTTTTGACTATTTGACTGGGTTTTGTACTGTTTTGCACAGCATACAAATTAAAGCACATTGCAGAATTCTACTGCCAAATAAATAAATTTCTATTACTAAGACCATGTTTAACCTGTATCCTGTTAAGTAAATTGTGTCTGAGTCATTTTCAAGCACTGGTATATTCTGTGTACAGAATAAACAGATTTTGTTGCTTATTCTGAAGTCCTAGAATAAACTGAAGCTACGTTTAATATATTATCAGATTTTCTATTTCTTCAGTCAGGGGTGGCCAAAACCTGGAAGCAGCTTTTGTTTGTAACACTCGCAAACAGTTGTAGCCTGTCTCCATTATCAGTTGCTTATAGATAACTTATAGCTAATTAGAATGAGGTTGTTCATGTGTGATCTCTCTGCTTCAGGTTTAATTACTTTGCAGATACTCATTAAAATATCTTTCCTGTTTCTGACTGTGATTTGCAAACAATAAACTCAGTTTGTCAGTGTTAAAAAAAATACATTTTTGAATTTTTTGAAAGATTTTTTGATACTAACTTGGAGAGCTGATGGTAAATCAGAGGTTAAGACATATGCAATCTTTGGGCTAAGTCAAGTTATGAGCACCATAGAATTTACATTGACCTGTGCTGAACTAGAGGTGCTTAAGGGCTGTTTCAGTGTTCCAGTTAAATCCCTCTACTTACAGAGTTTAAAATCCAGATGGTGCCTGCACCTATGATTTACAGTAATGCCAGAAAGCAGATGGATCCTATAACTTGCACTGATTGATACTAGTATTTCCAAGTAGTCTATTGTTAGAGAAGAACATGTTAATGAAAGGAAAAAGCCCCAAGCATATATTAAGCAAGGATAATGTACGTATGTATTTTTGTTTTACTATGAGGGCTTTCTTTTATTCAGTGTTTTTAAAATCAGTGTCCTTTTAAAATAATAGATATTTCAGGAGAGAGTGAACTGAGAATTATGTCCTGTACTTTTAGGATACCAAAGAATTTCACTTCTCTTTATAGTTAGCAATAGTGATACTTAAAATAATTACACAAAATATTTAAGAAATTATAGAATTTGTAAATGAGTTAGCTTTATCCCACTGAAGTTTGCACTTCTCCAGTAATTCAGTGATCATACCGATTTGCTAGGTTTCACTGGAGATACTGTTTTTTCTCCTAGGACAAGAAAGACAAAGTCTCAAGATTTGATACTATACGTCATTCCATAGCTGGAATTATAAGGTCTCCAAAATCCATGCTGGGATCATCCTCGGTAAGTAGCATCAATAATGTGCTTGTTGTAGTACGCTGTGTTATTTTTACAGTTTAAGTGGGATTTTTTTTTTCCCCTGAAACATCATGAATTTCCACCTATAGGAACAAAAATTGCATTAAAATAATGTTATAAAAACAGTGTTCTGATTGATCAGCAGACATTATAATACTGTGGCATATTAGTATGTGAGAACAACTTACTGCATTTAAGAAAAAAAAAAAAGAGAATTACATGTTTTTTACAGCTCTAAGACTGGTGATATACTTTCAGGAGCACCCTTCCCAGGGAGTCTGATTTACTGGAAATGCAGCGTATTGTCATAGCTTGTAGCAGGTCATGCATGTGTTAAATTGTTGCAATAATTATATTCCCCATATTTGTTATAAAGGCACTGGTATATAAGCATGTTATTACTACTACTACTACTTCTACTTCCTGAATAGCTTTTACTATTTAAGTAATTCAACATTATACATCTTTCTTCAATCCCCACTAAAGATGTTTGTTGAGTATCTCTTACTTCTAGTTGGCTTTTGTTCAGATTCCCTGATGGATGGAGAAACTTTCTTGTTTTGTTTGCTTTTGTATTGACTCTGTTTTCAAGAAGCTTGCAAAATTGATTACAATACTGGAGCACCTCTTTAGGGAGGTGACAGATTTTTTTTTTTTCCCTGAAGTGAAGTAAAGGACCCAGTAAACTTTATTTAGGCTAAACACTTCAGAATGTGTGGAAGAAGTTACAGTTGCATATATGCATACAAACATGTATGTATATATTTGTGTATTTGTATGCATGGGAAAATTGTATATGGGATAAAGGAATGGACTAATAAATATGATAAAACAAAATCAGTACAGGAAGACTCTTCCTATGAAAAGTGTAAAAGTTGCATGACATATGCAACCGTATTCTAAAATATTGAAATGTCCTTGGCGATACGTAAAATCTCCACAGTATCCTAATCTTTGCTTTATAAAACTTCTAGTTGACGTAAACGTGCAACATTTCATATTTAAAACACATTAAAATATATATTGCTGTGGTCTTTGTTCTTTGTGTAGGCCTACAAGTTTGTCTATTTGCATGTGTTGTACAATTTGTTTAAAATTATTTTTTTTTTTTTTTAAATATTTAAAAATACTACCCAAAACTGCTTCAGAGAAAAATTGGAAGAGAAAAAAATTACAAGAAAAGAGTCAAGATAAAACATGTCAGATTAAGTCAGGGAAGTCTATGGCAAAATCTTCATTGGCTTTCAGTGTCATTTTAAAGAACTTACGTTTTGATATTCATTCCAATCTGTATCACTGCTAATTCCATGGAAGCTGGTGTAAACCTGTGTGTATATATGTGGTGGGTAGGATTGCTTGGAATATGTTTGGGAGAAGTAAGATCTGAATTGGGTCATTTGAGGCAGAAAGTAAAATCTGAATAACAACTGTACTCTTGATTACTTGACACTTAAATGAGTTTCAGAGTCACAATATATAAACTAATCAATTTTCAGTTTTGCCGTGTTTTGATTTAGCAATTTGTCATGTGCTAGAAAAGCTAACCATGCATATACAGCTAAAAATTACTTTGCGAATTAGTACTTAGTTGCTGATGTGGTCAGCTGCTAGGCTTTTTCCTGCTGACAGTTACATCACTGTGCTTATGGCTGAATGTGTAAGCTGGTACTTAAAACTTTTTATCCATCAACAAAGTATGCAAAGTGATTATTGAAGGTGTTATATAAAATAATTCTAACACATGTAAAAGAATTATTTTTTTTTTAATAGATCAAGACCAAAAAGGATCCTGAAGCAGAGTAGGAAAAAGTGTGATGTGAACTAGCTGTTTTCATATTATATGTTTTAAGTGTATTGAAACTTTCAGAAGTAGAGCCATATCGTGGTTTAAATACAGTGCTATTCTAAAACACCATCCCATATTTAATTGGTGGGAGAAGTTGGTTTTTATGTGTAATTAGAGAAAACAGGGTTTTTTCATAGTCATAGAGAAACTGCACTTCCAAAAGCAGCCAGGAGTTCGGCTGTTACTTAAATTATTTATGTGCTGTCAGACTGTGAAGGTAAAAGGTAATATAGGGGAAAAGTATAGTTTGAAGAGAAAACAGCAAGGTTAGGAATTCATGTGCTTTTTGTGGGCAAAATTCTAGCCAGTTTTCTGTAATAGCAAGAGACATAAGTTTAGTGAAATGAGGAGTGAAAACAGAAGAAAAGGGGCAACTTTCATGTGCCTGTAATGCAATACTATGGAAAAACTGTATGAAGAGTCAGAATGAATAGCATCATGAATACTAGTATCTGCCCCACTGCCTATATTTTTTTGCCACTGCAGCATTTGAGCTTAGTACAGACATCTATTATTGATGATAAGTTTTTTATTATTTATAGGCTAATAGGTGCAATTAATGTTGGTTTCATATGGTATATTAGCATGTATGAATGAGCCAGGTATATGGAGGCAAAAGGTAGGATATTCCATAGGGAGTTATCTCAACACTTGAGTTAGAGCAATCCCAGGGACAGCTACAGGTTGAGCAGAGAAGAGATTTAGAGCAGCCCTGTGGAGAAGGACTTGGGGGTGTTGGTCGATGAGAAACTTAACATGAGCCAGCTTCATTGTGCGCACGCAGCCCAGAAAGCCAACTGTATCCTGGGCAGCATCAAAAGGAGCATGACCAGCAGGTTGAAGAAAGTGATCCTGCCCCAATACTCTGCTCTTGTGAGACCTCAGTTGGAGTATTGTGTGCAGTTCTGGTGTCCTCAACATAAAAAGGACATGGAACTGTTGGAACAAGTCCAGAGCAGGGTCACGAGGATGATCATGGGACTGGAGCACCTCCCATATGAAGACAGGCTGAGAAAGTTTGGGCTGTTCAGCCTGGAGAAGAGAAGGCTGCGTGGAGACCTCATAGCAGGCTTCCAGTATCTGAAGGGGGCCTACAAGGATGCTGGAGAGGGACTCTTCCTTGGCGACTGTAGCGATAGGACAAGGGTTAATGGGTTCAAACTTAAACAGGAAGTTCAGGATAGATGTAAGGAATTAGTTCTTTACTGTGACGGTGGTGAGGCACTGGAACAGGTTGCCCAAGGAAGTTGTGAATGCTCCATCCCTGTGGGTGTTCAAGGCCAGGTTGGATGAGGCCTTGAGTGACATGGTTTAGTGTGCGGTGTTCCTGCCCATGGCAGGGAGGTTGGAACTTGATGATCTTAAAGTCCTTTCCAACCCTAACTATTCTATGATTCTATGTTTCTATGATTCTATGTTTTTATAACTTATCAACCTAAATCTATTGGTTTTCTTTCTTATATACGTCTGTGCCCCTCTTTTACACTGGGGGCAAAAATGTCCTGACAAAATGTTTTGCTTGCTTAAAGGTGGAAAATAATGAAGTATACAAAGTCTGAGCTTAGAATATATGTGGAAATACTGCGCTATTAGTTTAATAAAATGTATTTCCCATTGTTATTTTCTTTTCATTGACAGCATAAGTACAGGAATAATGTGTCATTTTTTGGAGTTAGAAATAATACACTGCTGTTTGTTCAATTTTTCTCTTGAATAAGGGCAGCAGCTGGGGACTGCTTCATTTTATTGTTAGAAAAAAAATGGTATTTCAATGGATTGTTAAATAGGGAGAGAGAATTGGGACTCAGAATAAGTAAAGAGGACAGTACTAGCATGATGAAGTATATGAGGGCCTTTCCCTCCACTCAGAAGGGATGTTTTTCATCCAGGCAGAGCAGTAGGAGAGTTTAATTCAGAACTGTGTGCTTTGTTTGTATCTGTTTGTGCATAATTGAGGTGTGGGTCTTCCTACTGTTATCTAAAATGCAGCTCAGCAGGCTTGCCCGGGACGCATTCGCTTGCCTGTTCAACTCATGATACAGAATGCAGTTATTTTGTTTAGTTTTACTACTCTGGTGGTGAGAATTTCTATGAGTGCTGGCACTAATGATTTTGACTGA
This sequence comes from Psittacula echo, assembly GCF_963264785.1. Lineage (NCBI taxonomy): Eukaryota > Metazoa > Chordata > Aves > Psittaciformes > Psittacidae > Psittacula > Psittacula echo. The sequence goes on along the minus strand of NC_137742.1, from coordinate 70,440,787 downwards.
TACAGAGCTTACGTAAGGGCTTCTCTGTCTAGCCATAACAAATAAATCTGAAGTGTTCACTGACCAAAATACTAAGTGTTCCTCAGTGTTTTCTTAAACAATGTAAGCATATTAAAATTAATGCGTTAAATTGGTGGTTAAAACTCATTAACTCCCATTTATAGCCAGTACTCCCAGGTGCATATTCTGTGTTACAGCGTAAATGCTAGGAAAAATGTCTTGTAGAGCTATTAACTGATTTAGGATGCAATTGGTAAATAAATAGGTGAAAACAATTTATCTAGTTCGAATGCTTTGTATAAGTCGATTTCTTATGTTTTTATATTTGAGAAGTTTCTGGTTTTAAAAAGAAATGGTTCATTTTGAATTGTTATTAATAACACTTGAGATGTGTGAGAAAGAGTTGGTTAGTATGACGCTGGAAAAATGGAAGGCAACTGAAAAATATTAAATGGTTTTATGGATATTTCCGTAATATTTTGCTTTTTATATGTTAATTTTTTAGGTGATAAAAACAAGGTGATCACTATGTCATTTTTGTAAATGTAAAAGCCTTGATTTTGCTTGTTGACAGAAATACATAATTTAGATACAGAAATAGAAATCATTGTTTATCATGCTTTTCATGTAAAAGTAAACTAAAAATAAGCTGTCAGAGTAACATTTTTCTTCAATATTTTTCCAAAGTTCTTTGATGTAATTTCAACGACTGAGAAACCGCTGGCTGAGCAAGACTGGTATCATGGCGCAATTCCAAGAATAGAAGCCCAGGAGCTGTTAAAACAGCAAGGAGACTTCTTGGTGCGAGAGAGCCACGGGAAACCTGGTGAATATGTCCTTTCTGTGTTTTCAGATGGACAACGGAGACACTTTATCATACAATATGCTGATGTACGTCTCTGACATAGTACTGGATATTTTAAATGTTAGGAAATTTGTAATTTCAGCTAAGCAGTGTAACCTATGCATAATTTACTATAGCAAATGGCTTTAGCCTTTATACGAAAATATGAAAGCCCTTGGAAATCTTTCCATCAATGCTGAAATCGGGGGAGGGGAAAGATAATTTTGGGAAACAAAATTATGAAATATGAGGTTATTCAACATCTTTTATCTTACTTTGAAAAGTAAATGTTTTGAAATCCAGAATTTGTTATTACTAATTTATGCATGTACATTTATTTTTAAACCCATTTTTTTACTTGGTACTTATTAGGCTACTTTTAATTCAGACTGTAAAGATTCCATTGAAAATTGCAAACCTGCACAGAGGAGAAAGTAATCTGTGTTGATTTCTGTGTGGCTGGGAATTGAAACTGTTACATTAGAGGCACTTCTGTTCTTTTTAGCCCTATGGATATTGTTCAGCATTACAAAAACTTGTGGACTCATATGCTTCTAAGGACCAGAATTTATTTCCTTGTTTCTCTAACTTAGGAAAAATTGTCCATTTTAAACAGTGTTTTAATTCTTATATGCCTTTATGCAAATTTATTTCTTCTTACTCTTCTTAAGGCATTACTTGTGTTTTTTAATGTATTATTTGCTTTACGTTACAGAATTTCAAACTTATTCAAAATATGACAGTTCTTATAACATCAGTAGAAATTCTTCTTGAAGTATGACATATCAGCAAATCATTCTCAGTTTTGATTCAGTAATGCTACCAGAACATATTTCAGTCTCTTGGAAATAAAGTCTCCTCTATACAGGAAAAACCCCACAAATTTAATCATATAACAGGAATTACAAAGGGGGATTTACTTGTCAAAATCCCCAGCTGATGCAGCATGCCTGTGTGAAGTCAATATTGTGTACCTGTTTGTTTTTTTTAATGAGAGGCAGTGATATTTTTAAAGATTCACAGAAGCTGGGAGGCTTTGCTTACAGAAGCCAATTATATATCAATCATTATGGGCCCTAACCCCAACCCGAGCCCTAACCCGGTCCCGCTGGAGTTTTAATTAATTTTCACCTAGAGTTTTCCTTATAGAAGTGAACCTTTACACAAAGTCAGGGTTGATTTTATTTTGATTTTACGACCTGAAAGCATTTTGACGTGGCAGGATACGGAATGAGAAAATAGGAGCAATTAAATTACCTGTACCTAGACAAGGTGCTTGGGTCTCTCTGATACCGACACTGCAGAAATAAATGCACATTATATACTTAGTGTGGCTGGAACAGTTTTGTGTAAAATACATGACAAGTAGATCTTCATAGAAATGTAGACTGGACTTCCTAGTCAGTTAAAATAGAGGATTTTGTTTAATAAGTATTACTTTGAGGCTTGCCTGTAAGATGACTCATTTTTGTATTAGAATTTTCCACCAAAAAAAAAAGCTGTCTTTATTTCCATAATTTCACTACTTTCTCTTAGGAATGACATTTGAAATGTAAGACTGATGCTGTTTAATATTGCATAGCTTGGATGGTCTAAACATCATCAGGTCACTCAATTTTTCTGCTTTTAAGTTAAGTAGTAGCGGACTACGTTCATCTGCTCTTGGGATGCATTTGTGTCAGATTTCCTTGACAATCATAGAAGTTAAAACCTTTTTCTTAAAGAAATGCAGGACTCCTTATGTACTCCTATGGAATGAATTTTGTGCATTTATTGTGGCAAAAAAAAAGCATTAATTGTAGAAAGAGTAAAGCTTATTAAGCTCTAAAAAGTGTTTAAATGGTGGGATTGTTATGGTCACATAGCAAGAGGGATTGTATTAATGAGCATTTTGGTAGGGAGGTTTGAGTAGAGCTTAGTGCAAGGGATTTGTTTGTTAGCATTGATATGAACAGTGTGGAATCGGGTCTCTGTGTAAAATCGCACTCTTGGATCACTGACGAGTCCCCGTATGGAGACCAAACTTGGTGTCCAAAAGTATTCTCTCTCTATTATTTTGAAGTCTAATGTTAATACAACTATGTGTGTGATAAATGACTTTAGCGTTCAGCTTTAAGCACCAAAATTCACTGTTTTCATTCAAGGCAGCTGTTGTTTCTTGAATCTGTGCTATATCCAAATATTAGTGATCTTAGTAAGACATTCAGAAGAATGAAATAAATATTTCTGTGCTATTTTTTTCACCATCAAGAGTGTGGGCAAAGATAAGCAATGACATCAATTTTTCTCCTTAAAACCTGAAAAAATTATATGTCATAGCAGTCTTTGCCAAGAAAATGTTACATGCATCTAAGAAAGTAGTAAGGATTTAACTGTTTCCATTGTGTTTAATTATATATATAAAAAAATAAATTTATGAAGTGAGGGAGGGAATTCTGTCTTGCCTAACTTCTCTGTGAATTCTGTGCAGAGCGTGCTCTTTTTTTCTTAGCTGCTGTAGATTCTTCTGGTCTATACTGCTTATTAAAGACCAATCATGCATCTTGTGCTCTGTGCTAGGGATTTATTAATTTTATCAAACATCGTAAATGCAGTGAGATCAAAGTTAGATAATGTTTCTCATCTCCTGTTTATTTTATTGCCTGATGCTTAGTTTTTAGTTTGTTATCTGTAATTCTTAGAATTTTAAGTAATTAGGAAGTTGGGGGTTTTTTTGTAGTTTAGAATATCTTTTTTTTCACTCTGTCAGGGCTTCAACTGTCCTAAATATTTAAATTATGAGTTAAAAAAAATAGTTATCACCTTGCCTTAAATGAGTGATGCAGTAATTTTGCATTTACTAATTTATCATCTTCTTAACTATCATTCCATTTAATTCAGTAGAAATGCTATTAAGTAGATCAGAAAAAGAATCTAGCTCTGTGAAAGCAAATATTTCTTTATTTTCTTACTAGTGAGGGGAGCTCAGTCATACGCTTTTGCAGTTTCTTGTTCAAAATATTGCTTGTAGAGAAACAATTATTTCCTTTTACCTCCTTACAGAATCAGTATCGTTTTGAAGGAACTGGATTTCCAACTATTCCTCAGCTCATAGAACATCATTACACAACAAAGCAAGTTATTACAAAGAAATCCGGTGTTGTTCTGCTGAATCCTGTTGTTAAGGTATTGCATATATTCCAAGAACTCTGTTTAATTGAAAAGAATTTGGAGAGGATGTTTGTATTGTTATTTAAATTATGTTTCTGTGCAACTTCTTGGAAGGTATTTCAGTTCTTGCTCATTTTGTGACCGAGCTTTTCAACCTTCTCTCCTCCATGCAAAACATTTCTTTAAAATAGTGCTCCATCCTGATTCTTGTAGTAAATCTTTACTGTCTTGAAAGAATGGCATTCAGCATCTGACAAAATATTTTGGTTTTTGTTTTCCATTTGGATTTAATTTCCAAGAATTGAAAGTAGTAGTTCATTGCCCATAAATTTGTGATGAAGAAATTTTTTTGTTAAATTGGAGTTCTTTAACTGGTAAAGTTCTCATGAAATTTGGAATTTATGGCAACTCTTTTGTCTCTATTTTATGTGTCAGAAGTTATACAGACACAGAGAAAGGTACTGTCATTCCATTGCAGAAAGTCTTTCAGAAGGGAAATTAAAGGGATGAAAATATTAAAGTATATCACTGTTTAGAAAGCTTAAGAGACTCCTTGTCTTCCTCCAGTAGTTTTGTAGTTGCTATCAACTTAATTGATGTTTCATTCATAAGCAAACTCTTTTCCACTTTAATCTTTGCATTTTAACTACGAGTAAGCCATTTGTTCTTGATTTTTTTTTTCTAAGACTGGTTTTAAGCATGTGTAAAGCACCTTCTGTGTGTACAGAATTTCAGGAAGCATAACAATTTATATTTCAGAGTTAGTTTCCTACCCCAATATTCTAGTCATTTTTCCCTAATAATCCTAAAAAATTAAAGCATATTCCATTCTCAAAAATGTTGTGGTTTTTTTTAACACTTACGTATGCTTACGAAATTATATGATTTTAAAATTTAAAGAGTGGGGCTTTGTAAATACACATTTTTGGCTAATGTCTTGGTAATTACCAACTTGGCACTTTATTGAACGTAAAATACTGCTTAAATTCATTGTGGAACATATGAGAAAATGTCAGATGTTATTTTGATGCATGAATAAGTTGTATTTTGGTACAAACTGTTTAAGCCACAAATAAAGGGCTATCAAACTGAAAATACCTTTTTGTACCTATTTGCAAATTCTGGTCTTCTATAATACAATACTTGATTTAAATGTTTAAGGACTTTTCTGTTTCCTGTTACTGTGAAAGCAGGCCTATTTTAGCAAATGTAAAACTGTAGTGCAGTATGTTACTACATAATAAATGATATCAGAACTTAGTTATTCTCTGTTAAGGTCAAATAGGAAAACATCATCTGGAAAACATCATCTCTTCATTCTCTGTTATTTACATGGAAGACAAGGAGTCTCAGTATTCCTAACATTTTATTTTTGTTTTGTTGTAAATTTTTTTATAAAGTCAAGTTTCAATTTATGCACTGTTTTATGTAACTATTTATTGGCAAAAAATTTTTCCAGTACCTATACTATGGAGAAATATGGTCCCAAATCAGTTTCCTGATCATTTCTCCATGACTGTACTTGATCTCATGGCCTTTGAGATATAAATGTACAAACAGATCATTTGAATACCTCAGTGATAACCATGCAGACATGCGACTGTGTGGTGAGTCTTTCCATGAACCCATACCACTACATTGTGTCATAATCTCCTTACAAAGAGATGGAGGACAACTTTTAAGGCAGGGTTTTCTACTGTCGCAGTTTTTGGTTTTGGTTGGTTTGGTTTTTTGTTGGGGTGTATGTGTGTGTGTGATTTTGTTCTGGTTTCTTTGTTTTTGCTTGGTTTTTTTCCTTTTTAATTATTTTTATTTTTAGGGGGAAAATGAAGCGGACTTCTCCTCTCTATACTTGTTGAATTAGTCTTAACTAAAATTAGTGGAAATACTAGTATTTCCTCTAGAATCATGCTAGTTTTATGACCAGTTGGTAGTAGATTTGAGCTGCAGTGCAAGTACTTTTGGCTATTCAGGTTTCCTGAAGTGCTGCAAGTAATCCATAAAATCCAGTCACACAGGCTCCATTTATTTTTTTCATATGACTTATTTAGTGCTGATTTGCATCAGTCTTAATATGCAGAAGTATTTCCTTTAGGGTTAATGAACATTTCAGTTTGCATTCTGATAGGTTATACGAAGTAATGGAAAGGATGTCCATGGTAGCACTGACTGCTAGTGTTGAGAAGAGTATTGGGTGACATGAAACTTTACTGTATAGATTTTTTGTACTACGTTATGTAATTTATATATTTTATATATTGTATATAGGTTTTCAAGAATATATGAAATATGATCTGAGTGTCTAATATGTGCCTATACTTTGTGTAAGCTAAAACCAGTGTATAGTGTACGTACTGCTTCATGACCAGTAACTTGAACCAAAGAAGACAGTATTGAAAGAGTGTTAGCTGGATGATTTAAATTGCTTTACAGCAGCTGTTGTTAAAAAAAAAAACCCAACAAAACAACAAACACCCCCCCCCCAAAGAAAAAAAAACCCAAACAAACAAAAAAAAACCAAACCCAACTAAATTATTTTGTTTTGTAATACCTTTTGGTATGAGCTATGATGTTATGATGATTTTAGCTGTCCCATCTGATAAAAACTAGTTGTTGGAAAAAGTATTTCAGAACTAAGACAAAGAGTGTTGTGAGCTTTCCTTTTTAAATTGCATGGAGCTCTGGCTTTTATATATAGGGCAAGTGGAGACATTTTAAATTGCATTCAGAAATAGCATATGCACTCTGACACCTAGTGTTGCAGGTATTTTAGGCATCATATGCTATTACCAGAATATTTTTGATCATTTCCTTAAAATTCATTTGACATCTGCAAAATCTTCAAGACTGTGTTTTCTTTGTACTATAGCTGCAAAGCAGTCTTTGACATTCTGTGCAGTCTTTAATCTTCTTATGCAAACTGTTGTCTCTGTAACAACCTACTTAGGAAATGAAAGTTAAATATGACAGAACTTCACAGAAAAAAATGTATGCTTTGCAATTTGTTTTTGCAGTCCTGATTCCCAGTCATTCATCCTTCTTTACCATATTAGTGAAATTAATGTTCACTTTCTGAGACGTTGCATTTGAAAGGAACAATCTTAATTGTATCACAAAAGGCTTGTCCCACATCTCATTTCATGTAGACCAAATCTGTCTGCTTGGAATTTTAATGATACTGTAATAATAGAATTTAAATTAGAAAAACTGAAGGTGTTAAAAACATATCTGCAAGTGATTTCTTTAATGAAAAAGTCTCTCATATTTATTTATAATCTTTTAGAAAAAATGTATGTTAGGTTCTTCAGTTGATTATTGGTGAGGTGACTGATATGTAAACTCCTTGAATAACCTCAGTGCACACCCAAGGACATTATTAAAATAAATGCTATTTTAACCATATTAAATAGATTTTAACTTTCTAACATCCTTGACATAATTTTGAGAAGGTTTTGAAATTTTCTAAAATACATTTTTTTACATCTAAGAAATCTAAGTTGTGAATATGCTTCAGTTTAACTACTAGAAAAGGGAATCATCAAAGAAATAAGGAATGCTATGTTTATTTGAGTATATGTGCATTAATGTTTTCACTTGGATCAGAAATACGCTTTTGAAGCAAATCTGCCCATGCCACTTAGGATGCTTTGCTTCCATCATTGAGCAGTCTCCAAGGATTCAAACATTCAGCTGAAAATAAAAGGAAAGGTGCACATCTGCTTATGGGAGGCTGTTGGGTCTTCAGAAGCAGGAGACATCTAGTTTGAAATAATGTTTTTCCCCCAGATGCACATTTCAGGTCCTCAGCACCATTTCACTTGACAGATCTGCTATTGTCAAGATCACTAGTGCCAACGAAGTCCTAGTCTTTGGATCCTTCGAAAAGGATCCAAGATCCAAGAAAATGGTATATTTGAAAAATCATGGCAGTCAGGGAAAGTTCCCAATGACTGGGAAAAGGGAAATTTTCAAAAACAGGAAAATGGAAGACCCGGGAAACTACAGACCAGTCAGTCTCACTTTGTACCTGGTAAAATCTTGGAGCAGATTCTCCTGGAAAGCATGCTGAGGCACATGAAAAACAACAAGGCGATTGGTGACAGCCAGCATGGCTTCACTAAGGGCAAATCCTGCCTGACCAATTTGGTTGCCTTCTGTGAGGGGTCTACGAAACTGATGGACAGGGGCAGAGCAGTAGACATCATCTATCTGGACTTGTGCAAAGCCTTTGACACTGTCTTACACAACATCCTTGTCTCTAAATTGGAGAGACATCAATTTGATGGGTAAACCACGCGGTGGATAAAGAACTGGCTGGATAGCCACACGCAGACTTGTGATCAACAGCTAGTGTCCAACTGGAGATGGGTAACGAGTGGTGTCCCTCAGGGATCAGTGCTGGGACTGATCTTGTTCGATATCTTTATTGGCAACATGGACAGAGGGATTGATGCATCCTCCACAAGTTTGCTGATGACACTAGGCTTTGTGGTCTGGTTGATACCTGGAGGGAAGGGATGGGATTCAGAGGGACCTTAACGTGCTTGAGAGGTAGCACAGTGCCAGCCTCATGAAGTTCAACCAAGTCAAGTGCAAGGTCCACACCTGGGTCAGAACAATCCCAGGCACAGCTACAGGTTGAGCAGAGAAGAGATTCAGAGCAGCCCTGCGGGGAAGGACTTGAGGGTGTTGGCTGATGAGAAAATGAACATGAGCCAGCTTCAGTGTGTGCTCGCAGCCCAGAAACCAACCGTGTGCTGGGCTGCATCAAAAGGAGCGTGACCAGCAGGTCAAAGGAGGTGATCCTGCCCCTCTACTCTGCTCTCATGAGACCTCAGTTGGAGTATTGTGTGCAGTTCTGGTGTCCTCAACATAAGGACATGGAACTGTTGGAGCAAGTGCAGAGAAGGGGAATGAGGATGATCATGGGACTGGAGCACCTCCCATATGAAGATAGGCTGAGAAAGTTGGGGCTGTTGAGCCTGGAGAAGAGAAAGCTGCGTGGAGACCTCGTAGCAGGCTTCCAGTATCTGAAGGGGGCCTGTAAGAATGCTGGGGAGGGACTCTTCCTTGGGGACTGTAGCAATAGCAGAAGGGATAACGGGTTCAAATTGAAACAGGGGAAGTTCAGGATAGATGTAAGGAATTAGTTCTTTACTGTGAGGGTGGTGAGGCACCGGAACAGGTTGCCCTAGGAAGTGGTAAATGCTCCATCCCTGTCAGTGTTCAAGGACAGAGCCTTGGGCAACATGGTCTATGGTGAGGTGCCCCACCTATGTCAGGGGTTAGAACTAGATGATCTTAAGGTCCTTTCCAGCCCAAACCATTCTATATGTGATCCTCTGTAGTAAATTCAGATTCTGAGCTGATGGAAAAAAAACCTTGTCAGATAATTAGGCCATATATATATTTACAGTAACTTTCATTTTAAAACTGATTCCATTTTGATGTGACAAAAAAGCCTGGAATACAGGCTCAGCATTTTCTGTACATGGGAAAATGATGAACCAGTTAATGCTTAGTGAGATGAATGAAAAGTGTTAAAAAAAAAAAAAGAAAAAAGTGATTTGTTATAGTGGTTCTAATATTGATGAATAAGTTTGCAAATGATGTAAGAATTCTGTGAACCTGATGCTCTCTTGCCAGAGTATGTTAATGTTAGACATGGAAAGAAATTATGCAGAAATATACATTTAATGGAGAGCAGTGCTTTCATGAAAATGGACTCATAAAAATCTGACATGATGCTAATTTTTCAGTCACTGAACCAATTTGAGTAGTTTGCATTTAGAAGTCTTTGAGCTTAGCTTTCAAAGATGAACAGCATGAAGTGTATCTGGTCCATGTTTCAGCTTCTTAGTAGTACCATAGAAGTAATACTGGCTCCTTTAACATTTAGTTAGCATACACTTATCCATGCAAAGCTAAACAGAAGTTGTTTTCCTGCGTTTTGCTTCTCTTTAGTGTTGATTGGCTTTACGGGGGTTTGGTTTGGTTTTGCTTTATTTTGAAAAACAAGCTGAAGTTTGCTGAAGCAAAGAGACTTACCAAAGAGACTTTCAAGTTTATCACAAAGTCATCCTGTTAGAAATTCTTGTCTTGTGACAGGAAAGGGAAAAAGCTGCAGTAATGGTGTGCCTTTTGGGAATATCATCTTGCATTTGTTTGATCTGAGGACAGCTCTTTAGGGGGTATAAATCTCAGCTGGAAAGTGAGAAGCAGGCTGTAGCAGTGAGCAATTCAGTTATTGCAGTTTTACCCATGCTAGGTTTGTAGCTTGAATTACAAGGTTTGTAGCTTGATTTACAAGCGTGGTACCCATGCATCTGACCAGGCTTGTAGCAATGCCGAGAAGCACCTGGTGGTTATGGTCAATGTGTGTTGATTTTTGGCCCAAAACTCTAATTCTCATTAAGTCTGACACATGCATTTTTAAATGTTAAAATAGATCTTTTCTCTAAGAAAAATGAAACCACAGTCCGAAGTGAGGATTTATAGTAAGTAAAAGATGTACTTATAGAAAATTACTGTATCTATTGCATAAGAACAAAATGAATCTTTTGCCACTTATTTGTCATTCAGTATTATGATGATCATGCAGAAGGCTTTTGATTCATATGTCAAGAAAATTGGTAGTATGTTTTTTTAGGACAATTTGGCCAGATTTTCAGTACTTTTTTAAGTTTAGTTCTGGAATCTGAATAGGAGGCTGCAGCTATTGGTATTTGATAACAGAGTTTCGTATCTTAATACTAGAGATGGATTTCAGTTATGTTCCTATTTTTACTGAACATAGATGTGTTACAGGATTTCCTTTTAAGGCTTTTTAGCAGAGAATGTTGCAATATTTCTGTCAGGTAACAATAAGAAGGCATCTTTCATAATGGTGGTCTGTACTTTCAAGGTATTGCATCCTAATGAGAAAAGGTAAAAAGGAGAGTAATTTTCTCATGCGAACAAAGTGCTAAACCAAGTGTATGTATAATTTCAGGTATCTTGACTACTTTTGAAATTTAGAGTATTTTTTCTCAAAAAATCTCTTAAAAATATGTTATAGTAACAGGCACATAAGGCTACCTGAACAAGGAGTAACAAAGTTGATTTATATCCAGTGATCGAAGTTTTCAGTAGCTTTTTTTTAAAGGCCATAGCATTGAAAATCTGCACTACTGAATGTTTCTGATTCAGCCTTGTCTGTATGGTATTTCTTTCTGTGTTCAGGTTTAGAATAAAATTGGAAGATAACACTTCTAAGGGTGCACCTGCAGGGAGGGTACAAAAAGGATAGAGCCAGGGTCTTTGCCTTCCTCTCTTTTTGAATCATAAGGAATGTTTAAATGGGAAACTATGTTATCACACAGTTTTGTTTGCCTTTGAGCATACAGAAGATTCTCACTATTTTGGAGGGCATATCTGATAAAGGGCAGATAATTTCTCTGTTTGCATATATTTGATTGACAGGTGATTCAAAGTACTTCGGTTTGGGGGCTGGATTTACTGTATTAGGTAGAGAGGAATGCTACAAGTTTCTTTAATGTGTTTGAAATATGATGGTTTTGACATAAACTTGACTTTCCTTTTCCTGTGCTTAAGGATTTCACCAGGTTCCTTCTCAGGGTTTCTTTCTTCTTATATTTTATTTCCTGTATTTTTTCCTGAAAGATCCGTAGCATCTTTCTAGTCCTTTGATGAATAAGAGAGTATAAACTTAAGGAAATAGTGCACATCCTTCAACTAAAAAACTGAAGAAAACTGGGTTTGCATGTTACTTCTACAGTAATTTTGTCTATTGATCTTCAAGAAAGAATGCTCAAAGAAAAGCTGTGCAGTCAGTCTGTCACTTCTGCAGCTTATACACTGAATAGTAGCTTTTGCAAATCTTAATTCTACCCTCTAGATTTATGGTGACTTAGAATTTGATTTAGCAGAAAGGTTGAACTACACAGTGGTTTTTTTATGGAACAATAACAGGTCAGATGAAATAGTGCTTTTTTCCAAGGAGGTAAACCTATTTGCACTATTATTCTGTTTTACAGCTCACATTGAGTTTCATCAGTGTGGCTTAATACAGTGCTGATAATAACGCAAAACAGCTTCTATAATAATTTTTACAGCTCATGAATCTTTATTCTGAAACAGTTTTAAAGAAGTTGTCTGCAGGGTTTTTTAAAAACCCCTTTTGTAAAACTCACTTGTTCTTATGAAAAATCTATCCACTAGCTACCTTATTTCTGTACTTAATCTGAAGGACTTGAAACGCATAGTTTATGATTCATGAAATTGATACGCACATTAGATATACTGGCATAAGTGGTGTCAAAAATAGTACTTCTCTAAGAAAATAATTTCTCATTTCCATATTTTTAGGCCTTATCCACATGTACACAACTGTTACTCATTTTCTGTTTTTCGTCTGATTCATCAAGTTCTGTTAAGTGGTATCCAAATGTGATAAAAAATTATCTATGATTATTATTTTCATATCCATTAAAAAGAGTCTTACTCTAATTATCATTAATACTCAAAATGAAAGATTGACTTTTTCTTTTTTTTTTTTTTGTGGAAAAATACCTCTTGGCTGCAGTAATTCATAGTTTTGATATTTTCTATGTCATTTGGAAGAAGGAGAGCAAATATTACTTTTCAAAATATTTTTCTGAATGCATTTTTTCTGTGTACAGCATGGAGAAATGAGCATAATGCATGTTTATGCACTGTACTTGTGAGAGGCTGACACTATAATTCTATTTTTATTATTTTTTTAGAGTAATAGTAATGATTAATTTACTGGGGTGAGGGAAAAGGGAGGGATATTTAGGCTTTTGCTAAATTCTCCATGCTGTGTTCAGGTAGATTCTTAGGTTGGGAAGTCTTATGTTTTCAGTTCTTTTAAAGCAGTATGTTTTCCTTTTCCTTCAGCCATTTTGGGGTTCTCCAAGTCAGTTAAGTTTTCCAGTTTCGAGAGGTCTTTAGCCTTTTCTGCTTTTATTACTCCTACTGTTACGATTAAAAGTGGTGGCAGAATTTGCTGTAGATACTGCCTTCATTAGCATGATGGCATCCAGCTTTATTATTTTAATGTGGTCTGAAGTAGCTAGAGTAAATAATGTGACAGCATGAAATAAGTAAATGAAGTGATGATAACATTGAGTTCTTATTTATTCGTACTGTGATGGAACCTTATCAGGATTTGCTCACTCTTCCTCTTTCACAAATCTTGCTTTGGCTTCTGGGTAAGAATCTTGGTTTTGTTTGATGACACTCTGAAACTGAATATAAGCACAGGTGGCATTTTTTTTTTTTTTTATCCCTTTTTCTCTGTCCTATTAAAAACGTTAAGATTTTAAAGTGTTTAAGCTGAGGCTCATAAATTCACATCTAATTCCCTAAATGTCTGTTTTAAAGATGCTTAGTATGTAATTGCGTTAATGCTCGTTGTTAATTTGAAAAAGTACCATTTTAGAGTACTTGATGATTGAAATTGTTACCAAAAATTATAGAAAAATAGTGCTAGGGGAATGTGAACACTTAAGTATTTGTTCTGCGTTACGTTTTTCATCTCATTGAAAGCTGTTATAATTTACTACAATTGATTTATAAGACTGCTTCCTGGCATAATAATTTGTGAATTCTTTGATGCAGTTTCTACTAATGAAGGCAGATAGGCAGGAGGAAAACTACACTTCAGACTGAGCTTACCTGGAAGAAATTCAGGGCAATAGTGATAATGTTTCAGTCTCATAGCTCAGAAAAAGAAAAATGAGGTCATGTCTTGTACAGCCACCATCTGCTGTTCATACTTTGGCCTCAGTGGTGTTGCACACAACTCTAATACCTGCCTCTTCACTGAAGAAAGGACCAACTGATTCCCTTCTGACTGCTCAGCTCTTGAAACTCACCATAGTCCAGGAAGCCATGAGGCTTACTAACTAACATCTTATATTCAGAGAACTTTATTTTACAAGTAAAAAGAGAAATTTCTGATTATTTTTGAAGTATTCTTTTTCACAGTTGGAGGTTTATTTCTTTAATTACATATTAAATACCTTCAATATGATGACAGTTAGCTAGTACCTGAGCTTTGGGGAAGGGTAGCAGTGTCAAGGCTGATCAAGTTCTCCACTGTGTGGATTGCCTAGTTGACACCTTGTTTCTTATCATTTTGATAACAGATCTAGCAGTATCTTCAAAGGGAAGATGCAGATATAGGACTCCAAAGGTGTTACTAGTAAAAGGCTAGGTCAGTAAGGGTCTTGAGAGCATCCCCTCTCCTGGATGGGGCGTAGCATCAACAGGATGATGCAACTGAGGGCTGCTCCTTCCATGCTCAGCTGGGTGAAAGTCTGATGCAGAGCCAGACCCTGTCCTGTGGGAGCCACTTTTGGCTGAGACTCTGCTGCTCAGCTGAGCCCCAGCTCCTGCTGCCTCACAGCCCTGTGCCTGGTCATGTGCCCCATTCATCAGACCCTGGCCCTTGATGCCCAGATTGCTTCCGGACTGAGCCTGGCACTGCCTTGTCACTATGAACGTCCCCACCAGTCATGGGATGTGTCTGACTCTGGTTCCCCTCACTGGCCTTCACCCTCAGACTGACTCACAAGCTGACCTCCTGACTTGGCCCCAGACCTTCTTTATCACCCAGGATGTGGCTGATCTGAACTTGGGGCTGTCTACCCAGCCTGCCCTGCTCACTTGCTGATGGCAGTGGTGTGAGTGAGCCTCAGGGGTCCCCCATGGCTCCAGGGAGCAGCCAGCCCTCACAACACACTGGTGCTCTGCTGCTCAGGAAATCAGGAGGATGAATAATCAAGGAAAAGTAACACCATTAAACAAAATAGGTGTGAGGATGTGGCTTCAGAAGACAGTAATGCCTTTCCCAGCCAGGAGAGAAAGAATACCTTTGCCTAAAGCAGTCTCAGTAGGGTTCCTGCTCATCTTTAGGTCCCTCTCAGGAGGAAGGTGAAAGCCCACCTTGAGGCAGTTCCTTTCTATCCTTTAGGTATCTTGTAATTTCCCCGATATTCTTCCATAGAGAATCTCAAAACCTTGCTTATGCAAATAGCTCCTCATGTCTGATAAACGGTTATCTGCCAAGAGGCACTAGAGCTCTATCTGAGCTGAGCCAAGTTGGTTACTGTGCTTGGCTAAGAAGTTTGGCAGTCATGTAATTCACTTTCCCTTCATGGGGAAAGCTATAGGACATAAATAAACTAGAATGTGGTAAAGTCCTGTGTTTCTTAATTCCATTTGGAAATAAGATATATTATTAACATAAAAAACAAGCATCCTCAAGCACTAAATTCTGTAACCGGATATGTCTAAAGTGCTTTTATATGCTGTGGCCCAAAATTAACAATAGAAAAATCTGAACAAGCATGAGCTAAAGAGAGATTTATACTGGTCTTACAAGAAGGCGGCTGAGCAGTTTCCTTCTGGGAGGAATAGTAGTGCATTAATAGTCTCCAGAGTTCTGTCCTCTCTCATTCAGATTAGTTTATGATTAGGTATGGAAACATGGTGGGTTTGCTCTATTTGATGTAGAAGCAGCTCAATTGAAAAGAAAATTTCTGTGACTTAAATTGAGGGGCATTACAGTGTCTGTTTATCTATACCTACACTAAAGATTATTTTTTGTTTTACATTATTCTGTCACATTTCTAACTTTCAGTATCTTTTGTATGCATGATTAGTCTGTAGAGTAATAACATTTAACAATTGGAGAAATATTTACTTTTTATTCCCAGTCAGAATTAAGCACTTCCAGAAGATCATGAAATTTATGATCAGACAGGCAAAAAGTCGTGACTTTATTTCTGACTTTTTTTAATAATATGCTAGTATGCCTCCATTCCTTTGTGTGCTTAAAGGATTTATTTAATTACTGGAAGCTGTCAAAAATATTGAATGATGACATATTCAACTCAGTGCAATTTGAACACACTTAGTGAGACAACATACTTGTAGAAAGAATCTTTTCTTTGTTAGTGTCCACCCTGCAGTGCTGTTCATTAATTGAAGATAAATCTGAACCAGTGACACTTTGTTTTGAAACAGTATTGTTGTGGTTTAAATCCAGCTGCAAATCAGAACCACACAGTTTCTGTCTCACTCCCCCCCTTCTCCCCTCCCCACCCCCCACTCCTGGAGGGATGGGGAGGAGAATCAAAAGAATGTAACTCCCACGGGTTGAGATAAGAACAGTCCAGTAACTAAGGTGTAACACAAATCACTACTGCTACCACCAATAGTAATGATAAAGGAAATAACAAGGGAAGAGAATACAACCACTCACCACCCGCTGACCGATACCCAGCCCAGCCCAAGCAGCGATCTGCCCCTCTGAGTAACTCCCTCCAGTTTATATACTGGGCATGATGTGCTGTGGTATGGAATACCCCTTTGGCTAGTTCAGGTCAGGTGTCCTGCCTCTGCTTCCTCCCAGCTTCCCCTCCTCCCTGGCAGAGCATGAGACTCAGAAAGTCCTTGTTCAGAGTAAACATTACTAAGCAGAAAAACATCGGTGTTACCAGAGCTGTTCCCAGGCTGGAAGTCAAAACCACAGGACTGCACCAGCTACTAAGAAGGAGAAAAATGACTGCTACTGCTGAACCCAGGACAGATATTTAAAGGGATATGCAACACACTGCAAGTTAGAAAATCAGGTTTGTTTCTTGACAGATGAGTTTGGTTTTGGACAAGTGCCAGAATTATACACTGGTGTCCTGGGTTCAGCAGCAGCAGTCATTTTTTCTCCTTGTTAGTAGCTGGTGCAGCGCTGTGGTTTTGACTTTCGGCCTGGGAATAATACTGATAAAGCCGATGTTTTCAGTTGCTGGTCAGAATGTTTACCCTGACCAAGGACTTTGTGAGTCTCACGCTCTGCCAGGGAGGAGGAGAAGCTGGGAGGAAGCAGGGACAGGACACCTGACCCAACCTATCCAGAGAGGTATTCCATACCACAGCACGTCATGCCCGGGATGTAACTGAGAGTTAGCTGGAAGGGTGGGATCACGGCGGGGTGGGGGGTGAGGTACTGGTCGGTGAGCAGTTGTATTCTCTTCCTTGTTATTTCCTTTATCGTTATTATTGTTGGTACCAGTAGTGATTTGTGTTATACCTTAGTTATTAAACTGTTCTTATCTCAACCCATGGGAGTTGCATTCTTTCGATTCTCCTCCCCGGCCCTCCAGGAGGGGGAAGAAAGGTGGGGGGGTATGTAGATTGTGTGGTTCTAATTTACGGCCTGGGCTTAAACCACGACAGTTCTTTTTGGCGCCCAATATGGGGCTTGAACAACAGATCTGACCGAGGCACAATGCTGATTTATTGGCTCTCAAAGTTGTTTCTCTTGATGTCACAGTTTCAGTATGCTGTAGCTTACTTAGAGCCGGTATTTGCTGTGTTAGTGTTTATCAAGTGTGGGCCTTGGGCTAAGGTTCTTGTTTCACTGTCCTTTATGGTAATGGCTTGTAATATGGGCGGGCTCCGGCAGCAGGGTGGAATGGACGTGGCCGTGGACTTGTACCTGGCCGTCCCGCTGCTCTTCACCGTCCTGGCCCTCGTCCTCTCCTCTGTCTTCGTGAGGCTGCGGGAAGCCGAGGGGGAGCAGCTCCAGGAGCCGGCGGCGGCTGAAGCGGCCCAGGAGAGCAGCCCCGGGGACCAAGCGGCGGCAGGAGCGGGGTCGGAGGCCGGCAGGGAGCGACTGCCAGTGGAGGAGGTTGGGGCGGACGAGGAAGGGAAGGAGGCGGCTGCTGAGCATTGGGAGGAGGCGGCAGAGGAGCTGAGCCCTGCGGCCGAGCCCAGCCCCGCGGCAGCTGAGAGCATCCCCCAGCAGCCGCCCGCTGAGCCCCGTGAGCCTGAGCCCCAGGAGGACGCAGGAGACCCCGCAGCATTTCCCAGCAAGGCAGAGGAGGAAGATCTGGACTCAGAAGAAGAGAAGCTGGTGATGAGAGAGCCGGCAAGCAGAGCAGCTACACCAGCCCCAGTGACAAGTACAGCAGCATCATTTGAGAGTTCTGAAGGGTTTGAATGGCCTTTGGGTACCCTTGAGACCTGCCTGCTGATTGTGATGGGGATCACCATGTTGGCACACACACAGGGTGTGTTCTACCCATGACCATTTTGTCTGATCTCAAAGGTTAAGCAGAGTCAGGTTTGGGTCTTGTCTGGGGTTAGACGACGATATAGGGGGACCAAGAGGTTTTCCCCAAGGCTGGACAGTCATGAGTGGCAGGGTGTGTGGGACAGTATGGGCGAGTATCTAGTCCACTGGGCCCCTCCAGTGCTTTGGAAGCGTCAGAGATGGAAGGCAGCTGTGTGGAGTCCCCAACAACAAGTTGCAGCAACTGCTGAAGGGGAGGGTGAATTATTTTCAGCCTGGTAGGCCCGTGACACTTCAGGCCATCAGGGCAGAGATGCAACATAGAGATGGACTCATGATCGAGGGGTGGACTTAGCAATGGACACTATTGCCCAGGTTATTCACGAGTGTGAACACTGCACACAGCCTCTCCTACTCTGAAAGACTGTTACAAGAGATGGAGCCCAACATCATGGACCGAATGGACTCAGCAGCTTTATAAGGATTGGTCCGTGCACTAGGATAAGAGTGCACTGAGGTGAGAGTGAGGGTATATGGAAAATGTGGGATCTGAGCATGACATGAATGGTATGGAATAAGGGGTGGATACTGCCCTGGGTTCAGCAGCAGCAGTCAGTTTTTCTCCTTAGTAGCTGGTGCAGTGCTGTGGTTTTGACTTTCGGCCTGGGAATAGTACTGATAAAGCCGATGTTTTCAGTTGCTGGTCAGAATGTTTACCCTGACCAAGGACTTTGTGAGTCTCATGCTCTGCAGGGAGGAGGGGAGGCCGGGAGGAAGCAGGGACAGGGCACTTGATCCAAACTAGCCAAAGAGGTATTCCATACCACAGCACGTCATGCCTGGGATGTAACTGAGAGTTAGCCGGAAGGGCTGGATCATGGTGGGGTGGGGAGTGAGGTACCAGTTGCTGAGCGGTTGTATTCTCTTCCTTGTTATTTCCTTTATCATTATTATTGGTGGTAGCAGTAGTGATTTGTGTTATACCTTAGTTATTAAACTGTTCTTATCTCAACCCATGGGAGTTGCATTCTTTTGATTCTCCTCCCCATCCCTCCAGGAGGGGGAAGAAAGGTGGGGGTGGAAGTAGACTGCGTGGTTCTAATTTACGGCCTGGGCTTAAACCACGACAACTGGTAATGATGTAGGTGACAACATCTCTTCTCTTAGATTTTTTCTTACTATCTGTTTAAGAAACTGCTTTGGTACAGTTTGGGGTTGTAGTAACCCAAAAGTGCCTGAAGATACTAGATAAAACTGCAATCATGCTACCTTTTTAACTTAATATTTCTACTTCAAATGCTTTCTTTAACTTTATTAATGCTATGGGACAGAGGGACTAACTGCAGCTTCAGAGTTGAATTCAGAAATGGACTTAGGGACTAAAATTGGAAGCGCTTCCTTACCATCCCAGAATATAGAACTCTGTGTTAGGTTTCCAGCCTCTCTTTTCACAGCATGAGGAGTCATGTACCTTAAAAGGAAATTACAGTCTTAGGAGAAAATTCAGGCTTAGCTAGTGCTAGGGCTTAGGCACTTCTGTCTGCATAGGAGTTACAGTGTGTAATCCCTATGCCCTGCAGCAGCTGGGTATCTCAGGTGAAGGTATCTCAAGTGAAACAGTTTACTTTGCAAATAGAAAACTACAATGTAGTATGAAAGCTGCCATCTTTTTATCCAGAAGCTCAATGTTAACGCTCAGACAAGGCTATATAAGATGCAGGGGAAGGAGAATTGTGTTTTGGTACTTCCCAGTGGGAAAAAAAAAGAAAGAAATACTGTATTCATAGTCCTTAAGGCTTTCACTAAATCTGAGAGAGAGAAACCAGGAGGGAGAAGCATAACACAAAAGCTTATGGATGAGGGGAAAGAAATGAGATAAGTAGGTAGGTAGGTAGGTAGGTATAAAGAAGGAGAAGGGAGGGAGGGAGGGAGGATGGAAGGAAGAAGGAGGAAGGAGGAAGGAAGGAAGAAAAAGGAAGGAAGGAAGAAGGAAGGAAGGAAGGAAGGAAGGAAGGGAAAGTTCTGGGTTACAGTTTCTGTTCCGTTAATTGTATCGAAGTATATACCTTCTGCTAATCTGATGCAGATCATCTGACAAATATTGCAAGTGTCAGGTTCCATTATAAATGTACAAGTTAAAAGGCTAAACAAATGATGAGAGGTGCGATCAAAAAGAGTACAACATGCTAAGGGTTGAATCCTTTTCCTGAGCTGTCTGCTTTTGAGATCTGTGCAAGTGATGCCTGGTGAGTAGTGAAAGAACAGTTCTGAAGAGATTCCATCTGGAAGTAGAAAGGATCACTGAAGCAGCACCTGCCTCCTTTTCAGTCTGCTGGCTCAGCCGTGTAGCCACAGGAGTGAGACATACGATAAATCTTCTGAATTTAAGATGCAGTTTATATACCTACAAAATTAATTCAAGATTTCTGTTCCTAGAAAGATCTCATAAACAGCAAACTCTCCATTTATGTACCACTGAGGTGAATATTCACCTGCTGATACTTTGTGAAACTGGTAGTAGCAGGGCTGCATAATTTGCATATGCTGATCATTAAAGATTTTTTCTAAACCAACAATGGCAGCTTCAGTTACAAAGATGATCAAACTTTGAACAATCCTTTGATTGTGAAAGCTCTGGCAGAACCGTGATAATGTAATGAACGGGTTATACTGGTATAGTAAGTGACTGAAAGTTTTCATAAAAAGTACAGGTAATGATTAATGTAGTGATACAGTGATAACAAATCCTTCCACAGATTGCTTGGTTCCAGTTTATGTTGCCATTTGCTTTGATTAGTCTTCTGAAGGGAAATCATCAGATTTTTTTCTCCATAAACAAGCCTTTAAAATGCCATGTTTTTAATATTTTCAAAAAGTACTTCACTGAAGTACTGTATCACTGGAATTAAGCAGTAAAAAATCCACTACATTTTAATTGTATAACTTTTTTGCTTTTCCATTTGCATCTCAATTTTAAAAGCCATTATGCTAATACCTCCAGGTAATCATTTTTGTGATTTTTTTCTTTACAGCTTTACTTGCAAGTTGTTTTCTTAAACTTGCATTTTACTGCTAAAGTGTGCACTTTGATGGCACTTGCTATCTGTTTGTAGTGTAACAGCTTCTGAATGAGGCATCCAATCAGCAAAAAAAAAAAAAAAAAAAATCTAGAAAATCTGCGGTGAATAGAACATGTATGATTTTTAGTAAAATCAAAAGGAGGAGATCAAGAAAATAGATTACTTATGATCTGATCAGTGAGGCAGTAGTTTTAATCAAGAATCTTGCCTGTAGGAGAAGGATCGTTTGATGCTGAAGATCCCTTTCAACCCAAACTGTTCGATGCATCTATGTTGGTAGGGTATTTCCTCACAGCAGGAGTAGGAGTGACAGAGTATGGATCCCATCACAGCATGGTGGTGTGGCATAGAAATTCATGTGATGGGGCTGACAGGAGTTGCATGCTGGAAGTGCGGGTAAGCAGAGGCATTCAGAAAGTCTCTAGAATGTGGACACTGAGGACAGCTTACAGGAGCAATGGTCTGTGTGATTTTGTGACATTATATGTAAGAAGAATTAAAAAACCACAGAAGTCACCATAACAATGACACCCCACACACGTTTTTGGTTTGGTTTTTTTTTTCTGCTGAATTCATGTCAGTCAAAAAATGTGGAGGATAGAAATAAGTAGCCACCTTCCCAGCAAGTGCAGCTGAAATCTTCTGTACTTGTTTAATGCTTTCAGTTGCCCAGAACATCTCTGGCTTATCTCATGAATAATTTCCTCCTTGCAAAAAGAGGGAGCCATCAGTCAGTACAAGCCTCCACCTTCGTTAGGAGTTGACAGCAGACTTCGCTGGTTGTATTCTCCTAGATCCACATACAAGAAAGATATGGACTATTAGAATGGGTCCAGAGGAGAGACAAAAAGTTATCAAAGGAGTGGAACATGTCTGCTACAAAGAGAGGCTGAGATAGTTGGGGTTGTTCAGCTTGGAGAAGGAAAGGCTCTGGGGAGATATCCATGCAGCTTTTTAGTATTTAAAGTTGACTTACAGGAAAGGCAGAGAGAGTCTTTTTGCTAGGGCCTCCAGTGACGGGACAAAGGGCAATTATTTTAAACTGATAAGAGAGTAGATTCAGGTTAGGTACAAGGAAGAAATTATTTATTGTGAGGGTGTTGAGACCCTGGAACAGATTACCCAGAGAATGGGTGGATGCCCCATCCTTGGAGGTGTTCAAGATCAAGTTGGATGGGGCTTTGAGCAACCTTATGTAGAGAAAGATGTCCCTGCCCATGGCAGGGGTGTTGGTCTAGATTATCTTTAAAGGTCCCTTCTAACGCAGAGCATTCTAGGATTTGATGGACTATTTACACACAGAAAGTTTTTCTCTGTCTTCAAATTACAGGCTTATTTAGGTTGGAAGGGTGTTCTTGAGATTCTCTCCTCCAGTCCCCCTGCTCAGGCAGGTTTAGCTACTGTGAGTTTCCCAGAACTTTGTCCAGTTGTGTTTTGATTGCTTTTTGATTTTGAGATGAAGACTCTGAAATCATTCTGGGTAACCTGTTCAGTGTTTGACCACCTTCACAGTAAATTCCTCATGATGAGAATTAATTTCCTGGTTTAATTAATGGGCATTAGTTTGTGCCCATTACCTCTTGCCCTGTTTCTAAGAACCACTCACTGAGAAGAGTCTGGCTCCCTTTTCTTCATTCCCTGACATTGGGTATTTATACACATTGCAGAGATCCTGTTTTGTACCAGGAGGTGCTGTTAATGATTCCAGTAGGAAAAGCACTCAGAGTCTGGAAGGTATAATTTAAAATACTGTCTGTTACAGCTAACATTGTAAGGAGAGAGTAAGATAGACAATCTTGCACCCGTTTAGACAGTGGGAGCCCCAGGTGGCATAGCACTGAATGGGCCACTAGTCCACATGCAGCGTGCTGGACAATCACGGCCTGTAGATTCTCACATTTTGGTTATTCAAGCTATAAGAGGATCTTCTTACAAGGAAGCAACTCTGTTCATTATTTTTACTGGTAAACAGACAGGATGTCCACATGAGAAATTCTTGGGGCACTTGTACATAAAAGTAAGGCCATGCAGGTGTTGTTATTGCTAGTACCCAGTGGATAGTACACCATTGCAATGTAGTGGCAAAGTTCCTCCTGCAGACAAGGGAGCTATGCAGCAGAGCGCGGGCCTGGGCTCACTCCAGTTAACTGCGGTGTGGATCACTAACACTGTGATATACATCCTGCCTTCTTCTGGTCAGGATCATATACTGGTCAGGATCATATAGTGATCCTGACCAGTATATGGACCTTCTTCTGGATCACTCCATGATCCAGAAAACTTTGTAATCTGTATTAAGTGTATTAAGTGTACTTCAAAGCCAGCATTTGGCTAGGTTTTATGTGAGTTTTAATGAAAAATGGTTTAATAAGTTGGCATACACTTGTTTAGATGTTTGCCTTTTTTGTTAGTAATAAAGAATGCTTAGGGCCTTACTGCTAACATGAGGAACAGTAATAGTGTTTGTGAGGTGATAAGTAGATGAGGTGCTAACAGAGAAGTAAAATGGAAAAATAGTAAATATGGGTAAGACTTAAAATATCCCGTTCTAACATTTTAGCTAAGTATTTATTAAATATTTCTGTGCAGCAAGAAGTTTGTAATTGGTTTTTATATGTCTTTGAGCTGTTGCTGATTATTTGTACTGTTGCTCATCAGCACTCAACAAATACTTTAACTGGCATTTGTTACGTTGTCTTTTCAAGTAGTTGCCTGTAATATTTCAAACTACCACAGAAGAGATACAAATATGTGTCTTGTTAATACATAGAAAAATCTGTTCTTCTTCATGTACATTGAGAAGAAAAATGTCGGGTTTTTTTAATCTACCATTTCATGTTACATTTCATGTTATATTTCATATACTAAAATGAAGTTTTTTTATATGATTTTGACTTGGGTATCTTATCTGATTTTGACCTGTTAAAAACAGGTGATAGGTATAATTTCCAAGGCTTGTATGAAAATTTGTATAGTGTTCTATCTGCATACATACTGTCTTGTTGTAGGCTTAATCTTCTGATAGAAATTTGCCATGTGGTATATTTCAATATTTTATTGTGTAGCAAGTCTTCTAAACTGTTTTATAACAGTTTAGATTTAAAACTTCCTGGCATGTTTTTGATTGAGCAGTCTGAATACAATGCTGCTTCTAGTGAAATGTATCTTATAGAAGGCCATACATATTTGCACAGACTGAAAAATCTTCTTCACATTTCTTTCTATAGGATAAGAAATGGGTTCTCAATCATGAAGATGTCACATTGGGAGAATTACTGGGTAAAGTAAGTAATCAAGGGAGCTAAATAACATTTAAATAAGTATATGTTAATCATTGAGCCATTTCCTGTTTTGCTATATCTTTTAAATTACTGTGATACATGATTTTATATAAAATCTTTTACTTTAATAGAAAAGACAGCATTGCACTTTATATAAGTCACATGTACTGGTAAAAGTTAGAATGTGTATGCTGAAAGTATTTAACTGGTGTACATATTTTTCTCAATTCGGGGGCTTTTAAGCTAACTAGATTTCTGTAAAGTACAATGTGACTGTTTTACTTTTTATAGTCTTAGAAAAATGTTGCGAAATATAAAAATTGCAAAACATATATGCATATGTATTCATGAAATTTCTGGGGGGTTGTATAAAATTTATATAATGAGATTAAATCAAAATTTGTTAAGACAAATATTGTATGATTTATTGCGTGTTAGGTAACTTCACAATCATTTATGTATAAAATTAATAATTGTATAATGTAGTTTATATCACAAATTCTGCTTCAGAGCTACAAGTCTTTAAAATCAGGTAAGCCTCATAACTCACTTAAATTTTTAGCATCTTTGCACCTGCAAAGATAGTCCCAAGTGTCACACTGGGCCAATGTTACAAAAGATTTCCCTAAAACTGAAAAATAAGCTTAAATGAAGAGAAAAATGAAAGCAATAATTGCTGCCTTACTTTGATACACACTAAAAGAATTGATAAACTATTCATGAAATGGGGGAGCTAAATACTATCAGAAAGTTCTGTTACCCAGGACAAAATCTCTTTGGCAGCCTAAGATTACGTAAAACTCTGTCTACTAGTAAACAGAATTTTGTCTGCATGTGACAGCTTCACATTCTTAAACAGAATAGTATCAAGGTAGAAAAATTAAGATGTTTCAGGCATTAAAGAAGCTTTGTCTTGCTAAAAAATAAATATGGATTAGTCTTGATGAGTACAGACAGTTAAAGGAATCTGAAAATTTAGTAAACTGAGTTTACATGTACACTGCGTATTTTTAGCACAAAGCATTTTTAACATTCAATAAAGACCCCTCAGTGCTTAAAAGCGATTATAGAAGGATATGTTTTTTAAAAAATACAGAAAAGGATACAAACTTTCTTGGAATGCAGTATAAATCTGTTATGCCTCCATCTGTAGATAGAGTCAAACTGGAAAAAGTAAGAATGACAGGACCATCAGCATCTGTATGATAAAAGTTGAACGACAGCCATTCACCATGGAAGTGAGAAATCTGAGGGTCTTTAAAATCTTGTGTGGCCTGGAAAACTTTAGGAGGAAAATCATGAAAGCTTAATGTGTGAGAGGACTCAAACTTCCGAAAACATGAAGATTTTCCTTCACCTTCAGAGTTAATGGTCTGTTTATTTGCTCAGTATTAATTCTATCATACATCACAAAATTAAAATTGTATGAAAGAAACATGCTATATTAAAAAATATATCTATAATTATAATTAAATATTTTGAATAAAGGAAAAAAAAAAACCAAGCAGCATTTTCAATACTTAAGCAGTCCTTGCCGACTACATCTGCCTTTACCCTAGGTTATACTAAATAATACTGGAAACCTGTGTTTAGGCCTATATTTCTTCCCTTGTTACTGGCAGTACATTACTATTTTCCATCCATGAGTTTTTGTGTCTTCTTGCTTTGGCAATACCATATTCAAATGCATGATGTAATGAAATCTTCATCACTCAGGAAAGAAAGGAAAACATTTCCAACAGAGCTTTGCTAGTTTTTGAAGTTACTTGCAGCCCCAGATACCAGGACACTCAAGTATAATTCATGTGGAAATTTATCAGATGCCTAATTTAAATTAAGTTGTACTTACTCTTTGGGAAATGCAAAACTTTACTAGAAGTATGAGATGTTTAATTTTGGGAGTTTTTTTTCTTCTCCTGGATTTTTTTCATTGATAGCAGTGTTTTGTCATATACCCCACAATTTCTTTCTTCCTTCTGTTTGTGTCCTAATTAATTATCCTTTTGTTTTTATTTAAGTAAATTTTACATCTGTTGGAGATTATTCTATGATCTATATTACTTCAGTTTTCTTCTATGAAAAAAACCCAACAACCAAAACCCAAACCAAAAAATTTACCCTTGGGGTATGTTGTTGAAAACCTGAAAATGATTATAAAAGGAGCTACTTCTAAAGTCTTCTCCAAATATATAGAGCAGTACTGAGCTTAGGTTTTAAAAAAAAAAATGTGAATCATGTAACTTTCTCAGGGCAGACATGACAAGATATTTTTTGAAGCGGCTTTAAGTTATTCAGTGGTGTCAGTTTTCTTATTTTGCATTTTTTTATTTCGTGTATATGTGAGAATGTATGCATTATTATAATGATATATTTTGTCTTAGTTTCACAGATCATCTTGTGGTCACTTACAGACTGCAAATTGAAAATTGTTTATAAAATATAGTAGTGTGGAAATGAAAGAGCACAGGAGTAAGAACAAGAAAAAACTGCACTATTGTCAGTGTCTGTTTACTTTAGAGGGTTTATGAGAGAATTGTAATTATGCAATTAATGTGGTTTTTTTTTCTTTAGCCATCAAGGTCAAAGTAGAACTCATACACTCTGCCCATATAATAGATGTCTGGACGTATAACTATGTCTGTGTGAATTGTATTGTGTTAGGGACAAATACTGGAAGAAAACCTCATTTGGCTTCATAAACACATTTCAAAGTTCTCTACCAGTTACATTAACTTTCTGCATTATTTTTGTGGACTTTTGTGAAGATTTTTTTTTCCTGATTTCAGGGTAATTTTGGTGAGGTGTATAAGGGAACATTAAAAGATAAAACTCCTGTTGCTGTAAAAACTTGTAAAGAAGATCTTCCTCAGGAATTGAAAATAAAATTTCTGTCAGAGGCCAGGTAGGTTCTCTAAATTTAATTGAAATTTATACTTGTTGTGGGGTGTGTTTTTTTCAAGTTTTATTGCTACCTGAATTTACAAAATCTGACCTTCAGAAAAATTCAAAGAAGCAGTAGTCAAACTTTTTCTTCCTTTCCCCTCAGTATATTCTGGAACTGTTTCCCTTGTAACTAAAGATACGCATTTTAGCATGTGAATGCAGTAGCATCTGCACTTGCTGAAGCTACCTCTTTGGCAAAGCAAGCTATGCCTATAAAACACAATTATGTTGTTTTAAGTGCTTCCATTTGGAACTTCTGAGATGTGTCATGAGCACATTTAATAAGATGATACCAGTCATAAATCATGCTTTACATGTGTGACTAGTAGAGCTGATCATATGTGGCGAGGTTACTGAATAGACCCCGTTTAGTAATTTTCTTTGTAAGAAGAGTTCACTCCAGTAGAGATATTTTATGTTGTGTCAGGCAGCATGTGATTGCATACTTATTTTTCAAATAATATTCATGCCACAATATGCTAAGTATTCTGAATGTAGCCTGATGTAGATACGTAAGTTCTGAGACCTCACAGTAAAGGGGTATGTTGAGATAATTTCACAATTTATTTAATTTAACTTTTTCACTTTTGCTGTGAAGGTTAATATATTTTCATTTTTACTCCCAAACTAGTATGATCAATATGGAAAAGTACAAGATACAATGTACATTTAGACAATGAAGATCAGCCACTGTATCTATTGAATAAATAGCTCAGAAGTTTGCAAGTGCCACTTGTTAAGCAGCCTGCTGCTAATGGAGTAGTGTTAGTCTGAAATAAAATTAAATGTATTGTTTCCCACTAGACATTTATGCACTAGGTAGGTTAGTATTTTACTCGAGAACCCAGAAATAAAAGAGTGAAAAAGATGTGTTTTACGTCAACAAATAGTAGAAAAAACATTTAAGTTACTAGGTCTCTGTGGAATTCTTCCTTGCCCTTCATTTCACTTATAAATCGTAGCATGCTGGTTTAGGCTGCAAATGTTATTAATAAAGTATTACTTGAGACAATGTAAATTTTAATTCCCAAAATTAAAATTGCTGTCCTGACATTCTTCTGAAACTTATTGTATTAATTAATCTCTGACAGTAAAAGTGGAATGAATGTGCTTTTGAAAAGTGCAGCAGGGAAATGTAGAGGCATGGAAATGCAGAGGCATGCTGAGCATGCTTTTTTGATGTAGCTCTGCTTCTGGTCCACCACTGAAATTCTGTTTAATTACAAGGGTTCTTGAGAAACTGTGAACCTGTGAGGCCATTATTCAGTAACATAGACAAATGTTATGTGGACAAATGGTAAACTTACAGTGTTCAATCTTTGATTTATTAGTGAATCAGTATGCCTTCCATTTCAAACAATGATGATTGATCTGTTACATTGATTTTTTTTTTCTTTATGATAATAATAATGACATGTTCCATTAAAATAATATTAAGGGTTTAAAATATTTTCCTATGTTATTCAATCAGTTTGTACAGTAAAATTAATAATGTAAAATAAAGTTAAAATTAATATAATAAACTTACTGTATGTTTTGCAGAATACTCAAACAGTATGATCATCCTAATATTGTAAAACTTATAGGAGTTTGCACACAACGACAGCCTATTTATATTGTTATGGAACTTGTTCCAGGTAATTTTTTCCCCTTTTTTTCAGCATATTTTCATAGGTATTTTTTCCATAATATAAAATGTATTGTTTCCTGTTTGCCTTTATTGCCATTCTTATGATTGATCTCAAAAGTCACCTCTCTTGCAAATCTTTGGAAATATTAGGTTCTGCTAGATTTGGAGTGGAGGGATCTCCACAAATCTGTTGTGAGTTTCTCTGTAGGCATTGAAGACAACAGAGTGCGCTGAAAGGGATCTCAGCTCTATCTTCATTTTCCTCCTGACAACATACTACATGGTTCTTCCTTTAACGATAGAGTTATGTAGTGAATGCTAAGATCCTTGTATTTAATGAAACTTCATGGTGGTGTAATGTTTCAATTTTAGTAGTCTAGATTTGGGTCATCTTTGGTAATATAAGATGGGGGTTTTCTTTATCAAAATGTTCAGGTTTTTTATGTTCAGTTTATGAACAGATTTTATCTTTGTAATCTTGAGTTCATGTTATTCAGGAATGGCTGGAGAGAATTTCAAGTGTTGGGATAACAGCTATTGAGCAATTTTATTTCTTGTTGGTTTTCTCAGCAGCTGAAAAATGTGTAAGCTTTTGTACTGCAACACTGTATTTGTTTTACATATCACTGGATTTGTCTTCAAAATTATGCAGCAAGCTATTTTAAGAACTCTTTCATTCAGGAAGACTTTGTTTGTTATTCTTGAGTACTGGCTTTAGTACAAGAGAATCTATTGGAATTTTCTGCCTTTAGTCAATTAGATTATATTAGAGTATTATATTTGTAAGCATGATTAACTTTATTAAAATGGAGACTAAAAGCAGTGTCCTGGGTTTCCAGGCATACCTTGGTAATTAGCTTCTCCAGACATCTCTGAAGATGAAAATAAATCCTGTTCTTTTATCACCTTTATCATTCTGGTTCAGGGTTTTCAGAGCCTGGGACAAACTATTGAAATATACTAATACAATTTGAGGAGGAATTAAGTGAAAACCTTTCTCTGATTCTTATGCCTATTTTGCAGTCCAAGTCTATCAAAAAATTCTTCTGTGTCCTGGCTTTGAATTTGTCAGAAACAACTTCTTAATTCTTATCCTGTTTTGCTGGTCTTCAAGTCCTCTGGATAGCTTCTGTGCTTGCCTGTCCACATAAACACTGTATTATGTTCAAGCCATTACACTTTTCCATGTTCTTCTACGCCTTTGCTAGCACACCATGAGACTGACCAAATCAGCTATGATAAGGACTCTGAAGAAACTGACAGAGGAAAGATAAGACACATCAGTTCAGAGAAGCAGTGATTCTGATTTTACTGGTTTTCTGTTTCCTAATAGCAAGTTTGGATGAGCTTTCCTCAAATAATAATTACTTGTGTTCTGATTTGGTATTTAATGCTGCCCTCTGAAGAACAGAATAGCAGTAGGCTTGTTGACTTGAACTCAACGAAACTTCCTCAGTATCTGCTTTGTCTGAGTTTTGTCTTAAATGTGTTTATGCTTGAAGGTGTTTAAGCAGTGACACTCTTTTTAATAACTAAAAATGGCATGGTTTAGCTTAGAATTGTATTCTGCAACTGTATGGCTGAGAATGCCTATAATTAATAAATGTCTGACAGTTTTTACTGTGAGGAAAAAATTAGAAACATCTCCATAAAATGTGGAATTCTTTTTGTGTTTTCTGTTCTGTTTAATGCTTGCACTTTTTCTACTGTTTTTATATCCTAAATACATGTCAACTATATACTTACTATACTATATCTTTATAGACTGCTATGGTGTGGCTCATTTGCAGCTAATTCTGCTTGTCATTCTGGATTCAGATTTCAGTTCATATTCTTAATTTGTTCAGGTACTAAAAATGTAATTCGAAACTTAGTACTATGTGTAGATAGGTGCTACTTAATAGAATGATTCTGTCATAAGCTATCTCTGCAAAGGAGTCTTTTTCCTTTGTTGAAAATGTGAATAGGTTTAAATACTATGCATCTGCATAAAGTCATCAATAAAAACAATAGAGATGGTGGCAGATGGATATTTATGCATCTGTGCACCCATTGTTACATGCAAAAAATAGCCCAGACGTTGCCAACAGAAAACAGACGTAAAGCAAATTGCCAAAGACAGTTGTCCTTTGTCTGTCCCTTTTCTTGGTGTGTGCGTTAACATAACAAGGGATGTGTCCTAAAGTAATAATCACATAAAAGAAATTTCATGATAAGTGATGTAGGAAGGAATAACTGAAATAGTAAATAGGGTAGCAGAGCATGTTTCAGATACATAGCAGAAGTGAAAAAGTAGATGAGAAATTATATATGTTAATGAAAAAGAACCATCAATTACTATTGTTACTTTTTGTTGGGCATACTGATCTCACAGTATATGTCCACCCTGTGCCAATCCATCATAGATTACTCCAGTACAGAAAGACTCAGTTATCTCTTTCTCAGTCCACCACCTGTACAGAAATGGGGGTAGTATCTCAATGTCATGTGTATGTGCTTTACATAAATTCTCTTTGAGGCATGCATATGTGGAAAAATACATCCCTTTTCCCTGTCATCGGATGTGTTGTTAGTGCCAGGCCTTTTCTCAGTCTTGTCCTGCAGGTCTTTCTGCAGGAACCTCTACAGGTGAGAAGGGGAGGAACAGAATGTGACATCTTTTCTTAGAGTAGGTTGGGATGAGGTTGCTCTGGTCCTTCTAGTTTCTCAGATAACATCTGTAGAAAGCAAGAGTTCTTTAAATTGAGCAGGGAGATGGTCTGGAAAGACGTAACTGTATTTTTATGATGATCCTGTTGTGATGACATGGACTTAGAATGCTTTATTGACTAGATTGAAGATACAGCAGTAGAAGTCCTAATAGCTATGCATGATTTTTATGTCAAGTTAAGAGAGTCTAGTAATCTGGTGAAAGACAATTTTTTCTGAAGAAAGAAATATATATATATACACACATTATCTATGTCATATATATAGTGCATATATATGGCATATATAACAAATACTTTAAGAACTATGTGTTTTACAGTTTCTAATAAAATATGCCCAATGACCATCACAAGATAAGCTTCTTTCTTACATTTTAAAGAATGTATATCAGGCAACATGCAATTTAATGTAGGAAAAAAGCTACTGGAATTATTTAAAGAGCTGAATTCTGATTCCCAGGTAAGCAACTGCAATATTGCCCAAGTAAAGGTATATAATAGTTTCTCTGAATACAGCTGTTTCTTATTCTTTCTGACACACATACTGCAAATAAAAATTTCAGTAAGCTGTGGTGGCTACTTACTAATAAGAAACTCCCGATCAGTATTCTATAGAGTGTTGTTTGAGAGCTATGTGCTCTATTTTGTGTAGGACAATATTTATTTGTTGTTTAATTTAGATTTATTATTGCTTTATAAAAGCTATTCTTGTAATTGATTAAAAAAATTATTAAAATATTCCCTGTCTTGTATAAACAGAAGCTAAAATGAGGTGTAACAGCAACTATGGCCTTCATACATACATGGAAAGTTAAATGTATAGAAAAGACGTAAGACTGCCGTTCAGAAATTTACTATGAGTTACCAGAATATAAAATCTAAGGTTTTTGAAATCCCAAGCAAATTGTTCTCCCTTTCCTCCCCTCACCTTCAGAAAATCGCCAAGAGAGCTGTTGAAACTGAGTCAATGAGTCTTTAAATTTTTTCTTACAAATGTTTTAACAGAGATATATAGAAAAATCTGAATTACAGGCTTAAGTTACGCTAGTTAGCTGCTCTGAAAAAGCAATTAGCAAACCAGATGGTTCTAAAATGTTGATTTGTGAATGCATAATGGATACATTTGTAATAACTTTTAAAGCATTCCTGCAAATAATTTTATTATTTTTTACCTAAATGGCATTGAAATTTTGGGCCTGGATCCTTACAAGGGCCCAATGCTGAAGCTGCTGTCTGGCTTCTCAGCTACCACGTAATAAAATTAGCCTTGAGTTTTACAATGTCATAGGTTTTTTTCTGTGAATTCTTTAGTAGACTAAGAACTGAGAGAACAACTCTATTGGAAATAATCTTTGTATTACAACATTTGCTAATGGAGACCATCTCAGAGAGATTTCATCTTGTTTGGTAGTTAAGACTCTTTCTCTATGACAACTGTAGTTAACAATTTGAAAATATTAAAGACTGTTAAAAAGAAAGAAAAAGAGGAGCACTACACCCGTGCATTTCTATGCTGATTTTTTTGCATTTGTTTTGTGTTCCTAATAAGGGTTGGGCTTTTATTTCTCATTTGCTGTGCACTTACCTTTGCTCATATTATCTGATTTCATATTGCTAGCTTCTACTCTTCATATTCTATTAGGACTCTTCATTTAGGATGGGCCTGAACAATGCATATGCACATGCACTCACTTGGTAAGTCAGATATGCTGGTTTCTAGATGCAGAGACTCCAGTAATCTCAGCTCCCTGGGCACATGGTGTGATGTCCTGAGCCTGAGAGCATATGAATTTGTTGGGCTGTCCTGGATTCAGCAGCAGCAGTCATTTTTTCTCCTTGTTAGTAGCTGGTGCAGCGCTGTGGTTTTGACTTTCAGCCTGGGAATAATACTGATAAAGCCGATGTTTTCAGTTGCTGGTCAGAATGTTTACCCTGACCAAGGACTTTGTGAGTCTCACGCTCTGCCAGGGAGGAGGGGAAGCCGGGAGGAAGCAGGGACAGGACACCTGACCCAAACTAGCTAAAGGGGTATTCCATACCATAGCACGTCATGCCCGGGGATGTAACTGGGAGTTTCCCGGAAGGGCACGTCCTCTTCTGTGTTGGGCTCATTTTCGACGGGTGGTATCGTATTCTCTTCCCTTGTTATTTCTCTTATCATTATTATTATTATTGGTGGTAGCAGTAGTGATTTGTGTTATACCTTAGTTACTGGACTGTTTTTATCTCAACCCATGGGAGTTAGATTCTTTCGATTCTCCTCCCCATCCCTCTGGGGGAGTAGAAACTGCGTGGCTGACTTGCCGACTGGCTTAAACCACGACAGTTCTTTTTGGCGCCCAACGTGGGGCATGAAGGGTTGAGATAACGACAGATCTGACCGGAGTGTGTCTAATCGTATTTGTGATAAGCATTCAGTGTTTTGGATTAATAGTCACTCGTCACAATGCTGATTTATTGTCTCTCAAAGTTGTTGCTCTTGATCTCACAGTTTCAATATGCCGTAGCTTACTTAGAGCCGGTATTTGCTGTGTTAGTGTTTTTCAAGTGTGCGGCTTGGGCTTAAGTTATTGTCTCATTGTATTTTATGGTAATGACTTGTAATACGATAGAATCATTGATCATGAAACTGGTCTGGCTTATGTTCCCAGTGTGGTCACCACCTTTATACTTTTGGGAAGTATATAATAGAACTGCTTAGCAATTACACATCTTTTTTCTCCTTCCTGGGTGGTCAACCTATGAAGGAGACATTCTCTTACCCTCCCAGTGCCCCTTCCAGACCGTTTACAGCATCGTTTGAGAGTTTTGAAGTTTTTGAATGGCCTTTTAATATTGTTGAGACTTGTTTGCTGATTATGATGGGGATCACCATGTTGGCACACATACAGAGTGTGTTTTGTCCACAACCATAACGTCTTATCTCAAAGGTTAAGCAGAGTCGGGTTTGGGTCTTGTCTGGGGTTAGACGACGCTATAGGGAGACTGAGAGATTTTCCCTGAGGCTGGACAGCCGTGAGTGGCAGGGTGTGTGGGATAGTATGGGCAAGTATCTAGGTCAGCAGGCCCCTCCAGTGCTTTGGAATTTCACCACCGAACAAGTGCAAAATCCAGAAGAATTAGTAAAACACTTAAATTAGATGTGTTGTCATCCTGGTCATACCAGAGAGGGACAAATCATGTCAACGTGCTGGGGCTTGGCCTATGCTTACCGGGCCTTGTTCAACACTATCCAGCACCTTCAAAAGGAAAGAAATGTCCCTGGATCTGAGGGCGAAGCAACAGACAGCGCAGCTACTCCAGCTCCGAGCACAGCAGCTACACCACCCCCAGCAATAAGTACAGCAGCTACTCAAACTTTGGCTGCAACAGACAGTGCAGCTACCCCAGTGACAATTACAGTAGCTACTCAAACTTCGACTGCAACAGACAGCAAAGCTACCCCAGCTCCAAGCACAGCAGCTACACCACCCCCAGCGACAAGTACTGTTGCTACTCAAACCACAGTGATAATGACTGCAGCTAAACCAGAGGAGCAATTAGTACCAATATCGATTGCCCCTGTATACAAAAGAAAAAGCAAAAAAGAGGCAAGAAGGGTGAAGGGAGATGAAGAAACAGTGTACTCACCACTCAGGACAGCATCGGATCAGGAGTCATCACATGACGAAGAAGAAGAGGTGACTTCTCGACCTCGGACCTCAATCGAGCTACGGAATTTGCGAAAAGATTTTACCCATCAACCAGGGGAGCACATCATCACCTGGTTGCTCCGATGCTGGGACAGTGGGGCCGATGGTCACGAACTAGAAGGTACGGAAGCCAAGCAGCTGGGATCACTTGCTAGAGAAGGGGGAATTGACAAAGCAATTGCAAGAGAGAAAAAGTCCCTCAGTCTTTGGAGGCGGCTCTTGCCATCTGTGAAAGAAAGGTTTCCGTACAAGGACAATGTTATGAGTCATTCGGCCAAGTGGACTACTCTAGGGAAAGGCATCCAGTCTCTGAGGGAATCAGCCATCGTAGAGATGACCTATCACATCAAACCGAATAACGGAGATATACCCATAGACCCAGATGAAGTCGAATGTACACGACCCATGTGGCGAAAACTTACACGGAATGCACCGTCATCATATACCCATTCATTGGCAACAGTAACCTGGAATGATGTAGTACCACTAAGAGTGGATGAAATGATTCATAAACTCCGAGAGTTCGAAGACAATCTCACCCCTTCCATCATCTCAGCTGTGGAAGAACTGTCCCAGGATCTCAGACAATTGAGGGACGATCTATCTGATATATCCAGCTCCTCGTGTACCAACACACGTCTCAGCTATTAACAAAAGACGTCCCATTGTTTGAGAGAGAAGATGTAGAAGGCATACACCATGGGCCACCCTATGGTTTTACCTGCGGTATCATGGAGAAGACATGACAAAGTGGGATGGAAAACCTACTTCAGCTTTGGAGGAACGGGTGCGTGAATTGAAAATAGGAACAAGGGTCACGACTAATCATCCCATGAGAGCTGTGGCTTCAGTCTCTGGTGAGCAGGTTCCCAGATAGAGCGGAAGAGCTGATTTTACTTCAGCTCCTGTGATAACAAAGAATAATGCCTTTCAACACGACTTAAGTGTCCAACGTTGTGATGACTGTTAGAGGGACCCTGCCTCCAGCCAGGTGGAGGTAGGGAACAATCGGATTTACTGGACTGTGTGGGTCAGATGGCCTGGCACATCAGTCCCACAGAAGTATAAAGCTCTCGTAGATACCGGTGCACAGTGTACCCTGATGCCGTCAAGCTGTCAAGGGGTGGAACCCATCTATATCTCTGGAGTGACAGGAGGATCCCAAGAGTTGACTGTACTGGAGGCTGAGATCAGCCTGACTGAGAGGAAATGGCAAAAGCACCCCATTGTGACTGGTCCAGAGGCTCCATGCATCCTCGGCATAGATTACCTCAGGAGAGGGTACTTCAAAGACCTAAAAGGGTACCGATGGGCTTTTGGTATTGCTGCTTTGGAGACAGAGGAAATTGAGCAGCTGTCCACCTTGCCTGGTCTCTCAGAGGATCCTTCTGTTGTGGGGTTGCTGAAGGTCGAAGAACAACAAGTGCCAATCACGACCACAGCAGTGCACCGGTGGCAATATCGCACCAACCGAGACTCCCTGATTCCCATCCATAAGCTGATCCGTAGACTGGAGAGTCAGGGAGTGATCAGCAGGACCCGCTCACCCTTTAATAGCCCCATATGGCCAGTGCGAAAGTCTAACAGAGAGTGGAGACTAACAGTAGACTATCGTGGCCTGAATGAAGTCACACCACCATTGAGTGCTGCTGTACCGGACATGCTAGAACTTCAGTATGAACTGGAGTCAAAGGCAGCCAAGTGGTATGCCACGATTGATATTGCCAATGCATTTTTCTCAATTCCTTTGGCAGCAGAGTGCAGGCCACAGTTTGCTTTTACTTGGAGGGGCGTCCAGTACACTTGGAACTGGCTGCCCCAGGGGTGGAAACACAGCCCTACCATCTGCCATGGACTGATCCAGAATGCACTGGAACAGGGGCAAGCTCCAGAACACCTGCAACACATTGATGACATTATTGTGTGGGGTGATACAGCGGAAGAAGTCTTTGAGAAAGGAAGGGAAATAATCCAAATCCTGCTGAAAGCTGGTTTTGCCATAAAACGGAGTAAGGTCAAGGGACCTGCACAGGAGATTCAATTTTTGGGAATAAAATGGCAAGATGGACGTCGCCAGATCCCCACAGATGTGATCAACAAAATAACAGGAATGTCTTCACCAACTAATAAGAAAGAAACACAAGCTTTCTTGGGTGTTGTGGGGTTCTGGAGAATGCACATCCCAAATTACGGTTCGATTGTAAGCCCTCTCTATCACGTGAGCCTGAAGAAGAACGATTTTAAATGGGGCCCTGAGCAACAACAAGCCTTTGAGCAAATTAAACGTGAGATAGTTCATGCAGTAGCCCTTGGACCAGTCCGGACTGGGCCAGATGTAAAAAATGTACTGTACACCGCAGCCGGGGAGAATGGTCCTACCTGGAGCCTCTGGCAGAAAGCTCCAGGGGAGACTCGAGGTTGACCCCTCGGCTTTTGGAGTCGGGGATACAAAGGATCTGAGGCCAGCTATACCCCAACTGAGAAAGAGATACTGGCAGCCTATGAAGGGGTTCGAGCTGCTTCGGAGGTGATTGGCACTGAAGCACAGCTCCTCCTGGCACCCCGGTTGCCCGTGCTGGGCTGGATGTTCAAAGGCAGGGTCTCCTCTACACATCATGCAACCGATGCGACATGGAGTAAATGGGCTGCACTAATTACACAACGAGCTCGAATAGGAAATCCCAGATGTCCAGGCGTTATAGAAGTCATCATGGACTGGCCAGAGGGCAAAGATTTTGGAATGTCACCAGAGGAAGAGGTGATGCGTGCTGAAGAGGCCCCACCATATAATAAACTATCAGAAAGTGAAAAGCAGTATGCCTTGTTTACTGATGGGTCCTGCCATATTGTGGGAAAGCATCAGAGATGGAAGGCAGCCGTACGGAGTCCTCAATGACAAGTTGCAGACACTGCTGAAGGAGAGGGTGAATCGAGTCAGTTTGCCGAGGTGAAAGCCATCCAGCTGGCCCTGGACATTGCTGAATGAGAAAAGTGGCCAGTACTTTATCTCTATACTGACTCCTGGATGGTGGCAAATGCCCTGTGGGGGTGGTTGCAGCAATGGAAGCAGAGCAACTGGCAACACAGAGGTAAACCCATCTGGGCTGCTGCACTGTGGCAAGATATCGCTGCCCGGGTGCAGAACCTGGTGGGGAAGGTACGCCATGTAGACGCTCATGTACCCAAGAGTCGGGCCACTGAGGAACACCAGAACAACCAACAAGTGGATAAAGCTGCTAAGATTGAAGTGGCTCAGATGGACTTAGATTGGCAACATAAAGGTGAGTTATTTTTGGCCCGATGGGCCCATGACACTTCAGGTCATCAGGGCAGAGATGCAACATACAGATGGGCCCATGATCGAGGGGTAGACTTAACAATGGACACTATTGCCCAGGTTATTCATGAGTGTGAAACGTGCTGCAATTAAACAAGCCAAACGGTTAAAGCCTCTTTGGTATGGAGGATGATGGCTGAAGTATAAATATGGGGAGGCCTGGCAGATTGATTATATCACACTCCCACCAACCCGCCAAGGCAAGCGCCATGTGCTTTCCATGGTGGAAACAACCACCGGATGGCTGGAAACATACGCTGTGCCCCACGCCACTGCCCAGAACACTACCCTGGGCCTTGAGAAACAGATTTTGTGGCGACATGGCACCCCAGAAAGAATTGAATCAGACAATGGGACTCATTTCCGGAATAACCTTATAGACACTTGGGCCAAAGAGCATGGCATTGAGTGGGTATATCACATACCCTACCATGCACCAGCCTCTGGGAAAATCGAACGGTACAATGGGCTGTTAAAAACTACACTGAGAGCAATGGGTGGGGGAACTTTCAAGCATTGGGATACACACTTACCAAAGGCCACCTGGTTGGTCAACATCAGAGGATCTGCCAACAGGGCTGGCCCAGCTCAGTCAGAACTTTTACATATTGTAGAGGGGGACAAAGTTCCTGTGGTGCACATGAAGAATTTGCTGGGGAAGACAGTCTGGGTTATTCCTGCTTCAGGTAAAGGCAAACCCACTCGTGGGATTGCTTTTGCTCAGGGACTTGGATATACTTGGTGGGTAATGCGGGAAGATGAGCATTTGCTAATAATCTGCATAGCATATGCACAGGAACGATATGCATCCAGTGGAGGATTGTGTTTTAATACTAAAACATTATTCAGGTAAAGAGCCTGTAAACTTGGTCTATGACCCTGAGATTTACCTTGCAGCAATACCTGGGGACAGTACAGTGGGTAAAATCTCTCTACTGATTCTGATACCAGTGAGGCTACTGGATGTAGGGAAACAGTATTTGACTGCCTGTTTTCTTTTTCTGTCTCTACTGCCCAAGAACAGATTTCAGATGCTGTGTTAGCACATAGCTAATGAGAACTCCATGACAGTGAACTAAATGTTAC
The DNA here is from genome assembly GCF_963264785.1 of Psittacula echo. Classification (NCBI taxonomy): domain Eukaryota; kingdom Metazoa; phylum Chordata; class Aves; order Psittaciformes; family Psittacidae; genus Psittacula; species Psittacula echo. Next base: position 70,400,935 of record NC_137742.1, on the reverse strand, counting down.
TGTAATTGCAATATCATGACCTGAACTTTCAATCCTGTATTGAAAAAGTATAATGATTCAGATCAGCTTGAGAAAAAGCACAGTACAGTTCTCAACTTAATGTATACTGCCCAAGATTTTCATACCTTTCAAAAAATCTGCTTAGAAAAAAATAGAATATTGGAACCTGCTAGTATTAAGAAGAACTTCAGCAATCTAGAACTTGTAGTTTGGGAACTACAGACCAGTCAGTCTCACCTCTGTGCCTGGCAAAATCTTGAAGCAGATTCCCCAGGAAGGCATGTTAAGGCACATGAAAAACAACAAGGTGCTTGGTGACAGCCAGCATGGCTTCACTAAGGGGAAATCCTGCCTGACCAATTGAGTGGCCTTCTGTGATGGGGCTATGGAGCTGGTGGACAGGGGTAGAGCAGTTGATATCATCTACCTGGACTTGTGCAAAGCGTTCGACACTGTCTCACACAACATCCTTATCTGTAAACTGGAGAGACATCAATTTAATAGATGGACCACTTGGTGGATAAAGAACTGGCTGGATGGCCACACACAAAGATTTGTGGTCAATGGCTCAATGTCAAGCTGGAGACCAGTAGCGAGTGGTGTCCCTCAGGGATCGGTGTTGGGACCGGTCTTGTTCAACATCTTTGTTGGTGACATGGACAGTGGGATTGAGTGCGCCCTCAGCAAGTTTGCTGATGACACCAAGCTGTGTGGTTCGGTTGATACGCTGGAGGGAAGGGATGCCATCCAGAGGGACCTTGACACACTTGTGAGGTGGGCCTTATGAAGTTTAACCATGCCAAGTGCAAGGTCCTACACCTGGATCGGAGCAATCCCAGGCACAGCTACAGGTTGGGCAGAGAAGAGATTCAGAGCAGCCCTGCGGAGAAGGACGTGGGGGTGTTGGTTGATGAGAAAATGAACATGAGCCAGCTTCAGTGTGCGCTCACAGCCCAGAAAGCCAACCGTATCCTGGGCTGCATCAAGAGGAGCGTGACCAGCAGGTCGAAGGAGGTGATCCTGCCCCTCTACTCTGCTCTCGTGAGACCTCACCTGGAGTATTGTGTGCAGTTCTGGTGTCCTCAACATAAAAAGGACATGGAACTGTTGGAACAAGTGCAGAGGAGGTCCACGAGGATGATTATGGGACTGGAATAGCTCCTGTAGGCTGAGAAAGTTGGGGCTGTTGAGCCTGGAGAAGAGAAAGCTGCGTGGAGACCTCATAGCAGCCTTCCAGTATCTGAAGGGGGGCCTGTAAGAATGCTGGAGAGGGACTATTCATCAGGGACTGTAATGATAGGACAAGGGGTAATGGGTTCAAACTTAAACAGGGGAAGTTTAGATTGGATATAAGGAAGAAATTCTTCACTGTAAGGGTGGTGAGGCACTGGAATGGGTTGCCCAAGGAAGTTGTGAATGCTCCATCCCTGGTGGTGGTTAAGTCCAGGTTGGACGATGCCTTGGGTGACATGGTTTAGTGTGAGGTGTCCCTGCACATGGCAGGGGGGTTGAAACTAGATGATCTTAAGGTCCTTTCCAGTGATAAGGTCCTTTCCTATTCTATGATTCTATGAATTATATAGGCTGCTATAAATGATCTTCTTTGTAATATTATTCCTTTTTTTCTTACTACTTTATAATGTAATGACAGCTAACATGGTTTGATAAGGTTTATTGCAAAGGTGGTATTTGATGGGAGGGTTTTTTTCTGGTATCTTCTAAAAATATGAATACTGTATTATTTAATAACTTAATACATAACTTTTTAATAATCTGTTGTGATACATTTTAAATTCTCAGTTGATCCTAAGAAAGCAGAAGTTAAAGTGACAGTTGCTAACGAATTTCAGGAAAAAAAAAAAACATATGTTGAGATTTGCCAGATGCTTGATGTTAATATGGAGACATTAGTTTGTATCGTCATATGGATTTGACTAACTTGATGGAAAAGTAATGTAGTAAAGATGGGATACTAATCTTAAAATTGTTCAGTGAGAGTTGCTGGTTATTTGAGACTGTGAATGCAGCCTGTACCACAGTAATTTTCTAATGATTGCCTTTGTCAGGGATGGTTTCCAAAATGAGGAACAGCAGAACTTTATGTAAAAGTATGGTACTGTGTGAGAAAGCACATAACTTTTCTGTGATGCCACATCAATCTAAAAAAATGAGCATTTTACTTACATTTTACAGGTTACTATATCTGTTTTTTCTTTGCTTTGTGCGTGTTTTCCCAGTGGTTTTTTTTTTGTGCTTTAACCTGTGTTGTTGATCTTAAAACTGAAGAAAGGGAAGTAATTATGAGGAGCTGCTTTGGTATTCAGAACAGGAAAAGAGCAATTTGCCATTCTCTCTTAGGGCCACACAGGACATAAGGAGTTTTCATAACAGCTCATTTTCAACAAATTTAGATGATGATCAGAAAGACTGCCTGGCATACTGCTAACATTATCTGTAAGGTGGCCAGAGTGATAACTTGAGACAAATGGATGCTGGATTTTGATAGGGTATAAAGGAGATTATCAGGAAAGTACATGAAGAGGTTAAGAAAACCTGCTTACTGTTCTTTTCACCTTGGAGAGTGAACTCAGCATCTTTTCATGGAAAGACAGGAAAAGAGGAGACTAGAATGCTCTTCTTTTTTACCTTCCTCACTATTATCTTCCTGGTCCCAACTTCTCTCTTAGTGATCATGGGTCTTATTATGATATTTCTGCTTTGCGAACAAGGGCTTTTAATTGACTGAAACACTCAGAATCAGTTAACTGTGTTTCATCCACTCTTAATTTGTCATGCAATCTCACATATAATAAAAACAAAAAAAAATCAGGAGTCACTTTAAACTTTGACCGTTTTTTTTCTCTTCCTACGTTTAGGGAAAAACCAAATCAAAATCACTTGTAATCGGTGAGATGCAAAAACCAATTCCAAACCACAAAATGCTTTCTTCTCCTTCTTTATTTTCATTTCCATTTACTCAAATATTAGCTTGCCCTGAAAGGAGAATTCAATTTAGAGGTAGGAACTTCACATGTTTGTGAACGGTGAGTGGGAGATCTAGAGTGAGAGATTTTGAAGATAGATGTGTAATTCTGTGGTGCAGTTACCAGTTCATGCAACTATTTCAACAATTTATTTTGTAGAACCTTCACTTTGTAGAACCTTTAAAGGTGTCTATGCCCCCCCAGCAAAGAGTCCACACAGGTTGTCAAGATAAGCACCATCATTACACCTGCACCAACTCACTCTGGCAGGATTCGTCAAATTGACAATAGATGAAAATATCTTTATATATTCCAATAGTTGATTTAAAGTAGTAGAAGGAGTTTGTAGTTGTTTTGTGACCTTCTCGTTTTAGAGGTTGGACTGTTTAATTGCAAGCTGATAGCCTACTTTCTGTTTCAGGTTTCTATATATTTAAACATTTTTATAATCAATATAGTTAAAATTACATCCACAGAAATATTTTGAAAGCATTTTCTTTTTGCTATGTCAGGCATTCAGCAATAGGCAATTCAAGAGTCTGGTTTGTCTGTTGAGTTTTAAATTAAATTCCTCTAGCATATGAATTATGATGATATAATACATTATATATATATGTTACAATATTATGAAAATTAGATCTCCTTTCTGTTCCAGATCCTTACCTCATACAGTTTTGAACATTTTTTCAGGTGTTGTTCTTGGTCTCCAAATCCATTTGTGACCATAGGCTTATTTATTCTGTTCTATCTGAGCTCTGCTCTTAGTGTGATACCGACACCCACTCCCTAGTGGCATTTATGGGCATTTTTTACTCTAATACTAGATGCCTTGTAGACATTTCTCTAGAATACTAGTGTGCTTTCCTGATACCATCATAGAATTCCTATTTGAAAATGGATAATGAGTTGCAAAAAAAGTAACCACTTAACTGGACATGGAGTTCTACTTGTTTTACTTCGGCTTATGCTGACATACATGGCAGTGGATCTACTGAACGTTTGCAGCTGGAAACAGGTTGAGCTCTGCTTGTGTATATAAACAGCTATGAGAACATCCAGTAATCTAATAGCATGGGAAGGTGCCTGAATTAGTTTTCAACTATGTATGCTCATTTTATATCTAGACATACGTAGCTAGCTTTCAAAGTGGAGTTCAGGAAAGTCATATCACGCATCTTTGCAACTGGGTAAGGTAACCTGTTGAGGTTTGTACTGAATCATTTCAGATGCCAATTGCCTATGCCATTGATGTAGAAACTATTCACAAGTGACAGATTTTATTAGCCTGGGTGCAGCACTACCAGCTACGCTGGCTGCCATGCATGTTCAGAAAGACCATAGCCATTTCTTTACTGCCTGTAACAGGATTTGATAAGCCATTCTTAACCCAGGCTCTTTGATTACCTTTGAGCCCTGTTCATGGTGTCTGACCTGCTTCCTGGTGTCTTTGGTCCAGCTTGACTACTTACTCACATCTCTTCTGAAATAAAGGTGACTCCATTGCTGTTTTCTGTATGTTACAGAGCTTTTTACTCCAGCAAGGTGTGTTAGGTCAGAAGCATTTGCAAATAAAGTCCAGTATCTTGCCTGGCCTCTTGGGCCCTCATTTTTGCCTTTGTCAGAAGAGAAGGCTATACAACATAAAGTGGGGAAAAAACCTACAGATTGGTTATAGCTAGTGCTGTGGTATACCTGGTACAACCTACTAAATCTTCACTGACTTTTGTGGAATTACTGTTACTTTCTGCATGTAGTGATACCTCAGGGTATAGCACCAAATCACAACCAACTCCATGTATTTCTGCTGTTACTTGCAGTGAAGTCAACAAGCCAATTTATAACCAAAGTCTCAGTGCTAAGGCTGAGGTACATATAATTTATTTGTTGGAATGATACCTGTATTATCTGAGCTTTTCTGCAAGTTTGCCGATGACACCAAGCTGTGTGGTTCGGTTGATACGCCGGAGGGAAGGGGTGCCATCCAGAGGGACCTTGACACGCTTGTGAGGTGGGCTGATGCCAACCTTATGAAGTTTAACCATGCCAAGTGCAAGGTTCTACACCTGGGTAAGAGCAATCCCAGGCACAGCTACAGGTTGGGCAGAGAAGAGATTCAGAGCAGCCCTGCGGAGAAGGACGTGGGGGTGTTGGTTGATGAGAAAATGAACATGAGCCAGCTTCAGTGTGCGCTCACAGCCCAGAAAGCCAACCGTATTCTGGGCTGCATCAAGAGGAGTGTGACCAGCAGGTCGAAGGAGGTGATCCTGCCCCTCTACTCTGCTCTTGTGAGACCTCACTTGGAGTATTGTGTGCAGTTCTGGTGTCCTCAACATAAGAAGGGCCACGAGGATGATCAGGGGACTGGAGCATCTCCTGTATAAAGATGGCTGAGAAAGTTGAGGCTGTTGAGCCTGGAGAAGAGAAGGCTGCGTGGAGACCTCATAGCAGCCTTCCAGTATCTGAAGGGGGGCTATGGGGATGCTGGGGAGGGACTCTTCATTAGGGACTGTAGTGGCAGGACAAGGGGTAATGAGTTAAACAGGGGAAGTTTAGATTGGATATAAGGAAGAAGTTCTTTACTGTAGGAGTGGTGAGGCACTGGAATGGGTTGCCCAGGGAAGTTGTGAATGCTCCATCCCTGGCGGTGTTTAAGTCCAGGCTGCACAGAGCCTTGTGTGACATGGTTTAGTGTGAGGTGTCCCTGCCCGTGGCTGGGGGATTGAAACTAGATAATCTTAAGGTCCTTTCCAGTGATAAGGTCTTTTCCTATTCTATGATTCTATGAATTATCATGTTGAATAAAGGAGAGCTAATACTAAGAGTAGATAAAGTACATGTATGGTGTGGCTTATCTGAGCCTAACATTAGCCCTGCTGTCCCTGAGGTGCAGCCAGTTTCATAGACATTCTTGAAATGTTGATCGATGGTGAAAAAAAATGGGAACTTTTAGTTTCATGTTACGTGGTTCAGCTGCTGTGTTTTCAACTTTGATGGTGGTTTTTTCTCTTTCCTGCTTCTGGTGGGATTGAAATCTCTGTAGAGATTTTTTTTGTTTTTTCCCCTCAATTGCTTCTTGTCAGACATCACTTAAAACTTTTAATAAAACAGTTTGCGTGATCTGCCCCGTGGTTGTTTTGTGCACTTTTGCCAGCAAATTTCAGCTCTATGTCCTAGCTTGCAGTCACATCCTGAATCTTTACTGCATGCTGGTGAAAAATCAATGCAGCAGAAAGAAAAAAAGATTGAATTCTAGTCAAACTGACATCAGAGATAAGGTGCAGATTTTTAACAGTGGTAGTGCCTGGCTTTGTTTTCTATTCAATTTTTTTTTTTTTTTCTAGTCAGGTAAGTTATCTGGCTCAATACCTAGCTGTTGCTAAAGCCACCTTCTCTGTCTGCCCTGCCCTTTCTCTTCTCCTTTTCTCTTGTGCTCAGCTAAGCTTCCAGCTTCTGTTTTTCTTTGTCTCTACTTCACTGCAACCTGCCATGGTTCTGCCTCTGCCACCTTCTCTCTTGATGGGCATGTCACCCTATGAACCAGTCAACCCTTCCGTGGGTTCCTTCACTGTGTATGTGTATGTCCAACTTCACCCTCTCAAGCTCTCTGGGTGTATACACACACATGCAGATATACAGACCCCATTTCTTCTTTACCTTTCTCTTCTTTGTGTTGTACATTCATATAGGCCCCTGCCTTCCTATTTGCTGCATGGTTTCCAACTGTGAAGATATTAAGAGAGGAAGCAGTTAAATTCCTTTGTCACAGAATCCCAAGGGTTGGAAGGGACCGGGGTGTAGGTGGTAGTGATTAAAAACTCCTTCAGGCTCAGAGCTTCTCTATTTGTTAAAACAAAACCAGAAGCCCTCTGTACAGTCTTCTTTTAATGTAACATTTGAGATTAGATTTTGGTTTTTATATTTTCAAATATTTTAGGCTTTGATGATACTATATTCTGTATCGAGATTGTCCAAAAATATATCAGCAAGTAGATGAAACTGAAAAATCTGAAACCTGAATAAAAAAACCCCAAATGTAAAAAATCAGCAGTGTTTTCGTAGCTGCAAGAACTCCTATATGCAACTTACTTAATTTTTATTTATTGGTATTCCTTCACATTATTGTTTTTGCTTTACCTATAACAATGTTTAAGTAAAAATATCTATTATTTAATGTGTCTGCATTTAAAAATATGCTCATTGTTTTTCTGTAGAGTAAAAAAATGTTGTTCTTCATATATGCTTCACTTGGGCTATCATGACTTTCTAATCTGGAATCCTTTTCAAGGCTAGTGAATATTGTTTCTTAACCATAGTCTGATTATAGGAGTTATTGAAAAAAAACCAGAATGGAACACTTCCTGAGGGAAGTTGATTTTCCTTTTAGTTAATTTCTGAAGTAGGTTGTATCTAGCCACTCCTATAGTCCTGTATTCTTAGAGCCACAATGCCAAAACATAAGCGTCCAAGAAGTCTAGCCAGCATTATTTTGTGCAGCATAGAGGACAAGGGATGGTGGCTATTGATTTCTTGCTGTGATTGCTGCTTTATTTTTGACAACTAATGACTGACTTGTTTTTTCACAGGCTTTTATACTGTTTGGAAATAACTAGTTAATGTGGTAGGATCATTGGCTTCACACTGTAGCTACTTGATCCACTACAAATCCGAAATACGGACCATTGTCAGTATTTTTCTCATTTTCAGTATTCTGTATCTATAGTCTGTCATCCTAATTAAATGAAGTGAAATAACACATTATGTGTTGTAACCTTCTTCATTTTACTGTAGTTATTTTGTGATAGTGGGTCATCTCCTACACATCTCCATATTTCCACAGTGCAAGATGTGGTCTCATCACAGGTTTTTCTGCTAAAAAGTCATCCTCTTTGCAGTCCTTTGCAAGCAACATCTCTGTGTTTACTTCTTTGTTGCTGCTTGGCTCTCGATGTATGCCATTCTTTTAACTTTGGGGTTTTTTTCTTTCATCTCTTAGCTTCACAGACACGCATTTCCACTTTTATTTGCTTTGCTTTAAAGGAAAAATGAAATCTTAACTAAATCTTTCAACAGTACTCTGTCCGCAGTTGAAAAATACTGCATTACATACAAGTGATCCATTAGCTGAAAAGTGAAGGCACATGGTTTTAAGCCATGAGTGCTTCAGCATTTCTAAACCTTTAATTTTTAATAGTTTGTCATATAGCTTACTTTCTTTAAAAAATATCTTCTAGAGTTGCTACAAATGCATGTTTGCTATTTTAAATTCATAGTATTAAGTAACTGTGTTGGGGTTTATTTTGTTGATAATGTATATGGGATTAAGATACTGGGCAGTAGAGAAATTTCTTAACATTAGTCAGAAGACTCACCATATGAATCCCAAATTTATATTTATATCTGCACTCACAGGTGCAGATAAAGGTAATTTCAATAATATTATAATAGCTTATAAAAGAATTGCAGATATTGAATCATGGAGCTCCTCTGTGTTAGGTGACCATTAAGTGATATGGCCAAGAAGCATGCTGCATCTTCATGATTAATACATGTATAAATTTAAGAAGAATTAACTGGATTCTTTAAACAAACTGCTGCTTAACAAGGCTGTTTAATAAAGGAAATTCTCCCACTTTATTAAAACTTATATGTAAATAATTATATATCATTCCATATCACTTCTAATAATTGCTATTGTGTTAACACATTCATATTTGTATAATGATTATTCATAACATTATTTAAATTGTGTGATGCCACATAGAGATACAATATATAATATATGTCTATATGTCTAGAAATCAGTAAGCGGGAGATTTCGCATCATAATTTCAAAGCTATTTTTAATTCTTGACATTCAGAAGAATGCCAAGACTGTGTAGAACAAGTAGATGGGTGCCATTTTGAGCACCAGCTCAGGAGAACACTAAATTATATGCTCACAGCTGATCATAAATGCCATTAAAGTCAGAAATTATTTCATTGGTGTTTCTTGTATTTTGATTTATTCTCATAGTTCACAGATAGTTTTTCTTCTCCTGCGAAACGTCAGCTTACTTTTGTGTGCACCATTAATGAAACTTATATTGCCATAAAATATTGTTTAACATACAGCATAAAGTTTATGCTATAAAGTATGGCCAACACTAGGAGCTGGTGGTATGTGGTATTGTTATACTTAAAATTTCTGCATATAATGAGAAATAGTTCACATTCGCAGTGAAATACATAAAGGGGTGTTTTCAGGAATCAAATTACTAGAGTCTGCTCTCATGGAGCTTCTGCTTAGGTACTACATTTTGTCATCTACTTAGTAAAATAATTCTATCATATTAGGCAGACACTCCTTACTGTTATTTATCCTCCTGTAAACCCCAACAGGCAGTCAGTTTCTGTTTGGTGATAATACGGTAATGGTCTAATTATTTCTGTAGTACTTAGAGTGGTTGGAGCAAACGTTATTTCCTGATGGTGTTGGATGCCATTAACTCTAATAACACGTAGCCGTGTAGAATACAATCAAGATTTCATGTATAAGAGAAAATACTAGTATGTAGTCATCTAGTTTAGTTTCAGTTATTTCATAGTCTAATTGGTCTATTTATTTTTTTTATCAATGGCTACTATATTGGAGATGATGCTCTAACACTATGTGCTGCAAATAGTGAATTAGGGCTTTTTATATTTAAACATGTTTTAAGAAGCACATAAAGACATTACATAGCCATAGTTCTACACCGAAGGGTTTGTAGTGAAATCCTCTTAACTCATCAGTGAAGGTATTCATGTGCATGCTTTTCTATGAAGATGAGTACCTGGAACATTAGCCACAGTAGACAGTAAAAGTAAAAATCTACTAGTAAGAAAAATTCTGTTAGTTAAGGACAGAGTTAAGACTATGTTCATATCACAATGATAGGGATTTGATTTGAGGATCAGATTTGACCTAAAAGGATGTATCTTATACAAGTATATATCTTTGTTCTTTTGTCTGCAACAGACGCTGCTTTCAAATCAATACTGAACAGAGTATTTAAAAGACCTTTTTGTCATCTCTCTGCCAGGATAGATAGAAGAAAACAGAACTGCTATTGAAAACGTTCTTTTGCTGACTTTTTTCACTATTAAGACTGAGGCAGATTAGGATAATTTTATTAAACTGTGTTTTGATGATAGGCATAAAATACACTGTATACAGCACAAGGTATATATTGTGCTGGTTCTGCTCAGAACTCTAAAAGCTCAATACAGTGCAAATACTGAAAATTAGCAAGTCTAAATCACTTCCTGATGATAGGCTTGCACTGGGAAGTTACAGCTTTCTGCTCTTGTGAGTTTGGCTTATTCTAGTGTAAGGAACTGAGCAGCTTTTGATCCTGTTCGGAAACAAACTGGTGAAGATTAGGATCGTAATTTGATTGCCTGAGAATATTAGAAACAAATTTATAACATGTATTATTTCTAAATTTTTAATGCATATGGTTAACTTTTAATATTTTAAAAATCTTTATCTTTAGTAGTTCCTAAGGGGTTCTGGCGGGCCCAAAATGGGCAATTCTTAGCATTGTGAATAAAAAAGATCACTCACCTTTGCTTTCATCCTTGTACTTGAAAAATGCATTCTGGCAGTCTGGTAGTTAAATACCTAGATGATCCATAGTATTGGATTACGTAGTTTATACAAACCCTTTGTTACTCTTACAAATGGAAAAATAGACTATATATGCCTTAAAGAGACTGTTTTGCTGTGATGTGCACCGCTTTTTAAAAATGGCTGGAAATCTGTCATTGAAGAAAGAATATATCAGGTAAATTTATTCACCTGTTTAACTGGAATCAAAGTATTAAGGAAACTGAAGGTCATTAAAGAGCAGTGTACTACAGGGGTCAATACTGTGTCCAGGCCTGTTCAGCATCTTTATTAATGGCCTGGATGATAGAGTGCTCCGTCAGCAAGTCTGCAGATGACACTGAACTGGGAGGAGGGGCTGATACACCAGAGGGTTGTGCTGTCATCCAGAGGGACCTCGACAGGCTGGAGAAATGGACTGACAGGAACCTCATGCAGTTCAGGAAGGTGAAGAGTAAAGTCCTGCAGCTCAGGGGTAGGAACAGCCACAGGCACCAGAACACGCTGGGGGCTGCCCAGCTGGGAAGCAGCTTGGCAGAAAGAGACCTGGAGGTCCTGGTGGACACTAAGGGTTGAACATAGGCCAGCAATGTGCCCTCGTGGTGAATGGTATCCTGTGTTATGGGCTGCATTAGAAGGAGTGTTGCTAGCAGATCAAGGAAGATGATCTTTCCTCTTTACTCAGCAGTGGTGCGGCCACATCTCTAATACTGGGTTCAGTTCTGGGCTCCCAAGTACAAGACGGACATGGACACATTGGAAACAGTGCAGCAAAGGGCCACCAAGATGATGAAGGGACTGGAGCAGGACTGAGCGAGCTGGGACTGTTCAGCCTGGAGAAGAGAAGGATCAGGAGGTCTCATCAATGTATATAAATACCTGCAGGGAGGGTGCAAAGAGGACAGAGCCAGGCTCTTTTCAGTCATGCCCTGTAACAGGATGAGAGAAAGTAGGCACACACTGAAATACAAGAAGTTCCTCCTGAACATCAGGCAATACTTCCCTGTGATGGTGACTGAGCACTGGCACAGAGAGATTCTGGCATCTCCATGCATGGAGATATTTAAAAGCCATCTGGGAATAGTCCTGGGCACCCAGCTCTAGGGGGCCCTGCTTGAGCAGACTGTTGAACCAGGCAGCCTCCAGAGGATCACTGCCAGCCTCAACTATACTGTTCTGTGAAAACAGAGTGTTTTCTGGCTTTCCTGTAACATCATTGTGTTTACAAAAAAAAAAAAAAAAAAAAAAAGAAATCTAGCAAAATGGAAACTGGTTATCTGTAGTTTATTAGGTGTTAATTTTCTGGGAATTTCATTAAGGGACAGCCTGTATAGCCTATCAAGATCATTTGTACTAAAAGATACCTAAATCCAGGCCAAAAGAATAAACAAAACAGTTGACAGTTAAGGTGCTAATCCATTTTACAATTACTCAATATAATATTATATATAATAATATAATATAATATAATATAATTATATAATATATAATAATATAATAGATGGGCATTACAGTTACACTTCACAACAGCAGACTTCTAATATTCTTTGATTTTTGCAGTATGAAATATAAATAGGAATGACCTTCTAAGAAAATCCCATATGAAGCTTTTAATACTGTCTTTTCACGTTGATAAGAAGGCAGCAAATAGAATTGTGTAAGAGTGCACTATTTGCAAAACAGAATCACTATGGTCAATTCAGTGCAAAGTGAAGAGAAACAAAGACTGGAGCAGTGCCTGGCTACATTCTAATAAATAAATAATGTGATGTAGAAAGCTCCATTACAATTTTTTGTCTTTGTCTGGAACAATAAAGTCTATTCTAGAAAAAGTAATACAGTTAATATCAATCAGAACATGGCATTGCAGTCCATATAATGTCTCCATATAATATATGCAGACATATAATGTCTCTCCTGCTTATCTTTGTCCTAATTTAGTTTTCAGAAACTTTTTTTTGCAAACACAAAATGCCTTTTTTGAAATCCTCCATACTGACCCCTTTCCTCCTCAGACAAGAGGACAGTAGTTTTGTTCCTCCAAGGCAGAAGACTGTGAAGTCACAGCAACTGTTGTTTGCCTTCAGTTGAGAGTGTCAGATATGCAGTTAACACTGCCTGAGAAGTAAAACAATTTGTTAGCCCTCCAAACACATCAGCATAGAATTTGAGATATACCCATGCAAATGATCAACTAAAAATTACGCTCATCTAACTAGTAGGACCTAAACTCTTCATTCAGAATTTTTGTAAACCCCTGCAGCAAACATTCTGTGATTAGTTATATTTATCACAAATTAGATTTTGTCAAAAATTTTCATGTATGTCTGGATTTAATGTACTCTGGTGAAGATTTTGAGTATATTAGAAATATGCTGTGCAATTTTCACTTTAAGCACTTAGTATTTAAGGGAAATTAAGGAAACTGCATTTTGGAAGGTAAGTTTCTTGTTCTTAGGCTAACCTCAAACTGATGGGTTGAGAAAATAGCTGCGTTTAGCTTGGTTTTGCACCGCTAAGAGAAGTAAATGCCTGTACACTCTCTCTCGTGCCTCACTGTCCATCTCTCTGTTTTGCTAGGAGGTGATTTCCTGTCCTTTTTGAGAAAAAAGAAGGATGATCTAAAAACCAAACAGTTGGTGAAATTTTCATTGGATGCTGCTTCTGGTATGGCATATCTCGAATCTAAAAATTGTATACATAGGTAAGAAAGATTTTTTTTTCCCCATACTATTATAATTTTCAGTCTGTTTCATATTTAGCATCATTCTGATGAATGCTGTTATCTGAGACCTGAGTGGTATTCTCTTATGTTTTTATTAACAGTGAATTTTCCAATCACAACCGTGCAGGTCAAGAAGTAGATTTATCTTTAAAAACATGCTTCCACTGACAGTGAGCCTAAAACCTATTTATAAAATCTGACAGTATTATCATAGGTGTCATTTATATATTTTTTGTGTCTTTTTTTTTTTTTGTGTGTGTGTGTGTTGAACTTAAGGAAGCTTAAATGGAATAGTAATCTTATTCTGTTTGCAAAATTTGGAAAATTATTTGGAAACACAAGTTAATTGGAAAACTTATGCAAGATCATGATATAAAAGAAGCACGGAAAAGGAAAAAAAAATACACTAAAACACACAATATGAAACTATGGAATATTCCTTTTGGGAAATCCCAGAAAAACATTGTAAGCACCATGGCAAAAAGTAGGATTAAGGTCCCAGCATTGTGTCAAAGGAGAATGGGTTTCAGAGCCTGGCTCTGTTTGCTGAGAAAATAACAGCATAAAAAGTCAGAGCAAGCCACAGCATTAGTGATTTACACTAGCCACATAAATATTCCAGTGCCTAATAATTTCTGTAACTGTCAGATCAGTGTTAAACCTGAAGTGCCTGTTTAGAACTACTGTGTTCTTAGAAGTTAAAACTAGAGGGAAAAATAATTGCCAAACAGCTAAAATTTATTAGAAATGTATTGTTTAATGTCTTAGTTAATCATTGTAATTACTGAGGAAGAGTAAAGTATTTATTTGTTAAATGGTAGAGCGATGCTTGCAAAATATAATTTTACAAAAAAATATTTTTTGAGAAATACTTTCCCTTCTTCTCTCCCCTCTTTTTTTATTTAATTCTGGGAAGAAGGTATCTCTGCATGTCTGTGTGAATTAGTACTGTTCTAATGGCTGTAGATCACAATGTGGCTTCAATGCAGCTCTGAAAGGCACACTTGGTTTTAGCAGTGAATAATAGGACCAGCTATTCTTAAGGTATGTTTAAAAAGCTGATAGTGATTCAGACAATATATTTCAGAGAGAAGATATATGTAGCAGTGTCTTACTATATGAAGATTTAATTGTTTCATTGCTTTCAGTTAGAAAGCTAAATACAAATGTCATACAGATCTCAAGTCAGGAAACAGACTTATAGTCTGATCTGTTTCATTAGTGCCATAGACCTGCCAACGCACGCAGCCTGGGTTATACATACTGTAGTACAAGTAGGGAAAGAGTTCTTTCACCGTGTTTACTTTTTAGCTTTCAGAATCTTCACAAAATTTGTTTATTCTTATCACAGATTGTCATATGAGGTTATCAGAGACAGCTACCACTTTCCTTAATGGAAGAAACGAAATTTTTAGTAGACCTATCCGGAAGAAAGATACGATTTTGAAGTGCAACCAATCAAGCAAAGAGTGACTTCAGGAAAATGGCTTACTTTTATGAAACTCACAGGTTAATAAATCAAAATATGCATTTCCAGTATTATTTTATCAATCTTACTTTCTAGAATATTCAGGATTATTTCCAGTTTTATGTGGTTGGCCATAATATATGTTTATTATATTTATGAGCTAATTCTTCTGAATTTGATAGGTAAATATAATGAAAATTTCTGAATCAGGACAGCAACCTAAAATTTCTGCTAAAATAAATGATTTCAGCAGAAATTTTAGAGGGACTTCTGAGTGAGAGGTTTTTTGAATTGCTAATACAGGTTAATTGGCAAATGCTTCCCAAAAAAACAAAGTCACTCTTGAATTTTTAAACTGAATTTTACCAAAGGCTAAACTGCACTTCAGTGGGATTAACATGCACATTTTTCTAGGTCTGTTCCCCTGTTTGCAGTGTCTGAGCATTTATCCTTGATTTCTTGGCTTCCAGAGAAGGGGTGGCTGGACATGCATTTGTCTGGAAATGCTGCGTGCCACAGAAGCACTAAACATCTGTTGCTTGCTGGGTATTTTGAACATGTTGCGCAGTGATGGGAACAACACTCTTGGTGCTGTGCTGTAGATAAAACAAGGGAATGACAGGCTAGCAGGGGAAAATCAAACAGTTTCATGCTGTGTAAGCAAGCTCCAGGCGTTCAGAACTCAGAACCCCACTGGAGATTCAGCCCCTTCTTATGCAGGCACTGAAGGTGCAGCTGTGTGACTGCGTGATCTATACAAAGAATTTGGGAGGCCTTGTTTCCTCCTTTTTAGGTCAGGTAAGGCAAATTAGAAATGGGTACATTTAATGTTGACAGCAGGTAGATTAGAATGGAAAAAATCAGTTTGTAGTAGGAAGAAGATTTAGCATTATGTTAAAATAGTAGTTATTTTTTGAAAGAACAATAAACTTGTTCTTTTTTTTGTCAGAAACTTCATAAACTGAAAGTGGTTTTCAGGTAAAGATGTAAGCGAATGGACTAAGCAGTGGAATGTTTTTTATTTTGTTTGAAGGTCATAGGCTTTGGTTACTTTGATTAATGTTAAGAAGGATGGGTAATATGTAATTAGAAATAGTTTCTATTATGTAGGTTGCAGCAAAACAAAATTGTTTTGCTTCATGCTGTTGCTTTTCTGTAGTATTCTATTTCTTCTTTTACAGATTGTTTTCAGAATCCTTATATGTTTTTGGTAGTTTAGGTGGCTGTAATTTAGTGCGTTTGGCTTCTTGTTAATGTGAAACTAAAGGCTGCTCATCAGTCTTAGAAAGTTATTTTTAATGCCACTTTTTAGTTGTAGCCGCTATACTCATATATACTAAGTATATACTATATATGTACTAAGTATACTAGCTATACTTAGCCCTTATATTCTAAAATTCTACCTAAATCTATACTAGCTTTCTGAAATTGCTATTTGAGTAAAATACTAACTTAGCCTTTCAGTACTGAAGCCAGTGCAACACCTAATCTGCTCTTTCTTTTCTATTTTCCTGTGTGCTACAGTGTTTCAGTAGTTAGAAATCTAAAGTGAAAATTTGTCAGAGTTAGAATGCTTAATACATGTGAGTGATTATTTGATCCACATTTTCACTCCTCAAGCATCAAGATATCACTTGTTCTTTGCTCTCTCTTTGTTCTGTTTAAAGAGCAGAAATGAGTGAGCTTAAATGAAAAAAAAAGAAGAAAAAAGCTGCATGAAAAGATGTTATTAAAAGTAATAAAAAGACTAGTTGAATATATACAGAAGAATGTAATCATTTCATCTCCATTTAATTAACATGAGGTTGAAGAATTGTTTCTCGCTTTTCATTTTTACCATATGACATTGTTTAGATAGTTCCATTTTTTCTGTTAATTAGAAGGAGAAGATAAAGATGGAGATGTGATAATTTCAGTTGGTTCAATAAGCATTTATGGGTATATTTTCCAGTATTTGATTTGCATATGATGAATGCAGTTGTTCATAATTTATGTTTAGTTTCCAAACCAGTCTGTAGGAGTATAAGAGAGAAGCTGCAGCTACCTGATTCAGAGAATTTGGACATATCTATTGTTTGTTTTATTTTCACCTCTCTTTACCACCATCATTTTGTAAAGAAAATAATTCATATTATGGTAGAAGTCAATTGGAAAAATATTCTAATATTGAGAGAAGCAATTTTGAGTAGGATTTATTCTGGTTTTATCATCTGATAGTTAGGACAACCTTTCAAAATCAAAAATACAGTTAGGTCCTAAAAATATCTCTGTGTGGAAAATTGTGTTGCAGCTTTGTCTACAGGTAATGCATATATAAACCTAACTGAAATTGGCAGAATTTTATTTTTTTTTTCTGTTAGCTACTGTGCTCCTTGATAGTGATCTGCACACAGTTTATGCTTTACTTGAGAAGTAGATTGATTTTTAGCGTTTTTAAGAGCTTTTACAAATACATTAAGAACCAGGGCTTTGGGTTTGGGTTTTTTTATTAATAATTTAATGTGCACTTCACGAGGTTCAACAAGGCCAAGTGCAAGATCCTGCATCTGTGTCAGATCAATGCCCAGTATCAAGACAGACCAGGGGATTAATGGATTAAGAGTAGCCCTGTGGAGAAGAACCTGGGGATCCTGCTGTATGAAAGATTGGACATGACCCAGCAGTGTGTGCTTGCAGCCCAGAAAGTCAGCTGTACAGCACACTGGACGAGGACTCTTGAAGTTGACAGTCTGTCTCTGTGCTCCGAGGTGCACAGAGGTTAAGGTAGTTGGTCTGCAGAAGATCCGTTTTTTCTCAGTGGGTATCTAAACTCAATTCTGGACCATATTTATCAATACAAATGCATCAGTGCTTTCAAACACTCCAGGAAATTATTTTTTCATATAGGAATATATTATGGTATTCTATCCCAGGTTTCTCCATTTAAAAATAGATTTTCAAGGGATTTTTTTCTGCAACTTACAGCCATCTCCACTGTCATATTGGTAAATGTAGATTGATTCTAGAGAAGTGCATTTACAATTTGAGTTGAATCACTTCTGAATTGGTACTTCTGGTTGTCTGAAATCTTATTTGAGCAACATGATTATTTTTCTTCTTCAATGAGCTTGTATGATTCTGATCTGACAGTATTAAGGAAAAAAAACTAGGGAAAACGTAAATATCCAAACCCATTAAATATTACTACCACTGCATTAAATACTATTGCTATTGTATACTTTAAACTCATTATAATTAATTAGAGATATTATTGAATTCTAAGCATTGCTGTAATGTAAGTGGATATGAACTATGATGAAGAACTGCTCAATAAAAAGTGAGCTGCCTTCTAATCTGTTATCTGTTTACCTAAGCTACTGGAATGGATGAATAACAAAAGATTTTAAAAGGGAGAGTGATGACTTTTTTCCTTGCAAACTGTGTATTTGTTGCAGAGGTTGATACTGCTTCTCCTTGTGTGCCTTAGTTGAAATTCCCCATGACCTCTCTTATAAGCAGATTAGTATCTCAGATTTAGCTTTGCCACAGCTGCAGAAGACTTCTAATTAGAGTAGCAGATGCATGGATTTGGATGGTCAGAATATGATATAAGAAATGTCTGAATACACTTTCGTTTACTGTAAATCTCAACATATGCTATCTCAGTAAGACCATGCTATCTTTCATATATTCCTGAATTGCGCTTGATGCAGACCTGTTACCAGAGGGGTCAGTGATCACAATATATAGGAGATATATTTCTGAATTGGAGATTTTTGGTGTTTTGCATTACATAAATAAGGAGTAGATTATACATATGGTTATGTTAACTTAATGATCAACACATTAATGATGGAACTGGAAATTCTGGTGTCTTTTTTTTTTTTAATTAAGAATAGCACATTACTTTATTGAACTGCTATTAGGACAGATTTTTTTGCTATTGGGAATTTGCATCACCAGTTATCTCTACCATTTGTTACTCTTCTTTTTAAATATTAAATTATAAGGCATCTATTCCTACAAGTGCAAAACAAAGTTGTAGTTTAACTCTGGTCGTTCTGAGGCTAGTATTAGTAATTAATAGTTCCCAGAGGCAAATTTAGTGTAGGATGTTTCTCAGTTTGGAATGGCAAACTGCAGTTACTTCATATGAAATAAATAGAGGGAAATTAAGTTTTTCTTGCCATGACTGAATTTTCTTGTGATAAGGCAGTTATAACATTTAATCTTATTTAATTGAAATTTCCTTTAGATTTAATCTGATATCAAGCTAATAAACAGTCTGTGTATCAGCTGAATGGGACCAGAGGTAATCTAGCATGATCAGCCAAACATGGTTCTTCGTGTTAATGCTTTGAAGTGACAGCTGAAGTTTTCAATGAGGTTGATATTTTAATTTTACAGTAAACTTTCCCCAGTGCTACCTATTCAGCTTGTGCTTGAATATCATCCTTTATGTGTTCCCTGTAAAATGGGGAAAATATTGAAGTATTTCAGAGCTCTGATAATTTCAGTATGTCACTTAGGGTGATGATAAAATGTCGCATAGAGTTAAACTAAAGATAGAAATAAATTCTTTAGCATATTATTGCAGACTTATTTTGTAGACCTAGTTATTTTAAAAAAAATGTAATATCCATATTGACCATAAACTAGTGCAATAAAAATATATGTGATGATATAAAAGACTTCCTTAGATTTCAGGGTTTCCATGGCCACTAGAGTTTCTTGGCCTCTCTGCTCTGTCTTTTCATTAAAGAAAGCATTGTTTGCCATGTGAAAACTGATAATGACAGTCACTGGATTTATATTGGATGTAAGATATTACATACTGCTTAACTGGGAACATCTTTTGCCTCATTCTGAACTGAACTGCATTGAAATGAATGACCTTCAAGAGTTAGTATCTGTAGCTGAAAACACCCATTTTTTACACTACCAAAAACCATTCTTGTTTTCTTGAAAATTCATGGTGCTAACTAAGGATTTATTGATATGGGGGGGGAGGGGGGGGCGAGAAGGGAGTGAGGAGAGGGGTAGGAGATCATAACTTTGGATTTTCCATTCAGTGCATTCATGGACACACTGACAGATCAAAATTTACCTAATGTAATATGAGGAGATTAATGAATATAAAGTCATAATATTGAATTAGTAGTGTAATATTATCATGGTATCCAAGTTCATTTGTAAATTAAATATTTTGCAGTATTAACTGATTTTAAAGAATTACACTCATATAATCATATCCTTATTCTAATGAACTGGTCAGCTTTCCTTGTTCATGGACCTTGATGCCTGAATGATGACATGACTGAAAATCACTGGGATATAATCTCTACAATCAGAATGTTGGGGGGAGGGTGGTGGGGAGGGAGCTATAGGAGCAGTTTACAGATGGGAGGTGATGAAACTCTCCAGGCATTTGCCCAGGCATTTGTGGGAAGGAGTGCGACTAAGCATGGAGCTGGGTTCCTGGGCACGCAGGATGGGAAGGTAATTTGACATCATGAAGAAAGAACGCAAAATCCTTGCCAAGGAGTACACATTGTTTACATTGTATACAAATGTAAAAGGAAAGGAAGAGTGCAAATTTTAGGATAATATTTTGTGAGAAAATAAGCCTAAACCCACTTTTAATGTTTCTTTACTTTCTGGTGGTCCAGGGCTTCTCATTCTGAGATTTTGTACCTTTCCATTGTCCTTACTTTTCCAGGTTTTATAGCATACCTTGGCTGAGAATGAGAAAAAAAATTGCAAAAGGAAAATTTATTAGGAAGAAAATACTACTTGTCCTTGTTACAGCATAGGTAAAACACAGCTGTCGTAGTAGCTACCTGGTATTTGTGCTCTTACATGTTTGAGATTTTTCATGTTTGGGTCTCAAGGCTCATCAGAGGGTCCAAAAGGGTAATACAAAGTGTGTCTTCAGGATAATCTGAGATGCTGTAGTAAATAGTTTATATAATGCATCTAGTTACATGATCTGTTCTTTTAGAAGTGTATCTATTTTATGCTTGTGAGACAGCTGTTCTTGTTGTGTGTAACACCAAAACAAAGTTGCATTAGAAAAATCAGTGGGTTTATACAGTGGGGAGAAATTTAAGTGTCAAAAGCTAATTCCTACATAATATAAACAATGTTCTCCCTACTTGCATAGTCCTGTTGCAGTGGAGAATAATGGATGAAATGTAATTAATTTCTGTGGTAAAAGTAAAAAGCTTAGTGACATCTGCTGTTTAGAGAAATAAGATGCCTGAAGTTCACAGTCTGTGAATTTTCTGTCTTGTGTTGTACAGGGTCAATAAGCATGTACTCTGGAACTGTTGTCAAAGGACATACCTATATACTTTATGCAGAAGCATGCACAGAAAAGGGATTATTTACTTTAAATATGTGTGCGATACTAATTAGGTTACTATTGCATGTAGACAGCTCCACTTCATATCTTCTTTTTAGTTTCAGGTGATTCATTTTTAACAGTTCCATGTTCTCTTAGCTTTCATTACTGAACAAGGGTTTAAATATCTGTTTCTTACTATGGAACTTTAAAGAGGAAGAACAAGAAGTTCCAGTATGCTATTAGATGTGTTTCTCCAGATTTTGACAGTTTGTGTATAGTATATTTGTGAAGCAAATGACATAATTTGCAAATACATTTCAAATTCCCTAATGTCTTCCAGAGAGGAAAATGCACCTAATGTTTAACAGTGTAAACATTTACATACTCCTTCGGGATCAGCTCTGTTATCCACTTTCTTGAAGTATATGTCTATTCCTTAAACAGGGCTTTTTAAATAATTTTTAAGTGATACATGGTGAACATTGTAACTTTAGTAATAATAATTGGGAGAAAATGTTAAGGTGTGAGCATGAAAGTGTGAAGAGATATCAAGAGAAATCATTATTCAAC
Source organism: Psittacula echo (assembly GCF_963264785.1). Taxonomy (NCBI): domain Eukaryota; kingdom Metazoa; phylum Chordata; class Aves; order Psittaciformes; family Psittacidae; genus Psittacula; species Psittacula echo. The sequence continues at coordinate 70,379,236 of NC_137742.1, read as the reverse complement.
CGAGGGTCCTAACTTCCCATTGAAATTCAATAGTAAATGAAGAGCTGCAACTTTTTAGGGGCAGATTAAGTTTTATTCCACAAATTAGAAGTAAATTAATTTGTTATCAATGGCTATCTGGTTATTTAAAATAGTGGTTTACTTACCATCTTTCAAGAATTTTACTATAAAATTGTAGTGAAAAATGAACTGATCCCACATACCAAAGTCTCAGAGCAAGAGACATTGGAAAACCAGTGTTGTGTGTTTACCTAACTCCATTAAACACAACTTGCCATGCTGAATTCCACAGAAAAATTGTCAGTGAATTCAACTGGATAAGAAGTTGGGCCTTAGATGATAATGACTGCTTTTCCATACTTCAATACATAGAATCATAGAATAGTTAGGGTTGGAAAGGACCTTAAGATCATCTAATTCCAACCCCCCTGCCATGAGCAGGGACACCTCACACTAAACATGTCACCCAAGGCTCTGTCCAAGCTGGACTTGGACGCCGCCAAGGATGGAGCATTCACAACTTCCTTGGGCAACCCATTCCAGTGCCTCACCATCCTTCCAGTAAAGAACTTCTTCCTTATATCCAATCTAAACTGCCCCTGTTTAAGTTTTAACCCGTTGCCCTTTATCACTGCAGTCCCTAATGAATGGTCCCTCCCCAGCATCCCTATAGCCCCCCTTCAGATACATGTGTCCTGATTTCGTCTGGGATAGAGTTAATTTTCTTCCCAGTAGCTGTCACAGTGCTGGCTTTTGGCTTCAGTTGGAGAACAATGCTGAGAATACACTGATGTTTTAGTTGCTCGGTAGCACTTACCCTGATCAAGGACTTTTCAGTCTGTCATGCTCTGACAGTGAGGAGGGGTGCAAGAAGCTGGGAGGAAGCAGAGGCAGGACACCTGACCTGAACTAGCCAAAGGGGTATTCCATACCACAGCACGTCATGCCCAGTATATAAACTGGAGGGAGTTACTCAGAGGGGCAGATCGCTGCTTGGGCTGAGCTGGGTATTGGTTGGTGGTGAGCAATTGTATTGTGCATCACTTGTGTTTATTGTTTTCTTTTCCCTTCCCCTTTTAGTTTTATTCTCTCCCCTTGTTATTTCCATTATGATTGTTATTATTGGTGGTAATAGTAGTATATTGTATGTTAGTTATTAAGCTGTTCTTATCTCAACCCATGGGGTTTGAGTTCCTTCAGTTCTCCTGCTCATCCTAGCCAGAGAGGAGGGAAGGGTGCGGTGTGAGCAGATGGCTCTGTGGTCCTGAGTTACCGGCTGGGGTTAAGCCATGCCATGCCAGTAGTCACTGTAGTCATTGCCATGAAGCTACAGCAGTAATTCTTCTCATTTACTGTCTTTTTTTGGATTTCCAAGTTTCATATGAAATCTACCCAGAAAGTTCAAACACCCCCTCATCAGATACCATCAGGTATCAAATACTTCAGAACCAGGAGATCCAGGTCATGTCTTTGGCTGACTATACCACTGCTGGTATTTCCACAACATTTTTAAACTATATTTTTTGATAATGTGTACCAAAAAGAAAGATGAACTGCAGGATTTCATTTTTGCAGTGGCTAAAGGTGGCATTAGTGGTAGGTGATAAGCAATGAGTTAGAAGATAGGATAAGACAAAAGCAGAAGATAGATCGGGGAGGAAAGGAAGAATGCATTCAACTAAAAGCCAGTCATTTTAGAAATGAGGTACAGGGCAGTTCTTTGAGCAGAGACTATTGACCGTAGCGTGTGTTTCAACATTTGTTTAGTAAACCCAAAGATTGCTTGTTTTGTTTTCCTTAGGGTGTAGAACTTTTGCTGTTTACTTTCTTACAGCAGAAAATTCTCATTAGTGTTTCTAGAAAAGGAAGTATATGTTGCACAGAGATACCATGTGTTGGTTCAATATTTTATTAGCTTCCTGGTACTGATTCTTGCCATTCTGAAGAGGAATGTGCTCCAGTTGTCTTAGACAGGAAACTACTTCGATTTTAATAGAAAAATCTTCGGCTGTGTGTCAATGATAATGAGTAATAAATTCCCAAATTGCTTTCCTGAGGAAAATAAACGTATTTCCCTTTTCTAATTTTTATACACACATACATAAATATTTGTATAAGCAGTAATACTACGTTACACCTGTTTTGTGGATTTGACAAAATGTTTATCCACTATTTTTTTCAGATAGTACTACTGATGATATACCTTACTCTACTGTAATTCTTTCAGTTTCTGAGGAGGTTTTTAAGAAATGCCTCCAAGGCTCACATACCTGTAGTTCTTCTGCTGAAGTATCATATTCACCATAGGTGTGTTGCTGTGTACATAGCAAAATCAGCTGAAAGAGCAATGTAAAATGGGGTTTAGTGTGCTTTCATGAAAGAAATCAGTTTTAAAGTTAATGCAACTGAAAATACTATGGTTTAGAGAATATATTGCTTCTGTATGATAATAGATGGCATGTAGTTCTACATACCAAAGAAATTTGCTTCCCAGTTTATTGTTAATCTTTGAGAATCAAGATATTTTTCTCATAAAGCTGAGAGAAACTTAGGTGAAGTTATGCATGATCAGACCAGTTGGAAGGTAAATTCAGTTCTGATAGATACTGCTCACAAAAATATTCTGACCTAATGCATTTTAAAGGAATCACAGTAGCTGAGAACTAGTGGAATAAGACATACTGTATGCTAAGTGCATGTTACGTTCACTTTTTGTCATTGCTCTGTAATTCTCAGCCTTTTTCTATCTTGTTTGGCAGAATTAAAGTTCAGAGATATGCTTTTATGAAATATTTTTAAATCACTAGCAATATTGATTGAAATAGGGACTTCTTGTCTCATTGTCAAAGGCTATTTCAAAATCCCTTATGTAAGGCAGTGTACAGTGAAGAAAGCCTTATCGGCATGTTAACTGATTTGGAAGATTGACAGAGATCATCAAGGTGCATAGAGCTGTAAGAATTGTTGAATCAATGTTACAGTATTTTGTTGTTCGCAGATTTAAGCTGAGTCACTCAAGCCTAACAGAAAAAGCTCCTGGCAAAGCTGGATGTCAGATACTTCATCAAGTCTCATGGGTTTTGGGAAATAAAAATAGATCAGTGAAATAAGGGCCAAGTCCCAGTTTTAAAAAGCTATATATAGGAGTTAGGATCACAGAGTAAGTAAAAATACTTCATTCAAAAGGCTTCCTGCTTTTGAAGTAATTTCTGGGCAGGATTTTGGAGATTGATTTTTGAGGAGTAAGCTTAAAATTCTTAAATAAGGAGGTTCTAAACTTTCCTGCTATTAATATTACTTAGTTGTTTATAAACATCTCCATTCCAGTTCAGTACCAAATGAACTGACTGTTCTTCCTGTTTGGTATCATAAACCTTCCTGACTTATCATTCCCTTCAAGGAAGCCACCCTTTCTTCCCATTACTGCTTTTGCAGACCATCCTCTCTTGCACATAATTATCTGCACTAGTTTCTTATCCTCCTTGCAGGCTCATGAATGGAATCATAAAGTTCTACTCTCTCATAATTTTCTTGACTTGCCTCCCTTTTGTATTGCAATTAATCCTTATGGGAGCTATTGTAATTTAGATTAAAAAAAAAAATGTAGTCATAGATACGTGTTTGATATCTCTCAGGTTGAAATGACGAGGGTTTATCATGCTCCTGAATGGAAATTCTGAGTATCATAAACAGATGACAGGGTCTCCCATGCTGCTGTTGTCTTATTTTAGCTGAACTCAAGTGTGAAATAATATTACTGTGGTTACAGGTGTACTTATTTATCCTGGTTATGTATTAAGGTATTTTAGTTTCAAAAGGTTTAACTTCTGCATATTTCATTATTCTTCTATAACACAGCTGAACTTCAGTTGTAAATTGGAACTAGTTGTTGTTTGCAAGTAAATAACCATCTTTCCTACCACCAGAGAGCATTGTAACCTCCAGAAAGAGTTAGGCAGGCAGAATGCTTAGAAGACTGTAAAAGTTCTGAAAGATTTGTCTGTGTCAATACAAAGACATACTTCTTTCTTAAACAGGCAATTCTTGATTTTTTTTTTTTTAACTATCAAGTAGCTATTAAATTGAGGTGCTTCAGCTTCCTTTTGGGGAGTATTTTGTAGCAATTGATATAGTACTTGGTAATCTCTTATATTTGACAATGAGCCAGTATTTTTCTATGATTGTTTTAACCTATACTTTAAAACTACGTTGTTTACCTCTACTAATGTTTTGAACCCCTTGCAGTAGATGTTGTGTAAACATGGTGCTGGAAGTTACGATAGTCATCAGGAGCAATGACATAACTCAAAACTGCTATGAAGATGAGCAGAAATAATGGGGAGTCTTCTGTGAGCAACAGTTACGGGTTCTGATGTGACATGTGCTGCTGACATTGGCATGGGATAGGGGAAAGGAAAACATCATGCTCCCTAAAGAAGCCTGCAGTTGAGGAAGCCAAAATTTGTATGATAGCTTTGCTGCACACAGTGTAAGACCATGTTTGACACACAAAACCAGACTACATCTAATCCCAAGTTAACCTCTGTAGCTGCATGTAATGGAAATTGGAGGAGCCTCTGCACCGGCTTCTTCAGTATGTTTATCTGCTTCTCTTGCACTGAATTATTTGCTAATGTGGAGGTACTGTTGGACATGATTCAGATCTCCATAAACTAAGTTGCTATCTGCAGCTACTTGACTTAATATTAAAAAAAACCAAACCTTGAAATATTGTTCAGATATTTCCCCAGAGATTCTGGCCTATAGACACAAATTTCATTTCACTGATGAATTGTATGCTGCTTCTATGTTTCTTCTATGTATATTCAAGACAAATTAATTTCATATCTAGTATATTGTATCATCTGTATCTCTTCTACAGAGATACTTAGAGAGGTGCTATAGTTTTCCACATACTAGAAATCAGTAGAAAAAAGTCTGTAAGAGAGCAGTGAGATACAGTTAACAGAACACTGCATGCAGCTCTTGGACACTGATATTAGAAAGTGGCAAATAATGTACTAACTTGGGGAAAAAACCGAAAGTATAGGCAAAACTGATGGACAGAGAAAGCTGAATAATGAAAATGCAAAGGATAAAAATGCTTGATTTAAATTATCCAATAAAGTTAACAAATTGCATTGTGAATAGTAAAAACAGTAAAATGATTTAATTATTAGTTGATCTAATAAAAATATTTTCAAAACAGAAGCTGAATATTGTATCACTTAGGAGTCTGTATTTGTGTATATGGAAGGGAGTGCATAAAGCAAGTGTGATCCAAGCTAGGGAAAACTAGAATATAGATATGGAGAATATGTTTCTTTTCTTATGATGCTAGTTGCCATAGTTGCTATTGGTGCAGCCAATAAACACTAACTACGTGCTTCTAATAGAAGCTGATATTTTTATTCTTTATGGGAGAAGGAAATTTACTTTGTCCTGTCACCAGAGCAATTCTTAGGTCCCACTTTTCTGTGTGTCACTCCCGTGGTAATTAATATGCGGAGCAGTTGTGCATAATTTCTCTGTATCTGCTTTTAGAAAAACTGAACAAAGTTGGAAAAAAGTGGTCAAATGTTTGAACAAATTCAGCTTAAAAACAGCGGTTGAAATCCTAATTCCATTAAGTTAGTTAACTTCAGTAGAACCAGGATTGGATTTCACACTGTGGTTTACATTTGCATGAAATAATTAGTTAAGAAAGAGACATGGAGTGTTTTAACTGTACACAAAGTACTCTTTTTTTTCGTTTTTTATTTATACATAGGAAGATTTGGCTCACAATGCCAACTTCATTATCTGTTAATATTCCAACCTCATCTTTTTCAGACTTTCTTCTCTGTTGTGAGCTCGAGACTGGGGGTTTCTTTCTGGGGGGTTGTTTTCATCATTAAATCTAGCTTTAGTGATGCTTTAAGCAGTCCTACTTACAGTTGACTTGCATATCCAAACGACATAGAACTTTAGTCCTGTAGAAACAGTGTATTACGTAAACTATTTCACACACACCACAGTGGTGTAGCCCCAGCTGCAGTTTACCCCTTTCTCCCCTAAAAATTCCATGTACTTTAGCTAAACATTTTTCAAAGAAACAGAGATGCAGGAGAAACAGGCAAATCTTTTCACCAGTAGTGTGATTACAAAATCCACAGAAAAAGGCTAGAAGGGTAAAATTAAAAAGTGAATGCATGAAATCTGTCTCCAGATCTTTTGATTTGTAGCGTGATAGCTGCAGTTGAGGAAGAGTGTTAATAATTTTAATGTCACTAGATAATGGAATTGATCTCAGGCTTTCCAGATGGACATGCCACCATCGCCATGGGATTATAAATTTTAGAAACCATGAAAGAAAAAAATAATTAAAAGTTTGCACAGTCTGTTGTGGAAAGGATGTCTCAGTACTCCGATAGATACCTGCATCACTTTGACAAATGCCCAGTTTCTGTAGTGAGAGCCATCTAACAAAAAATGGAAGAGAAAGTGCTTCATGTGGGCATATAGAACTGTGGGATCAACTGAATATTCAGCATTTATCAGTTATCAATTCCTTACAAATCAAAACCCCAAATTTTTCAGGGTAAAAATTAAAGAGGATTTTAAGTGAAAGCACTACCATTGCCTACCTCATAAGGTATGAAAGACTAAAATTTGATCTCTGGTCCCTATTAAAATTATTGCTGTTCTTCAAAATGTCTCAAGCATTTTATACATTAGATACTTGTTTTGGAAGTGTTTGTTCTTTTGTAAATAAAAGATGGTTCTGGGATGAATGGAAAGAATTCCTGTAACGTCCTCAGTTTATGATTCAGTTCTATTTAATTGCAATAGGTGGAGTTTAGAGGTTTTGTACATACATACAGCTTTCATATTACGTTGAACTGCAATGTTAGCTGGCATGTTTTCCTTTATAACGCATATGAGATAAATATTTAAAAATTATGTGTGACAAGATCACTTAATATCCCTTCCCAATTACCTAACCTTTCTTTTTGGTTTAATATGCACACTTCTATGGACTTGGTTTTATTCTTTTTACCTTTAAGAAAAGCTAGTGAATGTTACTTCTTTATCTATGATTCCACATACTATGTCACTAACATACTAACATACTTTTAAAGCCCATGGAGAAATACTAAAAACGTGTATCGTCATTTCCAGTTCATAGCTCTACTCTTCTAATTGTTCTGAATAATTTAATTTGTTATTTCTTTTGTTCCTTGCCTTATAAATAGCTTCATAATAACAATAATACTTGACTTCCTGCTTTTAACTTGTACTTACTTACTCGATTTTTACCATTGGTGCTGCCCTTCCTTTTATTTTCTATAATTTTTTTCCATTTTTATTTGTTTTGCTTCCTCAAACTGTGGAAGCCCTGAGACCTCTCCTGTTTATACATAGAATAATTGTAGGAAATGGTGTTAATGAGCAGGAGAAAGTCATGTTCCCAAGTCAAAGTTATAAATAATTATGATTACCTTTGATGATACTGTATTACTACAATTACTTTGTCATGGTTAAGATTGCAGACATGTTTTGTTACAACAGTCAGGCAAAATATTTCCTATCTCCTGTAACCCTGTGATCAGGAGTACATAAATTTTTTATATTGGAAAAGAAGACAGCAGAGCTAAGCTGTGCAGAGGAATAGAACATTTGCTACCAGTAAGAACTGTCAGGAAGTTAATGCCTTGCCTGGTGAAAGGAGGCATAGCAAACTTCCTGAGGGTGAGGGTGCACTTTACCCCATCATCCAAATCATTAATGATGTTCAGGAGAATCAGACCCAGTATCGACCCATTTTACCACTGCTAATTACTGGCCTCCAACTGGCCTATGTGGAAGCCTTTGTTTTAAGGATTATGGTGCTTGTCTTACCTTATAATATCAATGACCTTTTGAATGCGCTCTGGTATTAAATAAATTAAAATTCAAAATAGTTAAAATTAAAACCCTCATCTTTGAAGTTCCTATTTCATCACCTCCTTGCAAATAATGCTGATGATGAGGTCTCGTCAGTCCCTGATGTACTACAAGGACTGTCTGTCAGTGCACAATTACTGAATTTTCTGTAGGTTTTGATCAGTCTTGTATTCAAATTGACAGTGCAAATTCATGAAATTACAACCACATCTCTCACCAGCTGTTTTTGAATGGCCTAGAGTTTTAATATTTATGCTGTGATTCCATAAATGGCATGATTTTGGTAGTAGGAAAGTTCAATATTTTTGAAAGGAGAGGCGTCACAATACCATGACGATGCAGGTGATTCAGGTTTTGAGGCAAATAATATAGGCAATATAGCAGTGATTTAAAATTCCGACATCTGACTTTTTAGGAACCTACCTGTACCCACATGGCAACATGTGTAGTACTTTTCTGTACAGAAATGAGCAGCTTGTGTCACAAATTGCATTTGAAATTTTGTTGGTCTGCCCATTATTAAATTTATTGTAAAAGCTGTCTTAAATTTACTTACCAGTTTCTGTGCATTTTGTTTGAAACTGAAATAAATGTACAGTAAAAATAAATCTGTAGAGCTGTTCTGCTGTGAGCTTCTGGGAATTCATGTTACAAGTTTCTCCTGCCTTCCTGCCTGCCTGCCTGTCTTCTTTCCTTCTTTCTCCTTTTTTCTCTCTCTTCCCCTCTCTTTCATCGTGTACATGTTAGTTATCCCACTATGGCGGTCCTATTATACCTGCTGCTCAATCATTAATCAGCACGCTGTCATCTCATGTTTCTTCCACATTTCCTGCTTCAAGTACCACACCCAAATTGTCAAAATACTTTCTTCTCCCTCTTATGACCAAAAAAGTGCAAAGTTTGTCTTCCACCTTTATGTTTAATTTTGGGGTAGAAAACCTATTGTAGCTTTTAAGTAATAGCAACAAAAAGGGGGAAAGGAGGTTCAATTTATTTCCTAATTGAATTTACAGAAAATTAATAGGCCAATTTATTCCTTTCGATTTCTGTATATAATTCTCTACAGATAAAAATTTCTTTTGTATTTCTGTAGGCTAACTGCAAATCTTACTAAGATGTCTAGGACAATTAGTAAATTATTATTCACCCTCATTTTACCATCTTGAATGGTTTTGATTCATTTATGACAGTTACAAAACAGACTACTTTTAGAATACTGAAATATTTTAACCTGCCAGTAATTGTATGTTGATAAACTTCGATTAAAAGTAGAGAGATACTGGTTTTTACTCAGATTAGAAAATCACGAATTAATGAAGTGTTACTATGTATCTTTGTCAAACCGGTTTCCATTGCTAAGACTGCTTTGCTGGCATATCTTACTTGTGCCATCCATTGAAATATTTTCCTTTCTAAGTAAGGAACACCTACAGTGTAATAATTGCTTTAAATTGTGGTTGGTTCTTCTTTTTCTCTTTGTTTTTGATTTTCCTTATGACTTTCTCTTAAAAACTCAAGAGGCTGGGTTTTGTTTTGTTTTTTATATTCTAGCCACAAAGCTTAGGATTATGAAATAACCCTCTTGTCTAGAAGTATTTGGTTCTATTACTTATCTGCTCTCTCTTCCTCCAGCTCCAGTTGCAGTGTTTTTCATCTATTTCTCATGCTGGTTTTTTTTATTATTAGTCTTCAATTAATTATTTTTAAACGTAATACAACACATACTAATATTAGCATTAGGAAATGTCTATTTAATAAAACAAGAAATTTATTTTCTATGAAACTTGATTATCGAGAAGACAGCTCTTAAAGCTACTTTGCTTTACCCATTTCCTTCAAATTCATCGTGAAAGGTTTTCTTAACACTGATGTATGATGAACAAGTGAATATGATCTTTGATGATATCTGGTCTCCTTCTTCAGATGTTGCCAACTTTGTAAACAAGTTCAACTAATATTTAATGTCTCTGTACAGAGAAATAAATGATATTTTGATGTTGGAAGGTATTAATTCAGAACTAATTTCAGAATTAACTAAACTGAGGCATCCTCCATATGTAAAAGTGAAAGGACTGTTACAGTGACAAGTGTTGTGTCATAAGACAGGTTGAATAACGCCATGATATTATCACCAAAAATACACTTGTTAGCATAATAATACGCTTTATTGTTGAGTTTCATTTTAGTTGTTTCTGTAAAAGATAAAGTACTCGTGGAAATTTTTGCTTAAAAATTGTTTTCCTTACTATGAATAGTACAGTCTACTTGTATGACCGATTTTGGAAATTAAAAACATCTGAGGTTGTGAATTATGTCCACTGCAACCTTCTTAGGCACAAAATGAAAACTTAAGATCTGGCCTATCTTGGATAATTGTCCAGCTTGGATAATCACATTTTAGACACTCAATTTCATTTATAATTCAGTTAATATCAAATGCATTTTTAAGGAATAATAAAAATCTCATTCATATCATAAATGTATCCATATTTGTGCTTCTTATGTTCTGTAATGTTTCAAGACTGTAGGAGTGGTTCCATGGAATCAGCAGTGGTACTATTCCTGTGTGCATCGTGTCACTGGGGACTTCTGGAAAGTGTTTCTCACTTTCCAATTGCCCTAATATTATAGTATTTCCATAAAGTTACTTATCATCCAGTCTGATGACTATCCAGACCCTTAGTTTTCATAAGGACTAACACTAGGTTTGCTTCTTGTAAATTTCTTTTTGGAGTTCACTCTCATGGTGTAGCCATTACATTATGACAAGTGAAAAGGCTAGGTAGGCTATTGTGCAGTTGTACAGATCTAATTTTTAAAGGGTTTTCTTGTGGTTATAAAATGTATGCTGTGTAAATCTTTTGATTTTGAAAATTTGAATTTCAGAAAGAAAAACCAGCTACCTGTAGAAGGTTAAGTATTGCTATAAAATTGCAGGAAGTAATAATGTACTCTGTTACGTTATTCACATTTGACAAAAATGAGGTAGGCTTTCCTGCCAAATGAAATAAATCAGCACACAAAAGATATTAATGGACAAGCCTTTGTTTCAAGATATAAATGAAGTACAAGGGGAAAAAAAAACCCCAAACATTAGACACTCCTAAGTCTCTCATTTTCCTCAGCACATTACATGTAATCAGCAGTGCACAGGAAAAATGAGTTATAAAAATCTACAGAGATATCAATGCAAAGAAGGTTATTATAGTCTAAAATGACTGTGAAGCAGTTATAATCAAAATAATTGTTCAGAAAAATACAGACAATAACTATGAAGTTCTAAAAGAGTTGAGAAAATGCAGAAGGAAAACATTAGGTGCTGCTGATAGGAATGTTTTTGCCCTAGAAGCAGGCATTGTAAAGAAAACCTCAGAAATAGGAAAAAGGTGGGAAAAAATAGATGATGTATTGATTTATAGCTTTATTTCCATCTTCGTAGTCTACCACTTTGATTCTCTTCAGGAGCTGTGCGTTGTCTACTGTGCCTATCTTTATCTGTTTTAAAAGAGCTGGTACAGAAACCTTGTCTTACTAGCAAAATGTAGGATGCATAGTAACGTACCTCAATAAAAAGCAAAGAAGATAAAAGGTTTATAATGTGTCAGTGGATCTGTATAGTCTCCTGAGCCACCTCTGGGCTGCAAACAATAAGTTTGCAATTGCTCAGTTTTCCTCCATTTTTACCGCTGTAGTTGACAAGTTCTGTATAATGTGTGACAGCAACCTTGGGGGTTTTGTAGTAAAAATGTACTCAGAGCAGGCAGGTGAGAAGGCCCTAAAATGCAAAAGTGACCTTGTTGCACCTCAGAGCAGGAGTCTGCATCGGCATAACTTTGCGCCATGCAGGATTGTTGATCTTGTTTTTATACAAAATACTGCATCACTTAAAGATGCAAAACATTCTTGAAACAGAAAGCTTGAGTTTTGTTGTATTCCTCTCTTATCTCCAAACTCATTTCCAGTCTCTTCTTCAGAATTATCCATCTGAGAAACAGTTTCTCTTTAACTAAAAATTGAGATTCATACTTAGCACATTTCTTAGAGTTATTCAACTCTAAGAAATAAACTTATTTGCACCAAACATCAAGTATTAGGAGACCAGAAGTACAACTGTGAGAAGTGATAACGTTATAGCATTTGTGCTTCACTTCTCTACCTCCAAAGGGACTTCCAAGTATGCCCTTTGAGGTATGAGTGATCTGCGTCAGGGTCAAGAAGTAAAACAGGAAGTTCAACTCTGACTCATTAGCATATGTTAAGTATGGGAAATAGCATATGTTAAGTATTCTGTTCGAAGTCCCAAAGTCAGTACTGCTACTCCTCCGCAAAAATAAATAATGTATCCAACTTATGCCAAATATTTGTATCTACTTCTTGGTATACCTTACTGTGATTGTGTGTTTGTTCATTAGTAACTGACCATTTTGCAGACTATAAAAATGAATATACTCTGCTGATTCTCATACTGTCTTGTTCATCAGAAATGACTGTGCAATAAGTAAACATTTAATCTTACTTTATATCTTTATTTTCAAGTATGTGTATGTGAAGGCATTGGTGGTAATGAACTGTGGTACAAAAAGTGTGAATATATTTTTCTGTCCAGCAGTTTATTAAGAACTTTATTCTTGTTGTGTTTGTACATTGCAGGACAGCTGTCGCTTGTTCGAAAAAATGTAGCTGTAGGAAAGTAAATAGTGTGAAGGTTTGTGGGGTAGCACTACTTAAGTTAACTGCAAGCACTGATTTCCTTACCAAGCTTCGCAGTCTTTACTGGTGCAGCAGTACACTTTTTCCGCTTGAACCACTCTGCAGTTCTGAATAGAATGCTGTGTTTTTCTTTCATCTACTGTGACTCATGCCACAGTTGAGCAAAGCACTTAGAGAAAATTAGGAACATAACAGTTACCAGGTTACATTTTGTGAGGGTAAGAATTAAACTAGAAATGCACAGATGTTTGGAATTTTGAATTAGGAACACTGCAATCAACAGTGTGTTTAACCTTACAGCATTTAAAAAAACCACAACTCCTCCCGGTACCTGAGAAACATATTTTGTATTTGAATGTAGTTGTGTTATTTTGGAGAAATCTATACGTTTATGCACAGATCCTTTGCTTACCGACTTAGCAACCAATTTTTAATTCAACCGTGTTATAGTGTGTTAAAGTAATCTAGATGTTTAAGCCTTATTATACTTTTATATTTTCTTCCTTTCTTCTACTTTTATTACTGGAAGTTTGCCCATTGGTTATTGTGATCTTCCTCACCTTAGTTCACAGGAATATGTTCTTCACAATGCTATAAAGCATTTTAAATGGTAGCACTTAACTATCATGATAATGAGAGTGAGCAGTGCAATGCAGACTATTTCTGGAATGAGAATGCGTCTTTCTCTTAGAGGTGGAGGAGCTAAAGGTTCCATGGAAAAAGTGCGCTTTTAGCTAGAAGGTAGCTTTCGTACTTGTGTTCAGCCGCTGAATACGATGATTTAGGACTTACTTTCTTACTTTTTTTTTCTGGTGCTTTTTGCAAAATTTTTAAGTCCGTCATCTGAAAATTACAAAATGCTTTGGAGGGAGTAATTGCATGTCACTAATGCTTTGAGGTGGGGAAGATTATTCATTTTACAGTTCAGAAGAACTGAGCAATATCCAAAACTACAGATAGCAAGCAGAACACCTGACATTATTGAGAAATCCATACTTCATCTAAATTGGATTTTCTTGGTTTCCTAGTACTTTTCATCTGTAAAGGTGGAGTTGCATTGTATGAGGAACTGAGAGAAATTGCTGGCATTGTAGTTAATATTGCTTCATTAGTATTCATAACGTGGTAGCTAAAATAATATGAAGAAATAAGTAAAACAAAGTGTAAAGAAGGAAGACAACCCAGAGTGCATGGAAGGATGTTCTCTGACCCTCTGATATTTTTCCAGTCTGTTACTAGCCAAGTGCTGTTTGCTGTGTTCTCCACATAAAGCAGCATATACATATCAAGAAAGTTCTGAAATAGGTGTGTTTTGATCTGAGCACCACTGGAAATTGCCTCAGGTGTTTGAAGGATAGTGTCTTACAGTCCAGAAAAAACAACAGTTTCACTTGTAGACTTACCCCTTCTTTATTGACCAGGTAATGGACTATTTTCATTGAATTAAATATATAGAGGAGATAAACTGATCCTAACTGTTCACTAACTAATCACTGGCTTTTATTACCTAGGACTGTTGTAATTGCATGATCCAGGGAGGGGACATAAAATGGCTAATTAGTTCAGTGAGGTAGTTTGTCCTGCTGGTTTAGTAATGAGGAATTTACTCTCTTGTTTTGATTTCCTTTAATTGATGGAATTCCATTGAAACACGAGGTGTTAGTTGCTGTGTAGTTTCTTTTGGGATGGTGGAAGGAAGTGGAGAGAGGGAATAAGAGTATCCTTAGTGAAAAGTTTATGAGTTTCTGTTTTTACTAACAGACATGAATCCAGGTGGTAACAGCTTCTAGCCTCTACTTCCTCTTTTAACTGGCTATTGGAGTTTTAGCAGAAGTCTCATGAGCTAGCTCTTGAAGTTTCAGTGTATTCTATCTATATTAGTGATTCCTAGTCAATGTCCTGTTTGTGTTTATAGGGACTGCACACCAGTGCTTAAAAATGAAATTTCATACAATCATAGAGTCATAGAATAGTTTGGGTTGGAAAGGACCTTAAGATCATCCAGTTCCAACCACCTGCCGTGGGCAGGGACACCTTTCGCTAGACAAGGTTGCTACAAGCCCTGTCCAACCTGACTCTGAACACTGCCAGGGATGGGGCAGCTATGGTTTCTCTGGGCAACCTGTGCAAGGGCCTCACCACCCTCACGGAGAACAACTTCTACCTGATGTCTAATCTCAGTCTCCGCTCTGTCATTCCACCTTGTTCTGTCCCTACAGGCCCTTGTCAAAAGCCTGTCTCCAGATTTCTTTTAGGCCCCTTTAGGTATTGGAAGGCTGAAATTTCCAATTTATGTATAAATTTTCATTCCTGAGTAGTTGGGAGGAAGGCATTTGTTTCTAATAGCACTAGGAATTTACATAATCTTGGTATTAAATAGGGAGAGTCAGCTTTTCTTTTACAATGTACTTGTTCTGTAGCAGCCTAGTGTAATTTGTGCCCCATTTTTTTAAGTTTCAGCTTTCAAAATGTGAAATAGGGATTATTTTTTTTTTCTCATTTTCTATGTTAAAGGTACATACTGATTTCGTGGAATTACTGCAGCATGTAGCAAATGCTGTATGAGAACAAAAACTAATGCCCCAAGCAGAAAGCACCAAATTCCATGCAATTGTATAGGTACTTCTTCAGGATATTGGTTTTAGGAACATTTAGGAGAAAGAAAAGAACACAAGTAGAATGTACTTGGTTTTTAGAGAAAAGAAGTAGAGCATAGTTATCCTTGGGGTTTTTATTTTTGTTTTTTAAAAGGCTGTCTGGAAAGTGTCATGATTTATTGTAAGTATTTAACACTGAAATTATCTGCGATATTGACACCTCATAGCTGTTTTCAGCCATCAGCCCATCATTTTTAGATTTTCTTGTTTTCCCTCGTTCATGTCATCTATCATACATACCTGAATGTTACTCTTTTGTGTATATTTCATGTGGAAGGTTAAGATGTGATGGCTTTTTTATAAGCCACTTAACACTGTTATACTAGAGATCTTTCCTTTTATTTGTAGCAAATTGAAATTAAATAGTATCCTGGAAACTGGAAGAAAATTAAATGTTAGTTACTAATTTAAAGCAATGGATGTAATATTTTTAAATGCCTTTTTTTCAGATTCTGGCTATAAATTCTTTAATAAATCACAGGAATCAAAATGCATTTTTTTGTAGTTTTGTATTTAGACTGAAAAATATAAACATCCTTTTAAATAAGGCTTCACATATGAGTAAAAATGGTGAAAAAATTGTTTGAAAAACCTTAACCAAACCCTCAGAATAAAAATAAATAAATAAAAGTTTAAAAGCTTGATGTAGCTGTAGCCTTCAGTGTAACAATGTTTTCAGAAACACTTTTAAGCACGCAAATATACTTGAGGAAATCTGGAAAATTTAGCAACAAATCACTGAGGATATGAAACATGTAAAATGGCAGCAGAAATGCTAACAAGATACTCTAGCTTTCAGGACATTTATTAGCCTGGGGAATGTAATAATAAATATTAGTCAAATAGACATTTTGAATAAATTAAAAGTAAGAGAACCGAGAAAAGAAGAACCCAAAAAATACATCTACAGTGTATGTAAGTGACTGGTGATGGAGCACTTAAAATGACATTGTGCTCATACTGTTTCACTCCACTGAACAGCAAGTTATTAAAAGTGCTAAGTACCTTTTGGTGGGATTTAGCAAGATTTTAGGTATCACTGGATCTGCTAAACATTGGCGGTTTCTGTGTTGTCCAAGAACTAATTCCTCACAAGAACTGTGAAAACTACCTGAGAGGGGGATTATACAAGTCCCTTTAAAACACTATGACTAAAGAGAAAGAGAAATTCACATCTGAAATATTTTCTAAGTGAGAGAAAGAGCATGCCTTACACATCAGAGGAAAAAAGCAAATTTGCTTAAGTCAGAAGTAAATGTATAAAGTGCTCAAATGGCTTTATTAACATATAAAGTTATGTGTAATAGATAAAAGTAATGTATTAAGTGCTCAAAAGTAAATGTATTAAGTGCTCAAATGGCTTTATTAACACATAAAGTTATGTGTAAAGATAAAAGTAATACATAGTATTGCAACTTCAAAAATGTGAGAATATTAGCTAAAGGGACAAAAAGGTGTTAATACTGTGATTCTCATATCTAGCAGTAGTACTTTTATTTTGCTCTTTGTAGCTTTACTAGTAAGTTAAGTTTTAGCGCAATGCATTCTTTTCTATCTTATGTTAATAGCTTGATGCTTGCTATTTTCTAAATTTTACTGATATCCTGTGGGAGATGGCAATGAAAAGCCATCTCTATTTGATACAAATTGAAACAAAAAGAAAGAAGCAGTTAGCGTGGAAAAACTGATAGTGGACTTGACAGTTGTGTCCACCCGCACAAGCTGTGAGCCATTAGCTGATCGCTAGGCCGTGATTCCTCCCTTGGCACTTGTGTGTAGCCTGGCAGCTTCAATTGTGTAATTGTGTGACCCATTGCCAGCTAATAGACACCTTGAAAACCACTGTTTCATGAAGCAAAGACTTTGTGTATCTGTGGTCTTTCAGAAGACCTACTGTTAATTTACATATATCCTGAACATAGTGTCAAAATCTCTACCAACTTTGTGAAATCCCAGCTTGATTTTCATGCAACTGGTGGTGGAAATTTTCAGCAATGATGAAAAACACTTCCTCTAGATGACTCTGAAAGCAAAAGAATGTCACATACAAAACAGACAAAAATTGTATGAACTGAGTGTAATCTTTGTAAGCATCACATTGTGTACTATTTACGGTATATTTTCCCTAATAATCAGACTTACGTATGAGGAATAAACCTATGACAGTTCAGTATATAGCTTTATCTTAATCTGACTCACAACATGTTTAAATGCTAGGTAAGGCTGAGGTAGGAAGATATCCATGGTTTTAATTAACTCTGGGGGTTTTTTTTTGAGATATGACCTCACTGCTTTTTCCACTCCTTATGTGCATCTGTCACAAAATCTAGACTATACTAAGACAATAAAAAAGGTATTGACTGAAGTATGATTGGAACCAAAGCCAAAAATTCCTGAAGTTTCTTGGTATTACTTTTTACAGATTGGATACAAGGACTAATGATTTGGTTTTGTTTCTCCTCCTTTCACCAACAAACAGTACCACATGGGAACATCAAACTATGCAATACAGTGCATATTGAACTGTTTTGTACATTAGTGTGTATCTTCAGCTGGAGCCTGTGACTTCAGTCTTGTTTTTAAGTGGTTCGTCTTTTCTAACTGCAAGAATAACTGCATTTAAATCCCTTCAGCATCAAGCTCAGGAACTGTAAATGTTCCTAGTGGGAGAAAAGTCGTGTGAGTCACATACGTTAAAGTTCTTAAATCACGTTACAGTATTCACACTCAAACACAGGCTCTGTCTGCATACCATATAGTATAGTGCAGTATCAGTATGGGTCAGTTGATCAAAGTAGATGTAGATATACCAGCTTTAGCATCCTTAAATATGGCTCAAGACTTACTTTAGACAAAATGTAGTTCAGTCCTTTGTCATGAATGTCCCCACCATGCATAACGTTTGAAGCTGTCATTGCTTCAGACCTTTCTTCTGCATAAGCTGCAGAAAAAATCTGCCCACAGTGGGCAGGTTTTTACATTAGTTGCTTCCAAGAGTAATGTAGTTTGTATGCACCAAAATCATTCTTCAAAACCAGTGAATGTTCATTACATGCCCAGGGAATTTACTTCAGAACTATGTTATAGCACTGATACAAAACATTAAAGCTAATGTAGTTATTCTAGAATATTTGCATAAGACAAGCCATTTGTGAGCATATGTCCTGGGTTCAGCAGTAGCAGTCATACCACAGCACATCATGCCCGGGATGTAACTGGGACTTACCCAGAAGGGCTGGCTCAGTTGGGCTGGGTTTTCGATGAGTGGTATTGTATTCTCTTCCTTTGTTATTTCCCTTATCATTATTATTATTGGTGGCAGCAGTAGTGATTTGTGTTATACCTTAGTTATTGGACTGTTCTTATCTCAACCTATGGGAGTTACATTCTTTCGATTCTCCTCCCCATCCCTCCGGGAGCAGGGGAGGGGAGGAAGAAAGGGCTGGGGGGGGAGTGGACTGCAAGGCTGACTTGGTGACAGGGTTTAAACCACGACAGCATATTAGCTATTTAAGCTGAAAACAAACATTTTGAATTTAGTTTAACAATACTTTGCCCATGATACTACTAATGTTACAGATTTAATTCTGTTGCTTAATGTTTGTTTTCATTTAAAAAAAAAAAGTGTATTTTATTAGATTAAGATGAAAATACGTTATAAACAATGAAATGTAATATACATTTAGTACATTAATAATATATTGTTAGCATGTATTATGTTTCCAAATATATGCTGTAGAGAAGCCACAGTAGATCTTTTATTATGTATTACTATGGGCTGTCTCCTAATCTAAAAAAAAAAAAAAAAACAAACATATTTGAGATGGAGGAAGGGAAAGAAACACTCTTGATTTTCTGAGCTTCTCATCCATCATTAAGCCAAATTTCCTTTTCCTGTAAGACTAAGTAGCTTTTCGGCTTTGATGGAAACTAATGCTGGATAAGGTGGGTAGAGAGAAGATGGAGCCAGTTCTCTGATTTCTCAATGTGTTTTGTAATTATGGGAACATATTTCAAGGTGCTTCTCCAAATCTACATAGAATCTGATTTGTAAATCTGCAGGTTTATTTTTGTGACCTCAGAGGGCAGTTGTGGTGAGTTGACCTTGGCTGGTTGCCACAGACCCACCCAGACACTCTTTCAGTCCCTCTCCTTAACAGGACAGGGGACAAAGTCAAGACAAAATAGCTTGTGGATCCCCCCAGTTCTCACCAACCTTGGTGTTCATGACATTATTTCTCACACTTTTTTTTCCCTCCATCATTCCTCTTTTCCACAGCTGCCGTGTAGGGTTTCTTATCCTTTCTGAAATGTTTTGTGAGAGGCACAACCATCTTGGCTGAGGTGGTCAGCTGTTTAAAATGTCTTCAAATAGTTTCAAATGCGTAAATATATGGGTGTTTATTTTTTGTTCTAATTTAGAGACCTGGCTGCAAGGAACTGCTTGGTAGGCGAAAGCAACATTTTGAAAATAAGTGATTTTGGAATGTCCCGGCAAGAGGATGATGGTGTGTACTCATCATCAGGCCTAAAGCAGATTCCTATCAAGTGGACTGCTCCAGAAGCTCTCAACTATGGTAAGAACAGACCTGTGTCTTCTTGAAAAAAAAAAAAAAAAAAAAAAAAATGAAAGCCAATCAAAAGTAGTATAAGAAGAACCAGGACTACACCATGGGCAATATTTGAGTGTGTTTGTATATATATATGTTCCTAGTAATATATATAATATATATAATATATATTAAAAAATACATAAAATATATATTCGTATATATTATATGTATTCATAGTAATATAGATAATATAGATAATATATATAAAATATATATATAAATAATATATATATTCCTAGTGCCCAGTTCAAATCAATAATTTTTACAATTATTTTAATATTTCAATCTTATTTAAGTTATGTATAAAATACTGGTTTGCCTTCAAAAAGAATAAGGCAACAAGATCAGAATTGCTATTATGCAGCAATAAAATAATACTTTAGGTTATGGTACTGACTCATTCTAGTAGACTACCTAGTTAAGCCATCTAAATCATGATTGTTACCAAAAGGTATGGCAAGTTCTGTTTCTTTATGGCAGTGATTGTTCCAGCACATCTTTGAAAATGGTAGGAAGTTTTAACACACTAAAACGCTCTTGTTGGATAAAATATTGCATTAGAGAAAAGTACAGTCACCGACTTAGACTTTTTTTTTTAACTGCAGCTTTTTTAACTGAAGCTGCTATATTTTGCTTTTTAGCTTATATGAAACTAGAAAATTAAGTTCTAAGTAAAGTGGGCTCTAAAGAAGCAGCGTATTAAATGAGCAATGCCGTGTTTTCTGTGTAGTTCTCTCAACCAGTTTTTCAGTTAAGTCCTCAGAAAAAAAAGTGTTTCAAACTCTTCATTTGAAGTGTCCATAAATATTTCTGCTATCTCAAAGCTTTTTTCCTAAAAAATTATGCATTGGAAATTGCAAGTTGTGACTTATGATTGAAAACAAAATGCTTCTCATTAGTGCTTTTGCAGGAGTTAATGTCACACCACCATAAAACGGATCTTCCCTTTGGAAGGCTAATAATAAATTAATAACAGTAATCACAGAATCATAGAATGGTTAGGGTTGGAAAGGACCTTAAGATCATCTAGTTCCAATCTCCCTGCTTTGGGCAGGAACACCTCCCACTAAACCATGTCACCCAAGGCTCTGTCCAACCTGGCCTTGAACACCCACAGGGATGGAGCAATTACCACTTCCTTGGGCAACCTGTTCCAGTGCCTCACTACCCTTACGGCAAAGAACTTCTTCCTTATATCTAACCTGAACTTGCCCTGTTTAAGTTTTAACCCATTACCCCTTGTCCTATCACTACAGTCCCTAATGAGGAGTCCCTCCCCAGCATCCTTGTAGGCCCCCTTCAGATACTGGAAGGCTGCTATGAGGTCTCCACGCAGCCTTCTCTTCTCCAGGCTGAACAGCCCAAACTTTCTCAGCCTGTCTTCGTATGGGAGGGGCTCCAGTCCCATGATCATCCTCGTGACCCTGCTCTGGACTCGTTCCAACAGTTCCATGTCCTTTTTATGTTGAGGACACCAGAACTCCACACAATACTCCAAGTGAGGTCTCGCAAGAGCAGGGTAGAGGGGCTACTGATCATAGATCATAGTTGATCATAGTAGATCATAGGGGTAATGATCATATCTTATCAACTGTTCTAAGAGATATCAGTGTTGCTAACATTCACACACTTTTTCTATTCTAGGTGTTTGTTCCAATGCAAAAGTGTTTTGAATTTTACTTTTGTTATTTCAGAAATGCATACAGTTTATTTGATACATAATGGAAATCCATCTTTCTTAGCCATATGCAGTTCAGTGTACTACATTAAACAGGAAACAGGCTCTAGTGACAATACCTTCACTTTGTACTTTTGAGTCTATTGTTTTCATAGTACAGGAAAGGAGAGGATAGTTGATTAACATCTACTTATTTTGTGTTTCCTAAAATGCATAAATACTCAAGCACCTTTAAGTGATTTTCCATGGTGTCTGGAAGGTAAGCTCTCTCAAACATTTGATAGTGTGTTCAGCAGTCTAATACTCAACTTTCAAATGTCACAGAAGGTTAATAGCAGTCACAGACAGATTTTAAATGAAAAAAAAAAAAAAAAACCACCAACCCCACAGGATGTGACATCTAGAATTGCCAAATTAGGGCAAATGGAGTAGTTACAGAATTATGTCTGAAGTCATAATCGAAGTTCTGATGTTACTAGAGCTTCTGTAAGATTGAACCTTTGGTGCTGTTCCATGATGTTATTTTTGCTTGGAGCTATATGATTTCTATCACTTCCAGCAAGTGAAAAAATTGCTCGAAAAGCTCCTAATAAAATTACGTATTTTTGCTTTCTATTCTCTCAGAAATAAGAAACACATTTAATATGTATGTTTTTCTAGTACAACATTTTGAGTTGTTTGCCAAGATAATAAATTATTGTGTGGAAGGTTTTGGTTGTTTTGGTTTGTTTTGATTTTTTTTTTTATTGTGAACGAACAGACCTGTTTTTTCTGCCAGATAATGTCATACTGAAAGAGATAATTAACTCTACAGAACTTGCACTCTCTTTAAAAAACCCTAATCACCTATCTTTTATCTACTAAATTATTTCAATAAAAAGTGTTAAATTACTGGATGCCTAACTCTGAAGAGAGTTTATACATGGACAAAAAAACTAATCTTACTACAAACAGCATAGTGAACATCTATAATTACCACCTAGAAGGCACACAAGCTAATGTAGTGCAGCTGGAAGTGATTTTTAGTTTAACAGTAAACTGAACTTTCTGATGTCAGAACAGTTGTCGTATCATCAACTTTCATTGTAATTTACGTGTATTTTCCTTTCTTCAAGTAAGAAATGGCTTAGTTTGGTTTATTTAATGGTAAGAGATGAAGAAACAATACATTCACATTCATAAATATTTAAAGAATAAAGACACATATATACAAAGTAATAGTATGGAACAGAGAAAAACAGTCATGAAAAATATTGAAAATATTGTTGGGTATGGATTTTTAAGATAACAATTTCACATATCCTGCTGCAAAAGACTAGAAGCCTTAGCTTTCTGATGTGAATCCATCCTTCTTAATATGACTCCCTCAGTGACAATAGAAATATCTCCTCCAAGATTTCTTTTCCTCCATAATATAAAGCTTCATTCCACAGAGAGGTTTGGAATTCAGTTATGTGTCAATTACCTAATTTGCTGTATCTGAAGCATAGCTGAACATAATGGAACCAGCAGGCCGGATTTTTTTTTTTTCTCTCTAACTGATTGGGCACGTCAGTTCTTCAGGGTAAAAATTAAACAAGTTGAGGCAACTGTAATTTTCAGAGAACAGTTTCTCAAAGCGTGAAAACCAGGCCCTCTTTGCAGTTACAAACTGCTGATTGTAGCTCCTCTCAGAATTCTCATTGCAGTGTGTTGTTAGGGAACTGGGAAAGGTGATTTTTTAAAAAGTATCTTTTGAATTGAAAGGGAGGGAGGAGGAACTGACATTTTTCAAAAGGAAAATAGTATTTTTGTACACAAAAAAGGAAAGAAATTCTTTAACTTCCTTGAAAAATAACTAAGGTCCATCGAATAGTAGAACTTTAAGTTAGCTTATATTATGCGTAGGTATTGACCTTAACATAATCTGTTTCTGATTCGAAATACAGGATACTGATAATCTGCAGAATGTATTACTAGTAGCTTCAGCTTTGTTCTGCTTAAAGCTTGCCAATGCAACCTGTAACTTCACCTTTACAGAAAATTTGGAGCCATAATTATATGAAACGTTTATGTCTCTGTACATTAAGTTGAGGGTTTTCTCTCCTTTTCTTAGGGAGATACACATCTGAGAGTGATGTATGGAGCTTTGGAATCCTTTTGTGGGAGACCTTCAGTTTAGGAGTGTGTCCGTACCCTGGAATGACCAACCAGCAAGCACGAGAACAAGTCGAGAAAGGTAGTTATTTGTAGCAAGTGAAAGAATGATCCATAGATCCATAAGGATATAGTACATACAGTATAAAAGAGCAAAGAAGTAACATGTGAGTTATCCAGCAAATTGGGCAAAAATATATTTTTAATTGCTTTCTGTGATGATTAGTGTGATATATAAGCTTATATACTTACATACTTATATACTTATACTGACCAGTGACTTAAAGGACAGAAGACTTACAGCATGTTGGTTTTCATTGTGGCAGAATTAGAAAGTGAGACAGAGAGTAGGGTTTTACTGCTGTGCAAAGGAGAGGCTTGACCAGAATGTATTGTTTAAGATTATGCTAATGCAGATATAAATATTCTAAACTGCCAGAAGAAAAAATCTGTATCATTCCATCTTCTCTATTAAAGCATTTCAGACAAGGATT
Organism: Psittacula echo; assembly: GCF_963264785.1. Lineage (NCBI taxonomy): Eukaryota > Metazoa > Chordata > Aves > Psittaciformes > Psittacidae > Psittacula > Psittacula echo. Next base: position 70,355,022 of record NC_137742.1, on the reverse strand, counting down.
TAGCAATTATGGTAGAAAATGGTAAGCTAGTTGAGCACTGAAAGCCACATTTCTTTTATATAAAATAATCAAAAGGCTTTTATTTAAAATAGCTAATAATTTTGAGCAGAATTTCCAGGCTTTGATTTATTTTTATCATCTTTATTGGCTTCTCAGAACTTCTGAACTTTATGAAGTACACATAAATAGGTTCTAAGCTAGGAAAAATGTTAAGTGATTAAAAATAAAACCCCAAGCATCTAGATTGCTGATTTATACAGATTAACCCTGATTGTTATAAACACTGTAGATGACCATCAAGGTTTCTCCTTCAAAGGCCAAATCAAAAATCTAGTATTTGCCAGAGGAGAGGAATGTTTGCAAAAACAGGTCTTACTACCTAAGTACTGAGATTCTGTTCTAATCCACTGTGCATAACAATCTCTTAAAACTGATAAAATTCATAAAGATTTGGAAGTATGCTTATGCTTTTTCAGCTATTTATACTGTGGGGAAAGTAGTCCTGCTGGCTTATCAGCAATTTTTTTTACCTTTTTTTTTATTTGTTTTTAATGCAATTTCCATTTCTCCCATCATCCTGTTGTCTTGGTTTTCAGTATATGATAGCTCTTCTTTTAGGACTGTCAGCTAAGACACTCCAGATTCTCTCCCTGTTCATCTATCTCAATTACTCAGTCAGTAAGAGCCTTAAGTGAATTTAGTCACTTGAATGCTCAATTTAAACTGGGATAATTTCAGTTCTAAATAACTATATAGAATCACTTAACTTTAAGGACAAAAAATGGTTGCTGCTGTCACTGTTTTGAAGAACTAGTTTGTAGGGGAAACTTTGGGTGAAGGAAAAGATTTTTAAGTAGTTTCATATTATATTGGCTGTAAGTGTCAACAGCCCAGCCATTCTGCTTTGAAATCAGATGCGTTAATCCAGACATAGAGCATATGCATGCAATATAATAAAGTAAGAATGTTTTGATTTACCTGTTGCATGAGGCTAGTATCATTTATACTGTGCATTAGAAAGGGAGATGAAGAGAGTCGTGGATCTGCGTTTAGCTGTAGAGTTCTATGTGCCAGCTCACTTTACTGTCCACTGCCTGTCATAGTTCATAGAATAGCAGATTAACCGAATGGCTGAGGTCTGTGGGGACCTTTGGTTGTCATCTGGTCCAGCTGTCTGCTCAATCAGGACCCCGTAAAGCCAGTTTCCCAGGACTGTTCCCAGATGGCTTTTGGATATCTCCATGGATGGAAATGCTGTAACCTCTCTGGGCAACCTGTGCCAGTGCTCAGTCACCATCACAGAGAAGTGTTTCATCATGTTCAGGAAGAACTTCTTGTGTTTCAGTTTGTTTTCAATTTGTGCCTTTCTTCCTGTCACTGGGCAACACTGAAAAGAGCCTGGCTCTGTCCTTTTTGCACCTTCCCTGCAGATATTTATATACATTGGTGAGTTCCTCCTGACCCTTCTCCAGGCTGAACAATCCCAGCTCTCTCAGCCTTACCTCATGTGAGAGCTGCTCCAGTGCCTTCGTCATCTTAGTAGCACTTTGTGGGACTCTCTCTGTTATGTCCATGTCTCTCTGGTACTCAACACTGGATCCAATACTCCAGATGTGGCCTCACTACTGCCAAGCAGGGGGGAAGGATCATCTCCCTCGACCTGATGGCAACACTTCTCTTAATGCAGCTCGTAACACCTATGGCATTCACCTTCTTTCCCACAAGGACACATTGCTGGTGCATGTTCAACCCTTGGTGTCCACCAGGACCCCCAGCATGTCCTGGTGCCTGGGGTTGTCCCTCCCCCTGAGCTGCAGGACTTTACTCTTCCCCTTGCCAAACTGCATGAGGTTCCTGTGGGCCACTTTCTTCTCCAGCCTGTCCAGGTACCTCTGGATGGCAGCACAATCCTCTGACAGAACAGCCCCTCCTCCCATTTTGGTGTTCTCTGCAGACTTGCTGAGGATGTACTCTGCCCAGCATCCAGATCATTAATGAAGATGTTCAATAGGACTGGACACAGTACCAGTGAACCTTGGGATACACTGCTAGTTACTGACTTCCAACTAGACTTTGTGCCACTGATCACCTCCCACTGGGACTTGCCATTGAACGAGTTACCTACTTTCTCCCTGGTCTCTGGAGCCTAAGATTCATGAAGGACAGTCTTGCTAGGGAAGACTGAGGCAAAGGCAGCATTCAGTACCTCAGAAATTTACTCCCATCTTAATGTTTATTATTGATTTCCTCAGTGCGGAACACAAAGAAAACCTAGAGGGTAGCTACTTCCTAAGATACAGGAAACAAATCTATGCAGGTTGCTGCCTTTAGGGATGAGACACATACTGGCAATCTGCCATGCCCAAATTAAATGTCATTGGTAGCTGACCTTTGATTAGTTTATTACTTACCTATCTCTAAGGCTTTCCTCATGTTATCCTGAAGATCTTTTTTAATGCAATGATCTTGAACTTTACTTTTTTTCTTTTTATATTTGTCAATATGCATCAGTTGTCAATGCTAAACATTTTACTCCCGTTTTTTGTGTACCAGGTTACCGAATGTCAGCACCACAAAAATGTCCAGAAGAAATACATAAAATAATGCAGAGGTGCTGGGACTACAAGCCAGAAAACCGGCCAAAATTCAGTGAGATTCAGAAAGAGCTGTCTTCAATCAAAAAAAAAGTGACATAGTGATGAGCAAGTGCCAAACTCAATGTGTGGGACTTTATTTGTCCAGTGAAGTAATTTTTTTCCCCTCAAACACTATGCATTTATACAACATTATTTACAATATTTTTCTATGATTACTTTGAAATTAACTGATTTTCTGTATATATGAGTACCATCTTGATGATGTCTACACCTGCATTAAAGACATATACTGCAAAATGTTATATATCCAGTCACAGTAATCATGGAATTGAGGATACACATAAATAGAAAAGCACATAGTATAGATTTAAGGGACTGTGGCTTCTATCTGTTTTACAGCAAGTAACTGTTAGTGACATTTTTCAGAAGTTTTCTACTCTAAGCTGTGTTCCATCTCTGCTATCTCTGTCCTGTATGTCAGTACCAGCAGCACTCTAATGTGGTGACTGTCATACATGTTGGCCTTAAAACTGAAGACAGTTTTGACAAGTATTTCAATTACAGCCTTTGAGATTTTTTAATTTCTTTCTGCAACTGATATTTTAAAGTGATACTTTGATTTAAGGGTGAAGGTCAGTTAGATTCTGGATGCAAATGTGCTTACTGAACAGTGAAATCCAGAAATTTCTTTTGTAGAAAATTGAGTTACTTGTGCATTTCTTACCCTACTGTACTAACTACTTTGACTTCTGATGTGATTTACTTAAGCCACGCCTTTTGTTCAAACAAAGACATCAGAATTCAGTAATATATCCTTTACGATGACCTACGTTTGTTTAGGAAGTATCAAGTAGCCAGTATCAAGTCTTGACTATACAGGTTAAGAAATACTACAAATTATCTGCTTTCCAAAGGATATGTAAAAGCAGTAGGCCAGCAGAAAGAGTTTTACTAACAGCAACAAATAACAAATATTGATCTTAGAGTAGTTAAAGAATGTGAATTGCTAGATTTGTGTATCATATTGATTTTTTTTCCTTAAATTGGTAATAATTCTCAGAATGCAGCTGAAGCCTAGAAAGTTTATGCTAAGCAAAAGTTCATTCCATGCATAGTGTCCAAAGGAAAATGCTACTTCTGTATGGCATAAGGAAATTATTCAAGCAACCCAAATAAAGAAGTATGCCTCTGGCAGGCTTAGCAAGGCACAGTAGAAATGCTAACCTTCTAATTTCTTTAAATCATTGCAGTGGGTTTCAAAAGATTGGGGATAGGCAAGTTTCAAATTCCTCCAGGAATAAAATCCTTGTATGTATATATATATATATATATGTACACAGATATATATATATATAAACAAAACAAAAACCCCAAACAACAGGGAAAAAAAAAAAAACCTGCCAGAAGGAATAAAATCTTACTAGATAGGAGAGAGAGGAAAGGCACACCTTGTTGCTCTGCATCCTCCTTGGGGCTGTAATTCTTTTCTAGGGCCCAAATAGGAAGAGGAACAAGTTGCAGGATCCTGGTTTAAGTTCCAGAGTTAAGGTGCTTAAAATTTTTGTGAGAATTAACTAAATTTTTGTTTGGATCAAGGAATGCCAGTTGCTGCTAATGCAAGTAAGAAACAGGGAATGTAAGTAACACAGCATCTGGAATGTTAGTTAGCCGTATATATTATTGTTACATGGGGATTGAGATGTAGTGAAGTCAGTAACTACATTACATTTTTATTTCTGTTAAGGTGACTTTTCTATTGTTCACAATATTTTTGCTCTCTAAAGTGTATTTATAGTAGTACTGAGTGGTAATGTTTAAGGGCTATGTGTGACCAAAATATGTGTAGTAAAGAAGAGTTTGTTTGTTATATTGGAGTTAGTGTCCAAATAAAACAATGAATGATCATGCTGGAGCACATCACCTGCAGCTGAGGTAGAAGTCTCAGCATCCAAGTATAAACAATGCTGAGCGCTTCTTGCATTTCTTAAGTGGGTTTGTTTTTTTTTCTTGGAGCTAAGGAAGCATATACATACTCATAAAGGTATAATGCTTGCAAAACTTGGTGGCATAAATTTAATCTTCCTTATAAGCATACTGGATATATTTACTTAGTTCTGTACTTCCAAGTAGCCCAAAGATATTTTTCAAGAGCAATGGGAAACATTCTTCTTCGTTTATATGCTTTTAAGTAGTACACAGTTTGTGCCTTAATTTGCTAGTACGCTAATGCAAATGCAACTGTACTAAGATTTAAGGAATGTTCCACAATCATTTGGAAAAATCGAAGATTAACTCAACTGCAGGTCCTTATGTGTACATCACTTATGGAAGAATTGGTGTCTCCTCTGTTAGCATTCACAGCTTCTCTAGTGAGTTAATATTCTTCTATGAAAGAGATGAACTGATTCTTTGCTATATGGCCTCTTGACAGGAAAGGAACACTTTTATTTTTATAAAATAGTATACCATTTTATTTGTCTTAATTGGTCACCATCCTGTCACATAAAGATAAAAATTGTGCTCATATTTTATTCAGAGATAGTTAACATTTATAGTTCATATCACATTTCTGTTTAAATTTAAAGGCTTTTTAAAACATGGGATTTCTGCAGCAGGAAGAAAATTTATTATCGTTTTTGAAGTAGGCATCAGTTCAGTTCAAAAATAATAACTCTTTGGGAGAATACCGGAATGAGTTTATGGGTATAGAATAAATCTAAACACAGGTATATGTCTCTTAACTTATTTAAACTTTTTCTTATCATTAATTTGGCAGTTTGTGGCCGAACTTGTTCATCATGTCTCACTTGTAATTACTGCAATTATATAATTTAGGAGGTGGAATCCATACCTATAGATACTGGGTTTAAGCTTTTGTAAACTTCTCACAGAGTTCATAAACAAACCTGTCATACAATGAAATTTAGACAGAAAAAGTGGTAATCAATAACCAACACTGCCATATCTATTTTCTGTGGACGTTTGATGACTTAGTCTTGCATTGTTCATAGGTTAGCCAGATACTGGCCATTTGGCTCATGTACTGTGTTTATCCTAGAGAATTTACTAAAAAGTTAAGACTGTCTCTGTTGGAAGTGTAGTGTTTCAGGTAGGTTCTTTACACCAGCACTGTCCCAACTAGAGTGACCCTAATGAAATCCTGGCTTTTTTACGCTGTTAAATGAGAGAAACTGAATACTGTTTAGAGTCAAGTAGAAATGCCTCAGCCTATTAAGTAACATGGAATTCAACAGGTTATCTGTTATTTCCCTCTTTTTCCAAAGAATTGCATTTATTATGTTAAGAAAGATTGGTTTGAGAGCAAAAAAATGTATTCTTAGTTTGTTTCCAATAGAAATTAAGGACACGTGTTAGCTTTAGAGTTCAGTCATTAGTGAAATCATGAGGATTCCTAAGCATTTTAATTTCATGGAAAGTAAGATAGCAAAAAGTGTCTTGTCTGAAAAAAAACCTTGCTTCAGCAAAGTGTGATCTTGTAGAGCCAGCATCCCATCAACACATTCTCTTTGAAACGTACATTTTCATTAGTTTTTAAGGAAACCAATGAACTACTTTTCATTTAGCAGTTACAGTTATATTGCATTTCTTCTTAACAAAAATCTGCCTTTCTGCAGAGTTCCTGTTTTTGTTGGAAGTTTATTGGAACATGCATCACCAGCAGGCTGTCAGTAAGAACTGCAGTTTGTAAAGTAAGCCTAATCTTACTGATGAGAAATGGAAGACTATTTAAGGAAATAGTAGGTTTTTCAGACTTAAGTACTTTTTCATCCATTTCTTCGACCATCAGTTGTTCTTACTCAAATCCTACAAGCACATCACTGAAATCTACTGCACATCACTAAAACTATGAAGCTATTTGCTTTCTCTTATAACTATTATATTACCTTTTTTTGCATCCATTGCAAAGATATTAAAGAAAAAAACCACTTTCCTGAGTGCACTTGGATTTGCAACAATTCTGTGACTGAGCATAAGTTTGATATTAAAAGAAGAGCTCACTGATGAATTTTTTTTTTTCCTAAAGCACAAGAGGACTTGTGGTATTTTGGAAGCATTCTTGCTAGGGAATTCAGGGTATGCGGAGGGAAGAATATAGAGGGAAGAACACCCCTACTACCAAACAAGGTATATCTTTTTCCTTCTTAGAATCATTCATTCAATTCTTCACTTTCAGGAATACAGAACTTTAGTTACTAATTAGAAAGTACAGGGCAGGTACAGTATTCCAGAAGTTCCAAACAACCATGCATTTTTAAGAGTGATCTGGTAAGTTTGGAACATCAGCTCTCTTAAAAATGCTTTCTTCTAGTTTCCTTCTGCAGATTTACCATAAAAGAAGCAGTCCTTAAACAACCATCAATAACAAGAAAATTGCATCACCTCAGAAACCTACCAAGCTTCTTTAAGAGTAAATTAAGAAATACTTTTTGTAATCTTGTACTAGAATCCCCACAGGATAGCTTTCCTGAAAAAACAAACAAACAAAAAACCACAAACCAAAAAACCCACAAGACAAAAACAAGCACTTAAAAAGCTGAAAGCTCCAAATTGAAACAGAAGAGTAGTTTCACTTGTCACATTCTGAACAGTCTTTCAAGTATTGCCACATCATCTTTCCTGAAACTTATAATGCACTTGTGATTTCCGCTCTAACATAATTTTCAGCCTTGCATATTAGTGTGTTATAAACACCCAACTTAACTTTAATTTTAGACCACAGAAGGGAAGATTCTGTCATTGAAAACTACAGCGAGATCTGCCTGGCAGCTCTTACATTTTCTTTAACTTCCACATTCAGCTATCAGAGTCATTGTGTTCATTATAGTAAGCACCACACAAAACAGGCGCTGGAAGCTAGGCATTGTGTTTAAATCAGCAGGTAATCCCCAAAATTTCACAGATTTGACTCTAGAAGCCAACTTGGGCTTTGTTCTCTGTCAAATAAGCAAAAGAAATTTCTGAATTTCAGCCTTACCAATGAAACGGGAAGGTTCAGAGATATATTTACTTTTTGCTTCAAGAGAATGCTACCTCCACCAGTAACTGCAAGTTACCCTTATGTCCCTGTTGTGTCTCTCTGTCTCTTTAACATAAAATTCTAATGGGAGTGTATGTCCAGGTGTAGAACTTGGGTGTTAACTCTGATTTTCAGGAAGTTGTACATTATTAGCTGGTTTAGAACACAATTTTCTCAGGTATCATCTAGGTAGGACTTAAATAAGAATTTTCAGATGGCTTGCTTTGGGTTTTTTTTCTTGTGTGATAAAGGACTAGTTATATTGCTAGCTACATGCATTGTTATTTTGCAACTGTTTCAGATGATAGCTGTGAGAGAGTAGTTCATTTATAAATCTTTGATTATGTGTGCCTTCTCTAAATCCAAACCTGTTAGCCATACTTACAAAAAAATGGATATATAAAACCCTCAATTATAATTGACAGAGGTCATAAAGTGAAAACTTAGAGGAGCCGTGAGCTACATTTTCTTCCTCTATCCTCCCAGAACTGAATGCTTTGTAAATAAAACTGGCAGTAATTGGCTTTGTGTTTATAGATAAATATGGTCTGTGAACCGGTATGATAACATAGGACTCACATTGCTACAGGCAAAGAAGGTTTGCGAAAAAGTGTTCCTAACTTGCTACTATTTGGAACTGTCATCTAGTTTTAGAACTATGAACGTTTATAAATAAGTACATAACTTAAGTTTTGTGAGTATGGTCAGAGAGACAGTACATGCTTCTCCATTGAAACTCAATTTAAGGCAACTATGCTTTTTAAAAGAAAAATTGGATGGATCAATGATTCTTTCTAGATTACATATTGAAACTATACACCAGCGGTTTCCACCACTAAAGAAAGATTCACACTACTGTCTTTGCATACAGCCAGTTCAGTCTTTCTCAGCATATAAAGAATTCCATAATTGTTAAATGCAGTAGTAATCAAGATCCTTGGATGAATGATATGTAAACTACTTTAATCTGATCTTTTGCTTCAGTTCTTAATATTTCTGCTCTTCAAAAGGGCTGCAGTAAGCTTACAGTTTTAGCTGAGCTCTCCTGTAGTGATCTCCTTCTTGCATCTCCCAAACATTTCCTCATTCTGATGTGTTCATATACCGCAGATGATGCCCTTTCACTTACTTCAAAAAAGATACTCTTGTGACAGAAAAGTTCAAATATATCCCTGCCTTTTTTTTTTTTTTTTTTGACTCAAGAATATTGCAGTGATGTTATACTCTGATACCTGTGGCAGTGTATTTTTGTGAAAACAGAAGTAACTGTGAATCAAGGTGATGCACATTGTTCAAGTCATGTTTTTAATCATGTTACAAGCTCTATTGTGAATTGCCCACACTGCAAGAGACATCAGAAAAACAAAATTCCCAGCTGCCTAGTTTACAATACAGAGCATCCTGCTCCTACTAGGGAATAAATATAATCCTAAATATGCTCCTTGGTCCAGACAGTTCCAAACACCATCTTTAAAATTAACAGAAGTGACTTAATTCCAACTAAGCCTTTTCTAAACTTCCTTCTTCCTAACAGAGCTTTTCAAATAGTGTTAATTTGCATTATTGTCATCAGTTTTGCTTTTACAAATCTGTCTTCTGTATACCATAGAATGTTTACTCACACTGGTAATTATACCCCCACCACAGCCATGAAGTGCAACTTCAGAAGATAAGCATTGCTAAGTCAGTAAAAGTCTACAGGGAACTGGTCTTTCACTGGCTGTCTTGAGTTGATATGGCTTAATGCATTTTAAATATCACTGAAGTAATGGGTACAATTAAGGCTTGTTACACAGTTTGAACAGCAGTATTCCTTGCTCAAGATATCTCTGCAATGGTAATTTTTCTATTAGACTTGAACTCAACAGGAAGGGACCTTCCTTCCTCTCTAGTTTGTCAGAGAACTGCTGTGTTGAGGTAGCCAGGTCAGGTGGCTGATAGCTAGTGTGGATGCAGCCAGGATGCCACAGAGAAGGTTTGCATGGCCTCTCTTTATAATATGTCTATGATGAGTCTCTAATAAATTCACTAGAGACTGGAAGTCTGCTGTACCTCTAAGTGCAGCTAATTCCTTAAATCACCTGTAGTTGCAGTGCTTTAAGCAGAAATCTTGACATTTTTTTCTATGTCATGAAATGCAATATACAGTGGGAAGCTGCTGGATTATTTTCCTTCCACCTCCTGCTCGGTCATGTCACAGATTCAAAGCCTTCCAAGTCTTCAATAGACAGAATAACTAGAAGAAACATACCTGTTTCTGCTGTTAGTTGTGTCATTACCTGTAACTGACAAGTTGGCCTTTTTTTTTTTATCCCCACTGAACTTCCCCCCTAATTTTTGCTGAAAACATGGAATAGGAAAAAGCTCACAATACAGGTTCATCACGCAGGGCACAAAAGGCAGGCAGACTCCCGCAAAGAGAATCTTGAGGACTGAAAGCCAACAACAGACACCTGCCTTGTCCCTTCTGTTAAAGGAGTGTGTAGTTCACATGGTTTCATGTTTCATGGTTTCACATGTTCACATGGTTTCCAGAGATGAAAGCTGGACTAAGATTGGTGGGACTACTGCTTGTTTCAGTTGCATGTATTAGTTTTCCTTTGTATAATCATAGGCAGCTGGAGACAGAGAAGAGGTGTTGGGAATGGAAGGAAGATTGGTCACTGACCTGCTAGCGCACACAAGACTTTTGACACCAGTAACCTTGAGTGGAGCACAGATGCCATTTGCAAATGTGTTTAGATTTCTATTTGATTTTGTGCCAAAGTATGCACCAGCAAGTTTGTCAGGTAAAGCACCTTTTATACTCTTTGTTGTTTAAAAATAATATATTTGTGAAACAGATTGATAAAACATAACACTGGAAATGGGTGCTTCTTCCCAAAAGTACACATGTAGAAAAAAGGGAAACAACAGTTGTGAGTTTATCTGGCTTTTAAGCAAATCTGAAATAATAACTATGTAATACAGTTGCCAGTTGTCTGTCCTTTATAATTTTGAATAGATCTGCATTTTAACTTTATTTATTTGCCAATTTTTATATACTTTAAAGTTACATTTTTGAACTCAAGCAAACTTTTATTTTCCTGGGCTGTTAAAATTTCAGTATTCTTGTAAACTGCAGACCTTTTTTGAATAGTCCTGTGTCTTCTCCTATGGACCAGTTACCACTAATGAGTCTGCAGCCCCGTTTTTACTGTACTCTTCCAATAAATGTAAAATATTTGTACCATTTTTGTACCATATTTGCACCAGCTGTCTTATTTTATTTGTATTTACTGGCTATGTTTACTTGCTTGCTTCTGTAATCAAGTGACAGATGAACTCTAGAAACATTGCTCCTGGGAATAGCTACAACTCTCAATACTGTATTTCACAAAAAAAAAGGTTTATTTGAATTATTTTTTTTTTTTTTCCGATTTCTGGAGTTAATGTCTGTTGTGATCCTCACAGTTTGGTTGTCACTTTTGTTCACGTTTTGTGTATCAGGAGATATGGAAAGAAGGAGTAACCTATTGGGCAGAAGGGGAGGGACATGGTGAAACAGCCTGAGAACTTTAGGGCTGTAGCCCTGCAGTTTTGTCCATGTCACATTACACTGTGTGCTGCTCCCCAAATCAGAGTTGTGTTAAGCAGCTAGGCACTGAAAAGCAAACGTGTATTTTGCACCCCAACAGCAAAGCAAAATCCTCAGGCACTTCCCATTAAGAGCAATGCAGCAATCTAAAGCTATACACAAGCTTTATACTGTCTCTTTTACATGATGTAGTGCCCTGTTCCCTTTATGTAAAAAAATCTTACTACTCACATTCTAAATACAAGCTTCATTTTAAAACAGACTGTTTAAAGCTACTTTAAGCTTTACTTGGAATGAAACCAATCTCCATAATAATTGCTATTTCCACCACACTTTGATGCAGTTTCTTTAATTTCCATAATCCCTTCATAACAGACTCATACCAAAATTATGATTGCGGTAAAAAAGCGAAAATTATTATGGCTTAAAAAAAAATTTAAAAAATCTTTTGAGATCTTGTGACTAATGTAAAGTATTTTTAATATTTATATTAAAAATATATTAATATAAAATATTTTCATATTTTAGTATTTGCAATACACCATTGAAAAAACTTCTAGTGCCTTATGCTACCTCCCTGCCCTATGCAGATGCACTTCATTTAAACACCCAAAACCAAGTAGAAAGACAGGGGGGTTTTGTGCACCTACGCACTTACACAGTGTTACTAAGCATACTGTGTTGGCACAGCACTGTTACTTACAAGACTTGGTGCCTGACTGAAGAAGGAGTTGGCAAAGAAGCAAATTTATGGCACTGGTTCATAAAGTGGGACTGAGGTACCTAGGTTTTTTATTAAAATTTCTTTTCTGAATAAAGTACTATTGTTCCCTCCTGTGAACATTTCCAGGTAGTTTTTCCCACCATCTCTCAATAATCACAAACAGGAGATATCTAAGTCCAAAGCTCATCCCCTGAATTTACCTGAAACAGAAGACAACACAGCATGGGATTGCACATAGCTCTGGTACAACTCTGCTAAGAGACCTATTTATTAGCAGAATAATTTTAGAAAAGGTTACTAAACCTGTTCTGCTCAGTGATGTCTGGTGTCCAAATAATAGAAACATGTTGGAAAACCTGCTACTGCCAAACCTTGAGCAGAGCAGGGTCATCAAATTTCCTCATTTGAAGTGTCACAGCAGTTAATTGGGAACAAGGCTAAAGAAAGGAGCCTTCAAGGTGATCATGGCCCTGGTTCAGTCCTGTATTTTGTACAGTTTATAAGTAGATTTAAAGGACTTGAAGTTTAAGAGATTGAGTTGATAAGACTCCTGAGAAGATCCCAAAGAACATTAGACACCCAAGGACCAACCACTTTAAATGGCAGATCACAGCATTTCCATATTCTTGAGTTGCCCAGTTTAACCATGCAAGAACATCTTCCCCTAATAAATCTAACAGCAGTAGCAAAACAGCCTCAGGCAGGAGAATATATGCCCCAATTCCAACATGACCATAACGCCTCTTTTCACGTTTCAGCTCAAGTTTTCCTGTTGGGACTTTTTCCTGCTTAGCTGACTCGTGAGCCTTAACCTTGAAGGTACTATACAACTGGCAAAACTCCACACAGTAGCCATAGCAGTGCTTGCATCCATCCATATTTTTCTAATCACACAAAGTCTGAATGTCAAATCTAGATCAATTTCTTTTCTCTGCAAGTGGCAGATGTATCTCATGCCTTTTTTAGATCTCAGTACTGTGCATGCAAAGGTGTTTTGATACTGTGGTACAAAATTTCCCTTGAAATTTGGCAGAAATACTGTTTTTGTTAGATGAGGGACAAACATTAATCTTACTTGGAGACACAGAAGAAGCTCACAGCTGAGAACTCCAAGCAGAATCATGTGCCTGCCTTTGGCCTGATGTTAGGGATTTGGAGAGTTAGTGAAAGAGCAAGGAGAGGGAGAGTTGTTCTGCAAAGTGGATTTTTGACTTTAGAGCATATTCAATTGAGTGGCATGCCGGGTCTGCTCAGTTCCATGTTGCTCCGGCGTCTCTAAGTCTCCACCATGTCCTGAACCCGGCTTAAACCATGACACCTCCACAGTCTGGGAGCTTAACCCAGGCCAAAGACCACAGAGTGCTTGAAAGCCAAGTATTCCCGTATTTAAAATATTTGGTGGATCTACCCCAAGACCAAATAGGTATGAGGAAACCTGCTGTAAGCTGCACTTGCTTAGTGTGGAGCCCAAGGACCATCACAGATCGCTGAGTTCCAGCAGTGCCAGAATTATAAATTTCTGTGTCCTGGGTTGCAATGCAAGCCAATGACACTTGCACACATCACTAAACCTCCCATGAACTCTTATTCCATGCAATTTCATCAGTATTCATCTCCTCCTCCATCCCACTCAGTTCCTTGCAAGTCTGCCACAATAAAAGCACTGCTGCTAAACAGTCTGCAGAAACGCATCTGGACTAAAGAAGTAGCTCAGTATTGAAAATACAGAATAATGAGACACTGCTCTAATTTTCTAAAAACTAAGCTCCCACAGTTTTCAATGACCTAATATGCTGCAAACAGAACTCTGCGAAGAGTAAAATCAAACCACTAGCTATCTTTGAATCCTCAAAAGAACAGACTTGCATTTGACCATGCTTAATGGAAAGAAACATGCATCTTCATCACACAATTTGACTCATGATGTATTAGTTCTCTGACAGTTGAAAGAAAAATGAGATTTCATTAGCAACAGCTGAAGTATATTGAAATATTCTTCTACTTCTTCTCTCAAAAGCTTGCATTGCCAATTCAATGAATTCTAATTCAATGAAGAGAAGACACAGAGAAGGGTTACTAGGATAACCCAATTGCTAAAATTTAGTCTGTGCAATCAGCAGTTATGAAAGCACATCCTGTTAACACTAACACATAGAAGTCACAAGACATTGTAAAGTTAGACCAATACTGTCGTGGTTTAAGCCCAGCTGTAAATCAGAACCATGCAGTGTCTCTCTCACCACCACCCCCCTTCCCCTCCCACTCCCAGAGGGATGGGGAGGAGAATCTAAAGAATGTAACTCCCATGGGTTGAGATAAAAAGAGTCCAGTAATTAAGGTATTACACAAATCACTACTGCTACCACCAATAATAACAATGATAAGGGAAATAATGAGGGAAGAGAATACAACTGCTCACCACCCGCTGACCAATACCCAGCCCGACCCAAGCAGCGATCTAGCCCTTTCTGGGTAATTGCCCCCAGTTTTACATCCTGGGCATGATGTGCATGAAGAATACTTCTTTGGTTAGTTTGGGTCAGGTGTCCTGTCTCTGCTTCCTCCCAGCTTCTCCTCCTCCCTCGCAGAGCGTGAGACTCAGAAAGTCCTTGGTCAGAGGATTACTAAACATTACTAAGCAGCAACTAAAAACATTGGTGTTATCAGCGCTGTTCCCAGGCTGAAAGTCAAAAACACAGCACTGCACCAGCTACTAAGAAGAATCAAATATGACTGCTACTGCTGAACCCACGACAGTATCCACCTCTTATTCCATACCATTCACATCATGCTCAGATCCCACATTTTCAATAAACCATCACTCTTTTATATATATATATATACACATACACACACACATACAGAGAGAGAGAGATCATTCCTTAGTGCATGGACTAAGGACTTCCCTATGAAGCTGCTGAGTCCATCCAGTCCATGATGTCAGCTCCATCTCTTGTAACAGTCTTTCAGAGCAGGAGGGGCTGTGTTCAGTGTTGGATCGTTGCCTGCTGATGCCGATTGTCCCTTTATTGCAGAACTCGTCTGGTTTCATCAAAGTTCATTCTTCGTAGGGATGATGGTTGGAGGGAAGTCAGGGCCAGTCACTGGTGACCTGGAGACATCTAATTGGTGGGCTATAAAAGTGCTGCATAGCAGGCAACAGCATATAATTGAGTTCATTGGCTGTTTTCCCCTAAAATCAAATCCCTTTGAGGTACACATTGGACTTCCCCATCTTCCCGCATTACCCACCAAGTATATCCAAGTCCCTGAGCAAAAGCAATCCCACGAGTGGGTTTGCCTTTACCTGAAGCAGGAATAACCCAGACTGTCTTCCCCAGCAAATTCTTCGTGTGCACCACAGGATGTTTAGACCCTTCTACAGTATGTAAAAGTTCTGACTGGGCTGGGCCAGCCCTGTTGGCAGATCCTCTGGTGTTGACCAACCAGGTGGCCTTTGGTAAGTGTGTATCCCAATGCTTGAAAGTTCCCCCACCCATTGCTCTCAGTGTAGTTTTTAACAGCCCATTGTACCGTTCAATTTTCCCAGAGGCTGGTGCATGGTAGGGTATGTGATATACCCACTCAATGCCATGCTCTTTGGACCAAGTGTCTATAAGGTTATTCCGGAAATGAGTCCCATTGTCTGATTCAATTCTTTCTGGGGTGCCATGTCGCCACAAAATCTGTTTCTCAAGGCCCAGGGTAGTGTTCTGGGCAGTGGCGTGGGGCACAGCGTATGTTTCCAGCCATCCGGTGGTTGCTTCCACCATGGAAAGCACATGGCGCTTGCCTTGGCGGGTTGGTGGGAGTGTGATATAATCAATCTGCCAGGCCTCCCCATATTTGTACTTCACCCATCATCCTCCATACCAAAGAGGCTTTAACCGTTTGGCTTGTTTAATTGCGGCACATGTTTCACACTCATGAATAACCTGGGCAATGGTGTCCATTGTTAAGTCCACCCCTCGATCACGGGCCCATCTATATGTTGCATCTCTGCCCTGATGGCCTGAAGTGTCATGGGCCCACCGGGCCAAAAATAATTCGCCTTTATGTTGCCAATCTAAGTCCATCTGAGCCACTTCAATCTTAGCAGCTTTATCCACTTGTTGGTTGTTCTGGTGTTCCTCAGTGGCCCGACTCTTGGGTACATGGGCATCTACATGGCGTACCTTCACCACCAGGTTCTGCACCCGGGCAGCGATATCTTGCCACAGTGCAGCAGCCCAGATGGGTTTACCTCTGCGTTGCCAATTGCTCTGCTTCCATTGCTGCAACCAACCCCACAGTTCACTTATGTCTTTTTGACAGGGATTAGTCTTTATCACAGGAGCCGGAGTAAAATCAGCTCTTCCACTTCATCTGGGAACCTGCTCACCAGAGACTGAAGCCACAGCTTTCATGGAATGATCAGCCTTGACCCCTGTTCTCCAATTCATGCACCCGTTCCTCCAAAGCGGAAGTAGGTTTTCTATGCCATTTCGTCATGTCTGCTCCGTGATCCCGCAGGTAAAACCATAGGACAGCCCATGGTGTATATCTTCCATATCTTCTCTCTCGAACAGTAGGACACCTTTTGTTAATAGCTGAGATGTGTGTTGGTACACGTGAGGAGCTGGATAGATCAGATGGTATTATGTCATTCCAGGTTACTGTTGCAAATGGATGGGTATATGATGACGGCACATTCCATGTACATTTCCACCACACGGGTTGTGTACATTCGACTTCATCTGGATGTATGGGTACATCCCCGTTATTCGGTTTGATGTGATAGGTCATCTCTACAATGGCTGATTCCCTCAGAGACTGGATGCCTTTCCCTGGAGTAGTCCACTTGGCCGAACGACTCATAACATTGTTCTTGTACGGAAACCTTTCTTTCACAGATGGCAAGAGCCGCCTCCAAAGACTGAGGGACTGTTTCTCTCTTGCAATTGCTTTGTCCATTCCCCCTTCTCTAGCAAGTGATCCCAGCTGCTTGGCTTCCGTACCTTCTAGTTCGTGACCATCGTCCCCATTGTCCCAGCATCGGAGCAACCAGGTGATGATGTGCTCCCCTGGTTGATGGGTAAAATCTTTTCGCATATTACCACAGCTCGGTAGAGGTCCAAGGTTGAGAAGTCACCTCTTCTTCTTCTTCTTTGTCATGTGATGATGACTCCTGATCAGATGCTATCCCGGGCAGTAAGTGCATTGCCATTGCTTCTTCATCTTGTCCCTTCATCTTTCTTGGTTTTTTTTTTGTTTGTTTGTTTTTCCCCTTGCTTACAGTGGCAATTGATATTGGCACGAATTGGTCCTCTGGTTTAGCTGCTGTGATTATCACTGTGGTTGGGGTGGCTGCAGTATCTGTTGTCGAGGTTTGGGCAGCTGCTGTACTTGTCACTGGGCTTGGAGCTGGAGTAGCTGCTCTGTCTGTTGCTTTGCCCTCAGATCCAGAGACATTTTTTTCCTTTTGAAGGTGCTGGATACTGTTGAACAAGGCCTTCTAAGCATAGGCCAAGCCCCAGCACGTTGCCATGATTTGTCCCTCTCTGGTATGACCAGGATGACAACACACCTCATTTAAGTGTTTTTACTAATTTTTCTGGATTTTGCACTTGTTCAGTGGTGAAATTCCAAAGCACTGGAGGGGCCCACTGGCCTAGATACTTGCCCATGCTATCCCACACACCCTGCCACTCATGACTGTCCAGCCTCAGGAAAAACCTCCTGGTCCTCCTATATTGTTGTCTAACCCCAGACAAGGCCCAAACCCAACTCTGCTTAACTCTTGAGACCAGATGAAATGGTCATGGGTAAAACACACTCTGTATGTGCACCAACATGGTGATCCCCATCACAATCAGCAGGCAGGTCTCAAGGGTACCTAAAGGCCATTCAAAACCTTCATAACTGTCAAATGACATTGTAAACGGTCTGTTGGGGGGCCTGGGAGTGTAAGGGAATGTCTCCTTCACAGGCTGACCACCCGAGGAGGGGAAATAAGATGTGTAATTGCTAAGCACTTCTATTATATACCTCCCAAAGTATAGAAGTGGTGACCACACTGGGAATGCAAGCCAGATCAGTTTCATAATCAATGATTCTATTGTATTACAAGTCATTACCAGAAAGTACAATGAGACAAGAACCTTAGTGAAAGGTCCCCAGCCAATAAACACTAAAACAACAAATACCAGCTGTAAGTAAGGTATGACATGCTGAAACTGTGAGATCAAGAGCAACAACTTTGAGAGCCAATAAATCAGCATTGTGACAAGTGACTATTAATCCAAAACAATGAATGCTTATCATAAATACAATTAGACGCACTACGGTCAGACTGGTTGTTATCTTAACATTTTGTGCTCCACGTTGGGTGCCAAAAAGAACTGTCATGGTTTAAGCCCAGCTGTAAATCAGAACCATGCAGTCTCCCTCTCACCCCCCTCTGCCTTCCTCTCCCACTCCTGGAGGGATGGGGAGGAGAATCGAAAGAATGTAATTCCCATGGGTTGAGATAAGAACAGTCCAGTAACTAAGGTATAACACAAATCACTACTGCTACCACCAACAATAATAATGATAAGGGAAATAGCAATGGAAGAGAATACAACCTCTCACCACCCGCCGACTGATACCCAGCCTGACTGAGCAGTGATCTAGCCCTTCCGGGTAACTGTCCCCAGTTTTACATCCTAGGCATGATGTGCTGCGGTATGGAATACTTCTTTGGTTAGTTTGGGTCAGGTGTCCTGTCTCTGCTTCCTCCCGGCTTC
The DNA here is from genome assembly GCF_963264785.1 of Psittacula echo. Lineage (NCBI taxonomy): Eukaryota > Metazoa > Chordata > Aves > Psittaciformes > Psittacidae > Psittacula > Psittacula echo. Next base: position 70,336,319 of record NC_137742.1, on the reverse strand, counting down.
CCCTCTTCCCTGGCAGAGCATGAGACTCAGAAAGTCCTTGGTCAGGTAAACATTACTAAGGAGCAACTAAAAACATCAGTTTTATCAGTGCTGAAAGTCAAAAACACAGCACTGCACCAGCACTGCACCAGCTACTAAGGAGGATAAAAAGTGACCGCTACTGCTGAATCCAGGACAAATACATAGAAAGCCCTTACATAAAAATTGTGACCCCTAAACACCCTTGGTCGTCTAAACTTACAGACCTGCGTGTTCAAAATATTCTTTCCAATACTCTATAACCCTGAGTTCTAAAGGAAACAAAACCCAAAAAACTGCAGTGACCTAGATCTGGCTAGATATAATTAGAGCACCTTCTAATATGATGGAACTAGATAAGTAGTTTCCATTTCACTCATATTTATGAACCCAGAGTGTCAGGTCTCTAATGTCTGGGCCTGACTAGGGGTCACTTCTGTGCTATGCAGATGATTTATTAAGAGGTACCTTTGATTTCTTGTCTTTCACCAGACCTGGTGGACTGCACCTGGGGACTGACACCTGGTGGGCCAGGGGTGATCACGTCCATCTGAAGGCTAGGGAAAGACAGAAAGTCAGTCTCTCAATCAGCTGCATAGCACAAAAATACAGCTATTCACAGAAAAGCAGGTGCAAAAAAAAATCAGCCAAGTGATACAAATGGGGCAATTCCAAGTTTTTACACATATATAGCTTGGTTATAGTCCAAACTATATGTAAAGACTAAATTTTATTTGACACAGGGGCTGAAACCGGACTGAATCCCCTCTTAAAAGACTCAGTGGTTGATTTCACATTTGAAGCAGAAGTAAGCTGTTTTTATGTAAATCCAAATGTGCAGATTCAGTTGTTTTATCTGACCTTACCCAGTCTACTACATGGAGATTTTCCACTGGCCGAGGTACAACAAGCCATCTTGGTTTTCGTGTTCGGGCCCTCCCAGGCTCTCCCAGTGCTTTTGAGATGAGACATGCTTGTATCTCTTACCTTCAGGGCTAGCTAGACCCAGAGGTGTCTTCAGAGAACACCTCCTGAGTAAGCCTCATCCGAAACACAGCTAGGGGCATAACATCTCTCGTCTGCTGCCACATGCATGGCCCAGTGATGCCTGCTAGCCAGCTCCTGGCCTTTCCCTCATGAAGCTGTGCCTGCCCCATCTCTGGAAGTGTTCAAGGCCAGGCTGGACGGGGCTTAGAACAACCTGGTCTAGAGGAAGGTGTCCCTGTCCATGGCTGGGTGTTGGAACTGGATGAGCTTTAAAGTGTCCTCCAAACTAAACCATTTCATGATTCTGTAATTCTATGAAGCCTGCCCTGATTTTGGGATGAGGGCTGGCTCTCCCACATCGTGGAGCCAGCTGCATCTCTCTCCAGCTCTGGACATTCAGGAGCAAAGTCTCCAAGACTCAAAAATCGTAGCTGTTAACACACAGGAGTGTTCACTGGGCTTGAAATCAAGTCAGCAGAAAGCCCAGTGTGAGAGGCAAGAGTATATTCAGTGTGCTGATTTTAGAGGTTGATGTGCTTTTAGAGCAGCTCTTTCATTGTAAATCACAGTAAGTGCGCAGTCCAAATGCCCTTTTGTGACCAGGACAATGCCTTCCTTCTCTCTATGAAGTTCTTTCTTGGCATTGACAGTAAATGCAGAGGGCAGCAAGCACTTCCATTATATCAAGTATGAAGACATTTAGAGTACTTCACTACAAACAGGTGACCCACACACTTCAGGCATACTTCAGGTAGCAACTGGCCCAACCCCAAAACCTCTTTTTGTTTCTAAATAAGAAAGGTTTTCAGCTGTGACACTGCTGTCCCAGCAGGGTTGCTTACAGCACTGTGATAGACAACTTTGCTTTCTTGCTGTGATGCTTATAGCAGGTTTCCTCTTTGATACCTACTTCAGCAGCTCTCCCTCAGACTTGGCAGCTCTGTCAAGCTTAGGATGTTTTGGGGTTTTTTTCTTTTATATTTTAAACAGCGAGAATGTTTAAGGAGGAGAACTATGAAAAAGCCCAGCTATTAGAAGCAGTCAGCCAGTTTTGAAGAGGCTGTCAGCCATGGCTGTGTTTCCCTGCAGTAGCTGAAATTTCAGATACAAGTGATGTTTTTAGTAGACTCAAAGACAGACTTTCAACTGTTGTTTGTACAAGTGTCGTGGCTTAAGCCCAGCCAGTAACTCAGAACCACGCAGCCGCTCACTCACTCCCCACTCCCCACATTCTCCTTCCCCCAACTCCCGGAGGGATGGGGAGGAGAATCGAAAGAATGCAACTCCCACGGGTTGAGATAAGAACAGTCCAGTAACTAAGGTATAACACAAATCACTACTGCTACCACCAATAATGATAAGGGAAATAACGGGAAGAGAATACAACCACTCACCATCCCTCGACCAATACCCAGCCTGACCCGACCAGCGATCCAGCCCTTCTGGGTAACTGCCTCCAGTTCTACATCCTGGGCATGACGTGCTGTGGTATGGAATACCTCTTTGGCTAGTTTGGGTCAGGTGTCCTGTCTCTGCTTCCTCCCGGCTTCCCCTCCTCCCTGGCAGAGCATGAGACTCACAAAGTCCTTGGTCAGAGTAAACATTAGTGAGCAACAACTAAAAACAGTGTTTTATCAGTGCTGTTCCCAGGCTGAAAGTCAAAACCACAGCACTGCACCAGCTACTAAGAAGGAGAAAAATGACTGCTACTGCTGAACCCAGGACAACAAGCTAGCATGTTTCATCTCCACTTTTCCTTTACAGGAGAATAGGTTTGCCTTGCATTGCAGGACAGAAAATAATTTCCACTGCACTTGTGTCTAAGCACCTGTCTTTTGATCCCATCAGATTCACTCTTCATAAAGGCATTTAAATGAGACTCCTGGGTCAACAAATGCATTTTTCTGACAAGTGTTCAACATGTTACAGTAACCAATTATGAGGTTTCCTAACAAGCTGAACAGTGGAAAGTTAACCACTGACACCCCTGAAACTCATCATCTCTGGTCCCCACTAATTACACTCTTACTTGTACGTAAAGAGCCTGCAGTGCAGGGGCTGAGCATGGCACAACCACATCCTCCCTCTAATCACTCAACAGACTTACTTAATTAAAAAACAAAATCCAGGGCAAGGAAACTTTGAGACCGTTTGAGCTTCTAAAACACGCTGAGCTAATCCAGAAAGGAACAGAGATGTTGGCATTCACCCAGTCCTTTCCTCACTTTCCAGAAAGTTTGTCTCTTCATAAAGGCTTGCCAGCCTCCAGTTACCAGGCCTTTAATGCAGGGCACACAGTGAAATTTTTCAGGTGAGGCAGTGCATGGGAAGCTCCTTTGGGAGGAGCTAGTGACAGCAATCACGCTTTCACACTCTGGCCCCATGAATCTGAAATTGTCCTGTGTTGTGATAGAAATACAGACACTGGCTTGAAAGAAGCAGACGGGCAGGGCTGTTCCTCAGATAAGGGTGGAGAGATAAGGGCAGCCTCAGCTGCTCTCCCAGGGTAGGTGTTTACATTAAACAGCCATTGAAGTAAAATACACGTATGCTAAACATTCCTGGAACGCTCACAGGGCCTCAAGGCTAACCAGTTGTCTCACAGACACCAAAATTCCTGTTGGAGGCCAGACACAAACACTTCCCTCCTCTAGCCCCCAACAAGCTTTTATTTTCACAACAGAGGAAAGAGGTGGGAGAAAAGCCCTTGCTCAGCAGCTATAACCTAACACTTTCTCAGCCTCCATGGCTGCAAGGGAAGGTTTACAAGGCCTTGTGGACAAAGTAAATTGTCACTCTCTGCAGACCCAGTTCCAGACATGGCTACTAAACTGGGAAAACCTCAAGCCCCACTTTGGGACTTCCAGATGGGTATCACCCAAAAACATGTATGAGATACTTGGTTAGCATGGAGGCAGTACCAAATGTTCCTCCAGCAGGGCTTGACCTGAATTTCAGAAAAATCAAAGTTCTGGCTGCATTATAGCCAGCTATTTGTTACTGTAGAGAACATATTAGACTGCTGGGTCTTGCTTTTCATACAGTGTTATCATCACCAATTCATAAGGGATTTCAAGCCCTGATGGTTATCTGCAGACACACCACCAATCTCTTAAAGCCTGATTTCAAAACTCAGTCCTAATATTGTCTGGAAGAGGGGCTGGGAGCCCACTCTACATCAGAGCTGCTCACAGCACAGTGACCAGGAGCCCTTTTCCTCCCATCTCCCAGGGGGGTTGGGGAGGATGCCCTTGCAGCCAATACACTCCCCTGGCACCCCGACACGGGCAGCCTGATGGCTTCTATCGCAGCTCTGGGCCAGGTGCTGTCTTGCTTGCAATGTCCCCCCAACTTGTGGGACTTCACACCTAGAGGGAAGTGCCACACCGAGAGTAATGTGGATGTTCCCATCTCCATTCTACACTTCAAGGGGCTGATGGCAAAATCAGGCTGAAGCAATAGTATCAAAGAGCTACCATTTTATTACTTTCACCAAGCACCGGATTAATATGGGGAAAAAAATGAAAGCTGCATAATTACCTTCTTTCACAATAAAAGTAGCCTTGACACTCCAAGACACCTTGGGGCACTCCTGCTGTGAGGCTGACCACAGCTTATACACCAGAAACACATTTCCTTAAAACTCTGAGGCAAGCAAAATTTGTCCAACATCAAAAATCAGTACATAGCCTGTCTTTCTTTTATTCTTGGTTATTATTCTTCAGCCATGGGGATTATCAAAGCCTTTGGCATCGATGGATGCAATTTACCTGCTCCCTAGAGATGGCTTTAAAGAATGCGCAATCAATTTTATAAATGAGCAGCTGGCCTCACAGCAAGGTGCACTCTGCATTTCACTAAAATGAATAATGAATAACGTATACTCTGCATCGAGAAGATTGGCATCCCTCTTAGTAGCTGTTTAGAGTAAGACTCATTTCTTTCACATGTCAAAACACAAACTAATGCCTGGTTGTTGCTCAGTGTGCCCAATTTTACATACAGTACCCATGGCCAAGTGCCATCAAGGACAGCTTGTCTGGGATGTGGTTCCCAGACCAAGGCCATGGTCAGGCACCCAAGGCAGAGCAGGTCATGTTTATCTGCCAGCCCAGACCCTGTGGAACCTTCAGTGGCAACAGCCTTGGACTTTGTCCTTTACTGGCCCAACAAATTGATAATCTCAACAAAATAAATATTTATTTTTTATACTGAACAGAAGTGTTTCACTGCAGGAGCAGAAAAAAACAAATTCCAATGCCACATCTATTTCATTCAAACTTAGTGACATCTGTGGTCCAGGAAAAAAGTTTGCTCAGGCTGAAGGGCATTTTGTTGACTTTCCACTAGCCTTTCAGTCTATAATGTGATTTCTCAGGTCTCTGTGTGGAAATGATTTGTGACTCTCATATTCCCATTGAGAATAACCCATCCATTACATGGCTTCCAGCAAAAGCTGCACTGTGACAGGTCTTTTGAGGTCAAATATACTACTGTAATGCTTCACATGGGCAGGCATGTCATACCTACATTTCTTGTGGTTCCTCATTATCTAGAGAAAACTAGCAGAAAGGAAAGAAAGAAAAGGTGGAAACTGTGAGACCCAGCCTCTTTACAGAGACAAACTCACGTTCAGATGTACATTTTTTTTCTGAAAACACGGTCTCTGAATAAATCTCATGTCAGCTGCACTCCTCCTTGCCCTAGGAAACCTTTTCCTTCCCCAATCAAATGCCATGAAGTCATTTCTGAGGTTCCTAGGTGTGCCTGATCAGATTTCACTGGCATTTTGATTTCTTGTTACCAGGCATGCTTGGAAGATAGGGGAACCAGAGTGGCATCACCACTCAGAGCTTGCACAAAGATGTCTGTTGGTTTCGCTTTTTCTGATAGTGTTGATTTCATTTAGGAGGGAGTTGTGCTGAGAATGATGGAGGCTGTGTAGACTATATTCAGCAACAACGTACGCTAGGAGAAAAAGTACACCTGTGGGACCATATAGAAATACTGCTAGCCTCCATGCTCCATGCGTACTGCAGGAATTCAGCACAAAGCCCCAAGCTTCATAACATTTTTGTAGACCTGCTGTGTCCCAGCACTTTTTAATGAGTTCAGCAAAACACCAATAAATGGTTCTGCATTGGTTTTAACACTGTAACAAATCCTTTTTTTGGGCACTTCAAGCTTCTGATGCTAGAGAGATGCAAAATTAAACACAGCACCCAACAGTCATATCACGGTTCATATTGTGACTTCCCTCTTATCACATTCCCTACATGGAATGTGATAAAGTCGGTGGAGACCTGGAGCATCACATCTGTATATAAGCCAAAGAAGACCATGCAGAGATCTTGGCACCTTGTTCTGTTTCCAGCACTGAGGCCACAGATGGCAACATTCACGTTGCCTTTCTCAGGCTCCCCAGCACTTGAGCAGCCATCCAGTAACATAGCTAAGGATTGCAGCTATTGCCAAAAGCTGGCAAGCACTTGCTGGGAAACAGAGCTTTATGCTACTGACATATACCTACAGCTGTAATCCCGAGCAAGCAAAGCAGCTGTTCTAGTGGCAGTTCCCAAACTGGCAATCACCATTCCCACGGCACTGCCCTCCAGCTGGCACCCAACCCAGATGGCATGGCAAAGCAAGCGTAAAAGGGCCTGCCTTTTTGCTCTGAGCATCTCTTCTCTTCCTCTTGTTGCCCTAGGTATGAAGACATAGGACATGGCACATGAACATGAGATTTTGCAGTTGCTCCTCTCAGAAGGCACCAGAACCCAGTTCTGACATTCAAGGCAATGCTTGGATCGTATTTGCCCCGCTGTGCTGAGAGCAGCACAGAAGTGCTCATTGCGCAGCCCCTTCTGCTTCTTGATTATTCAGTTGTGCTTGTCTCCTGTTCTCAGATCACCTACCAGTTTTTTAACATCTAGACTTCACAAAAATGTCACGAATTACTGTGTTTCTAAACAAGCTCATTCCATGCGTACTAAGGAGTTGATCTTAAAACATACTTTCATAGAGAGCTGTAAACAAGAAACAACTATTGCTAAAGCTTAAAGACTTTTCTTCATGTGGGAAAGTTACTTTCCCTGAAAAATAATACCACAGCCTCGTTAGGAAGGAGCCTGCTCTTGCTGTGTTTTCTGCTGAGTCTCTGGAGAAATGCTCTATAACCTAGGATTGAGGAGGGCATTATGGTCTTTATGTGGCACTGACACTGCATATGCAGTGAGCAGACAGCTATTTGCACCCTCCCTTTTGAAAGTAATGTTGTTTTCCCAAGGGAGACTGATCTGTATGTCGGAAAACACGTTTCCAAATCTTATTCTTTTGCTGTTGTTTCCAAGAATAGACAGCACACTGCAGCATGCCGAGTGGAAACATTTACAGGAGGCTGACATGCTGTGCCATTTAGACCAGGTCACATCACAGGGACTCGGCTGTGGCAGCGCTGCCAAAGGGAATAGCTCACTAGCAAAGCCAGGACCTCACAGCGCTGGAGAGAGGAGGTCGAGTCCCTAGAAGAAAGGACAGAATTATTCAATGGCTAGGGATCCCAAGGACGGGTGCCTAGCTAGTCCTCCTGATCAGAATGGTTTCCTGTGTGAGTTTTATTCCTGCCTTTAAGAAGGAGGCTGAACAGCCAGCACTTAGTACTCATTTGGGAAGCAAACTAGTGGAAGCTCATAAGAGACATTATGCAGAACCTGAGAAGTAACACCTGCCTCACTTTCACAGTAAATCTGGAAATAGCTGGTCTTTCATCGTTCTCTCTGATAGCAGTTAATATCATGACCAAAAGTTTTAAAATACAATTTATTTTTATAAGTAAATGAAGCAGTCTATCTCAGGCAGCTTAGGCACAAACATAGCTTTAAAGAAAAACGGCTGGTAGGGTAAGTAATCTACACAAAGGAGCACAGGCCAGTGAGCTACCTGATACCTTGCCAGGGCTGCTGCTCAAACCCGGTTTCCACCTACAGAGCTGGTGTATGCTGTAGAGGCAGCAGGGCAGAGGGGAGAAAAACCCTCGCGTTGGCACCATGCTCTCCAAGGCAGCAGACCCATTTTACACCTAGGGCATCAAGAAACTCATAATTAAGCATGCAAGAAAACCCCCTTACTACCCTGCCTGCACATGAAAGAGGTCAGCTGTACTCTGCTACCTTTGATGGGTGCTTGTTGTGGTTTAAGCCCAGCCAGTAACTCAGAACCACGCAGCCATTTGCTCAAATCCCCCTTCTCCTCCTCTTCCAGGTGGGATGGGGAGGAGAATCAAAAGAATGTAAACCCCATGGGCTGAGATAAGAACAGTCCAATATATATAGTATGAAAAAAACACTACTACCACCACTAATAATAACAATGATAAGGGAAAAAACAAGGGGAGAGAACATGAAAACTACAAAGGGAATGGAAAAAAAACAACAATAAATGCAAGTGATGCACCAAAAAAACAATAAACACAATTGCTCACCACTCAACTGATACCTAGCCTGATCCGAGCAGTGATCTGGGCCTTCTGGGTAACTCCCGCTAGTTCATGTAGTGGGCATGACGTGCTGTGGTATGGAATACCCCTTTGGCTAGTTCAGGTCAGGTGTCCTGCCTCTGCTTCCTTCCTGCTTCCCGTGCCCCTCCTCATGGCAGAGCATGAGAGACTGAAAAATCCTTGATCAGGATAAGTGTTACCGAACAACAACTAAAATATCAGTGTGTTCTCAGCACTGTTTTCAGACTGAAGCCAAAACACAGCACTGTGCTAGCTACTGGGAAGGAGAAAAATAACTGTTACAGCCGAACCAGGACAGTGCCATGCCATACTTTGTGTGTCAAAGGATTTGGATGAGTCTGTATCAGATGTTCATGCTAACGGCAGGGGAAAACATTTCAGCAGCATGAGAAAATAGAGCATTGCAATAAGGACCCATACCCTGTCTCTTTAAGGAGGCATCTTGATGTTTTTATTAATATTTAGTTCTTCTCAAAAGTCTGCCTGTATCTACCACCAAATCAGCAAGAGGTATAACTAGTGGTAAGTAGCATTTAATCCTTAATTAATCTCTGCATTACAGAGAGCTTTCTGATGGGAAACCATGCACACATTTTTTCTTTCTTTTTATTTTTCTTTTTCTAAAGAAGACAATCACCAACTTAAATCATTGTGAGAGGAAATAAAGCACAAATGGAAGAGAAACCCTGCATTGAGTTGCAGTCTTTACTAACAATTTCCTTATTTTTCCTAATAAAAACATAACCATTTTTTGGTAAGACATAAGACCAACTGTCAAGTTAAGTCAGCATTTATTACTTAAGTATTAGGAAGATTATTCCACAATTCAATGCAATCCTCACTGTCAGTCTTCACATAGAGGGCAAATACAAGACAATGTATTTTTTTCTAGACGAAAAACATGACAGCAGAGCTCTTGTTAGGACTACAATCACAGAAGATGTGCTTGACAAGCCGCATCTTAACTGCACAAGGGATTTACAGTTGGCTTCTGTGTAAACATTACTCAATCGGGTATTTTCTTCAGTGGGTGTCCTGTAGGCAAGTGCAGCCAGGAGGGAAAGGAGGCCGGGGGTGTTATAGCCATTACCTCTCCCTCTCTTTCCATGACTCTTTCTTCCTTGTCACTGCATGCAGGTTGAATTTTCTTGTTATTGATTACATAGTAAGCGATATATTGAAAAGGTTTCATTGCTATCTGTGAACTCAGTGGTTACCGGAGCCAAAAAGGAAAACAATTAAGTTTCATAAGGGTAGATGGGGGTAGTTATCAGCACCAGAGCACAGCCCCATGCAGCTCAACCCTTCTCAAAGCCTGCAACCATGGGCCTGAAAGTGCCCATGCAATGTCACATTAATGTCTCACCCTGCTTCCAAAAATCCTCCCCATCTCAACCGCCTCCTCACTTGTCCTGGAGTTACAAACCACACATGAACAGTCAGTAAAAAGTTTTATTCAAATCTTCAAATGCAACGATTTTTGTCTACTCTTCTTTTCCAAAACACAGGAGCTTCTCTCAGAAAGAGACTTCACTTCAGTCTTCGAGGTTGTTTACTTTATATGCACGTTTTCCTGAAACTCCTCTTTCAGTCTTTGCTACAGTGCTTGAGCCCTGTGACAGCTTATTATTTCTGTTTGAGAGAAATCCCACTCACACAGAGCATGGCTGTCATCTTGCTCCATTTCCAGTGTAAAAGAAAAAAAAGACATAGAGCAAATTATTAATGGAGGTAAGCAAGAGGAGACAGAGCTTCTCTAATACCCTCCTTGTCCAAATACCAACATTTTAAACCAAGCTCAGATGATTCACCTGTGTTTCAGTGACGCTGGACATGGATGGGCGAAAAGAGTGCAACGATATAAAGGGTTTTTAAAAAGTAAGTATTATCTCCCCTGTAAATTTGTAGTTCCTGCCTCAATTAGGCACAATCGGTGCTGTTAGTAGCAGTATCAAACCAAACAGTAATGCCACGGGACTAGCAGCGCACACCAAATCCAGGCAGATGATGGCTAAGCCTTTATCATGGGCTGCCCCAGGAAGGGGGCTCAGCGTCAGAGCTCTGTTCAAGGGCTGCCCACTACCCTTGGAGGAGAGGCCACCCTGCAGGGCAGGTGGACTTACTGGGCATCCAGCTCTTGCCCATCAGGGCCACCCTGGCTCAGAGCAATGAGGTGGCAGCCTGCTCTCCAGGCAGTCTCATGGCTTCATCCACACTATTCATCATACACCTCTCACGCATTCATAGATCTTGTGGGTGCAGATTTTGCAGATGTCTAACTTTAGCTGCAGTAAAATCAGGCTCCAAAGAGTAGTGAAACACTTGCAGAAAAACAAGAAGTTTTACCGTAAGTGTCCTCTGTGTCTTGCAGTTTTTGAATTTTTTGCTCATGAAGATCAAAGTTTTATCTGAGGAAAGCACTTCATTTGAGTTTCTTAGTCAGCTCTGGTTCAGATCTGTCAAAAACAGCCAGGGGAGGGGATGAAAGGTACACCACTGTTATTACTTCTGTGTCGCATGTGTTAAGTCCATGTGGACTGGTGCAAATATGAACTAATTCCCACACTGAAACAACGCTCATTCTCTGATGTTATAAGCTAAAAACATAACTCTTCAAAAAAAAAAAAAAAAAAAAAAAAAGCAGTTACAGCTTAATTGCTTTTGCATTTAGGAAAGGGTAGATTTTGTACCACCTTCAAACGCAGTAGTATCCAGCAATTAAGGAGGCTTCGGATGAGTCCTTGTCCTGGTTTAGCAGTAGCAGTCATTTTTTCTACTGGTGCAGTGCTGTGTTTTGACTTTTGACCTTGGGAACAATACTGATAAAGCTGATGTTTTCAGTTGCTGGTCAGAATGTTTAGACTGACCAAGGACTTTGAGAGTCTCATGCTCTGCCAGGGAGGAGGAGAAGCTGGGAGGAAGCAAGGACAGGACACCTGACCCAAACTAGCCAAAGAGGTATTCCATACCATAGCACGTCATGCCCAGGATGTAGAACTGAGAGTCCCCGGAAGGGCTGGATCATGGCAGGGTGGGGGTGAGGTACCGGTTGGTGAGCGGTTGTATTCTCTTCCTTGTTATTTCCTTTATCATTATTATTATTAGTGGTAGCAGTAGTGATTTGTGTTATACCTTAGTTATTAAACTGTTCTTATCTCAACCAGTGGGAGCTGCATTCTTTTGATTCTCCTCCCCGTCCCTCCAGGAGCGGGGGGAAGAAAGGTGGGGGGGAAGTGGACTTCGTGGTTCTGATTTACGGCCTGGGCTTAAACCACGACAGTCCTCAAAGGGTGCTGTCACCATGTTGGTTCAGGTGAAAGCAGTGCTGTTAGCAGGAGTCCCAGCCACACCGCCTCTCAGTTGGTGCCTTGCTGCCACAGGTACTGATTACAAAATCATAGAATCAACATGGTTGGAAAAGACCTTTAACACCATCAGGTCCAAACATTCCCCCAGCACTGCCAAGTCCACCCCTAAACCATGTCACTGAGGGCCTCATCTACATGGTTTGTGAACACTTCTAGGAAGCATCTCAGGACAGGAGAATTGGAGAGGACTCATTTGCACTAGAAATCTGCTACGAATCAAACTGGGCACTCAAGAACAGTATACCTAGAGACTGCAAGAGTAAAGTAACTGAGTGGTCCCTTTGACTCTTCGGGTGGTCTCTGTGTGCCTTTGACTGTCCCTTGCTGTCACTGGGATTGGTCTGTCTGTTGGTGGCATGTTATTTCAATGCTTCTGTGGCCATCAGGCTTAGGTTTCAAGCCTGGCAAGTACATTGCAGGTTCCTCATAGAGACCAGGACACCCAGAGGTTTGATATGGCAAGGACCCTTCAAGGCAGTTGGTTTGTCTCTACCCCTGTAACTCCCCATACATCCCATGCATATGCCCTAGCACCGACTAATGGCACCAGAAACCATTTTCCTTGCTACACTTAAACAAGTACCCAAAAGACACAGAAGTTTTAAATACAATTTTTAAAAATAGATATAGACATCATCAGCAAGTGCTAACTTTCACAACCATCCCTTTCTTCAGCACTATTGAAAAGCTTTCAGGTCCACACAACCAAATTCAAAAAGCTATTTTACACTCAGAGGTTAAAGAAGGTCTACTGAGAAAACCACATTAAAATACAAAACTATACCCAAACCATAGTAAGTGTGTTCTCTCTTCATCCCTTCTATTATAATAGTGATACCATGGATAAGGTATTAAAATTCTTTTTGAGTATTTGTTTAAACACTGTTTATAGTGTTTAGTATATTCAATATGAAAATTGCCGTGTCCTTATGTTCATGGTTTCAAATCCTGCACAATTAGGAAATATCCCTCAACACCATTGTAAAACATGCACCTGCACTGTAATCAAATCCAAATATAAACTGTAACCAAATCCAAAAAAACATTGTTATGTGCACAGTTTGGAAATTTTAAGAAGACACATCGGTTTTTGCACTGAAAGCACAAAGAACAAAAAAAAGTTCAGTGCCCTCCTCACTCTGACTTTAAGCTCCCACATACTTGAAACTTTAGCTTGGTTCATGAACTGATCATGATCCGACTTAAAAAATAAATGCTCTTAAACACCTCACTATTCACCTTGGAAATTTATTTCTGAACCTGCTGTTCTGATTAGAATGTGCTTTCTAGCTATTTCCCAATTCATCCTCTTTTATTTTTTTGCTAATATTGCCTTCTATCTGAAAAAGTTCCTATTCTCCTTCCCTGGCCAGTTGCCTTCCTCAGGGTTTGAGCCAGCATCATTAAACCACCAATCAAGAATAGCAGAGAAGAGTAGTTAAAGCTCCCATGTAGGTAATACTTTTCTGCCATATACGTGTTGTGCAGGCTGTGGGAATAAACGGCTTCTGATGTGTTGAACATCTGCTCCTGGAAAGCTACTCCAAATCTGCAGTATCAGAGCTACAGTGATGGACAGAACAGAGGGCATGCCATTTTCTTTGTCCTTCACAGGGAGCATGAGGCGTTCCCTCCTGCAAGCCCAGCTGTACATGCCCAGCCACTCCCCGACTGCTGATTAAATGAACACTGAAGAGCAAGGTTGGCAGTCTTGCTTAGTTCTTTTGCATTTCAACAACTAACATTTTTGCTCATACCTTTTTTCAAAAACAGAAGTATTTTACATTAAGTGGTGGAATGTCCATCCCTGGAAGTGTTCAAAAACTTTATCCCAGGATCTTGTCAGTCCTAGGGTAAAGTTTGGACTTGCTGATCTTAAAGATCTTTTCCAGCCTACTTGATTTTACGATTCTATGTCAAACACCTCATGTAACAGCAGATTAAAACTGATCTTAGGCACAAAAAGCTTTTTCAGACCCATTGAAATAGAATTCTTGAAGGTTCAGGGGAGGACTCCTGTTACTTCCTAAGATTAATTGTTGTCCAGTGAGAACACTGGGGCAACTCTTTGTAATAGAGAAAAGGTGACTCTTCTGGCTGCCATGTTTCTACCTTACCAACCAGTCTTCTTCATCCTCTATACGCATAAATTACAGCAAAATGGAATGGATTTTAGACATTAGTGCAATAAGCATAGTTATATGCAGCACTTTAAAAATGTTGTCACTAAACCTCCTCTGATCCCCAGTGAAGTGCACAATTATCTTTCTCAGCTACACCTAAAGATCCTTCTGAAACACTGCCTTGCAACAGCAATGTCTGCAGACCATTGAACTGCCAAAGGCTCTGGCTGACAAATATGGAGCACTGTATTGCTTTGGACTTTGGCTGCAGCGTGCAAGAGGCAATATAACAGCCAAAAGGAGCAAGAAAGAGAAGGCAAAGAGCATGAGAAAATCTAGTTTCTTGCATTGTAAAATACAAGTTGTCTGGAATGTATAAAATTACTCTATTCATCCAACTTATGCTCAGTCTGTATTTATGGCCACAGCTGACAAGCAAGCCAGGGAAGAAAAGAAAAAGTGTTCATGTGTTCTAGTACAAAATGCCACCTTTCAAGGCACAAAATGTTGTAAGTCACTGTTGATTTATCAGAAAGGTCAGTATGAAAAATTGCAGAAACACAGGTACTCTATAAAGGCATGCTGTCAGCTTCTCCGAACCTCAGTTACAGTGGTTTTGTCCTATGCAAATCGTATAGTCCCAATTCCTGACAGGTTAGTTTTCCCCCCCTTAGAAACTCACAGTGATTCAAGAAAATAATTAGATTCACAACTTTTGATTGGTTTTCCCTGTTTGTAGTTAAAAGGGCTGGAATTTCTGCATTTCTGTTGGGAGGGGAAAGAAAGCAGAAACCAAATAAGAGCCTACCCTAACAAAGCTGCCACTTGCCTCTCCAGTATAAGCCAATGAGGAAAGTGTTGCTGTGTGATTCAGCAGTTACTGAAGACAGATTCCCACATCAGTCTCTCTGTGCCCACACAGTAGTGGGGAGAGCAGCTAGCAGAGCTCTGGATTTGCTCACTGCTGTTGGGAAGAGGAGAAAACAGCTGTATATGCAGAACGAGACAGTAGATGCAAACCAATGTACAACCCGCTTTTTACAGTACCAAATTTCCTTGCCTGCTTTGTCAGGGAAGAAGAGTGGACATCCTAACAGAGAGTAAGTGTAGTCAAGGAGAAAGTGAGGTGAAGGTGGAAGGCAGGGCAAGTAAACGAGGGAGAACAACATAAAAGTGAAAAGAAGAAAGAAAAGGAGGATAAAATAACCACCCAAACCCAGCTAGGGAAAGACGGAGAAAAATTGGACTGTAGTCACTGTTATGCAGGTATAACTGATCATATATCTATGTTAGCTGATTGACACCAGTAAAACTTGCAGTCCAGCTACAACAGCATGGGCAAAGTTAAATACTGATGAACAGAAAGTTGAAGGTGTTCAGTGCTTGGTACAGAGACCCAGAGACTTCAGCTGGAACTGTGAAATTATACAGCTTTATTGCTACACATTTCCAGGGAAGACGCTAAGACACTTTTAGGCAGGGAGAGAGCAGAGAACATTTCGAATCAGGAGGTTTCAAATCAAAATAAGCATTTGAGTGACCATGGACAAAGACCAACAAGTCCTGCAGACTAGTAGGTGAATTTCAGAAGGAAAAGAGACACAAAAAAAAAAAAAAAACCAAAAAAACCCCAACAAAAACCACAGCTGAAGTTCAACTTTGGTGTGACATAAGACAGCTCTCAGATATTCTCAGACCCCTGTAAACAGTGATGATAAACTTAAGAATGAATAGTAGACTTGCCCTTTTTATACAAAATAACTTGTAATTTGTGTTCTCTTACGCCATTTTTACATTAACTTCTCCCACCTCAGTGTCCTGCCTGGGACCCTCAACAGCTTGTTTGTTCCACCATTGCCTACATTTTCATTGAGCAGGTTGCGTCTTACATACATACATACAATGTCCTGAATAGGGGGACATTAATGCTAGGTATTGAAATAGGAAGAAAATTATATTCCACACATGAAAAGAAATAAAGAAAGCTGCATACCTAAAGCCTTGACAAATTCATAATATAATTAGACTGAAATAAATCTTGGTTCTTTCTTTGAGATAATCCTTGTAAGGACATGAGAAAGTACTTCCAGGAAGCAAAGGCTTGATATCGATGTTACAGTTATGTTCTAACTGATCTATTAAAGGTCTATTTCATGTGAACAAGGAACGAAGCAGCTGTTTTGCTGGTTTGAGTTTTTTTCCGTTTTTGAACCACGGGAAAACATCCCCTGCTATTGCTGAATCATTTCTAACTTTTTTCCGTATCCCGCTACATATTTTTCAGAGCATGCTTCATCTCTTCCTGCCTTGTCCTGAAAGGGAAACTCCAGCTACCTCGAACATTTCTGTTCTCACCTTCTCACTTTTGAAAATTAGCAATGAATATGTTTTGCTCAGCAAGTTATTTTCATTCTGGTTGACGAAGCTTCTTGCCAGTTATCCTCTATTGTCTCTTTTCTGGCCATGCATTTCCACATTTATACTTTCCAACAGGGACAGAGCAGATTGGTAGAGAAAAAAAGTATCTCTTATGCAAAATTCTCGCTTAAAGCAACCAGAGGTACAATCACATGTAACCAGCACAGTATTTCAAAAACAGCCTTCATCCCTCCCTGAAAGCTAAAGCATCCCTTATTCTGGACTTAGCTGCTGTACAATGGAGACAAATGTAGCAATTCTTCCCCTGAAATATACAAGAGCAAACCCCTTGCCCGCCTTACAAAAGTAACCAAGGGGCACATATCCCCACAACTGTAGAACAAGATCTGATTAAAACCAAATTTTTCAGCCAATTGCTTCCTGTGCAAGAAAACACATTCCAACTACATTTATAGGCAGCTTAAGTTTTAGCTCTGCAACTCAATGAGCAATCCTATGGAGGATTTAGGAACAAGATCTTGAAGTGCAAAATAAGAAGGAAGATTGAAAAGCTAGATGCCAGTAGCTCACCTGAGGAAAAATGTTCCTGATATGGTGCAGAGAAGAGCTAAACCAAGAGGAGCCAGCAAAGGTTAGAAGGCTGGAAGTGCATGTTCAGAAGCACAGTCTCTTAACTTCATCAGTAATAAATATTATCTGTCCTTCATATTGTGATAGTACCTTTCCAATGTCCATAGTACTTTGAAGTAGAGCTGTACTTTGCAAGGACATGTAGCACTGTCTGGTTTTGTGGATTTTCACTGTCCTATGTCTTTGCTGTTCCTTTGCTCTGGCCACATCAATGCTACTACTGTTACAACACGACAAAACCATTAAGGAAGAGCAGCACTATTTATCTTCATTAGAGGTCAATATTGTGTTTTAAAAGTAGTAGTTGCATATTTAGGAGTTATGAATAAGATAGGAGATCTATAAGAACCCATTTATCTGAGGGCAAGATCAAGTTAGTGAATACAGATGTTCTTTGTACCATTTTTTATCCAGATTTGTGGCAGCTGTGCTGCACAGGATGTTTACAGAAATAGTCCTGCACAATTGTTCCTCCTTCTCACAAGGTATTACTGTTCTCTCTGACTGTGATGGATGCCCTCTGCTTTTGCTTTCCATTGATCCTAATTTGTAAAACAGCAGTAAAACAGCCTCTTTGCTGCATTTACATCATCCAACAACGCACGTCTGAAGTTTTGAATTAGAATTTCAGGTACTATTTGTAGCCTAAGGTTTCATATTCAATTGCTCATTTTCTTGGGTTTTAAAAATTGCTTTTTTCAGTTTGTCCTCAAATGAAGGCTATTCTATTGTTAGTCAAAGCAAGTGGGTGATCTGCTGGAGATCACTGTGCAGGGAGGCTGTAGCCTGTAGAAGGTTTTCAGTGCTGAATATCACCCTCAGGCAGCCTGCAATAACTGAGAGCGTCACAATTGCTGGGGTGCAGTTTAACTTCTACCAGTTAACTTTCTGATACAGTTTTGGTGCTGACTGGAATGCCAGGGAAAAAAAAAAACAAAAAAAACTAAATTTAAAAAATCTACCATATGAAGTTATTGTCATTTTGATATGGAAAACAACCTCTGTCTGCATCTTCCAGGACTTACAATTATTCAGTGAGTGCACTGATAAGTAGATGAAAATACAAGCTTCTGCTGCAACATGAGCTGTACAGAATAGAGGACGTTTGTCACCAAGGCCTAAGTTTGGGCCACTTCGTGAAGGTTTGGTTTTGGAGGGGAGTGGAGAAGAAATTAGACAAAGAGGGCAGACTTGTTCATTGCGTGGTAGGAATCAGTCATGCTTGTTGCATATGCAAGCACCAACTTCTGTTTTTGTTCCTCACACAAACCCAAGTAACAGCTAAGAAACCCCAAAAATTTTAATGGTAACTAGCTACACCAATGTCAGCATGACTTACCTCCAAAAAAGGAGTTACTGCCACCTTGGCAGTTGGCTTATAGAACAGATTGTTCAAGGTAAGGATGTTATAGAGCTTAGATGAGAGGCTCTATATCCACAAAAAGGCTTCAAGTCCAACCTAAAAAAACAAGATGCAAGACAAATTTGTTGTATTTAATTTCTGATAAAGTCAGCTCTTCTTCCTAAAGCTAGCAGCTGTTCTTGGCTGAAATAGAATTAGAAACAACTTAGACATGTAACACTTCCACAAAATTTATGTCATCCCAAAGCTACTTCTAGTAAATTCCCAACAGCTCAGGTGCAAATTACCTTTTAAAGCCATCATTAAGCTTGGAGATTATATGAAGTCTTGTTAATCAAGTCTAGCTACTTTTTCCAAAATAATCTGCACCAATAATCTGCACTTCAAGCCACCAGTTTGGTATCCTGAGGCATGCAGACATGTTTTACAGATTTAAGGCACCCTTCAGCTGGGCATGCAAGAAACTGTAGGTTTAGCTCTTTGCAGATCATGTATCTCCTGCATTTGATCAAAATGTGTACTGGTGAGTACTGTGAGGTACAGCTTTATTGCTTATCAGCATGCCCATCAGAGTCATTTAGAGCAAGGTGTGATTTTAGAAAAGAGCGTAGGGTTGCCCAGGGAGGTTGTGAATGCTCCATCCTTGGCGGTGTTCAAGGCCAGGTTGGATGAGGCCTTGGGTGGCATGGTTTAGTGTGGGGTGTCCCTGCCCATGGCAGGGGGGTTGGAACTAGATGATCTTAAGGTCCTTTCCAACCCTAACTATTCTATGATTCTATGATTCCTGGAACAAGCCATACAGAGGCCAACCAGCTGCACACAAGTTTTGAACACAAGACACATTACATTAGCTCTCAATATTTCAGCAGTTGCACTGATTTAAAGTTAGAAGTCTTTAGGTAACATGAGTCTGGGATTGCAGGTTTATTCTGTAGCACCCAGGACTGCCATTACTAGACAGCATTAGAGAGGACAGGCTGTCATATATTAGCACTGTAAAAGCAATACCTGGTCAAGAGATTCAAACTATCCTTTAAGTAGTATCACTGGATTTTATTTTTTTTTTTTCATAATAATAAAAAAAATCAGACAAACAAACAAAAAAGGCCATGAAGCAGGCCAAAATTATTTGAGCAAGAGTACTTCCAGTTTGGAAAATGTAATGTAGAAAAAATATGATTTAGGAAGACTCACTGGTGTCTTCAACAATCTAGACAGGATGAAATGGAGATCCATTTGAAAGTTAATCACCTTCAGTTTGCCAAGTGTTTTGGTTTTCTCTGTCAGGTCAGATGTGCCATTACTTCAAAAGTCATAATTTCAGCTCAATATATACAGGGAGCTGATAATTAGTTTTGACATGCTAAATTCTGAAAAAGGAAATCAATTGATCCAAGATGGGAGGATCCACCTGGAGGAAGGAAAGGTAATAAATAAGTGAAGGGACAAAGCACAGTTTGTACCTTTGGAACAAAGATCACAATAAGAGCAAGAAACACAAAGTCAAGTAAATCTACAGGAGTGCAGAAAAAGAAAAGATGAAAGGCAGCAGCTGCTCTTCAGAGTATAAAGACTAGTATGTTTTAATGATGATTCTGTCACAATTCAGAGTATGGGTTGGGGAAATGGTTTCTCTTGTGACTCAGTTCTCCTCTGTTTAAAACTGGGATGAAGGTATTTATCTCAGAAGTGTGCTTTGTTAATGGCCTATGGCATCACACTGGCCTTTCCACAGTGTGCTGAACAGTGATAAACCAAAAGCAGATAAAACAAAAGTATGAGGGTTTGCAGTTGATAAGGATGTAACTGCTGATAGTTTTGAAGTTCATGGGAAGAAAATTAATGCTTCCCATACTGTGCTAAACCTGTCATATGTGCAGCACAGATTTTTCTCTCATTCCTGCCTGCACAGAGGATGCGGAGGATGCTTCTCTGGCATTTGCAGGTGTTCAGTGGAGTAGTGAGAGCTGCCAAAGATCCAGGGCTGTGTTAGGTCATTGAAGAGCAATGAAGTAGGCAGACAAGGAACTGAGGTGTCATGCTGGATTCATTACTGCAGGGACACAAACACCATCTGGGTCAAAGTCCAGGTTTGTCTGACAGTTCCTGTTATTGCACAGAGCAACTTCAAACTGAAGACTCTCATGTGGGGAAAAATGAACTGCAATGGCTGCTAAGGAGTTTGATTTATGAGGCAAAGAATCTGTCATTCCTGAGCATTCCTCAGAGGCCTGGTGGGGCTACTTCTGCAGCGCTTACCACTCAACCTTCTCTACACCATACAGCTTGACTAGCTTTTGTAAATAAGCAAACTGTGTCTCTAAACTTCAGATGTTGTGCCAGATAGTTTGTCAAAGTGTCTGCTTGAAAGAAAAAAGTAATGATAAGAGCTAATGTCCTCTGCAAGAGAAAGTTTAAAAAGTAAGTAAAGAGAATTCCCAGCTGAGGGTGGCATAAAATTATATATATTTAATAACCTGAAGCTGCTGAACTCAGCAAGTCCCTTGAACTGTATTTCACCTTAAATAAGTGAAAACATAGCATTTTGTCGTTTCAATACAAGACCCACTAATGCTGAGATGTGTATGTGTGCATGTGTTGGGAAAGGGATCAATGACAAGAATTTATCTGTGGCTCACTGATATTTTTCAAAGTCCTTGTTATGGTTCTGGGTAGTTTATGCTGTATCTTACCCCATGAGACCTTCTCCACTAGTGCTTTCCTGTTAATAAGCTGGTGAGGCACAGTACAGAGCCCTGAGGTCAGAGTAGTGATGACCACAACACTGAGAACTCCTTCCATGCTGGATGATGTCACTTGTCACTGTTTTCAAGTGTGGCTGGTTTTGGTTGTTGTTGACATATTCTACCCCCAGTTCCCAGGGCTGGAAGTAACTTGTAGTGTGAGGTTTGACCAAGCAGATGATCTGCTCAGCCTGGTGGCAGAGCTTCGAGATGAAGTGAGAAGTTTAAAGAGCATCATAGAATCATAGAGTATCAGGGAGTATCATAGAGAATCACGGAGTATTGAAAAAAGATAGACTGGTGGAATCATGCTTTGCCTTCCCTGAGACAGAACAGGACCAGCCACAAGAAAAAACACAAGACCAAGGGGATCCTGTATCCTCTTCCCACCAGGCAGAAGACATCAGCTTAAAGGAAAGGAGTGAATGGAGCCAAGTCCCCACTCTGTCCACCTTGCCTTCCTAGGTGCTTGATGAGCAGGCACTCATTCTGCCAGCATCTGGATGCTGTTATCTGGGAGGCAGTGGCAGGCAGGCTGCCACTCTTCACCCAGGAGGGAACCCAGCATCCCAAAGGGGAATTCCAAATGGTATCTGGTGAAATGAGGGACCACCCACAAGCTTAATGGCAGGCTTAAGCTGGGCCCCACTCTGCAGCTGCACACAGCCACAAGGTCCCCTGGCAAGGATGAGACTGCTACTTGTGGCATGAAGAATTGCCTCCTTTCATTAGCTTTGAAGGTGCTGTTTTGTTGGTGTCACACGCTGCTCACCAGCTCTTGTGAGCATCTCACCACCACACCTGGCCTGGACTATCGCCGCTCCTGCAGACCCACAGCAGTAAGGCAGTGGTGTCTGGCTTCCTCACTCACATCTCAGCTAAGAGTTTTCATGGAAAGAGTGATCTTAGTTATGCTTTTTCCCATAAAAAGACTCTGCTGACTGAAATCCACCAGTCAGTGGATTGAGCCATTTGATTTGACATTTAAATGCAGAAATTTCTTACTGCGAAGTGATTTAACAATCCAGTGGCATGCCACTGTTACAATATTATGTTCATGATTTTCAGAATAAGGTAAATTTAAAAATTCACCTATCCCCTTCCTAGAAACTTAACAAGGTGTCGTGGTGGTTTAAGCCAGTTGGCAAGTCAGCCACACAGTTTCTACTCCCCCTCCCCCAAAGGGATGGGGAGGAGAATCGAAAGAATGTAACTCCCACAGGTTGAGATAAGAACAGCCCAGTAACTAAGGTATAACACAAATCACTACTGCTGCCACCAATAATAATAATGATAAGAGAAATAACAAGGGAAGAGAATATGATACCACCCGCAGGAAATGAGCCAGACAGAGAAAAGGGACGTGCCCTTCCGGGGAACTCCCAGTCACATCCCCGGGCATGACGTGCTATGGTATGGAATACCTCTTTGGCTAGTTTGGGTCAGGTGTCCTGTCCCTGCTTCCTCCCAGCTTCTCCTCCTCCCTGGCAGAGCATGAGACTCACAAAGTCCTTGGTCAGGGTAAACATTCTGACCAGTAACTGAAAACATTGGCTTTATCAGTATTATTCCCAGGCCAAAAGTCAAAACCACAGCACTGCACCAGCTACTAAGAAGGAGAAAAACTGACTGCTGCTGCTGAACCCAGGACAGTATCCACCCCTCATTCCATACCATTCATGTCATGCTCAGATCCCACATTTTCAATATACCATCACTCTCATCTCAGTGCATTCTTATCTTAGTGCATAGAAAATCCCTATAAAGCTGCTGAGTCCATCCAGTCCATGATGTCGAGCTCCATCTCTTGTAACAGTCTTTCAGAGTAGGAGAGGCCGTGTGCAGTGTTCACACTCGTGAATAACCTGGGCAATAGTGTCCATTGCTAAGTCCACCCCTCGATCAGGAGTCCACCTCTATGTTGCATCTCTGCCCTGATGGCCTGAAGTGTCATGGGCCCACCAGGCTCAAAATAATTCACCCTCCCCTTCAGCAGTTGCTGCAACTTGTTGTTGGGGACTCCGTACAGCTGCCTTCCATCTCCAACGCTTCCAAAGCACTGGAGGGGCCCAGTGGACCAGATACTCGCCCATACTGTCCCACACACCCTGCCACTCATGACTGCCCAGCCTTGGAGAAAACCTCTTGGTCCCCCTATATCATCGTCTAACCCCAGACAAGACCCAAACCTGACTCTGCTTAACCTTTGAGATAAGACGTAATGGTTGTGGACAAAACACACTCTGTATGCGTGCCAACATGGTGATCCCCATCACAATCAGCAAACAAGTCTCAACAATAGTAAAAGGCCATTCAAAAACTTCAAAACTCTCAAACAATGCTGTAACCGTCTGGGAGGGGCACTGGGAGGGTAAGAGAATGTCTCCTTCATAGGTTGACCACCCAGGAAGGAGAAAAAAGATGTGTAATTGCTAAGCAGTTCTATTATATACTTCCCAAAGTATAAAGGTGGTGACCACACTGGGAACATAAGCCAGACCAGTTTCATGATCAATGATTCTATCGTATTACAAGTCATTACCATAAAATACAATGAGACAATAACCTTAGCCCAAGCCCCGCACTTGAAAAACACCAACACAGCAAATACCGGCTCTAAGTAAGCTGCGGCATATTGAAACTGTGAGATCAAGAGCAACAACTTTGAGAGCCAATAAATCAGCATCGTGACGAGTGACTAAATCCAAAACACTGAATGCTTATCACAAATACGATTAGACACACTCCGGTCAGATCTGTCGCTATCTCAACCCTTCATGCCCCACGTTGGGCGCCAAAAAGAACTGTCGTGGTTTAAGCCAGTCGGCAAGTCAGCCACGCAGTTTCTACTCCCCCAGAGGGATGGGGAGGAGAATCGAAAGAATCTAACTCCCACGGTTTGAGATAAGAACAGTCCAGTAACTAAGGTATAACACAAATCACTACTGCTACCACCAATAATAATAATGACAAGGGAAATAACAAGGGAAGAGAATACGATACCACCCGCCGGAAATGAGCCCAACACAGAAGAGGACGTGCCCTTCCGGGGAACTCCCAGCTACATCCCTGGGCATGATGTGCTGTGGTATGGAATACCTCTTTGGCTAGTTTGGGTCAGGTGTCCTGTCCCTGCTTCCTCCCGGCTTCCCCTCCTCCCTGGCAGAGCATGAGACTCACAAAGTCCTTGGTCAGGGTAAACATTCTGACCAGCAACTGAAAACATCGGCTTTATCAGTATTATTGCCAGGCCGAAAGTCAAAACCACAGCGCTGCACCAGCTACTAAGAAGGAGAAAAAATGACTGCTACCGCTGAACCCAGGACACAAGGCCTGTAGATACCTGCATTTGGGTAAAGCCCTTGGCGCTATGCTGGTGCCAGGGGCATTGCCTGTGCTTCTCCCTTCTGCTTCACATCTGTCCAGGAGCAGCCAGGAGCAGCAGCGAGGGCAAAAAATGGGTACAGGGCAATCAGCATGCCCCTCTGCTCTCTGCCTCCCCTGGGAACATGCTAAAAGGGCAGCTCTTCTGCAAGCAGGTTGGAGAGAAATGTTTCAGCACGGGAAAAACAGTTGTTTGGCAAACAAGAAGATAGTGGAACAGCAGAGGAAAAGATGAGGTGCCAAGAATATCTCAAGACTGGACACAACACAGGAAGAGTGGCGGAGGAAATCAGTACTTGATTGGAGAAAAATTCAGAAAAATAAATAGATAGTGCAGCAGGTGCCAAACCAACAGATTAAAGCAAGGCTGTTCTCTGTTCTTCAGAGCAGCAGTAAACCAGTGACTATCCATTTATCCACAGCTGAGGATAATATGTTTTATATAAGGATTAATATGAGGATTACACTTTGCTGTTCTTTATTATTTCTAAAATAAAAAAACCAAACCAAAAAACCCAACAAAAAACAGAACCCAAAACTATATCCACCCAAAAATCGTAAGACCTGCATTTCAAATCCAGAATGCATTTTCAGGGACTTGATAAGGAAATCCAACATTGACAATTGGTGCACTGTACATTACAGTGGAAAGATGAGAAGGTTAGAAGACAGATAATATACCCATGATTCTATTCTCTTATGTCTTCCATTTTTCTGGGAGGTCTCTCAAAAAATACTTTCACCTCATACAAATCTGAGTGCTCAGGAACATGACAATAACTAAAGGGTTAATAGAAAGCATTTAACTGTCTGCGCTTTTTACGTGACGTGTAATAGGTATGTGCTGCCTTTCATTTCCATTTTCAGCAGCAAAAGCATTTTACACATTTCAGCACTATGACTGCTTCCTTTTCTTGCTGATGCTCACCACAGGACTATTTCTCATAAGGACAGTATGATTTCTCCCCTACACCTGCAGAGACTTATTTGTCTAGTGCATAAATACATAGTATGTTGCCTGTTGCCTGGACATAATATGCCAAAATAAACTAAGGAGAAGCAGACTGAAATCAATACAGTTAATGCATGGCTGAATTCGGTTGGTGGTCTGTTTTTTTTTTTTTTCATTTCATTACAAATATAAGAACAATTTATCAAATTTTTTTTTTAAGACCAACCAGACCAATGGCAAAAACAAAGTTGCAGTACCAAAACTACAAAAAAAAATATATATTTTTATGTGCACTCTATTTAAAAGAAAGTTATTATTTATTTTACATGGGAAAGCAATTCTTCACGTAAGCAGGAAGAAATGAGCACAGATGCAATCAACAGAACATTACAGTCACACGCAAAATAATAATAACATGAGGAAAGACTATGCACTTTTTTAAGATTGCAGTTATATTTGACACATATCACTATGAGTTTGTGTATATACACATACATCACTCACTGGATGAATATTTGGAAACACATACCAGTGTATGGAATGAATCTGTATCTAATCATGTTTTTCAGATTATATGAACTATTTCTAAATTGCCTCATACCAAGGAGAAACTGTACTGCAATTTATTATAAGATTATTTTTTCCCCATATCCTTCTTGGTATTTTCTCCTAGCAATCACTGTCACAGTCTTCTACTTTTCTCTGAGATGTTATGAGAAGGTGAATGGCAGAGGTAAAAATCCATGGACACAGAAAGGACAACAAGATTTTACACAAGCTATTGAATTTTTGTATCGAGCAATAGCTAAAAGAAGGACATCTTAATCAACTTGGGCTTAGGCATCCCATAACTACATCCAACAATGGGCAAGATTCCATCACCGCTTTTCATTTAAAATTTCCTGTTCTGAAAAGAATATGCGGAAAAATAAGCTTACAGCAAAAGAATGCCAAATCAGAAGAATATTTTAGTTTTAAAGCTACTTCAAGTACACACCTTACAGCAACACGTTCTTCAGTCTTCAGTTTTTGTTCTAAGCTGATGCTACGTTATCTTCACAAGCTTACAAGCACCAGCAGTACCACGTACCAGAACTCCTTTACAAAAACACACTCCTGGCAGCCCTGAGATGTGTGTAGCTGGAGGACAGCACTGGCCACATCTCACTGCATCCAATGCAGAAGATAGACACCTCATTTCA
Organism: Psittacula echo; assembly: GCF_963264785.1. NCBI lineage: Eukaryota > Metazoa > Chordata > Aves > Psittaciformes > Psittacidae > Psittacula > Psittacula echo. Next base: position 70,309,653 of record NC_137742.1, on the reverse strand, counting down.
ATGTGTAAATGAAGCTGCTCCAATCTAGACTAACCTAAGGAAATAGTGGAGAGGGAGGGCAGCTTCTGGAGTAGCTTCTCTCTCTATGGAGAGGCTGCCTGTCTGAGTAGGAACGTCCACAGTTTTAAACCAGTGAACAGTAAGAGACTTGGTCCTGGAAGAATTTTTATTATTGTTGTTATTATTGTTACAAAACCCATCCATATAAAAGTCCATTTGTTCAAGGAATTCTTCTTGCTAAATAAGTACCATAAAACTGAGCTCAGCAGCTTTTTAAGCACTAAAGAATAAAAAGGTCAAAGAAGCAGAAAACATCTGATAGAAAACCCTCGTTTCTTTTCCCACCCAGTTCCCAGAGTGGTGGTTCTCTTTTAGGTGAGGCTTATAGATAATGTCAGAGAGGTTACTGTTCTGAAGAATTAATTTATACATCTGTGAATGCATGCCTCTGAAATGATCTTGTTCTAAAGTGATTATGTGGAAAGTAGATAGGAGATATCTGCTAGAACGTGAAGTATTCAGAAATAAAAAACAAAACAAAACATGTTGGAATGATATTGAGTTTGAGATGTCTTTCCGGAGCAAGTGACAAGATTTGTCATAATGTGAGGCACAGATCTCGGAAGTTTTTAACAGAAAGTCATTTATCTGTAAAAAAACCCTTTTGGTTGTTTATATGAAACTCTAGATTAGCATGACCTGTCATTTCTTGTAGAAATTTGTTGTAGAAATGATGGTATAGTCTACTCCTGTAGGACTAACACTGTGCTTTACATGTTAAAGTAAGCCTCATTAGTCTCATGTTATGGCTGTGAATGTAAAGACTGTGAGACTTGCCCATTACCCATATCCACTCGGTGGATAAAGAACTGGCTGGATGGCCACACGCAAAGAGTTGTGGTCAATGGCTCAATATCCAGCGGGAGACCAGTAACGAGTGATGTCCCTCAGGGATTGGTGTTGGGACCGGTCTTGTTCAACATCTTTGTTGGTGACATGGACAGTGGGATTGAGTGCACCCTCAGCAAGTTTGCCGATGACACCAAGCTGTGTGGTTCAGTTGATACGCTGGAGGGAAGGGATGCCATCCAGAGGGACCTTGACACGCTTGTGACGTGGGCTGATGCCAGCCTTATGAAGTTTAACCATGCCAAGTGCAAGGTCCTACACCTGGGTCGGAGCAATCCCAGGCACAGCTACAGGTTGGGCAGAGAAGAGATTCAGAGCAGCCCTGCGAAGAAGGACGTGGGGGTGTGGATCGATGAGCAAATGAACATGAGCCGGCTTCAGTGTGCGCTCGCAGCCCAGAAAGCCAACTGTATCCTGGGCTGCATCAAGAGGAGCGTGACCAGCAGGTTGAAGGAGGTGATCCTGCCCCTCTACTCTGCTCTCATGAGACCTCCCTTGGAGTACTGTGTACAGTTCTGGTGTCCTCAACATAAAAAGGACATGGAACTGTTGGAACAAGTCCAGAGGAGGGCCACGAGGATGATCAGGAGACTGGAGCACCTCCTGTATGAAGATAGGCTGAGAAAGTTGAGGCTGTTCAGCCTGGAGAAGAGAAGGCTGCGTGGAGACCTCATAGCAGCCTTCCAGTATCTGAAGGGGGCCTACAAGGATGCTGAGGGGGGACTCTTCATCAGGGACTGTAGTGACAGGACAGCAGGTAACGGGTTAAAACTTAAACAGGGGAAGTTTAGATTGGATATAAGGAAGAAATTCTTTACTGCAAGGGTGGTGAGGCACTGGAATGGGTTGCCCAGGGAGGTTGTGAATGCTCCATCCCTGGCGGTGTTCAAGGCCAGGTTGGACAATGCCTTGGGTGGCCTGGTTTATTGTGAAGTGTTCCTGCCCGTGTCAGGGGTGCTGGAACTAGATGATCTTAAGGTCCTTTCCAACCCTAACTATTCTGTGATTCTATGATTCTATAAGTTCATCAATATTTGATGAATTTTCAGTTGGATAATGAAAATCCTGAAAGGATTTCTAATTAATCTTCTGCTTTTTAATGTGAACTAGAAATTCCATTGTCTATAGTACATATGTGTAATCTCAGTTTTGAAGTGTAAAAAAATCTTTATTCTGATATTGTACTTGTATCTAGACCTGTGGTATTATCTCTTAGTGTTCAGAAGATTATCCAGTGAGTGCTGAAATTATGCAGCAAAAGCTGTGGAAACCTGGAAATAAGCAGCACTGACATATTCCCATTCTTTTTCCTTTAGGAACGAATGTCTTAAAATCTTTCTGACAAGCTGCTACCCTGTATTGCATTTTTTTTTCCTGAATGCACCCTGTTCTTGTACTCTAGAGGAGCTGGGACTAGATGGCACTCTCTGGTGTGCTCCAAACCACAGCATAACAATGCAGCCAGAATGTTAATATAAGTTATCCAATTATACTACCTTGCTGATAACTTCAAAATACAGCAGATGGATAGGAAAGAATATAGTCATCTGCCTTGGGTATGTGATGTCATGCATTACAAAGGATAGAAGATGAACACTTGCAAGATACAGACATCCCAAGTACAAACCCTAAAAGGTAGGCAAAATAATTTATATTTGCTTGGAAATATAAATTACTATTTGAATAGCTGTTAATTCTGAAAATGAAGCATCCAGAAGTTGCTATTGAAGCTCTAAGCTTCAATTATGCACACAAAGAGCTATTTTTCCTCTGTAATGTATATTATTTTCAGATACCTTCCCACTAATACACACTGTACTAGTAACAAATGCCTCTGTTTACTGTCATTCATCAAACCATTTGCAGGAGGAGAACACAAAATAATTTTTCAGCAAATGAAATTATGCTTCTTTCTTTTGATTAGATATGCTAACCAATTCATAGGAGGAAGAGTATACAGTAAAACTGCCTGAAGGAGCTGTGATATTTTAAGAAAGAGACCCTTCTGCAGGCAAGGTGAAACTCGTGAGCACAGTATTAGATTACGTTTAATAACCTGCAGGGAACATAGGCCTCCTTTCTTGTCCCTAGCAGCAGACACATGGCAAGTTATTCCTCTCAATCAGAAAGAAAATGATCTCATGCGTCATGTAAGATTTAGATGCATAGTTTTTAAGTGTGTCATAGGGATCAGGCTCCACCTTTTCTGAAGAGGTAGGAGAATGCTGCAGGCCAGGCAGTAATGCCTGGGAAGCTTTCATGCTTTTTGCTGTGGAACAGGGCTGCCAAAATCATGATTGTGCAGCACACTTCTCCTTCAGCTTCCTTCCCCTTAACTCACAATTGGATTTGGTCTTGATTGGTAAGGTAGGTTGCTTAGATTCACTGAAAACACCATATTCTCTCTGCTACCATTTCTCCTCTTCCTCTTGTCTATTTTCAGATGAAAACTGCATGAAGGGAATAGACCTGAAGAGCATTTCTCCACTGAAAGTTCAAACCACCAGTGAATTTGAAACTAGGTACAAAAGCTCCAAGCAAAACACTGCCTCACAGGAAGAAAGAGAACTGACGGTGGATTGTGGCCATCAGGCTGCCAACAGACACTGCTGAATAGCACCTGTTCTTTTGCATCACTTCTGTCTTTAAATGATGGTATTTTCACACCCCAAATGCTCACTGTTCAGTAGTGACTTTTAACTTAGGCTCCACTGTTTTTGTGTATGATTTTACAGTTGCTTTGTGTTGGTCTATTTAGTTGTCTTTCATACTGTCAGAAAAAAAGATCTGACAGTCTGATGGATCAACATAGCTTAAACTAAGTAATGAAGACTAAACCGCTTCCTCTATCTTTAGAGCAAAAATTTCTCCTTTCTTACATGGCACGTAATTGAGGCATGTAAAACAATAAAGAAGATAAAGGCATACATATGCACAGAATTGGTTCTGTACAGGCTTTGGTGTATTTCACTACAATAGCTTAAGAGAAGCCTATTAATGGTATTGCTAATAAGAACATCTTCCTTGACAAGTGAATGAAAAGTTAACTACCTTAAAATTGGATTCAGGTACTATCAAACTGGCTGGAATACGCAAACAGCATTTTCAAATCTGTATCAGTGTTTTTGCAGCTGACATTTTCCTTCTGCAGCACTACAGCAGCATTAGAAAATCTTTTGGTTTTAGTAAGAGGAGGGAATTCTACTGATACACAGGGAAGCTCTTCTACCCATTGACAGAGATAATCTTTCACATTAGCAGGTCACAGTACTCAATATACAATAAAGAAATACTTTGACTTGCAATTTTTATTTGAGCAGGTTTTCCTATCACAAAGGTATCAGAGAACCACTAGGGTCTAGCTATTATTAATCAGTACCACCACTGTTACAAAGCTAAAATTGTAGCTCTTGCTTCCTTTCAATTAGAATAACTGATATAAAATACCTAACCTCACTTGGAAAATATAATTCTCACCACTGTATTAATTTTAATTGACTCAATTGAAGTCTTTTCAAAGGCTCCTGGCTAGAAAGCTTCACAACTGAAAAAAGGTCTTGCTTTGAGTGTGGTTTAAAGGTTGTTGACGGAACGTTGGACTATAATCCAGTTTACAGTATCCTTCCTTGTTGTTACCTAATTCTCCTTTACTTCTTGAAAGCATTTTCCTACGCATCAGAAAGCCAGAGCTACTCCAGTATAAATGAGTCATAGAATGGTTTAAGTTGGAAAGGACTTTAAAGATTATCTATGTCCAGCTCCTACTTACTGTACTGCCATGGGCAGGGACACCTTCCATAAATGAAAATCATGTCCTTCGTATTTTGGCCCCAAGGCATCATTAAATCCTCATACTTACTCATTAATAACCATCATTAGTTGTTTTATCTATCATTATTTAAGATATATGGCTTAGAGTAAGGTAATTGTCTATCTGCAGAGAGGCTTAACATCGAAAAGAAGTCACAATTATGTGGAATTTTAGAACACAAAGATCTGTAAATAAAGATTTTGCTTAATAGCCTATAAAGAATAAAGGCTTATTCTCCACATAGCAATATTGCTTCTCTTGCCTAAGTAATTATGCACTTTAGCTGCCTGTGTGTAGCACACTGACTAAAGGAATGCACATGACCAACGTTTTCCTGTCTGTTTTTCGTTGTGAATATCCTAAAGCACTGAACAACAGAAAACACCATGTAAAGAGCATGGATTCCAAAGCCATGCAGATAAACCAAAACTCAAATAACTGTGTGGCATTGTTTTTCTTTTCCCATCTTTAACATTTTTCAGAATAGGATACCTATAATAACAAGGGCTAAATTCACAGCATCAATTCAGATGTGCTCACAGTTACTCTGCCACCATAGACAGACAGCCCTATTAAAAGGAGAATGTGGAACAGGATTCCCACAGCTGCATATATCTGTTTTATGAAAGAGTGCTATTCTTATGTTGCTGCTTTAATGTGTAACTTATGACAATAGTCTTAAATTAACTAAAATATGATAGGCCTTTTCAGGATCGATGTTATTGCAAGTTGAAAAGATAAGCAAAATAGCGAATCTGGAAATATACTTTGGGAGTGTATATTGAAATTACATTTATAGCAAATACATAATTTTCTCAGCAAAATACTCTCTCCTCTCTCCACCTAAAATCACCTGACAGATTTTGCTTCCATACCCAGGGAACAGACCTTATTTATTATTATTTGATTACACTGTATGCGAGGAATGAGAGATGAACTAATGTTGAAGCCTTGTACTCCCTTAATTCTGACAAATACCAAATTTTGTTTTGGTTAGTTTGGACAGAATTCCAATCACAAAACAGTAACAGTCAGGGGCACTTCAAGACTCGAACACTGGTGTAACTTTTGACATCAAGTTCATACATTGAAGAGCTACACAGAGATGATTGTCATCCTGTTTGTTCCTTGAATGACACAGGACAAGGAGCCTTATCCACTAGTAATTGCCAGCTATTCTACAATTCACTAATTGTGCGTTACCCCCATAATCAATCAAGCCTCAGTTTAAAGGAGGCTATCTTTGTACACCCTTCATGTTCCACAAAACCTCATTACATCTGCCTCAACAAGAATGGAAGAAGGAGGGTGAAAGAAATTTCATGGTAAAAAAGCAGCTGGGCAGTCAAAAAGGAAACTTATTTCTCTTTGGTGTAATGTTGTTTTGGCTTTCTGAGCAAGAACAAGCTTAAAAACAATAGTAATATACTTCATTCAGTAGCAATAGTTATGTCTTATTGAGAGGTTACAGTATAAACAAATCTTCCCGATCTTTAACAACTAAAATTCTATGAATTACAATTCCATTCATAAGAATGCCACTCACCTCAACTGGCATCCCACGTCTGTGATTAGAGCCCACAGCCTCTGCTTCAATTTTTCCTATATCTAGCAGCTGACTGGCCAAAAGAAGGAAAGCAGGGTCACTGCCAAGGGAAATGAACAGAAAAGGCTGTACTCATGGGATGCCATTGTACTGGTGAAGAAAAGGGCACCTGCTGGTCTTGGAGTGAGACTGTAAGTTGTTGGAAGAGATTTCCAGAAAGTGGTAGGAGAAGACCTTTAAAAAACACCCCTTTCCCACCTCCAATGGGCAGCACCCTCGAATTCCCACTTCTGCTTCTCATCTCACACATCTGCTAATTCCAGAGAGTAATATCTTCTACCTTCTTTGACCCATTTTGCTACCTTGACAAAAATGCCAGCAAGTCCTGCTTTGTATTCATATTTTGTTTAAATTTAAAGAAGTAATTCCTAACCACGGGAGGTCTGGAGAAAAAAAAAAAAAAAAACAAAAAAAAAAACAAACCCACAACAAAACACTAGAAAAATTGGGGTTACAAAGATCACTCAAGTAGGCCTTTTGCTAGTGCCACCTAAAAAAAAAAAACAACAACAAAAAAACCACAACTCCCCCCAATAAACAACCACACAACCCCAAAAAATTAGCAAAATCATGCTTTGCAAAACAGAGCACAAATTTCAAATCATATCATCACGTCAACAAGTTACAAACAGTCGCCTGTTCCCATGATGCAGTATATAATTATTTTTTCAATTCAAAACTGGTAAACCATCTCTGTAGGAAAAAGACCGCACAGGATATTGTATGTTATAGTATTTTCATGTTCAGAAGAATTCTGTTGTTGCAACACCCAATTTTCTGCACTATAAAACTGCAATTCTTTATGGAAATGAATAGTAAGGAGCTTTTGTATCTTTAAAAATGTACCAAAAAGGTAATGTCTTAAAAATAATTACAGATTTAACAATTCACCTTAAAGGCTGTCTCTACCTTATCATCTACCTCTCAATGAAATTCAAGTGAACAGGTTAAAAGCAATGCAAAGAAAATATTTTCAATGTGTTCACAGTAGAAATGGACTATTTATTCAAAATGGAGAAAAAGATTGTTAAGTGTTTTCCACACTGTAGCTACTAGGTTGAGAAGAGTTTTCTTTGGGGTATACGATCTGTGTGTTTTGTTGTAGTTCTTTGGATTTTGCCTTCTTTTTTTTTTTTTTTTGTTTTGTTAATGGTAGATATGCTCATCATATATTGAGCACATCATTTCCCACAGTGTAAGAAGTTGTCGTGGTTTAAGCCCAAGCTGTAAATCAGAACCACGCAGTCTACTGCCCCCCCCCCAACCTTTCTTCCCTCCGCTTCTGGAGGGACGGGGAGGAGAATCAAAAGAATGCAGCTCCCACGGGTTGAGATAAGAACAGTTTAATAACTAAGGTATAACACAAATCACCACTGCCGCCACCAACAATAACAACGACAAGAGAAATAACAAGGGAAGAGAATACGATACCGCCCGCCGGAAAAGACAGCCCGACCGACCAGGGGACGTGCCCTTCCGGGTAGCTCCCAGTTACATCCCCTGGCATGACGTGCTGTGGTATGGAACACCTCCTTGGCCAGTCTGGGTCAGGTGTCCTGTCCCCGCTTCCTCCCGGCCCCTCCTCCTCCCTGGCAGAGCATGAGACTCACAAAGTCCTTGGTCAGTCTAAACATCAGTGTTATCAGTTTTTTGTTCCCAAGCCAAAAGTCAAAAACACAGTGCTGCAACAGCTACTAAGAAGGAGAAGAAAAACTGACTGCTACTGCTGAACCCAGGACAGTATCCACCCCTTGTTCCATACCATTCACGTCATGCTCAGATCCCACATTTTCCATATACCCTCACTCTCATCTCGGTGCACTGTTATCTTAGTGCACGGACCAATTCCTATAAAGCTACTGAGTCCATTCGGTTCATGATGTTGGGCTCCATCTCCTGGAACAGTCTTTCAGGGCAGAAGAAGCTGTATGCAGTGTTGGATCGTTGCCTACTGATGCTGATCATTCCTTTACTGTAGAACTCGTCCGGTTCTATCAAAGTTCATTCTCTGTTGGGATGATGGTCGGAGGGAAGTCAGAGCCAGTCACTGGTGCCCTGCAGACTTCTAGTTGATGGGCTATAGCAGGCAACAGCGTACAATTGAGTTCATTGTCTGTTTTCCCCTAAAATCAAATCCCCTTGAGGTACGCATTGGACTTCCCCATCTTCCCGCATTACCCACCAAGTATATCCAGGTCCCTGAGCAAAAGCAATCCCATGAGTGGGTTTGCCTTTACCTGAAGCAGGAATAACCCAGACTGTCTTCCCCAGCAAATTCTTCATGTGCACCACAGGAACTTTGTCCCCCTCTACAATATGTAAAAGTTCTGACTGGGCTGGGCCAGCCCTGTTGGCAGATCCTCTGGTGTTGACCAACCAGGTGGCCTTTGGTAAGTGTGTATCCCAATGCTTGAAAGTTCCCCCACCCATTGCTCTCAGTGTAGTTTTTAACAGCCCATTGTACCGTTCGATTTTCCCAGAGGCTGGTGCATGGTAGGGTATGTGATATACCCACTCAATGCCATGCTCTTTGGCCCAAGTGTCTATAAGGTTATTCCGGAAATGAGTCCCATTGTCTGATTCAATTCTCTCTGGGGTGCCATGTCGCCACAAAATCTGTTTCTCAAGGCCCAGGATAGTGTTCCGGGCAGTGGCATGGGGCACAGCGTATGTTTCCAGCCATCCGGTGGTTGCTTCCACCATGGTAAGCACATGGCGCTTGTCTTGGCGGGTTGGTGGGAGTGTGATATAATCAATCTGCCAGGCCTCCCCATATTTATACTTCAGCCATCGTCCTCCATACCAAAGAGGCTTTAACCGTTTGGCTTGTTTAATTGCAGCACATGTTTCACACTCATGAATAACCCGGGCAATAGTGTCCATTGTTAAGTCCACCCCTCGATCACGGGCCCATCTGTATGTTGCATCTCTGCCCTGATGACCTGAAGTGTCATGGGCCCACCGGGCCAAAAATAATTCACCTTTATGTTGCCAATCTAAGTCCATCTGAGCCACTTCAATCTTAGCAGCTTTATCCACTTGTTGGCTGTTCTGGTGTTCCTCAGTGGCCCGACTCTTGGGTACATGGGCGTCTACATGGCATACCTTCACCACCAGGTTCTGCACTCGGGCAGCGATATCTTGCCACAGTGCAGCAGCCCAGATGGGTTTACCTCTGCATTGCCAGTTGCTCTGCTTCCATTGCTGCAACCACCCCCACAGGGCATTTGCCACCATCCAGGAGTCAGTATAGAGATAAAGTACTGGCCACTTTTCTCGTTCAGCAATGTCCAGGGCCAGCTGGATGGCTTTCACCTCGGCAAACTGACTCGATTCACCCTCTCCTTCAGCAGTTTCTGCAACTTGTCATTGAGGATTCCATACAGCTGCCTTCCATCTCCGATGTTTTCCCACAATACGGCAGGATCCATCAGTTAACAAGGCATATTGCTTTTCACTTTCTGACAGTTTATTATATGGTGGGGCCTCTTCCGCACGCATCACCTCCTCCTCTGGTGACATTCCAAAATCTTTGCCCTCTGGCCAGTCCATGATGACTTCTAGAATGCCTGGACGACTGGGATTTCCTATTCGAGCTCGTTGTGTAATTAGTGCAGCCCATTTACTCCATGTCGCATCGGTTGCATGATGTGTAGAGGAGACCCTGCCTTTGAACATCCAGCCCAGAACGGGCAACCTGGGTGCCAGGAGGAGCTGTGCTTCAGTGCCAATCACCTCCGAAGCAGCTCGAACCCCTTCATAGGCTGCCAGTATCTCTTTCTCAGTTGGGGTATAGCTGGCCTCAGATCCTTTGTATCCCCGACTCCAAAAGCCGAGGGGTCGACCTCGAGTCTCCCCTGGAGCTTTCTGCCAGAGGCTCCAGGTAGGACCATTCTCCCCAGCTGCGGTGTACAGTACATTTTTTACATCTGGCCCAGTCCGGACTGGTCCAAGGGCTACTGCATGAACTATCTCACGTTTAATTTGCTCAAAGGCTTGTTGTTGCTCAGGGCCCCATTTAAAATCGTTCTTCTTCAGGCTCACGTGATAGAGAGGGCTTAAAATCGAACTGTAATTCCGGATGTGCATTCTCCAGAACCCCACAGCACCCAAGAAAGCTTGTGTTTCTTTCTTATTAGTTGGTGGAGACATTGCTGTTATTTTGTTGATCACATCTGTGGGGATCTGGCGACGTCCATCTTGCCATTTTATTCCCAAAAATTGAATCTCCTGTGCAGGTCCCTTGACCTTACTCCGTTTTATGGCAAAAGCAGCTTTCAGCAGGATTTGGATTATTTTCCTCCCTTTCTCAAAGACTTCTTCCGCTGTATCACCCCACACAATAATGTCATCAATGTACTGCAGGTGTTCTGGAGCTTGCCCCTGTTCCAGTGCATTCTGGATCAGTCCATGGCAGACGGTAGGGCTGTGTTTCCACCCCTGGGGCAGTCGGTTCCAAGTGTACTGGACGCCCCTCCAAGTAAAAGCAAACTGTGGCCAGCATTCTGCTGCCAAAGGAGTGGAGAAAAAAGCATTAGCAATATCAGTTGTGACATACCACTTGGCTGCCTTTGACTTCAGTTCATACTGAAGTTCTAGCATGTCCGGTACGGCAGCACTCAATGGTGGTGTGACTTCATTCAGGCCACGATAGTCTACTGTTAGTCTCCACTCTCCATTAGACTTTTGCACTGGCCATATGGGGCTATTAAAGGGTAAGCGGGTCCTGCTGATCACTCCCTGACTCTCCAGACTACGGATCAGCTTATGGATGGGAATCAGGGAGTCTCGGTTGGTGCGATATTGCCGCCGGTGCACTGTTGTGGTTGTGATTGGCACTTGTTGTTCTTCGACCTTCAGCAACCCCACAACAGAGGGATCCTCTGAGAGACCAGGCAAGGTGGACAGCTGTTCATTTTCCTCAGTCTCCAAAGCAGCAATACCAAAAGCCCATCGGTACCCTTTTGGGTCTTTGAAGTACCCTCTCCTGAGGTAATCTATGCCGAGGATGCATGGAGCCTCTGGACCAGTCACAATGGGGTGCTTTTGCCATTTCCTCTCAGTCAGGCTGATCTCAGCCTCCAGTACAGTCAACTCTTGGGATCCCCCTGTCACTCCAGAGATATAGATGGGTTCCACCCCTTGACAGCTTGACGGCATCAGGGTACACTGTGCACCGGTATCTACGAGAGCTTTATACTTCTGTGGGACTGATGTGCCAGGCCATCTGACCCACACAGTCCAGTAAATCCGATTGTCCCCTACCTCCACCTGGCTGGAGGCAGGGTCCCTCTAACAGTCATCACAACGTTGGACACTTAAGTCGTGTTGAAAGGGATTATTCTTCGTTATCACAGGAGCTGGAGTAAAATCAGCTCTTCCGCTCCATCTGGGAACCTGCTCACCAGAGACTGAAGCCGCAGCTCTCATGGGATGATTAGTCTTGACCCTTGTTCCTATTTTCAATTCATGCACCCGTTCCTCTAAAGCTGAAGTAGGTTTTCCATCCCACTTCGTCATGTCTTCTCCATGATCCCGCAGGTAAAACCATAGGGTGGCCCGTGGTGTTTGCCTTCTATATCTTCTGTCTTGAACAATAGGACGTCTTTTGTTAACAGCTGAGACGTATGTTGGTACACGTGAGGAGCTGGATAAATCAGATAGATCGTCCCTCAATTGTTTGACATCCTGGGACAGTTTTTCCACAGCTGAGATGATGGAAGGGGTGAGATTGTCTTCGAACTCTCGGAGTTTGTGAATCATTTCATCCACTGTTGGTGTTACTATGTCACCCCAGGTTACTGTTGCCAATGAATGGGCATATGATGACGGTGCATTCCGTGTAAGTTTTCGCCACATGGGTCGTGTACATTCGACTTCATCTGGGTCTATGGGTATATCTCCGTTATTCGGTTTGGTGTGATAGATCATCTCTACGATGGCTGATTCCCTCAGAGACTGGATGCCTTTGTCTAAAGTAGTCCACTTGGCCGAACGACTCGTAACATTGTTCTTGTATGGAAACCTTTCTTTCACAGCTGCCAAGAGCCGCCTCCAAAGACTGAGGGACTTTTTCTCTCTTGCAATTGCTTTGTCAATTCCCCCTTCTCTAGCAAGGGATCCCAGCTGCTTGGCTTCCGTACCTTCTAGTTCGTGACCATCGGCCCCATTGTCCCAGCATCGGAGCAACCAGGTGATGATGTGCTCCCCTGGTTGATGGGTAAAATCTTTTCGCATATTCCGTAGCTCGGTTGAGGTCCGAGGTCGAGAAGTCACCTCTTCTTCTTCTTCTTCATCATGGGATGATGACTCCTGATCAGGTGGTGGCCCGGGTGGTGAATACATTGTTTCTTCATCTTGCTTCACTCTTCTTGCCTTTTTTTTGCTTTTTCTCTTGCATATGGGGGCAATCGATATTGGTACGAATTGGTCCTCTGGTTTAGCTGCAGTCATTATCACTGTGCTTTGAGTAGCAACTGTACTTGTCGCAGGGGGTGGTGTAGCTGCTGTGGTTGGGGCTGGGGTAGCTTCGCTATCTGTTGCAGTTGAAGTTTGAGTAGCGGCTGTACTTGTCGCTGGGGTAGCTGCACTGTCTGTTGCAGTCGAAGTTTGAGTAGTGGCTGTACTTGTCGCTGGGGGTGGTGTAGCTGCTGTGCTCGGAGCTGGAGTAGCTGCGCTGTCTGTTGCTTCGCCCTCAGATCCAGGGACATTTTTTTCCTTTTGAAGGTGCTGGATAGTGTTGAACAAGGCCCGGTAAGCATAGGCCAAGCCCCAGCACATTGACATGATTTGTCCCTCTCTGGTATGACCAGGATGACAGCACACCTCATTTAAGTGTTTTACTAATTCTTCTGGATTTTGCACTTGTTCGGTGGTGAAGTTCCAAAACACTGGAGGGGCCCACTGACCTAGATACTTGCCCATACTATCCCACACACCCTGCCACTCATGACTGTCCAGCCTCGGGGAAAATCTCTCGGTCCCCCTATTTTGTCGTCTAACCCCAGACAAGGCCCAAACCCGACTCTGCTTAACTCTTGAGATCAGACGTAATGGTTGTGGACAAAACACACTCTGTATGCGTGCCAACATGGTGACCCCCATCACAATCAGCAAACAGGTCTCAACAATAGTAAAAGGCCACTCAAAAACTTCAAAACTCTCAAACGATGCTGTAAACGGTCTGGAAGGGGCACTGGGAGGGTAAAAGAATGTCTCCTTCATAGGTTGACCACCCAGGAAGGAGAAAAAAGATGTGTAATTGCTAAGCATTTGTATTATATACCTCCCAAAGTATAAAGGTGGTGACCACACTGGGAACATAAGCCAGACCAGTTTCATGATCAATTTTTCTATTGTATTACAAGTCATTACCATAAAATATAATGAGACAATAACCTTAGCCCAAGCCCCACACTTGAAAAACACCAACACAGCAAATACCGGCTCTAAGTAACCTACGGCATATTGAGACTGTGAGATCAAAAACAACAACTTTGAGAGCCAATAAATCAGCATTGTGACAAGTGACTATCAATCCAAAACACTGAATGCTTATCACAAATACAATTAGACACACTCCGGTCAGATCTGTCGTTATCTCAACCCTTCGAGCCCCACGTTGAGCGCCAAAATAGAACTGTCGTGGTTTAAGCCCAAGCTGTAAATCAGAACCACGCAGTCTACTGCCCCCCCACACACACCTTTCTTCCCTCCGCTTCTGGAGGGACGGGGAGGAGAATCAAAAGAATGCAGCTCCCACGGGTTGAGATAAGAACAGTTTAATAACTAAGGTATAACACAAATCACCACTGCCGCCACCAACAATAACAACGACAAGAGAAATAACAAGGGAAGAGAATACGATACCGCCCGCCGGAAAAGACAGCCCGACCGACCAGGGGACGTGCCCTTCCGGGTAGCTCCCAGTTACATCCCCTGGCATGACGTGCTGTGGTATGGAACACCTCCTTGGCCAGTCTGGGTCAGGTGTCCTGTCCCCGCTTCCTCCCGGCCCCTCCTCCTCCCTGGCAGAGCATGAGACTCACAAAGTCCTTGGTCAGTCTAAACATCGGTGTTATCAGTTTTTTGTTCCCAAGCCAAAAGTCAAAAACACAGTGCTGCAACAGCTACTAAGAAGGAGAAGAAAAACTGACTGCTACTGCTGAACCCAGGACAGAAGTCAATGTGATGATCAGTGAATTCAAGCCTGGAAAGCTAAGTCACAACACTAATGCAGTAGATTTTTTTTTTTGTGCGAGGGGAGGGGAGAAAAATGAGAAATGAGATCCCACACAAAGCAAAGTGATAGATTTACTTCAGATGTAGAGTATGTAAATTCAAGGGAAGTGCTAGAGCCAAGGTAGCTCCATGTGATGAGGCTCTGCCAAACAAGCCCCAGAGCTAATAGTACACCTAGTACCAGGCAGCAAGTGAAATCAGTGGTGCAGAGCTCTGAAAATCACACTCGGTAAACTCAGGCAGATGAAAAACTGCCTCCAGCAAGATTTTCAAGTGAACACTTCCACTCCAAATTAAGACCAAAAGACAACCAGTGAAGCTCATGAAGAAAAAAAGCTGTGGAATGAAAATACTTCAGACACAACAGGCTGTTCCAGGTCCTGGCAGAGCCAACAGAGAAATGGATTAAATGTTTAAAGAAAACACAGAAGGCACTGTAGTGGTGTGCTCTTACCTCCAAATCTGACCTTTATTTCCCGTAATACTGTTCAACTGATAACCACCAGTGTTGGTAACTGATGCTGTTTGGTTGTGATGGTTGCATCAGATTCAAAGTGGATTCAGGGAAGACAGATAACAACACAATAGTCAGGGGCTAATCTGAGCAACGTGCACCACCACCCCCAGCCATAGTCCTGGTCAAGGTCTAACTCAAGTCATGTTTCTGTACTTAGTACACAAACATGGCTATGAGTCAATTACCTCACTCCATAATCAGTGGACAGCCCAGGGCCCATTGAGGAATCCTACATGATAGGCGGCTGTGCGCCAGGCTCTTCCCTTGAGTAAGGATGCCTCTCAAGGTTACTCCTTGAGGCTGGGATATTGCTTGCCATTACAGTCACGTATTCTCAGTAAGTGATTAATAACATGCTAAACGTTCAAATATTAGCCAAGTGACATGAAGGATTGATTGTACATATATAATCCTTTAGACATAAACCTTCGACCAAGTCTGAGACTACATTTGGATCCAGCCACACCCAGACTCCTCTCTGAGAAGGAGTTGAGAAAGCAAGGGGGTTGTTTATGAACCTTGTGACTCAACAGAGGGTATCCCTGACAATTTTGTCTGACCCTGCCCTCTATGCAGTAAATATTCAAGTATACCTCACCACTGAGTTTTATTAAATCACTATCACATTTATTAACAGAAACATGGTCTAGGGTGAGGAGTCTGTGACTGTGGAAGAGGGGGTTAGATCTAGATGTTCTTAAGGTCCTTTCTAAACCAAACCAGTCTGTGATTCTATGGTTCGATGAACCCCATGATTGGAATCCTGTGATTGATGGTTATAAACTATTCAGAAGGGACAGGAAGAAAAGAGAGGTGGGAGAGTTGCCCACTATGCAATGAAATTAAATTCTATCACTGCCAGCATCACAAAACATCTTTGCATTTGATACAAATATGAGATCAATTGCACTTTATTGTGAAAACCCAATAAGCATTCCATTAATAAGATGCAACTGCACTGCAGCTGCAAGAACTTGAACAAAGTGCCACATTCAGGAGAAAAGTTACCATCATACAAGCTTTGCATTTAGAGTTGCAGTTACCAGCAACGTTCTGCTCTAACAAGGCTGCCACACATTCTTCTAACTTGCAGTTTGAAAAATTAAGCTGTCATTGTAAGCCTAAAGAGTTCAGAAAAAGTCTTGTACCCTTTTTCTAAACTAGAATAGAGATAGTACTTTAAATATCGTATTTTATACACAATTTATTCACATTGTAATTCAACAGGCAAAATTTACATTTTTATTTTTGGTAGCAGCAATTTAATTTCAGATCCTAGTTTGTAGTTCCAGTAACACTGTGAGCAGAAGATGCCAAGTCATGATCAGGTAGGAAAGAAACAGTGGCAACAGCTGTTTCAGGAGGCCACAGGTGCAAGGACATGACGGCAAACCGGGCATGTTCCTGACTACAGAGAGAAAGGAAAAAAAAATTCAGGTCATTTGCAGTTTGCATTCATTTCTATTGAAAAGCTGAAGGTTATTATTTATGAAGTCCTTAATGTCTTCACAACAGCACTGTCTCAAAGTCAAATTTGACTGGATAGCTACCTGGAGCTAAAAGACAGCTAAAAATCTGAGCAGAAAGCTTCATTTTGCTTTTACACCAGTTACAGCAGACACATCAGGTTCCCTGCAAGGTTGTCTTCAAAGAATTGATTTTACAGGTGAGATTTATTTATTTTTTTTTTTTTAGGCAAGGATTAAAAGTAAACTAGCCCACATCTAACAGGAAGTATTTTGTCCTAGTTTTCAGCAAGAGCAGTTTACTATGACTGCAGAAAAAGGCAGAACACATAATAAAAGCAATGTTAAAATGGTAATAAATCTTTTTTTTAAACTATAAAGTTAAAAAATTACAAACCCAACAACAACCTGTGCAAGAGGTGTTCTAATCTGATCTCCATAGTCTGAGCCAATTAATCTCTCTTGTACCTCTTGAAGAAACAACATGTTACACTGTAGGCTCACAGGCAACTAGGGAGTTCAGGTTTATACTGTGTGTAAAAGAGAGCACAAGAGCAAGGAAAAGAAAATACCAGTTCATTAATTGTAGTTATTTTAGTCTAGCCTCAACATGATGTAAGCCTTCATAAGATACTTGGAAGGAAACTGACTACAGATGATCAAAATGAAATCTAATACAATATAGACTTCCCAAACAATTTTTTTAAAATTAATCTACATGCATTCCAGTATTCTTCCCACCAATCTTAGCTGTCACCAGAAATGGGTCCTGACATTCTGGCAAGGGAACAGATCCTTGACTCTTATCAGAGAAAAGCAAGCAATCTTCTTTACTTCAAGGTATGAGTACAAGAAAAGCTTTTCTTACTGTATCAAAACAAGTTATAACTAACCCACCTTTTATACTTCATAAAAGCAGACCATGCTTTTCCTCACAAAAATACCCCTTCTGTTCAAGAAATTGCCCTTCCGCTGAGTAAGATATGTTATTTTCCTCACTTGCACTAGAATTTGATTCCATAGTTTTTTGTATTTCATCCCACATTTCAGAAAGTTACAAAAGAATGCAAATACTCAAAAACCCCACAAACTCTCCATCAATCCTGTAGTACTTACTTCCTGTAACCAAAGAGTTACACAAGTTCTGTGAAACAAATGATGACAGGGTAGCTCTGTTATGATTTCATTTTCCACATATTCACAGAAACAGATAGTACAACGCTGCTCTTGACCTAAACTCATGATTAAAAAAAAAAAAATAATCAAAAAACATTAGCATTATCTTGGTTTACATCTAAGATTATATATATTATCAACAGTATCCCTAATGATTAAAAGATACAATTACTCTTACTCCAGTTAAGTTACTTTTCCAAGTTATATTCAGTCTGATTCAAGATTCAAAAGCTCTTAGACCAGTATTGCCAGCTGCATAGTATGTTTAGAAACTGTGCCTATGATATTTCAGAAAGCTAAATTTGTTCTAATAAACTTCATGGAAATTAATTCTTAATTACTTTTCCATACCATTTTGGTCATTTGTGATGACAATCTGTGGCAGAGAATCTATCGTTTCTTTAGTAGCCGGTGGATGAGCCTCATCAACTTCAAATCCAAGAAGCCCCAAATGTGCCAGAGCATTCTGAAAAGGGTGAGCAGAAACTAAGTTTCTTTTAACTCACAAATGTAACATTCAATATAAAAAAAAAAATAAGCAAGAAAAGGAATCCAGTTCCAATAGTATTACTTTCTTAAATGGAAGTTATGTCTGTCACACTAACCATTACATCATTTCTATTTTCATAATGAATGAGATGGAAGTGAAGGTCAAAACAGTCATAGCTTGGTATTTAAGCCTTCATAAAGTATCAGGACAGAGTCATAACTTGTTCTCTAATGAATATTTGTTCCTTTTATAAAATTTCAGAAATGGTAGCAAGTCAAAAATGTAATAAAGCTTGCTAATACAAAACTGTCATTGCATTTCTCTTTCTGAGAATAAAAGCCACATCAGTGTGTTTCCTGGCTCCAACTATCAGATTACTCAGGTGCAAGCAAAAATATGAAGTACCTCAGCTCCACAACCAACACAAGCTTTCTGATAAAAAAAAAAAAAAAAAAAAAAAGGCCCCAAAACAGGATCCACATATATGTTCCTCATCTGTATAATGACTTAAGAGACACAGCACTCTGAATTCGTCTAATTTGAAACTTAAGTTTTTCACCATACAAAATTTTTAAGACTCCTATGCTGCAGCAGGCAGATTTGATGTAAACATCATACATTCGACTAACTAAGACACTAAGGACATCCAGTAGAAAGAAACGCAACAGAACTCATATTGGTTATATTCATTAAGGAATGTACTAGATATACCTGTGCCAACAGCATAACAAGCTGAAACTGAAGAGCCAAGAACACAGAAGCACTTAGTTCATATCCTGAATGAATCAGTCACACCCCTCAAGTACAAATACTGCTCTGATCAACGTGAAAATTATTTATTCTAATGGCCACAAAATTCCCTTGGTATGATGTTTAAGATAACCTGACATTTTTGTAATGTGGAGGGTACACTTAACTAAAACCCCAAAATATATTAGAGAAAGATTGGATTATACAAACATCTTCAGTAATGCCTCGTCTCAAGCTTCAGAGAAAGTTACAAGAGCTGTAGACTGAAAACATGCCTGCACTTCTATCACAGTGGCAAAGTAGCTCAGGCAACCATCCTACCACAGATCTAAACTAGCACGTTTACACATATAGTCAAATGTTTGTAGCAGGCAGAGAAAGATTGAGCTAACAAGACAAATACGTACAGCCCCTACTGACACACATACTTATTTAGATATCTGCTAATTTAAAGAAACTCTTGGGACAGTTATCCCTAGTGCATTTTACAATGCAAAAACCAGGTACACTCCTCCAATTTAACAGCTTAAAAACACTCACTTCTGCTACAGCAGACAATACTGCCTTATCAACATTAAGATGATTCTAAAATTTGCAATGGTATTTTGCTACAGCAGCAGTGGTCTGAGAATAAGCTGTAGGTATTTTTAATTAGATTGCCTACTACAGCAGGAAAAATCAAGTTAAGATCCCAGGCAGAAGGAAACAGTGTTACCTACATGTCAAACTTCTCTGTCTATATATTAGCACTCAAAACCAGAAATCAATTTACAAAATCATTGTATTGTTTGCTTCTGAAAGCTACAATAAAGAGACATCACAGAAAGGCCCACAATGACTGACCCATATGACATCTTCAGAACCAAAGCAGCCATTTTACAGCTTTTTATAAGATAAATTTATAACTTCAAAGGTACCTTTATTTCCTTCCTCTTATCACTTATGCAACTGCTTACTGCTCCATGTACCAAAAACCAAATGTCAGACACTGCTAAAATCAGGAGTGCCATAGCATACAACTCCTCATGTCTTTTTGAATTGGTACAAGAAATATTCATAAATGAAGTTCTGATGCTCCTGTTCTATACTACTAATGAAGTAAGCTAAACACTCCCAGCTAAGTAATTTCTTTAAAACAAACAGAAGCAAATATAAATCACACATACTACATTTTAGGGTCGCAGAGTCTCACAGAACATTTTTTTTTTTTCCTACAAAAAAACCTGGTTTATACATTCACTACTTTTCTCCTTCAAGTGTCACAATTAACTGATCCTTCTCCCTCTCCTCCTCTCCAGTTAAGATATACTTGAATTCTGGATGCATTACATCACATCCTTTTCAAGTGTTTCATAGCTACACTATCTGAGCTTGCTAGATAGAGAAACTTTCAGAAAAATTTCTGAGCTAAAGGCTGTCATAATAAACTATGTTGTTATAGGTGAAAAAGATCTGGTTCATGAATCTGCTATTTTGGCTAAGAGAATTTTTTGACACTTAAGCATGCAGATTAAATAAATCAGAACAGGTTGAATAAATTTACAGTCATTAGATTATTAGTGATGTTATCATTAAACTCAACCCAATCTGTTCATCAGATCAGAATACTACTTAAAGCTAGTGAAAGCTCAGACTTCTCCATTACAAAATCTCTGGTGCAAAAATACTTTCAACCAGGTTTACTACTTTAAGTTTATGAAGCAAAAGCGGAAGTCTGTTACACCCATAGGTAGAATTAGATAATCAAGGTTTAAGAAATAGCTGTTTGCCCCAAAGCCAGATCTAAATACTGCTGAAATAGCATAACTAGCAACAAGTAGCCTATTAGAAAGCCGAGTATAAATATATAGAGACAATGTAACTGCGAAGTGGCAAAACAGCTTCAGTGTAATCAGAGAAAGAAAACATGCGTGCAAGCAAGATCTGGAAGGTGAGAAGAAAAATCGTAGAACAATCAGGAAAGGTATCTGATGAAATTGAAAGTTAATCATACTGCAGAAAAATGCCTACAAAAAGCAGAACAAGTCCTGATCCCAAAAATAACATAAAAGATGTCAAGAAGAGATGAAATCACTCTTTACTCTTGGAGAGAGAGATGAGGAACATAAAATGCCAATCATGAAGAAGAAAAACAACTAGCTCCAATTTTTTCTTCCCTCAAAGAGTGATCAAGCCTGATCACCTTGAACCTAGTTACTAAGGTGCCCCTCACAGTGATCTCTAACTCTTTACATGATACATGTATACAGTTGTGAAAAACTACAAACAAAAACTGTCATATTACATTTTCCATAAACCCTATAAATAGAATATCAGAAACTGCATTTTCTAGAAGAAAGCAAAGAGATTTTCAGCAACCTCTTCACCCAAACTTGAAAAGATAGTTCAGTTTGCTCTTTCTATCACAAAAGAAACTATTGTGTTTGGGGTTGGTTTTTGATTTGGTTTTTTGGTTTAGTTTTTTGGTTTAGTTTTGTTTTTTAAAGAGTTGTTTGGTTTTGGGTTTTTTTACCCTGAAAATACTGTAAGCCACATTTTGGATATCTGAGCAAGCACTGTGACCGCAGTACTGAACTTCAGAAAAAGGCTTTGTAACACTGTAAGATACTTACTCTTTCAGTAAAAGATATTACATTTTTAAATTTGTGGAACACTTCTACATCTTCATCTACAATTTTCTGATAACCAGAAAAGTTGTGTTTAAAAGCTGTACTAAATGTCCTTCCAGGAACACAAGTCAATCAAGTCAGCAACAGGGTCAGATTATATTTTATTAAAAGAGGACACTGGACTGGCCATTTGCAAGTCTTACTTTCTAGAAAGCACAAAACATTATATCTAGATCTTATCTGGTCATTAAAAGATAGGATCTCAGCAAATAATTAAAATTAATTCAGCAAGTAATTAGAATTAAGACATCACAGAGACTTTTTTGCTCTCTTTCTCTCCACTTCCCAAAATATTTGCTGTATTGCCCGACAGATATGTTGCATAGTTTGTGTAATCCTTGCTTTTATTTTCTGAACAATTTTAGTACATTTTTTCATACTAGAAGGAATGGTGCTTTATATATTCTGCTTGAGATTCGGAAGAAATACTGGTAATTTTTACTCAAAACCTGTGTTGACCATTTAGTTAGTCAATACAGAGATTCCTTTTATTCACAGCCACTGTTTTCTGCTGACTAATTCAAATTATGCCAGATTTCTATGCCCAGCATAAAGTTTCAGACACATAAGTGATAATTTCAAGCAGAAAAAATACTTCAGAAAATTTGCTTTACCTCTTGGCCAACAGCCACAGTGACCTGTTCCACAGATATCAGAGCATAACTACCTTTCTAGTCATCTACCTGCTTGCCAGGTGTGTTCAATGACACTGTTCCTGGTAACAGTAACATAATTGCAGCATCTTCTCAGCCAGTCATGCACATAAGCACCTAGGATTGCTTTTACAGGTCAGCCTGACAAGAGAGTGAATGTTTTGTCTGACAGAGTAATTAGAAAAAACATTGTTACATGGCAGTAAGAAAGAAAATTTCAGAGCTATAACAACCTCAGTCTCCTCTTCAAGTGTTGACATAGAAAAAAGAAAAAAAAAAAAAAACAAAACCAACGTCAGAACATCAGATTAGCTGCGCCTCTCTACAGAGATTCTCTTGCTTTAGTGCAAAGGATATCAAATGCTTCTGTAGTTCTGTGCTTTTTGATGTAGTGAGAACCAGCAGCTATAAAAGAGAAAAGGAATTTTCTCTATACAACTTCAAAATACTGCTTTTATAGTAACGACACTAACAGACCTCCTACACATTAATAAGCAGTTCTGAAGTGTCTCCAGATGAGTAATGCTAACACGATCCCACACAGCTGGAGAAGACCCTGTGATACTTGATCATGAATAATGCTGACCTCCTATATAACTTGGGGGATGCACAATACCAGGAAACTGAATGACTGCCAGCTTCAGGGAACAACCGTTCACCCCTTGAAAATCCCCATAGAAGCTTATTCACAAAACCACTGACTGAGCACATATCCCTATGTCCTGGGTTCAGCAGTAGCAGTAATTTTTTCTCCTTAGTAGCTGGTGCAGTGCTGTGGTTTTTGACTTTCGGCCTGGGGACAGTGCTGATAACACTGATATTTTTAGTTACTGCTCAAATGTTTAGCCTGATCAAGGACTTTGTGAGTCTCATGCTCTGCCAGGGAGGAGGGGAAGCCAGGAGGAAGCAGAGACAGGACACCTGACCCAAACTAGCCAGAGGTATTCCATACCACAGCACATCATGCCTGGGATGCAACTGGGAGTTACCTGGAAGGGCACTCACTGCTCGGTCGGCCTTGTTTCAGCGGGTGGTATCGTATTCTCTTCCCTTGTTATTTCTCTTATTATTACTATTGGTGGTAGCAGTAGTGATTTGTGTTATACCTTAGTTACTGGGCTGTTCTTGTCACGGAAGGGACTCAGTCGGAGATCAATTTGATCAGACAAAGCCAATTATTCTAGAAAACTAACTCTTTATATACTATTTCTTAAAGTTGTTTTCACTAACTTGGCACATTGTGATTGGATACATATCTGTGAGGCCCTTAACAACTAACATATAATTGGTTAAGCACAGGTGTGAGAACCTGACCTTCAAAGTTTTCCAACAGTCCTCAATTTAGCAACTCAGTAAATTCCAGCTCCTTCTTATCTTGCTGGGATTCTCACTCCCAGTGTCTCGCTCCCATCCTCCTTCACCTTTTGTTGTTCCTTGTTTCATGTCGAACTCCATGTAGGCACTTGCTGATCTGGGTATGTGGCTGTTCTTTGCCAGAAAATCATCCACATGTTCTTATCTCAAACTGTGGGAGTTACATTCTTTTGATTCTCCTCCCCATCCCTCTGGGAGCCGGGGGGAGGGGGGGCCGGAAGTAGAAACTGCGTGGCTGACTTGCCGACAGGCTTAAACCACAACACCATGGAAGGAAAAAAAAAAAAATTGTATGATTGCTCCCCTGACAGTCAGCTTTAGAAAGCACTTTAAAGCATCCTTGGTATTTTGTCTTCAAGCACACTATGACATACAGCCTGCCCTCTTCACCCCTTTCAACCAAGAGCTAGTGGTCAAACTGCCCCTTGCTGCCTCTAAATTTATGTCATACACAACTTTCACTTTGACTGCTGTAACACCATATTATAAGTCTACACATCATTCAACTCTTATTTTGACAAAATACCCAGCAGGGGAGATTTCTGGCAGTGCAAGAATAGTCATACCGCAAACTGAATTTGAGCTAGCTTTGTATTCACTCTAACAGTAACCAAGGTCATATAACACAGAAAAGACAAAGATCATAACCATGCTTGTTCTCCGTAACAAATGCTCTGGTTTATCCAAAGTTAGATAGATGAAATGAGATTAGAACAAGGTAAAGATAAAAGGCTTCTTTGCTTCTGGTTGGGATTTTTTTTTTCATTTTTTTTTTGTTTTATTTGGTTTGGGTTTTTTGCTTGTTTGTTTTTATTTTTAATTTAAACCACATGGAGTCAAGACAGTCACAGAAAAGTTGTCTACTGAGGAATAAAAATATGAGACATCCAGTTGTACTCTTGCAATAAAATAAAGCTGGGACATCTCATAGGCACAGATACAGGCTTTTCTTTGTTATGAAGGGAATTTGGAAGCATTCCTAGAATAACTTAAAGTACATGTTTATACCGATAGAAGTCAGTATCTTTTTTCCTGTAAGAGAAAATAAATACATATTCTAAAAGTAGCAGCACTGGTGAATGACTTCTTGCACTATATGCTTTAGAAGAACCTCTAACACTTACTTTCAACCTTGCAGACCTGAAAGTTCAAGCTAAAGCAGGAAAGTAATTCTTCCCCAATTCTCCCTATTTTCAGATTATGCTGAAAAAGGATTCAACATACCGATATAATATCACAAAAAATATTTTAATACCTCCATAGCTTCTTGTAAACGTTCCTCTAGTGACTCAAGCATGATAGGGTTTGCATTAGAAGCGGCTTGAGCAAGTCCTAGGCCATTACCAGACTCACTACGTAGCCTGAAAAACAGGAGTTGGGAACATGGTCATTTAAAAGCAAATAGTAACAACATGAGGGCTGGATACATCAAATCACTGCACATCACCTATTAACAACTGTGAGCTTACACTCATATGAGGTGGTTGTATTTGGTTGACCTAGGCTGGCTGCCCATCCAGCTGCTCTCTCACTCTCCCACCTCAACCGGATAGGTGTGTAAATAGGCCTGAAAGCTCATGAGTCAAGATAAAGACAGGGAGATCGCTCGCAAGTCACTATCACAGGCAAAACAGACTCAAAGGGGAATCTTAATTTAATTAAAAAGGTTTTGCCAATAAAAATAGATTTGGATAGTGAGAAACAAAGACAACAATTAAAACGCCTTACCCTTAGCCCTCCCTTCCTTCACTCCTGACTCCACTATGTTTCCCCACCCCAAGCAACACAGATAAATAGGGAATGAGGGCTGTGGCTAGTTCATGGTAGTTCCTCTCTTTAACTCTTTCCTTCTCACAGTTCTTCTGCTCCAGTGCAGGTCCCTCCCATAGGCTGAAGTCCTTCAGAAAAAACATGCTCATGAATGAGCCTTTCCCACAAGCTGCAGTCCCTCACCAATTGCTATAGCTTGGGCTCTCCACAGGCACAGTTCCTTAACAAGTACCTACTGCTCCACTGTGGTTTTCTCTTGGAGCTACAGGGGAATCCCTTCTCCAGCACCTGGAGCAATTCCTCGCCTTTGTCTCATTTTGGTGTCTGTGGGGTTGCTTCTCTTATCCTCACTCCTCTCTCTTACTCTGCTGTGCAGCATTGTTTATCCTTTCTTAAATATACTTTCCCAGGCCAACCTGCAGCCTGCCCAACAGCTCTCAGTACACTGACACACTCAAGACAATATAGACTTCAAGAGAACAGGATGGCAAATCTTACCATTGACTGCTCCAGAGTAAAAGGGCATACGGTTCATCTAGTAAGTTTCATACATATGTTAAGCTCATTTTGCAATTAGCATTCAGATTTTGATTACATTCTCTGTCACAGTTCATAGCTTGGCAGCTGCTTTGAGTATTGTTTTCAATGTTCAGATATCAAATCTTAAACTAGGTAAAAAGTCATGTGTGGATCTGCACATGGCCAGCAGAAAAAACTTAATGTATTATTAGAGAAGCATCTCCCTTCCTATTTTGAGTAATTAGGAAATTTCCCAAGGCTAACCCTCCAACACTGAAAAACAAAGTTTTGTCTTTTTTCTGTAATTCCTTTGCTACTTTGCTGCCTGGGGCTGTAAGAACACATGCTTTACTTCTAGCTTGGAATTTCATGTATTAATATCTGTTGTGCTTTTCGCAATTTAGCTTCACAAGGAAAAAATACCAGTGGTTCTATTATGCCTATGCTGCAGTTTACAGTATTTTTAAAAAGTAAAAGAGAACAAGTGTTAAATCTCACTGGAAAGCATTCTGCCTAGATCACTCTTAAACACATACTTTTCTAAAATAAGGCTATGAAAGTGTCTCCAACCACTTTCTTCCTGCAGAATTTTTGTAATGAATATATTGCAATGCTCTGCAGAAACCTTATGACAGAAAATAGAAAAATGCACTCAAAACTATGATATTAGGTAAGCACATGGCATTTCAAAGTGAAATAGATTAGGCTTATGACATCTAAGCTATGCCAGCTGCAAAAGAGGGAAGACCAATTATAAAATAGCACTGACTTGAATACTGATTACATTTATGTTGCTTTACTTTCATTATACTTCCACCACACTTACCACCTTGAAAACTAATTGAAAAAGTAGAGCAATCCCTTTGAATATTTAGTGCACCAATTTCTCAGATTCTCACAGCCTGATTTAGTAAATTTACATCCTTTTTCTCTCATCAGAAGACACATAGCACTTGAAGTCCCTTAAGCCTTAAACCTCAGACTTATCAGCCTTTGAAGCATGTGCATACTGATAGCCAGGAGTATCTTTGACATCTTACATGAAAAGCAATACAGTAACTACAAGCCCTCAGAAATTAATGCAGAAAACTATTACAGGCATACCTCCGCTCCATATTCAGATCTTCAGTCTCACTGGAATCATCCTCAAGATTGTCATTTTCATCCAACAAGAAGAATCCAGAATTCACAAAATCATGAAGTAGATTGGTTTCCACATCACTGATATTTTCTGCTTGCTGGTATTGGAACAGAAGAACCTCTCCTTCCTCCAACATCTGTTGCCTTAAAATAAATAAATGCAAAGCTGAAACTAAAGAGCTAGGAGAATTTACAAACACATGCAAGTAACAAGAGCTACACATATTGCAAGGGTTGAAGATGCATGTTTCCCAGACAGCAGAGGCCCATATTAGGAATATAGCATTTGCTGTAAAAAAACCCAAGAAACTCCCAACGGTATCAACTCCAGATTCAGAATCTAGTAACACCATGATTCCATGGCAAAATTATTTGTCTAATGCTCAAAGCCAGTAAGTAGTACAGTAAGCACCTTATTTTGCATTTTCACTGGTACACACAGTATCCCTGCCACAGCTGGTAAGTTTGTTACTAAAGATACTTATTCATCTAGAAGTTTGTAAAGCTGCTAAAATGAAAACCTATCTCAACACCCTGAAACAGCCTTCATGGGAAAGCTTGGCTTAAATGTAAAAATATACTATTTGCAAGAGAATCTATTTGGATAAGGAGTAAGATTCCTCTCATTCCTGTATTTTCTAGAAGAGCACAGATCTCCTGGATGTTTAAAGCCACGAGCCTGCAAGTCCACTTTCCTTATTAAAGGGCAAATAAAGAGGAATCACACTAGGAATGGGTATGTTTGCAGGCTGTTCACATCAAGAAAAGCTAAAGAGTACATAGCTTCATAGTTGTTGTTCTGAAACAGATGTGTTTTGATAGTGTTTTCATAAAGCCACACTAATTCTCCAAAACTTAAGACTATGTTAAAGAAAGCAGTATCAGTAATTTGGACTCCTTAGTAGTAGGCACCATCTACACAAGAGTGGAAGAAACAGAACGAACACATAGGCACAGCTTGTTGCTTTATAAAAACCCAAACTAAGGATAAAAGATCAATTTTCTGTTTTCTTTCCACAAAGCATCTAAACAAACCAAAGCCACCAAAGTCACAGAATGCAAAGGCGGGGGCTGGGAGAAAGAAGATCTGCTCATGGTAGAGAAGATCACGTTCAAGATCATCTAAGGAACCTGAAGATGCAGAAGTCAATGGGGTCTGATAAGATCACAGAATTGTTAGGGATGGAAGGGACCTCTGGAGACCATCTGGTCTAATCCCCTGCTAAAGCAGGGCCACCTAGACCAGGTTACACAAGAACACGTCCAGGCAGGTTTTCAATGTCTTCAGGGAGGGAAAAACCACACCTGCCCTGGGCAGCCTGTTCCAGTGCTCTGCCACCCTCAATGTGAAGACGTTCTTCCTCATGTTGAGGTGAAACTTCTTGTGGTTTAGTTTATGGATGTTGCTCCTCATCCTGTCACTGTTTGATGACTAAGAGCAAATTGTACCTGACAGATTTAGTGGCCTTGCCTTTGAGGATTGGGTCATGGTATTGACAGGTAAAGGAAGAGTGACTGATGTCATCTACCTGGACTTGTGCAAGGCATTTGACACTGCCCCACACAACATCCTTGTCTATAAATTGGAGGACGCATGGATTTGACAAGGGACCACTCAGCAGATAAGGAATTGGCTGGATGGTCATACTCAAAGAGTTGTGGTCAATGGCTCAATGCCCAGGTGGAGATCAGCGACAAGTGGTGTCCCTCTGGGTCAGTATTGGGACCCGTGCTTTTCAACATCTTTGTTGGCAACATGAGCAGTAGGACTGAGGCACCCTCAGCAAGTCTGCTGATGACACCAACCTGCATGGTGCAGTTGATACACTGGAGGGAAGGGATGCAATCCAGAAGGACCTTGACATGCCTGAGAGGTGGGCCAATGCCAACCTCATGAAGTTCAACAAGGCCAAGTGCAATGTCCTGCACCTGGGTCAGGGCAATCCCAGGCACAAACACAGGCTGGGCAAAGAAGTGATTCAGAGCAGCCCTGAGAGGAAGGACTTGAGGCTCTTGGTTGAAGGTAAGCTTGACATGAGCCAGTAGTATGCTTTCACAGACCAGAAAACCAACTGTGTCCTGGGCTGCATCTCCAGCAGTGTGGCTAGCAGGTCGAGGGAGGGGATTCTACCCCTCCACTCTGGTAAGACTCCACGTGAAGCACTGCATTCATATCACAGGGCCCCCCAGCATAAGGATGTGGACCTGTTGGAGAGGGTCCAGAGAAGGGCCACAGACATTATTAGAGGGATGGAGCACCTTTCTGATGAGGAAAGGCTAAGAGAGTTGAGGCTGTTGAGCCTAGAGAAGAGAATTCTCCAGGGAGACCTTATTGTGGCCTTTCAGTACTTAAAAGGGGCCTAATAAGAAAGATGGGGAGAGACATTTTAGCAGGGCCTGTATTGACAGGACCAGGGGGAATGGCTCTAAGCTGAAAGAGGCGAAGTTCAGATATTAGGAAAAAAAGCTCTTCACTGCGAGGGTGGTGAGACACTGGCACAGGTTGCCCAGAGAGGTGGTGGATGCCCCATCCCTGGAAGTGTCCAACGCCTGGTTAGATGGGGTTTTGAGCAGCCTAGTCTGATGGATGGTGTCCTGCCCATGGCAGAGGGTTTGGAACTAGATTATGTTTAGCGTCCCTTCTAACTCAAGCCATTTTGTGATTCTATGATTCTATTAAGTTCTCAGTAAGCAAGTAGTTCAAGTATACTATACTTACTGATAGGGCTGCAGGAATACAGAGCAGCAATGGAATATAAGAAGCAATAATGCAAAGATAAACAATTGCTTTTTGAGGAGTACTAAGAAGTATCAGATGTGTATGCAACATGTACGTCTTTACAATTAACTGGCATAATACAGCTTTTTAAACTCAGTACATCAAGTCTATTATCCCTATTAACATTACATGTCAGTGTCCTCTCATTATTTCTGTATCTTTCATTAAATAGAATTATTTACACGACATGCTATTTTTTCTCCTGATTTGAAATACTTACAAGCATTCAAATAATTTTCATGTAGGTAAATTATTATTGCTAGTACAGTAACTACTTTTAGAGTTTGTTACTCTGCATGGTGTCATGTGGATACCATGTTACATGTCAGAATTTACAGGAAGTTAGTTAATAAAACCAGACCCTTCTTGTGAAGAGCAGTCTTTGTTCTCCTCTTCTACACCACTGCTGCTGCTGCTCTGCATTTCAGGCTCACATTTCTCCCAGCCTGGGATAGTCTCACAGCTCTCATCACTTGAGTGGTCTTTTTCTGTAGCAGTAAAATACATAGGTGCAGCTGCAGACCATTCTCCATCACTGCATTCTGAGCTGCAATTTAAACAAGACAACAGGGTGTGAACTTAAACAATGCTTAAAAGGAAAGGAAACAAACAAGCATTCTATGATTTCCTACTTTCTATGAACATTGCTCTCAATATAGTCTATTTTTATCTAGGAGAAATTCAGTATGTAGTATTTGTAGATGTACTAAAAGGCAAATATATGTAAAGAGCTGATTGAAAAAAAAAATCAGTTGAGAAAGAATTCTGCCCATCTCGCTTTGCGAAGTTTTTTGTTCTTCCCCCTCCACATCTTCAGAGTACATGAGTACATTACAGAGTGCATAACTCATTAAAATAAACCCAGAGACACTCTACACGTCCTTCTCCAAGCACACAGATAAAACAGCAGCAGTGACACTGAGAAACCAATGCTTGCTTAACAAACAATAAGCCATACCAGCCTTACCTCTCAGATAGACAAAATTTAAAAGCTCTCATAGCCTTTAAGCCATATACAATGATCCTTTTTTTTTAAAAAAAAAAAAAAAAAAAGAAAATTATATGAAGATACAATGGATGACTTACTGCTAATTATATAATTTACTAGCCTGGACAGATAAAACACAGGGAGCTTTTCAAAAAGAATTTGTTTAGCCATCATACACAAAAGGGCAGTAAATAACATATTGTGGGCAGCTTAAACAAAACAGTGATGTTGGCAGAATCTCAAGACGAATGAATTTATCTACTGGTACCTTTGGTAATGCCACTTAGAAGATTCGCTCAATACTCAGTGGCAGATGACAGCTAGCAAAATTCAAAGCACAGTCAGGTAGCTATGTCCTTTCAAAGAGTCATAGAAAACTACTAATATACAAATATACTTATCAGAGCACATCTTACACAGCAATCCACAACACCTGCAGCTGTTTTCAATATGCTAAATACAGTATGACCATTGGTATCAATGTTATGTCTCTCCCTACAAATCCACTTTAAAGAAACCCTCCTATCTAATGTTACAAAGTAAAAGCCAAGCAATCTTGCCATTTAATGAATTACAAGTACTTTTGAAAAACTGCATATTATACACACAGATTTACAAGCATAAAGAAGATCAAGACAGATTATATGGAAGCATTTTAATTTGAAGCAGGAATATATTTTTCTATCACAACTTTGACAACTAGGAACACTGATAGAAATGAGAATATTCATTAACTCTGGGCCTTTTAAAAGGACTACAATAGACATTATATCTGTTAAGAAAATCTGCTATACAGTCTAATGTATCTTATATCAACTCAAGCTGAATATTAACATTTTTGAATTTTTTTAAAGGTTATCTAAGTGCATTGTAAGATTAGATCAAATATTCAAATCTTTTTCTATTTTGTAATTCAGGAATTTCCAAAACAGTTTAGAATAATATTCCTTTGTTATTAGTCAAATTTGCTTTCTTTAAAGTTGATACAAAGCTACTAATTCAAACCAGAAAAGAGTATAAATCTGAAATAATTAATACTGAACAAAGAAAAAACACTGAATGTTTAAATTTCCAGACTTCGGATTTTCATGGAGTTGACACACCCAAGGGATGGAAAGCTATCCAGAGGGACTTGGACAGGCTTAAGAAGTGGAGCCATGCAAACCTCATGAGGCTGAACAAGGCCAAGTGCAAGGTCCTGCACCTGGGTCACGGCAACCCCTGGTATCAGTGCAGGCTGGGGATGAAGGGATTGAGAGTATCTCTGAGGAGGAGGAGTTGGAGCTACTAGTGGATTTAAGATTGGACATAACTTGGCAGAGTGTGCTTGCAGCCCAGAAAGCTGGCCATATGTTGGGCTACATCCAAAGGAGCATGACCAGCAGGTCAAGGTAAGTGATTCTCCCCTCTACAGCACTCTCATTAGATGCCACCTGCAGTACTGCATCCAGCTCTGGAGTCCTCAGGTCAGGAAAGACATAGACCTGTTGGAGAGGGCCCAGAGGGCTACAAAAATGACTGGAGAAACAGAGCACCTCTCTGATGAGGAAGGGCTGAGACAGTTGGGACTGTTCAGCCTGGAGAAGAGAAGTCTCCATGGAGATCCTATTGTGGTTTTTCAGTACTTATACCTCTAAGAAAGATGGGGAGAGACTTTTTAGCAGGGTCTGTTGTGATAGGACAAGTGATAATGGCTTTAAAAGAGGGGAGATTCAGGCTGGATGTGAGGAAAAAATCTTTACGCTGAGGGTGGCAAAACACTGGCACAGGTTGCCCAGAAAAGTGGTGGATGCACCATGCGGAGACATTCAAGGCCAGGCTCCATGTGGTTCTAGGCAACCTGACCTAATTGAAGATGTTCCTGCTCATTGCAGGAGGGCTGGACTAGGTGATCTCAAAGTTTTTTTCAACCTAAACTATTCTATGATTTAACTGTGCCCAATTCTGTGGAGATGCAGAACACCACTTACTGGTTAAAGAGTTATAGACTTGTCAAAAGCAAAAAAGATTAACTTAGCATCTGAACATATGTGTTCAGAGAATAGTTTCTCCCCTGTCTGAACTGGCCTGTACTTGTCATATGATCTAAAAGTAAATGGAGGAAGCCAATTGATACAATTCTCATCTCCCATCACCTCTACCCTCTGGGGACCTACCATGACCCAACTTAAGAGCATATGTGGTTCTAACAAATACACAAGACTTTCTCCTTCCCACACATAGCTTTTACATGCTAACACCATAATAGCACATTGTTGAAGCAAAAATGTGAGGTGAAGGCTCAGGCTGCAGTAATCAGCAGGGTGAGTTTCTGCCAGAATTGGACATAAGTGAAAAGTGAGCTGCAGAATCTAACTTGATACATATGTTAATTCTGCTTTTTATGCAGCTATACATGTAAATTTAAACATGCAATATGGCTTAACCCTTTAAACATAAAACTTTACCTTGTGAGAGCAGAAAACCATACTGCTCCTTTGTACAGAGTAATTATTGACAATTTACTTCCTAGGGATAAGGCTTTAAAAACCAAATTAATTTTTTTTAAGTTCAAGAATACACATGCTCCTTGTTTAGTGGTTTAGTTACTGCCATCATGACAGTCACTTTCAGACAAGCAATCTGTACTTTTTTGTCATGCTATAAATGTAAAATATACTCCATTTTCTCCACTGCATTTTAAGTTTCTAGTAGCAACATTTCAGATGTGGAAAAGATCATGCAGTAACAAAAACTTGCAAAAAGTAAACCTTACAAGGAAGGAAAGGATTCATTTGCAAGTCCTCCTATTTCTTCAATAAGAAAAACAAAACCAAAATTAAGTCTACTACCTCATTTTACAATGTCTTAAGGATTTTGTTTCTTCGTAATTGGGACTGTGAGATATTTTAAGGACAAGAGTTTATGCAGACTAATTTTCATGCTGTTCTCTCTATAGAAGCAGTGGAAACACAACCTACACTAAGCAGGTTAGCTTATGAAGCCTAATGTCAAGCACACACAAAAAACCACATCAACATCTAGAAGACATGTCATGTTAAGAATGCAGTGGAAACAGAATCAACAAGATGAAAGCAAACTGGAAGAAAAATAGGAAAAAAGAAAAATCAAACAAAACCCAACATTACTGCATGTAACATATATGAACAGAATGTTAGAAATGTTTTTACCCTCAAATACCTCAGTTACACAATTCCAATCCACAGTGAAAAGCTCTTAACCCAGCACTATATGAGTAGAAGTTAAACGACAGAAATTCCATTCAAATTAATTTGTCTTCTGGGTAAAGAGCTCAGAATAGGAGAAGCCTGAATACTGACCGTGGTGTCCATATTGTAGCCATTTGTACAGATCTGAAACTGTAATAGTCACTTTGGAAACACCTACTAGTGTAAAAAACTATCATCAGAAAAAGGAACTATAAGCAATCCTATCAAGTTATTCTTCAGATATGACAAGGAAGAGTAATTTCTTTCAAAAGGCTGGGGACAAGAATATAAACATGCTGTAACACAGAATGTTGACATTTGATCGCAAAAAAGAAAAAATTCCGAAAATTACAAGTCCTGAAGGGGACTTTCAAAGACCCATGATTTGCCAAAACCCATGCTGAACAAACTTTTCTGTCTCTACCCTTCATCTGCTCAGCAAAAATAAAATAGAAAAGTAATCTTCCTTAGTGGTAAGACACTTTGGCCTTAAACATAAGAAAAGGCTTTTTCCATTACTAGAAGAAAGCACATCACCATTTCTTTAGATGGACTTGAAGAAGGGTGAAGAAAAACTGAAAGGAAAAGTTGGCATCTTGTTATGTGATCATATTCTGAAATTGCTTGTGTTTGCTAACAAACCATTTGCTAACAAACTATTCAGATTTGCACATTATGTACACAAAAGATTCAATACTAAAACAAATAAAACTTAAATGTTACCTGTCTTCATCTTTATGGTACATTGAGAAGTGTCTGCTGCAGTCTTCAAGCCCATCCCAAAAAGCACTATCTTCCAGAACATTTTTTTGTTCTTGAGCTGCTGCATTTTTCCTTTGTTCTGTGTTCTTTTGATGACCTTCATGCACTCTTGAGCCAAAGAACATACTAGAACTTATCTCTTTGCTATTTAAGGCACATTCAGCACACCCTTGCTGAACTTCATCAGTTTCGGTTCTCCTCCAGGAAATACTTTCCCCTTCCTCATCATCAAGAAGCAGCCTCTCTCTCTCCAACTGGTTTGAAGTATTTTGTTTTCTTATTTTAGGTCTCACTACTAGTTCAAGTGAATTTCCTTGGTCATCACTGACATGTAACTCGTTAGCAATTACTATAGGGGTTTGGATTCCAACATTCTCTATACTTTTTATCTGCCGTACTTCATTAACAGCATCACTTGGGTTACTTTTCAGTATGGCTTGATCTTCATCAAATGTTTTAGATGTCCCGCTGTTTGGACATGCCAAGTATGAATCTATGCTAAAATATCTCATTAAAGGCATTGGTCCTGCTTCTTCACAACATTCTCTAGTAACACTGTGATTGAGACTGGACAATTGAGACTGTAAGTCACTAAAAGACTCTATGCCTTTTTCAGACTCAGAATATATTTTATTTCTTGTTTCCCGGAACACAACTGCTTCTTCTGTTCCCAGAGAAAATTCGTCTTGAGCATGATCTTCTCCAGCACCACCATC
This sequence comes from Psittacula echo, assembly GCF_963264785.1. NCBI lineage: Eukaryota > Metazoa > Chordata > Aves > Psittaciformes > Psittacidae > Psittacula > Psittacula echo. The sequence continues at coordinate 70,274,108 of NC_137742.1, read as the reverse complement.
TGGCTTATGAGAGTCCATGTTTACAAAAGCAATTCCATTCTGACCATTCCAATCATTACACCCAGCAGTCACATATTCTGCAAGGCCCTCAAAATATTTGTAAGGATTCATAAAGTTCCCTGAGATTTGGTTGCCTTCCAGACCATAAGAGAATAGAGAAAATGGTGACGTGTTCGCTTCCAAAGTTTGGCTTGATATACTTTCGCAAGCAGGTTCTCCAGTTCCAGTATTTTCTAACAAAGGCTCACCTAATAAACAAGAAGAAATTTGAACCAGTGGACCGGGACCTTCACAGAAATTTGTAAGAAATAATGCATTGGAATAATCAAAATCAATAAAAATATTCTCATCTATAACAAATGCTCATGAAAAAGAAAGGACAGTTCACTAGGATTGCAGTGCAATTTGATTAAGAGAAACATTTACCAAAGATGCAGTCATTCTGTACTAATACATTTATGTTCTTTCTATATAAACTAAGCATATAGAAGTAGACTTAAAGGCTACAATTTCAGCTTAACCTGTGATACAAAAAAAAAACCCCACATGTTAAAGAAACACATTCATAAGTAGCATTTTACACTGTTTATATATAAAGGGGAATTTTCAGATAACAGGAAAGCTGAAAAAAATACTACAAGGTTAAAAATATCTACATTTCTTTCTCTAAGCTAAAAATTGGACTATCCATTCATTAACTAGCTGAATTGTGCCTCCTGCCACACTAAGATAAATCTATTTCTTGCTACTACAAATTACACACTGATAGCACCATATTTTGTACATGCAGCTGTGAATGCAACTCCTCATAAGAAGCAAATAATTGCAGGCATGAATGTGGAAATACAGTTAGTAGTTATCATCACAAACTCAGTTTGGTTATATTACACTTGAACACCTCTTGCATAAATGGACAATAAACAAACCCAGCAGCAAGAATTGTAGACGGTAAAAATATGTATACTGCTCCTACTGTGAATTTAATGCTTAGTTCAACTAATTGATAAGCTCCTAATGAAGGCAATAGTCCAATTTTTCGACATACAGTGGCTTGCATAACTAACGTAAACTTTAACATTTTGTGTAATTTCATCAAGAGATTTTGACTTAACTACAAGGTGAAGAAAAATGAGATGCATGGTTAATTGAAGGAATTCTCTAGCATGTTATTTCAAAAACAGGTGGAGGTAGTAAATAATGTAAAATGAGAATTCCATGGGTTAAAAAAGAAAAAAAGAAGCACATCTCATTTAATATAGCTAATCTACGTGGAGGCTCCCTTATGAGGCTGAACTCTTATGAGAGCCATGAATCCCAGCTCTAGAAGTCTGACTTTCAGGAAGCAATACTGTAACATTACATTCTACCTAATAAAAATCTTGAAGCTCCTTCACAAAATTACTAACAGCTGAGCTTGGTAGGCAGGCCCCTCTGAAGACAATCCAGCCTACCCCTTTTGCTCAAGCAGGGTCACCTGTAGCAGGTTACCAAGGACCAAATCCAGACAGATTCTTAATATTTCCAAGGATGTCTCCTTCTACCCATCTTCCATAGTTGCTTAGATGCATATAAGATGTTAAGTCAATTAGCAAGGAAATACACAGCAGGTTTTTAGGTAGTACCCACCCATCAAAAAATAACTACTCACTGGGGAAAATGCAACCTAGTTGACATAAGGGAAATCAATCCAAAACATTTCTCAAAAATAAATGTGAAAAGTTATAACATGAAAAAAGGACAAGATATAAAATGAAATGCAATTTATTATTAAACTTAATGCAGAAAATGAGTCACTCAAGAGTTCATATACAAAGCAATTGTATTAAGAACAAGGAGATAATACACACTAAAATGCATATTTCTTGTGACCCCTAAAACGTGCTCATTTCTAAGTAACAGAAACAAGAAAAGCAGTAGCATTATGGAGAGACAGAAGGAAGATCTCCACAAGTGTCAACACTGCTGTAGAGGAAATAAATCTTTAATTAGATGAAAGTGTAGAAAGTGTATGAAACAAGCAACTGCAATAATGTTAAAATTACAAAAAAATAAAACCATGCCAATATTATCTACATCACATAACAGTCTCAAAGATAAATGCCATGACAGTTACATTAGCACAATGCAATTATTAAAAAAACCCAAACAAACAACTAACAAACCCAAAATAACAAAAAGTCCCAGAAAATTAGAAGGAGAAAGCAGTTACAAAATAGTTTATAAAGTCTGTAAAGGACGGAGGACAAAAATGCTACTGTATAGAATCATGGAATCATTTAGGTTGGACAAGATCCTGAAGATCAAGTCCAGCTGTTGACCTAGCACTGCTAAATCCATCACTAAATTGTGTCCCAAGGTGCACATCAACACGTCATTTAAATACCACCAGGGATGGCAACTCAACCACTTTCCTGGGCAGCATGTTCCAGTGCCTGACAACCCTCTCTGTGAAGAAATTTTTCCTAATATCCAATCTAAACCTCCCCTGGTGCAGATTGAGGTTGTTTCCTCTTGCTACTCAAGAGATGAGACTGACTCCCACCTCACTACAAGGCAGTTGTAGAGAGCAATAAGGTCTCCTCTCAGCCTCCTTTTCTCCAAACTAAACCAGTCCCCTCAGTCAGTCCTCACAGTACTTGCCCTCTAGACCCCTCAGCAGCTTTGTTGCTAGACCCACTCCAGCACCTCGATGTCTCTCTTGTAGTGAGGGGCCCAGAACTGAACACAGGATTCGAGGTGCAGCCTCACCAGTGCCCAGTACAGGGGGACAATCATTGCTCTGGTTCTGCTGGCTGCACTATTGCTGATACAGACCAGGATGCTGATGTGCACTGCCAGCTCATAGTCAGGTGGCTGCTGACCAACACCCCAAGGTCCTTTACCACCAGGCAGCTTTCTAGCTGTAGCAACCCCAAGCCTGTAGCATTGCATGGGGTTGTTGTGATCCAATTGCAGGACCTGCAGCTTTGGAACATCTAAAACTATATCAAAGAAAGGGTTGTTTGCTGTTTGGTTGGGTTTTGTTGGCTTGGGTGGTTTTTTTTTTGTTTGTTTGGGGTTTTTTGTTGCTGTTGTTATTTGGTTGTTTTTTGGGGTTTTTTGTTTGGTTGGCTGGTTTGAGTGTGGTTTTTTTTTTTTAGCAGAAAACCTCATACACTGAAGGAGATGGAACTAAGTCTAATTCAATAAGCCATTTTGTATTTCTCTATGAAATTATTATTCAAATGCCAAAAACACAAAAGACATTTTGGGAAACACTAACATTCTATATTCATTAAATAAAGGAACTGCTCTGACTGGTATAAACAAATAGAAAGAAAACCTTTAAAGATGTTTCATAGGCTTAAACTAATTCCCACTGTAACTATATGACAGTTGACCAAGACAGAACAACCTGGTCCATATGCCAAATATTTCATAGCCTAGTTACAAACAGGTTAGATTAGGTCTTCTCTTGTAAATGTGATTTGTGTTTGATCTGAAGACAAAAATAATTTGAATTATACAATGTTTTGGTTATCAGGTTGGTTAGAAAGAATTAACTCTCTGAGGAAGGCCCTTCCTCAGGCAAAACTAAACAGCCTAAGACAGATATACTTTAATTTGCCTTCATGGTAAGCTTCATTCTATAAAGCCAAATGAATTGTATTTTACACATGTTAAGTGGTTACCATCTTCCCTTCACATTTCCTCCATGTGCCTTTTCCCTCCACTCCCCAGTATCTCAGTTTGCAATTAAATGGACACAAAGATATGCACATACATAAAGAATTCGCTTTCTGAATATCCTCCAGTTCTAATCGTTTGCAATCTTCATCGCGTTGATGTTCATCTCTGACTTGGCTATTTGAAGATGGTGTAAAGCCAACATAGGCATACCTTCTTCCATATCTTCTACCTGTAACAGTCCGATATCTTCTTGATGGCTTGGGCCAGGCAGGCTTGCCACCTTCTTTACCCATTGCTATGTAAGATCATGAAAGAAAGAAAAAGACAGACTTTTGAGACAACATTATGACTTGATAATTTCTCTGACATAATTTTTTTAGCAAAAATTTCCTATTCCTGTGAGGTCTTGAACTTCACTAACAATAAAATTACTAAGAACCTGGAGTGCTGTCAGCACATATGTTGTGAAAACACATAACAATTTTCATCTACACTAAATACTGAAAAACAGCAGTTTTGACCCCACCTTAACATGTTTGTAGTATAAGGGACTTTACAAAAAAAAAAAAAAAAAAAAGCCCAGATGTCACTTGATTCCTCTTTTTTTTTTTTTTCAAATGTAATGCATTTCTGTACATAGCTGTGACACAGCACATCTCTCAGCTTACAGAATGTTTGCAAGAATTATAATGGAAAAGCCTTCAGGTAATGCAGCAAAACTGAGCTAGCCCTAGCTGGTTTACCTCTGTGATGGAAAGAGTACAATTAATCTAATCACATCTTCTAAAACAAGAGTCCTAAGACCCAGAGAGAGACTTCACACTTTATGTGCAGGCAAGGCCATACAAGGCAATTGTCCACATATGGTTGCTATTATAGCAGCATTCTGTATTAACAGATCTTAATGCTTTTGCCGAGAAAACACAGGATAAGTGTACAAGGAAACTTGAAAAACAGTGGGGGAAAGGTGCCAATATTGAAATGAAGAGAGATTTTACTACAGCAGTAGAATCAGCTATTACCATAGAATAGTTTTATTTGGAAGGGAGCTCAAAGCTCATGTAGTTCCATGCCGTGGGCAGTGGGTGCCTTCCATTAGACCAGGTTGCTAAAAGCCCTGTCCAACCTGACCATGAAGACTTCCAGGAGTGTTAAGATGTGGAGTTTCATTATCTAGTTATCTGTACCTGATTTAAAATTGGAAATACAGTGAAAAATCCAAAAGAAAAGTTCACTTTCTGGGGCATTTCTGTTGTTTGTTTTGGTTTACTACTGTCCCATAAACCAAAACCAGGGCCCCAGAAAGACGCACTATTAATAATTTAACAGAAGGGTTCATATCCAAAGGCTGTTGTTTGTACAAATGCTTTTAGAAGTTTGGTATTTCAGATGCTCAGTGGCTTTTTGTGTCCCTCTAAGCCACTTTTAATCTTTACAAGATATGGAATTAACATTGTAGCTATTCAAGGAGTCAAATTGACAAAGGAGATATTGAAGTCCATGAAAATGAAGTCTGCAACCATTAACACAGTTTTCTGAACTTCAGAAAAGAAAGCTTTTTTTCTTTTCTGACTATGAAATTGATCTCTTCACTACCCTTTAAAAGAGAATATGTATATGCAAAGAAAATATTTATTAGCAGTTATTTTATGCAGCTTCAAGCAGAATAGCCAGTATGTGGACTGCCTAGAAGATACAACTGCACACATGTACTAACTATCAAAGAGTCCAAATAGGGGTTTTTCATAGTTGTTTTTTTTTGTTTGTTTTGCTGTTTTGTTTTTTTAAACTAGCCTCACTGTTGAAGCTGTCTGTTTGCTAGGACCGACATACAAGAAACTAACTCTGTTAGTTTTCTAAACTAGCATAACTCACAAAAATAAATGCAAGGGAAAAAAACAAACAAACAAACAAACAAAAAAGGAGTATTTTCTTGGGGCTGCACTAACAGAAATCATATGATCCCTTAAAAATTTTAATGATGAAGCAAACAGAAGAAAGCTACCTACTGTAAGCTAGAACTTCTAGTAGGAGCTAGTCTTAAGAGGTTCAGACACATAGTATCCTGTGAGATTTTGGTCTACAATGGCCAACATGGCAATTCTGAAAACATTTCCCAGCAATTCTGCACTTCAGTCAAATTTCCATGGAAAAAACCCAAATACTTGCTGCCTTATCTTCCCCACATGAGGAAAATGAAAAAAAAACCAAACAAAAACAAAGAAAAAAAACCACCCCACACCCAAAGCAAATAAAAAACCAAACAACAACAAAAAAAACACCAAACAAAAAAAACCACGAACAACTAATACCCACAACACCAACAGACTACACAAAACACATACATACACACACACACCAGAGGGGGAAAAAAAAAAAACCAACACAGAAACATGAGTGGTATAATGATGGTGGAAGTTTCAGAGCCTAAGAAAAAAAATGCAAGTTCCAGGAAAAGAAATATGGTATAATCACTTTCTCTTCCAGCCTGACATAGAAAAAAAAAGATACAGTTGGAGTAAACCAAGCAAAATTACACTCACAATAAAAGACTTGCCACAACAGTGTAAAATATCAGTTTCATTCCCAGGTGAACTGACAGCAACAGTAATGATACTTGTAATGCTTAAAAATAAAAGGCAAATATTTACAATTCAATTGCTTAAAATTGCAACATTTAAGCAAATTATAAAGAGTCTTTTATCTAATGCTGTCAGCTTCACTTTTTATTATCTTTGGCCAATTCTAAGAAACCATTTGCTACAAAAATGTTGTGCTATTATTCACCACATTATATCTATGGCTCTAAATCTCCCTTAAAAAATAAAATCTTAGTCACATTTCTTTTCACTCTTCTCACAAATGAAATGTCTCAAACCATAGCCCAGTTCCATGAACACTGTATAAGTCCAAACATGCCCCTCACTAAATTCAATTTGGTGATACTGCTTATTTCTACAGATCTGGGATGCAACTCAGTTGAATATTTGCAGAAAAAAATTAGGTATCAGAAGCCTTTTTCTCATTTATCTATGTAGTTTGATTACATATCCTCATCTTTTAAAGTATTTTCAGGTGTTTGTCCAAATCTGCCCATCCATATTAAATAACAGAACCTAAAATTGTCAATTTCTTATTAACTATACTATTTCTGCAATCCTCTGAAAGTTGAAAACTACCATCTTTGCCAAAAAAGTCTGTGCAAGTAATGCAAGAAACAGGGGACTAACAATATTCTTAATCAGTCAGCCAGTTAATATCCTTTTAAATCAACCAGCAAGTCATTTTTATTCAAACAAGCTGTGATAATTCTTAAATTTTCACTGATTATAACATGGCTGGTTAGCAGACTGCCAGAGGGAGCTGACAATAAGCAGCCACATCCAAATTTAGAGCAGAATCCAACATTTAGATTAGTAAATTGGCATAGCAACAGAGGAAGCTGGCAGTACAAGTGGTTGAAACAAAAAAGGTAAAAATGCAACATAACTGCCTAATTCTTAATTTTAGTTTGTTCACTAAAAGACCAGTATTGTTCAAAAACAGATGTCTGCTCCTGAGAGTCAAACTCTCTGAAAGCAAATGTTTATTTTTTAAAACTGATGTTCACAGCATGAAAATCTTTAAAGCTGGTTGCAATGCACTATTTTTTGTTCCATCTTGTATTAAACTGTTCTTAAGATACACCATGCAGTTACTCTTCTGCCCTAGGAAAGATATATTAGACCAATATAGTGAAAGCTTTCACCATTTACTAAAAGTTGGTCTGTCACATTTGGTTTACAGGAGAAATTAACTTCTACCTAGATACAAAATATCTCAAAATAAGAGAAGGAGTCATGCATTAATTTACCTGCATGTCTACAATGAGCCATTTAGTCATGTGAAAGCAGAGACCAATTTACAAAGAAATCCTTTAGGCAATCTAGTTCCCAAAACACATATCCTCTTCTCAAGTCATAGAATCATAGAATAGTCAGGGTTGGAAAGGACCTTAAGATCATCTAGTTCCAATCCCCCTGCCATGGGCAGGGACACCTCACACTAAACCATGCCACCCAAGGCATTGTCCAACCTGGCCTTGAACACCACCAAGGATGGAGCATTCACAACCTCCCTGGGCAATCCATTCCAGTGCCTCACCACCCTAACAGTAAAGAATTTCTTCCTTATATCCAATCTAAACTTCCCCTGTTTAAGTTTTAACCTGTTACCCGTTGTGTTGTCACAACAGTCCCTGATGAATAGTCCATCCCCAGCATCCTTGTAGGCCCCCTTCAGATACTGGAAGGCTGCTGAGGTCTCCATGCAGCCTTCTCTTCTCCAGGCTGAACAGCCCCAACTTTCTCAGCCTGTCCAGCCCCAACTTTCTCAGCCTGTCTTCATACGGGAGGTGCTCCAGTCCCCTGATCATCCTCATGGCCCTCTTCTGGACTTGTTCCAACAGTTCCATGTCCTTTTTATGTTGAGGACACCAGAACTGTACACAATACTCCAAGTGAGGTCTCACAAGAGTAGAGTAGAGGGGCAGGATCACCTCCTTCGACCTGCTGGTCACGCTCCTTTTGATGATGCCCAGGTTGGCTTTCTGGGCTACGAGTGCACACTGAAGCCAGCTCATGTTCATTTTCTCATCGATCCACACCCCCAAGTCCTTCTCCACAGGGCTGCTCTGAATCTCTTCTTTGCCCAACCTGTAGCTGTGCCTGGGATTGTTCTGACCCAGGTGTAGGACCTTCCAGGATAGCACAACCATAGAAGTGGATATTGGTCTGTCTTCCTTCAGAAGCTCAGTTTAGTAGGCCTCTTCAAAACACACCCAATACATGCTGACAAGACACTGTTCTTCAAAACTTACTAGTCCTACAGATGCAACACACCAGTGACTAAATAACCAAGATAGCGGAACAGGCTAGTTATTCACTTCTCAGGCCAAAGATGCTTATATACACACACATCTCTATCCTTTCAAAAAGGTACTACAGTCACCTGAATTCTTCAAAAGATTGTTAGCAGCTGTCATAAAGCAGAAAAGCATTTTAGGTTACCAGAGCTGGATTAAGAAAACCAGGAGAAAGTATCTTCTAAAAATGCACACTGCATAAACAGGTAGGTCTAGCCTTTCTGAGGCACAGAGCAGTATGTTTCCTTTTTACTTCTGCGAATACTGAACTAAGGACTCCACTCCCTAAAGCCAATAAACTACAGGCTGTAAAACAGAAAGCCCCAGAATCTAGCCCAAATCCATCTGACTTGCATAACCAACTTGTCATTTCCCACAGAAAAAAAACCCTCACTTTTTTTTTTGTGAAGTAACACAATGCTCAAGGTTAACTGTAGAAGCATGTATACATGTGTTCACAATCCAGCACTCAAACATCCAGAAATCATCCATCCCCTTGAACACAGTCCTACAGATAAACCTCAAAACCAGTCTAATTTACATAGCCAAATTTAAGACTACTGGAGTTTCCTGCTGAGTTGCACGTGTAGTACTCCAACAGGATCCCAGTCCTTACCTACTGAAACCCAGACACCTGCCTTTACTCTTTTCTCCATTACCTTTTGTTCTCCCATATCCTCTGAAGTCCCACATACTAGAAACAAGAGAAGCAGCTTTCAGGGCTCCAGGAGTGCATGATATACCTACAGCAATACTCAAATCACCACCACCCATGCAAATGCAAGGCACCAATTATGACTGTACATCTAACTCCTGACTGAGGCAATATCAACTGCCATAGCAGCAGGCAGGCTGAACTTCTTTGTGACTCCAAGAACTGCTCTGATACACCTGGATGACACCACTTCATTAGAGCAGTCTAGTCCATAGAAGCAACAGTAAAAATTATATAACTTAACCATACATTATCTAAACTTTTCTGAACATCTGAACAAGATCTGTCCTTTATTCCAAGAGCTGAAATACTGAAAACCCTCACTTACCCACCTGACACTTTTTGTAGTTTAAGGCAGTGGCAACTGAGTTTTGTAAATTTCCACTAAAAAAAAAAAATGTTCCCTAACCCCAGAAACATCACCCCCTAGAACTGTTATATGCATCACAAGGGGAAAACCAGATTATGAGTGTATGGCATGGAGCAGGGAGAAGAACCCAGGAGGGAACAGTCTCATGTGGTTTTCATCCCAAAGAGGGAATGGAGGAGGAGTGCACGTCATAATCTTCTGCTGCAGACGATATTTAACTGGATTTTTTTTTTTTTCTTTTTTTTTTAGGACATGCAAAATGAGCTTCAAGTATTTAAATAGCGGGGTTTTTTTTTTCAATCTTTTAGTAACCCATAACTTTTTCCACTCTGATTTTTCCCAGCATTTTAAAAAAAACTTGCATGCACATTCTGGTCTCAATCTCACCAACACTTGACATAGACAGAAAACCAAACCTCCTTTAATGTACTCAACTGTTCTTTCTGCTTTTACTTCTATGAATTACAGGAAGTATTTTCTTCCACAAGGCAAGGAACAGGATCCCACATTCAAAGTTTGAAATGGGAATGCATGACTACTGTTTTCTAGATTACCAACTTAAAAAATAAAATAATAATTCTGCATTTACTCCCAGAAGTATATGAAAGTCATTTGGCTGAAACTTCAACTCACATTCAACATCCTCTTCAGTTAACAGGAGAAAGCCATAGAAAAATCCAAAAGGGAGAGGAATATTTCAATAATTTAAAACAACATATTACTGGCAATTTCCCTCTCTTACCACTATGGGCAAATTAATGCTGAAATTGTTTAAATATTTAATTATGCTCACAAGCTTCAAACTACAGACTGGCAAATTACTATTGAAAACAATGAACATATTCAGTTAGAATCTCCCCTCACTGTCTGGGATTTATCTCAAAGCTATATGCCATGGTCTAACCCCAGTCACCCTTGTCACCCAGTGAGACAAAGGAGTGAGTCACAAGGGTAGAGGTGAGAAAACTCATGGGCTGAGATAAAGACAGTGGCTTGTCAACCTCCTCTTTCCCCACCAGTTTTATTGTTGAGCATGATGCCATGGAACGTCATTGTGGACAGTTGGGATCAGTTGTCCTGGCTGTTTCCACCCCCAGCTTCTGGGCCGCCTGCTCACCGCTGGGGTGGGGTGAGAAGCAGAAAAGGCCTTGGCTCGGTGTAAACACTGCTCAGCAAGAACTAAAACATCCCTGTGTTATCAACAATGTTCTCAGCAAGAAGGTGCAAAAAACAGCCCCACACCAGCATCTATGAAGAAATGTAACTCTATCCCAGGCAAAACCAGTACACCAAAACATAAGCAAAAATTTAAAGTTTTTCTAAAGGACTAGATTTATTAATGCAAAGGTTCCTTCTTCAAAGTCTTTCTTTTAGCAACGACTTTAGGCTGCTCACTAGGATATTTGAGAACACTAGGATATTTGAGTGGTGATTATTTCCACGAGTGTTATCAGCTCAGCTACATGTACACTAAAAATGGAATATGCTTCAGTGATTTATTTTTCAAGCATTAATTATTGTCTTTTCATTAACCTTTCAGGTCACTTTGCATTCTCCTTTCAGCTATAGATTCCACTAAGCTGGTGTTTTTACATAGTATGGTTCCTCTTCTTTGCCTGAGGCTGAAGGTATCCTGCAGTCCATGTTCAATAAGCTGGCAGGCTGGCCTATCACTGAATTAGCTTTAAATGAAAATAAAACTTTTTTTTTTTTTACTACTCAGATTACAGAAACTAATTATTTTCTTAATGACTGAAACAGCAGCTGGTTGAACTTTCAAACAGATTGACAAGTTTAGGGCTCTGGAATTTCAATAGTGCAAAGCATCCTTTCAGCAAACATGAATCAGTCATTTCTTCCTCTGGGGGCCTAACTTTGGAAACAGCATAGGCAATTAAAGATATCTGAATATTTTTGCGAATAAAGCAAATGCTTATTGTCCACTTTAATGACAAGAATAATTCTGCATTTAACCGTATTTAGAGATCTAATGAAAATATTAATCACAGCAAATTTTTATTTTGTGAATTTCAAAATCACTGGCAGACTCTTCACACTTGTATAAGTCACGCCAAACTAAACTCATAATTTAAAAGTGTGCATGCACACTTAGTGTCAGCATGTTTATACTTTCACTAACAGCTTGACCCTCTCCCACATTCCTTGCCGCCTTCTTTCTAGGAGAAAGGCTGCCCTACCTGCAGAAGCCTTCAGCTCCAACTGCAGGAAGAAAACAGAACCAGCTCGTGCTCCCTGCAGCAGCAGGGCTGGAAACCACGGCGGCAGTCTGGCAACAGGGGAGCAGAAGGTTCTGCATCCCCAGGGCTGAAGGAGGGATTTTGTTCCAGAGCATCCTTCCACCGCAATTTTTATCATGGGACAAATTCCCAGTCTCCATGGAATATCAAAGCAGATCAAAGATTAGTAAGAGATTGTTCTTTGCAAAATCACTGCAAAATATTCTGATACTGATTTGAGACTCCTCCTAAATACCAAGAGATTGAATGAACACAAGCAGGCTGAGAGCAGCTTCCTTCAACTTCAATACCAGTTTCCCTTTTGCACTTCCCCAAAGGTTTGCAGTTTTCTATGCATTTTGTGTAGGACTGAGGTTCTGAAATATTACAATCCATAAATAGTTCGATTTCTACGTTTATCAAAGCATTCCTCAATATGCAGGCTAAAAGAAGCAAGCCTGTATTTTAGACATTGTCTACATACTCCTAATCTCAATTAGCAACTTCCTGCCATCAGCACATACAATTCGCAGCTCTACCCAAATTATGAAAAACTTTGCCAGACTTTAAAGGGAACAAGTGCTGGTACTATACAAACAATAGTGAAATCAAGTATATGCAGAAAAGTCTAAATGGTTGCTCTGAGTGAAACGCATCAGATATATTCACAGGATAATTAGTATTCAGTAAAGTCATGAACTGAATTAGAGACACAGAATTGCTTCAAGCCCAGAACTCTGACAAGAGAAGCCCAGTAACCAATTCCCATGTAGAGGTGTCTGAATGTGCAAGTTGCTACAAACCACCATCTTGATACAAATCCTTTTTATGCTTAGACAACCTCCTAGAGTTCAAGATCCTGCACAGTTCCTGTTCTTTCACCCAGGCTCTTCCAATCAACATGGATGCACAGAATTCCTTTACACAGGTATCAGCCAAGGAGACAGGGTTAGGCTGGCTTGTTCTGACACGGTGTCAGCTGTGGTTACAGTAGTTGGTTGTCAAGCTGTAAATCGAACTGCATGAACTTACCCAGCTTTACCAAATACCCTTCTTTGAGGGTCTAATTCTGTCTTGATTTTTTTAAAGCTCAGCAGAGAGTTGCACTAGCAGACATGATAGGACCAGGCCAGATGCAAGCAGTTGAGGTAGGAATCCCTACACAAACTCTGATGCCAAAGACCCTGAATCCCTGAGCCACAGATTCACTCTTCACTGGGCAATGATCTGCAACGATTCAGGTGCTGACTTTTCACTGTCTTCTGACAATCTAGACACTCCAACATTATACTCAGCTTCTGTATTCTTCCTCATTTATTTGCACTGACTTACTCCAATTTTAGACCAGCTCTCTTTACCTTCTTATTCAAAACCGTAAATAGTTCCAATGCATCAGTTTCTTGCTTGACTTTGACTCAACCTGACCTTGGTAGGACATGCAAATCTCTCTTACCAACTGCTAGCTCTGGCTTACCACAATAATTGCTTTTCCAGTTTTTATCCCAACAAATCGCATCAGCTGAAATTCCACATTAAAACTCAAGAGAGAGGGAAGATTAAGTAACTGAAGTACTAAAAGCTTTTAAGATAAGGACAATGTATGAATTATGTACTAATTAAGAACAAGCCCCCATCCCTCCCTTAGAAAATTAGCATTACAACTTTAATAATAAAAAGCCTAACTTGGGCAGTAGTCCCTGGAGTAATGTGTTCTGTTAATACAGAACAGTATGACAGGGTGCTAGTCATCAGCTGAACCTTCATTACTCTCATTCCTCAACATCACAACTTTTTACATTCTAAATACATGTACTAAACCAAGGGCATGGAAGTAGCCTACCACACAGGATCCCCACATCCACAACTCCAGTTACCTGAGATGCCAAACAAATGTTACTTACGCTGCATACTACAAGCCAGGGACCACCTACCTTACAAGTTTATTTTCCTCAGTACAATGGAATTCTGGGCTCTGCTGCTGTAGAGCACAGTAATACTCTGTTTTATTCAAGCCTTCCTAGGATAACAAGCATCAAAACACAACTCAACAAGTGCTATGGAACACAAGTAAGATTACAATGTAAAAATGGTAGCAATGACAGTTTAACATTCTGTTACAAATAACCATAACAGAGTTTGCTGAATTAACCCAACACAGAGAATCACAGAACTCTTTGGGCTGGAAAGGACCTTAAGATCATCTAGTTCCAACCTTCTGCCATGGGCGTACCTTCCACTAGATGAGGTTGCTCCAAGCCCCATCCAACCTGGTCTTAAACACTGCCATGGGTGGACCATATCAATATTTCATCACATCATTAACAGTATTTTCCCTTTGCTATGCTAAACTACTTTTGCAGAAATAAACACTTTCATGGGAGCAGCTAGCTTAACAAGGTGATAAAATTCACAAGTATGTCTTACTTTGATGAGGCTTTGATATGTCAGGAACTACCTACATTGCACTGCAATTCATTCAGCTGGCAAAGGACTTAAGAAAACAGGCATATTTCATAGAAGTTTCCTGATCCCACATTTTAATGCAACTCCAAAATAATAATTTTTCTAAACAACTTTTTCAGACATTTTCCTTTCTTTAATGGGTGGGAAAGAGCAATAAATCTGTTCTGTGTAGGTCTGACTGTAAATAAACTTATTTTATTACATATATTTGATTACACAAGTTTAAATATGCATGCTTCTCCTAAATGAAATTTACCCCTAGGAAATACCCAGTCTTCATGATTTGTACATTAACAGAGAACAGTAACAGCCTGACAGCACTCCTTACTGCTACAGGCATTTATGTTTTCTATGTACAGTGTCACAGAATTTTAATCAAAAATCATTCCTCTAAATCGTCTGTGTCAACAGACAAGTGCAAATCAGGAGCCACACTGAAAAAATGAGTCTGAACACGTCAGAGTACAGAAAAATGACCTAAACTCAGTCTCCAAGCTTTCAAACATCCTATAACATACTCAACATCAGTTATAATGCAAACTTTAGACTTTTCTATATCTTTGTGCACCATCCAGATTCACATGCTACATAACAAATATCTAATTTTCACAAAGTCTTAATTCACCAGTAGTATTTGTCAGCATATCTGTAGCACACAGTATTCTGAGAGAACTCAGTTCCACCCCAGTCAGCATGACAGAGGACAAGCAGCTTAAGTGAACCTACTAAAGGTGCAATACCAACGTACACACAAGAAACGCGTCCAAGGAGGAGGCCCTCATCCGTCTGCAAAACCCATCCTGCACAGTGTAACTACAAATTAATGCATTTTTGCTTGTGTGGAAGTAAATGAACGCTTTTAGCTAACGGTACCTAACAAGTCTCTGGATTTTGGGCCCAACACACATTCTTCTATCCCGGAACTGGGGGGCGGTTCTGCTCACAGCCGACCAGACCACCTCTCCTCCAGCAAACAGGTGGAGTAAGCGTCTCATAACCGAGTTCCTGCAACGTGAAGCGGCTAACTCCAGACATAAGCCTGCTCCCACCCATTTCACCTTGCCCAAGAGCCTGCCTCACCGGCAGGGCTGCTCCCGGAGCTTGCTGCGCACCTCGGAGGTTCACGCCCGAAACCGCCGACGGGCCGCAGCATGGCGCCGCAGCCCCCTCTACCATCCCGGGACACCGAGTCACCATCACACTCTTATGGGCAAAAACCACGCAAACCAAACACAACACAGTGACCCGAACGGCATGCCCGTGTCCATCAGCAGCCGCGGGCCCTCTCGTACTCCGGGACACCGCAGCCCACAGCGCTACACAGCGGTGCCTTCTCGGCCTCTCCCTCCACAGCACCACCGAAGTCGCCCCGCACAGGGCCGGGCCGCGCCCGCAAGCCTGTCCCTGAGGGGAGGCCGCCAAGCGACCGTCCCTGCAGCTGAACACATAAGTGGCACGGCCCTGTCTGGCTTCGCTGCTGCCCTCCCTTTTTCCCTCCCAATCCGCAGGCCACACGCAACGCCCCAGGCTTCAGCCGGGGCTAGCCCCACAGCCGCGGAGCCTGGCAGGGACAGGACGACACCAGCAGGAGCCGCACTCACCCCCTCCCGAGCCCGGCTCGCGAGCCACGCCGCAGACGCCTCCGGCCGACCACCCCGCGAACGCCACTACAACCAATCATGTCACCGTACAGCGGCAAGCGCCGGCCAATATTTAGCCAGAGTTCAGGAGCAGAGACCAATCACGACCGGGGGGCTGTCCCAGCTTTCCTCCGGGGGGGCGGGGCCTCGGTGAGGCGCTGCCGCCCCATCCCCGCCTTCGGGCTGAGGGACGTGCCAAGCTGCCGAGCTGTGCAGCTCCGCTGCCCTCCGGCGTGCCCGCAGTGGTGTGCTTCTGCTCGGGACCCGTGCTTCTGGCGTTTGATTGGTGTCTGTAATCGAAAAAATTACTGTTGGCCTTTTACTTGGTCGGTTAATCATGCAGAGCAGGCTCACCTCTGGTCCAGCCACACTTAAGTGAATTTATACGGCGATTTTACTATTCTTTAGTAAAATTTACTCTCTAGATAAAAAGATTTTATAACAAATTCCCTCAAGGTCTCTGATTAATTTAATTCATTCAGCAATGATATGTTGAATCAAAGTTTAGATCCTAGAGAACAGGTACGTATACAAACAAACAAACAAATGAAAAAACACCCCACCCACAAAAAAAAAAAAAAAAAAAAAAAAACACAACCCAAAACTTCCATGAAATTCCACAGAAGCCTACTACACAAACAAGTACTGTACTATTTACAGCTACAGATCTGAGACTCTCCTAATCAATATAAAAATGTAATTCCTTTATATTCATTCACCAAGCACTCACTAACATTAACATTTGAAGCGATTTAGTTCAAAAAACATTCTTTGTCAGGAAAGCAATCAAACAGATTCGTGAAGGCCTATGCATGACCAAATCAAAGGCTGCTAACTCACTGGATGCTCACCAAAAGGGAAGGGCTTGTTGGAAATGTGACACTCCAGGGCAGCCTTGGATGCAGCGATCCCAAGATGATTGAATTTGAGATCCTCAGGACAGTGAGAAGAGCATGCAGCAAGCTCACTGCCCTGGACTTCAAGAGAGCAGACTTTGGCCTCTTCAGGAACCTGCTTAGTAAGGTTCCATGGGATACAGCCCTAGAGGGCAGGGGGGCCCAAGACTCTTGGTTGTTATTCGAGGATCACCTGCTCCAAGCTCAGGAGTGTTGCATCCCAACTAGAAGGAAGTGCAGCAGGAGGGCCAGGAGACTTCCTTGGATGGATAAGGAGCTGCTGAGGAAAATTCAAAGGAAAATAGAGGCTTACAGAAGGTGGAAGCAGGGATAGGTATGCAGTGAATAAAAGACAGACTAGGAACAATGTACGCCCCCTTCGGAAGCTATCAGAAGAACTGGCTACCCGGGATTTGGAGAAGGCTGAGGTTCTTAATGACTTCTTTGTCTCGGTCTTCACTGGCAAAGGCTCTGACTGCAACACCCAAGTCTTGGAAGGCAGATGCAAGGACTGTGAGAATGAAGACCCTAGGCCCACTGTAGGAGAGGATCTGGTTCGAGACCATCTTAAAAACCTAAATGTACACAAGTCCATGGGACCTGACGAAATCCATTCGCGGGTCCTGAAGGAGCTGGCGAATGAAGTTGCTGAGCCACTGGCCATCATATTTGAAAAATCATGGCAGTCAGGTGAAGTTCCCAATGACTGGAGAAAGGGAAATATAGCCCCCATTTTCAAGAAGGGGAAAATGGATGACCCAGGGAATTACAGACCAGTCAGTCTCACCTCTGTGCCTGGCAAACTCTTGGAGCAGATTCTCCTGGAAGGCATGCTAAGGCACATGAAGAGCAAGGAGGTGGTTGGTGACAGCCAGCATGGCTTCACTAAGGGGGAATCCTGCCTGACCAATTTGGTGGCCTTCTATGATGGGGCTACAAAACTGATGGAAAGGGGTAGAGCAGTTGATGTCATCTACCTGGACTTGTGCAAAGCGTTCAACACTGTCCCACACGACATCCTTGCCTCTAAGTTGGAGAGACATTGATTTGATGGGTGGACCACTCGGTGGATAAAGAACTGGCTGGATGGCCACACGCAAAGAGTTGTGGTCAATGGCTCAATGTCCGGCTGTAGACCAGTAAGGAGTGGTGTCCCTCAGGGATCGGTGTTGAGACCGGTCTTGTTCAACATCTTTGTCAGTGACATGGACAGTGGGATTGATGCGCCCTCAGCAAGTTTGCCGATGACACCAAGCTGTGTGGTTCCGTTGATACACCGGAGGGAAGGGATGCCATCCAGATGGACCTCAACACGCTTGTGAGGTGAATTGATGCCAACCTTATGAAGTTTAACCATGCCAAGTGCAAGGTCCTACACCTGGGTCGGAGCAATCCCAGGCACAGCTACAGGTTGGGCAGAGAAGAGATTCAGAGCAGCCCTGCAGAGAAGGACGTGGGGGTGTGGATCTATGAGAAAATGAACATGAGCCGGCTTCAGTGTGCGCTCGCAGCTCAGAAAGCCAACCGTATCCTGGGCTGCATCAAGAGGAGTGTGACCAGCAGGTTGAAGGAGGTGATCTTGCCCCTCTACTCTACTCTTGTGAGACCTCACTTGGAGTACTGTGTACAGTTCTGGTGTCCTCAACATAAAAAGGACATGGAACTGTTGGAACAAGTCCAGAAGAGGGCCATGAGGATGATCAGGGGACTGGAGCACCTCCCGTATGAAGACAGGCTGAGAAAGTTGGGGCTGTTCAGCCTGGAGAAGAGAAGGCTGTGTGGAGACCTCAAAGCAGCCTTCCAGTATCTGAAGGGGAACTACAAGGATGCGGGGGATGGACTATTCATCAGGGACTGTTGTGACAACACAACGAGTAACGGGTTAAAACTTAAACAGGGGAAGTTTAGATTGGATCTAAGGAAGAAATTCTTTACTGTTAGGGTGGTGAGGCACTGGAATGGATTGCCCAGGGAGGTTGTGAATGCTCCATCCGTGGTGGTGTTCAAGGCCAGGTTGGACAATGCCTTGGGTGGCATGGTTTAGTGTGAGGTGTCCCTGCCCATGGCAGGGGGATTGGAACTAGATGATCTTAAGGTCCTTTCCAACCCTAATTATTCTATGATTCTATGATTCTATGGATTCTTGTATTTCTTACACTTGTCATTGTGGAAATTTCTCCTGTACTTCCTTTCTAAATTACAGTACTTTTAAAAGGAAGCAGTCAACTTTTTGTGTCCTGGGGAAAAGAAAAAAAAAGAAAAGAAAGAAAGAAAAGAACAAAATGTTAAAAGATAACTAAGTCCTTTTACACTTAATCTTTATTTACCGTGGCAGTTACAGTGTTGCTTTGAACTTGCTACATCATGGAACACACTTCAAAGCTAGGCATGGAAGGTCCAACAAAAGGGTGAAATAAAAGCTCATAACTGGGCAAGGCTGATCCCCACAACCAAATTTCTCAGGTGTGTCAGTTTGATATAGTAACACAGTAAAATGGTGACACTGCATCCTGTAAGCACTCCAGGAGAAATGATTACTATCACAACAATTGACCAGGTTTTTCAGATAAAAAAAAAATGAAGTGAGACTGGAACTATTTTTTTAATATATATCAGAATGCTTTAGTTGCTAGTTTCAAGAGTCTGCACTTTTGTCCACTTATGGTAAGCCAAGCAGCTTAATTGAAAAGGCATAACATTGACCTAAAATGGTTAATTTTCCTCTTCAGAATAATATTACAAAATATTTCTGATAATGAAACCCAGAGTAGCCGAAGTAATCCTATCAGTGTTCTCTGAAGCTGACTGAGGTGCAATATGTGTCTATGCATGTGTCCAAATTTTGTCACAAAGTCCAATTTGTTAGTGCTGTGAGCATGAACCTCTTCTGGTATTTAGGTGGCAAAGTGAAGGGGTTCAGCTGGCTTAGTCCAAGGTAGGCTCCTTCACCAGTGCAGTAGAAAAAGCTGTAAGCCAGGACTTGCCCCTACTTTATCCCAGGGAGGGATTCCTAGCTGTGGCTTTACCACTGGCACCACAGCAGTATTTTGACTGGCCCTGACCTGGCCTTGTCAGGGATCACTGGAAGGTGTCTGACTGTGATTGTCACCTCTGATCCTGACCTCTGCAATGTTACCAGCAAGGCCGCTGCACCCACCTGACTTGCTGTCATTCTGGGCTCCCAGCTCACTTTCCTTTGCAGAGTAGCCAGGTCTTGCTGTACTCTGGTGCAATTTTTGCATGCGGTTTCGGCCAAAAGAAACAATTTTGGAGTTTAAGGCTGGCAACTGTTTCTTGAGAGAGGGATCCAAAAGTAACAAGTTTGATGTTTTAGGAACCAGATAAATTAAGAGTTCCGCTGTGTTATCATTCTTTCTATTAATGATTAAATTGAAAAATAAATTGTGGCCTAATCAAGGAGAAAGAGATGAAATTCTGAAAAACTTCTCAGAAGCTCAATAGAAGTGTCTTCTGAATTTGCACAGTGCAATGATTTCTGCTGGTCTGAGAAGACAAAGATTACCTTTCCCAAGCTCAGAGAAGATAAAGATTACCTTTCTTGAGCAGCTGTAATGGAAAATGTGCCTGTATCTCAGGATCTCCAGCCAAAAGCCTGGCATTTTAACTTAAACCATCATGGAAGAGGAGTTTATCTATTGGCGATCTGGCAGATGTATTTATAAGTGTTGTACCAAATTCTGCTTTCAGGTGCAGAGATGCAGGTTCAAGAATAGACAATGTGGAGACATTTTTACTTCTAACTGCATTTCTGGCAAAGACAGTATGATCCTGGAAGCTGTGCTTTTGCAACTGGCAATAAAATTGGGGCTACTGTATTTTTTTCCAAATGATTAATTCAGCCTCATTATTGACACCCTTGAATATACAACTGCTCAAGACACAACTTTCCTCTTCTTGAAATTATGAAAGATCTGGCCTGAGAGAAGGCAGATCTAATCTGTTAAGACTGAATGGAAATGTTCACCCATTCACCCATAGGTGCTATGGGTGAAGATTTGATTCTAAAATAGAAAAAATCTATGTGAGTTGTGTAGCTGCTGTAAGCATGTCTTCCAAACCCTTGTACGTAGTAGTAGTTCAGAAATAACTAAAAAAAACCCTATTCTTTTGAAAACTGCTTGCTTTTTAAGAAGATGTATATATTTGTGTCAACAGAGGATTGATTTTATTTTTTTTTTTTTCTTGGTGGAGTGAACGTGGCTTTTTTCTGTCTTCAGCTACTGAGGTGAAAGAATCCCTAGCCCTGGACACTACTCTGTAGGGTTTTAAATCTACTTTTCATTACTTCAGCCTCTGTTTGCTCACTGGATCTGGGTATTGTAGTGAATGTTTTAAGTATGTCCACAATCACACATACCAAAATAAGTCCTGGCTTAGCAAAGAGAGAAAGTAAATTTTAGATGATAGTTACACTGATTGCGATTTTACCTATGGACGTTGTAGTTAAGATTTTCAAACAGGCTTAAGATAGACTTGTCAGTTCCTTCACCACCAAAATAGGTAGCTTACATTTAATAGGTTCTGATCTCTCATGACTTTTAGTGTGCAGTTTTTCTCAGACTCAAGACTGTCTGAAATTTCACAAGTTGTTCTATGCAGGTAGTGCTATAGTGAGTCTTCATGTGGATGGCTCGGAGGAATTTAAATGTCTCCTTGTAGATACCCATCCTGTAATTAGGTACCCTCTGCCTATACCACCCTAGAGAACTAGGAAAACTGCGTAACACTGATAATGTTGCACCTGTAAGGTTTTATTGATGTAGCTAGCAAACCAGATGGCAGTTTTGCTAAATCTTGGAGAAAAAAAAAATATTGATTTTTATACAGTAGTGTATGACAACTTGAAAATACTAAACTGGATATACATATCGACCTAGTTACAATCAAGCCACCTTGTTATGTTTGTTGATAATCTATTATACTATTGCTTGCTAGATACTTCCTTGTCCTCCAAGGACAAGGAGGCTGTGTTCATACCTTTTACATGTAAAATGTCTGTAGATCATTGGCAGAATCTGAAAGTTCTGCTTAACTTCTGCAACCCTCTCAAACCATACTGTGAAAGCCAAGTTAATTTTGTTTATCTTATTACATGGTTCAAGCTAAGTTGTTTCCTGCCAAAGAAAATGGAATACAGTATGAATTTTCTTTATTTATTGAGCTCATAATCTTCCCTGGCCAGTCAGATTGCTTATTAAAACTAAGCCAGTGAATAAGGTTACAAAACACAGTTATCTCACTTAAAACAATTGCTGTAACATGTAAATACTCATGTATATGCAAATATGCTCAACTTTCTTTACCTTTTTTTACTGTGTCTGTACACTTTCAAAGAAAATGTGTTGATTTTTCCAATTACAATATTTTAATATAACAGCCAGAAAATAAACAGTGAAAGAATATTTTCCCTGCAGCAGTATCTCATCTAATTTCAAAAAAGAAAAGTCTTCTAACAACCATTGTACCATTTTAAGCATGTAAGTTCAGATATTTTCCACCCATCATGTATTTAGGAATGGAAAAGGTACCAGTCAGCTCTGACTAAGAAACTGCATCACAGAACAGATTTGCAGAGACAGTATTCAGCCCTGTGTGCCCCAGAGATAACATTAAGGGATGAGATCTGATACTACTGACCATATGTAAATCAGAATAGGAAATAAATATGATGGTACTAGCCTGGCTATTTGTCTTCAGAAAAAGGCTTGAGTGAGAAACTAACCATCAAATTGCACAGAAGGCTGGCTTACAGAACTTCCCAAATTTTATCTCTTATGTTAAAATAAATAATGGAAAATATTTCAACATTGTTATATGTAGACAATTCCCTGATTTTAGAAGGTAATTTTTCAAAGTGAACATAGAAAAAATGAAAACCACTATTACAAAATAAGTTAGAACGAAATACAAGTTATGTCTCTTTCAACATATGCATATCTCAACAGTTAAATTTGCAGTGTCATTCAATTGAGCAGAATTTCCTGAAATGAAACTCTGCTGACATACTGTGCCTGCAAAAACCCTTGTAAGTCCTTTCAGCAGTACTTTACACAGCCCAAAGAAACAGAGTAAAGATTCCAAATGGTTTGTAAATCAGTGTGTATTTACAGCTTTCATGGGGTTTATTATACAAAATTCTAAAATGATACTTTATGCTTTTGAAACTGAAAAAAGTTAAATGCTGCTTTGCAAAGTGAAATTTCACAGTTTCACCTTATGAAACTGTTATTTTATACATTAATTTCTAAATTGATTTTTTTTCCCCAATTGAGACATTTCTATAGATACTTTAAAAACTGAAAAACTTGTTTTAAAAACAGATTAATTTCAAGCATCTCTGACCTGCAAAAATACACAGACTGGACCACGTCTGTACGAATATGTGACATCAGAGCACAATGTGAATACTTGTTATTTATTATTATCTGGCTTATATTTTCTGTTGTTTCAGACAAAACAAAATGTAAATGTTTGTTCCAATCCTGAAGAGTTTGCAGTGTAAAGGTACTGATCCAAGGAAAGAGAATCCTTGGAATCTTGTACAAGATTGGAAATCCTTGGATTTCCTGGGTTCAGCACTGTCCTGGGTTCAGCAGTAGCAGTCAGTTTTTCTCCTTCTTAGTAGCTGTTGCAGCACTGTGTTTTTGACTTTCAGCCTGGGAACAGAGCTGATAACAGCGATGTTTAGACTGACCAAGGACTTTGTGAGTCTCATGCTCTGCCAGGGAGGAGGGGAAGCCGGGAGGAAGCAGGGACAGGACACCTGACCCAAACTAGCCAAAGAGGTATTCCATACCACAGCACGTCATGCCCAGGATGTAGAATGGAGAGTTCTGGGAAGGGCTGGATCACTGCGGGGTGGGAGCAAGGTACCGGTCAGTGAGCGGTTGTATTCTCTTGCCTTGTTATTTCCTTTGTCATTATTACTATTAGTGGTAGCAGTAGTGATTTGTGTTATACCTTAGTTATTAAACTGTTCTTATCTCAACCCATGGGAGTTGCATTCTTTTGATTCTCCTCCCCGTCCCTCCAGAAGCGGAGGGAAGAAAGGTGGGGGGGGAAGTGGACTTCGTGGTTCTGATTTACGGCCTGGGCTTAAACCACGACACTTGTACAAGAAAAGAACATCCGCTGGCAACTGCCCACATACGCTCAATATGAAGTTTTAGAAGTGGAAAGACGTTTTGCAAATAATTCAGTATGTAGTGTAGTCCTACAACTTGTCACTAATGGCCAGCTAGACTCCTGTGGACTTCGGTTCAAATTGCAGTCAATTATTATGCTGAAAACTAAGCCTCTGCTTGCTCAGAGTATAGATCTATAGAGGAGCAAGGAGTGAATTGCAGTGCTGTCTAATGGGCCTGTTAGCCCTCTGTCTGTGTGTGGAGACCAGCAGAGTCTCTGTACTCTCTTTACTCTTCTGTCTCTGTATGGAGACCAGCAGAGTTTCGATACTCACCTTACCCCTTCCATTTACCAAGGAAGCAAGCTAATACCTCTAAGTATCTCACAAAGCCTACAGGCTACCATGATGCTCTAAAGCTCTTAAATGAGACAAAACTGGGGGGTTTTAGTCAAAGATGAAGATGCACAGTCACAGATCAAGGTCTTTGGGCATAGGTTACAGAGGTGTGGGGCCAACATCTGCTGGCTGTCCCTGAGATCAGTCCTCAGGAGACCTTTGTGCTCAATGTGAAATGGTCAACATCTTCAGCTCTGGAGGAAACCACCTCATCTGGACAGCACCACATGGAACCAGCTTCACGGGGCAGACTGGTGGCAGAGACATAGGTGGAGTGAGAAGGCAAGGCCGCTCTTGCTGAGCTCCCAGAAGCTGTGCGCGCAGCCAGCACCCCAGCAGCCAAATTTACAGCCAGCTTTGGTACCTCACCATTGTGCTGCAGCCATTTTCAAGGATGTTTTTTCATCTGGCTGAATACTGCTGGAATACTGGCTCCAGAGGTCTGAACTGGGAAGGGTGGCCTTTGTGTGGGGAAGGCAAGGCAGCTGAGCTTGGTTGAAATGTGTTTCATCTTGTGAATGCCATCAGTGATGGAAGGACAGGCTGCATTGAGGGGCTGTGGCCAGTGGTATGAGATTCAACAAGGCAAAGTGGCAGAAGTGTCAAGTCCTGCGTTTAGACTACAACAACCCCATGCAACGCTACAGCTTGGAAGAAGAGTGTCTGGAAAGCTGCTCTGTGGAAAAGGACCTGGGGGTGCTGATTGATGGAGCTAAACATGAGACAGCTTGTTCCCAGGCAGCCAAGAAGGCCAGCAAAACCTTGGTCTGTATCAGCAACAGTGTAGGCAGCAGGGCCAGGGCAGCGAACATCCCCCTATACTGGGCACTGGTGAGGCTGCACCTTGAATCCTGTATTCAGTTCTGGGCCCCTCACTACAAGAGAGACATTGAGGTGCTGGAGTGGGGCCAGAGAAGAGCAACAGAGTTGATGAAGGGCCTGGAACACAAGCATGATGAGAAACGGCTGAGGGACCTGGGGATGTTTAATCTGCAGAAAAGAAGGCTCAGGGGTAACCCTATTGCTCTCTACAACTACCTGAAAGGAGGTTGTAGTGAGGTGTGGGTCGGTCTCTTCTCCCAAGTAACAAGCAATAGGACAAGAGGAAATGGCCTCAGTCTGTGCCAGGGGAGGTTTAGATAGGATATTAGGAAGGATTTCTCCACAGAGAGGGCAGTCAGGTATTGGAACAGGCTGCCCAGGTGGAATCAGTCCATAGTGACACGGTTTAGTGGTGGACTTGGTCGTGCTGGGGGAACCGTTGGACTTCCAGCCTTAACGACTCCATGGTTCTTGACTGTGTAGGGGAATATCCAGGAGCGTAGGCTGCAGCAGTGTATCTCCAGCTAAGGAACCCACCCGGCCCAGGGGTAGGCCGCGCTCCTGTGCAGCGGCTTCCCTCGGGACTCCACCCGCCGGCCGACAGGTGGCGCCGCTGCCGTGCGGCCGATGGCGGCAGAGCTGGGGCCTGGCTCAGGGCCCTTCAGTGAGGAACTAGAGGAGCCGGCCCGCCTGCGGTCGGCATGGCAGGGCAGCCATGTTGTGAGCGGGGGGGTGGCTTTTGCGCCGAGGGGCCACCCCGGAGGTGCGCTGCGGCTGGCTGGGCCGGGAAACCTCCGTGCCCGTTCATGCAGGGCGCTGAGTCCGGCAGCTTGTACGACAGGAGGCTCTCTAAGAGATGCATAGGTCTTGTTGGAGGAAACCCGCCTGCACAAGTTCCTTTGTAACCTGCTCTGGGTGGTCCTGCTTTAGGAGGGGGTTGGAGCAGGTGATCTCCAGAAGTCCCTTTCACACGCAGTGATTTTATGTGATTCTGTGAAAGGGAAAGGAGAAAGAGAGTAGGATTCAGGAGCTCTGAAGTACTCGGGAATTTATAAATACTTCTCTCTTCTGTTTTGTTGGTTGGTTTTTTTTTTTTTTTTCCCCCTTTTTCTTTTTAAAGGGATTTTCCATTCTTTTATAAGGAGCCGTTACTTTGTAAACTATCAATTGCTTCTTGCACTAGTGAAATTTTCCTTTGCTATAATACAGCCTCTGTTGATTTTTGGAGATCCTGATTCTGATACAATGCCAGCAAAGCCAAGCTGTTAATAAAGAATTTCGGACCCTGTGCTTCACCTTTGAAGGACGTAATGTTCAGGGACACTTCATATACTGTGATAAACCCATAAATGTATTGCCTTTTGCAAATCATAGGTGTGGTTATGTGGCTATAACTGTACGAGTTTACAATAACAGAAACAAAGCTCGCTAAAGACACAAGATTAGACAAGTTAAAAAGGGACAGAACTCTTGAGCAAAATGGAGTCACATAGCAAAAGAATTTGTAAAGGTAAAAGAAAGAAGGGGGAGGGCTCGATATAAGAAGAGCTAGTGCCTGGAAAACATAGAGTTAAAGTACTTTTTAGCTTAACTTAGGTTGTAGAAAGAGAACAATGTTTTTGTTTTAAGTCTGTGGAATTTAGCGGCCCCACTAAACATGAGTTAATTGTTTCACACTAGTTTTCTAAAGTATCTTTAGCTTCAAAGAACAATGTTTGTGTTGTAGGTCTGTGTTGAGATAAAAGGATTTAGTGGCCCCACTAAACCTAAATGAGTTATTTTCACATCATACTTCTACTTCTGAGTTAGTTTAGAGACAGAGCCTCCCAAGCATCTGCTAGCTTGGGATACTCCTTGTCTGCCCATCCGGCAATAAATTTTGCAGGAAGGTCACACTGCTCTAAATCTTTGCTAGTTATCAGAAGAATTACAGATATGGCTGGTTTCAGCTAGTTGTGTGATTACTGAGGAGTCCAACTGTGCCAAAGGTGAAAAGTACACTGTGAGGAAGACTGCTTACTTCATCTTGAAGACCCCTACTCACAAGAGGAAGACTGCTTACTTCATCCTCGAGACCCCTGCCCACAATCACCTGAGAGCAGTGCGCAGACGCCAAGAGGAAGAGACTTAAAATATATAAACCTGTAACAAAGATTAATCATTTGCGCCTCTGGCTATGGTCATGCGCCCAGTGCTGTTGCTTTTGCTTTATTGACTTCATCCCTCAATAAAGCCTTGTTATCTCATTTAGAGGAGTGAGTTCGTATTTAACATATACCCATGCTAGAGCAGCAAAAGGTGTGGGGAGGCGCTGGTAGCAGCTACATCCATTTCTGTAAACTTGGTGCTGGAGTTTGATGATTATTTTTGATATGCTTATTTACCACTTTAATTTCTTCAAGGCTAGGATTTAGGAAGTATAATTTAATCTATATTTTTCAAAATGTGGAAAGTATCCAAAACCTTATGATACAAGCAGCTTAAAATGCTGCAATTTCGTGACAGTACAGTGATTTAGCTGCCTTTTTTTTTTTTTTTTTTTTTTTTTTTTTTTGTACGGAAGGGATAGGAATACCGTATCAGACAGCCAACTCATGTGCTACGTCACAACATAAAGAGGATTACACATACAGATTACAGCTCTTAGTGTGCCTCAAAAACCTCTAAGACAGGCAGTTTATATCAGAATTGGAACTGCTGTTGAATCATAGAATCACAAAATGAAGACCTGTTTGGATAATTGCATGACTATCCTATAGGTCATGTCTGCAGCAACTGCAATACGACATGGAAAGGAAGTCCACAAAGTGTTTGGCCGTATGCATATGTGTATTGCTGAGACAGCAGGAGCAGTAACAATAGCGCTTGATATAACTTATCTCTAAGGCTTTTGTAATAATCCACCACTGCAGTTCCTGTGGAAGCCGGACATATGTTTAAAGCCTGTAAGGGCAACAGTCCATAAAGTCAACAGGCTGACAGGCCAAAAAGCTAATATGCTGAGAAGACTATATACTTAGGAAGCTGGAAATAAGTGCTGTTTGCCAGAAGGGAGAAATGATCTTTTAGAAAGACTGGTGAGGAGTTTACTTAAAAAATATTTTTCTCTGTTTTTGTTTTTCTTTTCTTTTTTTTTTTTTTTTTTTTTTTTTTTTTACTGCAGAGCAGTTTGTGTGTAATACTTTAGGTAAAAAAATGTCATTAAAGCAGCACATGACTTCAATCTTCTGAAAAGTGAGAAACTTTAGAAATCATTTGTGTGTAAGTAGTAATTCAGCTTTTCCTTAGGCCAGTGAATTCTTGCAGTTACATGCCTTATTTGCAATTAACAGGTGATGTGGATAACTAGCAAAATCTATTTTGCTTTCACTGCTGGCCAGTAAGCTGGCTTCATTTGGAAAATAACATTAGAAAAAGATGTGTATTACAACATTAAGGAGGATTCTGAGAAGACTGCTGCCTTCTTACTTTTCTTTGACTTCTCTTAGAGCAGTGGAGTCTTGGATCCCAAACCATGCTGCTTTTTTCCCACTGTCAGCACATACTTCTGTTAGGGTGCACTGTTCAGCAGTGTTGAAATCTTCTTGATGGTTTCTTTTACATTCCCTTTAATTCCCTTTTGTTGTCCTTGTAACTTCTCTGTCATTTTCCTACCTGCAGAACTCTGAAACCAATCTTACCACTTGGGCTAAGAAAAGAAATGTTTCACCTTGAAATGACTCCTCAGCCTGTAAGGATCCAGTTCAAAACCACTTCTTTTTTTTAAATGCCTGTAAAGATTTTCCACAGTTTACCTCAGATACAGCCTCTAACTTGTCTCTCCACCCTTGCTTCTTTTTTTTTTTAATATTTTTCAACCTGCTTCCTTTTTTCCTTTGCAGACTGTACAAGCCATTAATGTCAATGTTTTCTTCTCTCATTTCCTGCCATCTGTGTCTTGCTAACTTCCCCCCTTCTTTCAAACTGCTGTATCTCCTCTTTCCATGACAGGGCCACTAATTGCTTTCTTCACTAAAGTATATTTTTATATATTTTTATATAATTTCTGCAAATATATACCTTATACTGACTTTCATTATATTCAGTGTGGATTGTTTTCTACTTACAGATGATAAACAGAGAAGCAAAACGTGTTAATCACGAACAGCCAGGGCGTTGTGGCTGAGGGATGGTTTGCCAAAGTAGCTGGCAGATGGCTCTGCACTGTACCTATTTATTTCATAGTTATCAAAGTTCTTCCATACTACCCTTATCTTCCAAAAGTTGACTGGTCTTGTTACTGGGAATAGGGGTTGGGTAACAGCTATGGTGCCCAGCGCTGACATATGTTCCAAAGGTCATGCTTCACAGTTTGTGAATTACTGCTATCGATAAGTTTCATAACAAATGAGTGTTATGAAGAGTCAAAAATGCTGCACAGTGCTGTCTTAAGAGCCTAACAATTTGTTCCTGATTTCACCACGAGTGTTTAGTCCCCAGCTGTTCTCTTGACCTAAGACTAGGACTGTCTCTGCTCATGATAACAGCAAGTTTTTCCACAGTGATCCTTCAAGAGTTAGTTATTTTCTGAGCATTTTAGTGAGGAACAAAATTAAACAGAATGGCTTTCCTGGAAAAGGGAAAAAGCACTTAACAAGAATACATTTAAGGAAAAAAATAGGACTGTAAGTTATGCTTTCACTGTATTTTGGTGAAATTTATTTTATTTTATGTGGTGTCCTAATCTTAGATGCAGTGCTGCCTCTGAAAGAAGTCACACCAGCAGCAGTTCTTGCACATGTTTTGCTACAGATTTGGTCTAACAAATTCACAGTTCCCAAAATGTTAAGAAGTCTTTTCTTATATCTGTACTTCTTTCATGATGCAAATACCCTCCTACTGGTATAGTTACATTTTATTATCTCTGAATTATATTGCTGTACTCAGGAATAGTGGCATGACACTCAAGCTAATAGGCTATCCATATTCTCAGCTTCCCAAAAATGTAAGGAATCATAGATTTTTACAGCTGCTGCTGTTGGCATAATTTCTGCAAAGCAAACATTATGTCTTTTAATATTGTGAAGGTTTTTAATACGACTTGTTCCAGGACTTCGTATTTGGTTTCTTAAACAAGTTGTGCTTGCATTACAGGTGGACACTAAGGAAAGAGAAGTGATGAAAAAAGCATTATCTACAATTTGCTGCTGGATAGGAGTGTCTTGATTTTGGTGTTTGTATACATGACGAGCAATGTCCTTGTGACTCAGCACTGTTTTCACTGATTTCACTGCAGGGAATTAGTATGAAATTTTAGGGAGCATGTGTGAAACAGATATGTTTACCAGAAGTAGCACAGTGATTTTTTTAAACCTACAACAAAAGCAAACTTCACCTTGTCACTAACCTACTGTAAATATTATGAAGATTCATAGGTCACATTTATAATAAAATAAAAAAGATTTGGGAAAGATTTTGTTTAATTGAGCAAAGGAGCTGTGTGATATCATGCTTTACATGGTTGTTAGCTTTCCAATAACTTTTTAGAGAAATTTTAAGTAATTCCAGACCTCTTGTGAGGATGGGCTTGCAACATAGTTTCAAAAGGATCATTTCATAGAATCATAAAATAGTTCGGGTTGGAAAGGACCTTAAGATCATCAAGTTCCAACCCTCCTGCCATGGGCAGGGACACCTCACACTAAACCATGTCACCCAAGGCCTCATCCAACCTGGCCTTGAACATTGCCAGGGATGGAGCATTTATCACTTCTTTGGGCAACCTGTTCCAGTGCCTCACCACCCCAACAGTAAAGAACTTCTTCCTTATGTCTGTCCTGAACTTCCCCTGTTTAAGTTTGAACCCGTTACCCCTTGTCCTGTCACTACAGTCCCTAATGAAGAGCCTCTCACCAGCATCTTTTTAGGCCCCCTTCAGATACTGGAAGGCTGCTGAGGTCTCCATGCAGCCTTCTCTTCTCCAGGCTGAACAGCCCCAACTTTCTCAGCCTGTCCTTATACGGGAGGTGCTCCAGCACCCTGATCATTTTCATGGCCCTCCTCTGGACTTGTTCCAACAGTTCCATGTCCTTTTTATGTTGAGGACGCCAGAACCACACGCAGTACTCCAAGTGTGGTCTCACGAGAGCAGAGTAGAGGGGCAGGATCACCTCGTTTGACCTGCTGGTCACGTTCCTTTTGATACAGCCCAGGATATGGTTGGCTTTCTGAGCTGCGAGCACACACTGAATCCAGCTCATGTTCAGTTTCTTATCAATCAACACCCCCACGTCCTTCTTCGCAGGGCTGCTCTTAATCTTTTCTCTGCCCAGCTTGTAGCTGTGCCTGGGATTGCTCCGACCCAGGTATAGGACCTTGCATTTGGCTTGGTTGAAATTTATGAGGTTGGCATTGGCCCACCTCTCAAGCCTATCAAGGTCTCTGTGGATGGCATCCCTTTCCTCCAGTGGATCAACCGAACCACGTAACTTAATGTCATTGGCAAACTTACTGAGGGTGCATCAATCCCACTGTCCATGTCGCTGGCAAAGATGTTGAACAAGATTGGTCCCAACACCGACCCGTGAGGGACACTCATTACTTGTCTCCAATTGGACATTGAGCCGTTGACTACAACACTCTGAGTGAGCCCATCCAGCCAATACTATATCCACTGTGTGGTCCATCCATCAAATTGATGTCTCTCCAGTTTAAGGACAAGGATGTGCGGGACAGTGTTAAACACCTTGCACAAGTCCAGGTAGATGATGCCAACTGCTTTGCCCCTATCCATCAGTGAAGGCCACCAAATTGGTTAGACAGGATTTCTCCTTAGTGAAGGCATGTTTACTGTCACCAGCCACCTCTGCTCCAAGATTTTGCCAGGCACAGAGGTGAGACTGACTCGTCTGTAGTTCCCTGGGTCTTCCATTTTCCCCTTCTTAAAAATGGGGGTTACATTTTCCTTTTTCCACTATAGCCCAGGTTATTCACGAGTGTGAACACTGCACACAGCCTCTCCTTCTCTGAAAGACTGTTACAAGAGATGGAGCTCGACATCATGGACTGGATGGACTCAGCAGCTTTATAGGGATTTTCTATGCACTAAAATAAGAATGCACTGAGATGAGAGTGATGGTATATTGAAAATGTGGGATCTGAGCATGACATGAATGGTATGGAATGAGGGGTGGATACTGTCCTGGGTTCAGCAGTAGCAGTCATTTTTTCTCCTTCTTAGTAGCTGGTGCAGTGCTGTGATTTTGACTTTTGGCCTGGGAACAGCACTGATAAAACTGATGTTTTCAGTTGCTGGTCAGAATGTTTACGCTGACCAAGGACTTTCTGAGCCTCATGCTCTGCCAGGGAGGAGAGGAAGCCGGGAGGAAGCAGGGACAGGACACCTGACCCAAACTAGCCAAAGAGGTATTCCATACCACAGCACATCATGCCCAGGATGTAGAACTGAGAGTTCCCGGAAGGGCTGGATGGCTGCGGGGTGGGGGCGAGGTATTGGTCGACGGGTCATGAGGTGTTGTATTCTCTTCCCTTGTTATTTCCCTTACCATTATGTTATTGGTGGTAGCAGTAGTGGTTTGTGTTATACTTTAGTTACTAAACTGTTCTTATCTCAACCTGTGGGAGTTACATTCTTTCGATTCTCCTTCCCATCCCTCCAGGAGCGGTGGGAAGAAGAGAGGGGGAGTGAGAGAGAGACTACATGACTAACTTGACGACAGGGTTTAAACCACGACAATACCTTTTTTTTTTTTTTTTTTTAAGTTTCATAAAAATATTTCACATCCGGTAGTGATTTAAGGAGCAACATCCTATTTGCTCATTAAACTATATCGTGTAATGCACAGTTAATAGACTGTACATATGTCTTTCAAAGAAAGATCAAAATGATAATTCTTTTCTCATTGGTACCAATTTTAAAGTCATCATGGGAGTATTATACCATGACATTTTACCGCTATTCTAGTTTGTTCTTCTCAGTGATGCATACCCCATATTTGGATTTAAACAGATCTCTAAAGTTAGAAACCCTCAGATCCAGTGTTTGTTATAAGGAAACACCCTTCAGATTAATTGTTTCAAGGTATTAATTTGTGTAAAAATAAAGCATCTCTATGGTAGGGAAAAAAGATGGGTGCAAAGAATAAAACTGTAATCCTCAAGCAGATGAGGAAAGTAAAAGATTTACCCGAAACAGAAAGTGTAATCTGTCTTCTATTGACTCACTTGAGCTATGCAAATTTGCAATGTGTTCAGCAACCAGTAAATGTGGTCACAGTAAAGATGGATGTTCCATATACAGAAAGGCAATGCTTATCCAGATGCTGCAATGCTATCTTAATTTGTGGCTCCTTTAGACCAAGAACAAAGCAGATTGCCTGCAACCATAGCTACTAGTTCAAATGTCAAATTTCTGTCTTCAATGTACCATGGAGGCGGCAGCAGCTGACAGACAATCCAAGTGTAGAGGAAAAGTGATTAATAGAAATTCCAGGAGAGATCCCTTGCAACAGCTGAGGAACGCCAAAGGTGTAAAGAAACGCTACTGTTACTTGGGTGTGAATGTTTATGAATATTGCTGTTACATTCTTCTGTGAGCAGTGTAAATTCAAGTATGGTTTCTGTAGTCTCCCTGTTCCCCTACCAAAATACACAATTATTTTCTTTTTTTTTTTTTTTTTTTTTTTTGTCTTTTACTACTGGAAATGCAGACTACAGCAACAAAAATAAAGTGAAAAGCTGACCCACTCAGCAAACTTTGGGAAATGTAGCTAGGTATTGTTACTCCCTCATGTCTAAATACACAGAAATTCTATCTACACAAAACAGAGCTGTAAGGCTCCTTCTTTTACAGTGATCCTGCATGAACACAGTCCTTCACAGGTCAGCACCAGTGTATAGTGGGCTTACTTGAGACAGGTGGCAAAACAGGTAATTCTGAGTAGATTTAACTTTTGCTCTGTTTTATACTGGGTTTGGATGGAATAAAATTAATGGAGAGATCTGACCTATTGCTTTGGAAAGTGATTACTATTTCTGCAACCCACCTTTGAGGGCGCAAGGAAAGACTGATTTTCTTTTTATACAAAGAGAAGCCAGACAAGAGAGCAGATGAAAATTCCAGATAGATGTCCTGCTGTGAAGCATAGGGGTAAGGCAAAACAGTTCAGCTAGGAAGCATCATATTTTTAATTGAAGCTTCTTGTTTAATGTGAATTTTAACCATTGTCACACTGGCAGCTGGGGTGCTGAATAAGCTTGTTTGGGATATAGGCTAGCATTTGCATTTGTATGTGCTTATGTGCAATTTACATAGGGTTTTTTTTATGAGATACATCATAATTTGCATCACTTTTTCAAAAGTACTTGCAATATACTAGATGTAATGATTGGGTTTCTTTTCTGAAAGACTATTTTAAAACAAGATCCAGACCAGTATTTTATTTATAATTACAGAGGAACTTAAGATGCAAGACATGAAGGAAATATGACAAAACATAACAGTATTTGCGCATGGCAGGGGGGTTGGAACTAGATGATCTTAAGGTCCTTTCCAACCCCAACTATTCTAT
Organism: Psittacula echo; assembly: GCF_963264785.1. Lineage (NCBI taxonomy): Eukaryota > Metazoa > Chordata > Aves > Psittaciformes > Psittacidae > Psittacula > Psittacula echo. Next base: position 70,239,281 of record NC_137742.1, on the reverse strand, counting down.
GATTCTATGATTCTATTTCATAGAGTTCTTAGATGACATTTGGCCTCTGGAGTAAAAAACTCTTTTTTTCATATACCAGGCTGCTTTATAACCAAGTCAACTGTCCTTTATATGCATTAAAATTTTAAATAGTCCATTTTCACATTGGAACTGCAATGCTCTGACAGTAGTGTCAATTGCTTTCAAAGAAAAAATGAGTACTCCTGCAGCAAATGGCTTAAGGAGAAAAAATATAGTTAAAAAAAAATCTCCTTTAACTAAAAGAACAGTTTGGTATACCACAGTACACTTTATACAGCCCTTTTGAAGGCAAGGTTAAACATATAAAACTTTGCTTTAGCTACCCTGTTTCAGATACCCAAACTGGCTTAAACAAAGCTTGTCGGGGTACCTCTGTAACACATTATAGCAAAAGTATATCTCAGCTTATCTTCAAAGTTAATATAACCTTTTGAATATATCAGGGTTATAAAGTCAGTTTGTTTACTGACTTGTTTTTTTTTCAACACATTCAATTTGGTTACATATCATAAACATTTGAAATGCAAAAATCACAAGCTATCTACAAGCTGATGGTCTGGCTTCATGGTGGAACAAAAGAAATACCATTTGAAAGACAAGCAATACACTCTCCAGCTTTCATTCCTACAGATTTTTGGAGTATGCTGATTAGATGAGGGACTTGTATGATAGACACACAGAAATAAAATTAACAAAGAAATTTCCCACCCTATGATATCATCTGATCTTCCTGCAACTCTGTGTGAAAGTAGTGTAAAAACATTGGTTTTATCAGGGCTGTTCCCAGGCCAAAAGTCAAAACCACAGCACTGCACCAGCTACTAAGAAGGAGAAAAAATGACTGCTGCTGCTGAACCCAGGACAGTATCCATCCCTTATTCCATACCATTCACGTCATGCTCAGATCACACATTTTCAATATACCATCACTCTCATCCCAGCGCGCTCTTATCTTAGTGCATGGACCAATCCCTATAAAGATGCTGAGTCCATTCTGTCCATGATGTTGGGCTTCATCTCTTGTAACAGTCTTTCAGAGAAGGAGAGGCTGTGTGTAGTGTTCACACTCGTGTATAATCTGCGCAATAGTGTCCATTGCTAAGTCCACCCCTCGATCATGAGTCCATCTCTGTGTTGCATCTCTGCCCTGATGGCCTAAAGTGTCATGGGCCCACTAGGCTCAAAATAATTCACCTCCCCTTCAGCAGTTTCTGCAGCTTGTCGCTGGGGACTCCACACAGCTGCCTTCCATCTCTGATGCTTCCAAAGCACTGGAGGGGCCCAGTGGACTAGATACTTGCCCATACTGTCCCACACACCATGACACTCATGACTGTCCAGCCTTGGGGAAAACCTCTTGGTCCTCCTATATTGTCATCTAACCCCAGACAAGACCCAAACCTGACTCTGCTTAACTTTTGAGATCAGACAACATGGTCGTGGATAGAACACACTCTGTGTGTGTGCCAACATGGTGATCCCCATCACAATCAGCAGGCAGGTCCCAAGGGTACCCAAAGGCCATTCAAAACCTTCAGAACTCTCAAGTGATGCTGCTGTACTTGTCACTGGGGCTGGTGTAGCTGCTGTGCTTGCAGACTCTCTCACCACCAGATCTTCCTGCTCTGCCTTGCTGGGAAATGCTGCGTAGCTCCTGCATCCTCCACTTGTCCTGGGTGCCCAAGGCTGGACCCAGCTGAGGCTCCCAAAGGTGCTATCTTGCTCTCTGCATCCTCCTGGGGCCCAGGCTCTTGGGGCTCAGCGGGCGGCTGCTGGGGGATGCTCTCAGCTGCAATGGGGCTGGGCTTGGCTGTGGGGCTGGGCTCGGCCATGGGGCTCAGCTCCTCCGCCGTCTCCTCCCACTGCTCGGCAGCCGCCTCCTTCCCTTCCTCAACCTTGTCGACCTCCTCCACAGGCAGCCACTCCCTTCCATCCTCCAGCCTCGCTCCCACTGCCTCTTGGTCTCCGGGGCCGCTCTCCCGGACCGCTTCGGCCGCCACTGGCTCCCGGGGCCGCTCCCCCTTGGCTCCCCGCAGCCTCGCGAAGACGGAGGAGAGGACGAGGGCCAGGACGGTGAAGAGCAGTGGGACGGCCAGGTACAAGTCCACGGCCACATCCATTCCACCCTGCTGCCGGAGCCCGCCTGTATTACAAGCCATTACCATAAAGTACAGTGAAACAAGAACCTTAACCCAAGGCCCACACTTGATAAATACTAACAGTGAATACCGGTTCTAAGTGACGACATACTGAAACTTGTGAGATCAAGAGAAACAACTTTGAAAGCCAATAAATCAGCATTGTGCCTTGGTCAGATCTGTTGTTATCTCAACCCTTCGTGCCTCACATTGGGCGCCAAAAAGAACTGTCATGGTTTAAACCCAGCCAGGCTGCTCGTTCACTCACTCCCCCCTCTTTACTTCCCCTGCTCCCGGAGTGATGGGGAAGAGAATCGAAAGAATGCAACTCCCACAGGTTGAGATAAGAACAGTTTAGTAACTAAAGTATAACACAAACCACTACTGCTACCACTAATAACATAATGGTAAGGGAAATAACAAGGGAAGAGAATACAACACCTCACGACCCATCGACCGATATCTCGCCCCCACCCCGCAGCCATCCAGCCCTTCCGGGAACTCTCAGTTCTGCATCCCAGGCATGACGTGCTGTGGTATGGAATACCTCTTTGGCTAGTTTGGGTCAGGTGTCCTGTCCCTGCTTCCTCCCGGCTTCCTCTCCTCCCTGGCAGAGCATGAGACTCAGAAAGTCCTTGGTCAGGGTAAACATTCTGACCAGCAACTAAAAACATCGGTTTTATCAGTGCTGTTCCCAGGCCAAAAGTCAAAACCACAGCACTGCACCAGCTACTAAGAAGGAGAAAAATGACTGCTACTGCTGAACCCAGGACAGGTATGTGCAGTCCTTCTTTATATTGCAGCAGTACTCTAAAGAGAATAAAGCATTAGTTCAAGTGGCAAGGAACAGAAAATGGGAAGCAAACATCTTCTATGCATGCTTTAGTATCAGGGTGTTGTGAACCATAAATTTCGGTAAGTGCTTCTTCTCTCCTGAAACTGACCCTTGAATATGGAGCCCCCATGCCTGTTGCTAGGAGGAAATGGCTAGAAGATGGATACTTTAAAAATTTTCTTGTTCCTCCTCTCCAGTACTTGCTGTTATACTTCCATTGTTAATTTCTGAAAATGTCCTGTCCTTATCCTTATATTAATTATACCCACTACATGAACAAGAATTATAGCCTGTTCACACCTCAGAAATGATGCTGTTACGGGAGACAGGAAACTTAATATTTTCGTGGATTCAGCCTGTGCTACACATATAGGAGAATTTGAATGCACCTCCCAACAGAGGTACATTAATAAATTAAACTGTAGCCATTGAACTCTCTGACTTAACAAACCTGATTCTATATTTAGTCTTTTGTCTTGGTCTGTGATGGTTTGGTCATTCCTGTTTGGATTTCTGTAACCTGTTTTTTTGAAGGTCCTCTTCCTGTGAGCAATGCATACGATTCCCTTCAGAGCATTTTGACAAGAATGTAAGGTACATCAAGCGATTTTGGATAAAATAGCATACTGTTTATTATTAATGTGTTTACTCTGTAGCAGATTTACAGACCTCCTAAGTCTACTCTGAACTTACTTGAATGAATAGTTAATAAAAGAAGTAATATCCTATGTAAACAAACTCCAGAATACCAAGTGGGAAAACGGAAGCTTTATTTCACTAGTGTTTATCCAGATTGGTCTACATTTTACACTCAAGACTATTAAGAATTATTCATAGAATCATCATTGTATGTCATGCTGGTAATGAGCTTAATCTGGAAAGACTTGTGAAAATGCACTCATTCCCATACCCACCTTGTTATCCTTAATTTGAATTGCAGCCATTAGTTAAGTCTTAGACAATATAAAACCTGAAATGACATCAACTGATCATGTGGAACAGTATGCTTCAAATTGTGCCAAGAAGGTAATTCATTAGATTTTACAGGGTAGCAAAACTCACCAAGGGGTGGGTTTGTATGTTTCTGTGTGCAGTCTGATGAAGATGAAAAAACAACTGCTTGATGGGTGTTTATTCCTTTGTCCAGCCTACCCACTGAGCTGCTAATTGTTCTTGCTTTTTATCTAATCATTATAAGACAAAAACCAATCCTTTTTCTGCTTTCCTCCTTCACACATCACACGTAAGAAAATTTCTGTATTCTGAATACAGTTTTAATTTCCCCTTGTCCTTCACAATTAATTGTAAATGTTTTATATATACAGTAATTAATACTCCTCAAAAAATAATAGTGTTTTTATGAGGCAGTTGTACTGATCTCATATCCCATCCTCACAGGCACAGGCTGAGCAAAATTCCTGGAAAGCGAAGAAAAATCATGTGTGTTCAAAGTGTGTCAGATATTCAGGAAGGTATTAAAGAATAAATAGCTAATTCTTGACTTCCTTCAAATAAAGCAAGTTGATTATAGAAATAACACTGAAAAGCAATAATAACAGCTCATTTTAGATTCATAACTCTGAGATATTTAATAAATCATAATTTTATAATCACAAGGCTTTAATTTCAAGAAAGCATAAATCCTATTGAGAGACTGAAATCCTGTTTAGGGAGACTAAATCTCATTGAATTTCCCTTTTAAAATTTTATTTCTAGAGTCATTCAGTGTGGACATTATTTATAAACAATTTTGCGTATATAAACTTCATGTAACTTTCTAGTGGAATATGTATACCTGAGTGAAATGAATATATTGCAAATTTTTCAAAACAAAGGAAGTTCCTTTGTAGCTCAGTAGTACGAGAACCCCCAAGTTCATTACACAAACATAGTAACAGCAATAGCAGCACCATTAATATTGTAGTCTATGAGGTAAATCGTATTTATTTATATTTTTATAACTTACATTTTATAAAATATCAGATACTGCATTTTTCAAATATATTAGGCAAAGGCTTTAATAGTAGTAGTTGCAGTATATAGGATATAGTAGTATGTATTCCTATATATGGAATTAGAATACAACAGATTACTTCTCCATTTAAAGAGAAGAATGCATATATACCAGAAAACAACACAAGTATACTCTGGCAATTGAGAAAAAAAACCAGCTCAGGAGAAAAATTATCCAGAACAGAGTTCTGAATATTATGAATTTGAATGATCCTTTTCTGAAAACATTGATTCAAAATGTTGTCTTAGATGTCCATGCTTGAAGAATGTATTCATTTTTGGTTTCTCCTTGTAAAACCAGAAATGGTTAAAAGACATGTGGAGTATTAGGAGTATGGTAGCTATCAATACAGAGATGTGAAATGAGAGAAAGAGAAAAGTTCAGGAGAAAAGGGAGGAGAGGAGAAGAAAGGGAGGAGTGAGAAAAGCAAGTAGGAAAGAAATTCAATATGATGGATGTTCAGTAAAGAAGGAAAGCAAAGGCAACCCACCAGTATTTACGGTAAAGATTTCTGTCTGAAGTTACTTTTGGACTGTTTCTGTCAGCAGTGTCTTGTCCTTCTTAATTGACCCATTTCTTAGGCAGCCATAGAAATCTTGCAGATTTTTACTGCCAGAATTTCAAAACATCTCTCAGGTTTGTCCCAAGGTTTGTGTCTTACTAGTAATGATTACTCCTTTTACAGAAGATGAGTATTTTCTTTAGCTTACATGTGGTGAAAAGGAAGGAGACCAAGAAAGCCAAAGATCGGTGTGAGAAAGCCCCTTTGAAGCTTCACATATTGCATAATCAGTATGTGTTGGCTCTGAAAGGAGCACAATTACATCAGCACTGGTATTATGACACTACACTTTCTCTGTTACTTGATTTACTACAGAAGATGCAAGAAGAAATGATTAAAGCCCTGTAAGATGTATTCATATATATTTACACTTGTGAAATTTTTTATATGTAGTATCCTAATTAATTTTTATTATTATTTGAAAATAATAATCTGTGATTAATTGTATAGCAAGGGATAATGAAAAAAAACATGTTTTTATCTTTCAGTTGACAAATGCACACTGTATTTTTGGATGGTCACTTGAACATTGTCGCAAGGCACTGTCATGTCATTAAAGTTTAAAATATTACAGATTAAGTGCAGTGTTTATATCTGAGCTCATGCTTTGTCCTTCAGCTGGTATATTATATATATACTGTATATTATATATATGTATATTATATTATATATATTATGTATATAATAGGTATATTATGGCAAGTTTGTTGCATGTTCTGTAGTCTTATTTTTATGAAGTTCTCCTAAGCAACAATTTAGATTTAAACTGGCCAGCTGTCTTGCAAGTCATTGTGGAGGAGGACCAGGCAGATGCATGGTTTGTCATATGTGTTGGAGAAGTAACAGGATCATATAATCCTGATCTCAGTGTAAGGAGTTCAACCTTAAAAATACAGTTACCTTTTTTCCTGAAAGATCATAGATAGTTTTTAACATCATTACAGCAGATGTGCAAACTGATGATCTCAGAGCACTTTAAGCTCTCTTTTCTGGTTTTGAACCACCATGCTGTCTCTTTGTCTTTCGTGAACAATGTGAGTTGGTATGGGAGTCTGCACTGTAGCTCTTTTTCTGGGGTGTTATTTAAATCACTTAGCCTAAAAGAAAGGGCACTTACTTTTTTTGTCATTTAGACGAGGTACTCTAACTCATTTTCTTACATTCTCTGAAGTCTGTGTTCCTCATGACTTCAGCACGCAGGAAGTGAGGGAGGCTTTACATGCTTACCTGATGCAGATGCCATTAATAGCCCTATGCAGTATCATACTAATTCCTTTGATTCTGGTGCAAATATCAAAATGAAATACACCTTTGTAGTAGTCTCTATAAAGTCCTTTTCATCTTATTTTTGTATGTAAAATCACAGCAAAAGGCTACAGTTGAATTTCCGTGCTGTAATTAAAGTGATTTTTCAGAGTTACAAGATAATTCAATGAAGAATTTCATGATGGAACAAGAACCTATTTCACCCACTCACCTCTGTGATGTCTGGAATGAAATTTGATTAATCCTATTTGCCAGCACCTATAATAAATGCTTGGAGCAGAGATATTCCAGCCACTCCAGCCAATGAGCCGGCTTCATTTGGAGCTCGGCTCAGATGCTTCTATACAAACACCCGTAGCATGGGAAACAAACAAGAGGAATTAGAGATGTGTGCACGACTACGGGAGTATGATATAGTAGGCATCACAGAAACATGGTGGGATGGCTCCTACGACTGGAGTGTTGGAATGGAAGGTTACAGGCTCTGTAGAAAAGACAGGCCTGGCAGGGGGGGAGGGGGAGTTGCTAATTATGTTAGGGATAGGCTACAGAGTATGGAACTGTCTGGGGATGGGTGAGCAGTCGACAGAGAGTTTGTGGGTCAGGGTTAAAGGGAGAGCAGCGATGGGAGACATCACTGTGGGGATCTGTTACAGACCGCCTGATCGAGAGGAATCTGTGGATGAAGCACTCTACAGGCAGATAGGAAAATCCTCATGCTCACAGGCCCTTGTTCTCGGGGGGACTTCAACCACCCTGACATCTGTTGGAGGGACAGTGCGGCCTGGCACAAGCAATCCAGGAGGTTCCTCGATTGTGTGGAGGACAACTTCCTTCTGCAAGTAATAGAGGAGCCGACAAGGAGAGGTGCCATGCTTGACCTCGTGCTCACCAACAGGGAAGGGCTTGTTGGAAATGTGACACTCCAGGGCAGCCTTGGATGCAGCAAGCACAAGATGATTGAATTTGAGATCCTCAGGACAGTGAGAAGAGCGTGCAGCAAGCTCACTGACCTGGACTTCAAGAGAGCAGACTTTGGCCTCTTCAGGAACCTGCTTAGTAAGGTTCCATGGGATACAGCCCTAGAGGGCAGGGGGGCCCAAGACTCTTGGTTGTTATTCGAGGATCACCTGCTCCAAGCTCAGGAGTGTTGCATCCCAACTAGAAGGAAGTGCAGCAGGAGGGCCAGGAGACTTCCTTGGATGGATAAGGAGCTGCTGAGGAAAATTCAAAGGAAAATAGAGGCTTACAGAAGGTGGAAGCAGGGATAGGTGGCCTGGGAAGAATACAAGGATGTTGTCTGGGAAGCTAGGGACCAGGTCAGGAAAGCTAAGGCCCAGTTGGAATTGAACTTGGCTAGGGATGTTAAGGATAATAGGAAGGGATTCTATAGGTATGCAGTGAATAAAAGACAGACTAGGAACAATGTACGCCCCCTTCGGAAGCTATCAGAAGAACTGGCTACCCGGGATTTGGAGAAGGCTGAGGTTCTTAATGACTTCTTTGTCTCGGTCTTCACTGGCAAAGGCTCTGACTGCAACACCCAAGTCTTGGAAGGCAGATGCAAGGACTGTGAGAATGAAGACCCTAGGCCCACTGTAGGAGAGGATCTGGTTCGAGCCCATCTTAAAAACCTAAATGTACACAAGTCCATGGGACCTGACGAAATCCATCCGCGGGTCCTGAAGGAGCTGGCGAATGAAGTTGCTGAGCCACTGGCCATCATATTTGAAAAATCATGGCAGTCAGGTGAAGTTCCCAACGACTGGAGAAAGGGAAATATAACCCCCATTTTCAAGAAGGGGAAAATGGATGACTCTGGGAATTACAGACCAGTCAGTCTCACCTCCGTGCCTGGCAAAATCTTGGAGCAGATTCTCCTGGAAGACATGCTAAGGCACATGAAAAGCAAGGAGGTGGTTGGTGACAGCCAGCATGGCTTCACTAAGGGGGAATCCTGCCTGACCAATTTGGTGGCCTTCTATGATGGGGCTACGAAACTGATGGACAGGGGCAGAGCAGTTGACCTCATCTACCTGGACTTGTGCAAAGAGTTTGACACTGTCCCACATGACATCCTTGTCTCTAAATTGGAGAGACATCAATTTGATGGGTGGACCGCTCGGTGGATAAAGAACTGGCTGGATGGCCGCATGCAAACAGTTGTGGTCAATGGCTCAATGTCCAGCTGGAGACCGGTAACGAGTGGTGTCCCTCAGGGATCGGTGTTGGGACCGGTCTTGTTCAACATCTTTGTCAGTGACATGGACAGTGGGATTGATGCGCCCTCAGCAAGTTTGCCGATGACACCAAGCTGTGTGGTTCGCTTGATACGCCAGAGGGAAGGGATGCCATCCAGAGGGACTTCGACACGCTTGTGAGGTGGGCTGATGCCAACCTCATGGAGTTTAACCATGCCAAGTGCAAGGTCCCACACCTGGGTCGGAGCAATCCCAGGCACAGCTACAGGTTGGGCAGAGAAGAGATTCAGAGCAGCCCTGCAGAGAAGGACGTGGATCGATGAGAAAATGAACATGAGCCGGCTTCAGTGTGCGCTCGCAGCCCAGAAAGCCAACCGTATCCTGGGCTGCATCAAAAGAAGCGTGACCAGCAGGTCGAAGGAGGTGATCTTGCCCCTCTACTCTACTCTCGTGAGACCACACTTGGAGTGTTGTGTACAGTTCTGATGTCCTCAACATAAAAAGGACATGGAACTGTTGGAACAAGTCCAGAAGAGGGCCATGAGGATGATCATGGGACTGGAGCACCTCCCGTATGAAGACAGGCTGAGAAAGTTGGGGCTGTTCAGCCTGGAGAAGAGAAGGCTGTGTGGAGACCTCAGAGCAGCCTTCCAGTATCTGAAGGGGAACTACAAGGATGCGGGGGATGGACTATTCATCAGGGACTGTTGTGACAACACAACGAGTAACGGGTTAAAACTTAAACAGGGGAAGTTTAGATTGGATCTAAGGAAGAAATTCTTTACTGTTAGGGTGGTGAGGCGCTGGAATGGATTGCCCAGGGAGGTTGTGAATGCTCCATCCGTGGTGGTGTTCAAGGCCAGGTTGGACAATGCCTTGGGTGGCATGGTTTAGTGTGAGGTGTCCCTGCCCATGGCAGGGGGATTGGAACTAGATGATCTTAAGGTCCTTTCCAACCCTAATTATTCTATGATTCTATGATTCTATGGATTCTTGTATTTCTTACACTTGTCATTGTGGAAATTTCTCCTGTACTTCCTTTCTAAATTACAGTACTTTTAAAAGGAAGCAGTCAACTTTTTGTGTCCTGGGGAAAAGAAAAAAAAAGAAAAGAAAGAAAGAAAAGAACAAAATGTTAAAAGATAACTAAGTCCTTTTACACTTAATCTTTATTTACCGTGGCAGTTACAGTGTTGCTTTGAACTTGCTACATCATGGAACACACTTCAAAGCTAGGCATGGAAGGTCCAACAAAAGGGTGAAATAAAAGCTCATAACTGGGCAAGGCTGATCCCCACAACCAAATTTCTCAGGTGTGTCAGTTTGATATAGTAACACAGTAAAATGGTGACACTGCATCCTGTAAGCACTCCAGGAGAAATGATTACTATCACAACTATTCTATTTTATGGTTCTATGATTCTATTTAATTGTTTGTGTATGAAAGATACTGAAAAGGCATTTCCAAATTCTGTTAATAAACCATCACAATAATACCCTCTCCCCATGAAATCATGCTTGAATTCATATTATTAATATTCAAAATTTCCTTGGTACATCTACATTAAAAGTAAATAATATGTTAATGGAAGTCATCAGTTTTAAAGTAGAATGATAAACAATTTTTGATACAATGTATCTACAATGTGTACCAAACCTGAACAACAGAATCAAAAGCCAAAATGAAATGACTCATGCAGAAATGCTGAGAAACAGCAAAGCAACAAACACCCAGAAGAGAATACAGGGAAACCACATGGCTTGAAAGAAAAGGAAAACAAACCGGGTAATGGAAGGCATGCTGTGCAGAACAAGCGGATGGAAATATCATACAGTAATGTACAGAAATTACTGAAATAGGATATTAAATACAAGAAAAGGATTAATGAAGCAGGCAGAAAAATGGGTTCAATTGAGTGCATAGTAATAATAATGAAATGGAATAAGGAAATGAAAGAACAGTATGGCTGAAGCAAATGTGTTTCACAGAATCCCACTGTTTCACTGTTTTTGCTTTGACACTTCTTTAACAGATTTTTGTCTAGGGGTCTGATCTTAGGTATAAGGATAAGAAAGCAAAATCTTTGCACCTGATACCCTTCTGTGAAAAGACAATATAGAAGACTCATTCTGAGAGCACCCACTTTGTGTGAAGTGCAGTATTTTTACATAGGCATCTTTCAAATTGCTTCCTATTGAAAATACACTGTCAAAGCATCTGTTTGACAAGACAGAAGGGTAGGAAGGAACCTGTAGAATAGTAGAAGGAGGTCACTACAGAGCTGTTGAAAGAAGCAGTACCAGTAGTCTGTTTTCAACAGCAGTTTCATTTCCAAACAGACTCCTAGTGAAACGGTGTCAAGCATATTTCTCACCGTCCCGGACTGTAGAGAAATTTACAGACTCCAGCAAAATCATCAGACTACAGCTGAATGACGGCTGTACAAGGAGTATGGAAGTAACTGAATAGACCCTGAAAGTTTCCAAGTATTGGTATGAAAATGATGAACTGATTAATTACAGCAACTTCAATGGCTTTAAGAGATCAAGAAGATGCAGGGCAAGAAATGGGTGAAAAAAATAAAAATTTCAATCAATCATAAAAAAGCTACTTAATCTAGTGGAAGTTTTACACATAAGTCCCCATTTCTACAGCTGAAGTAGAAGATTGTCCAGAATTTTTAGAATCAAATTCTAACTTTTGTAGCTATTTCATGAATAATGGAATATTGAATAAATAATGAATAAAAATAATGATGTTAGAACCAGTGGCAGTATAGATCTGCTAAGTCTGTGTTTATTAGCATACTGGCGTAGAATGATGAAAATGCCAGCACCCTGTGATTTATCTCTTCTTAAAAATGTACCTCACATGAATCAGAATGATTCTCATGAGTCAGAAAATGAAGACATGAGTACTGGTAAAACAGATGTTAAAATCCTGAAGACAACAAGGAAGGAAAGAGGAAGCTTTTGTCTTATTGCAGTTTTGCTTCTCTGAAGGTTACTTTGAAGGAAAAGCAAACCAGATGTTTCAGATCACATGGGCATTTCTGACGGATGAAATTACGGAAAATATGGAAATTCTGATGGCTACTGAAAACAACAACAACAACAAAAAAAAAAGGGGTCAAGGTGTTTGCACCTGCTGTGAAGATAAAAGTAGCTGTTCAGGCATGGTCTGAGGACAAAAGCCTGTGTCTAAGGAAGGGGGAACAGCATTTTGACACCTCGAGAGTATAGAGTTCCCATTAGAGACCAACTGTTAACAGGAGAAGTGGTGCCACCTTCACAAATCACCAGATTTCAGGCAGAACCACAGTACCTTGCTTTTCTTACTCCATAACTGCATCTTAGCATCACCTTTTGCCCAGCCACCTCCTAAGTACTTGAGAAGTGATCTATGATCCACTTTGGTCTCTGTCAATAATGGAGAATTTAATTCAGCCTTGTTTTCTTTTAAAAGGCGTAACCATACAGAGGACACAGTAAGCATAGTTTGTTTCAACTATAGGACTAATCTGCAGATATCATCTTGTAACTGCACATGCAAATAGAGCATTACATCAATCCATTATCACAAAGTGCTAGGTATGCTGCTATTGTGGTTATACCAAACCTAGCTTTAATAAGAATCAAGCCCACATAAGCCGTACAAGTCTGTGTTGACACTAGCAAAGCCAATGAAAACAGAAAATGCTGGAATGGAAAAGCTGTTCATTATTGGACACAGTGGAACTAATTTAATGTTGAAATTTCTGTCGTTTCCTTTTAATTCTAGTTGCTTGCTATTAATGGAGATTTAATTCATTTATAATACTTGTGACAAACCCCGAGGACCTTTTCATTCAACTTAACCAAATCTATCACTTACAATCCCTGTGTTTTTTTGTGAAAATGCAATATTTTTCACTAATATCAAACAATCCAAATGCTTTGTTTCTTCAAGTAGGTACTATGTATCACTCGGCTGTTCAGTTTATAATGCAGGCTCATTACCATAGTCATTATTGTGAATTATGGAAGTTGCCTGGCTGGCCTTCATTAACTATCTGGCACTTAAACACTGACTTGTGTTTATATATAATGTTAATTTTACAAAGGCACCTGAACATCCACTGGAAACATGGATTTAATCTGTTTCTCAGTAATTTTGCAAGGTCTCAATGTTTATTCCAAAACCATACTTTGCTTTACCTTTATTATTTATTTTTTTTTTGGTACATGGATATCACACAATTGCATGCATACAGTAACACTTCCACTGCCTGTTCAATAATGTGGTTTTGATCTGTTTAGCCAGTGGCTGTTTTAATGAAGCCTTGACCAGGATCATCTTTTCAGACCATGCTTTTCACAAAGTACTAGTTTTTGGTGCAAGCCTTTACAGCTTGGCTTTACTGCTTTAGATAAGTTTCCAAATTTCTTTTATAAGTTGCTTCTGAAACAGTCAGGAAAATATATTTTGAAAATAAAAATATTTCAGTAACTCCATTGTAGTGCCCACAATACACTAGAGTCTAGTGTTAAAGGATCTGAAGGAGAAGTAATGCAGGTTGAATATAGCTCCTTTTTCCTTTTGAGTTCTGTAAAATTGTTTTTCATTCTAGGTCTTGATCATTCATAATTTCTAGTGGAAACAAAATAATTTGTAATTACTGGACTATCATTATCAAATATATTAAATCATCAAGGTTTCCAAACACCCATTTGAAACATTTCAAAGATAACTTATAAATATTGCAGTATGTTAATAGCTTGAAAACTGTAATGTCAGAATCACTCTCTAAAAGTCTTGGGAAATGTATTAACCTCAAATTATAATGTCTGCATCTGCATCTTCCTCAAAGTCTCCATTTTTCTCAATTGTGCATTTCTTCAAATTATTTGTCTGAGCCTTATTTTTTCACAACCTTTTCCAGCTGAACAGTTGCTGTACCTAACTCACAGTTTTTGCAGTGCTCCTGTGCCACTGAGAAAATTCACCCTATCATTGATAATGTATATAATTCCCCAAGACCATCAAAGCCCCATACGATGACACTCAGAGATGAATCACTTGTTCCCTAAGTTTTCCACAAAAAAAGCACTGTGAATAGGTTCTGTGTGTCCAAGAAAAGTCACTGATCCATTTAACCCCTTTGCAGCACTGGCCGGTGAGCTGAGATACCAGAGTCCTGTGGTAGAAGATTTCTGCACCTAAACTGGGACTTAGTGTGTGTGGAGCTAGGATTTTGAAAGGTGATCTTAACTTGCTACCTGATCCTGGATGAACCTGGTACTGCCTTTGCAAACACATGCAGGACAAATCTTTAGACCACGTTTCAGAGCACTCATGTTGTTCTGAAATGAGCTATAGCATTTCCTTCTGTTTTCATATTTGGTTCTGTTCTCCCATCGAGAAAATTTAAACACACATTTTATGCCTTTCTCAAGAGTTTTCTGTGTATAAGCAAACTTATGTTTAGAAGAGTAAGCAGGTGGGAAAGCTGCTGAAGCAGTGCCACTGTGCAGGAGAAAACAAAAGAAGGTATGTGCCATCTTGTGAAATAGATAGTTGGAGGCCTTAGATTCACCATGGCTCCAGGTGTTCTCATCCAACATAGTTTTCATCATGCTCCACATATTGTCATGGGTGAAGCCATAGGGTAAGCTCTCAACGGCACATACTACTCTGTTCCTGAGGCCGCACTTGAAAAAAGCCCTATTAAGAGCTTTTGAAGAACAGCTTTTGGCCTGCTTGGGAACTGATAGTAGCAGAAGGTGATGCCTCCAAAGGACAGGATCACATTTGCTTAGGTGACTTCAGCAAAGCTTGTAGACCAGCTCTGGACGGTACCATGAGCAATTTGTTGCCTGTTTGCCCTCTGCTGTCCTACGTGCCATTCAAGACATTCATGATTAATGTTAGCTGGGTTCTGTCCTCCATTCCTGGGCTAAGCAGCTAATCCAGCTTTTACTTGGCTGCATTACTAGCAGTAAGGGGGTTTCTTCTTTCTGTCTGCAAACTTCCCTCCTTCACACCTGTGGGAGGCATGTGATTTTCGAGCAGATTGCTATCCAACAGGAATGAAGCTACCAGTGTAATAGCCTAGTTACAATGCTGTCTCAAAGAGCAGTAATACAATAGTAAAACATACACTTAGTATAGAGGGATATTAGATAAAAATTAATTATTGTCCAGGTTTAAAGGAGGTAAACTCTACTCTTCTGCATTTCCCCTGAACCATGCTATCAGGTAGATATATTGACCATTCTTCTGCTGGGAACATGCAATTTATTTAGGAAGTTCCTGATGATTTTGGCCTGGGCTCGTAAGTTGAACAACAGCTATTCAAATATAAGCCTGACATATTCATACTATTAGTATTATCAGTAAGGCTGACAATAAACTAATCTTAATATAATTTAATTGTATACTGCAGACACACTACAAAAGCTTCCTTTTAAATTGAATTACTATCGAGATGCTGCATTAATAATCTCAGCAGGTATGCCCTATTAACCATAATTGGCACCATTATGCAAGTATCATTATGTAAGGGTAAGTGGTAAGACCTGTGAGAATTTGTGAGCAAACCCTTGGTTGTCTGACACCTGGTAAACTTGTCTAGGATTCTGAGTACCTCATCAAGGCATAATATTAACCATCCTCACCAAAACTGACCAGGAGTTTGTTCCTAATATGTATGAAAGGGAGAAAGCACTCTACAAAACATATGTGAGTTGTTAACAGTTTGGGAATAAAGCTCTATGTGTTTTTCGGTTATCAGATTGACAAAATACAAGACCTAGTATTTAATCTCCTTCAAAAAAAATGTAAAAGAAAGCAAATACACTAGAAGCAATTTCTTTGTGCTGGCACCTGCTGCCTCTGAGGGATTTTCCACTGTCTTTTGTACAAACAGTGCTTTCTGTACCCCAGAGGCTGTTGAACAGTAGGGTGCTGCTGCTGACCCTGGACTGTGGAGGTGCTGGTAATATTTCCCTCCCTGGCTCTGCTCTCAGGCCCTGCTCCAGCTGCCCGCCTCTGACCTCCATGAGGAGGTCCAAGCAGGTGGGTGGATTGAGCCTTTGAGGCTTGTATTTCATGTCCTCCTGAGCTTTCCCTGTAGAAAACTAGCCTCATTCCTTATTTAAATAACTTAATTTTAACTAATGCTTTCATTACCTCCTTTCTCATTTTAAGTTCCCACTTGTTAAATTCTACTGACAGTAGGAATAGCACAAAGAGTGTACTTTCTGCTTTCTCTGTTTGTATGACAATTATCTTATTTAAATTAAGGCTGTATATGACCACTTCATTGCAAAAGACAGAATAGATTTCCATTCATTATAACACCTAATGATTTTTGAGCAATTTTCATTACTTGTCAATCCTTCTTCTGCCTTCAGAATCTCAGAAGTCAACACTTCAAAAAAAGGATTTCTGCTCTTTGCTGTACTAATGCATACAATTAAGCTTAGAGGCTAATAGGTCTTCAGATGGTGGTGGCATTCAATTAGCTGTGCTATTCTGTTGGGTAAGCTGACAGACTGATAGAAGCATGATGATAGAAATCGGAAAATTGTTTGCTTAAATGAAACTGCTTCTCCATCTTGTATTATCATCATCAGTGGTAGTAATAGTTGTGGAATAGAAGGAGTAAACATTGTAGGAGTAGCTGTATTTGATAATAATAGAAAAATCAGTTTTTATGTAATCAATGTGTACTGAGATGTGCTTTCAAAACAGCACATAAGCTGGTTTGAAATGAGGATTTCCACAATGCTGTTACTTTTTGTTTCTCTTAAATCAGGACCTTTTACTTCTTAAGTCTTCTGAAATATAGTATGAGCTTTTATATAATCAGAACTGAACAGCGATTAATTTAAGCACCTTTGAAACATGAATTACCAATTAGAGTAACTATACTGTTTGCCAAAGAATTAAGCCCCTCATGTAGGCATATACAGAACTTTTCAATTACATTTTATAGCATGTACTGCAAACCATTTTGTTCTACCAGAAAATTACATTCATTTCTGAATTGTACTGTCACTTTTATTGATCTTTATTGCTTTAGTCACTGCTGCCATAGACTCTCTACCTTGTTCAATAAAATATATCAGTGTAGTCTTCCCTTTGAAAGAAGATGTTTTATTTTATCAGAGGTTAAGGCTGTCTTTGTTTAAACAGTTGTTACTGCTTCTGTAAAACTTGCCTATTTGAAGACTGACCAGTTGTTCACATATTTGATCTGAAGCAATATGCATACATTTTCCAGGAATTGTTGTTATTGCATGGATAAACTTCAAATTAATTTCACTATTATTCTGTGCAGCTGCACATTGTGATTAGGTGGCAGAAGCCAGTAATCACTGGCTCAACACTGACATGTTTTGGAATATCTTTTTTTGGAAGTATTTGTAAGAGCCATTACAGTAGACATCTTTGGGGAGATAGCTTTCAATAGGTGCCTTAGTCGTTGCCTTGATTGTGGTTTTGTACAATGTGTTGTGTGCTGTCTTCAGCCTGCAAGATCCTGGACAATGGCTGTTTATTTTAAATCCTTTATGTATACCATGGCGAAGCAGCGGTCTCTGGAGGACAGCAGTATTGCCAGTGCTGAGTGAAATTTGCCTTTGCATAATTACGTGTGTGTTTTTTTTAGATACCACTTGTTCTGCTTAATCTTGCATTGCTTGCCAACTTGAGCTGAAAGCATAGTTAAGGCAGAGTGTTGTGGTGCACAGTCTCTGTGCTGGCTCTGCAGACTTCCCAGTGAGTCAGAAAAGCTGTCAGTGTTTTAAAATCTAGTCTTGGCATTATCATGGCATCACTAGCTTTTTCTCATGTTCCAAATGAACATCGAACTGTTAAAGTCAGGAGATCAGCTTCTGCCTCCATCTGTGAACATAACTGATCAACTAAGAATTGCATTGTATTGCAGAATGCGGACTCTACCGGGTCTGGCCAGGTTGACAGTAGGAAAGAGCTACATATTCATTTGAATTATAGGTAAGTAGTCATCACAGCAAGAATATATATCAAAACTTGCACTGCTTTTCTTTTCTTTTATTGGTTGAATGGAATATATATATATATATGTATGTAGTAATCAATTTTTAATCTAGTATTCCTTTCATGTTCTGGAATGCACTATGATTGTAGCAGGAATTATGATCTTCCCTCTTTTTTATTCCTTCTTTTTTCAACATTTTGCAAATTGCGTACATATATATCATGTACTTCATCCTTATATAAGTTTTTAATGAAATACAGAGCCAGCTCAAACTAAGTTGCATCAGAAAACTTTCTGTAATTACATAGCATATTTAAATATGACATACATTATAAAATAAATGACTCCCCTTGCAGTTCAGTAGATTGTACTATCCTTTAGGTTTCATTTACAATGGTCCAGAACCCTGGTAATTAACTTGTGAAACCAGTCCATGAATATATACAGTTGGAAGTATCTGCTGTCTTGAGAAGGCAGATTTAAAGGCAAGAGAGCACAGAAAAGGGCACATTCGTTTTTCTCTCATTTTGATAGCCAGAATATCTAAGGAGATTGCTTTTGTATATGGACAAACACCCTTAAGAAAGGCTGCCATATGAATACTGAATAGTTGAGAAAGGACATCCAGTGATACTTCATTTTAAAATATTAATAATTTTTTTCCTGCCACTGCTAGTTCATAGTGGTAATATGAGAAACCAGTTTTCAAAGCTTCATATAAACTTTTGAAGTTTAGCATACATTTCTTGATTTTTTCTTCTTTGTATCTGGAAAAAAGTATGTTATGAGTGCCAACATCCTATCGCTTCCCTGTCTCCCATCACCTCTCTTGCACAATAGATTTATCTAAAAGCCAGATTCTGCAAGGTACAGAATATGATGGACAGCCACCAACAAAATAGTTAAACATCTACTCGGCTGTCAATGAAGCCAGTAGGATTTAAATGTATTTAAGCCCTTTGCCAAGAAGGGAAATTTGCAGAAATAGGACTCACATGCAGCATTGTTAAGGAGTTCATTCCAACTCATTTATTCAAGAAGTTTTATTTATTCACTCCATTGTCTACCCTTCTGCAAAAAAAAATTCATTAAAACTTGCTTTAAGTGCTTGTTCAAGTAATGATATGAGCTCTGGGGACAATAAAAGCAGGAGCTACACATATTAGCCACTCTAGAAAGCATAAGTGCTGATTAGAAAACTTTGCAACTTTGAGTGAAAATTGTGTAAACCAAATTAAAAAAAGAGAAATTGCTACTGAATGGGAGCATTTTTTGTGTGGACAGCTGTCAGTGACTCTAAAATAGATGAACAAATGGTGATGATCATGATGTTAACATACATGACAGAGGAGGGTACAGATACGCAAGCTGATCTGTTTGCTCTGAGACACTTAATGAACTAAAGTCCTAATTCCTCTTGCTCGCTTCTTCACTGAACATGGAGTAGATTGGATTCCAGTGATGGTCCTAGGAGGAAAACAGTAGGATTATTTGCTGAAAAATTTCCATCTGGACTGAAACCATAGATTTAGAGAAAAGAAAGATGTAGGCGTGGGAGAAGCTCTGGTTACCAATGACCCAAGGAAAACAGCTCACTGGATATGAGTGTGGAAGATAATCTTCTTCGCAAGCGAAAGTTAAACGGTAATTTATTCCCCACAGGTTGGAAAGAAAATACTACTGGAATACACAATTTTCCTAGGCCAGTGAACTACAACAGTGAACCCAGTGAATCAATATAGTCTAGAAAATAAAGTATTCTAATTTTATGGGACTGAAAATTTACGAAGTTGGTAGAACCCCTGGTTTTATGATGCATTAAAGTTTTTCCCCAAAGCCCTCACCAGCTAATTACTCACCCTTATCAAAGCCGTGCTACCAAAGACCTCTCTTGTCCCTTGTCTTCAAGAACTAATGGCAATCACGCTTTTCCCCCATTAATAGTGCACTTCTTTGCTCTTTTATGTAAGCAAGGGTTTTTTTCTCTCTTTTTTTTTTGTCTTCTGATTTTATAACTGGTTGAAAGATTTCTTTTTCTTAAGTCCTAGCAGTTGTTCCCAGCCTGAAAAGAAACCTATTGTTTCTTTTTTAGATTTGAATAATGGATTGTATGTCTGATAGTCTCCTTTATCCCAACTGTATCCGTTAGTATCATATGTGATGTAACCTCTCCTAGCAATCCTTTTCTCATTCTGGTCTACAAAAACTTCAAAATTCATTCAAGTACACTTGCTGAATTATGGGTGCTGTGCCTGTAAGACACAGATGGACCCCTGCACTGTTTGTTTGTAAAATTATTGCTCTATCTAACAGCAGTCAATCACTGGGCAGACATTATCTAAGCTGACAGATGAAAAAGCTTAAAAAAATTATGGGGACATTAATACCGTCATGGGCAGCAACAGCCTGTCAGCTTACTGTGTTTGGAGAACACGTTCCTTAAAATTGGCCAACATGAGAATCATAAAGCCATTTGACCATGTAAACCATAGATAAACCGCTGCAAACAGACTTTTATGTTTATCGGTCACACATTTGTTATAAAACACACAGGTCTTATGTGTGATTGGTCAATACAGTATTATTTGTAGGTAATTTACGTTTTTAAGCATCCTATGTAATGCAAAAGCTAGTAACTTAATTATTTTTAAAAATATAATATTACAAAGCTTGTACTTCATGTATTTTAAAACAAAACCTGAAACCAGCCATAGTAATAATATATAAATATAAAAATATTTTTTTTCTGTAAAACAAGAAGTAAAGGTTAAAAAAATATAGATTTAAATATGGCCTCCCTGTTGTACCTAGATACATTTTATAACTCTTCAGGGCTCTTCCATTTAATAGCCAACGGGCTAGATATGTACAGTTTTCTGTAGGAGTAGCTTATTACAGGAGTGATTTCTCCAGTTATAAAGTACGTAAAGTCATGACCACAGGTGTTTTTTTCTGCTCCTATTCTATTGGTCTATTCCTGGAAGCACTAATTCCACAATGTTTTAATTCTGTAGTAATTAAAAAGAAAGCAGAGATTCTGCTAAAAGCTAAGTTTCTTTTTATTTTCTTCTGTTAATCATAAGGAACAGCAGTACACTTAATGGCACACTGAAAGCCTGTTGGCTAAGAGTTCCTGTTCGGCACTGTATTTTAATGTTAGCCTGTATGTACTTTTCCATGAATCTGCGCAGAACTCAAATATTTGCACATGCAAATCTAGTAAATTTAGTAGCTGTCTGAGCAAACATGAGCACACTATTGAAACTTCCCATGAACTCTTTTAGAAAATCTGCCATATGAATCTGATTCAAGGTCTAATTTTATCTGACAAAATACTCCAAGTCCATTAAAACCAAAAAACAACACTGTTTTTATGCTTATTCAAAGGCTGTGTTGGTAGGCCTTAGTAAGTATTTTCCATTCTACTATTTATTATGCATTTATAATTCCATGTTTATTTATTTATTACATATATGTATTATTTTGAGTGAATGATACATTACTGTCTCACTGATATCTGGCCCTACTCCAGTAGTCCTGCATGTAATGTTGCCCTTTTCCCACCCCCACCTCTGATCTCTGTATCCTTGTTCTCCAGCTGCCCTGAACCTTCCTGTCCTACACTTTCATTCTCTTTCCCCAGGATACACATCATTTGCAGAAAGCTTTTGATTCTCCTTCCATCTACAGAAGGGAAGAGAGGAAATAGTGTAGTAGTTCAGGACTGCACCTGTCTTTTTGTGAAAATATTTACTTATTTTGCTTCCACTTCTCCCCTCTTCTCTCCTCTCTTTATTCCTGCCAACCCCTCCCTTCTGCCATAGGGAGGAAACTACACTAACCAGGTTTTTTGTTGGGGTTTTTTTTTTGTTTGTTTGTTTGTGGGAACATGTGATCTCGGTCAGTGAAGAAGCTGGATACTTTTAAAAGCTTTGGGCACAAGGAAGAAGAGAAGAAAATAACATCAGGAGACTGATTGACCAATATGCATCATTGTTTAGGCTCATAGCCAAAGCCACTTGATCCTATTACTCAAATACTGGAGCTTCAGAAGCACTCTGTGGAAAACTGCTGTATTCAAAACTGGTGAGACCTGCAAGACTTGTGAGCCAGTGTGTAGTCTGAATGAATGAACAGCACAGATTCTGCAGGTTGAAGGTGACATGATGTACTGCAAACTGACAACATCACTGTAACAAGGAACAACACATTTTTAATATCCTACAATTCTTCAAGGCTGATATCCCTGACTATCCCATCCAGTGACTGTCTCTGTGTGTCACATAACCAGTTTTCTTTCCAGTAGATAGAAAACCTTGCCATTATGAGAAATTAATTCTTGGCAATTGAGTAATAACTACTCCTTACACTAATCTGCTAGCATCAATGTCCATGGAACAAGCTTCTTGCTAGTGCAGGCACATCATGGGAACACAGAGGGCAAGAGGGGAAGAGGAAGGTGATGCTTTACATGTACATCTGCGTGTGTGTGCAGGCATACCTGACTGTGTTTGGATCACTAGAAAATCCTCTCATGCTCAAACTCTATAAAACACAGCTTTTTTTTAGTCTATGAAACGTGCAGTAGCCAACAAGGCATGAATACTAGATACAATCATCAGCCATAGAATTGTCTGATTTTTGTATTTTCTGAAGAGGTTATGTAATCATTCAGGTGTTTCCTGTTTGTATAAAAGTACTTTCTCAAGTGTAATAAAAAAATGCTACAATGTGCTTTTTATTCTTTTCTGCAGTTATATTTGTAGACAATAATACTAGAAATACATTCAAGTAAGGATAAAGACTGCTTTGTGTTAGACAGTTCCCCACTAGTCATCAAGTCATTTATTTATGTCATGAATAGCCCTACTAGGGCTTTGAATAACTCTACTAACATTTGAAGCATAAGTCTCAGTGAATGTGGCATGTTACAGATTCACAATGGTATTTTGAATCGCTACGCTTCAGTCTCTGATGAAAATTAATCGCTTTTACTGAAAAGGTAATTAAGCTTTCTTGTAATGATTTTCAAATGTGATTGGAAAGAAGACAAGACTAACAAGTGTATCTGAAGTTAAAAAAATTGTTACAATATGGCTGAATTTTTCCTCCTTAGCTTCTGATTTGCTGATAGAAAAGTAACTTGCTTTCAGGAAACATATCAGGCACTATTTTAATAAAAATATGAAACATCTAGCTATGCATGTATATTCATACTTATGTATTCTATAAAACATATTTCTTGACTGCTCATAAAAACTGAGGGAAATATGACTTCAGGAATCTTAGATGATAATCAGCCAGGGTTTTTGTGATTTCTTATTCTTTTAATAGGTTTGAAATATTGAAATACTGAATATTGAAAGAAATATTTTAGACAAAAGCTTTTTACAAATATTATGATATATATTTCCAATAGTAATATATGAAAGCATATAGATGCATAGCTATGCATGTTTGCATATGAATGTGTATACATGTGTGAAGACAGAGTAATATCGATGTAAACAGGTATAAATGGGTCTGTAGTGCCTATTCACACTCAAGTGTTTTGGCTGCTCTGTCAACAGTAATATGGTCTGACTTCTAATTCTTGATTCAGATACTTGCTTAATCAAATAATTTGCTTATAATTTGCAGCAAATACATTAAAAATAACTTCAGAAATAATCTTAGAAGCTTCTTAGGGCCTGAATCATTTTATAATCATATTTTAGAACGTGACCCTGAAAAACTTTTATATCTTGAAGTCCATTGAAGGCTTGAATGATAAATATACTGCACCTTGGAGACAGAAAAGCTGCGAATTTTTCAAATGCTTTGGCACAAAGTGATTTGTCAGAAACAATAAAGGACTTAAATAAGTCATCCAACATGAAGTAATTGCTCTCTAGGTGAACTTCTCTAAAAATCACACTAAGTCTGTGCTAAATTAATCCATGGGATTTCAAGAACATAATGTTAGAGGTGAATATGACCTTGTGAATGTAAAGCTATGATTTCCCCCAAACTTACAATCTAGAGACTCTTAGCGGCAGTTTTAAGGCTCAGGCTCTTTCAGCACTGTTTCTGGTGGTTAGCTGTGTACATATGTAGGAAAAAAGCTTCAGGACACAAAAACTTTTCTTGATAGGTGGTAAAATGTCATGCATTATTTTTTATGTTATTTTATAACAGTTATTAAAAAGTCAATTCAAGAGTGCTGTTTAATTATGTTGAATTTGAACAAATTTGCTTTTATTTCCTACACGTCAAGTGCTTGATTCTGCATGAGAAAAGCACCTCATGCCCTGAAAGATCCTGCCTCCCCAACCTGCAAAGAACTGGATGTAAGGACCTCTTTTTGAGAGTTATCACTGCACAGTTGCCCTGCTCCTGTTTTGTCCCTAGACATCTGAGTCTAGGATGTAGGACAGGAGACAGGGTTAAATGGACAGGATATTTTGTCTGATTTGTTATGTCTGCTCTCATTTTATGTTCACGTAGTCCTTTGAACTCACCTCAGCCCAGATAGCACGTAGCTTTTCAGAAAGACAGCTGCATTTACTCCATCTGGGGACTTGCTGAAGACAGCCTTAACTGAAATCACGGCAAGAAAAAGCAGTAATAGACCGACTGATCTCCTTACCCTGTCACACTTCCATAGGCTTCCTCAAAATTGCATATATAATGTCTTATAGAGGCCGTATCCTTTTGAGAAGCTTAGTGGGAGCTATACTAGAGAAAGTTTTCTACTCATGATTTCATTCAGAAGACTATATCTAAATCACAATGGTCCAGTTGGATATATGCCATTAACTGCTGAAACTCTTCCAAAATGTACCCCTATTTCTTTACTCCATATTCATAGATACATAATTATACTTTTGAAAACATTTGCCTGATGTTAGCTACTATAAGTGATTACCTTTATTTGCTTGCAATTACTTTCAGAAGCCCCCCCGTCCTGAGTTCGTGACTGTAGGCATAATACAAGCTTCTGATATTTTTGCTTTGCTGCACAGAACTATATTGGCCAGGAAACATCAAGTCATCATAGCTGCTTGTGCAGTAAGGTACTGTGTCATTGTGAAGAGAACCACTGATCTGAGCATATTATGAATAAAAATAGAACTGTAAATGTTACTTTAAAGATTATTAAAAAATGTATATATGTGAAGATTTTACTGTCTGATCTGCTTTCATAAATTAGCTGAAATGATACTACTGTTGCAGAAATTGTAAAAACAAATTAAAAGCATGCTTTTGGCTTTGATAAGATGCTAGAGGGAGGAGGGTAATTGTTTGTATTCTTGTCCAGGTAACAGAAGTAAACCATTTTTAACTGTCAGGTAGAGCTATGATTAAAAGTGTTGGTCAATCTTGAAGTCTGTCAACAAAAGATGTATGTACAAAAGCATACAAAATGTAGTTTTGCAAAATAAGTAACAGATGTCACATGCTAAGTAGGCATTTGATCACAACTGCATACTAGGTAGGTATTAATTTGTGTGTTCAGGGCTATAATTCATGTCCAATTTTGCCACAAGTATCTAGATGTCTACGTGCTGAAAACTGATTGTTTAGGATTATTTCAGAAACAAAAATCTTTTCCCATGAAAACATACATTTAAAGGTTTCTCAACTTTCCACTATCTACTTACCATTTCCGTGGAAATTTCTCATGATTACAGGATATAGTGCAGTGGATCTTTAAAATTAACCTTGTAGTTTTGCCAAAAAGGGAAAAAAGAACAGGTGATGCTGGAAACAAAGGGACTGGCTCTAGGATTAAGGTTATGTCTGCCCAGTATGTTCCTACTGATATGCCTAAAGACCCTTCAGTCCTGTGGAGATGGCATGAGGGCTGTTATCTCCACATGATGGACATAACGGATGACAGTACTTTCAAGAACACAGTTGAATCCTTTTTCTTTTTATATATCTTTCATGTGTCTCACTGTAACTCAAATAATGACAGCTGAGAGACAGGCTTTATGAAAAAGATTTTTACAAAAAGCAGGAAAAATTATTCTGTGGGGGTTTTTTGGTTTATGTCTTAATCAGGCCAGGACTGATTCTTACAAGCATGTCACCTTGCAGATTTCAGATCCAGGCTACTCCAACATCAGATGTACATCTGATGAAAATATCTGTTAGAAAATAACTATCAGCTCAGTGGCTGTAACTACTTTCGTTGCTCAGGTCAAGAAATGTACTGAATATATTTGGGAAATATATAAATAACATGCACTACTTGAAACACTTCCATTAACACAAGCTCCACCAGGCACAAAAGGAACAAGAAATACTTGACAGTCAATTCCATAGCAGAGAGCAGGACTGAAAAAGCTAGTGAAACCTTTCCTATGCAAGTCTGAGGACTTTCCATCTCAAAAGTTATGCATTCTTATACTTAAATAGTAGCTACTATCCCAACTTAGTCTTTTATTAACTAGTGAAGAGAAACTAGGCATGCATAAAATACTTAATGTTTGGACCCTGCAACTTGAAGGGCTTATTGTGTCTTACCAGGTATCTCTGTCTTGCACTCACTGTATTGGAAAGTCCAAGTGTCTCCCAAAAAGTCTAAAATCTGTTTGTGAAGGACAGAATTTCTACACACAGTGCAACATTTCGATTACTTTTCTACATGGAATTCGTTGCCAAGCAGTATACCATCTTCTAGTGTACTTTTCTAGTGGACTTTTACAAGAAAAATGGTAAGAATAAGCTCAAGCATTATCATTATTCATCTTTAAAACACCTGGAGTGTGCAAAAGCTGTAACCCCCGTGTCTGAGATATTTGTGATCCTAAAAGAAAACATTTCTTTCAATGTGTTTACTTAGAAGAAATAACTGTGAACTCAAATTGCCGAGAACAAAAACCCTCCTGAAATTAGAATGAAAGCACAGCAGTTAGATCATATTTGCATTTCAAACTGAAAAGGAGTCCGCTAAGGACTATCAAAGCCCTATGCCATGTAGGTGGAAATATTTTATGCATGCAGATGGTCTATGGTATTTGGCTTGCTATTACAGAGAAAACAGGTAGTTACATAATGATATCTTACATAAACATGGGTTTTTTTGATCATTTACAGTTGTTTTCCTTGTTTTCTTTCACTGTTATACATCAGTTGAAAAGTACATTTGAGCAACTGGTCATTTCAGTCAAAGAGTAAATTCTGCCCTACTAAATGAAGCATTTAGTACTCAGAAAATCTTTTCCGAATCTGTTTAAAAATGAAAAAGCTGTTATATTGTGTCTCAAAAGCAGCTTATTACAGTTTCTTGCCAGGTATATTGTATAAAACCTGGACTCCAAAAGCACAGTATGACTCAATCTAAAAGCTAGTTAACTGTAAACTCTAATTAGGCATACAGACAAACCCCTTCCTGTAGCAGCTACCTGTAATCCACTGCTTGACATGGAATATACAACGCAGATATCTCCATAATACACTAACTGATGATGATAAATATCTTATGATGAAATGCTAGCCATTAACAGGTTGGCATAATAAAAATTTGGGGATAATGAAGGTGTCTGCTTCTCTGTAATTCTAAGCAGTCTTGGGAATATGTTTTAGTTTGAATCTATATTTCCTCTATATCAAATAATGATAGGTTCCATGCTGAAAGAATATTACATGCATTGTTGTCATTCTTCGATGCAAAGGGCAAAGTTCTGTTAAAAAAAAAAAAAAAAGGAAAAAGAAAAAGCATATGTTTTAATTTTGCAAATGACAAAATACAAACTCTGCTTGTAACACAATTCTGTGACTTTTGTGGTTCTAGTTCTGGCAGGGAAGAAGTCTTTGTACATCAGAAGTTCTTGCTCTTTGCTACAGTACTTAGCTAATAACTCTTACAAAGCTAGGGTTTCTGTCGGTGGTGGTAAGGAGCAGAAAGAAAGAAATAGAATAATACGTTTTAGCCATCAATGAGAAATGTTCTGAAAACAATGCAACACAATCAAATTCTGGTTCTTACTGAAAACATTGAACCAGACTTTTTGAGCCACTTGGCTCTAGTTTGGAAGAAGAACCACATCTCTCTGGTGAGAGAAGCAGGGTGCTGAGGGGGTAGGCTAAGGAAGTATTAATTTAGACAGTTTTTTTCCAAAGAAAGAGGCAAGAACAAAAGAAAAAGTGAGTAATTAATTCCACCATCACCAAACCTACAGCTATGATACTTCCTTTGTACAGATTGTTTCAGATTAACACACATGTTCCTTTTCCTTCCACCTCCATAGATAGTTTATGGAGCTGCAACATAGGATACAGAGAGACACTTAGAGTATTCACGAGAAGAATCTCCCACATGTGAAGAAAATCTTCATGTAATATTTGCTGTAGAAGGCAGGGTGATTTTATTGAGGAGACCTGAAGCTTTTCAGATGACATATTTTATGAAGCACATGCTGTGCAGCACCTGATGTGAGAGAGCAGAGGTGAGAGAGCACAAGATTTCAGCCTGCCATCATTCTGCCTCTGGAGAGGTGTGTTGCCATTTCATTTACTCTCCCACCTCCAGAGACAAGGGTGTGAAATGCAGTATTTTCCTGATATTCACCACATTACGGTATTTTGAAAATCAAACATAGCAGATTTTCCCATTTTGAATCAGATCACAAGAATAATAATAATTTTTGAGGGTCATTACTATTATTTGTAAGTATGCATTTCTGCTTCCTCATCTGACTTCCTGTTTGTGGCAGTCGTGATCTCTTTACACTACCTGTCTGAAGTAATATCTTTCCTGTTATCTACCGAACATCTGTTTTCCTTTAGACATTCAAATTTGCCTGTGATTGTCCTTTGGTTTACTGTGCATGCAGTGTTATGCAGTATGTAACTTTCCATTCTTTTAGCATACGAAAGAGAGCCATGAGCACACTTATTGGTTTAGTGCTGTTGTGTAATGTTTTATAATACTATGGAGCTAACTGTTTACTGCAGCATTTGATAGAAAATCAGGTTTTTATGATTCACTATCATAGTTCCCCCACCCCCTTTATTCACTACAATAATAACTCACTAATTTGGATTATCTGTAATTTATTTTCTGTTATTTCAGTGTACTGGGTTACTTTGTACATATATATAATTCCTTTAACAACATTTTTTAGTTTCTCCACTGCAGGCAGCGCTTAAAAGATGCCATTAAAAATCTTTATCCTGTAAAGGCTTTGAAATTCAGATATGGATTTTTCCATAAGACACGTTCACTGAGGCATGATTGACAAAATGTAACAATTCAGTTTATTTTTGTATAATGACATTCGTACAAGATTTTGTGAAATGCTTCTGAAAGACAAGTAATAACAAGATAAAACCTTGCAGAACTGACAACAGTGTCTTTGGTGCATATAGAAAGTGACAACAAAGTGGTGATTAGAAAAGATCAGAAAGAAATAAAATATAAAATTATATAAACATATCAAATTATAAATTAAAATATAAAAGAGAGAGGTATTTTGTAAGTGAGTCAAAAGACTAATACTCATATCAGAGGAAGTAACAAAACTGGAGAAGGTGAGTCTGGTCTGTATTTCCTGAATATGAACAGACAGGTAAGGAAGAGATTAAATAAGGAAAAGTGACAAAGGGCAAAACTGTGAGAAAGCATAAAGGCAAGAGTAGTTCTGCATAGTCATGGGAGAATCAAAAGGAGACCAGGATGAGGGAAATAGAAGTAGTTGACTCTCAATTGGTAGGGCCAGGATGGAGGAAATCTAAGGGGAAATTTCATACATGGAAAGGGGGAACTTGCCTTTCTTGTAGTAAAGGCTGGAAGTTCCCAGTGGTGCACCACTGTTGCCTGAAGAAGAAGGATCTGGCTTCAGTATTATGAACTCATTAAATGTAGGGATTAATATCTTGGCTGGATAAGACAGAAACTATTGAAATATCAACATAATCCTGTAATAAGAAAGGATAGTGGCTCTCAAAGCAACTGTGTTCAAGCATTCAGGACAGGAAGAAGAAAGCGGGAGCCAGAGAGAGACACATTCACAGCCATAATCTGCATCAGGAAGTCTGAGAAATTCTTGTAGATTAGCAAAACAGAGATAGCTTTGCTATTTTTCATCTGGATTCTCAATATATCTAATTTCCCTATAGACTGCTGCGGTCTGTGCTGTGTTGACTGAAAATACTAGAGGAGTTCTGGCTGACAGCTGTCAGGTAGCAAATGCTGAAATTCCTCTTATTCCTTCTCCTTAACTTCACAGAGGCACCAGGTCAACTTGCTTGTCCTTCCAGTAACATCTATGGCCATCTTCTCTAAGAAAAGACAGTAAGAGGTGAACATCAAGCTCTGTCTCCAGATGCATGAGCAGTTTCTAGTCACCCACCCAGTGACTCTGCTGACCAAAGGGTCAGAGTTTGCTGGGGCTGAGCTGGTTGTTGTTATGCATCATACTTAACACGCAGAACAACTCTTGCCTGTGCTGTCCAGGTGTTCCAGGGCCTGGGCAGTGATGAAACAGAACACATTGCACTGCACCACTACTGTAATACCAGAGGGGCAAAAAGAAACCAAACAACAAAAGCAGAAACAGGCAGCAGCATACCAAGAACAGATTTTAAGGCTTGTGAGAGCAAGTAACGAAAAAGGAATCCTTAGAACTCAGGAGAAATGAGTGTTAGAAGAGGAGGAGAAACATCATCAGTGGTCAAGGTGGAAGGTACAGATGTTAAAGAGCAGGACTTTCAGATCTGCGGTAGCTGACCTGGCCTCTGCTCTGGAGACAGAGTGATGAAGGAGCTGGTCGATGGACGTTCAGGAGGAACAGGAGGAAGAAGTGAGGGTGAAAGATTTGTACGCTGATTTGTGTAGAACCCATTTTGAAGAAAGAGGATTGCCATTTCTTCGTTCTATTCAGTTTTTGCATCTAGAATATTGGTACTGGTGCTCCACAGATCTTGTATGTCTTCTTCTTGGTATGTGGATTTTCTTTTCAAAACAGCGTGTTTGTATTTTCTGAGCTGTTCTGCAGTAGGGTTTTTGAATATATATGCATATTTATGTCTTCACTTTCCTGAAACTATTGTGGCTTGCTATGCAAGATACTTGGAATCCATACTGAAATCCAGCCTATCCATTTCAGAAGACTGAATTTGTCAAATTAGAATTACATGAATTCACAAAATAGACAAAACCAAGCATTCTTTGTAAAAATAACCCTAAAGTATAATGGAATTGATGATTACAGTTTAGACCTCATGTAACATACCCTTAAAATTTGTGTGCAATATTTTGCACATATAACAGCCTTGCAGAACAAGATTGTAATCTCTTTAATTACATGAATACTTCCATTGATTTATATGAGATACTTCATATAAATAACCATTAAAAAAATGTATGTCTATTCTCCATGCTCACATTCTAGCTTGTAATTTTATAAGGTTATTGTAGTGCAAAATGCTTGCTATTAAATCCTTACTGTCAAATGAGGAGAAGGTTTATTTTATTGAGCAAATTGCAGTGCATGCAGACTAATAAAAATATGACTTACTGGGTTCCATGTCATGTGTGTAGAAGAGCAGGGAGAATTTATGCAGTTCTGGGGGGTGGGGGAGTGTCTGTGTTAGGAACAAGTTTATGAGTCCTTATCAGATGGAAAAGTACACGAGTTATGGGCTTCTCTTCCAAGCACTATTATTTGCAGCGTTAAAAATGGCCAGCTTCCTCAACTGCATGAGTTTCATACCTTACAATCTGCAGAGTTGAGGAGAAAGAAAGGACTGCAAAGATGCTATTGAACGGAGACCTGTACGGACTGGAAGAAATGGCCAACAGGAACCTCATGAAATGAAATAATTCAATGCAAAGTCTTGCACCTGGGAAGGAATAATCTCATGCAGCATACAGGTTGTCAGCATATTGGGCTGTATTGATAGAAGCATGGACAGTAGATAGAGGGAAATCAATATCCCTCCTACTCAGCACTCTTAAGATCAGTAGGTACTGCATTCAGATATGGGGCACCAAATGCATAAAGACATTGATCAACTGCAGTGAAACTGGACTTGTTCAGCCTCAGGAAGAGAAAGTTTTTGGGGAGACCAAATAAAAATCAGTTCTTGAAGAGATTACTGAGAAAATGGAGCCAGAATCTTCACAAAAACATGACAGGAGGATGAGAGTCCATGGACACAAATAGCAACAACATAGGTTCAGACTTCATACAAGGAAAATACACGCTTTCCTCATGAGGACAGTCAAGCAGTGGCACAGGTTGTCCAGAGAGGTTGTGCAGAATTTATGCTCTTTTTCAAGACCCAACTGGATGAAGCCCTGAGGAACCTGGTCTGACCTCAAAGCACACCCTGCTGTGAGCAGGGAGTTGGACTGGGGGTCTCCTGAATTCTCTTCCAGCCCAGTTTTTTTTGTTATTTTGTGATTCTTCATGGTTCCCAAGTGGTCATTGCACCACTAAATGGTGGTAGTTGGACAGGATATGTACCTGCATCCTGGGGAATACCTCTGAGAGACATCAGCAGTTCTTCCTTGCTCACTTTATGCTACAAAAAAGGATGTGGAATACCCAGCAGCCTCACTGCACTGTATGTCATGTATGTTAGCCCTGGTATGAGAGACATCAATGCATTAATAGCCACAGTCTTGCTATGCTTGTGCTATGGTTTATAACACAAAATGAGAAAAAACTGTAGCAGTCAAGGTGGAAAGCGTTACGTATGTCCTGTCCTTACAATGTGATGTTAGAGGGAAGAATACTGTTTTTCACAAAATGCTTACATTTTTTAATTAAGGAGAATTAAGGAGAATTAAGAATTAAGGATTTTAATTACAAGAATTAAGGAGATTGAACTTTGTTCCTCAGCCTAAGAAATGTATAAAAAAGGAGTACATGGCTGGGGAAAAGATCATAAGCCTGCGACCTATGTGCATTCAGGACCCAAGCCTGTGAAACTTTGAACAGCAATACAAAAGGGCTTTGTATCTTCTCTTCATTTTACCCTGATTATACTCTACAGTTAAGATGTTTGATTTTTTCATGGCTCCTTTTTATCGTGGTCTTGTCTACCTCGTGTAGGTCCGCTCAGTGTTTCAAAGTGTGTTACTCGACCTACCAAATATTTCTTAGCTCTAGGAGTCAAATGTTACATGAACTTTTTTAGGTAGATACGTGTCTTTGGGTCCATAAATGCTATATGTAAGCTTTCTATCCTGAAGTGAAGGCATCCATTACCACAGTGTAGAAATGTTACAGAGGCACGTACTCCTCTGTAGAGCTCTACAACACCCTTCTATCATTCGAGCGTTGGTAGTTCCGGAGAGTTTGAAATATTCACTGAGCAGGTACATACCTCTCAAAACTGTTGCATACTGTATTTTCAGGCATAGGTAACCTTCTCTTCTTATGCTGTGTGAAGGGAGGCCCAAGGACACCTAGAGCTCAGCATGTCCTTCAGTGAACACAGCTGGCAGAGCAGTACAGACATGAGTGGCCTGGACCACCTGGGCACCAGAGCTATAGAATATACACAGACAGGCTATCCACAGCCACCAGAGTTTTGTCTTGCGAGCAAGAGTCATGATAAAACATCTAAAAAGAGTTGCAGTATTTATGCAGCCAGGAGCTAACAAAGTCAAAGAGGTGACTGTGATAAGCCTATGGTAAGCCTCAGCTGTACAGTTAAGGAGCTCTTAATCAATTCAGTGCCAGCAGCTATTGTGGTGGGGCTGCTTGGAAGAACACATACTCTCTGCTTGCTATCTGCTGTGCTAGCCAAATTCCCATTCTGACTAATAGATTACATTGAATATAGCATTGTTATTAACAAAAGGTCTTGCTCTATGCAGTCTTCAAAACTGGATAGAACATAAGTAGGTATAAATAAAAATATGCTCTCTAGCATATTTAGGATACTGGAGAACAGTCTGGCAGTGTAATAGCAGGCACAGTGAGAAATCTGTTAACAAATTCTGATCAATTTTGTCCTTTTGATGTAAATGTGGCTCTTGCTCCAGTGGAGCCTTTCCTAGAAAGAAGGAAGTTAATAAAACACACTATGCCAGAAAAGTTATATTGAAGTGAACAGAAAATTATTTAGCAGTAATATAGTTCCTTAATGATTTTTATTTAAAAATTGAAATAATCCATTTAAGGAAAATCTCTTCCCATTTTCTTCAATTATAGTTAATGTCTAAGTTAGATCTCCTATTCAGTCATTTTAAATAATATGTCTAAAGATCACTACATGAATACAATTATATAAAAAAGACTGATTAATTTTGCACCTCTTCCTACTTTCATAATCTTTGTCAAATGAACGGAATAATTTGTGCCATTTATGTTTCTTATTACAGTATTTGTCATCAGAATGAGGTGTCAGAAAACATTTAGACTGTCTCACGTTTTATGAATTAAAATAGTGTGCCATACTGTTGTGACCTTTTTAATATTCTACATTTTCCTCTTTTCCTTGGTGTTGCTCTCTTTGTCTGCATATCTTCTTTATACTATGACGGGAAGTATAAACTTATAGACAAAGTATGAAGAAGCAAAAGGAACAAACCAGTATGTCACATGAAAATAATTCAAAGGTGAGTATTTGATGCTCTGTGGCCTTGCAAGCTGTAGACCTTGCATCAAAATAAGGTTGCAGATATTTCAACAGCACTGATACAACAATACTGTGCTGCACAGTGCTGAGACAACATGCTGTAATTACTGGGCAGGACTTACTGCCAAAAGACATAGAAGATACACAGAAGTTTTAGACTTCTCTACAAGTATCAAGTCTACATCACAGTTATAAAACTGTTACAAATAAACATAATTGGAAAAGTTAAAAAAAATCTCTTTATTTGAGGTTTAAACTAGTAGATGGCTGTGAAACATCAGGAGGTAATTTATCTCACATGGGCTTAGTAGGAATCTCTTTTGAGTTGCAATACCTAGTGCTTGCCAGTCTTGGAGACAGTATTATATGTTTGAACTGCAGTTTTTATCTCACTCATATGGCTAACAGGAAAATAGATAGCCTGTAATTGTGGTTCAGTCAACCTACATGAAGTCACAGTCCACCCATGACACTGTTAATAGGAAAAAGAACTGAACAAGCAACGTAATTAATTATATAATTGCTAACAAGATATCTTTAATTTATATATAATTTCAAATGCCACCTGAAACAGACAACATTATTGATGACTGCTTGTCTCACTTATCCTTTCCTTCACAGTTGGATGATGACGGAAAAACAGTTGCAGAGATCACAAGTATAGTTAATATGATTTAAAGCTTCCCTATTAAAGATAAATATTAGCTGACTGACAGCAAGATGCTCTAGCAAATTCTGAACACTTTCATCCAGTGTTCAGTCTCTGAATGAGCTTGCCCTACAACATGGATATATCGCAAGAGGTACAGACTTGATATTTCAAAGGAAATACAAATAACTCACACTTTAGCCAACATTGCCAAGGTATTTGTCAGAACAAAGCAATAACAAAACACCTGTTCTACTGGTCTAGACTGGGTAACTGCTTGTGCTTTGTGTCAGACTCACAACAGGAAGGCACTGAACTGAATACCATTTGCATCTGCTTCAGCCTGGAAAATCTTGCAGCTGACACCATAAACCCATTTCATGATATTCGTCTTGCTGGCTGCTGTGATAGGTTACTTAAATAAGTTATTAGAATTGGCTTGCAAATCCTGAGTCTTATGAGTCTGGATCACAAGTTTCACACAGCAGTAGAAAGACATATGCAAACCTCAGAGTGACCAGGTAACTGATGACTGGTCCTAAAAGGCATGTGAGATTGTGTACAAGATAAAAAGTCTAATTGAAACACGGAAACTATAAAATATATGTAGTGCTGAGGAAGATTCAGAGTGTTGCCCTGTTATGGCAGCAGCATATGGAAAATGGCAGGATCACAGCCAACGGTGGCTGCATGGACAAGACTGGTGGACAGAAGGGAAGAGAGCATCACACATTCCTTTTCATAGGAGGAAATGGAGGCAGGAGCACGGAAGACTGCTGAGTACCTTGTTACCATGCTTTCCCTCCTTGTATAGAAAGAGCTTGTATTTCTCTTAAAATAGAAGTTTTTATATACCTATATTAATCCTGCTTCCACCTCTGATGAATCCCCTCTAATTTTCCAATATCCTGTTTGATATTAAATGATATAAATGAAACTAGACTAAGTAACTACAATTTTGTTAATTTAAATTAATACATTTTTAAAAGAATAATTTAAAGCTAAATGCAAAAGCATGAGAATCTTAAGGTCTGAAACTACTATAAACCTGACAATATATTTTAACAAACCAAGTTATGTGCTACCTTCTTTAGATATGAAAATTAAAGGCTGCATAACTATATACAGAACCAGAAAGCTGGAAAACATTTAATTTTTTAAGTAAGCTCTAGCTTTATGAGTATGTCCTAGTGTAATATATTAGTTTAGCTTTATCATTTTCAGTATTTCCAGTGCATCAAATCTGTATATGTTTTACACAAAAAATCAAACATTTTTCAATCCTCATGTGTAGTAAATATTTTGCTGCAGTAAACTATTTAGGGTTATTTTTTTTTTTTTTTCATTAAAAGCAGTTATTCAAAAGCCTGGAATCTGAAGAATCCAGAATTCTGTTTTTCTCTTTCCAGATGATGTATGAAAAATAGGGTGTCTGTGCTGTCAGCACGAGAGCACTCTGCTGACTCTTGTTCAGTTTGCCCACCAGCGCCTCCAGCCTTTTTTCTGTAGATCTGCTCCCTAGCCAGCAAGTCCCCTGCACATATTGTTGCATTGGGCTATTACATCCAAAGTGTAAAACTTGTTGTTTCCTTGTTGATTTTCATGAACTTCCCTTTGGCCCTCACAACCCACAGTCTGTGTAGCAAAATACTATAGGCGACTGTATAGGAAGTCAAGATAAATGACATCTGTGACAGAAGCAACCCAGGTTTGTAAAGCACAAATTCCCCTTCATAAATCCACACTGGCTGTGTCCAACAACTTTTCTGTCCTTCACATGCTTTGAAATGGTTTCCAGAATGAACTACCGCATAAGGACACTCATGTACTAAGGTGAGTTTGACTGTCCTGTGCTTTTTCAGATTTTCCTGCTTGCCTTTTGGTGTGGTTTAACATTTGCCTTTTCCCAGTTATTACTCTTTCATCAATCTTTTGTTTTAAAAAATATATCAATTTCCACAGTCTTTCCTTAGACTAATTTAAAATACTTTTTTTTTACATTTCAGTTGGATTCCTATTTTAATCCAAATACAGTTTGACACAAACTTAGAATAAATAACTGAATGCAACTAAAATAAAAAGAAATTATAAATAATATTAAAATCTAATAAACATGGATGAATTGTTGAACATTTTCTAGAATAATGAAAAGAAAAAATTAATAATGTTAATAAATATCTATGAAACTGTAGAATTATTTATTGAAATAATTATAGATATAAGGTGTTACAATGTTCAGCAAAGAAAGCAACTAAATAAGTGTAAAGGTTCCATGTTTTAATGACTTTGTAAGTCAATGGGAATGGACAACTATTCAGAAAAAATTACTAAAAGTACAAATGCAGAACTTAGTTAAATAAAAATTTCTTGTTTCTTGTTATCAATCTGGTTACAATTATTTGGGTTTTTTTATTTACCACCAGTGCTCCAAACATCTGCCTCAGTCTTTTTAGAATATAATTTCTCTATAGTTCTCCTTATTGCTACTTCTCATATTTGTTTGTATCCTTTCAATTCACCATCCGCAGCTTTTCGTTGTTGTGCAGTTCAGAGTAATGCCCATGTCCCTGTTAGTATGTATAATTTAGACTTCATACATACAAGTAGCTCTTTTACCCTTCAGTGTGCATTACTCCTGTATTTATCATCACTGAATTCCCTCTGTCATTTCCCGTCCCTGTGTCCTTTCCATGACCCCCTGTGAAAATCCTTGTGTTTGGGATTTTTTGTTTGTTTGGGTTTTTTTGTTATTTTTTCCCCTAACATAATTAATGTAATTACCTTGCTCTCTGTATACTAAACAAAACCGGGATTTAATACAGACCTTCTTTTTATCTTTCTGTTATGATAAAGTGTACCCTTTCATATTTTTTGCTTATCTTTTTCCTTCCTAGCTTTTGCCCAAGGCAGTAATTTGTCTTTATGTTTCTATCTCCTGACTTTCTTGAACATGTGCTTGTGAGAGACTTTGTTAATTTACTTGAAAAAAGTTAATTACATGACCCGGCTTCTTTTGTATTAATTTTTAACACATTTCTGTGGTTGCAATAGATTACTGAAAAATCTTTGCCACTATTGGGTTAATTAGTAATGCTCCAGCAATTCTGTTTCTTTTTTAAAAGTATATTAAAGCTGTTTACGCGGTGGCTATATGATATGTACATATGCACGAGCATGATTTTTTGTATCTTGAGTAAAAGATTAACTTCATTACTACCATTAATTCATATTTATTCATATATCTGAGATAAAAATGACTCATCACTATTACTTTATGGGGAAATTTTGCTTGGGATCACGATCAGTCTGTGCATTTTAGCACCAGTGGTTTATGTAGATCATGCTTTGAGAAGGGCTCTTCTCAAATGTCCTTACCTGTACTGGGTCTGCTCA
Organism: Psittacula echo; assembly: GCF_963264785.1. NCBI lineage: Eukaryota > Metazoa > Chordata > Aves > Psittaciformes > Psittacidae > Psittacula > Psittacula echo. Next base: position 70,200,613 of record NC_137742.1, on the reverse strand, counting down.
ACCTGCTGCACTAGCCCTGGTAGTGACACAGAGGAATTACTGGCATAAGTGTTAATTTTTTTACAACACACTTTCAGGTTTTCTAAAATTTTAGATCTACTATATTTTAACTAAATTATAAAATGTAGAGCAATACTGCTACGAAGAGTTTTAAAGATAATATAGCAATAATTTATAATCAGAATCCGACATGGGCATGTTACTTGACCAGTCTAATAGTTCCAGATGAATGTGAGTCCTAACTTTAGACAACTTCATATTGTCAAATTGGTATAAATTTATATATATTTATATACATACAAAACAAGATCTTCTGTAAAAGCTCACAAAATTTTAAATAATACATAAGGCCAAAGTGTTTATTATTTTTGCATCCTTTCACTTAGCCAAAACTAGCTACATGTCAAAAATGACAAAACTTACATCATTAGGATAGGCTTTTCTGTCTATAAAAATAAAATAACATGGTCTTATTTCTGCTATATCTAGGAAACAGGTTGCTGTTGGTCTTCCTGTGTTCTGATGAGTGCTAACACAGTATCTATTCTTAGAATACTAGCCTTTAAATAATCATTTTGTGAGTAGACAGCACTTCAGGTAAATTGAAAACTAAATACCAAGTGCTAACAGGCAGATATTCAGTATGGCCTTATATGTAATGTGTATGTCAAACTGACAACTGGCAGGGCAACAACATAACAGCATGCATAGCCATTGAATATCAGTCATCCTCTGAAGTGTGTGGAATTAAATTTTTTCTTTCTTTTAAAGAGAGGTGTGTACCTGCCAAAAATATCAACTCTGAGATCTACTATGATTAGAAACTCATTAATTGGTATTTAAAACATCTACTTTATTGACTTAAAGATTTGTTTAGCATGTATTTGTCTTTTAATATATATTATTTCTTTGATTCTTCTTAAATGTGGCCCTAGAAGGGGAATCAGTTATGCAGATCAGATATTACTTTGATGGTTTTTCTTCTTTTCATATTGAATGTACCTGAAATCTCCTTTCCCTGAACATAGTACAGGCAAAAAGCCACACAAGAAAAAGCCCATCTCCACAGTCTTCCCTTCATGCTTGCTTTTTGTTGCTCATGTACATTCGGACAATCAATATCCCTAGAAAGGGCCACTTTGTATAGTTTCTAGGCAGAAGCTTATCTTTATACTGATAGTTTAATGACATCTAGAACGACATTGTGACACCGTGTGAGACTTAAGTTTTATGCAGCTTCAGCTTGCAGCAGATGTGGCTTCACCTGGAACACTACTGCCTGAATTGCTTTGGCTGTAATTCTCCCCAAGCATTCCCAATCACATGCTGTACATCTCATCAGGTTTCCCATACAACCTAGTGGTTATCACTAAATAGAAAGGCATTTTTGCTTTTTCTGCTAAAATTCAATCTACCCGTAAGCTATATCCAGCTCTGTGACTGATGGTAGCAATTAACGTTTTCCTATATAAAAGTAGCATGCCACGTGATTTTATGTACATTTTATGTACACGATTTTATACTGAGACAGCTGGCCTCTTGAAAAAAAAATCCATGATTCTGTCCAGATTGGTTCCTGAAAATATAGTAAAAGGAGTACATCTTTTGACGGTCACGTATTCCTTCAGCTTTACTGAATACTTAGCATGCAGGTACAAATGCCAGTCAGCCTAAAGCAGGATTATTGTGACTTGCTTACTCAGTTCGAGAACACACAACAGTGAGACTGGCCAAACTAGGAACTCCTGCAGCTAGATTTACCCATGCCTTTGTAAAATGATAGCTGAGGAAGGAAGTACACCAAATTCCTAACTGGCACAATTACACAAAGGAGAATAGAAACTCTGCAAGGGGTCTTGAAGGTCCCTGATCCTCATCAGTGAACTTTTAAAATAGTGCAGCATTCCCCATGCCGTGTGTCTGCTAAGAATGATTTCCCCATTTCTCATTATGTATGAATGCCAGCGAACTGTGCAGCTCCAGCGCACAGTTGATTAATAAGGTCAGAATTAGAAACTGAGAGCTTTCCTTTTCTCTAGCATCTACTGCACTTTTCCCTCAACAGGATTTTCTTTGTAGATTTTCTATGATCTAAAAAATAGAACTTACTGGAACAGAACTTACACATTCTATCATGTGATGCCCTGAACACTGTGTGGTATTCCACAGTGTTTTACAAGTATTATATGTTAGGTTTTTAATAGGTTACATTAAAATCTCCTGAACAGCATAAAATATTTTTGCAAAATACATTACTTGTCTGAGGAGTCCTTCTTTTTTTCTTTCTTTTTTTTTTTTTTTTTTTTTTTTTAGTAGATAATCACTGTCTATTCAGACACCATTTTGGTTTGTTTCAGAAGAATTAAGTCTTGGCTTTATCTGATTTATGAATAAAGCCACTCAATGTCTTTCAAGTGTCACAATGCTATTAAATCCAGTGTGACTGAATTTCTCTTCCATACAGTGATTAAAGCAGTGATTTTCAAATCAATTCCAAATTATTTTACCTGGTTACAAAACACACAACCTTCTTCCTACTACTGCAGCCAAGCTTGTGCCTGTGCAGCTAGCTAACCTTTTATCCAATTGTATTTTTATGAGTCTATTTTACAAGCATATTACCAGGTATTCAATAGCTTTTCCAAATAGGAGCCTGTGCAAGGTTACAAATGTGGGGTTTATGTGGGGAGGGGAGTAGGGTAGTGAGTTTTTGCTTGGTTGGTTGATTTTGAGGTGTTTGTTTGGGTTTGGGTTTGTTCTGGTTTGTTGTTTTTTTTTTTTTTTTTTTAAAAATTCCTCATTGTTTTCCTTTAGATTATGCAGGTTTTATTTCTGTGACATTAGCTATAGCAACTGGTCTGACACTTCCAGTTGTTTTATCTTCAACCACCTAAGATTTTTAGTTTGAAAAACTTCATGGAAAACAAACGGAAAACTGTAATGTTCACCATCAGCCTGGCACATAAAGGAAGGAAAGATATGAAGCTCCTCAGGGTTCATCTGGACTGAAGCACTCCTGTTGGATGTACCAGCAACTCCCTCTGGTTTAGTTTTGTCCACAGATCTGATGCTGATGTGTTCTGTCTTGTCATCCAGGTCACTGATGATGCTGTTGAACAATACAGATCTCAATACAGGTGCCTGGCTAAATAGGTATTCCAGCCAGATGTCAAACTATTGATTACTTGACTGTGATTCTAGTTGTCCAGAATTATAGTCCATCTAACAGTCTATTTGTCCTGTCTATCTCAGCTCAGCTTCCAAATCAGAATGCTATGGGAAGCAGAATACAAAGCCTTACTAATTTCAAGCTATTTTACGTCCACCTCCCTCTCCTTATCCACATAGCCAGTCATTTCATTGTAGAAAGCACTCAGGCTGATCAGGCTCGATTTTCGCTTGGAAAGTTCATATTGACTTTTTCAGATTAACTTCTTGCCAGTGCCAAGCTAAATTCACAGGATATATCTTCCTACTTTTTTGAGAAATGGTGACTCAAGAAGACATTTGCAGATGACTGAGTCAGCTTTCAGTTTCTGGCAGATAAAAATAGAACTCACTTTGCAATGAAAAACTGCTGTATCAGCTGTATATCAGCCGTTCTCACAGATAAGAGTTACTACCACAGTTTGGAAGTTGGCCATGGAGATTGGACTGAACCTTGCAACTGATCTTTGGGCTGTATGAGGACACATTACATTAATAATATAGCAAAATAAGTGCTAGTCAAAGCAGTCAAATCACCATGCACTTAAAATAATAAACTGGTAGGAATGAGCTGCAGGGACACTTTACCAAAACTGTATCTTGCACAAAGACTGTAGCACAGCTTTGCATATGGGCGTCTGTTCAACTCTTTGAATAATTTCCTTTGCTACTTCATTTATTGTGGCTTTAAAGTACATAATTCATTTTAATGCTTTCTATATGCTATAGCCACAGCTATATATTCCCTGGTTGTCTCTAAAATTAACTAGTTAAACCAGGTCATCTACAGTTCTTATTAAAGTAAAACATATAGCAACAGGAAATAGTTTAATACTATCACCATCTTACAGGCTTTCAGGTTGATATACAATATTAGAGCAAAAGCGGCATGGTGGAGAACATATTCAGCATTATAATAGAACATTCCTCATGGCATACAAGCCATTATTTTCTTTAACTTCAATGAGAATATCTCTAGATTTTCAGAGTAGTGGGAGAACAGACCTCTATGCTGTTGAATAACCCAATCCAAGTTTCCAATATACTTACATCTTGTCTGCAGAATTTGACATAGATTAGTTTAGCAGAAAAGGGTACTAGAGAGTGCTGTTTCTGAAACTACACACCAAGTTAAACAAAACACTGGGTAAAAATCCTTTCCACTGTGCCTAAATTGAAGGACACATAGTATGTATACAGACCAAGAGTTTTCTGGTTATCAACAGCTTCTTTTGATGATGCTAAGGAAATACTTTTTCTCATTTTAGCTTGTTCATACAGTTCAGTCCAAAGGCTAGTTTCATAATTATGAAGCTACAGTGAATTTAAGAAGCAGGTAAGACTTTTTTTCACTTTCTTCACCTACACAATGAAAGGGTGAAAAGACAGGACTTGCTCATTTTAAAAAACTTCATGGGAATACTAATTCCTTCAGTCTACTATCAGTATGTAATAATTTGTTTTCATTACATCAGATCAAAATGAAAACCATTAGCACATTAGATATCTATGTTACTTAGATTACTTAAAGGTATCTTTTCAATCATGTACAAAATTATTTGTAATATTGATTTAATGTTGGTGGTTTTTTTTTTTTGTTGGTGGCTTTTTGGTTTTTTTTTTTAATTCCATTTAATTTTCTACATTCTATAATTTGTACAGATAGAGACATAACCAAAGAAAAGTTAAAAACTCTTCCTCAGGAAAGTCGAAGAGAATGATTTTCTAATAATACAAGAACACTTAAATGCAGATAAAACTTATTTTAAATTGTATAGGTGCTTGGACAAATATTACAGATCCTTCTGGAAAGCAAAAAATGTCATACTTACTATAAATTCTGTATTCATCATAAACAAGATGTACAACAGTTTTACCATCTAATGAGAATCAACCTTCCTTTGTGAAAGTAACTAAAAATTACTCATGAAAACCAAGATAATAAGGTTCATTAAATCAAAATTTCCTGCTTACTGATTTAAATTATGATTAAAATTACGTAAGTTCCTCCACCCTGCTTCTTTCCTTGTCAGATTCTGCTCTTGCCATTATAAGTATGGGGAGTAATAAGTGCTCAAAGCAAATGGTTTTTCTCCTGGTGTAGACACATATTGAAGATATTTTCTGCTTTCAGAAGGGAACTCTTAAATAGAGTAACATAAAGGCCAGGAGTGAAGAGTAACTTGAATGTGTTACCATTCCTGCTCCTTTTCTGTTTATGTCACTTTAGCAAACAGTTGAAAAGATACTGAGCAATAATGAAATTTCACCATTTCTTTCTGTTCTTTTCCTTTTTGCCTTTGTTGTTCACTTCAGTCAAACTTTTTGCTGTTTATTAAGATAACTTACATTTTGGCTGACAGCTCTATCCTGCTCTTCAAAAGAAAGCTAGGTTTTCTGCTGGTATTACATATATTCATAAAATATTTCATTCTACTCTATGGAAAATTCAAAGGCTATTTTTGTTTTCTGTTGTAAGCAGTCTACTAAACTTTCCCACTCACAAGGTGATCAGATCACGTCAAAGGAGATTATGATTGCATTTGCCAGAATTAAACTCACCTTGGGTGTACTTTTCATTTACATTCAGGTAGGTCTCAGATTTCCTTCAGGGGAAACACGTCCTGACTTCTATTCAGCAAAGAGATACTAGATGCAATTTTTCACCTTGCAGTGGCTAACGACTTACAGAAGAATGTAAATGGGGTAAATCAAAGTGCAGACTTTTTAATAGGGGGTTTTTTGTGCAGATACACAACATGGTGGACAACAACATCTCTAGCAACTAGCAACATCAAGCACATATTGCTCAGAGAGCTGGATGCATTTCAGGTACTAGTAATTAATTATTCAGATGAGGGACTAAAAAGAAGCAGACATTTTCCAAAGAATGACTGAGAAGGGAGGAGCTGCAAATACCACAGGCTCTGGTTAAGTGGAGACATTGGGAGATGTAGCAGTTCCCCAAAAAGCCCTGGAAAACACATCGGCTGGGATCTTCATGTCCCCAGGCTGGCACATACCCCCTGCAGTCCAGTCCCAGGATATACCTGAATGAACCTTTTTCTTTGGGTCAGGTGTGCACTTTCAAAGTGAATCTCCTGTGCATCCCCACGTGCTCCAGTTCATTATTCCTGGAGGGCACATGCTTCTTTCAGGTGATGCTAAACCAGAAAGGTAGCCCAGCTTTGGTACTGCAAGACAATCAGGCACTAAGACCAGTGCTAGTCTGAAGTAAACCCCCTCTGAAACACCTGTAGCACAGGTGCCAGAAAGTGCGGCATAAGACCCTCTCCAACTTCCCCTTCCATTTCACAGTAAGGTGAAAATACCAGTGGGTATTTGATGTCAGATGACTTTTCAGAGGTTTTACTTTTCCCCTGCATTAAGTAAGTATATGTTGCAGCAGGCATTTAATTTCTCAGGGTAAAGGTACTATACACTATTATTAACTCTGTGCTATTTGGGCATTTTGCGTTTAGCTAGCTATTTCTTTACTGGACTAGAGACTCATTAAAAACCTTCACTGTAGTTACGGAATGGTGCTAATCCATTGCATTTACTTCATGCCCACTGGTTTACAATGGTTGATGTGTGAGCAGAAACAAAGCGCAACTGTCAATCTACATCTGTGATATCATGTTGTGAGTGGTGAGAGCAATTAATGTTGTCATTCCTTTCATTCTAATGTTCAGCCTTATTCTCTCCATTTCACATTTATTTACATCTACCTCACATATGGATTTAAAAAATTATAAAATAATGTGTATTTATAGCTATTCTAACATAGCTCCTCTGTAGAGCAAAGAAAAGACTGGAAAATATTTTTCAATTTTCTTAAACATGCTAAAGGTCATGATGCAAATTCTGTGTCACTGACACTCTTGGATGTCTTCACATTTACTTTTTTCTCTTAAGTCAACGGTTACCAGCTACAAAGGATGATAAGTGCTAATTTAAATTTTAAGCTCTGGTTACATTAAAAATACATCACCCACCCAAACTGTCATCTACTCCTACATACAGCCATGTAGATTTCATTAGTTTGGCTACAAAATACATCAAAGAAGCACTTGTTTCTATTTGCCCTTTTCTTTTAGTGCCCAGAGGATTTCTTGGTATTTTCATTATGTGCTTAATTCTCCAATTTGTCATGTCCCTTGGGTATCTGATTAGTTAGAATGTTTTAGCTATACAGTGCTCTTAGCTGTGGATATTCATCATCAATATGTTAAACGTTTGATTGTGTTGCCATTACATTTTCAGTAGACCCATAGTATAACAAAAAGTTATAAAGCACATTATTCTAGGTAAGTCCAACTGAGATAGCAGTACAGGCAGTCCTTGAATCATACTCACTCAAGTTCAGTTATCCATAACATTACTTTAAATTAATGTTTAAATACAGAATGAGTATTTAGGTGGACAACCTGATTAAAAATTGTTTCAATTTCATTAAATCTGTACATTTAATTGAGAAATATAGCAATGGGAATTACAAAATAATGACTTATATGGTTTTACTTTTTATGAAGAATTGCTGAAACAATAAATTGCTGTATCCAGTAAGGAGTGTGACATAAAACATAAGAAAGGCACATCGATTTTGCAAGATCACTACATTATTTCTGTTCTAAATTTCAATGTTGTCATATGTTAAAAATCAAAACTGAAAAGCAGATGATTGCTTTATATTGCAATGTATTACCTTTCATGTATTTAGAAACAAATACAACAAATATTTTTTCCCAGTAGAGCTAGTGGATAAGACTGCTTACAAACATTATGGATTTTATCTTTATCTTTTTTTTTAATTTTATTTTCTTCCACATTTTCAGTTTTGTAGAGCAATTTTCTGGCTTAAAGATAATAGATTTTGCATTGGGTTAATAAAATTCAACAGTTTTGTCTCAAATTTTGTATGGAATTTATTGAATATTATGTTATATTTTATCTAATAGTTCTTCAGTTTTTTTCTAGTAAACAGTTCTAGTCTCAAATGCTTTGGTTTTAATTTATATAATTAAAAAGATCTAAATACTTCATCATAATATCCATATAAAGAATGCTTAAAAAGAAATAAAAGCAATTCTGTGGAAGTTATTCATGCACATTCAAAATTAAATCAAGACTGTTTACAAAGAAACCAATTTTTCATGTCTCAAGTTAAAAATCAGACATAATGCATGCACCTGCTGCCACACAATTGAAAAGTTCATGAAAGAATAACAGACAGACCCATGTGTGTTTCCCAAGCAGAAAAAAAGTGTGAGGTCCTAATCTGAGATATTGATATAAATAATATTCTTTAGTTCTTTGACCAATTTATCATCCTTAGAACTGATTTGAAGTGTAAAAATGAACACTTCTGTGTACATGGATTGTACCTAAGGCTATAGCATCTAATTAGTAATATCATTAGTAGTTGATGATCTTATTAGTAAATTTTTAAGAAACAAATATACTAGATTTTACTCTTCATGATATCTCTCTAGATCCAAATCTAGATTTATGTCCTTATTTATGTCAGTATCTGTATCCATATCTGTGCCTAGCAATCAGGCTGTATATTTTACAGATAGTGTTAATCAGATATTTTTATTAATGAATGTTGTTCACACTTCAAAATATATTAGGTAAAGGGAAGAAGACTAAGTTCTCATTTAAATTTCTATTTAGCATAGCTGAATTTCAGTGCAGAAAAACTATATTAAAAGTTAATTGAGTCAGAGAAATTATTTCATACTTGTTTTGCATCAGTCATTTAAATACTTTTAATTTAGGCTTATTTTCAGTCTTTCCATTTTCTATAATCAGTCATGTCTTTAGCTAGTATATGCAGACAAAATTGGAAGTGCAGTCAGAGAATCACAGAACGGTTTGGGTTGGAAGGGACCTTAAGGATCATCTAGTTCCAACCCCCCTGCCATGGGCAGGGACACCTTCTACTAGACCAGGTTGCTCCAAGCCCCATCCAACCTGGCCTTGAACACTGTCACAGATGGGGCAGTCACAGCTTTTCTGGGCAACCTGTGCCAGAGCCTCACCACTCTCACAGTAAAGAACTTCTTCCTTATATTTAACCTGAACTTCCCCTGTTTAAGTTTGAACCCCTAACCCCTTGTCCTATCGCTACAGTCCCGGATGAAGAGTCCCTCTCCGGCATCCTTGTAGGCCCCCTACACACATTATTAAATATTCAAGTACTAGATTTTAATTCAAACAACACCACATGGCATATGTAGGCAATGTATATGCATACATGAAAAACAAGCAAGTCAGCCTGATTTTTTTTTAATATACAGTAATCTAGTGACATTTTATAAAAGATGTATCATGTGATATGTCGGGTACATTCTTGCTCTGTATGTCACATACCAAAATATGTTACAGTACTTAGCTAATTTACTGAGTGTGTTGATTCCCCAGCTTTAGACATTAAAAGAGATCCTCTCTGAAATGGGCTGACCTGATAACCCTGCTGCAAAATGAAGCTTGGTTAACCAACCACACATCAGGTGATGTTTCTGCAGGGTGGTGCTAACACCACCAAAAACTCATGTGTCCTCATGAGGTCCTTGAGGATTTTTAAAAGTGTAGTTAGTTCTCAGTGTAATGCAATTTTGCATGCATGTATTTAGTCATGAAGTAGTCATATGACACCTGTGTCAAATGTTACTGTCCTTGAACAGGCAGAGGTCACCAGTATCGAGGCCTGATTGCTGAAACCACAGCTGCGATGGTCAGGGTGTGTCTCCAGGATGGAGGATCACTGCCTCCCTAGGATTATGTTTTATGGTGAACTTGCCACCAGCTGCTGCAAGAGAAGTGTCTCAAAGAGGAGATACAAGGAGTCCCTGAAACAATACCTCAGCCTTGGCCATATTGACTATCACCAGTGGTCCACCTTGGCCTCCAATCAGGAGACTTGGAGACACACCGTACTTAACGCTGTTGTCTCCTTTGAGACCACACGTAGAATTAGTCTTGTGGAGAAAAGACAACGTAGAAAGAATAGTGCCTCGTCTATACCACCCAAGGAGACCTTTCGCTGTGCTTCTTGCAACTGGATTTCCCTATCTCATATTGGGCTTTTTAGTCATCAGCGTGCTTGTAGTAAGCATGGGTAAAGCCCTTTCCAAATCTTTGTTTGCGAAGTCAAGCCATCATTTAGTCATGAAGTAGTCTTATGACACCACTAAAACAAAACCAATAAGCAAGAGGGATATTCCATGCTGTATACACTCTCCTTTATCAGGTTGTTTTCTTCTCCAAGCAGTATTTCTTACAATAAACAGTACTGTGAAAACACCTACTGACAGCCCCTGTTAAACTGTGCCTAAGTAATCAGCTCTGCAGCCAACTTTCATTTCATAGATTTTATAAACCTGCCCAGAGTGGAAATAAGCACGTGACAATAAGCTTGATAGGTGATTGACATCCTGAATGGCAGCAGAGAGGCTGAGCGGGCAAGGAAACACAGTCATAATGGCAGACTGCAATTACTACCATGTTGCTTGAACAGATGTCTTATCTGGTCATGAAGCTGAGACTGAATCCTCAGATACCATAAACAGCTGCTTTGTGGAGCAGTTAGAAAGAACACCTCAACAGGAGAAGCAACATCTCAGCTGGTCCTGAGTACAAGATCTTGTTCATAACATTACTGTACAATGTCCACAGATATCACTGGGTACTGGCACTTAGTATTCCTCTCAGAATCTACAAAGGCAAAAAAATCTTACACATATTTCAAAGGTGCATAAAAATGAAATTTGTTAAGAGAGGACAGACAAAAAATCTTAATGACCCAGACAATTAAAACCCACTCTAAGAGAGGACAGAGCGAACATTTACCACTCCTCACAAAAAAACCCAAACCTTTAAGAATCCCATAAGAAAGCCTGCAAGCCTGAACAGCAGAGAAGCAGAGGTAATGATGTACTGAAATGCACAAAAGAGAAAGAATCATGAGGTTTTTTAAGTTCAGGATAGAAACATAAGTTTTGAGAAACATGCAAAACTAATGATAGGCAGAGGGCTGGCAGACAAGATTACAGAACAAATTGGTTAAATGTACTAAACTAAACAGTAACAGATTGCTAGGATCAGCTAGTATTGACCCGTCAGGTTCCAAAGGGAACACTAGTAATTGCCAGCCAGTGTAATATCTTGCTAAAAACTGCCTGCATACCAGAGGACTGGAAAGTAGTTAGTGTGATGCTAATGTAAAGATTCTAGAGGGGGTCTGGGGAGCCGTAGACCCATATGGACAAAGGAGCAGAAATGTTTTTAAATAATAAAATTAATTGGTGCATCAGATGTTGGCACATATCAGACGCATTGAGGAAGAGTCAACCCAAATTTGTAGAGAAGTCACACCTCACACGATACTGGGGTTCTTTGAAGGAACCAAAGTTCATAAGGATGCCAAAGTTAAGCACTTATAGGAAGTAAGCTGTTATAAATAAGAAAGTCAGATTGCACACAGTTAAAATGTAGAAAACTAAAGGTCAGAATGCATGTTCAGTCTTCACACATACAGAATAAATGTTTGAATGTCCTCCTTTATGCAACATGAGCTTATTTAAACAAAATATTGTGCAAAACAAAAATCTCCATGGTTCAAAAGTGATTAGAAAAATCTGTTATACTTAGATGTGCCTGTGGTTTGAACTAAATTTTTCTTGTTTGTAGAAATACAGATAAAAATATACTGTATCAAAAATTCCTGTTTTCACATGGATAGGACTTCTGATTTTCTGTATATATGAAATGAGTTCAGGGAAATGCAGTATATGAAGATCCCTTACCTACTGTTTATACAGCACTTAGAGGATTTAAAATACTCAATTATAAAAGGAAGAAACAAAAAAGAAGCTTATAATGATCATTCACTTAATAAGTTTATGAATTCTTTATCCGTTTCAGTCAGTGCTCATCTTTACTTAGCAGTAAAACTCCAGATACAGTTAAGGAAAAGTCTTATCTTCCTTGAACCATCAAAAACCACCAACTATATTTTTGAATGTTTGTGAAATCAGAAGCAGTGTCTGACTTTTCAAAAAATCATATGTTTTTCTTGAGAACTCATACACAACTACCTCTTAAGATCACTGATATTCTATGCTCTTCAAAGGAAGCAGTAGAGGAAAAGTAAGAACTTACAAAAAAGCAAATTAAAGCTTCAGATAATTGGTAAGCTGTTGTCAAGCAGAATCAATCCTTGTCAGCTTGAATTTACTCTTGCTTTCTCACTCTATGCCCTGAAGCGTATAAGGGTCAAGACTGAGGCCTGGTGAAAGCAGGAGGAGGTATTAGCTACAGAAAATTTTGGATAGATTCCAGCTACAAAAGGCTGCCATCAAGCTCACGGTCTTCTTGAAGAAGATGACTTAGGCAGCACAGTCTGCTCTGCTAGTTTAATGTCTCTTCCTGTACATGCACATGGTGATATGGTCATACTGGGCAATCCCACAACTGTCTCTGAGGAAGGCCATGAAAATGCTCTAAGGACTGGAGCTCCTCTCCTATGGAGACATGCTGAGAGAGTTGGGCTTGTTCAGCCTGGAGAAGAGAAGGCTCAGAGAAGACTTTAGAGCAGCTTCCAGTGCCTGAAGGGGGCCTACAAGAAATCTGGAGAGGGACTTTTTTACAAGGGCCAGTAGGGACAGGACAAGGGGAATGGCTTTAAGCTGACAGAGGGGAGACTGCAATGAGATATTAGGAAAAGAAATCTTCCCTGTGAGGGTGCTGAGGTGCTGGCACAGATTGCTCAGAGAAGCTGTGGCCGCCCCATTCCTGGCAGTGTTCAAGGCCAGGTTGGAAGGAATTTGGAGCAACCTGGTCTAGTGGAAGGTATCTGTGCCCATGACAGGGGAGTTGAACTAGATGGTCTTTAAAGTCCCTAACCCTAACCATTCCATGATTCTATAAAATACCTTTCTTTTTATGCATAACTGTAGCCAGCACCTGTAGACTATAGCTCTTGACTGACAGAATCCACAGGACTGATTCTTGCAACTCTGATGGTTCTATCAGCCTGCAAAGGATGCTGCTTCTGTCATCAGAGTTTTGCACAGGGCAGCAACATCCAACTGAAGGAAAAAAGTGTGGACTTCCTGAGGAACAGCGAACTGCCTGAAATTTGAGGGATCAGGAAACTGTCTGCATTTGAGGATTAAAATGTTCTCTCTCTTCTTTTCATAGTCCATCAAGAAGAAAGGTCAACAATATTCAACTGCACAATAAAAGGAGTCAGTCTTTTTTTACTGAGAAGAAATTGAGTATATGAGAAACAACACAAGTGTGGCATGCAATATACTGAGAACAATGAGTGTCATGCATTCTCACTTGTTTGAAGTGCCTGAATCAGCTGCATCAATATTTGAAACAAAAGAAATACTCTGAGCCCTAAATAGGTTATTGCCTATTTTTCAAGTCTCAGAAATAAGGATCTGAGGGAAAAATTTTAATCATGTTTAAAGTGATGAATATTGAAAAACGTCTAAAGCCCCTAAATTGTTTGTACAGAGTCAATATCACTCAGGCAAAGCAGCACATAGAAGATTTATGTGACTGTAATAGGAAATTAATCCTAAATTGATTCAACAAATTACTGAGCATATGAACAAGCTGAATAATTTAAAAAATCAATATGAATAATTTCAGAAACTGAAAAGAACCCGAAGTGTTGCACAGGTTAATGTTTATTGCATATCTATTTAGTGACAATCCTGAAGCAACAGTTGTTGAATTAAAACATGAATATTAAATGTATGAGAGGAGGAAGGGTAAGAAGGAGAGGCAGATAGTTTCTAACTGAGAACAGTGCTAATATCCACATACACTTTTGCAGAGTTTATTTGCAAAATTAAAGACCCTAATTACTTTTCATGCTACTTCTGTGCAATAAGAGAGACATTGTAGATACAAACTTAAAAATGTCTCGGCATATAAGGTCATTTGAATTTAAAAATTATCAGCCTGAATACAAGTACTAGCATCATTTCAGTTGTGAAGATGTACAAAGATTGATTGATTGATTTAATATCTTTCATTTACTCATTTACTTCTTTTAAAACATGGCAATTACTCTTACTTTAGGATTCAACTGAAGAAGGGAAAAAGGAATAGAATAAGATCCATTTTTTTAAATATATTAAAAAAAAAAAAGTGCCTTTGTTTCCTGAAAAGATAGTTATAATGCCTTGAAAAACTAATTTGAGATTGTTTTGGATTTCAGAAAAAATATGAAACCTACGTAAATGATTGCTTCTATTTTCTAATATTATTTTAGGACTAGCAAAAGGCCATGAAGGAAGAAGCGCTGTAGCATATACACATACTGACTGACTTAAAGAATTTTGGGCTTTTTTTTTTTGTTTGGTTTTGTTTTTTTTTTTGTTTGTTTTGTTTTTCTTTTTTGTACTCAAACAGCTATTTCAGGGGTTTTTGTATCTCCTGAACTTAAAAGCTTAAATATTCTCTGCACCCTCCAGAGAGAAGGGAAAATCAAGTCAAATCATCATTCCCAGTTTTCTATTATTCTGAAATTTGCATGCACTGTGATGTTAATTTTAGGCAAAAGTAAAGACAAATAATTAAGAAGCTTTTTAATACTTGATGATCAAGCATGCCTTATAAATCCCTGAAAGTGAAAAAAAAAGATGATCCACTGTTGTGCTTGAATTCTTTAATTATGTCACCAAAGTAGTAAAACCAAGTCTATCCATATTTCCTTAAAGTGTTTGATTCTGTACCTGAGAAAAGCATCATATTCAAGAAAAATCAGAACACCACACAGAAAGGCAGAACAAAAGATAGGACTGGGAGACACCATAAACATGAATCTTTTGATCTGGTACATTCCTTCTGACAAGAATACCCAGCACTCATGTAACTCACTGTTAGATCTCAGGGCACTTTATACATGAGGGGAATTTGGATTAAAATTTATTCTCAGTGAAGAATTTTTCAACACTCTTTTTTTTTTTTTTTTTTTCTCTCGTAAAGAGCTTACACCAAATAAGATATCTACAGCCCAAAGAGACCAGTCACCTTGAGAGTGAAATGTTACATCCATTTCTCTGGGCACCTGTCCCCTGCCTAGAAACCTTCTTCTTCCATGGAAACATAGCTCAGTTTGGGATCCATTATTCAAGATGCTCCATACACATGGTGGCACACCGTGGAGTTGGCAAAGATATCCATCTTTAGTAAAATTTATTTCCCTGAATGTCCATTCATTTTGACCTTTTCTCCCTGCAGCTTGTCCAATTTCCACTAAATTTTCCCTTTCAGGTCTAGCATGCAGAAAAAAGAAAAGAACTGTATTGAGTAGGTGGATACAGTAATGTATTTCTTTTTTTTTTTTTTTTAATTGTAGCTTTTGATATTATTATACAAAAGTTAAATAATCAGGTTCTCCCACTGGCATGCTGTTATGAAAAGACGGCTTTCTTGCTTCAAAATCATCCTTGAAAGGACATGAATTTATTCTTTCTTCACTAAGGCTAGGTTAAATGTCAAAAAAGAAAGGAATAGAAGGAAAGAAAGTCACAAACAAGACTGAAATGCACCATATGCCCTTTTAAATTATCCACCATAAGGTGCCACCTGAGCAGCTTTGTAAAGCGCCTCATTGTACTTCTGTTTTGTAGGACTCTTCAGCTGTAAGTGAATTTCATTGCTTTTAATCTATCTTATTAATATTATTTTATAGCAGGTTTCTTTTTGGACATAAATGACCTTGAAGGGAGTATGCAATTTCAAATGTTCCTAAATTTGCCGATAATGCTAAATTGGGCTGGACCAATAAATAAAGGAGAGAGCCAACCATTCGAAAATTATCAGTTTGGATAAGGCTAGGCTTGGAGGCTGATAAAGTAGCTCATTCAGACTGCATGGAGAAGTGTAAGATAATGTAACAGGGCTAGAAACAGTAATAGTTTCTTTGGGCTAAAATAATACAAGTTTTGGAATTCAGACAATTTAAGAGAGATTGATGGTAATTAAGACTGTACTTTTACAATTTTACATGCTTACTGACAAGTCTGTTCTGAAAACAAATGAGGAACATAGGTCAAAATTATCTTTCATGAGTGAGATTGAAGGTGATGTACAAACAGTAGACACCAAGTCTAAAAGCTTAGTTACCTGCTTTTGTTTTCTTTTACTGATTGAAGCAATTTTCCGACTCATTTGAGCAATCTCCTTCAGCAATACCAAGAGATTGGTTTGCTCTCAAACCAGCATAAAGGGCTTGAACCTTCAAAGATGGTTAAATACCTTGATCTTGCAAAAAGAATGAATATTTTTGGTTTCCTCAACATAATTTCTGATCAACTCCTGATTCTGCAAGCTACGTGTTTAGCAGTGAGGTAAAAGAAATCCACCATACCCATCAATAGCTGTTATTTATGTTGTAACCCTTTGGAGTCCTAGTCATGAACCAGCTCTCAATTTGCCATTCACAAAATAAGCACCTGTGTCAACTACTAATGACCTATTAAAGAATATTTTATTTATATGTGTACCTTTTGATGACAAAGAAGGTATGAGGATAACTCATTTGCTTAACAAACATGATGGTGTACTGCTGCCATGCAGCCAGTTTGGTGTTTCAGGTTGAAGTTACACAAGATAGTTGAAACGATTTAAAAAGGAGGAGATCCTGCTTCCTCTGCCTCCTCTTGCCCTTGCATTCCATCTCCATTCTCTCAGCCACAGGATTTCCCTCCCTGCCTTGCTTGGGCTCTGGCCCCTCTCCCAGACTGCTTCAACTCATCAGTCTTGCAGGAAAGTATTCGGTTCACTGTTAGGTTTTTCTCTCAGTTTAGGTAACTGAATCAGCATCCTGCAGGGCTGATGACTGCTGGAGGTAGCAGAAGGCAGGTGTGGAGAAGGAAGCCTGCGGACAGGACCAGGCTGCCTGTGGATACTCATTCCATTGCCCTGCACCACAGAGTATAACTGTGCTCCCAGCCCCTTGCCCAGCTTCCTTGGGCAAGAGTCTGTGTGCGCCAAAAGAAATGGGTTTTACACAGTGTCAGAGAATACATGGCAATGCTGCATTTCCCGATAACAAAGTAGATATTTTCTAGAAAAAGGGAATCAACTATTAGTAATCCTGCTGGGTTGTATACAAGTCATATTTAAATTGTCAAGTAAAACAAAACAGTCGACCCACTTCTTTCCATCTATAAAAGAAATATGAAGTCTGCCCTTCCTATCTCCCAGCTTTTCATCCAAGAAAATATTTTCATATTGTCTAACTTGGGTATTTTTAAATATTAGAAATGTTCTGCAAATTTTATATATTAGACATGTTCTACGTCAATCAGTACTTCTGAATTTAATTGGAAGAGTGACAGTGATTTAAACAAATAGAAATATAAGCTTAGTTTCACTTAAGTAATACCTTTAGTTCTTTCTACTTTTAGTTTATAACCAGCCATAATCTTTAAAATATTAGATGTTATTAATTCTTTTAAATAATGTGAATTAAATCCTGTCATATTTCAATTAAATCAAGAAAATGAAGTAAGTCTTTTTGCTTGCTTCTAGTGTGAATTGAAGACATTATAGAATATTTTAATTTATTCAGAGGCAATGAAATGTGTTAAAAATAATAAATGAAGAAAATGGATGATTATTTGGAGAAATATAGGAACAAACCAAAATGAACTTTTTCTAAAAAATAAACCAAAAATGAAAAAAAAAAAACCCAAAACCCAAGCGTTTGTCTTCATTATCTTTGTGGTTTTTTTCTCTATCTTTGTTTTTTGTGTGGTCAGTGTGCCCCATCCTTCATACCATTCTATGAGAATTGCTCTTTGTTTGGCTAAGATCAGAAGAATTTATGTCTAGATATTGCTCCCCCCCACCCCGCTGTAAAACATAATGAATACTACTGACAACATAAGTCTAAAAAGAGATTTAAAAATGCATTATATGAAGTCCAAGCAATTCCCATTTTCCAAATGATACTACACCTGGAGCACATTCAGGTTCTCACAGAGATTTAATTCATGCATGTGGTTGCTTCAAAAGTTAGCGCTAATGGTAGGTAAGAATTTTTTCAGGTTTTTGATGCTGGACAGCACACCAGAGGTGAGCAGCTTTTGGTGCATGTGTACAGTGGTAGTGCATTCTTTGACCCAGTCCTGAAAATAACTGACCCAGCACACCGTGTCTAAGGGAATTGGCTGTAAGTCTGTACAACAGGAACACACAAAGCTTTTAACTCTGTTGCTTCATGGAGAAAATTAATGAAAATTGCTTTTCATCCTCAGAGCTGGAAGTAATATTTATAGCCCGACCAGTCTGCCTGAAATTGCAGGAGTTTCTGCACCCACAGAGGTGGCCCCCGGCTGCCTCTGTGGCAGCCCTGCTCCCCGCCTGTCCCAGAGGAGTGATCACCAGCCCTTGGAAAGCATCTTGGTGCTATCTATGTGGCCAGCAGAGATGGAAGAATTTTCAGTAGCAATAGCCATAAACAGAAAGAAGTAGTAAGGGAGAGGTAAAAGGGTGAATTTTTGCAGGGTTTTATAATCTGCCACATTCAGGATCCATTTCTGATTAGTTTTACCACGCACATTGATATTTATTAGATGAACACAGGAGACCAGGACACAGATTTATTGTGGCAGGCATTTATAATATGCAAATCTAAGTGACGTCTTCTATAACTTTGTATTTTGCCTGAATGCACAACTTAGCTAGACTTAACAATGTCACTTTTCAAGAGTGCTACAATGTCCTGTTTTGGGAGGGGCAGAGTAGAGGAGGACTGGATCATTTAGTATGTGGGCACACACAGAGTCGTATGAAAGTGCTTGCCAGGGCTGTGCTAGACAAGTATGCTTGGTTATTTTTACAGCACCAGCTGAGATGTGGTGGCAGGACCCTGCAGCGTGCTCTAGCTGACAGCTAAGGAGGTATCTTTCTGCAGCTGGCTCTTCCATTCTCCCTCATTGGGAGGCAATGAGCAGAAGAGCTCCCAAACTCTCACTTGTGAAGACCCAGTTTTCATTGATTACAGGAATCCCTGAGCTGAAATTCACCTCTGGGTCTGATGACACTAGCAATGATGGCAGCAACAATTCCTCCATCCGTTGCTGGTGTGATCTCACTGGAAGATGGTACTTGGTGTGAGAAGAGATTCCTGAAGTGCAGTCAGTCCTTTGATTTCCACACCTTGCTTATCATTTGGGAGAGTCTTCAGTACCTCCCTCTGAAGATTCGGTTCATCTTCTGGAGATTCAGCTCAGCACAGCTCAGTGCAGATACTTACACTGAGCTGTGATGGGTATACAGTCCTGATCCTGAACCTTGTCACAGGCCATATGGAGTTTCTTTAGTATGTCTATGCATGCTTTGAAACTTCACCACTTTCACTCATCTGGAAACTGCCCAGTAAACAGAGAACTTGGAGCTGAATATCGTTGATCTTGACCTTAGGAATGCAAACGACCTGTCTTCCCATGTCCTTTCACGATCTACAGCTCTTGTCATGTCTGTCTTTGAGAAAGTAACTGCTTTGCAGTGCACTAGAAATACCAAGCTGCTAAAGCACAGCCTGCATGATGTGAAATGATAGAAGGAATGTGGGGGGCAGAAGATAGTGAAGATCAAAAATGACAAAATGATACTGTCTTATCTGGAATACTGAAAAGAAATTTTCCCTAGAAGTCTCTCAATTATACCTGCAAATTATTTAGAAAGTGTATTAATAGATATATGCCAAATCTGTGCCAGAAAAAATAATAGAAGTTTATTACCATAGACTACAGCATTCAGCTTCTGGGAAATATTCCTAAAAATACTGGACATGTCTCAAAGAAAGGGCAGGATAAACCCAACTGGATACTGAATGATATCGAGAGATATAAAGCAGCTCTGTGGATAACCTGAAGTCTAGTAATACAGGAGCCTCAGGCTAATAAGTTACTTTAGTGTACTTTAGATTGCTAATACATTTATGAAAATACAGAGCAGATTAACTAAGGCTATTTTAAAATAATCTGAAAATCACAGCTTTATAATGAGATCTCCACATAAATAGGTAAAAACTAAGCACAAAACCTAAATAAAACAAAGGCTAAATCAGAGCACAGGGCCTCTGGATGAAGAGGCATCCAACCTTTAGGGAAGGGGAAGAAACAGCCATTCTGCCTTTCAAAGAACCTTCTCTCCTGCAGACCCTTTTCTTCCCAATTGAAGCCTCATACTTGAGAGAGTCGGATCATGATCCAAAAAAAATTGTAATAAATTCTAGAATATAATGATTTTTTTTTTATTAAAGTCAGGCTTTAATAAAGGTTTAAGTGCATTTTGTTGTCTCCTCCATATTTCGTAGTATTGTAACATTTATGACAACTATAGTGTCCTGGGTTCAACAGTAGCAGTCAGTTTTTCTCCTTCTTAGTAGCTGTTGCAGCACTGTGTTTTTGACTTTTGGCCTGGGAACAGAGCTGATAACACTGATGTTTAGACTGACCAAGGACTTTGTGAGTCTCATGCTCTGCCAGGGAGGAGGAAGGGCCGGGAGGAAGCGGGGACAGGACACCTGACCCAAACTAGCCAAAGAGGTATTCCATACCACAGCACGTCATGCTGGGGGATGTAACTGGGAGCTACCCGGAAGGGCACGTCCTCTTTTCGGTCGGGCTCTCTTTTCTGGCGAGCGGTATCATATTCTCTTCCCTTGTTATTTCTCTTATCATTATTATTATTATTATTGGTGGCAGCAGTAGTGATTTGTGTTATACCTTAGTTACTGAACTGTTTTTATCTCAACCCGTGGGAGTTACATTCTTTCGATTCTCCTCCTCATCCCTCTGGGGAGTGGGGGGGGGAAGTAGACTGCGTGGTTCTGATTTACGGCCTGGGCTTAAACCACGACAGTTCATTTTTGGCACCCAACATGGGGCACGAAGGGTTGAGATAACGACAGATCTGACCGGAGTGTGTCTAATCGTATTTGTGATAAGCATTCAGTGTTTTGGATTGATAGTCACTCGTCACAATGCTGATTTATTAGCTCTCAAAGTTGTTGTTTTTGATCTCACAGTCTCAATATGCCGTAGGTTACTTAGAGCCGGTATTTGCTGTGTTAGTGTTTTTCAAGTGTGGGGCTTGGGCTAAGGTTATTGTCTCATTGTATTTTATGGTAATGACTTGTATTACAATAGAAAAATTGATCATGAAACTGATCTGGCTTATGTTCCCAGTGTGGTTACCACCTTTATACTTTGGGAGGTATATAATACAAATGCTTAGCAACTATACATCTTTTTTCTCCTTCCTGGGTGGTCAACCTTTGAAGGAGACATTCTTTTACCCTCCCAGTGCCCCTCCCAGACCGTTTACAGCATCGTTTGAGAGTTTTGAAATTTTTAGTGAGTCCTGGTGGTCTGGAGCAGGGAGCAGAGGTGGTCACTATAGGCAGGAGTGACCTACGTGCAGCAGGTCCCTGCCCAGGCAGTGTGGTGCTCATGGCTGAGCCCCTGCCCTCAGCTCAGAGGCCCCACCATATAATAAACTGTCAGAAAGTGAAAAGCAGTATGCCTTGTTTACTGATGGGTCCTGCCGTATTGTGGGAAAGCATCGGAGATGGAAGGCAGCCGTATGGAGTCCTCAACGACAAGTTGCAGAAACTGCTGGAGGAGAGGGTGAATCGAGTCAGTTTGCCGAGGTGAAAGCCATCCAGCTGGCCCTGGACATTGCTGAACGAGAAAAGTGGCCAGTACTTTATCTCTATACTGACTCATGGATGGTGGCAAATGCCCTGTGGGGGTGGTTGCAGCAATGGAAGCAGAGCAACTGGCAACGCAGAGGTAAACCCATCTGGGCTGCTGCACTGTGGCAAGATATCGCTGCCCGGGTGCAGAACCTGGTGGTGAAGGTACGCCACGTAGACGCCCATGTACCCAAGAGTCGGGCCACTGAGGAACACCAGAACAACCAACAAGTGGATAAAGCTGCTAAGATTGAAGTGGCTCAGATGGACTTAGATTGGCAACATAAGGGTGGATTATCTTTAGCCCGGTGGGCCCATGACACTTCAGGCCATCAGGGCAGAGATGCAACATACAGATGGGCCCGTGATCGAGGGGTGGACTTAACAATGGACACTATTGCCCAGGTTATTCATGAGTGTGAAACATGTGCTGCAATTAAACAAGCCAAATGGTTAAAGCCTGTTTGGTATGGAGGACGATGGCTGAAGTACAAATATGGGGAGGCCTGGCAGATTGATTATATCACACTCCCACCAACCCGCCAAGGCAAGCGCCATGTGCTTACCATGGTGGAAGCAACCACCGGATGGCTGGAAACATACGCTGTGCCCCACGCCACTGCCTGGAACACTATCCTGGGCCTTGAGAAACAGATTTTGTGGCGACACGGCACCCCAGAAAGAATTGAATCAGACAATGGGACTCATTTCCGGAATAACCTTATAGACACTTGGGCCAAAGAGCATGGCATTGAGTGGGTATATCACATCCCCTACCATGCACCAGCCTCTGGGAAAATCGAACGGTACAATGGGCTGTTAAAAACTACACTGAGAGCAATGGGTGGGGGAACTCAGGAGATTATGATCTGGTGGCAATTACAGAGACGTGGTGGGACAGCTCACATGACTGGAATATACTCATGGAGGGCTATGTCCTTTTCAGGAAAGACAGGCCAGCCAGGCGGGGTGGTGGGGTTGCTCTTTATGTGCGAGAGCAGCTGCAATGTACTGAGTTCTGTCCAGGGACAGGGGATGAGCGAGTTGAGAGTCTGTGGGTGAGAATTAAGGGGCAGGCTGGCAGGGGCGATACTGTTGTGGGTGTCTGTTACAGGCCACCAGATCAGGGTGAGCAAGTTGACGAGGCCTTCTACAGGCAGCTGAGAGCAGCCTCACAGTCACAGGCCGTGGTTGTCGTGGGGGATTTTAACTTCCTTGATGTTTGCTGGAAGGACTACTCAGCAACCCAGCCACAGTCCAGGAGGTTCCTCCAGTGTATGGATGATAACTTCCTCATCCAAATGGTGGATCAGCCAACCAGGAGAGGAGCGCTGCTGGATCTCATCCTCACTAACAAGGAGGGTCTGGTCGAAGCAGTAAAGGTTGAGGGCTGCCTTGGTTGCAGCGACCACGAGATGGTGGAATTCAGGATCTTGTGTGGTAGGACCAGTGGAATAGCAAGTAGAATTGCAACCCTGGACTTTTAGCAGGGCAAACTTTGGCCTTTTCAAGCAATTGCTAGAGGAAATCCCATGGGCAAGGCTGCTTGAAGGTAAAGGGGCCCAAGATAGTTGGTTGGCATTCAAGAATAGCTTATTCCAAGCTCAAGAGCTGAGCATCCCGACACGTAAGAAGTCAAGGAAGAGGGCCAGGAGACCTGCGTGGCTAAATAAGGAACTGCTGGGTATGCTCAAGTGGAAGAGGAGAGTTTATAGGTCATGGAAGGAGGGGCTGGCCACTCAGGAGGAATATAAGGCTGCTGCTAGAGGATGTAGGAAGGCAGCTAGGATGGCTAAGGCCTCCTTAGAATTAAATCTGGCCAGAGGGGTCAAGGACAACAGAAAGAGCTTTTTCAAATACATAGCTGATAAAACTAACACCAGAGGCAAGGTTGGCCCACTGGTGAATGGGATGGGTGCCCTGGTGACAGAAGATACAGAGATGGCAGAGTTATTGAATGCAGCCTTTGTCTCAGTCTATTCTGCCGGAGGCAGTCCTGAAGAGCCCTGTACTCCTGAGACCTCAGATGAAGTCAGGTCACTGGAGCGGTTTGCCTTAGTCGATGAGGAATGGGTTAGGGACCAGTTGAGCAATCTGGACATCCATAAATCCATGGGTCCAGATGGGATGCACCCGCGGGTGCTGAGGGAACTGGCGGAAGTCATTGCTAGACCACTCTCCATCATCTTTACCAAGTCTTGGGAAACGGGAGAGGTGCCTGAGGACTGGAGGAAAGCAAATGTCACTCCAGTCTTCAAAAAAGGCAAGAAGGAGGATCCGGGTAACTATAGACCAGTCAGCCTCACCTCCATCCCTGGGAAAGTGATGGAACACCTTATCCTTGATGCCATCTTAAGGCATGTCAAGGATAAGAGGGTTATGAGGGGCAGTCAATATGGCTTTACCAAGGGGAAGTCATGCTTGACCAACCTCCTAGCCTTTTATGAGGAAATAACATTGTGGATGGATGATGGCAGAGCGGTGGATGTGGTCTACCTTGACTTCAGCAAAGCATTTGACACAGTCTCCCACAGCATCCTCATAGCTAAATTGAGGAAGTGTGGCCTGGATGATCAGGTAGTGAGGTGGACTGCGAACTGGCTGAAGGACAGAAGCCAGAGAGTTGTAGTCTATGGGGCAGAGTCTAGTTGGAGGCCTGTATCTAGTGGAGTGCCTCAAGGGTCAGTACTGGGACCAGTATTATTTAATATATTCATCAATGATTTAGATGAGGGAATTGAGTGTACTGTCAGCAAGTTTGCTGATGACACTAAGCTGGGAGGAGTGGCTGACATGCCAGAAGGCTGTGCTGCCATCCAGCGAGACCTGGACAGGCTGGAGAGTTGGGCAGGGAGAAACTGGATGAAATATAACAAGGGAAAGTGTAGAGTCCTGCATCTGGGCAGGAACAACCCCAGGTTCCAGTATAGGTTGGGGAATGACCTGTTAGAGAGTAGTGTAGGGGAGAGGGACCTGGGGGTCCTAGTGGATGGCAGGATGACCATGAGCCAACACTGTGCCCTTGTGGCCAAGAAGGCCAATGGCATCCTGGGGTGTATTAGGAGGGGGGTGGTCAGTAGGTCGAGAGAGGTCCTCCTTCCCCTCTACTCTGCCCTGGTGAGACCGCATCTGGAATATTGTGTCCAGTTCTGGGCCGCTCAGTTCAAGAAGGATAGGGACCTGCTGGAGAGAGTCCAGCGCAGGGCAACTAAGATGATTAAGGGAGTGGAGCATCTCCCTTATGAGGAAAGGCTGAGGGAGCTGGGTCTCTATAGTTTGGAGAAGAGGAGACTGAGGGGTGACCTTATTAGTGTATATAAATATATAAAGGGGGAGTGTCATGAGGATGGAGCCAGGCTCTTCTCAATGGCAAACAATGATAAGACAAGGGGTAATGGGTATAAACTGGAACACAAGAGGTTCCACTTAAACTTGAGAAGAAACT
Source organism: Psittacula echo (assembly GCF_963264785.1). NCBI lineage: Eukaryota > Metazoa > Chordata > Aves > Psittaciformes > Psittacidae > Psittacula > Psittacula echo. Next base: position 70,175,216 of record NC_137742.1, on the reverse strand, counting down.
TCTTCTCAGTGAGGGTGACGGAACACTGGAACAGGCTGCCCAGGGAGGTTGTGGAGTCTCCTTCTCTGGAGACATTCAAAACCCGCCTGGACACATTCCTGTGTAACCTTATCTAGGTGTTCCTGCTCCAGCAGGGGGATTGGACTAGATGATCTTTTGAGGTCCCTTCCAATCTCTAACATACTGTGATACTGTGAACTTTCAAGCATTGGGATACACACTTACCAAAGGCCACCTGGTTGGTCAACACCAGAGGATCTGCCAACAGGCCTGGCCCAGCCCAGTCAGAAGTTTTACATATTGTAGAGGGGGACAAAGTTCCTTTGGTGCACATGAAGAATTTGCTGGGGAAGACAATCTGGGTTATTCCTGCTTCAGGTAAAGGCAAACCCACTCGTGGGATTGCTTTTGCTCAGGGACCTGGATATACTTGGTGGGTAATGCGGGAAGATGGGGAAGTCCGATGTGTACCTCAAGGGGATTTGATTTTAGGGGAAAACAGACAATGAACTCAATTGTACGCTGTTGCCTGCTATAGCCCATCAACTAGAAGTCTGCAGGGCACCAGCGACTGGCCCTGACTTCCCTCCGACCATCATCCCAACAGAGAATGAACTTTGATAGAACCGGACGAGTTCTACAGTAAAGGAATGATCAGCATCAGCAGGCAACGATCCAACACTGCACACAGCTTCTTCTGCCCTGAAAGACTGTTACAAGAGATGGAGCTCAACATCATGAACCGAATGGACTCAGTAGCTTTATAGGAATTGGTCTGTGCACTAAGATAACAGTGCACCGAGATGAGAGTGAGGGTATATGGAAAATGTGGGATCTGAGCATGACGTGAATGGTATGGAATAAGGGGTGGATACTGTCCTGGGTTCAGCAGTAGCAGTCAGTTTTTCTCCTTCTTAGTAGCTGTTGCAGCACTGTGTTTTTGACTTTTGGCCTGGGAACAAAGCTGATAACACTGATGTTTAGACTGACCAAGGACTTTGTGAGTCTCATGCTCTGCCAGGGAGGAGGAGGGGCCGGGAGGAAGCGGAGACAGGACACCTGACCCAAACTAGCCAAAGAGGTATTCCATACCACAGCACGTCATGCCAGGGGATGTAACTGGGAGCTACCCGGAAGGGCACGTCCTCTTTTCGGTCGGGCTCTCTTTTCCGGCGAGCGGTATCGTATTCTCTTCCCTTATTATTTCTCTTATCATTATTATTAGTGGTGGTAGCAGTAGTGATTTGTGTTATACCTTAGTTACTGGACTGTTTTTATCTCAACCCGTGGGAGTTACATTCTTTCGATTCTCCTCCCCATCCCTCTGGGGAGTGGGGGGGGGAAGTAGACTGCATGGTTCTGATTTACAGCCGGGGCTTAAACCACGACATATAGATATAACAACAACTCTTGCTTTTGCTATACCTCACAAAAAATAAGCCACTGGCAGGGAAAAGAAAGTGTTAAGCATCACTGTTCATGCACTCCTAATTGGATCTATCCTAATTTTATATGTCTTTTATTGCTCAATAAGTGTTGTTCCATGATTGTTCTATTAGGTTTAAAGAGCATTTCTCTTTCCTGTACAGAAAAGAACGGGCCTAACCAGAACCGAAACTTTTATATATATACACGCTAGATGTCTGACTTGGCCTTCATAACTCATAGCTTGTTTAGTGATAAAGTGCGGCACAGCCAAAGAGAGAGCTAGCCAACAAACTGAAAAACGGTGTGAAAAAAATTCCTCTGAAAAATTCCCATGCTCTTGTTTTCATGTTGAATCAGACCCTGGAAAATATCCTGGAGATATGGAAAATGGTGCTGGAGATATATCTGACAGAATTGACTTCTAAAAGGGGAAAAAAATTCGGAATACTTTATTTTGTCCTTTACTAGGCTAATTTCTGCATGAGCAAGTTGCTGATCACATTCTCATAGGACTGATGTGCAAAAAGACCCTAGGAATGGTCTCAGTGACTCAAGCTGGACAAATTATTACAGCCAGCATTGACAGTAATGATACATACAAGAGGCTTACTCTAGTAAAATTATAGTAACTCATACTTTTAGTATCCAGTTTAATGTTCTTGATTATTTCCATATCATGAACACTTAGATTAAATATGTCATGTCACACATTTAAAAAATGACATAATTTATTCTTTGACTGCACCAAGTATTAGGCAAAATGATAATACCATTCATAAAAACAAGAGCAAAAAACGTAGTCTTCTGCTTAAATTCACATAATAAGCATTCATTTTTTAAATTACCCATAATAAGTCCAGTGTGAAGAAAATATATTCAACATTAGCACACTGTAAGGACTGTTAGCAGGAATGTATTGTAAAGAAAACCATAGCTAAATACTTTCCTGTTTTAATTTCATTATTCAGTTGACAAGATCAAAACAGGAAGCAAGTAGTAGTTTTCTATGTTCAGTGGATCAGGTACTCAAACATCTGTATTATTTAGCTCAAATCTATAAGATCTGATGGGAGTTTACACCTTTCTTTTATGTCTCAGCCTGTGGAAGTCCAGCTTATTAAGAAGTACTGAATGGACCTTTCTTTATTGTCTACTTTCTTAGTAAATGGTACCTGATAACTGAACAAACAGGAGAACAGATGGGAAAGATAAAGGCAGTTCATTAAGCATGAGCTACAAAACGTAAAAGAGTAACACAAGTTAAAGCAGTATGTAAAATATTATTTATCGTGTTATAAAGTTATTGCATCTGGATAACACACTAAAGTCTAAACTGCAAGACAGTGCCATTTCTGTTAAACTTTTGAAGCACAGCTTAGTTTTCAGAATTCAGAGGTACAAAAGCTTAACACCAATAGTGAATTATTGTGCTGCAGTGGAGGTACAGGAATACTAGATTGTGCCTAGTCTCTGAATTCAAAGGTGATATAGTTCATTTCTACAGCCTCTCCAAACCTTTCTTACTATATCAATTTCCCCAAATGACACTTTTCCTGATTCAAAACACCAACCTTTTAGAAACATAGTTATGCTAATGCATACCTCCTTGGAAATTTTCTTAGGCATTAAGTAAATGGTTAAATAAGCTTGCTTTTAACAGAAGGATTTTTATCAAGGTAAACTCACTACCTGCTTAGGTTTATCAGATAATACAGTTTAACTGTCATGCTTCCAGAATGAATGTTGCAAAATGTGAAAAAATTAAGGAAAGTTGTCAATATCCTAACAGTCTCATCTTTTCCCTTCTGTCAGTATTTTTCACCAGCATTTTTAATACCAGTATTTTTAATACTGGTGAAAAATTCAAAGAATATTGAAGAATCATGTTCTTTTCCCCAGAGATGTTCATTTTCCAGTGCTGTTTGGATCACACAGTTCAGTCTAAGAAATGCTTGTCTAATGTCCTGGAGGTTTTACCAGCAGACACAGTGAAGCTAGTATGGTTCTTCTGCTAGGATGTAACCAGAGCTGGCTGCCTTTCCAGATTCATCAAGCCCTGGTAGAAAAAGACTATAGAAAAAGACACATGGCTTCGGGCAAGGGTGTCCTTGTGTCTTACAGGACAGTATATGATGCAGTATCCTGTGGGTTGCCTTTTCTCTGTATTTTAGTCTTGGTATAATATATAGCACAGCTCCACAACATCTGCCATACTACTTCAGCAAAATCCTAAAAAATCCATCTGTTTCTATTCTTTTTAGTGCCATTTATCTTCCTTAACATGTCTTGCTGCTAGTAACATGAATGCTGTATTGATCAGTGGAACTATCTCATACTGAAAGGGTGAGAGGCACTTTTCTATTTGCAGAATGACAGCATCAGAAAAGACAATCAGCATTTTCAGAGTAAGATTTAACACTCACTTCAGCACAGGTTGTGACATGTCTTTTTGGAAGACAGAACGAAGGCTAAAAATGCCTTACACTTAGGACAGTTATTATTACAGAAAATATCCCTCATGCTATTGTGGCATGATCGCATTTCATAACATTTGTGAGGCCCAGAGGACATTGTAGCTCCAAGGCTGATAGTAAGATATTTAGTCTGCCTGCTGACTTCAAGCAATTGAAGATATGCCAATATTTTGCTATGTGGCCAAGGTAAGATTTAAAAGGATGTTTTGACAGGACATGAAATTGTATAAAGTAAAAATGTGAAAAGGTAACATTGTTTTGGAAAATGTTGGCATCTGTGTGTATCTCAGGACAAAGAAAATACATTCGTTTTTCCTTGAACTAGAATTTTCAAGAAAATGCTACTTAAAAAGTGAAAGTATTAATATACAAGATTCTCAGTGTATGCAGTATATATTAAAAGATCATAAGCAAAACATGGGCTGTCACAGCAGTTGCTCTGACTAGGCCAATAGAAGGACTGGAAGTAAGGACTGTAATCACAAAAAAACAATGTCAAGAAGTAAAAGCCAGACCAAAGGCAAGACAGGAGCATGCCCAGCATACAGTTTAGCTGCCAGTAATCCTACCAGTTTAATATCGCAAAACAGGTCCTGAGACATCTTGTGGGGCAGACATGAAAAAAGCTGAAGGCAGATCTGTGCAGCAGTCATGACTTGTCAGTTAGGAGCCCCAACAGGGCCCCAGAAAAGGGGCTGCTACATTTATGGTCCTGCTGCAAAGCAGCATACTGAGTAACACGGCAGCAGTGGAACTAGCATGGATACGTACCACTCCTTTAGGCTTAATGGCCAGCCTTAATTTCTTACAAAATTTGGTCAGGTTACCAGGATGTGAGAGAATGGCTTCTGTCAGAATGCCATTTAACAGTGCACACAGAGTATAATTGCCAGTGACAGTAAGTTTATTCATAGCAGTTCTTACTATTTTCTGCCAGAGTGAGATTATAGGTATACTTCTACGAAGACTGAAAACCTGGTGAAGAGTTTTATATTACCTGGACAGAAGTGACTTTTTTTCTGTATTGTCAAGCCTGCTGATATTTTGGTCAACAGTGCACTCTTCACACTTAAGTCTTTCGTGCTGAAAGATGCAAGATCTCTTTGAGTTCTAAAGATCAGTCTTTCTGACTCAGTTTTACAGTATAACATAACTACTTAGCAAACATCTCTGCAAAATATCTCTGATTTTTGACTGCTATCAAGAATCACAACGATAGTAAATGTCCAAGTTCAAACAAGGAATTACATACAGCTATCATTTTGAGAAAAAGGTGGAGAAAAGATTTTGGAGAAAATAATCTGTCCATATTCATGAAGCAGCCACTTCTGCATCGCATGTACTCAAATTCCATTTTTACTGTAGCCACAGACATTTCCAAACATTTAACTCTTGCTCTCAACATCATCTGCATTTACAGCTTTAACATTCTCTTCCACAAGCACCATTTTAAGGATGCCTTTCAGTTCAGATCGGATCACTGGCCATTATCACTAATAGAAGGTACCATGGTTCCAATTTAATGTGTCAGTGGTGAATATTTAAAAAAGCATCTTAATAGGAATATTCAAGTTTATATTATAGCTCCTTAATCTTGGTAAATCTGACACACTTCATTCCTCTTTAGTTGGCTGTATTTCTGGGCTTCGCCTCCTCCCATTTCAACAAAAAATCCACGCTCTTTCTGATATAATATGTCTATAACAATGTTTTAAGATAATAGAAGATTTTTTTCTAAAGCACATAACAGCATGAAAGTGAAGTGGAACAAGCACCACTACCAGAAAGCTGTCCTGGGATTTCACAGTCAGGCTTTCAATCACATTTTGTCCTGTGAAGCATAACTAAAACATTGGACTAGTGAAGTTTCATCTGCAGTAATAGCTGTGATGTTGCCTTGCTGGGGGAGAACTGTTTAAACTGCAATATCATTTTGTCTGCTTAGGCATGGCACAAATGCTAACCAATACTAACAGAGCTTTTACTTTTTTTGAGAAACAGGTTTATATTCACTGGTAAGTGCATAAGAATTATTTAGAGAAATGTATGCAAAGAGACAGATTGTGCTGAATGAAGTCAAGTATCATTGATAGATCTTTGTAGTAATGACCAGGCCAATGATAACACTAGGAAATATAATTTGGATTCCATAATCCTTGTGCTAAGACTTCAAGCAAGTATGCCAACTATGATGAGTAAATTGTTTTGTTTTGTTTTAATCATAGGCAAGCTGTAAGATTACACATTTAAAATAATTCACTTCAGAAATGTAATATAACTGTGATATTTTGTCTTACTGAAAAAAGATGGGTCCAGACTAACTGTGAGGCAGAAAAAGATACTATACAGTGATAATAAAATAATGATTTAAAATAACTACTGATAACCTTTTTATCTATTCAGATTTTCTTTTTAACTTGTTGATATTCCTTAAAATATCTCCCTTATACTAGACTTGCCATTATCAATATTAAAAAAAATGGAATTGTAAAGCTGTTCTAAACTATTTGAATGCATAGCTTTCTGATTGCCACATAGTTACTGTGGTATATATTATTTTGCTGTCTTATCTTTGCTAACATTTACAGATATATATTTAAATATTTCTAGATGCTTATGAAGCTCTTTTTGTAACTGACAAGTTTATTTTACAAGACTAAAAATATGTCTATTCTCAAACTGTTGTTAGATGAAAAATAATGTTTCAGTTAGAAAATAGCACAAGAGTAACATGCCCTCTGCTTTATTTGTCTAATCACATACAAACCTTCCGTTCAAAAAAAAAAAAAAAAAGAAAAAGAAATCAAGAGAAGAAGATGATGGAACTTACTAACTTCTACTTATTTTAAGTTCTACTTATTTACAAGGAATGCACAGTCTTTTTTTCAGAACTTGGGAATAATCAATTGAAAACTGCTTTGGTCACAGCTCTGTTCCATCTGTGGTCAAATATGGCTCAAAGGTTTTCTCTTTCAAACTTTTTTTTCTTCCTTTGAAGAAAGACTAGTATTTGGTAGCTGTTGATTCATTTGGATACTGAAAGAAACCTAGGTAAGCCTAAGTGCATGAGACTCTATAGACTTGTAGATGATACTTAAGTTTGTGTTTTGAACAGTTATTGCTGTCCAGCTATTTTTTCTTTTAATAGAAAGAGTTTAACATTTTATTTAATTCAACAAATTAAAGGTGACTTCTCCATGCACCCAACTGTATTAAGGCTTTATCTCATCCCTGACCAGAGGTAGCAGTAATACAACTTCAGAATTTTACACTTTTATTGACAGGCAACTCTGAAAACAGTGACAAAATATAAGTTTCCCTAAGATTTGTCAGATTTGTCTCTTTTTATTGCAAGTTGGATAGTTTCAGAACAAATATTGTACATATCTTTTCAGACACCTGGCCTAGGGCCATGGTTAGGAACTGGCCTTTCAACTGCTAGGTAAAAAGACAAACAATCTGTTTCTATCTCTTCTACCAGACTTTTGTGGTTTTCAAATGTGCTTTAATTATTCATTCATTCCAGAACTTAAGCTGTTTTAAGATAGCAAGATTCACTGGACTAGTTTCACTTAGTTTCACTAAGTTCTATACATTTTGGAGAGCTAGGCAGGTGATTTCTAAACTGCATAAATGCAAAAATCCTGTGTGATGAGAACAATTCTGTTGTCCAGTATAATACTCAGCTTCCTTCAACTTATTCTGGATGCCTTCTAATATATTGTATTTCTTTCAAAGAAATAATGGAACTCCAGAAATGTAATCCTATGTTCATCCATGATGACAGATCGAATTCAAAATTCACATTGTTTTATTTCTTGGCCTTGGAAATCTTGGCTTAAGCTGCCTAGAGAGTATCTCAGCTCAGCAGAGGCAGGATACATCAGAAGAACAGAATTATCGATAGCTTTTCATTAGTCATAGTAACCAAACAAATCCAGGACCCAGTAACGAATTTTAGTCTTATGTATCTGACCGTTACAATATTTCTTTCAAAATTCAGACACACCCAAAACTCAGACCATTGCACCCCTGGGTTAAACTTGTAAGTAAATTTATCTTTATTGCCAGCTAAACCACTTTACAATTAAAGGTGTGGTTTAACATTCAGCTTAAACTAATATAAACCTATGTTGTCTTGCTTATGCCATCAAAAGTATTTCTGCAATCAAAGGAAAAGTTGAATTCAGGAACCCAGCTGTCTCAAAACAAATTATTTTTTGTTTCCTTAGGTTTCAGCTTCATTGCTTTGCCTGATGGCACTGACCATGCACCATCATGATCTCTAATGCTGCAGCACAAGCTAGGTGATGTGAATTCAGGAATGCACCAAACATTAAGACTGACTGTTAACATTAGTGACTACTTAAGTAAACTTAAACTGTACCATTAAAGGCCTGACTTCCCACTCTGTGTGAGCTGTGATTCAGTAAACTTAATTATAACTGTTTTGAAATTAGGTAAAGGTTGAAAGGCTAGCTCTTAAATATCAGCTAAAATATAGGTTAGCATTAGCAGAGTAGAAATAAAATACATGGAAAGAAAGCAGGATGTCTTAAAAAAACAGGGAAAGAGAATTGTTCTGTCAAGAAACATACTATCTAGCCAAAGATTTGCTGCCTCAGTGTAACAGTGAAATCAATTCTGGAATAAAGCTCTGCTTTTCCTTGTAAGAAACTTTTCTGAAGCAGTATCCCTAACAACTCTTTTGTAATGACAATGAAAGAGAGGTTCTCTTGTTAGCTGATAAGAACTTAAAAACCACTAATTCATTAATATTCCAGATTCACCACTTTTCTTCCTCCTGAATTTAAAAAAGGTTCAGTAAATGTCACAACTCCTCCCCCCCCCCGGAAGACTGCTTCTATGTTATTAAGTAAATGATAGTGGTAGATCGTTTATGGTTTCTAAAAACAGAAACTAGTATCACTTGATTTTCTAACTACAGAAAAGTTTTCAAATGTTTACCTTCTCATTTAGTGTTTACGTAACTGAAGCAACAGCTTAAATCGACTTTGAATCCTAATAAAGATCTTGATTTAAATCAAAGTTGAATCCGAAGATTACCTCTATGTACTACAAAATACAAAGATTAATTAGTGAATAGTCTGCTGTGTCATTTATATCTAATAAAGCATGCCAAGAAGGAAAAAAAAAAAATGTTAATGATTTATAATGTTGTTATGATTTAGAAAATTACATTATCATATATTTTCATCAAGTTACACGTCCACTTTCATGGCCTCAAATTGGCAAACTGGCAAAAAGATGGAAGTTTTTAGTTTGTAAGGCATCTGTAAGTTGCACATCAGATACACAGCAATAGCCACGGTTCATATTATACACAATTTTGATGTTACTGGAAGCACAAAAATACTCCATGGAACTCCATAATTCAGCCTCAGTGTTTTTGCTGTATGGTTTAAATGCATAGGTGTGAATAGTCCCTTAACGGTTACCTGCAACTCAATCACAAACCACCAATCCCGTGGAAAGGACTCTCATTCAAGCTTGTAAGTGTTGTAAAACTTGTTGAAGGCACATTCTCTCACTATTGGCACTATTCTTATCCAGTTGACACTCATCAAAATAAAGTTTCATCTGAAGGGCAGCAATGTTTTCTTTTAGTTTTTCTGAAAGCACAGCAGGCATGAACCACTAGAACCACTACACCAACTAGAATTTTCTAGCAGCTGTTTGAAGTCTCATTTGCCAGTATGCACTAAGCAGGGGCTTCAAGACCATTACTATGCATGTATGAGCACACTGTCATTTAAGCACTGATCATCTTAAATTTCTGCCATTAAGTAATCCCACCTGTTGCTGAGGTTCCAGTTTTTATAGGGATCTTATACCTGGCATATATATGTGCATGCTCATATACTCCTTTTCAGTTGTTACACCACTCTAAAAGACAAGTTTTTGCATCTCCATTTTCTCTGTCCCTTAAGCTAGCTTTGCAATTTCTGCTATTGCCTTCCAGCAATAAAATGAACAAAATCAACACAAACTTCTCAAAACTGATTTCCCTTCCGAAAAACAGATCTTGGTCCTAGTAATTACAATGGCAAAGATTCATAACTGCAGCATGTGTCTTCAATGAAGTGATTGTTGACTAAAACAGTTTCCTTCCATGATGATAAGCATAAGCAGGCAAATTAATCTAGCCGTTACAAATGCAAGAACAAAATGACACAGTTTGAATTTCTATATGCAGATCACACACCTGTATTACTTGTCATCACCACAGAGAGTGCCAATTGAGTCTTGTATCTTGCTGACATTGGCAATGTGGTTATGGAGCAGACATGGTCATGTTGACAAGCATGTGACTGCTTGTGATGCAGTCAGCATGCTGTGAAGAAAAAGCTATAGAAGTCGATCCTCTCCTTGTTGCCTCCTGCAGAGAGAAGACTGGGAAATATCTTCCCCATCATTCACACATTTTTCCTCACAGCAGAAAGAAAGAGATGAAAGAGCTAAGGAGCTAATTGACTGTAGGAATGCAACATCCTTAACAGAAAAGCCAAGATACAATGTCAGGATGTTATCACAACTACTTAGTGATTCCTGTTTAATGCCATTTGACAGATGTCTGAGGACCAGCAGCATTGAGTCTAAGGACCAGTTGCAATATTTGATAGCACACATTTCTATCAGCAATAGTTTCCAATCTTCTGTGCTGTGGTTGTGGAGGGCACTGCATTTATTATTTAATCTTTATATGTCAAAGGACAATATTTTATCAAAAATCTCAGCACTGCTCCTTATTTAATGAGGAAAAAAATAAATTCTTTAATAAGAAGGCTCATGTGTCCTCTTCTGTAAGTTTTAAAGGCATATCAATCAAATATTACAGAAAAACAATGGTAACAAAGATGTTAGAGTCTTACAGAATTAGTAAGAATGGGCAATCGTCTAGAAGACAGACATTTGATTAATTCCTAAATGGAGAAGTTTCACAATTAGCTTAACTCCTATTTAAACCTAAATAAGGTTTCCTGAGGGGAAGATAAGCCAATAAATGCCACCATTGAGGAAAATGGTGCTTGTCCTTTATTAAATTACAACAAAGTAAAGAAAAGGGAGCAAAATGATAGGAAACTAAGTCTTATTTGTTCTGCTGCCAATAGAAGAGCTTCTCCTTTTCTTCCTGCCTTTCTAATATGCTGTAAGACACATGTCACAAACTTTTCTTTCATGCGTCTCCCAAAGGAATTGCGGGGCCATCCTCACCAGAGCTGTATAAATAGTGCTAACATATTTATTTGTTTTGCTTTCTAAATTGTGCCATGAAGTAGCGTAACCAAGTAGGCAACCAAGTATTGTGCCTCTCTACATTGTAGGTCATGTTCTCCAAGGTTCGTACAAGCTTACTGCAACATGTTACAGCATGTAAAAATCTTCTGTTTTTTCCTGGGTTTTTTGGTTGTTTGGTTAGTTTTTTGTTTGTTTGGTTTTTTGTTTGGTTTTTTTTTTTTTTTTTTTTGTTAACACTTCAAAATCCTTTAGAGTTCTTGCACAGGGGTATTGCTGCCCAGGAGACCTTAGTAAGGCATCTGTTTCCTTGCTGACAGAGTTGGATATGGGGCACATCAGTAAAAGCACAAAAATGAACGGGTGGAAGTTCAAAGGTACTTGACAAGGTAGTGGGCATTCTTTCTGTTTTCCAATATGTAACAAAATTCTCATCTTGTTAATTTTTTCCCCTACATTATTGTTGATTAGGTGTCCACTCCTTCATACTGCACACACATTTACTGCAAAAGTTTTCATTGAAGTCTCAACCAGCTGAGCAGCTGCCACTACCTCCTTCAACACTAAACAGCCCAGGCTGTCTGGCTGCTCTCAGCCAGGGAACACACTCCTTTTCCATGAGGCATGGCTGGGACAGCTGGGATTTACTGTCCATCACTTTGGGAAGTGTAATATTGTTAGCTTTGTGCAGTCAGAATTAATCTTTAGCACATGTGTCAGATGCATGTGTGTGCAGCACAAAAGGTAGCTATTTTAGGGTTTCTTCGGGAAATCTGGAAAAGCCAAAAGGGTTAGTTTTGATTAAAGAAATGTAACTAGTGAATCTGTACTCCTGTGATGATTGTTACTCTTTATCCATTTTTATCTTCTGCTTTTAATAACTTACAGGCTTTTCAGAGTTGGGCTGCCTACACAGTTGTTTTGGTTGCTTTGTACAGAGCCTCACACATTAAGGACAATTTTTCACAAACTTCTTGCCAATAGTCAATTGCATCAAACAACAGAAAAAGGTATTTTTCAAAAGATGAAGTTATTTGTAATATTCTTTTCATGCTGTACTTTTCATCTGAATTGAAAAGGGATCAAAGGAAAAAATAAGAACCAGAATACCATCTGAAAATACAGCACACTTTGTGCCTGCAATTTCGAAGCTTTATATTTAAAAGGCAGTAAGCAACAATAAACATACGCAAATTTTGTTCCATATTGTCAACATTATTCCAAGAAAAGGAAAATTGCAAATATACACTGTGATTTAATTAGTTTTTATAGCAAACATTAGAAATATCCAACATTTTTAGAGATGTCTGCATTTGAAGTTACAGTGAGTTACCTCTTCAAATAAAGATTTAGAACTTATACAGAAATGAATAGTTATTTTCTGTCGAGACATGAAATAACACATTCCCATATACTCGCATACACTCTGAGGCATTGCTCCAAAGCATAGCAAAATATTCAGTACCAAATGTCCTTCTGACCATCATGGCTGCCTAGGCCATTACTGCATAATGTGAGCGCATTGTAGATGTGCTCAGCTTCTTCCTTATAGTACATGGTTTAAAACGTGTGGATTCAAAACGTGAATGCGTAAGAGCATCAGTGATATTCCATAAGAATAATTTTTTTGCCCCTGATAAAAGTTCAGAAAGAATGAAACATGTCTCTAATATATTTAATCTTTGTATGAATATAGATGACTGATATTTGACCCATTTTTCGTACTTTAGAGGCTAAGTCATATGGTCAAGGTAATATTTTATAGAAATGTATCACAGCAAAGCATAAGCTAAGCTTGGTTTATATTTATTTCTGTTACTAAACTTATAATGATAAAACAGACTTTCTGAAGTAGCACTAATTTTACATTTGTAACAGGCCTTTTTAACAAGTATAACATTTGCTGCTCTGATGAACATTTTCGTTACTGTTTACTTTTTAATATTCATTAGATACTAGTTAATTAAAAATCTAAACTGATATTACTCTGTGACTTCTTACAACATATCTGGACATTGCTTTTTATTTTGATGTTACTAATGCAGAACCTTATCTCCATCCATTAGTTTATTCCGCTTAAACTATGTTTGCATTTAAAGATTTGCATTTCCCAGAATGGTTTCCCAGTTGTGAATAACTCTAAGAATAACTAGGATAATACCATATTTTTTAATTAAATACTGCCTTCCTGTTATGCTTCCTAGAGATGGCTTTATTACATTTAGGATGCTTGGAGGTGCAGAAAACTGGCTATACCTTGTTTGGAGATGTAACTCTAGTATTACATAATAACTCTGATCACTATTTTTATTGAGGACAGAATGACACCAAATGTTTTGTTCTACAATGTTCATATTTCCTTTCCTTAGTTCAGCCTATGCTTTACTCTTTTAGCCAGTGCTGCATTGCTTACAATGAAGGCTTCTCTCTCTGTGCTGCATCTTTGCTTTGTGCTGAATACTGAAAGAGTCAACTTTTATTTTGAGAATAAAACATATTCACTGTTAATTTTTTCTTGTGTTTTTGTTCCTTTTTTAGAAAATGTCCATATAATTAAAGACATGACTGAGTACACAAGTAAAAACCCCATATCTGATAGCATTCAGCAAAGAAGACATTCTTTTGCTTTGTAAAAATACATTGATACATTGTGTAATGGCTAGATTGATCATGAATGAACAGGCTTGTCCACCACCTTTTTTTTTTTTGTTGTTATTCAAAACTTTGGTTTGAGTGCTTGTTATAGAAATGCATATGATTATTCTGTAATAATTTCAGTAAAATTTCATGTGTTTTTACACACATTCAGCCAGTTAACAACACATGGCGTGTCACAGATGACTTTCAGACTTCTGAAGATATCTTTTTATTTTTGTCGTGCCATTCTCATTAAGTTAACATTTGTTGTGCCTCTCAGAATCCAGCTGTTTCGACCCAGCCAATCTAGGATTAAGGCAGGACTGTTCAGTTCAAGGTTCTCCAATATAAAAGGACTTTGTTACAGATGGTGGGAAAACAGGCCATCCATTAGGAAAAATTACTTCAGTGTTCAAGGCAAACATCCTTTACACAGCTTAAGACATATGGCTCATGGAAAAGACTGTAAAGGGGTGTCAGTCAGCACTTGGTGAAAGGGATCCTGTAGTTCTAACTTGACCTGTAAGAATGTACATTAAAATGTACTACCCATAATCATTACACCTTGCAAGTTCTCCCCATTCTAGTATCATGCATATATGCGTTATTACCTCAGTAATTTTTGTATTATTATAAAAACACTCACAAAAAGCTTAGTATACAAAGGAACCTCAGAAGAAATAAAAATTTCTGAACCACCACAACTGTTTTTCAATACTCAGTGGAACACACAGAGTTCCATTTCCATTAAGAAATATCTCAGACAAATGAAAAATATTCTACCCCTCTCTAACATACTCAGAAATACAACTACCCATCAAATACAGTATGTTACGGACTTAAGGAACTGTCTCCTTTTCTCATATTGCAACTGTTGCTACAAAGGATGGACATTAATGTGTAAGCATTTAATTCAAGAATCAAATGAGAAAAACCTGCTTCTTGAAGATGAATTGCAAAGTTTGCTGAATTCTTATATCGCTACAAAATTTCTGAGGCTAGTTACAGTTTTCAGATAAGCAACTATTGATGACTTGTTCAATCCAACAGTAATGGTTTTATATCGTGATAATAAACTTACAATACCCTGATCAAAATAATTTGTCCCTAAGAACTACATGTATATTTATATTAGTTATAGAAGTTATATAAATTTTAAAACAGACACACTATTTCTTAATCTCATTATTTAACATTCATTGACCTGGTGAGGAAATAAACCCTTGCCAGTAAATATTTTTACAGATTTTTTTTTACAATATTATTAATAACAATAATCATATATTTATGCATTCTTACAAGTAGCATGCAGTTAGGAAAATGGCAAACATTAGACCCATACAATATTTCTACATTTTCTTCCTTGTTTGGATGGTAGATTCCTTCACTTATGGAGTTTACTTGACTGTACAGTTTCTTAACAGCCAGACATAAGGTTTCTGTAGTCTGTAGTAGAAAATGTAATTTAGATACCAGCATCCTGGTCACTAAGGAAATAACTATCGACAAACTAGTTTCCTCTGTTCGCTATTAGAGGCTGGATCCAGAAAAATAATTTGTCATCTAAGGAAGGGATTAGACAAACTTTAGGTGTCCAAATCCAAAACAGATCTTTTGAAAATCCAACCAGCTGTCTATGGCTTAAGACATGTCTGTATTTAAGATGGAACTTCTTCGTATGACTACAGATCTGGTACTGCACTTCTGCATAAATTTGTCCCAGCCACAGTACTCAGGTTCCCATCTTACTCTAAATGGGGAGCAAAAACATAGTCATAACACTGAAGGAAAGCAAGAAGATTGCATTCATCACAAAATGCAATTCTTGACACATAACCATAAAAAAGTTGGAAACTTTGCTATGCCCACCTTCTATATTGTATCCTAGAATATGGAGTACTACATGTATCTAATGCAATAGAACTAAGCCTGTATCTAAACAGGTATTATGTAATCTTAAGTGCCACATAAAAAAAAATTTGTGACCACAATAATAGGAAGAGTCACACAATCAGACACTGAAAAAACAACATGCCACAATGTTGCCTACAAAACCCTAATTGGTTCATGTATATACATCATGACACAGTTTTATAGAAACCTGCATTTGCCCCCTCAAACAAATACACATCATGGTGCAGCTTTAAAGTGCAAGACCAAATACTACTCTGAGTTTGGGCCCTGGTTTCTTCACTGCTTTACTATGATTCTGAAACTACTATGATTCAAAATACAGTTTTACTGTAATCCTAAATTGTGAGCTTTCATGTTACTCCATATACATCACTGAAACAGTGAACCAACAGAAGAACAGTTAATTTCACAGTATCACAGTATGTTAGAGATTGGAAGGGACCTCAAAAGATCATCTAGTCCAATCCCCCTGCCAGAGCAGGAACACCTAGATAAGGTTACACAGGAACGTGTCCAGGCGGGTTTTGAATGTCTCCAGAGAAGGAGACTCCACAACCTCCCTTTCCTTACAGTTCAATGATGTTCTAAGAAATCAGTTTATTAATTACAAATGTTACAGTTTTTTTATAAAGGATTCTTGTAAGGGAAGGTCTAAGCTCATTGCTTTCATTGGCCTCAGCTGCAAATACCAGTTCTGCATATTTTTGCAAGTTAGATCACATGTGTCTTGAGAAGGAGCCCAGAAAGCAAAAAAATCCATGCCAGCTTTCTGCAGGTATTTCAATGAATGACTTAGTATCACCCAGAAATCCTTTAACAGCAAGGAGAACAGGGTCTGATGGGCTGTAGCAACATTTATTCTCCTAGGCACCTGACCACTACTGTCTCTATGGTACTTGTCTCATTCATCAGTTTCTGACTTTTTTAACAAGCAAAACAGAAGGTCTGCAGAGGACTGGTTTGTTCACAGTCCTGTTTTTTCCCTCCAGGCACCCTATTACCCTGTTCAATGAATCAATCAAACATTCTTAAAAAAAAAAAAAAAAAAAAAAGGACAAAGAACAAAGGCTTTAAGAATCAACCTTAATAATACGTATCCCAAATCCTGAAGCCATTTTTTGTAATCTAAGTTTTAGTTTACTGTAGATTTAAGTATAATTTCCCCCTTAAGAAGAAGAAATTTGGAAATTACATCTTATGTAGATCATGGCAAATCTGGATTTTTTTATTCACATTAACAGAACAAATTAACTACATTAACAGAACAAATGGTGTAAGAAGCATTGTATTTTCTATGGGAATCAGCCACTAGAGGGGGAATAGAGTAAATATGAAATGGTGAGATCCTTGAGTGCACAGCTTTTTGCTGAACAGCACAGTAATGCCAAGTTTTAAAACTCCTGGGTTTTATTCCAGATTCTGTACAGACCCATCTGCATCTTTCCTGCATTTTGCCTTGCACCAAGTGTTGGCATTCTTTACCCTAACCTGCTTCATGTTTTATTCCTAGCTTTCCCTGATTGATAGTTCCTTTCTGCTCCTACATCAGCCCCCATTTTTTTGTTCTTCCCCAGGTTATTCCCTGTATAGTCCCTACTGCTCAGATGATTTTCAACTGCTCTTTCTCATTCCCCTGTGTTAAAAAACTGAATTAGAGGCAGTCAGTATGCACAACAGCCCACCATGTACAAGAGGCAGTTTCTCAGCTGTCAGCAATTCCCTCCATAGTAGCTCCTAACGTCCATACCCAGTAACTGCAGGAGTCCTGTACCACCTTTCCAAGACAGAATCAGACATGTGGAAGCTTTTGCCCAGTGGGAGAAATGGAAGGAGAAGTTACAAATAATCAAGCCCTCAAGTAGGCTCTGTAAGACACTGGAACGAGCAGGTTCTGCAAGATACTGGGAAAAGCTCCAAAGATGGAAAATCTTTGCAATGATTTTGGCTCTAGCAACAGTCTACTGCACTTCATTGGCCGAATTTTTTTGTGTTATTACAGTTTTAACAACTTTTTTTGGGATTTCATGTGAAGAGAAAAGAAAGTAGTGATGCTAACACATACATCCTGACTTCAAGTCGTAGGGGTGTGTCTCAATGACATCCTTTAAGAAAGAAGCACACCAACAGTGGTAAAAGACGTGTTCAGCATGTGTCTAGTTCTCAGCAGCAGTCAATGCATCTTGTGATAAACCCATAAATGTATTGCCTTTTGCAAATCATAGGTGTGGTTATGTGGCTATAACTGTACGAGTTTACAATAACAGAAACAAAGCTCGCTAAAGACACAAGATTAGACAAGTTAAAAAGGGACAGAACTCTTGAGCAAAATGGAGTCACATAGCAAAAGAATTTGTAAAGGTAAAAGAAAGAGGGGGGGAACTTGATATAAGAAAAGCTAGTGCCTGGAAAACATAGAGTTAAAGTACTTTTTAGCTTAACTTAGGTTGTAGTAAGAGAACAACGTTTATGTTGTAAGTCTGTGGAATTTAGTGGCCCCACTAAACATGAGTTAATTGTTTCACACTAGTTTTCTAAAGTATCTTTAGCTTCAAAGAACAATGTTTGTGTTGTAGGTCTGTGTTGAGATAAAAGGATTTAGTGGCCCCACTAAACCTAAATGAGTTATTTTCACATCATACTTCTACTTCTGAGTTAGTTTAGAGACAGAGCCTCCCAAGCATCTGCTAGCTTGGGATACTCCTTGTCTGCCCATCCGGCAATAAATTTTGCAGGAAGGTCACACTGCTCTAAATCTTTGCTAGTTATCAGAAGAATTACAGATATGGCTGGTTTCAGCTAGTTGTGTGATTACTGAGGAGTCTAACTGTGCCAAAGGTGAAAAGTACACTGTGAGGAAGACTGCTCACTTCATCTTGAAGACCCCTACTCACAAGAGGAAGACCGCTTACTTCATCCTCAAGACCCCTGCCCACAATCACCTGAGAGCAGTGCACAGACGCCAAGAGGAAGAGACTTATGATAGTAAGTGCCTGGAGCTAGTTATAATATTCCTTGTCTATACATGGAAATTATGAATATGTACGTGACTAACGCAATAGTGAAAGTATATAAACCTGTAACAAATACTAATCACTTGCGCCTCTGGCTACAGTCATGCGCCCAGTGCTGTTGCTTTTGCTTTATTGACTTCATCCCTCAATAAAGCCTTGTTATCTCATTTAGAGGAGTGAGTTTGTATTTCACAATCTGAAGTAAGATATCAGGTATGACCATTTTCAATCCTGGGCAGATTCAACCTCTGAAAACTAGAAGGGGCTAGACTGCCATGGAGTGTGAGGCAGACCAAAAGGCAGGACATCTGCCAACCTGCTACAGCCATGACTTACTCCTGTGGGCACACACGGTGCTTCTTGCAAAGCCTATGATTTGTTTGGACACAAAACAGCCAGACCCAAGCTGGAGGTTGACAGCAGCCAGCCACTGCATCTGATGCGGTTAGTGGAGACGCAGGGCTGGCACGGAGAGGTGCGACGGCTGTTTCACACACGCCACAGGGACGCTGGGCCTCACTCGGGGCTGGGGGTCTCTTCACACCTCCGGTCTCTTCTCCCCACTACACAGCAGGGGACGACAACGGCCGGAAAGGCCGGCGGAGGCTCACCGCAGCTCTCTCACCTCCCTCCCTGAGCCGCCTCACGTTTCCCGGCGGAGGCTGCCACACACCACCGCCAGGCAGAGCGGCGGCAATCGCGGGGAGACCACTACGTGGCACCTCCGGACAGCAGGCCGCTCCTCGCCGCCGGAAGGTGCTGCTAGTCCCGCCGGCAATCACAACGGCGACAGCGCGCGCGCCCCTTACAACGCGGCTGCGGGGCGGGCCGTCTGGGGAGGAACGGGGTGAGGCGGGGCCAGGCGCCAGTGACACGCACTCGGCACCGCCCCTCAGCCCCGGCGCGCGGGGGGCGGGGCGCGGCGGTCCGGTCGGCGGCGGGGCACGGCGGTGGCGCGCGGTGGCTTGTTGGGCGCGCAGCGGCCCGCGGTGCATCAGAGGCGGCTGTAGCGTGTGCGCGGGTGGGGCGGCCGCAGGAGGAGGACGGGGAGCCAGAAGGGAGCCAGAAGGGAGCCGAGAGCCGAGGTGCTTGGTCGGCCCCGCAGCGCTGCTGCCTCTCGCCGCCGCCACTTCCCCGCTGGGCGTCAGCCTACCCGCGAACCTGATCCGCTGCCGGAAACTCTGCGCTCGTCTCGGCGCGGCGGTGGGGGCAACTTCTCGCACTTCTCCGGAGAAGGCTCGGGGCCGCTCCGTGCCGCGGGCCGCCGCAGCGGGAGAAGTTCCACCCCCTTCCCCCAACCCCCGCTTCTAGCCTTCGAGCGCGCAGCGGCGACTGTGGCCCGGGAGCGGCTGGGTCGGACGGGCGGCAGTGGCGATGAAGCTGAGCCGGCAGTTCACGGTGTTCGGCAGCGCAGTTTTCTGCGTGGTGATCTTCTCCCTCTACCTGATGCTGGATCGCGGCCACTTCGACCAGCCGAAGAGCCCTCGGCGGGAGGGCAGCTTCCCCAAGGTGAGCAGAGCGTGCTGGTGGCGGAGGGGAGGGCGGCAGTGCCGCCGCGGGCTCCCACCGCTCTCTTCGGCGCGGTGACGGGGCGCTGGGCGGCGGGGGGGTGCCACGGCTGCTGGGCCGGTGAGGCGGCGGGCGAGCGGTGCCGCCTCTGGGCGGCGCTGCCGCCGGCATGGCCCGGCTTAACCGGGGCGCGGGGCCCCGAACGGGGAGCTGGCGGGGATTTCGGCGCAGGAGCTGAGTTCGAGGGCAGACCTCAGCTGTGGCATCAACAGGTAGACCTGGAGGAACGCTGACTTTATGTTGCGGCGTTCCCTTTTGTTAAGCCTTGCTTTGGGACCGTAACTGGCTGATACCTGACGGCACCTTATGGTTAAACGAAGGAGTTCTTTAGTTTTTCCCTTTCCCTCGTTGCCTGTGTGGGAGAGAAATTTAAATGCTGTGTATAATGGTAGTGTGCTAATAAGGAATGTTCAACCACGATGAGAATAAAGTAGTTCGGAGACCACACGGTATGCTTCGCTGAAGAGCAAAATTCTGCTGTGTATAAATAGCTTTGTTTTCTTATAGTAATAGGCCACACACACAAAACTGTAAGAAGTAAAGTTATGGTTTATCTGTGCTTGCACTGTGGTTATTTCTGAGGAAACAAAACAAATGAAAGTGTGTTTTTAGTACAGCAGTGAGACTTCAAGTAAATGGAAGAACTCAGAAGGCTGACAGTAAAAGTCACAGTTATTTCTCTGATAGAATCACTATTTTTTTGTTTAAATCAAAAGTAATAGTTGATATCCTTTTGTTAACAGTTAAGATTAAAACCTTACTTGAATGTAAAAGAAAGAATGCAGATCTGTTTTGCCTTTATTCCTTCAAGTTACAGTTCAGAGGTTAGCCGCTAGTTTTTGCAGGAATTGAAACAATTGGAAACATGCGCAGAAGAAGAAAGCAAGACAAGGCTGCCTGCGGCAGCTGTGCCTGTTCAGTATGTAGCTTCAGCAGGAGGGTAGTGCCATGTGCTATGCGCGTAACAGATATGGGCAGTATCTTATCTGAGGAAATTACTTCCTGGGTCTTTATGCCACCAGTTGGGTTTAATCCAGGTGAAGTACAGAACAGGAAAGCTCGTCCATACGTGAGTAAGCGTTTTTTGGGTTTTGGTTGTTTTTTTGTTTGTTTGTTTGTTGTGGTTTTTTTTTTTTTCTTTGTGTGTGTGAGTTTGGTTTTGGTTTTGCTTCTTGGTTTATTTTTTTTTTTTTTTAATGTTCGATTTGGATTTCAAATACTTGAGTGAACAGGGAAGATTTATTAGACGTGTTTTGTCTTCCACTGTCAGTGTCTGCAGCTGAAATTCGTGTTTGTGTCCTCAGTGTAACGCTGCTTTGTGGTGTAACACACTTTAATCTCTTGTGACCAGGCTACTAAACAGTAGCTTAATCTGTTGTTGAACCATTTCCTCCTATGTGATCTGATCAGCTAGAGATGGTAATTTCTCCTTCCATCCTCTTCCCTCTCCTCAGTCTTCTAGAACAGTCTGTCAGTGTTTACTCTGTTTGCTTTTTCTGTATCTAAATTTCTTTGAGATTGCTGACTCTCACTGGAGAATCCTCTGCCTGTTGTTGTTTTGGTCCTTCCTTATTGGGTGAGCAGTTACGTTTTCCTTCTTTACTACATTATTCTTTGAGTAAGTTACAGGTGAAATTGATGTGATTTTTGTCATTTCCTTTTGCTGCCCGTAGGATTGAAATTTTTTCCACTTTGTTACAACTAGAAACCTCTGACACATAGCAAACGCTTTCAGAGCCCTATCATATAACATCAGTTTCAAGCAAAAGCAGAAGATGAACTGTGGAATAGAAGCCACCAAAATTTTTTGAAAAGAAACAGGTTTAGTCCTACCTCAGTAACGTATCAGTGTAGTGTTGCCAGGACTTGGTGAAACTAGTAAGTGAAACTAGTCACAGATGTAGAAACTTCAAGGTGTTTTTGTTTGTGAAAAAGTACGGCAGCAGTCGATGGTCTATCTGTAAACTTAAGGCATTCTTTTTCCTGATGACAAAAGTCAGAACATCTTTTGCTTAGAAAAAGAAATTGAGACTTTTCCACATTTTTTTTTAATTGATTCACTTTATAGCTCTTTCTGTTTTGACAGTGTGCTAATTTTTCAGCTTTTTGGTTCCTCTGTGGTGTTCTGGTAACAGCATATGTCACCTTTCATGTCTTGAAAGTTGCATATTGATTAGTTTCTTCCTCCTGACCTATGTGGCTTTAGCTAAGCTCAGAGGAGAGAAGTGGGTGCCACTGGAAGCAGTCTTCTGTTTAATTTGCAAGCATTTGTTAATCTAGGATTCTTGTTTAATTTCTGCTAGGATTAGTGTTGGAATTTTTCAGCTGACAGTGCCTGCTGGTCTGCATTCACCTAAAGTGTCATTGTACCTAAAGTGTCATTGTACCTAATACCTAAAGTAAGATAAATGATCAGGATTGCTGCTCCACTTTCACTTCCACTTTTTCTTCTAGACAAGCAACTTCTCTTTGCATGGTCTTCGGGTAGATTGCATCAGATTCAGTCTTGTAAACCTGTCTTCTTTCTGGCTTATCTGCCAGTATAGTCAAGAGTTGTCTTTCTGGAGCTTGCTTTCTGGTTTGAGAGTTTGGATGGCGTTGTTCAAGGATGCCAGCAGGAATTTCTTGCAGAAATGATTTTTGGACAAGATCTCCTTCCCAAGACGGGTGAATATCCGTGGGCAGACACCTTTATGTACTTTCACCAAATTCTTGTAAATAAATGCCTTTCATAGCTCTGCTAAACAACACTCGTTAGCAGATGTCACCACAGATGGGGCAGTGGGGACATTGTGTCTTTTTAGGTGTTGAGTTTGCCAAAGCTGGCAGCAGTGATCAGTTTTATGGTGAATGTTATCCACACCTATCCATGGTAAGGTAGCATTGTGGCAACTGTAGCAGAGCTTGAGCTGAGGTGATTTATAGCTTTGCCGTCGCTGGTGGTGCATTTAAATCATCATATTAGAAGATCTGTATGTTGCCATAATCTCTGTTAATTTGGGGAAGATCAGGTACCCATAAATTCATGGAGATCAAGACTTACTGGCCTCTTCTCTGTAATTCCTGCCTGTATCTTTATAAATCCTGCTTGATTGTCAGGTGTATATTATTCTTACCATGGCCGTTATCACAAGCTCTTCTTTCTCTCTGAGCCTGTTCCTAGCCCTAAGATGCTTCTGTCTCAGGACAAGTCTCGGATACAGTGTGTTTCAGTGTCCTGTTTCAGCCTAGGAACAACGTTATGACATTGCACAGGGACAAGCTCTAGGTGAAGGAATGGCATTGAGTCCAATGATCAGGTACAGTTCTTCTAAAAGCAGCTGGCTTGTTCTTTTGTTTCCAGTGTCTTTCCAGCAAAGCATTAATTGGCCTAGCTGTATGTGGTATTGCTAAGGCTTCTTTACTGGATTCATGCTTTCAAGGCAGCTACATAATGCATCAAATACTTCTGCATAAATGCCACAAGAAGAGATTGTTGCAGTATGGAGTGTTGTTTCATCTGAGCTTGCCAGTAATTTGATAGTACTACCACCTGGCCAAAATATGAATCATGGAGCAGTAATAACAGGCAACTGAGAACAAATGCACGACAGAAACACCAGCAGTTCTCTGAATCTGTGTGTTGAACAAAGGCACCTTGTAAACTTGACTCTGGAGTACTTCTGAGGTACTACTTTCCCTACTGTATGGAAGCACTACTCGCAGTCAGCCCTGAGTCTCCATTAGGTGCCTGTAACTTTAGCGAATCAGCTCATGGTTGGTAGTTACCATGCCCCAGTTCTGTGCAGTGCAGACCTCTGCTCCCTCCAGTGTCAGTGAGTCTGTTGACTTCCTGTTTCGAAATAGCTCCTGATACAGTGTAAACACATTTTCCAGCTAGAATTTTGCTAGGTGCATTGCTGTAGTGAAGTAGCTGCAATCAGTGGCTTACATATACACATTTTGTTGCTGCATGTTCTTGGTAATGGGTGTAGTTTTATGAGCTTGTTTGGGAGCTTTCAGACCTATGTTGTGTAAGAAGGAACATGACTTCTGTTCTGCAGAAGTACTGGAAGCAGCATGATCCAGTGTTTAGGAAATGTGTGTTTTACTCTAAAATGTGAGTAGTGACAGTTAAGGTTGTACATAATTTTTAAGTTGCAATTTTCTGACTTCTGATAACTGAAAAATTGTGGACTTAGTAAGTTTTCATAGCATTCTTGAGAATTTTACAGCAGAGAAAATTGAATGTTAAGAGAAGAAATCCACAGAAAGAATCATAATTTTCCTGGTTTTGAAACACGTTGACTTATTTAAAAAAACCCAGCCAAACAAAACCCTATTAACAGTAACAGTCTGTTCACAATCGAAAAGCCTTTGACTGTCACAAGAATGATTTTGAGTGCAAGCTAATGAAAGTTTAGTATTTCTTTTGCTGAGCTTCTAGTACAGTGTAAGGGAGGAGGAACTGTCTCTGTGAACATAATTACAGGTCAGTAACAATTCTTTGTACTTTCTAATATTCTCAGAGTGTATCTGCCTTTGTTGCTTGCACATTTTGTGCAAAGTTTTGGCTAAGCAGCAGTCAGGCAGAAGCTAATAAGCCCTCCTGCTTTTGTACTTTAAATCTGGGGCAAAATGTTGAGCAACATGTATTTTTCAGAAAAGTAGTAACTCTACCTATAAATGAGCACTTCCTTATGCTACCTATAGTCCATGCCTCAAACTGTATAAACTAAATGTAGAGAGGTTTCCTAGTTTGCTCTTACTTGACCTTTTCTGTATCTGACACATGATTTTGTTGTTTCAAATTTTGACTTGTTCAGGTAAAACTAAATATTAGCATAATGCTCATACTCCTAATGTCATATAAACCATGCTTCAGCTTCGTACTGCTAGCCACTTAAATAAAGATTTCAGTACAAGGCAGGGAAGAGAATAAAAAGGAAATGAGCCTGAAACATATCAGCCAGAGCAGTAGTGGAAATTTTTCAGATTAATTGACTTCAAACAGGGAGTATTTCTAGTTTTGTCTCCATCTCCCTTTCCTTTCTCCTTGCCTTCAGATCACTGATTGTGGTGTTAAATCAGTCTCTGAAAGCATGCCTTATACCTACCTCTGTAAATTACATGTAGCTTAAAGCTAGGATAACAGTACATTAAACATTCCCATTTTTCCTGCCTCTGGTAAAACAGAATATGGAAGTTCCATTGGCTTCTTAGAATTGGCTTCTTAGGCTACCTCATCTTTGTAATAGGACTTCCTTATGTTTTAAGAGAACAGACTTTTGTAGTTCAGCTAATTCAGAAGAATTCCAGTGTCTTCATAAAGTGAGCTAGTTTTGAATGGTACTTTAAAGGTAGGAAATTTTTGACAAGGTGACTTATGTAATCTTTGTCATCAGAAATGCACAAAAACCTTCCGCCCAGATTAATAAAGGCTTTAAACCTTGACTTGTCCTTTTGACTGGTGCATTGTGTGCTTGACTTTCTGTTCTATGTCCTACCTTGCAAATGTAAATACATGCTGATACAATGTGTTTAGATATTAAGCTTTGATGCAACATCATACTGCATTTTTAACTTTTACCTGCTTACTTTTTCTATACAGCAGGTGACCATTTAATTCTACATTTAATAGGTTCTGTTCACTATACAGTGCTTTAACAGTGAACAGTGAGAATGCTTTCTGGTCTTACCGTCTTAATATGTTGGCATCTTTTTAGAGATTTGTCTCAGGATTTTAGTGAAGTTAGTATGTGATTTGTGAAGATGTATCTGGAAATAGTCATTGACAAGACAGGTGCAGAAAAATTACTAAGATGACTGCCATTCAGTACAGCCAGAAAATAAGACTTTTTGAGTCCACTTTCCTCACTGCTTACTGCAGCAACTGTATAAGCAATGATCTTGACTTAGATTTCACATTCCCTGAAGAACTCTGTTCATTGTGGTACTCTGCTTTCTTCATCACATCTCACCGGTGCATGAAAGCCTCGTATGCAGAACACCTGCTTATCATGTAGGTGACAAGGAGGATAGGCTCTGGCTGGTTTTGAACTAAGCACTTGGTGGTTGCTAGCTAAGTCTGGATAAAAATAATTGAGTTCCAGGTGACTGAACCTCATAAGTCTCTAATGTGAGTTTCTCTTCTGCCTGCCTGTTTCTGTGAGATTTCTTCATCTGTGGGCCTATCATACTCCCACTTTGATTATTTGAGCTAGCTGTCTTTTTCCTGGTGGTCGTAGTGGTCTGTAGAAAGCGACTACATTTAGGGAATAAGTGAATGTTCAAAGAGAGCCCTTGCTACAGATCAGACTGGTGTTGGAAGCAGAGAGGGACAGGGCAGAGGGCAGTGGGAAAGCAGGCTGCTTTGGAGTATTTGAGACATGAAAACTGCTGAAGGGTTCGGACTGACTGAAACGTAAGGAACTATTTATGTAGCTGGTTCATGTGGTGGTAGTGGCAGGATGCTCAGTGCAGCTAGCAGATATGGACAGTTTTTGTTCAAGATCCAAATGGGAAGAGGATCTGCTGGTCTTCACATGGGAAGATTTTATTCGCTAAGTCCAACCCTGTGTAACCATGGGGATGGTGAACAGATGCGCTGCTCATGTGATGCCATTCTTCTACCAATGCAGCTGTAGCTACTTTTGATACGTTGGATTTGTTGGTACTTTGCAGTTCTTGTAGAAATAGTTCCTTTGCTGTGGAGTACAGCACTGTTGCTTTTCTTTTTAATAAAATTTTTATATGCACACTCTTATCAAAATACAAAGGCACTGCAAAATGAAAGAAAAAGGTTTATACCAAAACTGTTCTAAATTTGTTAATTGGTGATTCATATAACTTCACATTGCATTTCCTTGCCTTAAAACAAGTATGCAGATTAACAGAGCATCTTTTAATGATGATTGTTTAGGCTAAGATGTACTTAATTGGACAGTGTACCTCTCATGTTCTGGTAAGTATGAACAATGTTTAAGCCGCGTAGGTGCTTGGTAACTTTGGTGAACTGTAGTCATGTGCTGTGAAGCAGGTAATAATTTTTATAGATGGCAGCTGTACTTTAGCTTCATAGGAATCTAAAGGTCAGAGCCTATATTGAGCAGCCTGAAAAGCCCCAATCGGTATTAGTTTATATATGTTATTTTTAGAGTGAGTAGCATAGTAGGCTGTTAGTTTTCAGGGTAGAGAAACTTTTTTTTTTTTTTAAATGTCACAGACATTGGAAGAAAAAATACTAATTTTACACAAATGTGTACATGCTATGTTTAATGTAGCACTTGAAAGATTTCAGTCTGATTGGGGTTTTTTTGTGCCACCAGGGGGCATGGAACGACAGGTTTTTTCCTTTCTAGTATCCCATCATCTGTGTATTTGTTTCCTTTTGTTTTCTGTTAATCTATTTTATAAGTTTCTAGTATTTGTCTTCAAGATATTGAGATTCTAGGATGTTGGCTCTATATCTCAATTAGCTTAATCTGGTTTTGTTGTCAAAATATATTCATGTCTTTTGGAAAGCAATAGCTGTTTGTGTGTGTTGGATTTTAAAACCTGTTACTGTGTTAAGGATGTATCAATCTAATAAAAAAACCCAAAGCAGTGGATTAGCATTTTACACAGAGCAGAAAATGAAGGGTCAAACTTTCCAACAGCTTAAAAAAATACTAAAATGTATCTTTTGAAGAATTATGAAGAGCTCCCATAAAGATACAATTATGGGAATGACGATTTAGTAGAACTCAAAAAGGTTCTCCTAAAGGCTATTTTATGTCTCTTGGTAAAGGGTATTTTGTTTTTCATTCCTGCAGACTTCTGGAATTGAACAGAATTTAGAGAAAAGTGCACATCGCAACTTAGAAAGGAGGCTTAATCCTTTGCAAACTACAGCCTAGCTACAGAAGTTGGAATTAACTTGGTATTTGAGAAAAGCAGTTTGCCCCTTAATAGGGAAATGCAAAGCCGTCAAGTGAATTATTGTTAAAGGGGAAAAAATTGTTGTGTACAGATACTGTTTCTAATATTATTCTGTATTAATTAAAAAATAAGGCATTGGTGCTAGGAAGAAGTTTTTTACTTGTAATTAAAATCATAGTTCACAGAGTAGATGTCTACTGAATCATTTGTGTTGAATGTAATGGGTAAAATGTAAATGCCTGAATCCACAGTGGGTTTTGTTGTAGTGACAACTTCCTAATAAAAACTTAATCATATATTATATATTTTGGGGTCTGACCGCAACTTTAATAATAGGAAGTGGCTGGTTTTTTGTTATCTTCTCTTATTGTTAGGTTGAAGTCATTCTGAGGAAGGAAGTAAATTACTGTTAAGATGAAATATCCCTAAAGCCGTGTTAAATAATCTGGCCTTAGTGATTCTGTAGGAGCTAACACATTCATGTGTAGAAAAAAGCATACCTCAAATCATTTGGAAGGAGTGGCTAGTACATGAGAGGGCAGTAGCATTTCCAGGCATCTTATTCTACTATGCTCCCTCCAGTATTCTAACAATACTGTCATTAGATGCTATTAAATTGCTTTGTGGTATCTGTCTCTCCTTGGAAGTTGCTTTGGGAGATATGATGTCTTCTTTCAGTTCACGCTGATGTTATTCTGTATCCATCCTTTTGCAGTGCACACTAGAATCATCTACAAAATCCTGTTGTTTGGTAGCTGAATATGACCTTCTGACTGAAAGTGCAATTAGTTTGAGATTATCTTGATGTTTGTAGTAGTGTAGTTATACAGATTATTAGTACGGCAAGGCTGTTAAGGCATATTTTACCTCCAGTAAGTGTTTTTGTTATTTTCTCTCTGAATTTCACTGAGAATAAGAAACTCAGTATTTACTGAGATACTATTCTACATGTACAGGAAAAAAATATAAAATTTATCCATCCTCTTAATCCCATCATGATGTGAATTCCTCCTAAAAAATGGCGTTCTCTTTGATCTTTTGATGTGATGATAAATGATCAGTTTTTTGCAAATCTGTGAAACATATGAAAAAAGTTGAAGTTTGCATAATTGATACTTGAAACAGTGTGACCTTTTAAGATTATCTGTGTATCAGTGATTAAATATTATGCTGCATTTTCAAGTTCATAGTGGAAAATACAACTTTTACTGTTTTCCTGTACTCTGAAGGGAAGAGGTTTCATATGTTGGCTCAATTTTTGATTAGTTTGTCTTTACATAAAATAAAGAATAAAGATTTGTCTTTCTGTGTGATCATCTTACTATGTTCTTTTAGTTCTGTCATGAATTGGTCTGGGAAATAATTAAACTTTTTTTTTTTCTTTTTAACAGGGACAGCTTTCAATATTGCAAGAAAAAATAGATCACTTAGAACGCCTGTTGGCAGAAAATAATGAGATTATTTCAAACATACGAGATTCTGTGATCAATCTGAGTGAATCTGTAAAGGATGGGCAAAGAAATCCAGACGCTATAAACTTCAGTCAAGGATCTGTCTCTGAGCTCTTTCCTTCTGCTTCAGTTTTGCTTGCAGTTGATTCTGAGGATTGTTTGTTTGCTTCAAAAAGTGGAAGGCATGGTTCAGGTGTACAGGTAAGCGGTATGTCTTTCTCTCCGCTTCTGCTGAAGTCCTCCCTGTCATTACTTTTTAATTCTGAAAACGTCTGATTACCAGTAACAGCTTGGTGCTGAGCTCCTAATCTAAGACGTAATATAATTGTTCAGGTGACTGTTGTGTTTAACAGGTGTTTTGAAACTGTTCCTTTTTAACTTTTTTAACTGTCTAGAAATTGAGCAGTGATTATGAAGACCCAATGTTCCAGAAAGTGTAAGAGTTCTTAAAAAAAAAAAAAACAAACAAAAAACCAAACCCAAAAACCACCCAAAAAACAAACACACACCCCCCAAAATCCACAGCAAAAAAACTCCTAACAAAGCAGTGATAAATTATGCTCAGATTATTGTCCAGTACTGTCAGAAGTTCTTTGGAAACAATTTGAAAGTCTCCTTCGGTTTCCCCAAATTGTTCTGTAATTGATGACAGATAAACTGGAAATAGTGGATGGCCTTGATTTAAATAGGTTTTACTAGAGATACGTGTGTAGATGCGTCTTGATGGGGAGCTATAGAATGTTCAAGAACTAATAATTTTTAAAAACCTCTCAGGTGCTGTGTTCCCTTTTGAGCACCATTTCTGTATTTGAGCATTCTTGTGTGTCTGCTGTTTGCGTAGGCACTTTGGTCAGAAAGGAGGAACATATGCCATGTTGACTGCTTGGCATGAACTGGAGAGGTTGAAGATTTTAAAGTCAAACACTTCAAGTTGAATTTATTTTGCGTTCTGGTGATGCTTGCAAGTTTATGGACTCTTATACAGTTTTAAATGGAGTGTTTCAGGAGCACTGAGAATACGGTCTGAAGTTTGTGATCTGTACTGTTTTGGGGAGTCTTGTGGGAGTACTATAAATATTCATAATACTCTAAAGCAAAGATTAGATATTGAAGTCCAGCTTTCTCATTCTAGAAATGCAGGTATTTCTGTTGCAGGAGAAAGACAGTGGACTCAGGTTGAGTAAGTACACACATTAGAACAATTGTAACCTCTGATGTATCATTCATAATGCCTTTAGCTCTTCAGGGATAGGGACCCCCCCCAGCAGATCTTCTACTTAAGAGAAAGTAGGCCTTTTTTTGTCCATGTTGCTAATATACATTAAGACTTCTGTGCTGGAAAGTTAAAGCATGTGAAACTATGATTACGTGTTTTCAAATTACTGAATTGTTAACAGGTATTGTTTGTACAGTCTACCATATTATGTGCTTTTCTAGGTGCATTAGAAATAAGTTAAGAGTAAATGTGAATTGTGAATTTTGGGGAAATGTGTTGGCTTAAATTCTTGGGCATGTTAACCTATTATGAATGGAAAGTAAAACATGATTGCTTAAATTGTTCTCATGTTTAGTTTCATATTTGCAGAATGTCAGAACATACACTTAGCTACCTAATGGTAGGCGGTAGTAGCTAAACTGCTTTTGGACAATTTTCTTAAGAGTATATGTATGTGCCTAAAGGTAACAAATGTAGCAGGGAATATTCTTAATGCTGTTCCCCTAATCACACTTTCTTTCATTGCCTTGCTATAGGGAGGGAAGGTGGGCTTGTCTAATGCTTTTCATGTCATTGCATCAGTACCTTGTACTCAGAAGGTTATCCACCATCATCATTAAATCACGTTAATACTGCTTCTGTATACAGTTTCTCATCCCTCAAGTCTGGCCTGCATTTCAGTTATGGAATCTAAGATGTTGACTTCAGCGGAATTCCTGTAATACCACATTACCAAGCTGATCTAAATTATTATATTTGAAGACAGTTTTACTATTTAATACTTTGCCAAGCCTGATAAATTACCTGGGCTTGCAGAATACATTTTCATCTAGTTGTTTTTTTTTTTT
Source organism: Psittacula echo (assembly GCF_963264785.1). Taxonomy (NCBI): domain Eukaryota; kingdom Metazoa; phylum Chordata; class Aves; order Psittaciformes; family Psittacidae; genus Psittacula; species Psittacula echo. The sequence goes on along the minus strand of NC_137742.1, from coordinate 70,143,512 downwards.
TTTTTTTTTTTTTGGAGACAAAGAAATTGAATAGGTTATTCAGAGCATTGTTTTTTAAAGTTACATTTTAAATTCTAAACCAGCGCATAAATGTTAATTATGTGGTGTTCATAAATGTTAACTTAAACCCACAGATATGGACTTTACTTTTCCTATGTTTGTCTTTTAAGTGGGTGTATGAGTATGAAATGAGACTAGAAAGAAGTAAGAATTGAGACATAGTGTATAGCTGAGACATAGTGTACGGATAAAAATCACTTTAGAGATTTTTAAGAGGCTTTACGGAATAAATTACAGGAGTTCATGTAGTCTTTATAGTCAGAAATATTACCAGGACTTGTTACTCAGAGATTTTTTTTTATTTTTTTCCATAAACTGGACAAAACAAGTTATTAATAATATGAGACCCAAAAGATACTTAATAAGATAGCTAAAGGATGTCTCTCATCAAGAAAACACCACCTTTACTGGTAGTGTTTGTAAGTAGTTAGGAAATTGTGATAGAGCTGGCTGCTAAAAATAACGCTGAATTGAGAATTGATATAATTAAAATTAAATAGAAGACTAATGTGTACGTTTTTCAAAAGATGAATGTCGAGCTAGGTAATAAAACCAACAAAATGAAGAACTCGGAATTAGATATGGTTATGACCTGACACTTTTCTAGGTCAGTGGTTCAAGAAGTAATTGGAATTTGTGCTCAAAGAAGATAGAATTCTCAACAGCCATCGTGCTGACATGAAAGGTCTTTTAACCAATGTGGTGAGATATCTCTTCTCTTGTCCCTTTCAAATACTGAAGCATCTAACATTGTTCTTAGTAATGTTGCTCCTGTTAAAATAAGGCATGAATCACTCTTTAAAAAGGTGGCCTGATGAGGCACAAGCTATGCTTTTATTTTTCCTCTGCAGGGGCTTAGGTTTCACTGGGGTAAATATTGTGATGTTTGCCCAAGAGCTGCATTACTTCAGCAGTTTGAGTCCCTTGGTATAGAGAAAGAATGATCCCATATAGAGAAAAAGACCACTGATAAGTTTTCAAATGTTTTAATTGTACGGCTTTGTAACAACATGACTGTCTTCTGAAGCAGCCACAATTAAGACAGGCAGCACCCTTTTTGAATTTCTGTTTGTCTACTGTTTGTATGAAGTCCTTGCTTATAAGTGTTTTATCCTTAGAAATTAAAGGAAAAATACTGGAAAATACTTGTACTTAACTCAGGATGCCACTGGCTTTTTTTGCTGCAAGGGCACATTGTGTGTGTTATCATGTTCAATTTGGTGTCCATCAGGATTCTGAGGTCCTGTTCTGTCAAACTGCTTCCCAGCTGGGCAGCCCCCAGCATGTCCTGGTGCGTGGGGCTGTTCTTCCCTACCTGCAGTACTTTTTGCCTTGGTGAACTGCATGATGTTCCTCTGGACCCTTTTCTCCAGCCTGTCCAGGTCCCTCTGGATGACAGTACAACCCTCTGGTGTATCAGCCTCTCCTCCCAGTTTGGTGTCATCTGCAGACTTGCTGACAGTGCACTCTGCCAATCTTCCAGATCATTAATGAAGATGTTAGACAGTAGCGAACCCTAAGCACACCACTGGTTACTAGCCTCCACCTAAACTTCATGCCACTGATCACCATCCTCTGGGTCTGGCTCTTCAGCTGTTTTTGGTCCATCTCATTGTCTGCTCAGTGCTGAAGGCTTTACAGAAGTTATGGTAGATGATATCCATTGCTCTCCATTCATCTGCCAGGCCAATCATTTAATTGTAGAAGTTTCTCAAGTTAGTCAAGCATGACATGTCCTTGCTGAATCCGTGGTGACTACTCCTGATGACTTTCTTGTCCTTCATGTGCATGGGATTGGTTTCCAGGGTAAGCTGCTCCTTCACTTTCCTAGGGATGAAGGTGAAGCTGACCAGGTGTAGTTCCCTGAGTCTTCCTCCTTCTTGCCATTCTTGAAGATAGAAATGTCATTGCTTTCCTCCAGTCCTTGGGCAATTTACCTAAATACTGTGATTGTTCTGAGATTCTTCAGAGTGGCCTTGAAGTGACATCTGCCAGCTCCCTCAGTACTTGTGGGTGCATCCCATCAGGGCTCATGGCCCTGCACATACATAATGTGCAGTTTAAGTATTCCCTAACCTGGCCCTTTTCCACCAAGGGTACATCTTCCTTGCTCCAGACTTTTCTCCAGGGGGCCTGGGATTCCTGAAGGCCAGTAAAGACTGAGGTAAAGGAAGCATTAAGTACCTCAGCCTCTTCCTCGTCCTTTGTCACTGTTTTCCTCTGCATCCAAAAAACTTTGGAGATTGTCATTACCTCCCCTTGCTAATATAGTTATAGAAATAGTTTTTGTCTTTCACAGTCTGCCAGTAGCCAGATTAAGTTCCAGTCAGGCTTTGGCCCTTCTGATTTTTCTCCCTGCATAACCTCATGACATCCTTGTAGTCCTCCTGAGTTGCCCGTCCTTCTTCTAAAGGTCAGAAACCCTCCTGTTTCTCTTGAGTTGCAGCCAAAGCTCTCTGTTCAGCCATGTCAGTGGCCTTTGCCGCTGGCTCATCTTTGAGCATACGGGCATGACCTGCTCTTGCACCTCCAAGATTTCCTTCTTGAAGAATGTCCATCCTTCCTGGACTCCTTTGGCCTTCAGGGCTGCCTCCCAAGGGACTCTGTCAACCAGTCTCCTAACCAGGCCAAGGTCTGCCCTTTGGAAGTCCAGGGTAGCAGTTCTGCTGAGCCCCCTCCTTTGCCAAGAGTTGAAAACCGGCATTGCTATGCCCAAGACAGCTGCCAACCATCACATCACCAACAAGTCCTTCTGTGTTTAAAAACAACAGGTCCACTGGGACATCTCCCTTGATTGGTTTACTCACCAGGTATGTAAGGATGTTATCATCCACACGTTCCAGGAACCTCTTAGACTGTTTCCTCTCTCCGGTATTGTATGCCCAGCAGATATCTGGTAAGGTGAAGTCTTCTGTGAGAACAAGAGCTAATGATTGTGAGACTTCTCCCAGCTGCTTACAGAATATTTTGTCTGCCTCTTCATCATGGTTGGGTCGTCTTTAAGACTCCCACCATGATATCTGCCTTGTTGACCTTTCCCATGACTCTTACCCATGAACACTCAACCTTTTTATCACCATTGTCAAGCTTTAGACAGTAAGAGCAGTCTCCAACATAGAAGGCTACCCCATTGCCTCTCCTTCCTTGCTGATCCCTTCTGAAGAGTTCATAGCCATCTGTTGCAGCATTCCAGTTGTGTGAGTCTTCTCACCATGTTTCTATGGGTGCAGTTTGTCGTGGTTTAAACCCAACCACGCAGCACTCACACTCACTCCCCCCCTTCCTCCTCCCACTCCCAGAGGGATAGGAAGGAGGATCAAAAGAATGTAACTCCCACAGGTTCAGATAAGAACAGTTACTAAACTGTATAACTGTATAAAGGTATAACTGAAATCACTACTGCTACCACCAATAATAATAATGCCAAAGGAAATAACAAGGGAAGAGAATACAATACCACCCGCCAACCAATACTGATACCTAGCCCGACCCAGCAGTGAACTAGCCCTTCTGGGTAACTCCCAGTTACATCCCGGGCGTGATGTGCTGTGGTATGGAATACCTCTTTGGCTAGTTTGGGTCAGGTGTCCTGTCCCTGCTTCCTCCCGCCTTCCCCTCCTCCCTGACAGAGCATGAGACTCACAAAGTCCTTGGTCAGACCAAACATCGGTGTTATCAGCTCTGTTCCCAGGCCGAAAGTCAAAACCCACAGCGCTGCACCAGCTACTACGAAGGAGAAAAAATGACTGCTACTGCTAAACCCAGGACACAGTTGCATCATAGTTTTCCAGCTGCACAATTGCTTCCAACTCCTCCTCTGGTTTGTTGCTTATGCTGCCATGTTACTGGTGTAGATGCACTTCAGTTGGGCTGTTGATCCTATCCCCTTTTTGAGGAAAACTGTCACCAAAAGTTGGGAGAAAAAAACTCCTTAACACCAACATAGTATTAAGAAGCAGGCACTTCCTTATTGCAGCGCTGGATGCCAGGTGGAATTTCCACAAATCAGGCACACCCAATGCCAATTTCATCATTACATTTATATGCAAAGGTTACAAGATAGTACACTCCCAGTTACAATGATTGGTTAATGATTTACATAAAATTATAATACCTGCAGTGTCATTCTCTTCTGCTACTATGCTTGTGTGGGGGAAGGGTCTTCTCGGTCTATGAGTGTGTCTTTTATAATGAAGGCAGTTTACTGCAGGTCACATTAAAAGTAGGTTTTGTTGCCAAGTTGGCCGGCTAGATTTCTACCTTGCCAGGTTGTCAAATAACTCATCCTATATACAATAGATCCTAGGTGCTTTGGTTGTGCTCTAGAGAGTAAGGACTAAGGCTGGCATGTCACAGGGAACAGGGAGTTCAGGCAACACAGCGTCTAATTTCAAGTAACACAGCAACCTGTGCTAACATAGAGGCTAACTTTTTAAATCAAAATGTTCCTATAGATAACTGTTTCACAATCTGTCATGGTTTAAGCCCAGCCTGTAACTCAGAACCACGCAGCCACTCACTCACTCCCCCCACTTCTTCCTCCCCCTGTTCCTGGATGGGTGGGGAGGAGAATTGAAAGAATCTAACTCCCATAGGTTGAGATAAGAACAGTCCATAACTAAGGTATAACACAAAAGCACCATTAATAATAATGATAAGGGAAATAACAAGGGAAGAGAATTCAATCGCTCACCACCTGCTGACCGATACCCAGCCCGACCTGAGCAGCGATCTAGCCCTTCCGGGTAACTACCCTCAGTTTATATACTGGACATGACGTGCTGTGGTATGGAATACGTCTTTGGCTAGTTTGGGTCAGGTGTCCTGTGTCTGCTTCCTCCCGACTTCCCCTCCTCCCTGGTAGAGCATGAGACTCAGGAAGAACTTGGTCAGAGTAAACATTAGTGAGCAACAACTAAAAACATCGGTGTTACCAGCGTTGTTCCCATGCTGAAAGTCAAAACCACAGCACTGCACCAGCTACTAAGAAGGAGAAAAATGACTGCTACTGCTGAACCCAGGACACAATCAAACACAAAATATAGAAATACTCAGTAAAACTAAAGATAATCTGCGACAGAGCCCCTTATTCCCGTATGACCATTCTTAGATGCTTCCATGGTTTCTAACACATGAATAACTCTTTGCTGCTGCATGAATCTACATCCCCTAATTCCATTGAGATGGCAGACTGAAGGACCTTGTCAGTACACCCTTAATCAAATATTGGCATGCTGCTCTCTGCTTACCTCTAGGAAGATTGGTTTTATCCCTTTCTCCCTTCAAATCCACAGGCAGAGCTCCATGCACACTAGCTGCTGTTCTGCATAAAGGCCAGTGCTCCCTCCTTGTCTTCTGGCCTGTATTTCCTTGAGACCTTGTATCCCTCTATTGCAACTGTACAGTCATGAGAGTTATCCCATCATGTCTTCATGGTACTGACAAGATCATAGGCTTTCAGCTGCACACAGATCTCTAGCTCATCATGTTTATTCCTCAGAATATGTGCATTAGTGTTCTTTAGAGAGACACAGATTCCCAGAAGGGGTTTGGGTGACTTCTCTGTAATTGTGCCTTGTTGGCACTTCCTTGCTTAAATGCGAATGATGTATGTGACCCTGAATAAGCCCTGTTTTGTTGATTTTTATTTTTTTTTTATTACTATTGTTTTGATCCTTTGATGTCACATGATGCCTGTCCATCACTTTGTCAAAGGGCTGCTGATAATTCTCTTCTCCTCCCTTTATTTCTAGCTAAAAGCTCTTCTTAACAGGTGAGCCATCTTGGCCTGATACCTTTGCCCCACTTAGTGAGTTGGATCCCATCTCTCCTAAGAAGACACTGGTGCATGGTCATAGAACTTGTTGGCAACATCAGTTCCAAGGCCAATTATTGACTTTAGCTATCAATATCCTCCTCTCATACCCCCTGCCCCTCACTGATGGGATTGAAGAGGACAGCACGTAGGCTTCCATGACCTTGATCACTATCCCCAGAGCTCTGTAGTCACTTTCAACTTTGGGTTGCCCCTGGAAGCATCATTGGAAGAACAACAAGGGATAGTAGTCAGTGAGTTGAACAAGCTTTGATAGTTGCTTTACAATATCCTGGATCCAGGCACCTGGCAGATAGAAAACCTCTCTAGATGATGGCTTAGGTCATTGAGCCAGTTATTTCAGACAACTCTTGATTAAGATTCGAAGATTTTTCCTGAATTGCAGTTTCCAGCTCTTGAGCTCACAAACATGGGAGCATGGTTTGAGATAACTGTAAGGTAATAGATGTTTGAGAAAAAATAGTATGTTATGGACTGTAAAAATTAATACCTTGCAGACTGCAGAAACTTGCTTGTGAAATTCAGGCTCCATCCATAAGAAAAACTCATAGGTAATTCCATGAATTGTTGATTCTTAAACAGATGTGTTAATAGTTGAAATGTCAAAAGAGTTTATCAGTCTTAAGGTCAGTCATTGGTAGCTGCCAAATTTACAGAGTATGCACTTAATTTTCTTCAGAAGGTTGCATTTCACAGAAAAAATACAGTTCCTCAAAATAAAATTTTAAGAAAGCAGGAAAACATGGTATTAGGCTGATTTCAGTGTAACTCTTGCTTGGTACCTTCAAGCTGGGTATACTGAATGCATATATCTTCAAGTATTTGTATTTTCTATTCAGCATTATTGTCCAAAGATGGAAGCAATTGTGGTGAAGAAGTGCTGCAGTAAGAAGATCTTTTACAGGCCATAGGTATCTACTGTATGGACATTGTAGGCCCGACTGAGGCTGTACTATTTCTTGGATTACAGCGGCTTGCATTCTCATGTAACATGACTGAATCCTATTTCTGTCTTTAAGATGAAGGCCTCTCATGGATTGATCTTGCTTGGTTGCGAGATGCCAACCCAGCCAGGGTCAACCCACTGTGGTCCTTTATGGCATCTCATCTCAGGCTTAGGGAATGAGATCAGGACAGTAATTGAGAGTGGTAGTGGGCAAAACATGGAGTGGACATTGTCAGAGTTAAATAATGTGGGGATTCTTTTGTTGTTGAAATGAGGTGAAAGGAGAAGAGGTGCAGTTATATTGTTTGTGTAAAATTTCCCCTTTTTCAGTGTTAATGTAATTTTGATTTTGGTGTGGGATTTTTTTTTTTTTTTTTTTTTTTGTGGGTGTAAATGGAGTGATGGACAAGGAAACATTATGGACAGACCACAACCCCTGTACCCCTGCACCATTTGGGGTAGGGGTACATAGAGAAGTTGGGAACAAAGGAGTGAAGTTGAACTGGCCTAGCAAAGGGATGGGGAAAAGTTGTTTTAGTTTTGTCTTTGTTTCTCACTATCCAACTGTGGTTTAATTGACAATAAATTAATGTTCTCAGATGTGGGTCTTTTATGTCTGCGATGGTACTTGGTAAGCGATCTTCCTTTCTTTGTCTTGATCCATGAGCTTTTAGTTTTATTTCTCCCCCTGTCCTGCTGAGGAAGAGAAAGCAACTGACTGGGGGTTTTGTAGCCAGTCAAGGACAACCCATCACAAGGCTTTTACTTCTTGAGTCATGTATTTGTTTCAGATGTCTGTATTTTTTCTGAAGTTTGCTATCAAGACAGAACCCAGCTAGAAGATTTTAGCTCTTGTGGTGTTCATGTAGTAAATGACTCCTATAGGCTATTTCTGTGAAGATGAAATGCAAGTTGAAGGTTTGTCAGGTGTGCAGTTGTATTGTGACATGGATTTAGAACTACACTGAAGTTTAGTTTAAGTAAGTTCTTCAAACTGTAGTGCCAGTAAAAGGCTTGTCCAGATAATAGTTCATGTTCATAAAGTTTGCCTTCTTTCCTAAAAGCAGACCAGAGTATTACAAAAAAAGAACTAAAAAAAAAAGGAAAAAAAAGAGAAAAAAAAGTGGGTATGTAAACTTTGATCTGAACTCACATGAGAAGATTGCCTTTGCAGCTATCTGGTGGTATATGAATTTCATAGGAACTTGTTAAAGTAACTGTAAAGTTACGTCTGAACTTCTTACTTGCATTGACAAATGAAATATGTCCTCATTGTATAATTAGTGTACTGGTTCAACAGTAAATATATAAGGAGCTTTGTTATATTAATTGGCTGTAGTTCTGAACATTTCTTTCAGTTTCCTTTTGTGAATTTGACTTTTGCCTTGATCTCTGTCATGCTGTTATCTCTTCTTACTGCTTGCTTAGCATGCCCACTTCATTCTCGCTCCCTTATTTAGTGTACTGTGCTATTCTGTATAATTCTCTCCTTACTCTCCTGCCCCAGTGCCATTGTGACCTGTCATAATTTTTGTTGCTTAAAGCTTTTATTCCTAGCATTTATCTAATCAGTTTAGTATTCTAAGAACAGGGCTTACCAAATGCTTCTCTTCCTGCCAGCTGTGTCTTAGGTGTCATAGTTGTGACTTGAAATGTGCTCTCATTCGACAGTTTTCTATTCATTTGACACTTTTTCCCTGTGCAATGAACAACCTGATCCATTTTAGTGAAAGCAACTTCAGTTTGTAATAGCGGAACTGGTTTTGTGAATTTGTGTTTTACATTCTTTTCACTCTTTTTTAATTTTTGTTAGATGTTGGATGTCTACGACATTCTTCCTTTCGATAATCCAGATGGTGGTGTGTGGAAACAAGGATTCGATATCACATACAATGAAAATGAATGGGACAGTGAACCACTTCAAGTTTTTGTTGTGCCTCACTCACATAATGACCCAGGTAATATTTTAACTGTACTGATTTGGGTATCTGAAGGCTTTTGAATAAAAATATGTTGCCATTTCTGTTAAGATTTTGGAGGTTTTTTTAAAGTATGCTATGTAATATGTTAGATTTAAGTCTAGCAAGGCAGTTAAGTAGATTAGAATTAAAGTGCCATTGACTTCAAGTGACAGCTGCTATGATAGAAGTTGTACATGTACTTATTTATTAACTGGAGTAGAACTTCAGTATTGATATTGGAAGGTAGTACGGATTTTCATTGTTCATCCTGCTGGTAACCCAGCATGGTACATTAAATATGGTCTGTTCATATTTTAACTTTTTGGACTGTCATTGATATTTAACCCTCAGCCTGTGCTAAAGAGATGTGCTTTTTGGAAGACGGGAGGGTTTTGTCTGAAATGCTTTCTTTCCTGTTTTGTACATGCCTCTGCCCCCAACATACAGTAAGATAATATGAGGTCTGAATTTAAACTGAAATCTAGGTTTGCTTACATAATTTGCTTTTTTCCTCCTAGTTCACTGTGTAATAAATAAAATGGAGAAGTGTCACTTTATTTTGAAATGACTGTAAAATATACCAAAAAGCAGTGAATCATGCTACTATAGTATACTCGTTTATAGTACACTGACCAGGAGAAGCTAGTGAAGCTGCTTGTTACTGTGGAAAACCACAATTTGAGTGACTTTAAACTTTACTGCTGTGTATCTCACTAACAATTTAATTTGTTCTTTGAAGTACTGTGGCTCTGAGTGAAGTAAGATACGGTAGTTTGAACATAAGTGATTTACTCCATTTATCTAAAGTCCTTGAAGAAAACTATCTCTGGAATGCGAATTGACTGTATTGTCCAGTTGTGACAGTTAAAGCCACAAAATATAAACATAGTAATAATACTTGGAGGAAAAAAATCAGACTACAAACTTTGATCTGCCTTTTTTAGAACTGTCTTTAAACCTGTTCATTTATTTACTGTCTGGTTTTTCTCCTGAAAACTTTCCTAGAAATAAGTACTCTGTACTCTGTACAGTAATTTTACTAATCTGAAACCATCCTAAAGAATGTACAGGTCTTATAATTCTCTTGGTTCTGATTAGAAAGAGGTATGAAGTTTACCTCTCTCCCGTCTTTCTGCTGACATCCTCTCTATAGCATTTTTCTACCACTTTGAGTTCTTGGTCAGTGCTTAAAAAAACGCAGCCAAACAATAAAAATCCCACCCCAAACTCCGTAAACAAATACGACCCCCAAACAAACAAATAAAATCCCCAAACACCCCCAACCACAAAAGAAGCGAAAAATAGTAGCCCCAAATGAAAAACCCCTGAAAAAACCTTTCTCCCCTGAAAAAAAACCAAATGGCCAAACCCCACCACCCTACCACCCTCTGCAATAAAAGTTCTGAGTAATCAGAATTATTAAACTCCTAAGACAAATGAAGCATAGATACTGCTTTACAACAACAGGTAACCTCACCAACCTTTTCCCATTTAACTTTGTGTTATAAATCATAGAATTTCCTGTACTTTCCCAGTAAGAATATTCTACTTGCCCAGGAAGTGTGTTTGCAATGTGTCTGTCTGTTGCTTAATTTTACATCTGAATGCTGTCTGTTGGTTCACTTGATTCTATTTTGCCCTTTCCAGCACTGTTCTGGGCCTTTTCCAAACATAGGGTTGTGGGCCATAATGAACTTAGCTTCAGAGATGGATTTTTACTAGTACTCAGATACCTATCTTGAAGGAGTCAGTTGTTAAATCTATAGCAAGGTGCTTGTTCTTCCGGTTCGCTGAAAGAGCTCTCTGTGGCTGCACCTTCAATAATAAGATTTGAAGAAATCTGAAGTTACAAGAGCTGTCTCTCATCTTTCTGTTGCAACTTTTTTCTTGCTTAGGTTATTTCCAAGAACTTGCCCAAAGTATTAATGGTGGTGTTATTTCACCTTTGACAGCTGAATTTGTTACTGGTGTCTAGTTTTGGTTCCTAAAGTCTTCCTCCTTGATATCTAAATGTTTCATGTCTTTACTACAAAATTAGGTCTGTCCTTCCACCAGCAGCGATAACATAAGAAATCTGCATATCTTCAAGCTTGTTCAGACTCTTCAGTTGGTATCAAATAGAGTGCAACTGAGATACAGTCCTGGTAAATGTAGACTGTTCCATCTCCAGAGGTGCTTGTGTGAGGCTGGTTATTGGTTGGTGTTACAAAAAGTGTTATCTCAGAAATCTCCTCACTTGATACTGCTTTGGTAAGGACATGTCTGTGGATTTTTCTGCAGTATGAAACTGCATATTAATAAACACTCGAAAGAAGGAAAATTTATCTCTAACAGAGATCTGAAGTCTGTTGTATAGCTAATTGTTACTTCTTTCCTCCAGAGGATTAAAGGACATGGTGAAAAGGAAATGTCTTCTGGCAAAAAAGCTTAAGGCATAGTGAACCTATAGTGTAACAATATATGTGAAAAATATTTACCAACATACAGGATCAGTTAAGATATAACTATATTAGCTGCAGAAGCTTTAAATTCTCCTTATGTTTTATTTTTATCTCATCTGAGGCTGCTCTCTCTTTTAACTTTTCATGTAACCAGTTATACTAGTAAGAATCCATAGCTCAAAAGCAAAGAAACTGCCTTGAAACAGTAGCTGTAGGAACGGATGAGGTTTAAAGTTCCGTGTTCTGTTTTGAGGGATGATGTATGTGCTGATGCTCCAAAACACTTTGTGTTGTTAAATTCTGCTAAATCTGGGTTAACTGCTTCCATATGAATTTAACCAGGACCTACAAACTTAAGGTCTCTATGCCTCACCCTTCAGGAGGAAATATATTTGCCTGTTATTGGGAAATTAGGTATGAGAATGGGTCTCCTTCACGCTGTTGATCAGTGGCAGGTATAATTATTGTTCAGTTGCTGGCTGTTAAGATTTGAGCACTTCAATAGCATGTCTGATGTGGGGGAACGCTTACCGATGCAGATTAATCTCAAGGTATGGAAAGATGTTCAATTTACAAATAGCTGTGTTGTGTGATGTTATAGCCACTGCAAATGGCATTTCTTTCTGGAGCAGATTAATGAGCAATGGTATAACCTGCTGTGCTGGCAAAGCTCTTATGTTACCTCTCATATGCAGTTTCATGTGACTGCCTGAAGTGGATTAGGCAGCTGAACTCCAGAGGGGAGAACTGAGCTCAGGGACAATGATGCTGTCAACCAGCACAACTGGACTTAAAAGATGATGTTTAGATATGACCCCAGGGGTCGAAAGACACCTCTATCATTTATTACTGTGTTGGCAGCAATGATTTTGGTAATGCTTTCTCATCAAATTATTTAAGATTTGAGACTTGTGAGCTTTATAATATATGTGTGTGTACCAGATCAGAGTATTTTATTACCAGATCAGAGTATTTTATTGCTGAATGTGGTCGTTAAAGACCTAGTACAACCTGCACTTGAGTGGAATTGAAATAGACTAAAATAGATCTTGCCTCCACACCACTGCCTGTCCCCCTCCAGTTTCTACCTAAGTAAAAATAACAGTGGAAGTGCATGTGCATGTATGTCAGGTCTATATACTACTTTTAACATTTCATTGATTATCTATAGCACTGGTAACTTTACTGTAGTAGCACTCAAATTAACCCCTTCTTATTATCTAAGACAGTCTCCATTTCTCAGGAGGAAATCTGTATAGCACTATAAAGTTAATTGCAGTGCTAAGGTAAAGAAAACTTAAGCATAAAAGTTTGATGCTGTTAAAACACCGTGGAGTTTCAGCTTTGTTTTCTGTTGGCCAGATCTGTATATGGTTTCAGGTGACTTACTAGTTTTCTTGACATGTGTGTAACACATGTTATGTAGATTGTTGTCTGACCCACCAAAAAATACAAGAACAGGTTTGTACAAAGCTGAAGCAGAAAAGTTGAATGACAAGTTGAATGACATCTGATAACTTTACCTTTAAAAGTTTCAGACAGTAGGGTGACGGGGTGCTTTATGACTTGAAAAAAGGTAGGACATTGAGGGAAGGTTTAGGAGGTGCTCTGTGTTTGTGTGTGTTGGGAATAGGGCTTGGGATGAGAAGACTGTCTGTTCTTCCTGATGTGAGAGACGGTGAAATCTAGTGGAAGTTATCAGGGAAGGTTAATTTGCAGATATGTATATTTTTTTCAACTAAAAAACAAACAACAAAACCCAAAAAGAAACAATGACCAAAACAAAAAAAAAACCAACCCCAGCAATTTTTAAAATCTCTGTATTCTGTTGATCCAAGTAGAATGCCTAAGAATCCATATATTCATACATTTAGGAAATAGAACATCTAAGCTTTGTAAAAAGAAGCTCCTTGAGAGTTTAGCACTTTGAACTGTCCCCAGGATGTAAAGTTCAGTTTGTTAAGAAATGAGTCACTTAACTTTATCTCAGGAATAGGAAGAAGACAGGCTAAGACTGTTGAAAGATACTTAAGTTTCTTACTTTCTTTTTCTTAGGTTGGCTGAAGACTTTTGATGATTACTTCAGAGATCAGACACAGCATATCTTAAATAATATGGTCATAAAATTGCAAGAAGACAACCGAAGGAAATTTATGTGGTCTGAGATTTCTTACTTTTCAAAATGGTGGGAAGGAATAGATAGCCAAAAAAGGGATGCCGTTAAAAGGTTTGAATACTGAACTATTTATTATCTTCCATGTGGCATGTTCTGAGACACTGTAGAGGTTTCACTTGTTGCAATGCAGAATTGCTAGGACAGTTCACTACTCAAATTCTGATTTTTTGGATTCACTTTTTTCCAGTTACAAAATGAAATTCCATTCAGAGAAGTGAAGCCAAATTCCTGAGTTGCTGGAAAAAAAAAAATTACTGAGAGTTTCCATGTACAACTGTGAAGATGTCATTCAAATTGTAATGGAGTTGTGATTATAAACTTTATTTGAACTCATGTTTAAGTGTTGGTAATGGAGTAAAACTTTCATATTAAATATTTCCATTTGGCATTTTTTTTCTTCCGTTATAACAGAATTATGAGATTTTTGTTTTTAAATATGTGGGTTTTTTTATAAGCTTGCCACTGCTTAAATTGTGAACCAGTACTTATTTTACACCCTTGCTCTTAATTCTTTCTAAAATCACAAGTGAAAATATAATACAGAAGTAGAAGGCTTGCTTAGACATTGAGACAAGAAAGCATGCTGGTTGGTTAAACTTGAAGTAAGGATCTAGTTTGAGGTTTTCAAAAAGCTGGGGATTTTTTTTTTGCTGGGCTGTGGTGGTACCTCTGTGATTGTGATGCCCTGCTTTTTGTGCTCTTTAAGATGCATGGGTTGTAGTACACATTCAGACTGTGAGAGCCTAATGACTACAGAGGTTAGGTAATGCTGGAAATCTTAGGTATGACGTAGAAAACTGTTTTTTAAAAATGTATGTACAATGCATGAGTGTTATAGCACAGCTGGTTTTTTTTATGGCTAAAAAGGTCTCTTGGAACACAACAAACAGTAAATGATAGTCACTAGGGAACTGTATGCTTTCTTCAGAGGAATCAGGTAGTGGTTAAACTGCTGTAAGACTTGAGTGAAGCTGCACTAGAGATTATTTTTGCTGTTATGTTGTTCATTACTCTCATGGGTATTATCTGTAATGTGACTAAACTTTGATAAGTTTACTGTATTTCTTGAATTCATTAAACATTTGTATGCTGATGTATAAGTGCTGGAATTACGTATTTAACTGTAGGGACCACTTGATGCTGGAAGCATTATGTTCACTGGCATCTTACTAGAGAACCTAGATTATCCTGTCGTCTTTTTCAAGAAAGCATTTTAATGAGTGAGATGATACAAAGGCTTTATAGATACAATAAACTTCAAAGCTCTGCCGGCTCACTAAAACGATAAAAATTGTAGATCAGAGATGGGAGATACTAGTAGTGCTTGAAACTTGCAGTGTCTAGTCACCTTGCTCAGCTGGCCTTCAGTACTGTGGCACATACGCTTGTTTTTGTAATCTGTGCAGGAAATAGCTTTCTTTCTGATTAAAAAAAAAAATCAAATATTATGGCACATGCAGTAGAGCTCGTAGTTTGCGTTGCATAGAGGCATTAAAAATGTCACTGTTCATCTCTTCAGTCTTTCCCTGTTTGATTAAAGAAATGTAGTCCAGTGATGAAAGTAGCACAAGTGATTGAGATTTTCGCACTGTGTCTCTGAAAATGCCTATTGGGTATTCAGAAATTGATTTTTAGGAGTATTTTTCATATGCAAGATGCTGAACACAGCTTATGTATTTTTTAGGTTACTAAAAGATGGACAGTTTGAAATAGTAACAGGAGGATGGGTCATGCCTGATGAAGCCTCTCCTCATTATTTTGCTTTAATTGACCAGCTAATAGAAGGACATCAATGGCTAGAAAAGAACCTCGGTATGTAACTTGATGTAGAATTTAACTGTGTTAGTACAGGAAGTCAATTAGAAAATGGTTTTTTTTTTTTTTTTTTTTTTGTATTTCTGATGTGCTTAGAAGGCTCTTTCTACTCTGCTTTCCTGAAACATTAAATCAAACTGCTTACTGGAAGCTATAGAAGTGAGTCTAGTATTTGCAGTTACTGTTTGCGGATAGTTCCTCAATGGAGCGTATTTAAACAATTTTATGTTGTAATATTTTGTCTTGGTCAATGAAAGATGTGCATAATATGTTAGCATAATAAAATGTAACAGTTACCAGTTGCCATTTCTGTCTTTTGAAAATCATGAAAAAGCCTTAAAATTACTTAAAGTTTATATTCACTTCATGTGTTTGCATCTGTTCTGCAGAGCTGTGTATTCATTAGGTTTTCTTACATAAGGCTTTCAAAAAATAAACATGAAGTTTAGTAGTAGTAGTTCTAAAACTCAAACCGATTATAATGTCATAATTATATTTCAAAATAAAGGCAGACTCATTCACTTTTGAAACTTTGAGGAATTAGGGACTGCAGTAATGTTGGCTGAACTGTTTTGATAGCTTTGGGAGGGTGTTTTTTTGTTTGGTTGTTTGTAGAGATAATGTGCCATAAGTATAGGCAATCCATTTACATAGAAAATATTTGTACAGTAATTTTAATAATAAGTTAACATCTCTTCATCTAGTTATCTCCAATTATTTTGAAAAGCTGTTCCATTAGGTTTTCCATAAGATGCAATTCCCATAAGCACAGATTGTCGTAATTAAGAAATGGGGAAAGGGAAGGCCTAATAAAAGGGTAATGCATTCACTACTGGGTTTTGGGATGGTTTTGGGGGTTTTTTTGTTTGTTTGTTTGGTTTTTTTGTTTTGTTGTTTTTTGTAGGACAGTAAAAGTGTGTCTTGGGAACTGTGTTGAAGAATCAGGTAAACATGAGTTGATCGTCTTTATTTGGTAGTATGAAGTTCAGTGAAAATACTGTATTAGTCAACATGATTCTAATGATTGTCAACCAACTAAATATGAAAAGTTAGGTCTAAATCTGACAAAGGTTAACATTATTTAATTACAGTGAAAATTCAACATCATCAATCCATCTCTATGCATTCATTTTCTTTCAACTTTCCAGGAAGCTAGGGACCAGGTGAGGAAGGCTAAGGCCCAGTTAGAATTGAAATTGGCTAGGGATGTTAAGGATAATAGGAAGGGATTCTATAGTTACATTGCAAATAAAAGACAGACTAGGGACAACGTGGGCCCTCTCTGGAAGATATCGGGAGAACTGGCTACCCAGGATTTGGAGAAGGCTGAGGTTCTTAATGACTTCTTTGCCTTGGTCTTCACTGGCAAAGTCTCTGACCGCACCACCCAAGTCTTGGAAGGCAAATGCAGGGACTGTGAGAATGAAGACCCTAGGCCCACTGTAGGAGAGGATCTGGTTCGAGACCATCTTAAAAACCTAAGTGTACACAAGTCCATGGGACCTGATGGAATCCATCCATGGGTCCTGAAGGAGCTGGCAAATGAAGTTGCTAAGCCACTGGCCATCATATTTGAAAAATCATGGCAGTCAGGTGAAGTTCCCAATGACTGGAAAAAGGGAAATATAACCCCCATTTTCCAGAAGGGGAAAATGGATGACTCTGGGAATTACAGACCAGTCAGTCTCACCTCTGTGCCTGGCAAACTCTTGGAGCAAATTCTCCTGGAAGGCATGCTAAGGCACATGAAAAACAAGGAGGTGGTTGGTGACAGCCAGCATGGCTTCACTAAGGGGGAATCCTGCCTGACCAATTTGGTGGCCTTCTATGATGGGGCTACGAAACTGATGGACAGGGGCAGAGCAGTTGACGTCATCTACCTGGACTTGTGCAAAGAGTTTGACACTCTCCCACATGACATCCTTGTCTCTAAATTGGAGAGACATCAATTTGATGGGTGGACCACTCGGTGGATAAAGAACTGGCTGGATGGCCGCACGCAAAGAGTTGTGGTCAATGGCTCAATGTCCGGCTGGAGACCGGTAACGAGTGATGTTCCTCAGGGATCGATGTTGGGACCGGTCTTGTTCAACATCTTTGTCGGTGACATGGACAGTGGGATTGATGTGCCCTCAGCAAGTTTGCCGATGACGCCAAGCTGCGTGGTTCGCTTGATACACCGGAGGGAAGGGATGCCATCCAGAGGGACCTCGACACAGTTGTGAGGTGGGCTGATGCCAACCTTATGAAGTTTAACCATGCCAAGTACAAGATCCTACACCTGGGTCAGAGCAATCCCAGGCACAGCTACAGGTTGGGCAAAGAAGAGATTCAGAGCAGCCCTGCGGAGAAGGACTTTGGGGTGTTGGTCGATGAGAAAATGATCATGAGCCGGCTTCAGTGTGCGCTCGCAGCTCAGAAAGCCAACCGTATCCTGGGCTGCATCAAAAGGAACGTGACCAGCAGGTCGAAGGAGGTGATCCTGCCCCTCTACTCTGCTCTCGTGAGACCACACTTGGAGTATTGTGTGCAGTTCTGGTGTCCTCAGCATAAAAAGGACATGGAACTGTTGGAACAAGTCCAGAGGAGGGCCACGAGGATGATCAGGGGACTGGAGCACCTTCCGTATGAAGACAGGCTGAGAAAGTTGAGGCTGTTCAGCCTGGAGAAGAGAAGGCTGCGTGGAGACCTCAGAGCAGCCTTCCAGTATCTGAAGGGGGCCTACAAGGATGCTGGGGAGGGGCTATTCATCAGGGACTGTAGTGACAGGACAAGGGGTAACGGGTTAAAACTTAAACAGGGGAAGTTTAGATTGGATATAAGGCAGAAATTCTTTACTGTTAGGGTGGTGAGGCGCTGGAATGGGTTGCCCAGGGAGGTTGTGAATGCTCCATCCTTGGCAGTGTTCAAGGCCAGGTTGGATGAGGCCTTGGGTGGCATGGTTTAGTGTGAGGTGTCCCTGCCCATGGCAGGGGGGTTGGAACTAGATGATCTTAAGGTCCTTTCCAACCCTAACTATTCTATGATTCTATGATTCTTTCCCAACTGTAATGTTTAAACTACTGAAAGAAAAAAAATTAGATGTTTCATTGCTAAGATGTTTGAGACACAGTTGAAATTTTGTAACAATGAAGAATGCTGTTTCAGTTTTTTTATGTAGTTAGACAGAATGCCTTTCCTTGAAGACGTTTGATTTTTTTCTTGTTATTAATTGTTCATCTGTTTACTTCTAGCTTGTTGATTACAAGCTTGTTGATTACAAGGGTGTGTTCTGCGGGAGGCAATACTTACCTCCATATTTTAATTTATCTTCTTGGAAATTTTATTTTTAGTGCTCTTGATACAGCCTACTTTGAGTGAAAGCCAAAACTTTATTCCCGTTTTACTTTTTTCTTTTGTCAACAGGAGTGAAACCGAAGTCTGGTTGGGCAATTGATCCTTTTGGGCATTCACCAACTATGGCCTACCTTCTGAAACGCGCAGGATTTTCCAATATGCTTATACAGAGAGTTCATTACTCAGTTAAAAAATATTTTGCAGCACAGAAGACACTAGAATTTTTTTGGAGACAGAACTGGGGTATGTGTTTGTCCTTTATGTCTATTTATTTTGCTATTTTACACAGGTAAAATACAGAGGGAACTTGAATAAATATATGGAAATCTTTGAAATCTTTACAGAACAGGTTATTTAGAGAAATTAGTCTAGACTTGAAAAATTTTGATTTGCAGTTCTGGTGAAAAATGTCCTGTAGGTTAACTTTTTTTTTTTTTTTTTTTTTAATAATAAGGAATGTGAGTACCTGTGTGTTAGGAATGAGGTTAAATATAAAAACTGTATTATTGCCATTATTCCTCTGATCTTCCTGTTTCTTTCATTTGTGCTTTTCTCTTTAACTTGCTTCTCCCACATTTTTTGCAAGTATATAGAAAAAAGTGAATGAGATGGGTTATTCTTGTGCCTTTTCTCACTTCTTTGTTTTAATCCTCCTATTATGTGGAAGTAAAGTGAAGGAGAAGGGACATTTCTGTTGGAGAGAGGAAAAAAAACCCTAAAAGTGAATATTTGAAGATCAAGAGATCTGTGTTATGTTCTTATTGAGAAAAAAAAAAAACATTCAAGCGACCAGTTTTCCTCAGCTGGTGTGATGAATAACTTCCATTATTGACAGTAGGTTTCTGTGGACTTGAAATTTATAGGTTATCTTTAGTCAGAAAAATAGATAAAAAAGCATTTCACCATTTTAATTTGCAATGAAATTTTAATCTAAAACCTTATTCTTAGAATAAATATAATTTCCTTTTTACTTTGTGCAATGTAAAGTTTTTTTTAGGTAATGTAGTGATTATACCTTAGCAAACTGTTGTGTCTGTAAATGAATATAGTTTTCAATATGAACAATTTGGTTTGCTTTGTACTGCACTAACATTCCAAAAATGTGTATGATGAATGCGTATAGTAGAGGTTTTAGTGTTTGTTTTTTAAAAGTAAGATAATATGTCACTGTTTTATTAATATAGGGTTGAACAAATGTATTTAGTACTTCCTCTTGAAAGGTGATGGTGATTTTGAAGCTTTTAGTTCCTCTGTGTTCTTAATTAGAAGTTGTTGGAAGAAGGATATTCAGAGAAAGCAATCTGCTGTACAAGTAAACTTGAGGAGAGCGTACCACTGTGAAGGAATTTCCCAGATCCTGACGCTTCAGAGATTTTTCTTTGAAAATTGATGTATGCCGCTCAGTGCACACAGTAGTTATTATGCACTGTTTAGGTGCATAAGCAAATCACATGTGATATGGTCCTGTGTTTATGCTTCACAAGAAGGCTTTTCAAAATGCATCAAAGATTACTGCATATGCATCTGGCATAATATGTAAACATAGTACTTGAGATAGAGAACTTCTGTAGTTGAAAAGTAAAGTGTGTATTTATGGAATATTACCTTTGTAGTAATAAATAGTAGTAAAATAGGAGTTTTAAAACAAGCCTTGTATTGGAACTGTAAAGACTTATGCTGTTAAGCTTTTGGGGAGTATCTTCATATTTTGCCATACTTAGAAGCCAGGTTCTGCGACACATCCTACAACATTCAGCAATTTTTTTTCAGCATAAAATTAAGTTATTAATGCTGAAAATAGGTAATCAGCATTTAGGGGTTTTACCAGATCAGTGAACTTCAGGTTCTCTTAAGTTCTATGAGAACTTAAGGTTCTCTTTAAAGTTAAATTTTGAAAGACCTTTTGAGACTTGACAAAATGTGTGTAAAGCTCTGCTTCTGGTGGGTTAAACTTTATGGAATGGTCTGACTGGATGGAAAAGTTAGGATTGCAAAGATGGTCTCAGAAGTGTATAGAACTCTATGTAATTCTGTGTGCAAGCACACAGAATTTTATCTACAAGAACATAGAATCGTACTTTGAAAGTTATGCGCTCAAGAAATTAAGATATTGCTAAACCAAACCAATTCAAATCTGCTAATGAGGTAATGACAGCAGGTTGATTTGTTTTCAATTTAGGCTTTGTTTTTTGTTTGTTTGTTATGTCTTTTTTTTTTTAATTGGTTTTGATTCACATGAAGTTTTGTTCAGCTCTAAAATTCTGGAAATAAAGAGATTTATCTAAGTAATAAAAAAAAAAACCCAAGCCAAACCAAGTAACATTTTGTTCCTATCTTCCACAACCAGCTAGTGCTTGATTAGAACATTACAATCTTGGTTGTATCTCTGTTCTTTAGCTTCTCTGGATATTCATTAGCTTCTATGGATATTCAAAGCAAGGAATTGTCTTTGCTTTTTCAATACAATTCTTGGATTAAGAACTGATTAAGATGGAACTGATTAAGTTCTGGCAAATCTGAGAGGGTTTATTTTAAAGGTGTGTTCTATGTATTTCATTCCAGATTTAGGATCAAGTACAGATATCCTTTGTCATATGATGCCTTTCTATAGCTATGATGTTCCTCATACTTGTGGTCCAGATCCGAAACTCTGCTGCCAGTTTGATTTCAAACGTCTTCCTGGAGGAAGAGTAAGCTGCCCATGGAGAGTTCCACCAGAAGCCATTCATGCTGGAAATGTTCAACACAGGTATAATTTTTGCGTATTCTGCAAAAGAATGCCTTAAAAAAAAATAAATCATACTGGTCAAAGATGGTATCTAGCATAGCTTGGTGAACATACACAGTTTTTAAAATAAACTTGTTGTTGGAAAGTAATACTTATTACTTCATCTAGTATTTACTCATAAATTCAGAACATGACTGACAGTGAAATTTGAAGGTAGGTTATAAGTTCAAGTTTACATTTTTACAAAACTACTCTTCCAGTTTGGGAGGAGGGAAAAAAATAATAATAAAGATAGAACTGTTAAAGGTTTTTTTCCAGAAGAGTTTTGTTACTATCTTCACACTTTCAAACCATCCCCAAGTTCAAGAATTAGAAATTTAGGTAGGTGTTAACAATTGTTGCAACTTGCTGTGTATAACAAATGTATTAAGGGTAGCAGGGTGACTTTTTGGTTCTAGTCTTGATGCTGAAGTTTTGAAGTGGTGATGTAACAATGATTTATGGGTTGCCTACATGTTAAGTGCGTGTCCTTTTTTCTGAATATGAATTTTGCCAAGCATCTGGAAAACTTCACTTTGTCAGTAAAATTCAATTACAAAATTTTATTAAAGTTAAAACCTAAATAGAATCCATCACAATTGTCAGATTTTAAAGTAGACATTTGGAATGATCATAGGAAAAGTAATTTTCTTTGAAAGTAGAAAAATGAAGGTGACAGGAGAGCAGTAGAGCTGACAGAAGATTTATTATGACACACCCAGTGCTTGTCAAATGTGAAGGAAAGCTCTTGTGTTCAAATCAAAGTTGTAAAAAGGAAGATCTTGTATATGTATCCCAATTAGCTGAGACAAATATTTGTAGAACAGTAACAGCTTGTTTTAACAAATATCTGGAACATAAAGGCTATAAAGATAACGTAGAGAGCCTGCTCAGAATGCTTTTTAATGTTTTGGTTTTTAATTAGATCATAATTTATCTCTTCCAAGGGAAGGAATAAATCCCCTTGCACTCTCAAGATGCTTGCACTTCCAAGATGCAACCTTTGTGTAACAATCTAAATTAGAACTTGAAAAAAGAAAAGAGTGCTTTCACTATGTCATATGGCATCAAAGAATAAGAAATGGGGCAATTATGTAGTGAACATATGATCAAGTTAAAGAGATCATCTTCTCAATATGGTCTCTGAAACTTAATTCTTTTGCATGAACTTTAGGTAGATAAAAATAATTTTGGTGTCTAACAGCTGAAACAGCAGTATGTTAGATGATATATAGGGGAGAAGTGCAACTTACGCATAGTCTTTGAGTTGGGAGCCTGGATTACTTACATTTGGAACGCTGGAAGGAGCACAGGAGCTGTACTTTGAGAGTGTAGTTTAAAATAAGTCCACTAAAACATAGGAGTTAGTGTTTTGCTGGAAAATGCTAAAAATGCTGCTCATCTTTTACAAAAATTTGGGATATTATAGTTAATGAAAAACTCCGATCTGACCTTTGCAACAACACGTTTTACACTTGTTATGATGAGATGTATGAGATTTAGAAGAAAACCTCTCTTTACATCATAAGCTTTCCAAAGTTAGAAGTTGGTAGCACACTTAATCTCTCTTGTCTTTGAGTGCTTTGGTTTTTAAGACTAGAAAAATACAGATCTACACTAAGTGGATCTGAAAAAAACATTTAATACACATGAGCAATTTAGAGGCAAGGTTTAGATCACTAACCTTTCTTCAATGCAAAAGCTGCAACAAAATAATTGGAAGACAGATCCTGAATGCTCAGCTGGGAGTGTTGCTTTTGATTTCATTACTGTTACGGCCATATATATAAATATCCTGAAACAAGATTGAATTGAAAACTTAAGACTAGCAGCTGTTGGATTTGTCATTGCCGTACCACTTTAGTTGTGAATGGCAGGAAGGAATGAAACAGCAGCCTAATTGAAAACCTGTACTTGTTTAATTATGTTTCATAACTGCTTAGGTTCTAAATATCGCTGTTGCACTTGCCTTGGTTTGTAGCTGCATCCTTATCCATATGTTTGAATGGTGAAGTTCTGGCTTTTTGCGCTAGCAACAAAAAAATGGGTTTTTTTCCTTGAGTGGGATTGAGTTGTTTTGTTAGAGGAAGCACAGCTTCTTTTGGTAGATGTTTCTCTTTCACATTCATGGAAATAGGAAAGAATCTGTACTACAAGAGATGTGCTTCAGAGAAGGAGCAGAAAAGGGACTTTCCTGTTCACCCTTTACTGGTCAGGAGCCCAGTTGCACCCTTCAGCTTTTTTTCTCTTTATGGTTGTCACATTGCACAACATGCAGCTGATTGCTGCATTCAGATTGCTGATATGGTATTGATGGTTAATTTTTGTGATTACAAATGTCAAGAATACATGATCACTCTCCTAGGAAGGTGCACATATCCACCTACTCCTTAAAATCATCTGAATAGGAAATTGCTAATCCACCAAATGGTTTTGTTTTCTAGTTTTGATAATCAAGCAAAGAGTGAGTCCCTAATGCTTCATGTGCTGTATGGGCTAAAGTGGTGGGGCTGCAACTGTCATGACCACTGTCATTTTGCTGCTGCAAAATTTCTTGTGATTCCCACAGATTGAGATGCTACTGCTCCTCTTCCTTTTATACAGGAAGGGGCAAAACCAGCCACATTAATTTTGATATGTTTTAGCCAAATACCTGGAATTTTTGTGTTAGAAAAACCACGCTTGTTTTATGAAGGGGTTTTCTTCATTTGCAAAAGTTCTTAAGAATTCAGTAATAATCTGTAAGCTTCCCAAAGAAAGGTGAAGAATTGTCTTGATGCTGTTACTTGACAGTGTTGATATACTTTAGTGCTGCTAACTAAGAGTGCAGTTAGGGTTGCTCTGAATATTCAGAACTACATAATGCATCTTCTTTACAATTTCAGGAACTTTTGATTGCATAAACCCCCAGATTTGGTGTTTGGGGTATTGTTTGTTTGTTTGTTTGTTTTCTGGCTGGGGCTTTCTTCTAGCTCTTTCTCACTCCTGTGAGAAATAGTGATTTAGGAAGCTATTTGAGAGAAACTTAAGGGGATATGCCTGACTTAAGACATCTAATTTTTCTTCAGCATTTTTGCAATTCAGAACTAGCTTGCAATGCAGGAAGATCCTGCTGCCCTCTACAAAACATGTAATAATCCTACAGTTACGTGTACTTTGAAGAAGGGGGGAACCACACTGATAAGTTTTGCAGTAGGTTTGCAAAGAAACTAGAAGACTTTGAAGAGAGATGTCAAAGTTAAATATCCTGTTAACTGTAACCTTTCCTGAAGTCCTGTATTTTTCAAGGGCTCTAAAATAAAGTATGTTTCCAACTGTAGGCTGTCTGTGGAAAACTGAAGTAAGGCTGGCTTCTTAGAATATAGAGCTACAAAGTCTTCTGTTGTGCCAGTTGTGCTGTTAGTTGTGTGGAGAGGAAGTCTTTATGTTCAAAACAGCAACCTTTTGAAAGTAATGGAAAACATTGATTCTAGCGTAAATACTTGGTAATCTGAATTTTGAATCAAACTGTAGACAAAGAAGGGAGAGAAGCTACTGATTGAGTCTATTCTAGTCTCTGCAAAACTATGTAGATCCTCAGCAAAAGATGTTGCATCCCCTTTCTCCCTCCAGAATTCGATCAGACCTGTGTTAACTCAATAATTTTATAATTCAATAAACAAATTCTAACTTGCTGGTCGAAGAAATATGGGTTTCAAATATATTGGGCTAGATTCAATTCTCACATAAAGGTTTACTTAGAAATCCTCAAGAGTATGAGTTGAAAGGAGATTTTGGGTAGACAGTCTGCTGAAAAGACTTGTAGAAACAAAAAACTCACTGGAATTTGTATTTTTCTGTAATTTTCTCGTTAAAACTTTATTTCTGTTCCCATTTTCTTAAATGTGTTACTGTGGTTTATACTACCTACCAGCTGAAGATTTTGATTGTCACTGTGGCTGGGAGAGGGAGAAATGGACCTTTTCTGTAACCGAGACATCAGACTTGTAACTATTTTGCCTGTCAGTGAGTTAATAGGTGCCAAAGGATATTTTTACTGACTTTTTTTTCCTTTTGTGTGTGTATGTGGGTATTTTTTTTTTTTTTTTTTTTTTTTTTTTAAGGCAAAAAGCAGAAAACAGTGGGTTTAGTTTTTCAAGACATGACTCTATGACAGGTAAGAAGCTGGCTAAAGGGAGAACAGAAATTTTTAGTAGTGAACTTCCTCCAGATAGGTTTTCTTTCTTCAAGACTAGAGTTCCTCTAAGATTAATTTATGGCCAGTTTTCCTGTCAAGGACATGAAGGTATGAAGCAAAGTATCCAAGGGAATTAACCAGAGGGGATGAGAAGAGCTTTGTTATTATCATAATTAAGGGATGGAGAGGATTAGGATTGTTATCGAAATACAAAGCAGGTAAATATAATTTGACTGAAGGTTAGTTTTGGCACAGGAACAAATTGATGCAGACTGCCCTCCTGTTTTGAAATGGAGCTTGATAAGCTTATGGAAGGATTTAATTAACACAGTGTTTGCAACAATATTAGATTGAATGCGGTGTCCCAGTGTGAGGAATTGCATCCATCTTTTTGTAACAAAATGAGATAGCAAAGTTTTGTATGTCTTGTTTAGGGTCACTGTAATGCATAACCTTGATATCTAAGAATTGTTTCTTCAATGTTGATCTTTATTCTAAATGGCTTTGCTTGTTTTTTGTGTGGTGTTTTTCCTCCCCCCCCCCCCCCCCTCAAGGGCTTGGATTATTTTAGATCAATACAGAAAGAAGTCAAAGCTTTTTCGTACTAAAGTTCTGTTGGCTCCACTTGGGGATGACTTCCGCTACTCTGAGAGCTCAGAATGGGATCAGCAGTACCAGAATTATCAGAAGCTATTTGATTATATGAATTCTCATCCTGAGTGGCATGTTAAGGTACATACAACACTTTTTCTAGTTCGTGGCGAAAACAGTATTTCTCCGTATTTTGAAATTCTTTATGAAAAAATGTTGTGGTGGTGTGTTTTTGTTAAGGTTTAGTTGTTTTAAATGGTCAAGCTTCATGTATTATTTATAGGAGATTGGTTTGTCTTGGCAGATTACATTTTTTTACCTTTACTGCTTCCTCTCCCTCCAAACCAGCAATTTTGCTATTAGTAATATCTGCTTGAAAACTATAAAGAGTACCCTAACTAGATTATTTTAAAAAACAGCTATTAGGTTTGATCATTTTCACGCACTTCAGGCATTGTTATTTAAGGCTCATAGGCTTTTTTATTTAAAACTATTGTATTTTCTCATTAGAAGTTCAAGCAAATTTTGTTGCTTTGCTTGGGTCTTCTTGGCTTTATGTCTCAAACAAAAAATCCTAAGAGGCAATATTGCTGGCACATGTTGTTGAATACAATAAAATCTAAGAGCTTGACCTAGCTATAAAAGGAGTGAATATACTAACACGATTATCAGATGAAGTATCACTTTACATCGTTAATGATGTTTGAGTGTTAATACGCACGTTCATAAATTCTGATGTGTAAGATGAGTGCTTTAGAGACTTCTCGCACTGTAGATGGTCACTGTACTCAAACACCTTTTCATCATCTTTCAGCATGGGAATAAGAAATATGTAACCACAACCTTGTGTTTTCTTGAGTATCACATGAGATAGCACTGTTGCTGCTTTCACATTTAGGCTTTCTAAATATAGTCTGATCTCTTTCAGATACTGTGTGCATCTTTTTGCCTCTCACCTTTTCTAAGACCTGTGCTCATTCCTCTTACTGCAGATTTGAGTAGTGCCTTCAGTGTGTTAGTTCTGCCTGCTGACTTCTGGGCTCCTGTTCTGCATAAGAGAGATCTTTTGGAGTTGCAGCTTGTCTGAGAGCTGGATTTTCCATCTGTTTCCTATGGAGTGTGGTTGACATGTTTATGAATGCCTGCTGTGTCTTAGTGGAGGGAGATAGACCTGGAGAGTATTCTAAAGGAATTTAGATTTAGATTTAACAAATCTAAAATCCATCTTTTAAATCTAAAATCCATCTTTTAAATCTAAAGCTTGTGCTAACACAAAAAGTGTATATAGTGTGCAGGTAATTACTCTTTATATACTAATGCAGTATACTTTCTGTAGTTTTCATTTCTGCTAACCTGGGCTAGATGATTTCTTCTCTGGGACAAAAACTGAAGGCTCTAGCTCTGAGGTCATTCTTCAAGGACCACTCCTGTCCTGAGGCATCTGAAGGATCCTTATGTGAAAGATTCTGCTCAGCCCATTGTCAAATATTCTAGGAATCTACTTCATTAGCCCTGGCTTGCCCACCTGGATTGATGCCTTGGGAATCACACCAGCCCTTGAGGCCATCTTAGAAGTATTCAACCTTTTTCTGGTTCTTTGATACTCAGACAAAAATATATGCAATCCTCTGATTCAGCCCTTTCATACCTAGGGTACTTTGCTCAGAGGGGTCACTGTTGACACTGGAGCATGCCTCCTTATCTGTGGGAATATGAGGTTAGGTGAAGAATCTTCACATTCTGCTGCACTTTCCTCAGTGGTTTGTAACTCCACAGGCAAGAAACCTGGATTATATAAAAGAAGAGTTCACTTTTCTTTCTAAGCGCTTAGATGCATAGGATATTACTACTTACGCAAGGGACTGCCTTCTTTGCCTTTCTGATCCTGTGAGAAATTACCCTTTCAGACAAATTTCTCTTGTTTATCTAGTAGATACCTGTTAGCATTGAGATTCACATGCCAGAAACTGTTCTATGTTCCTAAAAGTATGATAGATTACTGTAAAAGGTATCTGGTTTGCTTTCAGAGTGTTTAATCTCCCATTTGGAGATCTTCTTTACATCTATTATGCATAAATTGAGACTTCTTGTATGCCAGTAGAAGAGTCTCTCAGGTTTTTTCACAGTTTTCATTCATCTGACATTAGCATGAGTTTTCTTCAACTTTACTGGTTCCTCTGATGAGGTTGCTTCTCTGATGTAATCCAGGATACAGAAGGGAGGTTGCCTATGCCTGGTTTTTCTTGGTCCTTTGGTACTTTTTTTTCCTTCTGGATTCTGTCTTGTGGATGTCTATAATAGTGAGGGAAAAATCCAATTGTCCAAAGACCTAAAAGTGCCTGATAAGGCAAGTATTACCGATGTTGAGATTTCTGTAGCAGTATGTCTCTTTGCCTGCTTGACTGCCACAGTACTGTTTTCACCTAACAGATACTTGGATCTTCTGAATATTTTTGAAGAGCGAATACTGTTTGGTTTGCTTTTTCAAATATTGAAACAGTGTATCTTTGTTGCAGAGTAATAGTCCTTATGTTCCAAGTAATTTAAAAAAGATTTTAATAAAAGCTTATTTTCTGATGTTGTAAATTGTAGCATGCTACTTTAAATGCTACCTGTTAATATATATATATAAATTATTCAATTTTAACTTTGAAGAAGTATCTTTATAGTTTATTATGAGGATATTTGTGGTAAAGTGATCTTCTGTGCTGTTCCCACTTTCATTAATTATTTTTCCACTCTCTTTCAAAATCTAGTTTGCTGTGTCTGCCTTCTTAACAGCATCTCGGTGCTGGCAACATTGACATCAGTCCCTCTCCCTTTTTATTTTCCTTCTTTTTTTGTACTCTTCAAGCGTGAGGTTAAAGGGCTTTTACTGCCTTATTTAGCTGAGCATTTTTAAAGTTGACTGGAAGACAATGATTGTTTTGTACTCCCACATGTTACATCTCTAAACACAATTTCTTTGTACAAAATTTAACACACACACCCCCCCAACTTCTGAAAGCAAATGCTAATTTTTTGATCAATAGTAATCTTGGGTTAAGCATAGTTTGGAGATCTGGAGCACTACAGATTTAATTTTGGAAAAGCAGGATTAATTCAGCTGTGCACTTATTGCATTAAAGTAAGTTTTGTACTTAGTCCAGACATCTATTTACATAATATTGAGATACTACTTACCTTATGTGTTAGGGACTTACAGATAAGACATGAAAGAATGCCTTTCTTATTTGTTGAGGTTCATTTGTATTTTAAATGCCTGTCTATATATATATATATATAGAAAAAAAGTATTTCATGTTTCATGGGTCGTAGAATAGTTTGGATTGAAAGGGACCATGAAAGTGCCTCTAGTTCCAACCGTCCTTGCCATGAGCAGAGACATCTTCAACTTGATCAGGTTGCACAGAGCATGGTACAGCGTGACCTTGAATGTATCCAGGTATGGGGCGTCTGCCATATCTCTGATCAACCTATTCCAGTGTTTCGCCACCTTTGTTGTAAACCAAATATCTTCCTTATATCAATCTACCCTCTTTTCGTTTAAAACCATTTTCCCTTGTCCTATTGCTACAGGCCCTACTAAAAATCCTGTCCTTACTTTTCTTATAAACCCCTTTTAATATTGAAAGGCTGCAGTAAGGTCACTCCAGAGCATGTTCTTCTCCAGGCTGAACAATCCTAAGTGTCTCAGCCTTTCCTTCTCACAGGAGAGGTGTTTAATCCCTCTGATCATTTTTGTGGCCTTCCTGTGGAATCCTCTCTGTGTCTGTCTTGTCGAAGTTGAAATGCTTTTGGAAAAGCTGTTTAGCTTATGTGAAAAATGTTTAGGGAAGCTTTAAAGGTCTTTAGGATAGGATTTCTGCTATAATTCTGCTTGAAGACTGGCACATTTCTGAAATGGATATGAAACCAAGCTTATTCATTCTCTTCACATGTCTAAATCAAGAAAATGGAACTATGTTATAGTTATCTTAATTTTTATTCAGGCCCAGTTTGGAACTTTATCAGATTACTTTGAAGCTCTGCGCAAAGAAAGCAATTTGGGTGAAAAGAGCAGCAATTCATTTTTCCCTGTCTTAAGTGGAGACTTCTTCACCTATGCAGACAGAGATCATCATTATTGGAGTGGATACTTTACATCACGACCCTTCTATAAACGGCTGGATAGAGTCCTGGAATCCTACTTACGGTAAATACTGCCATAAGTAAATTCATAACGTATGTCTTGGCAAATGGGAGAGATGAATGTATAAGCACTCTTAATCTGCTGGACAGATGGAAAAGTGATTGATAAATGCACAGTTTAAGTTTAATTGTAATAAGAATAACCTCAGTGGCCCACAACTGTAGTTCTTGACACAAGAATTGTGTATCTGGTTTTGGTTGATTTTTTTTTTCTTTTTAGTAAATTCACAGAAATACAACAATTTTTCTGCCCAAACAGATAGATTGTTCTAAAATACTATTTAAGGGATCATCAAGTCCTGTTTCAATGAAAAATAGCAGGTAGTATGCTTTTATTTCTGCATCAGATTTGGATAGTTGTCAGATCAGTCTGTCATTGTGGCTACACTGTGAAATCTTAAAGGGAGAAATATGAAGGTGGAAATTTTACAAGAGTTGTTAGAGGCAATTGAGAAGTAGTCAGGAATATTGTTTGGCAAATGATTTCAGATTGTAAGGAACTGCTGTGCTGAAAAGTCTTTACATCTTTGAAGAAATAAATTACTGCTAAATTTTGGTAATGAAGTAGTGGTTCTTGTAGCAGCTGTAGATGAGACACATTGTAAAACCATTTTACTGTATTTTAAGGCTCTAGAAAGAAATCTGGGACAGATGCCATGGATCTGGATATTTCATCCATTGCCACAACTTTGAAACTCTGTTTCCAAAACATTGTTTTCCCTAGGATTCATAGTAGCAAAGACATGTTTTGTCTTCTGGAAGGACACTTTAAAGTACACCTGTTGTAGTTCTTTCAGACCTTTTTCTGTTCTATATTCTATTCATACCTTTTTGTGCTAGAGAAGAGCTTCTTCAGGGCGGAGAAATCCTTCCTTAAGGATTTCTTTGGTTTCCTCCCCCTCCCGCCATGTTTTAATGGCTGCTGTGGTAGTGGAAAGAGCAAGAGAGGTGTGGAAGGTAGTGTTCTAGAACATAGAAGGTAGTGTTTTGGAGGCAGACAACAAGTACCTTTCAGAAGAGAAACCTCCATATCTAGGAAAATTTGTGCCCCTTCTTCAAAGAATCAAGTCTTTCTTCGGTAATGTGGAAATTTCACAGACTGAGTACAGGGCTACTCCGTGATCTGTAGTATGTTTTTCTTGTATTAAAAGTGTCTTTTTCTAACCTTCTGTGCAACCAAAGAATACAGAGACCTGAGGAAATCAAGAAAATTAGTGAAGAAGAAATGAAGGCAATAGAAAGATAGAAATGTGTAAGGAGAAGTGAAATCAAGGGCCTGAGGATAAAAAAGGTGTTAGGGAAAAAACAGTGTATCATAGCTTTGAAGGCATTGCATTGACCGGGAAGGAGAAGTTTCACAAATGGGAAAGCAGGGAAAAAAGAAGCCAAAGACTATCAGGAAGGAGAAGAAAAATAAGACCAAAGCTGAGAGGAATGATAAAACGCAAGGCTAGGATCCCTTCGGCAGAAGAATGTAAAAATAATATAGTAAGGAGAAGTTGACCGTACTGCCTTCGGCAGTATTTTAAACAGAACTTTGGAATGTGTTTCCTTTATTGCCATTTCTCTGGAGTTTTTTTCTTATGTATGAAAAATGTGACTTTACTTACATTTGTAGTATTTACAACTTTACACTGTTAAAAGATTTCTTCATGTAAGAATTTCAGTTACCTTTAACTTCTGAAAATGGTGCTGGATTTACTGGTAAAGAATCTCTGGAAGAAAACTAAAACCCCTCAGTTATATGAATTAAAACAAAGCATGTTTCTAAAAATGTGTCTGGGAAGTTTTTAATCCTTCATTATCTGCTATGAATAACATGTAAGAAAAAAAAAGTTATGGATGTGTTCTTGCCAGTTTTAATATCATATTTAGGGACAATTTTGCTTTCATAGACTTGGAGAATCTTTGAGGATGGCATATTAGCTTTGAGAACAGTAGAGTTCAGAGTTTTGTCTTTCATTTTTTATTTTCTGTAAACTCAGAGGAAATACATTATGATCATCTTTAATAACACCCTTTCCCCAACCTTAGGATTAAATTTTCCGTGGTTCTTTTTTGAGCTAACTTGTATGTATCTGTCTATTTAGTGTGTATATGTAAGTGTATGTATGTATATGCAGGGGAATGAACCATGAAAATGAGGTAAATATGTATGTTTATGTATTCTTTACCAAGAATAAATGCTTTTAAGTTCCAGCAGTATCAAGAGTAAGAAGTTCTTCATGGCTACTTAATAGCCAGGAAACATTGTTCAACCTCAGGACCTGCTATGATGGCTGGTCATTTAAGTATAAAGAGTTGGTTGGGTTTCTCCTGCTTTTAAGAAAGTTTTGGGGTTGTGCATTAAAGAAAGTGTAAGAAAGTTTAAGGATTTTGTAATAGAGATTGACATCATTGCTGACATAATAGATTTTTAATCTTAAGTGAGAGATGGATGAATTGTAGTTTGAAGGGTGATGAACTCGGTGACCAGAAGTTTGCTTAATATAATAATGAAAGATGCAAAGAACAACGGCATATTTGGGTACAGGGTAGGAATGCATTTTGTGATTTCATTCTTTACCAATATATCAGGGAAAAATATCGTAAGTCAGCCAAAAAAAATAGTTGAAATAATTCAGAAGTAGGACAAAAGCTACAGTGGCTACAGTCATACTTCTGACTCTGCAGTTGGATAGACAAGACCATATCTTTAGAGTTAAGAAACTCTTGGGGAACAAAAAGAAAAAATTATTTACGTTGGATATAAAGTAGACCTAAAGGTAACCTAATGTAGGCTTGGAGCAATTATTGAAGGGAATTTCAGCCTATTTGCAGTGTCCTATTCCGTAGAAATACAGTGACAAATTAAAACAAAGTGGTAACTGCTTGAGGTATTCCACAGCAGTTTGAAATAGAGGTGAAAAAAAAACAAACCCAAGGCTATATACAAGTTTTATGGAAAGATACCAGAGAGAGAAAAATGCTTAGTTAGAGTTGAAGTGCTCTCTAACAAAATGTTTTTTTGCGGTTTCACATCTGAGGGTCTTTCATTAACCAGTGAATCGTTACAATGTTTAGAATAATACTGTAACTTGAAAAGAATATTCTGCATCTGAGAGACTGATGTACTTAAGTGGGTCTGCAAAACAGAATCAGTTATATTTCTGAGAGTCAAAGGAGTTCTAAGTGTTCCTTAGTGGGTTTAAAGTGAAGCAGTATGAACTCAAAGTGTATTTACTATACAGCTTCGTTTCTGTGTTATTTCTTTTGGGTTTAAGGCTTTTACAATGTTTGTAGATAATGAACTTATCTTTTTTTTTTTTTTTTTTTTGTTTGTTTGTTTGTTTTGGTTTTTTTGTTCTAAAAGAGGAATTGACATGGGTTGTAAGAGAAAAATCTAACCAGGAGGGGACTAAAATTTCTTGCTCTTCTTTATAGCTGCAGTTAGGCCAGTGTTTTGTTGCTAGGTCAATTTTTTTAAAAAAGGTGTAACACTCTCAGAAAGGCTTTATTCAGTAGATGAATCTGATGCCTTTAGCTACAATATACTTGTTTTCCTTTCAAGTTCAGCTGTAATAGAACAAAGTGGGAGGAATGCGCTAAGAATTACACTAAGCCATGTCAAAATCACAGCCACTGAGTACACTAGTAATAAAAAGAAGGAATTGCAACTCTTAACACCTTGATTTGTTTGTGTAGCTTCTGAGGGGTTATCTTACCTGTAAGAGCAAAATCTCACCCTATTCCTTAAATATTGACAGTTTGAAAATGAATTGAGCGATGAATATGTGCAGTGAAATGTGCATATGAAATGAATATGTACAGCATGCCATTTAGTTTGATATATGTCATTTACAGTTTTTATGTAATTATCACCTGTGTGATTGAAAAAGACAGAAACCAAACTGAATCCAAAGGAACTTCTCATATTAACAGCTAATATAAATGCACAATCTGAAAACCCAAGTTGAGTATGATTATAAAATTTGTTTCTGTACCTAGTTTTAAATTTGAACATGTGCAGTGTCTGACAACATGTGTTAAAGTTAATGTATTTTGCCCTTTTTTTTTTTTTTATATACATGCTTAGATGTTCATTTTATAATTGTTTCAAGAACGTAACAGTAATTTGCTTTCTTAGCTTTTTATAACATTAACCTATATCTTCTTGGTTTCTTTGTACGCTTGGGAAATCTTCATTAAACTCGAAGTTTAATGAATCTGACACTTTTCGGACTTACAAAAACTGAACTGTAATGTTTTAGAAAAATGAGAAGAAAAAAGTCAACAGATGGTTTCCTAGAATTTCTACAGGCATCTTTGTTATTTAGATATTCAAAATTCCTGGCAAATTTAACTGTTTTTTATTTATAAAATAAATCTGGATTGTCATAAAGCAAATGAGAACCTAATGGTAATATTTTGGTGGTAGGCTTTTGCATAAGTAGTGGGAGAGGCTCTGCAATCCGTTCAGTCTACGGGTTTTTGAATCCTGTGTTCTCATTGTTCAGGTGAAGGTATAGTGAGAAGGTGTATGAACTGCCTAAGTCTTTAGGAGAATTTAGTTTGCTTAAAGTACAAATGGCAGAATACGTATTATATAGAGTGTACAGATTAATATATTTTTTTAAGATAATTATTATTTTTTTTAAGTTGCTTTTGAAATGGAAATTGTCTCGCGTAAGACAGTCTATTGTTAATGTATCATTTTAAGGTCAGATCTGCACACCTCACACATTTGTGAAAATTATACATTACTTTGAAATGTCATTTTTATTTTAAACCTGTATTTTTCATCACTGAAGCCTTTCAGGAACCTTACAAGATATAAAGCCAGTTGATGGTGAAGCATAGCGGTGATTTTAAACTGTTCGAAGCTAGAAACAGGCTAAAAAGTACAAGATTAATGTTTAAAGAACATTTGGAACTAGGCATGAGAAAATACCTAAAAAACAAAAATCAGTTTATTATTCAGGTAAAATGTGTGTTGCTTTTTTTGCTTTTTAAACCTATATAAATATTTGATTCTTCTCTGCAATTCCAGGGCAGCTGAAATCCTCTACTCCTTGGCTTTGGTACAGGCCAGTAAATATGAGAAAATGAGTGTATTTCCTTCAGTGGATAACTATAAATTGCTGACAGAAGCTAGGAGGAACCTTGGACTCTTTCAGCATCATGATGCTATTACAGGAACATCTAAAGATTGGGTAGTTGTGGATTATGGCACTAGGTAATTTATTATATATACATAAAATTAAATCTTAACTTCCCTTTCTTTTATGAAGATAGAAGTATTTATTCCAGAGATGCAATTTTGCTATAGCTAGCAACATGCTCAGTACGGCAAGTGTAGTACTACTGTACAAAAGAAATTGATGTGATTACCTGTGTTCTTTCATTATGAAATATTTTTAATCCTCTGAATCAAAAATTTGATGTTCAAACAAAATTTATGAAGTTTCAAAAGAAGCTAGGTAGACACAGTACCAGGAGTTCTTTAATAACAGGACTGTTATTTTATGCAGTAGCTATTGTATATTAGAACATTTTATATCTGCCTTGGCTAAAGCAATGATGAGAAGACAAGCTAATGTAAGTATAGATTCCTTGGAAAATCCTACACTGATACCTAACTTTCTTCAATGTGGGAAATCTTTTTCATGTTGCTGATCTTCTACTTAATTTGTCTGTTGTTTATTGCTGTTATATCTGGTGGGTAGTTGTTTTCTGTATTTTGCTAGCTACTTTGTGGAATGTCTTTGAAGAACAACATAGATAAGTGTTTATATATATGTCTGTGTACATAGATACACGCTTTAATTATGCGTTTGTTCAGAAAATTGTTACATATTGGAAAGTTAAGTACTAGTAAATTTGATTAATTGAGGTAGATAATGGTAGATGGTTGATGATAGAGCATGTCCATTAAGTTATTTAGATGCCTCTAAAATACTCTTTCTTGATTTAAACTATTGTATTCATTACAAGTATTTTTAAATTCCATAGTTTTTTTTAATATTGCATACGTATAACCAAAGTATAAACATGTGCAATGCACATGGTTATGAGAGAGTAAAATAAAGGCTTTATCACTTTATAAATAAAATGACGCAGCTCTGTATTTAAGAATTTGTAAGCCTTGTGTTGGTTGAAGCAATGGAAATAATGATAAATTTAAATTTTTATGTTTCTGATTGTTATTCTAAGGCAGTCCTTGGGCAGGGTTCCAGGGTTTTTTTCCCCTGGAACTATAGATACTGGAAATCAAACATATAAACTACAAACTTTCGTAAGATTAGCATTCTGAAAAAGTACTTGGTATTTGAGAATATTCATTTTTTAGTGTAAAAGTGGGGTGGAGATGCACCTCATTTTTGGTATACAAGGTAGGAATATAATGAAATTCAGAATATTTCTGTATTCTGCAGTCTGGTTACCCACTGCAACTAGCTGTGCTTTATTTCATGCTATAATGACTTAAAAAAAATATTTTTCTGTAACTCATACTTTTGAGTTCACTAATCTTTTTAAATTTTGATGTTACCACATTGAATGAAAACAACCAAAAACTAACTAAGACTTTACAATATTAACAGGCTTTTCCATTCAATAATGAACTTGAAGAAAGTGATAATTGACTCTGCTCATATTCTTATCCTAAAGGATAAAAGTGCTTATAATTATGACACATCAACTCCATTCCTGAAGATGGTGAGCTATCTTTCTTGATTTCCTCCAAATATGAAATGTGAACTATGTCTTTTCCATACATTTTGAGTGGCCAAGTAAAACTTAGAATAAAATTTGATGCTAATACCTGCTCAGAAATCTGCTACTAATGAGTTTCATACTAATTGAAGATGTTGAAGGAAACTGCAGCAGTTAATACTGAAAAAAACCCAGACATCTAAATTAAATGGGCTTACGTTGTTCCACTTCGTGAACCACATACTAAACCCAGGTGTTCTAATTTTCTTGTTGGCATAGATTTGTTGGTGACCTCTGTGGCGTGCATATGATAAGTGATATCATATGCATATATAATATGATATAACAGCATCCTGTAATTTGACTTTACTTATTGCTTACAAATGTAGGATGAGGAAAATTTCCATCCTGAGCATAAGCCTGTGATGAATTTGCAAGATGAGGTCTAGACAAGACCTTGTGCTTTTTTATCTTAGCTGAAATCATTTGAAGGAGAAATGTACCAATGATAGTCGGCAACAGATGCTTGCATAAGACTTTGAGACCCATTTTATAGTGAGGAGCACCTTGAAGAAACACACTTGCTAATATTGTTTCCATTCAAAATTCTTAGTTTTTTCACAGTAGCTCCCTGTTGAGATAGCTAAGTAGTCTTGGGAATCCGACTGAACTCCATACACCTAAAATAGAGAGAAAATGAGATACTTTAATTTCTTTGTGCATAAACATAGAAGTATCAAGGCAGGTATTTTTATATGATTATCTCAGAGTTCTGACGTAATGTACATGGCGTTTATTCTGGTGGCTTAAATGTGCCAGATATGTTAAACCTTGAATTACTCTTCCAGTCATGTATATTAAAAAAACCAGTCATGTGTATTAAAAGTCATGTATATTAAAAAAACCAAGCAAAAACCCCACAAACAAAACCCTCACCCCTGTCCCCTCACCCCCCCCACCCAAAAAACTCAGAACAACACAACCCCTTTTCACCCCCCCATTTTTTAGAGGTTTTATGTCCTTGATCCTAATGTACATGTATGTGCTGTGTAAATGTGCGTGTGAGTGTGTGCTATGTGGGTGTGCCACAAGCGTGTAATTTTTATCCTGTCGGGATAAAAATGAATGTGCTAACAAAGTAAATATGCACCTTCCTAAAGTAAGAATATTTTAAAGTTGTTCTGAATTATATAGGAGAATGCTGTGATGTTACATTTTGCTGAACTTTCATTGTTCCTGTTCTTCATGAGATTAATACCACTGAATTGTATAAGTACCAGTTGCTTGTTAAACTGTATATTGTCTAGTCAAAGCCATTACTACCACTGTGAAAGCAGAAATAAAAAAGAAAATTATTTTTTCAATGAATTTTTTACCTATATGAAACAGGGAAAAAAAAGGGTAATTACAAAAGTAGATTATGATTTATCTCTGTGATATACAGTGACTGCAGCATGTCATGAATCTAATATTCCCACAGTGCTTTGGTTGTGACACAAAAGGGTTTTTATGTGTGATTTGTAGCATGCTAATAGGAGAACTTCAGGATGTTTACAAAAAACCTTTTGCAAACCATGGGCAAGTAGAAAGTTCAAAGACACTTGTTTTGAAATATTGTCATGGTATTTTTGGGGCTGATAGAAGCTGACATCAGGAGTTGCTTGGAGATGAGCATTTGGAATGAATGCCAAGAATTTTGAGAAAGACAAATGCAGAACACTTGTAAGATTAAAAATGGATGTTGTCTAGGGGGTGTAGAAGAAAAAACCACGTGATCAGAAGAGTAGAGCAAGAGTGTGGCAGCATTCCAGTAGACAGTAGGTAAAACCAGGAGAAAATTTCCCTTCTTGAAGCCAGAAAAAAAGGAAGGTGGAAATAAGACATGATGGAAGGATTCCAGAATGACACTGCTTGCGTTGCACACAAAAGCATCATGTTTTTCTGAGCTGATAAGTGAATACTTTGTACATCATTTATAAGTTTTAAAGACTCTACATTAGTAAACAAACAAAAACTAGATTGTTTGGAAGACAGTAGACTCAAAAATAGGAAAAACTTAAAGATCCGTGAATGATCCAACCAAAAAGATGAGATCCAACCTATAAAAGTAATGCTATTTAACCATTGCACTGTTCCTTATTTCTTTGTGTGCGGAAAAAAAAATAATTAAGTGGCAATATTTGGATTGAAAAACATGTTTTTGAGCATGTTTTTGAGTATTCTGAGGAACTGGGAGCTTTATACTTCAGTTGTAAAGTCTATGGTTGTCACCATTATATGAACCAATAAGAATATAGCAGTACATCAACAGCTTGGCTGTTCTCTTATATAAAGGCTAATGCAGTAGTGACAGCAATAGCGTGTCACTCCTTTTCTCACTTGAAGTGAGCACTGCGTCATCCTGTATTTAAGAAAAGAGAAAGGTAAGAAACTAATGAAACGTAAGAATTCGTCAGGATTATAAAACAGTTCTTCAAGTAGTTAATACCCCATAAAAATCATACACACATTATAAATCATGGTTTTGGAAAATTTTCTCCTACCATATAAGGTAACTACGAGATCTGACAGAAAACTGAACTCTAAATCCTTATAATGAATATGTAGGAGTCTAGAGTTTCAAAGAGTAACTTTACAGCAAGGGAAAACTAATAAGAACATGTTAAGTATTTGCAAAATTTGAAGGAAGATAGCAATTGTCATGTATGCAAAAATTAAAACATGAGGATGATGATTTGATACTGGTATCAAGACATTAATGAAAGCAGATCTTTCTCAATGAATTGGTTAAATTAAGCCTTTTATTTTGTCAGTCTGAAGTACTTTATAAACTTTTGTGGTCGTTGTCTTATATTAAGTGCTAAAATAGGTCTTAATTTATGGTATGGTTTATGGTCAGGCTAGCATGGTTTTGTACATCATAAAGGTGATATAATAGACAAAGCTCATATATGTTCAAATGTATTCAAAATCAAATTCAAGGATGTTCTCTTGTAGGATGACGTTCAGTCTGGCCAAGATTCTTTGCCACACAAGACAGTTATAAAGCTGACATCACAACCAAGGTAAAAAAATTACATTTTACTTAGTGCCTGAGATTCTTTTAGTAATGTGTGTGTTTTTACTGCCTAGTAGGTTTTTTATGTCACTTAATTTTTTTAAACTTTCATGAAGAATATGGGTAAAATTTAAAAAAAGAAAAATAAAAAAAAGGTAAAAAGGTAGTTTGGCATATTATGCTAATACTGTTATGTCTAGTTGAAATAGGACACAGCACTTTACAGAAGTTTCTCACCACTAATTCAGCTGCAGCAAGTAAAATGGGCTCTTTACTGTGTGCTTTTAAAGCATTGTAATACTTAATAAATTATGCTTGAGAGCAGAAGTAGAAAATTCTAACTAAAATAATCACACGTGGCTCAATACTGTGAGCAAAGCCTTAGTTTTTATAATGCCTAAAAATTGCAATAACATAAATGCTGGGTTTTCTTTAAAATTAAGGTAGGAGATAAACTAGGACTCTGTTTTCTGAACTCGAACTTTCTATTACATTAAGAGGTCTTACTTCTTTGTTTGTAGTTCTTGAGTATTCAGTTTAAACTGACATCCTACCATGACCATTCAGTGTCCAACCCGAAATAACTTAAAAATTCATTAAAAGTCAACTAATCCAAATAAAGTGAATAAGATATATGGATATGAGAGCTGCTGTATGTGTAAATTAAGTAATGTGAGTTGTTTTACTTACAGACCAGAAGAGTTAATTTAAAAAGTGAATGCTATTTTTGCTGATGTTAGTGTTTAATTTCTCTAGTTCTAGCTTGTGCGAAGCTAATAAAACTTATTTGCCTAATTCATGAAGGTGTCAGACTGTTTAGCACAGTTAACTTCTACTGTTAGAAAATTCTAAATAGATTCTTTGGATAACTATGCAAAGCTTATTCCTTGTCAGCTTTTGGGGGAAGCTGTCTTCAATCCTCTAAATTTAAATGAATATAATATGTTGTGTACATTTAGTATTAATAAAGCTTTTCTCTAGAGCAGTTATGCAGACCTGCATACTATTTTTTTTTAATAGGATTTTTTTTTATCTTATTGGAGTTCTAGATTAATAGATTATGTTAAAGTTGTTCAAAATTATAAAAAACTCAGGTGACTTGCTATGTATTTAAATAATGTCTTTTAACTTTTTCAAAATACCCCTTCAGATTTCTCCACTGAGAGAGGATTGTATATAAATATTTGGCTGAAGGCTAGTTTTAAAGTAGACCTTCCTTGCCATTTGAGAATGGCTTTAACTTTTTTGCTTTCCTTGCCTAGGTTAGCTGTTGAAATTTTCCCCATATGCTTTCCATCCCCTGATATGACTTTTGTTTGCATCCACTGTTCCTCTTCTCTCTCTGCCTGTAATGCTAAGTAAGTTTTTTCATTTTTGGTGTTCATGCACTTCAGGCATTTGCTTGGGTTTCTCTTTCCTCTAAGTCATATAGAAAGTACATATACATGTAAAGCATTTTTATTTTAAAATTATTCTCGTAGCCTTTTGCTGCTATTCTCTAAACATACTAAGATGGTAACATTGAGAGATAATTGCTAATTTTAACCTGCCTGGTACTGTAAAGATTTATGGGATATAGAATGAAGAGCAAAAAATGAGGGAGAAGGGGAAGAGAAAGATTACAAGGGAATATTGATATTGCTGCCTGAAAATGTGGTGGGTTTATTTTTTGTAATGACTTCCTGTTTGTAAACACTTCCAAAATGATGCTTAAATGCACAGTAATTGATGTTTCCTTTTTTAAAATTTTCATTTCATTATCTGTCCAATTATTTTCTCTGATAAAAATGAGTTTGGTGTTTCTAGGCTTCTAAATTTATCTCTTCTTGTAGTCTGAATATCTTCACTAACATTGCCATTGTGAAAGGTGGTATGTAAGCTGAGTCAGTAACTTTTGCTTAAATCTAGTATGTGAATATTACAACTGTGCATCTGAATTTTTTAGTAGCCAGTAAAGATGTGAAATGTTAATTTAAGTAGAATATTGAACTCGATACATTTTTTGTTTAGGATTACTGTGCTTAAAGTTCAAAGTTTTAAGCTCTAACACAGAAACTGATTTTTGACGCATCAGTACTGTGAAAATACTCATTCTTTCCTGAACTTTATTATTTGGTTATCCTCTATTCATAATTATCTTTATTGTTCATGTCTGTAGCGTGAAATCTTTAGGTTTCTTTCTGTTAATGTATTCTAATATATCATTATGTGGGGCAGAAATTGAGTTAACTGGCAAGGTGTTACTTTTCTTTATTTGGCTGAATATTTAGCCTTTTGTAGTGATTTTCAAAGAAAAAAAAAAAACCAAAACCACAACAAAACAACCAGCTATATTGTCAATTGATTATTCTTGTAAAAGTTTGGTTCATATCACCTGTAATTTTAGAGGAGAGCTACTGATGAGAAGCTCATGAGATAATGCCTTTTTTAGTGTTTTCAATCAATTTTCCTATTATTTCTTATTTTACTGAGTTGATACTATCAATTTCAAACCTGACCTGCTTTTTAACAGGGATGTAGTTGGTAGTATGCTTTTTGCTCTCTCATCCAACCTTCATTTCTGATGTTTTTTAGTTAAGTGTTCTCTTCACTGCTTGTGAATATAGTAGTCAGTGTAAAACTGTCTGAAACTAACAGCCTGTACAGGAAAGCTAGTACAACTTGATTACATGGGGGAAAAAAAGAAAAGGAAAAATCTTTCAGCAGTCATTGTTCTAGTATGAAGTAGCTCCAGATTATGTAGATAAGAAGTACCTTTTAAAGTGCTCCTACGTAGGTGTCACTCCTAATATATTCGATGATGTTTCCCCCGACACTTACGCATCTCTTCTCTGTAGGGCTCTGATAACATCTTTTTAGGAATCTGTAGTTTAAAAAAAAAAAGAAGAAGAAAAAAGTGTTAATTCCAGAGAAATAGGATTGTAGAGTATTTAGTGTCTTACTGTGACTTCGAATAACTAAGTGATCTTACAAGTCAGGCTTTGGAGTATTAAAGTTACGGTGTCTTAAATTACATACAACCCCTTTAACCGATAATGAATTTGCATGCTTTTTTAAAAAAAAATGCTACTTCCATCTGAAAACCAAAGCTTTCACAAGATAATATCCAAATAGATAGGGAACTCCTTTTGTTGTCTTCTGAAATTAACAGTTATTAAAGTGTGTATTGGAGACAAAGCCTGTGAGTTTGCTGTTAAATTGCAATCATATAAACTGCATCATACTTCTGTGACAGACGTGTCCTTTGATATGATCATTGCTTCTTGGGAATAATCAGCCAGAGGTCATACTTCCCAAATGGCAAAAGATTTGCACCCACTGGACTTTGAGGAGAGAGGGATGGTGAAGGGGGAAGGGTGTGGGTTTGAACCTCTTGCTGTCCAGGTTAAGCTGCTGGCTGTTGACAAAGGGTATATTGACAGTGTGAGGGGCAAGATTTACTAGCTATTTCTGTCTACAGTGTTCCTGGAAACAGCATTGCAGGGAAATGTGATGATACATGACCAAATAGCTGAATTGGCTGTCTGTACCAAATTGGATTTCGTAGTAGTATTTTTTAGCACAACATGGTGAACTTAGGACCAAAGGAGATCTAAGAGTATCAGTGAGGCTTCCCCTCCCCCCCCCCTTTTTTTTTTTCTTCTGAACCTGGCTGGGCAGTTTCAGTACTGCGCTCCATTGCTCAGGCTTTACCAGCCTGATGTAAGGCATAACATCTGAACTGAAGATACTGTGATATTGAAAGATTTTTAAGTATCATTGATTTAGGATTTTATTTAGTGCTTAACCAACAATACTTATAATTTACTCACAGATTATTTTTGTCAGCTAATCATACAGGAACAGCTTAATACCCTACTTACCAGGCTAGTTTACTAGCTTAGCAGACACATTGTTCAGTAGTTGAAATATTCAGGTTACCTGCGGTATTCATTCTGAGTAGGATACACTGTAATCAATGATTTCGTCAAAGATGTGTTGAAGCATTAAGGAGTTTAGGGACATCCACCTTATAAAGGAAAGTTTTATTTTTCCAGATAGAGGATACAAGATTATCTGTGCTATTATCCTTACTTCAACATCTCTGCGCAGGTTTTGGCATAAGGTTGTGATTAACAGAGTTGTGGCATAAGATAAGTTCACCTTGTTAGGTCCAAAATTTGTAATCTTTTTTTGAAAAATGAAATTATGATTTAAGATTTTGCATGTTGGTTACCTTTTCAAAAATTCCCTTGGCAGGTATACCCACTGCTTTCGCAACACAGCACTATAATGTAGATATTAAAGCTATGTTATTAAGTTTAATGTGCCATAAAGAATAGTGAGCAAAGGTGAAAATTCTTGGCAGAGCAGTGTACGTTATTGTATTTGATTGGAAATTGACAGCCACGATTACTTGCCTAAGAAGAAAATTTGTTGGTATGATATGCCAAAAGGGAAAGCTAATATGATGTGAAGCAATAGAATAAAGCTTCACATCAGAGGAACTGTGCCTTTCTGATCTTAGAAAGTGACTGGATTGGGGTATTGTTTTAAGATTCACATTTGGCAACTTTGAAATTGGTGGTGGGTATTTTGCTGGTTTTTTTTGACCTGTGTTGCCTGTGTTGGTACAATCAATGTAAACAGTTGTTCTCTCCTTTGGTTAGAAGGGGAGGATGCTCTGAAAGCATTTGACATTTTAGTAATATGCATTTTAATTACTTTTATGTTTCTTGATTTCTGAGGCATTTGCATTTCTAGTTATATACTGAAACAGTTTTTAAAACAGGCAATTGAAACAAGGGCATTTTCCAGTGTCAATGAGGGGAAAAATGCTTAAAGAAAACAAGAAGGAATAGAGTAACATTTAAAATGAGACCAGAAATACTTGTTGCAGTTCATGCGTACTTAATAAGCACACTTTTTCCCCTGTAGAAGAAAGAAAACCAAACCCAAAACAACA
This sequence comes from Psittacula echo, assembly GCF_963264785.1. Lineage (NCBI taxonomy): Eukaryota > Metazoa > Chordata > Aves > Psittaciformes > Psittacidae > Psittacula > Psittacula echo. The sequence goes on along the minus strand of NC_137742.1, from coordinate 70,098,519 downwards.
AAAGCAAAGCAAAACAAAGGGCAAAAAAACCCACAACCAAACAAAACCAAAGCAAGTTTTAGTTTTTTATTGGATGAAATAGTGATAGCAATATGCACAACCTTGTTATATTTTTGTCAGTGAAAATGCTGTATCAGTAACTTTACGGGATATGGACAGGATGGATAGTTGTTTAGAGCTGCACTTTTAGTTTTCAGTGCCCTGGATGCTTAGACTGAATACAGCCTAATTTTTTATTTTTTATTTTAATTACTTTGAAGTGTTAATTTCAGTGTTCTGCTGCTTGATCAATTTACTAGAATTCAGATGATCTGTGTCTGCCATGGGCATGTTCTGTTTGTAGTCAACTCAAGGTCATTTTGACTAAATTGAATGGGTATTTAGAAAGCTGTTGCAAAGGCAATGAAATGCTTGGCTGACGCACAGTAACTCAGTCCTCTGAATCCTGAAACATCAGTTAATGTAAACTTGAAATAAATATTTCAGTAACAATATTCTAGAAAAAGTGGTTACTTTAAAATGACGAAAACCAAAGGAAGTGTATGGTTGTTCTGCTTTATAGATGGAAGTTAGCTGTGCAACTGCCTTTATGACAAAACATGCAAATTCTCCATTGACAGAGTCTAACAGGAGAGGAAGTGAAGGGTGTGGCACATTGATCTTTTAATTCCTACTCTTTCTGTAAGGTCACTGCAGTTTTTCAGAGATTTCCATTTTTACCATGTGAGTTTCCTGCTTCTTGTGTTAATCACACTACATGCAGGCTTATCTCCGAACTGACTTCCGGGTTTACATTTCACTACAAGTTTTTCTGGGAACTTTGGAAACAAACCAGCAAGTAAGCTAAGAGAGGAATGCCTGTTTTGATGTAAGGAATAGCTGTTTAAAACTGAACTGTTGTACATTTTTTGAGGAGTTAGAAATTTTCATTATTAATAGGAAAAAAGCAGCTTTGATTTGCAGTTCATAGCACTCCCAAAGCTTTCTGTGGAATTAATCTTTATTTTTCAAAACTCAGTTTTGGCTGTCATGCTTTTGAATTCAAGTTGTCCTAAAAGTTAAATTTCAAACTTCTAATCATTAATTTTTCAGTGCATAAAAATTAATATAAACCAAACTTTTCAGTTATTGGTCTGTCTTTGTTGATAAACCAATGACAGCCTGTTCTAAATATTTTTGGTTACTGGCTGTTTTGAATTTGCAGTTACAAAATTAAACCACTAAATAAGTTAATACTGTTTGTAGCATTTGTAGAAACTTTGCAGCTTCTCAAAACTGCACAAATTTAGGATTTCCGTTTCAGTACACAGAATATCAAGGTTTTGTTGGGTTTTGCAGTACCAGCACAATCACAATCAGATTGTGACGTTACAAGAGATTTCTGGGTTCCTCTGAAAACACTGTTTGTAATGAAAAGGCAGAAAGAATAGATTAGCTAAGCATACTTTGGTGGAAGGTTTGTTTAAAAAAAATAAAAAAAAAAATCAAACAAGAAACAAAACAAAAGAAGAAAAACCTGCCAACCAAGCAAACAAACAAAAGATAACCCTAAAAGTTATCATTATGAGAGAGTATGCTAGTGAAAAAATTGAATACAGCTGAAAGATCTTCTTTGTATGCATGTACTTGTTGAAGTGGTTTTGGAAGTAGAAGATACACATTTTCAGTATATTAGTATATTTGTATATTATTTCTTTTTTTCCAGGCACTCGCCCCTTCAGCCTACTGGATTAGCTTTGAGGCAATCCTGTAGTTAGTCCAAGGCTCTCAAGGCAAAGACTGAAGTGGTACGGCATACATAAAGTCTTTCTGCTCTTCTGAATCAGATTTTTTTTCCCTTCTAAATGCAGATTTATAAAGCCTGCACTACAAGAGGAACAAGGAAAGGATTTTAGTGAAGGCACTTCCTGATCCTGAAAAGTCAGGGGGCTTCAAGCCCATCTTGGACTTCAGAACACCTCACAACTTTGTGGTAAAAGAAAAATTTAAAATAGTGCCTTTGGACTTAATCCTTTTACCCTTAATTGGAGAGTAGTATGTGCTCCAGGTTAGGGTATGTGTGCCACTACAATCCATCCAAATCATAGGAAGTATGTGTATTTGGCATATGTAGTAGGTACGTAACATATGAAAGTCCTGTCTTAGGTTAATGTTGGTTTTTTGTGGTTTTAGAATTTATAGTTCTTGCTGTGCTTTGTCTGTGTTTATCATGAATGCCATTTTCTTGAGGGTGTTCGATGGTTTGTTCTTGAGAAAGCTACGCAAAGGTCCTGTTCCCGGTGAGATCAGAGGAATGGAATATGTGCCTGTCATCTGCCTAATTCTCTGCCTTCTGCATGAGCAATGAATATTATAAAGTTGTAGAAAGAGAGTTAATAGGAATGCATGTGTCCAAGTTCTCTCACCTTCACTAATGAATCTAAAGTTTGCTTTGGGTTTGTCATCAGGAATGGCATTCCTGGAATGCTTCAGAATTCTGAAATGTCAAGCTAAGATAATGGAACCTTTTTTAAACACAGTATTTGTTTTTAATTATTTGTATGTTAATCAGAACTGTTAGCTGTAACTGCTTTTAGAAAGAATACGTAATTTTAAAAATATAGCTCTATTTCTAAAGTACAAATTTAATTTCCTCTTCAAATGCTGTTATAGTCATAGCATTATTCTGTTTTGTTAGTTGAAACTACTGAATTATTGTTAATTTATTTATTAATAGTATCTCTTCTTTCTTATTTCATGATGTCACAAGTTTGATTTTATAGGGAAAAGCTGATCTGTGAATAATAGATTTTGTTCATACCTTTGTTTTTGTATTTATGAAAGTAACACAAATACATATTGTGTGCTCGAGGTTTTAAGTTGAGATTAGACTCATACTAATTCTTCTGCAGGATTCTTCTTTCATAACCTGGAAAAGATGTTTTGTTTAGGAAGGGTGTCCTGGGTTCAGCAGTAGCAGTCAGTTTTTTCTCCTTCTTAGTAGCTGTTGCAGCACTGTGTTTTTGACTTTTGGCCTGGGAACAAAGCTGATAACACCGATGTTTAGACTGACCAAGGACTTTGTGAGTCTCATGCTCTGCCAGGGAGGAGGAAGGGCCGGGAGGAAGCAGGGACAGGACACCTGACCCAAACTAGCCAAAAAGGTATTCCATACCACAGCACGTCATGCCGGGGGATGTAACTGGGAGCTACCCGGAAGGGCACGTCCTCTTTTCGGTCGGGCTCTCTTTTCCGGCGAGCGGTATCGTATTCTCTTCCCTTGTTATTTCTCTTATCATTATTATTATTGGTGGTAGCAGTAGTGATTTGTGTTATACCTTAGTTACTGGACTGTTTTTATCTCAACCCGTGGGAGTTACATTCTTTCGATTCTCCTCCCCATCCCTCTGGGGAGTGGTGGAGGGGGAAGTAGACTGCGTGGTTCTAATTTACAGCCGGGGCTTAAACCACGACAAAGGGGCAAAAATCTTAAGATTTTTCATATATAATAATATTCACGATTAATATTCTACTCTATATTAAATAGTTTCATTATAAGAGTTTCTGATTAAAGTGGGGTTTTTTTTTGTGTTTGTTACATCTGTGACAATATTTTATAAGAAGCTCAATAAATAAATTCACGGGAAGCTCAGCAGGATGCAGTGCAGAGGACCATATTAGCATTGTTTATCTTATAAGCTGAAAAATCTCTGTAGACTTTATCCAGTCAATGGAAACTTTATCCAGTCAGCTCTGTAGACTTTATCCAGTCTGCGGAAAGCCTGCTGGGAAAGTATCAGGATCTCCTTTTGGTGAGAGCTTGCTTTTTTTTTTTTTTTTTGACTATATAGAGAACTGTTTTCTTAACTTTAACTGTCCCAGATTTACATCTGGCAGTGTGTCTGAGACTGAGCTTTTTAATCACAGGGTTTGCCTCACAAAGGACTTCTCTGTTTAATTGAATTTTTAGGATTGTATACTTATGAACACTAATGGTTTTAGCATCTACTGCATCTCAGAGGATGTGAATGTTGAAGCTGTAGCAATTATTGAAACTAAGCCTTGTAATAGAACTTGGTGTGTTGATGCAGTTTAAACCACACATAATGTGCAGCTTATATTTAAAAAACTCCCCACTAACCCAAATAGGAATATTGAAGTAGGTCCCCTTTCTTTCAAAGTGGAAAGCAAAAAAGCAGTCTTGGCATCATGTTTTAATTCCACAACTTCATTTAATTTCTAGTCAGTTTGTTGTAAATGCATTGCTACCTTCACTCAGTTAATAGACTCGCTGGTTGCCTAACTATGACGTAAATGCTCATTGATAAATATTGGATATCACATATTATTCAGTTTATCCTTAGATACCCATCTGAGCAATTTGGAGGTTTTTTGTGCAAAGTGAGGCCAAACCCAAAGAAATTCTGTAGTGCAGATCATGAAGTCACAAATAGTATTTTATTTGTATCAGTCATGCTAACAGGGTAGAATGTAAATAGATTATAAAATTTGAAGTCATACTGGGAACAAACATTCTATATAGGATTAGAATTGAAAACTGTCTTAGTAAATGGAGCAAATATTTCATAGTCAAAGAACTAAATGAAGCAGGCAAGTGGAAGTCTTACACACCACATGGAAAAATGTGGGGACTAACCATATAGAAGCAGCAGAAAAAGACTAGGCATTACCGAAGATCAGATTAAGAGAGTTACTCGTATGGTGTCAGAGGTAATTTTGCTTTTGGATGGTTCAAATAAAATACAGCTGAAACAGTGTGCTGTACTCAGAGTTATGAAGTCTTCATCAAAACAATGATAGCTAGCGTTTTTTTTGAGTTTTAGAAAAAAAATAATCTGCTGTCAGGGAGAGTGTCATGATCATGAACTTGCACATTTATTTGGCTTTTGATTAGTCTTGTTTCTAAAGGAGTATTAAGAACATAGCTTGAGATATTGGAAAATGTCTAATTTTTTTAGAATCAGAGAAGTAGCATGATTTCCTGAGAAGCAGATGATTTCAAATCCTTTTTTTTTTTTTTAAGAAAAAAAGGTTGATTAAAGGACACTTGAAGTAGTATATGCGCATTTTTATGGCATTTATTTTCAGAACAGTTATTTTGTAGACTCTTTCCGTCTTCAGTAATGCATAGCAGAAATGCATACAAACTTGACCAGGTATGAAAAATGTGGATGAGGGGATCTGTACTTAAAATGTCACTTGAATCTTACTTTGACTAAGGGGGCCTTCACTTCCAATGTGAGAGAGCATAAGAGCTTTGAGCAGAACTAAGTAACTTGATATAACTTTTTTTGCCTAGTGTTTTGAGTAATATTTAGTAGGTTTTCTTAAGAAAAAGCAATTCTTACGGTTAGTTTTTTGTTCAAAAATTCCCATGGCCCTCTATAGCAAGGAGAATCCTTCCTAAGTAATGTGAGAGTAATTTTTTGTCATGCAGTTATTTTTAGTTTAATTCTGTAAAAATTGAGGAAAATAAGTGTCTATTACATGTTTTCTTGGGCTTCAATGCAAGAACCACAGAACTCTTCAAGGGAGATCGTATATGTTTGCAATGTGCAAGTAAGTATTTGTTTTAAGTAGGTTGTCTTAATTCTCTGTTTGATTTATCAGTATCCCCATGAACCACCCTTGGCGTATGTAATGTCAATTCATGGAATGCTTTAGGATCTTGGCTTTCTTGGGCTTTTCTTTTGTTTGTTTGTTTGTTTGTTTGCGGGGTGGGGTCTTTTTGTTAAGCTCCCAACATACAGCAGAAGTCACATAGTTTTGTTGGTTTGTTTCAGTTTTTTTTTAAAGATACCTGTGGCAGCTACAAAAAAGCTTGTTTTACACTAATACTAATCCCCAGTTTGTTTCAATCTCATATGCATGAGTGTTTACTAATTAAGCAATGTTACTAGATACTGACTCTTCTCACATCTTTGGAAGTAATTTTTTTTCTCATATTTTTAGATATGCAAAAATTCAGTTCTTCTTCTCTCCTGCCCCCCCATGTGATTCTGGAGAGTTTTTGTTGTTTCATCATCCCAGTGAGATGACTTTGATAGAGAAATTAAGTTTTGTTAAGAATTCTAAAATTTTAGTCCATCAAAGTCGATCAACTGCCAAGATCTCAGAAAACCTTTCTAGCTGAGTTCTGGTTTCCAACTCACCAGTCCTGGTGAGTTTTTACATATGTAGAGTTATTTCCATTCTTTTTCTTTAAGGATTCAAGCGTTTTAATTCTAAGTCTATTCATGATTTTCCACTCTCTTTCACTTCCTCCCACCCCTTTCACATTTCAGGAGGACTTTCATGCTTCTGTTTTTTCTTTTTTATTCTTCAGTGGAAACCTGCTGACATATCATTTGGCTTCATGGTTTGCATGGTTTCTCAATGTTGGCTGTACTTGTAGCAGTTTTGCTTTTTTCACCACTTAACTGTTTTTTTAGCTTAGCCTCTGTTATATCAGAGGGGAAAAAACGAACCAGTGTCAAAGGTGCTGTTCATGTAACTTTGTGTTGAAATTGTGCGTGTGTCCAGAGGCCAGTGGAGAACGCTCTAGTCTATGAAGGTTTGTCCGTTTCTAATAAAATTGATCAGTCTGAGGGGGAGTGCCTTGAGAAATTGGTTCTCAAAGCAAACTTGAACAAAGATCTCTACTGGGCAATTAAAGCTGTTGTCCGAAGCTTTCCTGAGTGCATTTTGAAGAAGTGATTTTCTGAATAATCGATTGTCGGTGATGATCCTCTGACATTTACTGCTTCTGGTTTCTCACATTACTTGAATGAATTGCTTGTGAAGGCAGCAATGAATGTGTTTCAGAAGAAAATGGTAATTGTGCTGCAGGTGTTACCAGTGAATGTGTGTATGCACGAGGATGTATGTATGTCCATATATGTATGCATGTCAGCAAAACAAAAAGAACAGTGGTCTGAAATACTGTAACTTTTCAGTTTAAGGAACAAAATTTACAATAAGAAATAAAGTATTTACAGTGAGAATGGGAGAGGGGAGCTTTTTTTTCAGCTCTGGCTGAAAATGCTTCACAGAAAGCTAAATCTTAATTACAGGACAGACTAGTTAAAATACTCTTTGATGCTTGGAGGTGCATGTTTAATAGAAGGGTTTATTAGTAGCATATGGTAGGTTATATAGGGAAAATTATCATGCTTGTATTAATAAAAGATACTTATTCGAGGTTTGAAAGACCCAGAAAAGTATGGGTAAAAAAATTCAAGGTATATCCTTCTAAGAGTGTCTGAAAAACTGGTGTCAGGATTTGCTTTTCTGAAATTTCAAGTATTTGCACATCAGAGATGCAAGAGCTCAGATCTGCACGTGTTTCTCATTTTTTTGTGGGGCTGAGAGCAGTTTACTCCTGCTCCCAGTGCACAGGTGGAATATGTGGTCTCTGTGTGAGTAAATTGGATGTGGTTTATCTGTAGTTATATTATTTCCTTTTGTTTCAGTACAGTTTATATTAAAACCATTTCATAATTCTTTGATCTCATTAATGAATGACAGAAATGATCCTGAGACTTGGCCATAATAGGGTTTCTAAAGTAAAATACTTCAGGTAACTATTCATCTGAGTTTTACCAGTAAGCATTAAAACTTCTTCCCATTTATTTGGACAAAAGATGTGAGCTTTCGTAGTTTTCTTGGTGCTGTTGCCAAAGACCAGTGATCTGAATAATGAAAGAAAATTTGATTACTGCTTCTGAAAGACAATAATATTATTGGGTTTGCCTTAAAATCTGGTATAGAAAAGCTTTAAGTACTGTCAAGTTGCTTCTCTGTGTAATGTAACCGCAATACATTAAGCAGTTGTACTCTGCATTTGTGGATATCATTCACTGTAATGATACAGCTTAAGTGAAGTGTAGCTTTTGTGTTTCATACAGAATTTAAAATAGTTATAGTATTTAAGGGTGGGAGTGGAATAGTACTTCAGAAGTGATGTGATTTAATTACATTAGTCAGTGCTTTTGTATGGGCACCAGCATTATATCTTGAGTATAAATACTTCAGTCCTGCTACATTAAAATTTGAAAGCAAAATACTGCAACCTATGCAAAATTCCTGCAATTCAGGATTTCCTGCTAAAAATCTGCCCTGTCATTACTAGGTTCATCTGACTGCATTGTTACTTTACATACCTATAATGCACTTTAAATACCTTGACTGGAGAAGTATAAAACATATGTACCTGAATACCACAACAGCTTTGTTTTATTGACTATTAAAAAAAAAGAAAAAAAAGTCTGGTGAAATATAGTGATGATATGGCAATCGCTGAGGTCTTTTTGTCATGGGTAAATTTGTCATGTGACTAAAGTTATGAAACATTCTTATATCAATGGGAAGGTGAGCAGAGTTTCTGGAAATATTTTTACAGTCGCATTTATTTGGCAGATAATTTAAATTCAAGGAGGATGTATGACATTACTGGAAACAGATTGTATGCATTAGCCAGTATTTTAGTTGGAGGCCTAAGAATTGAGGAATTCCACTGTAGAGAAACAATAAATTAAAGATTTTTGTAATGTTCTGTTCGTGAATGAGAATGATGATTTATTTTTAGCTTTGGTTTTGGATCATCTTGTAGATCTCTATTGTTTCTGGCACGATTCTTACACAGTATATGAGGAGTTCTTAGAGTATTTCACTAATTTACTTTTATTTTGTCTTCCTACTTTTTAAGGGGTCTGGACTGGAACCAATGTTCGTTTAGTTTGGTTTTGATTTCATAACTGCTATAAGAAAATATATTAATAATTAAGTTAAAATTTTATCCTCAAGGAAGGTGTTTTCAATTAAGCAGAAGTGTAAAATGACCTACCCAAGTCCAGGGGAGGCTGTTACAGAGTCTTGCACAGGTTTTTAAAGATGCCGAAAGCTGACCGAGAATATGGTCTACTATTGTGTTGTCTTGTAATCTAGGAGTTTTCAACATGAAATGAAGCAAAAAAGAGAGCATCCCAAAGTGATTTTTGTTGTGCTAGGAGGAAACTGAGCACAGTTAGATATGCAAATACGCAAGGGAAATAGTTGTTATGCACATAAGTCATGATTTTGCAGTACTTCAGCACAGGAATCTCCCTCTAAGGTGTTAAAAGGAAAATAATTTTTATAGGTAGCACATCCTGTGCATGCAGTTAATCCATAGGTTCTTGATAGAAAAAGCTAATACAGCCTCTGGTTTTAGTTTATTTAACTAATGAGAAGTTGGAATTGACCTTTCTTCCTGATTGTGAGGTAAGAGGGTAGCAGTGAATTATAAAATTGAAGATGAACAGCCTCAGTTTGATGCAGAAAAAAAGGGAGCCAATGAAAATGTAAGGAGAAGACTGGTTAGTAAAGAGAAAGCTTGGTTAGTATTCGTAAGGATTCTGAGTGTCCATAGAATAAAACTGTATTTGTTAAAATTATTGTTGCAAAAAATCAAAGGATGGGATGGAAAGATATCAGGTGACATTTTTCAGCAGCATGGAGAAAAAGAAAAATTTTTCCTTAGGTTTCTGTATTGCCTTCATAGTTTAGTGGTGGATTAACTTAGTCTCTGGCTTTGCACTAAAATTGTGTAGAAGTCCTCTCTTTTACAGTAAGGAGGAGTTAAATTTGTGTTTTCTTATTAACTAAGCAGTCTGCTGCTGCCTGTCAGCCCTGAAATGTTGTGGTTTCATTATTTCCAAAGTATCATAGCAGCAGTTTTGTCCACTGCCTGCGAGACTTTATATACCACGGAGACCTCACTCTCCTCTGGCATGTGTGTAGAGAATGGCTACCCTCAGGCAGTTTAGAGCTGTGTTGGAAAAAAGAAAAGATTAAAGGGCTTAACTAGGCAAGTAACTTGTTAGCAGGACCTTAGTTGTACTGTAGTGCTAGGCTAGCAAATAATGGAGCATCGAGCATTTAAGTGCATGAGTAGGGCACCTGGAAGGCTAAAAGTCAGAATGTGAGATTATGGAAAGAGGTTCAATCTCAGGTGATGTGTTAAGTGAAAGGCCTGAGTGACAGGATGAGTTTTCTAGTTTGGGTGGAAGGAGATGATTGAAAGTGAAGTTGTTTGATCTGTGAAGGTGATAATTTAATTTAGAAGGTTAAGATGTGAGAGAAAAAGAAAGAAAACCACTGACAACCCCCTGAGGAATCTGTGTAGAAAACAGAGCAGAGAATGAAGAGAATCTACTTAGAAAAAATTCCAAAGGTGTGATTTCATAGGGAAGAAATGGGTATCATGGAAACTGATGAAAGAGATTCCTGAAGGAGTAAAGTGTTTTACAGTGGGAAGGGTCAAGGAAATTGAAGACAGAATACTAGTTCAGCTGTATATCTAAAAATTTATTAGAAATTTTGTCAGGAACATTTTTCATTGTTAAGGACAATTCTTTTTAAAAGGTGAAATGGACAGAGGCAACCGCGAGGGAACAGTTGTAAATAGTGCATTCTTTGAGCTTGTTGATGAGGAGACAAGAAGTACAATGATAGTGTTATATGGATGCATAAGGGACAAATCTTTTAGTATAATTTTATTTTTCTGTACCTTACAATATAGAAACCTGTAATTAAAAACAAAATAAAAAATCTAACAAAACCCAAAACAAATGCAACAACAAAACCGCCCAAAACCAAGTGAAACCTGTTGGCTAATAATGTTGCTCTATTTGGTTTCAGGCCTGATTCTTTTGGTTAGTAACATGATCTGTGTTCCAAGGGAAGAACACACACTATATAAAAATTAGTTATTCTATATGTACCTAATAAAAATATTTCAATGTACATGCAGAAACTTTCCATAGGGAATTTTGGTAAATTTATAATTTAAATAATTTTGAATTTTCCCTTATAGCAGAGAGAAACTAGTCACTTTAAAGAGTATGTATCATATATGTGCCCATGGCAGAGGGGTTGGAACTAGGTGATCTTCTAAAGTCCATTCTAACCCAAACCATTCTACGATTCTGTGTATATACAACAGGTATTGTCCATTACTTAAGTGTTTCTCTATTACGTTAAAGGGAAGACAACTGTGGCGAAAAGGTTTATAGTTCAGCCTAAAAAGTAAATTCAAAATGCCCTTAAATATCTTGATTGTGCTTGCATTTGTTAGTAGCGATTCTTTAGTAGTTAAAATGGGAAATACATGTGTTTTTAGCATAAGGTATTTTCAAAATTGCTTGGAAAAATGATAGCATTAAGAAAAGAAGATCTGTCAAGAATGGATGTTAAATATCCATTGTTTCCTGGTTATGTTTTGCATATTTATTTGTTGTGGTATGTACTTGTTGTTCTAACCTTGTTTTAATGCTCTGTATGTAAGATTTATGTGAATAAATATTAAACCAGAAGGAGGAACTTTGTTTGCCAAAAGATAATTTGTCAAATATGTTTTTGCAGATACCTTTTGATATATAATCCTATGGAACAAGAGCGATTTTCAGTGGTATCAGTCAGTGTGAATTCACCCAGAGTTAAATTATTATCTCCTTTGGGAAAACCTGTTACTGTCCAGATTAGTGCTGTTTGGAATGGAGCAACTACAGTTTCACATGAAGCATATCAGGTATGCTACTTTGAGTAAAAAGCATTAAAGTTGTTTTTTTTGACAGACATTATAGTTTCTCAACCGAAGAAAATGGAAAGCATATTTTAAATATTGGCAATTCTGTCTTCTGCAGATAATGCCATTCAACATAAACATGCATACTTAGCATTAATGTTCATCACATTAAACACATCACAGAAGTTTGATAACATTTAAAGGATCAGTTTTAGCTATGTAAAGAGAAAATATTGGATATGTGTGGTTTTCCCCTAATTTGATGAAGCTTTTTCCTTCAGGTGATAGTCTATACACACAGCTATACACAGTCTGTATGTGCTGAAGCACTCCAGCAGAACGGTTTTCTAAGTGCAATGGCTTAAGCAGTTAGATCTGGTTTTTTTGGTGTTTGGTTTAGTGGATTGGGGTTTTTTTTGTTTGTTTGTGGGTTGGGTTTTTTTGGGGTTTTTTTTGTCATTTTGTCTTCCAGATACAGAGGCTGGATAGCAATCTCCATTACTGCTCTACTCACACTAGACAGACAGCTTTTCTTGGTTTTGGTTTTAAACAAAGTTTTTGAGAACTCTTGAATCCTGCGTCATTATAGAAGATTGTTCTCATTGATCACACATCAGAAACTGTACTTTAAATTCTTAGTGGTATATAGTACTGTACTACTGTAATAGTACTGTTTTACTTTCGGGCTTACATTCTCAAGTCTGATTGATTTTGACCTGGGAGCCAAGTTGTACTTGTTTCAGGATAATATTCCTGCAAAAGATAATTCAGTAAGTGTCTCTCAGTTATCTTGCAAAGGCATAATTATTGTGGTTTAAACCTGGCCAGCAGCTCAGCCACACACAGCTGCTCATTCACTGCCCCCAGTGAGATGGAGGAGAGAACTGAAAGGTAACAATGATAAAATGTGTGCGTTGAGGTAGAGACAGTTCAACAGGTAAAGACACACACACAAGCAAAGCAAAAATTCATTCACCAGTTCCCGTGGTCAGGCAGGAGTTCAGCCATCTCCAGGAAAGCAGGGCTTCATCATGTCTAACAGTTACTTGGGAGGACAAACGCCATCACTTCAAACATCCCCCGGCTCCTTCCCTTCCCCCAGCTTTATATGCTGAGCATGATGCCATATGGTATGGGATATCCCTTGAGTCAGCTGTCCTGCCTGTGTATCTTTCCAGCTTCTTGTGTACACCCAGCCTGCTCACTGGTTTGGATGGGTTGAGGAGCAGAAAAGGCCTCGATGCTTCATAGGGGGTGCTCAGTGATAGCTAACATGTTGATATTAAAACATCACACCATATGAGTTACTATGAAAAAATGTAACACAGTTGCCTGAAGAAGAAATAAAATTACATATCTGCACCTCAAATTTTAAGCAGATTGCTTTGGAGATTTACCTTTTATATAACTGTTCCTTCTGTGCAATTATAGCTCCTAAATAACCAAAGGCTAAAATTGAGACAGTTGCCTTATATTTTGCTATTTAATATTGCGGATTTTTAAATGCAACTTATAATTTAAATAATTTTGAATTTCACTTTATAGCAGAGAGAAACTAGTTCCTTTAAAGAATATAAATCATGTATGTGCCAATGGCAGAGGGGTTGGAACTAGATGATCTTTTAAGGTCCATTCTAACCCAAAGTAGGGTCTGTGTGCACTTGATACACCATACGTGCATCTTCAGTGCACAGCAGATAAGCTCAGAACTGCACATAACAGCTGACATTCTTTTTAAAAAAGCTTCAAAACCGTTATTGCATTAATACAACAGTGATCTTGATGCTAAGGAAATTAGCAATGCAGACATTTTTGTTTGTTAATTTTTATTAACTTACTTCAGCTGTTCATTTTAGAATGTCGCTTATGATTTCATATTCATTTATGCAATATGGGAAAAATTCTGCCATCCTAAAATTACGAAAGCAAAAGAAGTTATGCTGAGCATAAATACAGTATAAAAAGTTGTCACTTTGATATTTTTAATAACGCCTTCTTATTTGCTCCCAACAGATCTCTTTTGTGGCACATCTACCACCTCTGGGGCTTGGAGTTTACCAGCTTTTGGAGGTTCAGAGTTCAGAAGCAGTTTTAGCAGAGTATAATATATATATGAGGAAGAGCAGGCAGGAGAAGCCAGACAGACTTTTCAAAATAAAAGAGATGGAGTATTCTGTGGATAATATAATCTTGGAAAACACTTACATGAAACTGTGGTTTTCTGGAATGTCTGGATTACTGGAGGTGTGTTCTATTATATTTCAAAACACATGTTTTACTTTTTAAAGAACTTCTGGTTTTATATGTGGAATCCTACATATGTCATCTATTTTAAACATGATTCTCTATCCTTAGAAAATAAGTACTAAAGAAGATGGTAAAAATCATCAAATAAAGGTGGAGTTTGCTTGGTATGGAACTACAAGTAACCGGGATAAAAGTGGAGCTTATCTCTTCTTACCAGATGGAGATGCCAAGGTAAATCTTCCATTTGAGACGAGGTTCTAATCTTGGAGTAAGTTCATGCATTCATAAAGATTGGAAGAGCTAATTTCCCCAGCAACAAAACAGAGCTGTATGGCTAGAAATAATGATATCAGTTGTTGACATGATTGGTAGGACTTCATAATCCTAGATTTGGGTAAAAAGCGAGCATTAATTTGAAAATCTACAGAATGTTTATGATTCACAAAAAAACCTAAAATAAGATGCTGCACCTGCAAGAAATCCAGTGACATGTGACTGTTCACTATCAAGAAAGTAAGTTCTTTCACTTCCTCTGGAGAAAATGTATAGGACATACTTGATTCATTTCTGCATTTCTTCACTTTTCTGATTCTTAAGATTTCTTTAACGTGTGAATGAGGGGGTTCCAGTTCACAGTGTAGCACTTACTTAGCAAATATCAGCAAATGTATTTTGCTACAGTAATTAAGATACCAAGTCTCAATTACAATAAAGGTAAAGACAGAGTTGTAGGCAACTGTTCCAATTTGGTTGTCTAGGGTTATCAGTAATTTTAGCTGCATAATTATTGGAGGGCAACAGCATAATTCAGTTAGTTTTCAAGTTGGAAATTCAGATGTGACTGTTCTTGCACTGACCTAATTACCATATGGACTGTACTGTGCCACTTCTGAAACTGGAAGGGTGGTATTTCAGAAAGCAAGTGATGAATAATGAACAATTTTAAGAAACTAGCTAGTTTGCAGTATATTTCTTTTGCCAGATTTCTCCTGGGGAAACTTAAGTTTGCAGGAGGCAAACTAGGAGTGTATGTCTGCCACTTCAGGAAATAAGAAAGGGTAATAACTCTATTTTGTTGTTGTTATATATGTCAATGAGCCTGGAAGTGAACAGAATACTATCCTTTTCTCTAGCAGTGTCTCCTAGAGGCACATGTTTTGAGGTTTGTGATTCTTTCTCAGACAGCTGTGTCTATGCACACATGTATGTACTAGCTGCTGTAAGTACTTATGTATTAACAGACTATTAAAAGATTATTTTATTTTTTCATTTTTATACTGCAGGATCTCTAGTGCAAGAGCTTTTCTCCCTTTTCATCTCTTCACACTTTGTCTCCGTGGTTGGACTTCCCTTACTGATGATGATCTCTGACTTGCATAGTTAAAGCTGCTGCTACTAGCTTCAAGAAACTTCTTTCACAACAGTCCCTTTTTTAATCTGTTAGGATTACCTGTTGCCTCTGGTCCTTGGCAAAGAACACATACCTGAGTTTATCTCGATTTTTGGCCTTCAAACCAAAGGAAAAGACAGTGGTACCTTTCCGTGTTTTTGTGAGAGAGATTTGGATGTTCCACTGCCCAGAAAAGAATCTCCATTCAGAGTATCCCTCTGTATCCACCTTCACATCTTCTCTGTTGAAGGGGCAGAGGATCATCATCCAAGCACAGTATTCTTACTTTTAATGCTTTCCTTGGTTTTGCATGCCTGATATAGGAAAAGACAAGTCTGCAGGCACTGTTACCTGGAGGGTGCTCACAATACTGAAGAATCATCTGCCTTGAAGTGTCTGTTCCCTTCTTGGTGCTACATATTTTCCTTAAGCATCACATTTGTCATTTGAAAATCTGCTCACATATTGGTGGGGTTGCTTTTGGAGACAAAAATATTAAAATTACAACTGTCTCTTTCCAGCCACATAATTCTTACAACACAATTCTTGAGTACTCAAAGCCTTTGACCCAGCCACTCCTCCTGCCCAGTCTAATCTCAAATGCTGCCAAATGAAGGCTTATCTGTTATTCAGAAGCAACTTGAAGGTTTTGTCTTTAGGTTTTTTGGGTTGTTGGGTTTGTTTGGGTTTTTCTGGGGGGGATGCGGGGACGGGTGTTGTTTTGTTTTCGGTTTTGTGGAGTTTTTGTCCCCAAAAACCTCAGGCATATCAAAAGCAATTCAGCCTGTGTTACAAAACTTTCCTCTGAGCATAGTTTATTTGACTTCTATGCCAACAGAGTGTGCTGCACTGCCAGCAATTTCCAGGCCATAGCAAGATGGTTAATAGTGCTTCACTTGACTACAAGAGGGGAGGCTTATTGCCTGTGCTTTATGCCTTTGGGCTGTAACATTCCATGACAGTTTCTCTGCCAGTAAACCTTCAAGTGAAGGCATTTCTCCAGTTATCCTGTGTCCCATGACACTTTGGCCCCCAATTTGAAGCCAAATGTTTTAAGATATCCTAGGGAGCTATGGGATATTATTTTGCTCCAAGTATTCCCTTAAAATATCTAGCTTTGCTCTCCCCCTGCACTTCTTTCAAGGTGTTGTCATATTTCTCCTGAATATGATACTGAAAAATAGCTTCTGGACCCTTTGACCCATTGTTCTGTTGTTCTTGTTCTGTTTCTGAAAATACTGCTTTCAAGGCTCTCCAGAACTGCCACAGCAAGCTGCTGAATCTCATGCGGTGGAACTCATTCCAGGGGAGGTGAAGGGAACAGACAGATCTTGCAGTAACTATTAATTTTAACCATTTAGGAAGTGGACTGTTGAGACTACCGCTGGACATGAGACCCAAATATTTTTATTTCTAATTTAAGGTCTGATTAATCATAGAATCCTTCCTGCTGGGAGATCATTTAGGCCAGGCTCCCACTCAAAGTCAGAGTAAATACTGTATTCAGACCATGGCATTTATCCACTGACTTTTTCAAATAGCTCTATCATTGTTCCTTCCACTGAAAAGAGAAAGTGGTTTGTGTCTGAGTAGTAAGAGGCCTATTTCTGCATCTTAGTCATTTTTACATCAAAAGTATTTCTGTATTTCAGGACCAGGACTAGGGTTGTTTCACAGGCCTTTGTACATCTGACCAAGGATCTTCACAATGATACTAGAATAGATGCTCATTCAGTGCATAAAGATGTTTTTTTGCTTAAAATCCTGATTCACTGAAATGTTTTCAGTGTGGCAAACCCAGTCAGCTGTCTGGTTACAGATTCTGAAGAAAGTGTGTCTCCAGATGACTATCAAGAAATCACTTTCTAGGATTAGTGCTTTTCTAGGCACTAATTATGAATTAAGAGGCTTCCCTGTTCTCTCAGTACCTTCTTTTTTTCCTTCAATTTTTCTGCTTGCCCAGCAATCAGGAAGCAACAGGCATCCTCGAGAACTCAAATACACATACTGTCTCCACTGTATCAGCAAGAATTGTCTAACCCCCAAAAGCATTGATAGGCTGTGCATTTGTAACTTCCTTCCTCATTTGTAACTTTTCCCCATACTGTGTCTGAATTGGAGGCTTGCAAACTGGTTTGATATATTTCTCTCAATGCATGTGCTACTGGAATCACAAATTATGGTTTTAAAAAAATAGTTTCAGATGGTATCTGCAAAATGACACTTAATTCCTTTTCTATCACCTCATCTTTCCATATCATTCCCGTATATCTTCAGCTGGGGAGCAGATCTGGCTACATGAGCAGCTTGGAGACTCTGGTGTGTGAACCTAGCGTTTGTGGCAATATACCAGAATCTGAGAGCTGTTAAATGTATCTCACTTCTGCTGTCTACTTTTATTTAAAAAATGTATTTTGGTAGTTGTTGTCAATGTCACCATCATGTTTTATACTAGTAAGTTTGATGGAATGGGGTTCCTTCATTATTATTTGTTGTTGTTGTAGAACTGTAATCCAGGTAACTTTTTTCTTTTTCTTTTTTTTTTTTTTAATAACCGCACAGCATTTTGCATTCCTTTGTCACTCATCCAGTATCTCTCCATTTTGCTGGTCTGGTCCTGGATAGTTCTGGTGAAATTCACTGGATAAAACATTGCTGTAAGATCATCATTAGAAAAATCCTTCTCTTCCTGAAACAACCCATCTTACTGAAGTGTAAACAACTGTGATTCCTCTTCCAAACTCCTGTGCAAAGTATTTCTGTAGTTGACAGCTGCAGAGTTCCCTCTTGGATCTTGGGCAAAACTTCTATTAAACAGGGTTCTGTCTGAAGCTGTAGGAGTAAATATGTGAGTAGAAAAGCAGACTTAGAGTCTTTGAAAGTCACTTTCAGTTTCTTCTTTTTTTCATAATATTTCTTGAAATCTTCTCCATGAATATGCATACAGTTACATGCTTGAAGAAGAAGATACGATGATTTGGGCATGTACTTGTTCTTCTCTGACTTTTGTCTCTGTGTGTGTAGCATTTATTTCCTCTCTTCTTCAAGATACATTTGATCTTTGATTTTCTTGCTGATGAAGAAAGAGCATGATCTGTCCTCCTTCAATATTAGTACATACAGGAGGAAGACAGCCACCCTCTAAAAGCTTTCTGCTTAGATTATTCCAAATGACTTGTTTTTTGAGTATTTTGTTGGGGGTTGGTTTCAGTGAAGTCGTTGTTCATTGTTGTTACCCTACAGTAGTAATAACGTGTTGTATTTTCTGTATTTTCAGTTTCGGCTTTGTACACACTTAATATTTAACCCATTTTTACCTTTGTAGATATCCTTGTATTTCTATATGGTGTATGTGGTTCCATTTGGGATCAACTGTTTTAAAAAAAAGTTATCGTTTGCTTATATGGCAGTCACGAAATACCGTTAACTACATGGGAAAATATTTTGTGTCTCTTTGGTTTGGCTATGGATAGGTGGAATTTCTGCTAGTCTTTGAGAAGTATTAGTAAGAAGCCAGTATTCCTTTTGAGGTCGCTTAATGGTTTCCACCACTACCTTGCCTTCCAGAGGGCTCCCATGGCAACTGTAGCTGCTTTTGATGAAGAAAAAGCTTTCTCTTTTATGTTGAAAAGGATACGCACACTGATCCACAAGACAGTGTAGAGGAATCTTTCCTCATGCAGTGTGCACTACTGATGCAGTAGACTGTGAGCAAATGAAACACACAGTTAAACCATCTGCCACAGGATACGAAACTACAGTATTTGATTACTGGTTAGCAAGTATGATTTTGCTAGCAAGAAAGAGTAATCCAGATGTTTGTAAATATTAATACTTTGTCTGTAGGCCTTGTATCTATTAATCCTCATAAAATATCAGTAAGATATGTAATGAGGGTTATCCTAATTTTAGCTAAAGGAAAAGTGAGGCTCTGAAGAGAAGTTGCTGAATTTCAGGTTGTATTTTTAAATAATCTAATTTATTGGCACTACTTTTATGCAAAGCTTTCAACACAATTATTCTAACTTTCTTTTTCTAGCCTTACATTTTTACAGACCCACCTACCATAAGAGTTGCTCATGGAAGGATTTTCTCAGAAGTTGTATGTTTTTTCAACCATGTGACACATACCATGCGACTGTATAAAGTCCAGGGTAAGAATGTAATATTTTGTCAGTCTCAGTAGTTATTTTTCATTCGCTGCAGTCTTGGCTTTTACCTGCTAGGGAGTCCTGAACTTTACTGGGTGATCTGCGTGCTGTAGATAGCTGTAAATTATGAAAATGGGTGAGGTAGAAACATAGAGATGAGATGAGGTAGAAACATGGTTTCTTTTATAGTTTCAAACCTACTGACGGAGGTAGAACAATATCTTCTCTGAAGTCACAAAGAATGTAAAGTTTATATCTTAAGGACATTAATAGTGAAGCCTGGTTTACTCCACAACTGTAGGCATGCTTTAATTATCTGTGAGCTTCCTCTTTATGTCCATTATCTGCTTGGAAGATCTTGTGACAGAGTCAGCACTAAACACTGGCATACTGACTTCTGAACTGAAATGAATATAACTTCATTTTTGTTCTTCTTGGTTTTCCTTCAGTAAGGCTTGCATTTTTTTCTTTCTATACTGTTCAACAACTTATTTCCAAGAAAATTACAGAACAGTAACTTTTGAAACTGCACCCTTCCAAAGTTGGTGATTAAATTGGCCAGTGAAGAATGAAAACCAGGGAGGAAATCACGGTGCAATTATGTGAAGTAATTTTCCTGAAAATTGACATAAATGCTGAAGGGTATTGTTTTGTAATTGAAGTAGGAAACATGTATTTTCAGTTGTTCATCTATTTGGATGAAATTTTTCTGAAATACAGAAAGATTGGCTTAGTATTTTCAACACTTGAAGGAACTTAAGCAAGCTTTATATTACCATTTACTTTACTGTACTGTCAAAATTGTATGTTTTTAAAAATCTTATTTATCATATCTAATTATTTTTCTAAATACCTTCAAAGACAAATAATTGAGCTATAAGTACTTTGAAAGTCTCCCTTGCTCTTTTGCTTGTTCCTTTTGGGTTTTAAACATAGCATTGCCAGCAATACCTACTTTGTAGCCACAAAACTCATGGGTGGCTTTTTGGTTTTTTTTAGAAGTAATATTTCTTTATTCAGATGCCTCATTTTTTATTACATAAGTACATGCTTTGAAGTTTGTAGTTTGTATGTTTACTTAATATGCCATATACCGATCAGAGTTAAATTGCTAGCTCGCCTGATGCAATAGTTCTAAATCAAACTGTAGATCACATTCCTTATGAATACAAACCAAGATGTTACATAGTAATTTCTTGTTGAAGAGCGTGAGGAAATACATTTATATGCAAAAAAAAAAATTATTTTTTTTTTTTATGTGACTAGTATGTAGAATGGGCTTAAATAAAAATAAAAAGTACGTTGAGGTCAATATGCGCCAGATTGCCAAAATGTGAAAAGAAAGTTACTTTGCTGTGTAGGCTTCAGTAAATTAAGCTTGTTACCAGGGAGGAAACTTACATAAGGAGGATGTTTACTGTAGTGATGGGAAGTAAGAAGGCTGAAAAGTCTGTTTCTTTGTTTGGGTGAGGTTGGTTGGTTTTGTTTTAAATGGATTTCTTTGTAGTCTCTTTTTGTTTGTTTGCTTGTTTTTGTTGTTTTGTTTGTTTGTTTTTGTATGTGTGTGTTTGCTTTAATTAGTTAGTAAAGTGCATGCCAGAAGTATTACACTTCCATTTCACAGTTCACAGAAAATGAGTTGTCAGTGGAAATCACCTGCTTGCAAATTCCTAAATGAAAGCTTAACTTTCATTTTGAGTGCACTATCTAGGGTTTTTATAATCCCTTTTTTGGACAACTTTCAGTACATCGTACTGTTTCAGTACTTAAACCATTACCTATTCAGTCATCATGGTGAAGTCCTGTACCATGCTCTCAGCTTTTATAAGGGAAAAATGATGCAATTATTTACGTATTTTCTTTGTTTACTTTTATGGTATGTTTTTATTTTAATTTCTTTCTATGAAATGGCCTTTTTCAAAGTTTAAAAATGGATGATTTTACATCATTGTTTTGCTGAGGTATGTTTCCTGGGATTTGTAATGGAAGTTATTTATATAGTATTGCTTCAATTAAAAGAAGTTTTACTAAATATGTACAGTAACAAAGCAAGTGGAGAGAAATACATACGTGTATGTGTACACATACATTTTGTTTTTAAATAAAGTTGTGATACTCCTGTTGTAACCTACCTGCTTGCCAAAGAGTGGAAAGCTTGATTGTGTGGCTAATCCGGCTGTTGGACAGTACTTGTAAATCTTACGGCTTCTTCAGCAATTTTGGTAAAACACTGCTTTTGCCCTTTTGGCTTTAGAATCCTATTGATTTTGAGCAGAAAATACTCTGGCTTGACAACTCCGTACAGTAATTTACCAATGAGTGATTCTTAACCTTTTCTGCTTCTGTTGGCATCTTGATTTTGATATCAGAATGATTGTTAATATTTTCATCAGAAGCTTCGTATGTTTTATTGTCTTCATAATTGAATTTTTATTTTAAATTATGTAGTAGAAAAGAGCTGAGAGTAAGTCATGGTTTGGTCATTTTAAAATTATGAACTAGAATATTATATCCTTGATCAATGTATTCGTGCTTTAATAGTGCTACTTTAAAATAGTTGGAAAATCCATGGCTAAGAGCATCAGAAGTGAAACATATAGATCCATGTTTTCCAGATAAGGTCTCAGAAAATAAAAATAATGACCTGAATTGAATGTTTTTCATTTAGCACTGTGTTATAATAGCCATAGGTAAATGTTGAAATTTTAACAATTGCTGGCACTGCTGCAGTTCGCATTCAGATTTTAAACACAATTAAGTGGCAAAATCACAACTCTGACTGCATTTTACATACTAAATAATAATATAAAAGCTGAAGCAAGCAGACACTTTCAGTGTCTGTCATTGTCCAACTGGAGAAAATCCCAGTGTCAGACCTATTTCACTCGTGATCCCAAGAGTGAAATTAAGACCCAAACAAGGCCAAGTACCATAATCCATCAGTTTGTTTATTACAAAAAGACAATTATTATAAAAAGGAAATCAGTATAAACAAGAGATAGCAATAGGACAGATCAGAAAAAAGAAGTGAAGCAAGAATTTGGGATACAGAGAGAGATGGTCATCACCATGGATCCAGTGGTGTCCCGTGGGTCCATAGTAGTCATCCTCGGTGGTGGGAGTCCCCAGGATTGGTAGTCTGCATCAGAGGAGAGTGGCCCCAAGGGTCCATAGTAGTCATTGGAGGTGGTGTCCCCATGGAGGGTGTCCTCGTGGAGGGTGTCTTTCATGGCGATTACCTTTTCCCCCATTTATTATGAGTTGGGGGGAGTACCTCTGTTCTTTATGTAATGTACTGCACATTCCTGGTGGACCAGTTCCATTGGCGTTGCAGCCAGCTCTGCAACTTCACATGTCTGTAGCAATTCTTGGGATAATGGACAAAAATTGCTCACACCACTCCTTGAGATAATGGACAGAAGAGTCTTACCTCAGCTCCCCCACCCATCTCTCAGGCAGTGGACCCTGGAATCCCATTTCAGTGCCTCACACCTTCTGTCAGGTAATGGACATTGGGGTCTTAACTCCTCCCAGCCATCTCTCAGACAGTGAATGATGGAATCCCATCTCAGCTTCTCATACCAATCTTTGAGACAATGGATAGTGGAGTCTCATTTTTTCAGTTCAGTCTCTCACAGCATTCCGTTGCGTGAAGTTCAGTGTTTGGTTCAGATTTCAGCAAAGTAAAGACCTTAAGGAAACTCTTCCAACATGTTCTCAAACAGAACTCAAATTATTTTGAGAACTGTATGTGTAGAAGGAAAAAGAAGTCCTAACCTCTGTCCACATGCTTCAGAATCTAGGAATATTATTCAGAAGTATTTTTCTTTCTGCTATAGATTCTACAGTTCAGGACCCAGAGTAATGTGCAGTGCTTCCGGGTTGACAGATAGGGAACTGTTGGGGGGAAAAAAAATAAATAATGATATCTAAGATTTTTAAATACTGTGAAGTTTTAAAGAGCTAAGATGGTTAATCAGTCCCTTACTTTCTACCATCTTCTGTTTACAATCTGTCAGATGAGCACAACACAATCTGTAATCTTACTACAAAGAGGTATTTCATATCTGTTCTGCTTGGCAGAATTCTTTCAACAATTTTTAGTCCAGAAAGGGTAGACGTGGTTATGCTGAATGATGGAATGATTCCAGTCCAAACTGTATCTCACACTATTTCAAATTGACAGGTTATTATTAAAGGTATTCAGTTTTCAGTGTGAAGCACTGTAGGAAAAAAATCTCACTGAACATCTGTCTGCTTTTCAGTTACTTAATCCTTATTTTAATAATTATGTGTCTGTTCCCCATCAACAAAGACTTTTGTCATGGTTGTGGTTCTGTGCAGCTACTTAATTCATTGTTCCCATTTTGATTAAAACAGCTGACTGGCTCAGTGGAACAGTTGCTGCCAAGAAGCTGGTAACTTCATTCTTATCTGTGAATAGTGACAGCCATTTAAGAGTCAGAAAGAGCAGTAAATGACTAGGTCTTGCTCCAGTGTATTAAGTGCTAAAGGTAGAACTTAATAGTTATGTGCTCTTTCTGACTGATTTTCTGGAACCCGCATTGGCTATTTTCATTAATTATTTTTCTTTTCTACTTAGATGAAGGTTTCAAAATCTGTTCCATGAGTACGGAATTAGAAGTACTGTTGTACATAACTGAACCAGCTTCAAGTATTTGGTTAAATACAACAGAAAAGAAAAACCTGGGAGTGCAGTCATCCGTATATATCTGGCAATCACATTTTGAAATTGAGAGGTTTTAAATGCGTCTTTTTTATGTAGGTTTGGAAGGCCAGTCTGTTGAAGTTTCCAGTATTGTGGATATTAGAGGAGAATATAATCGTGAGCTTGCAATGAGAATTTCATCTGACATAAACAGTGAAAATAAATTCTTTACTGATCTTAATGGATATCAGGTAATTATAGTCTATTAACTATAAAAGTCTAGGGTGTCAGGTTTTGGCTGTCTTAATACTTCTGATTATAAAGAGTTTGAGTCAAATTTAGTCAAACTCTAACATTAAACTCCATTAATCACTTTAAAGGAAAGCTTTTAAAATGTATGTATTATAAAATTTGATTTAGACAAGATAAAGTAGCAACTGTTTTCTTTCAGGAATTTTGTTAAATATTCCTTTATATCCTTTTTAACATAAGAGTTGTAAACAGCAAGTTATGACAAGCTGCCATGTAGTTGCTTGTATATCTGCATGCCTTCTTTCCCCTCTGCTTTGTCTGTTTAATTAGAGGCCTTCGGATAGCACAACACCAGATGTGCATAAGGTCCAGCAACTGAGACCTAGTGAACAACTGCTTGCTGCTGTGGTGGAAATAAGTGATGTATTTTGAAGTGTAATAACTTCTCCTATTAGTAATGTGTCATGTGAAATATAGTGTGACCATTTTCTTGTCTGGGACTCTGCAGCACATACAAAAGAAAGAAAATTTTCTTTTACGTATCTTCTTTCCTTGCTAAAAATGGTTTTGCAAATAGAATGAAAACCATACCTGCTGGGTAAGAGAATACTTTTTTCCACTTAGTGTGTAGTACTGCATTTTGCTGGAGACAGAAAAGTGAATATTTAAACTTGAAAATAATTTTAATACTACTACTCATTTATCATGTACTATTCAAGAATTCCACTACTCCTTTTACAAACCAACAATTCATTTTCTTCTACCTTGAATCTATTCACTGCTTGGTCTATAGAGGAGAAAAAAAGTTCTCTCATTCTTTAACTGTGATTATTCCTTTTTTGTAGGTTCTCTTGATGAATCTAAAAGTACCTTGAAGTTATCATTTCCAAAGTGGTAATTTTAGCCACAAATCTCTAAAAAGCTAAATAATATAGTCAAGTGAGTGCTTTGGTGCTGGTTTTGCTTCAAAGCACATGGGATAAATGTCTGAAAAGATCTTAGAAATTTAAATGCATAAAAAGAATGTGTTTTATTTAAGTTCATGTTCATACTGCAGATCCAGCCCAGACTGACGATGAGCAAGTTACCTCTTCAAGCAAATATCTATCCTATGACTACAATGGCTTATATCCAAGATGCTGGTGTTCGTTTGACACTTCATTCAGCTCAGTCTCTAGGTGTTGCAAGCTTGAAAAATGGTAAGTATAAGATGATAGATATTATAAAGGCCTGTCCTTCATGATTGTCTGAAATAGTTCATTCAGAGATTACCATACATACTAGCATTTGAGGAAATCTGTTTCTCCAACTCTGACAAGTTTTAGAATATGTCAGTAAGGGAGGATGTAGAGGTTGTTCCCACATGAGATCCTGTCGTCTTCAATGGAAGATAGGTCTCAAACTAGAGACAGAGGAAAGAAATTACGAAGAAGACAAAATGGACAATAAATTTTCAGAACCAGGTATTTTTCACTCAAGAACTCTGATGGAACTCAAGGATGAAACAGTGAAACTAAGTGCTTTGTTCTGTTTTGTACTGCTGTGGTAGCAGAGGTCTTAAGATGGATAATGTGATGCTGATCATGTGTTTTGATTTACTTGTTTGCTTTAAGGTATAAAGCATTAGTCTAAAGGTATATGCAGTATAGCTTAACATCCCTGTAGAGGAAAACAATAGCAGCTTTTCTAAGACTAAAATTAGTGAAATAAAGGATAAAATATTACCCTGGCTAATAATCAACGTGCTTCCTCTGAAGCAAAACCATACTTCGCAAATTTAATGGAGTGCTTTGAGAGAGTTGATGCATATGTTGACAAGTAAAATTAATTCATATTAAGAACTCCAAAAGGACACAGTCGTGTCCCTCAAGGCAGAGAAAGCTATGATGAATGACCTGGAGGGATGGAAAGAGTAGTCAGCTGTTCAGTCTGTACTGCTACCAGTATGAAGGGGCATTCAAATAAAGCTAGCAAATAGTGGGAAAATAAGGCATGCAATTAATAATTTAAGATGTATAATTCCTTGCTGTAATATATTGTGAGTTTAAATTTATATGGTTTTGAAAAACAATGAAATGAATACTTTGAAGGGGAAAAGCGTATCAGAAACTATACCAAAATGTACTTCCCAGTTTCTTTACAGAAAAATGTCATATTAGTGTTTATTCTGACAAAAGGTGACTACTGCACTAGATTGATGGAAGTATTAGCAAGCATAATTAATTTTAAGGCAAAGAGTTAATGCTGGCCTTTAGGCCAGTGCTTTCATGAAACCATGTTGGAAATATCAGGCTTTTGTTCCAACACCACCTGATGCAAGACTCAAACCACATTTTTTTTCATGCCTTCCACTGGGAGAAATCACATTTCCTTTTAGCCTGATCTTGTGAATGAGCTTGACACCACCAAGTATTTGTAGGCTCATGCTGGGTACTGGAAACTAAATTAGTGTGCAGACGCTCTGTTACCTCGTGATGGTGTCTGTTCATTAACAATCCTAGCCTCTGCATCACAGAATCATGCAACATCTGGTGTGCGTTCACAGCCCACTATCCTGGGCTGGATCAAAAGAAATGTGACCAGCAGGTTGAAGGAGGTGATCCTCTCCCTTTACTCTGCTTTCATGAGACCACACTTGGAGTACTGTGTGAACTTCTGGTGTCCTCAACATAAGAAGGACATGGAGCTGTTGAAGCAAGTCCAGAGGACGGCCACAAGGATGATAAGGGAGCTTGAGCACCTCCTGTATGAAGACAGGCTGAGAAAGTTAGGGCTGTTCAGCCTGGAGAAGAGAAGGCTGCATGGAGACCTCATAGCAGCCTTCCAGTATCTGAAGAGGGCCTACAAGGATGCTAGAGAGGGACTCTTCATCAGGGACTGTAGTGATAGGACAAGGGGTAAAGGGTTCAAATTTAAACAGGGGAAGTTTAGGTTACATCTAAGGAAGAAGTTCTTTACTGTGAGGGTGGTGAGGCACTGGTGCAGATTGCCCAAAGAAGTGATAAATGCTCCATCCCTGGCAGTGTTGGAGGCCAGGTTGGACAGAGCCTTGGGCAGCCTGGTCTAGGGTGAAGCTTCCCTGCCCATGGCAGGGGGATTGGACCTAGATGATCTTAAGGTCCTTTCCAACCCAAACCATTCTAAGATCTAAGTCCACATAGACTTCCAGTCTCTGTCTTCATGTTATGAAAGCTAAGGCTAGCACTGTTTGACACACTGCAGTTGAGTATTAGGATGATACTGGCTTTCTGTGAGCATTCATTTCAACTCAGTCAGAGGACATTAGAGACTTTTTCTTTACTCCAGTTAAATAAAAAAGCAAAAGATGTATCCATCCCATACTTGGTTGTGGCATCAATTTCTTAATTACGTCACTCTTTGGCAAACTTAGTCATGCAAGGTTAACAGTTAATTAGCAACATCAACTGTTTACTCGTCCTCCACTTAAAAAAAAAAAAAAGAATGTATTCATCTGACTTGTTATCATTAGTAATATTTTATGAAACGACTCTGTTTACTATGTTTGTTCTGTGGGCATGTTTAACTCCTTAAAAGAAAATAAAAATGAAGCTGAAGGCTCTGTGGCTACTGAAAGTCATATGCTTCATGACACTTCTTTTGAAGGCCCTTCATGATCTCAAAGGGATTCTGGAATAAAATTAAAAAACACTGCAGTTTAGCCAAGTGCCTTTAGTACTGTGTGTCTCTGTGTCCAAGACTGTCTGACTCAAGGCATAACCCATCATCTGAGATTTCTATGAACAGATGGTTGTTTCTTATCTCACTCTTGGATTAGAGACAGGTTCTTTAGTATGGAGCACTTACTTAACTCTCAAGCTATCAGATGATCTCAGCAGTATGGAGTAGGATTTCTCACTTTGTTGTCATCAGTCCTCAACATCAGCTTCTGAGAGACTTGATCAAAACTGTGAAGTACATATGCCACAAATTTATTTCTACTTCCTACTTTCTTCTCTTCCTGTTTATAGGATTGGATGTATAATCATTTCTTAATGTTAGATGCTGAACATTCTCCACCTTGTAAGTTCCATCCAGTTCTGCTCTAATTTCCTATTTAGTGTATTATCCTCCATGCCCCAGGGAAGACCTCTAGATAGATGGGATTCACCACTGTCATTTAGAGTTGGGCTTTCCTGCAGTCTGATCAATAATTACGAGTGGTATCCCTCAGGGATTGATGTTGGGACCGATCTTGTTCAACATCTTTGTCGGTGACATGGACAGTGAAATTGAGTGCGCCCTCAGCAAGTTTGCTGATGACACCAAGCTATGTGGTTCGGTTGATACCCCGGAGGGAAGGAATGCCATCCAGAGGGACCTCGACACGCTTGTGAGGTGGGCTGATGTTACAAAGTTTACCTTACGAAGTTTAACCATGACAAGTGCAAGGTCCTACAGCTGGGTCACAGCAATCCCAGGCACAGCTGTAGGTTGAGCAAAGAAGAGATTCAGAGCAGCCCTGTGGAGAAGGACTTGGGGGTGTTGGTCAATGAGAAAATGAACATGAGCCGGCTTCAGTGTGCACTCGCAGCCCAGAAAGCCAACCGTATCCTGGGCTGCATCAAGAGGAGCGTGACCAGCAGGTCAAAGGAGGTGATCCTGCCCCTCTGCTCTGCTCTCATGAGACCTCACTTGGAGTATTGTGTACAGTTCTGCTGTCCTCAACATAAAAAGGACATGGAACTGTTGGAACAAGTCCAGAGGAGGGCCGCCAGGATGATCAGGGGGCTGGAGCACCTCCCGTATGAAGGCAGGCTGAGAAAGTTGAGGCTGTTCAGCCTGGAGAAGAGAAGGCTGCGTGGAGACCTTCCAGTATCTAAAGGGGGCCCATAAGGATGCTGGGGAGGGGCTCTTTGCTACGAACTGTAGTGATAGGACAAGGGGTAACGGGTTAAAACTTAAACAGGGAAAGTTTAGACTGGATCTAAGGAAGAAATTCTTTACTGTTAGGGTGGTGAGGCACTGGAATGGGTTGCCCAGGGAGATTGTGAATGCTCCGTCCTTGGCGGTGTTCAAGGCTGGGTTGGATGAGGCCTTGGGTGGCATGGTTTAGTGTGAGGTGTCCCTGTCCATGGCGGGGGGGTTGGAACTAGGTGATCTTGAGGTCCTTTCCACCCTAACTATTCTATGATTCTATGATTAATGGGGTACAAGGGATTGCTTACATCCTGAACCCTAATGCAATAAATTACACCATTTTTAAACCAGAAATTTCTTTAAAACAATCTTTATGTTTGGCCTTCTACTGAATTTTTTTTTTGGGGGGGAGGGAATGTTTATCTTTGACTTTAGCAGCACTGATTAGTTTGTATTTGCTGTTTACAGTCCCCTTAAGAAATCATAAAGCTTTATTTTGTCAGTCTTCATTATCCTAGCTTATTAAAGAATGCTGGAAATGCAGTTAA
Source organism: Psittacula echo (assembly GCF_963264785.1). Taxonomy (NCBI): domain Eukaryota; kingdom Metazoa; phylum Chordata; class Aves; order Psittaciformes; family Psittacidae; genus Psittacula; species Psittacula echo. Next base: position 70,068,839 of record NC_137742.1, on the reverse strand, counting down.
GTAGCTTTTTATTTAAATCTCCCAAGTTCTGTTTGAAGACTTTGACAAAATTTTGTCGTAGGTGAGTCCTTCTTACTGTGGTTTTGGATTTATCATACCTGTGTCAACGCATGTTCATACAGCAGTCCACAAAGACCATCAATTTGAGGCAGAATCCTAGCCTTATACCTTAGTTCAGAATGCTGTTTTGTTTCTTAATCATTTCCAGCTGACTTCTATCCTGGATACACAAAATCTGGTTTTACTTGAGGGAAGGGAAGAACAAGTATTTAGGAAAATAGGATAAGTATTTGTAGAACAATGAAGAAGTATGAAAGAGACCAGCTTACTAAGCAGCCTTATCTGGTAGTTTAAATTGTGCATTTCTTATTTAGGAAACAAGTACTTCAGTCTGCCAGTTTTATTTAGGAAACCAGTACACTTGTTTGATGATTCAGTGTGCAAAAGCCATAACAGCATTAATTACATGCCCTGAGCTGATTTTCTTCTGGAGATACAAACTTGAAAAGATACAAATGTCATCTTCCATAAGGGTATTTATAGAATCATAGAATGGTTAGGGTTAGAAAGGACCTTAAAATCATCTAGTTCCAGCACCCCTGACATGGGCAGGGACACCTCACACTAAACCATGTCACCCAAGGCTTTGTACAACCCGGCCTTGGACACCACCAGGGATGAAACATTCACAACTTCCTTGGGCAACCCATTCCAGTGTCTCACCACCCCTACCGTAAAGAGCTGCCTCCTTATATCCAATCTAAACTTACCCTGTTTTAACCCGTTACCCCTTGTCCTATCACTACAGTTCGTAGCAAAGAGCCCCTCCCCAGCATCCTTATGGGCCCCCTTTAGATACTGGAAGGTCTCCACTCAGCCTTCTCTTCTCCAGGCTGAACAGCCTCAACTTTCTCAGCCTGCCTTCATACGGGAGGTGCTTCAGTCCCCTGATCATCCTGGCGGCCCTCCTCTGGACTTGTTCCAACAGTTCTATGTCCTTTTTATGTTGAGGACACCAGAACTGCACACAATACTCCAAGTGAGGTCTCATGAGAGCAGAGTAGAGGGGCAGGATCACCTCCTTTGACCTGCTGGTCACGCTCCTCTTGATGCAGCCCAGGATACGGTTGGTTTTCTGGGCTGCGAGCGCACACTGAAGCCGGCTCATGTTCATTTTCTCATTGACCAACACCCCCAAGTCCTTCTCCACAGGACTGTTGTAAATGATATAATTTAATGTCGTGCTTAAAGAGCTATTCTGAATGGCAGTTTTACAGTTTGTTATAAACTTGGAACTTCATACTTGGTGTTCACCTGGTGCAAAGTACTTTCATACTCCCATAAGTGAAAATACTCTTACAAGAAGGAGTGATTGTAAGCATTTATATACTGTATTGCCTACATGGTTTTCCTGTGTCCACAATATCCACCTAAGTGTGTTAAGAGAGCTGGCTGATGTCCTTGCGAGGCTGCTCTGTGTAATCTTTGGGAAGTCATGGAGATCGGGGGACATTACAGAAGACTGGAAGAAGGCAAATGTTGCCCCCATCTACAAGAAGGACTCTAAGGATGATCCAGGAAATTACAGGCCCATCAGTCTTACAACAGTCCTTGGGGGAATTATGGAGTGAAGCCACCTAGGGGCTACCACAAGTCAAATGAAGCACGGGATTGGGAAAACACAGCACAGGTTCACTGCAGGCAAATCACACTTGACAAAGCTGATCACCTTCTAGGACAAAGTAACCTGCTCGGTTGATGCGGGGCGAGTGGTGGACGTTGTCTACCTGGATTTCTCCAAGGCTTTTGGTACACTTTCCCACAGCCTCCTGCTAGAGAAGCTCTAGGCAAGTGGTCAGTGCTGGTGACTGACTGCACGCCGAGGGCGGTGGTGAACTTTCCCAGCTGATGACCTGTCACCAGTGTGGTCCACCAGTGATCAGTATTGGGCTCAATGCTGTTCAGTGTCTTCATAAGTGTTCTGGGATGGTGGGATCAAATGTACCGTGGCCAAGTTTGCCAGTGATACCAAAGTGCGTGGGGAAGTGGACACTTTGGAAGGGAGAGCCACCCTGCAGGATGACCTGGATAGGAAAAGTGGGCTAACAAGAACCTTACGAAGTTCAACAAGGACAAGGCTATGCCCCTGGGCAAACCCAATCTAAGAGTGCAGCAAAGCTACCTGGCTGGAGTGGAGCTCTGTAGAAAGGGACCTGGGCATGTTGGTAGACAACCAGCACAACAGGAGTGATCAGTGTGCAGCTGTGGCAAAGAAAGCCAACAGGGTGCTGGGTTACATCAACAAGAGTTTCACCAGCAGAGACAAAGATGTCATTATCCCACTCTACTCAGCACTTGACAGGCCACACCTGGACTACTGTGTGCAGTTTTGGTCCCCGCTATACAAAAAAGATGTGGACAATCTGGAAAGGGTCCAGAGAAGGGCTACAAACATAGTTAGAAGACTGGGAAGCTGTATGAGGAAAGGCTGAGAGAACTGGGTTTGTTCAGCCTGGAGAAAAGAAGTCTTAAGGGAGACCTTATCACCATGTGCCAGTATTTAAAGGGTGGCTACAAAGAAAATGGAGACTCCCTTTTTACAACGAATCACATGGAATAGGCATGGGGTAATGGGCACAAGTTACCCCTGGGGAGGTTCCAACTTTACACAAGGCAAATTTTTCACAGTAAGAACAATCAGCCATTGAAATAATCTCCCCAAGGAAATGGTGGATTCCCCAACAATGGACACTTTTAAGATTCAGCTAGACAGGATACTGGCACATCTAGGTCATGCTTTGCCAAGAAAGGTTGGACCATATGATCTTTGAGATCCCTTTCAACCTGGTGTTCCATTGTTCTAATGTTCTATGATTCCTTCTGCCTCCAACTGTGAAACAAAAACAAAAAAGGAAAAAAATGTATCTGGGAGGTGCATTTTTTAATGGAGTATAAGATGATAATAGTTCCTCTACAGAAGATCCATACAGCTGCAGCTACTTGGGCTGATTCTCCTCTTCGATGCTTTATGTGCTAGTATTCTTGTTACAGATACTAGTTAATAGTAGTAACTTTTCATATTAAACTACTATTTAGACTCTTAATAAAAATTTGCAGGACCTTCTGCTGAAGGGCTTGTGAAACTTTTTTCGAAGAATATTAACAGCCAAAGCCCAAAGGTATTAACTGTTTTCATAATCAGTCCTAACAGTATTGATCTGCTATTACTGTTCCATATGCAAGACAAAAAATGTGATTCTTTAAGTTATATTTTAGGGTATTTTTCTTTTATTTAATACAAACTTTACATATTCTGTTTACCACTATAATCCTTGTATTGCTCTTTCAGGTCAGTTAGAAGTGATCATGGATCGTCGACTTATGCAAGATGATAACCGTGGCCTTGGACAAGGTGTCCAAGATAACAAGATTACAGCTAACGCCTTCCGACTTCTGCTGGAAAGAAGACATGGAACAGATGTGGTAAAATTCATTGTCTGGATTTTTCTGGCTAATTAAGATTTAAATATTTCTGTTGCAGCAGCAGTAACTCAGTGAAGACATTATTCCATGACCAGTAGAACTAAGGAAACATAGCTTGCAAGGGAATCTTGTCAACTTGCTTGAATATTCTCATTGTAAAGACTTCATCTTTCACAAGAGGTTGCCCAGAGAGGTGGTGGCTGCTCTATCCCTGCAGACATTCAAGGCCAGGCTGGATGTGATTGTGGGCAGCCTGATCTAGTCAAAGATGTCCCTGCTCATTGCAGGGGGGTTTGACTGGATGGCCTTTGGGGATCTCTTCCAACCCAAACTATATGATTCTACTCTTCACACAAATACCCGTAGTGTCTGCTTTCCCACTCACACTTCAACATGTGACTGGGGTACTGTTGCACTGTTGTTAGGGTAGTGTGTACTGTTCTTTCATTCTATTTTTTTGTTGTTTTTTCTTATTGAGAAGCTTTTATAAAATTGCTAATTAGGAAGACTTCTGCTTCTTAGCAAAATCCACTGAATCTGGAGAAAGGTTGACATTATTTCGGATAAATGGGTAGAAAGAGAAAACATCTTTATGTAGGAAATCCGATTTAAGTGGAAATGTTCAGACATACAAACCTTTTAATTTCATTGTGATTCTGGGAAAGCTGAGACCATTTTGCTGGAAGGAGATTTTTTTATACTTGCACAGATCTTAGTTTGCCTTTTTTTGCATTAGTCTTGCGAATAACTCTTTAGTTCTCTATCAGTTCTCTGCATTTTCTCCCTGCTTTTTTTCCTATCATTTTTTAGGACAAAATAAGAAGTACATCTTCATACTAAGGCATTAGAATCATATTGACAGCGTTGAGTATACGTTAAAATCATCACAAAGCGAAAGATGAGAGAATGTATCCTGAGCCGCTAATGAATATTCAGATAAATTGGCATGAATTCTGTTTTATAATGGATTTTATTAACCACTGTGAGAGGATGATAATACTAAGTTTATAGCTAATTTCCACCACATAATGATTGATAGTGTTTTTCTCAGGTTGTATGTGTCACTATGATTTTCTAGTTCCTCACTGTGAACAACACAGGCAGGATGTTAACTGCATTTATCAGTGTGGTGTGCAAATATCTGAGCTAACTTGAAAGAAATGTACTTGAGTTCTGCAGCAGTCTAGCTTTGACAAGGAGCATTGCACGGGTTAATCTACCTTTGCAAGAAGAAACCTTCAGAGAGTTCTATACTATATTAGCCAGGGTAAATTGTATTGTATTAAATTAGAATATGAAGTTGGTAAGTAAGAATTATTGGACACAGAAATTTATGCTTAAATTAGCAAATAATTTGAAACAACAGGAGAAGATCAAATCAGTTAGTGCCATGGTGCTTGCATTGACACTGTGTGAAGTATTTTTGAGAAAGCCATACATTTACTCTCTAAAATGTATCTGTGGAAGTCTTCTAGTCCAGTTACTGGTCAGAGAAGGTCTATATTTCTGTCAGAAGAACAGACTTTAAAAACCATCCATCCTAAGGATTAGTCATCTGTTCAGACTATAATGGAGATGTGAAGGGTTAGAGCATGTGTGGTGCATACCTCCAGGAAAGCTTCTTGGTTACTTACTTCTAAAAGAAAACTAGCACATGCGCATGGAGACTCCTCTGCAAACTAGCACCGTGCCTGGTTAAGTGGGGTTAGTCTTAAGTTTAATTTCAGAATGGTACTGCTGCTTCAAACCAAAACATGCCTTTGGAAAATAGTTTGAGGTTTCCTCAGTTATAAAAAACTGCAGCGTGAACAACTCTGAGGTTATCTGATTAGTGAAACATTTATATGTGTCTTTGCATATATTTGATGTGTGGATGGACTCCACAACTCGTTAAAGTTGTAAAGTAGGTATGCTTTATTCAGCGCTGAGACGCATGAGGGATTGCTCCTCCAAAGGCATGCGTACCCCAGTGTGGTTTTTCTCCCTTTTTATCCTCTAAATTATTACATATTCATGAGGTTACGCAACACGCCTATACATATTCATGACCTATCCCCGCTTCATATTATAATGAGGTAAAAGGTCCTTTGCACTTGCGCAGTGCCTGCTGGTGATCGTGGGCGAGGGTCTCAAGATGAAGTAAACGAGTCTTCCTCGAGCCTGAACTTTTTACCCCTAGTTGTTGTGCATGCTTCTTGGCGACTTGGTCATTGTCCAAACCATAGAGCCAGTTTTAGCTGGTCTGGATGCCCAAAGAATGGAAACTGAGTCACGATCCCTACCTCTTAACAGTAGCCATGTCCTTACATCTTGTTCTAGCACACACACACACACATGACCAGGGATAAGCATAAACAAGCAGTAATATTGTTAAGCAAGCGGCTTAACCCCCTTGTACATCAGTTAACCCTTTGCATCACATTTACCAGTTTGTTTGGGATACCAGTCAAACAGCAGCTCCATAAAATAACAATGTGTTTGACTTTTCTTATTAAAATCTTTGTCCTTTTGCTACATTTTTGAAAGATTCTGTGCAAGTTGCTAAGAATTTTTCAAGGGAGAAGGAACAGTTAACCTGTGTTGAGGCATTTTGGCTACCTGTGTTCCAGCATCTACCTTCCTTCCCCTGACCCTTCCTGCTGAGCTTATAATGGTTTTAAATAACTGCAGAGTAAGCCTTTAAGGGCAGTTAGTTCTTACACAGTTCTGTAGGGACTTGAAGAGGATCAAAGCTATGGGGGAGTGGGCACAGCCAAACAGACTGCTGTTGGACCAAATGATACAGTGTGCACAACCTCCATGGGCCAAGTAAGATGTTTTGGGTCAATTACTGAGATGAGTAGCTCGAGAGAGGACGCCTTCAACACCTGAGCGGGGGGAACTTCAGCGTTCAGGAGCCTCAACTCGCAGCGGTTCAGGGAGCCTCAAGTCCTCCCCACAGGGCTTGCCCAGAAGCCGGCAGCTCAGCTGATGCGAGCAGGGACTCACAGAGGGCGGAGCCAGGAGGTGCGGCAGCAGCCCTGCCTGGGTAAAAACCTGCCCGAGGGAGCGAGAGCGACCAGGAGTGGAGTGTGGTGGGGCAGTTCACGTGGGCAGGCGAGCGGGATGGTGAGCACTTGCCTCATGACCAGGGTCCTCTCTGGGAGCTCTGCTCTGGCTGCCCTGGCGGTGGTAGTGTCCACACCAGATAGAGCTGATGAGAGGAAAGGCTGCAGCGCAGAGCTCGGAGTGTAGAGAGTGCCTGCACGGGTCTCCTGAGGCAAGGGAGCACAATGGGCAGGGCTGCACTCGGTGCTCCCTGGTGGAGGTCCTCCTGCAAGCAGGTGGCTGAGCTGCGGGATGCTGTCAATAGGATAAAAGATGTCAGGGAAGCCGAGAGGGAGCAGAACTACTTGCTCCAGGCCCAAACTGTGCAGGGGCCTCAAGCATCCTTTGTAGGTCATGCAGGAAAGGAGGCCGTTAACCCAGGGAGATGAGAAATAGTAACAAAAGAAACCAATAAAAAAAGGAGGAAGAGGACAATTAAAAGCAAGGGTCTTCCTTCTAAATCTGATGTCATCACCCAGAACTGCTTCACAGTTCTGCAGGGGGCTAACGAGGAAGCACCCCCGCAACATGAAAAACCAGCTGATGCACTGGTAAAGAAGATCACTATTGGTGCTGCCAGGAAAAAGAAGTGGGTCGTAGTGGTAGGAGACTCTACTTTGAAAGGCACAGGGGCACCCATTTGTCAGCCTGACCCACTCTCAAGGGAGGTGTGTTGCCTGCCAGGGGCTCGGATCAGAGGTGTTGCTGAGAGGCTGCCTGGTCTAGTAAATCCCACTGGCTATTACCCACTTCTAGTGATCCATGTGGGTGCTAGTGATACAGATAGCAGTAGGCTGGAGAACATAAAGAAGGACTACAGAGCCCTGGGAGAGGTGGTTAGGGGCTCTGGAGCTCAGCTTGTCTTTTCATCAATTTTCCAGGATAAATGGGAGGACCTTAAAAAGGCTAGGTAGATTTGCCGGGTTAATAAATGGTTAGAACAGTGGTGCCATAGTCAGGGGTTTGGGTATTCAGAAAATGGGACTCAGTCTGGGAGGCCGAGTCTACTGGAGGCTGGTGGAGTTGGTCTGACAAAGAAGGGGAAGAGCGGTTTTGGTAGGAGGCTTGCCAGACTGGTCAAGAAAGCTTTAAACTAGATGTGTTGGGAGAGGGCGGCATTATTCCATCCCAACACTCCCAGTCAGTTGCCAGCACCTATAATAAATGCTTAGAGTGATATAGAGATATTCCAGGCACTCCAGCCAATGAGCCGGCTTCATTTGGAGCTCTGCTCAAATGCCTCTATACAAATGCCCATGGCATGGGGAACAAACGAGGAATTAGAGATGTGTGCACGTCTATGGGGGTATGATATAGTAGGCATCACAGAAACATGGTGGGATGGCTCCTGTGACTGGAGTGTTGGAATGGAAGGTTACAGGCTCTTTAGAAAAGACAGGCCCGGCAGACGGGGCGGGGGGAGTTGCTATTTATGTTAGAGATAGGCTGGAGAGTATGGAACTGTCTGGGGATGGGTAAGCAGTTGACAGAGAGTTTGTGAGTCAGGGTCAGAGGGAGAACAGCAATGGGAGACATGACTGTGGGGATCTGTTACAGATCGCCTGATCAAGAGGACTCTGTGGATGAAGCACTCTATAGACAGATAGGAACAGCGTCACGCTCGCAGGCCCTTGTCCTCATGGGGAACTTCAACCACCCTGACATCTGTTGGGAGTGAAGGTACGGCCTGGCACAAGCAATCCAGGAGGTTCCTCGATTGTGTGGAAGACCACTTCCTTCTGCAAGTAATAGAGGAGCCGACAAGGAGAGGTACCATGCTTGACCTCGTGCTCACCAACAGGGAAGGGCTGGTTCGAAATGGGACTCCAGGGCAGCCTTAGTTGTAGCGATCATGAGATGGTCAAATTCGAGATCCTCAGGACAGTGAGAAGAGCGTGCAGCAAGCTCACTGCCCTGGACTTCAAGAGAGCAGACTTTGGCCTCTTCAGGAACCTGCTTAGTAAGGTTCCATGGGATACAGCCCTAGAGGACAGGCGGGCCCAAGACTGTTGGTTGATATTCAAGGATCACCTGCTCCAAGCTCAGGAGTGTTGCATTCCAACTAGAAGGAAGTGCAGCAGGAGGGTCAGGATGGATCAAGATCCTTGGATGGATAAGGAGCTGCTCAGGAAAATTCAAAGGAAAAAAGAGGCTTATAGAAGGTGGAAGCAGGGATAGGCGGCCTCGGAAGAATGTTGTCTGGGAAGCTAGGGACCAGGTCAGGAAAGCTAAGGCCCAGTTAGAATTAAACGTGGCTAGGGATGTTAAGGATAACAGGAGGGGATTCTGTAGTTACATTGAAAATAGAAGACAGACTAGGGACAACGTAGGCCTTCTCTGGAAGCTATCAGGAGAACTGGCTACCCGGGATTTGGAGAAGGCTGAGGTTCTTAACGACTTCTTTGCCTCGGTCTTCACTGGCAAAGGCTCTGACTGCACCACCCAAGTCTTGGAAGGCGGGCGCAGGGACTGTGAGAATGAAGACCTTGAGCCCATTGTAGGAGAGGATCTGGTTCAAGGCCATCTTAAGAACTTGAACATGCAGAATTGCATGGGGCCTGATGAAATCCATCCATCCCCGGGTCCTGAAGGAGCTGGCGAATGAAGTCTGTAAGCCACTGGCCATCATATTTGAAAAATCATGGCAGTCAGGTGAAGTTCCAACGACTGGAGAAAGGGAAATATAACCCCCATTTTCAAGAAGGGGAAAATGGATGACTCTGGGAATTACAGACCAGTCAGTCTCACCTCTGTGCCTGGCAAATCTTGGAGCAGATTCCCCTGAGAGGCATGCTAAGGCACATGAAAAACAAGGAGGTGGTTGGTGACAGCCAGCATGGCTTCACTAAGGGGAAATCCTGCCTAACCAATTTGGTAGCCTTCGATGAAGGGACCACAGAACTGATAGATAGGAGCAGAGCAGTTGATGTAATCTACCTGGACTTTGTGCAAAGCGTTCAACACTGTCCCACATGACATCCTTGTCTCTAAATTGGAAAGACATCAATTTGATGGGTGGACCACTCGGTGGATAAAGAACTGGCTGGATGGCCGCACGCAAAGAGTTGTGATCAATGGCTCAGTGTCCGGCTGGAGACCAGTAACGAGTGGTGTCCCTCAGGGATCGGTGTTGGGACCGGTCTTGTTCAACATCTTTGTCGGTGACATGGACAGTGGGATTGAGCGTACTCTCAGCAAGTTTGCCGATGACACCAAGCTTTGTGGTTCGATTGATATGCCGGAGGGAAGGGATGCCATCCAGAGGGACCTCCGCACACTTGTGAGGTGAGCAGATGCCAACCTTATGAAGTTTAACCATGCCAAGTACAAGATCCTACACCTGGGTCAGAACAATCCCAGGCACAGCTACAGGTTGGGCAGAGAAGAGATTCAGAGCAGCCCTGTGGAGAAGGACTTGGGGGTGTTGGTTGATGAGAAACCTAACATGAGTCAGCAGTGTGCGCTCGCAGCTCAGAAAGCCAACCGTATCCTGGGCTGCATTAAAAGAAGCATGACCAGCAGGTCGAAGGAGGTGATCCTGCCCCTCTACTCTGCTCTCGTGAGACCTCACTTGGAGTATTGTGTGCAGTTCTGGTGTCCTCAACATAAAAAGGACATGGAACTGTTGGAACAAGTCCAGAGGAGGGCCACGAGGATGATCAGGGGACTGGAGCACCTCCCGTATGAAGGCAGGCTGAGAAAGTTGAGGCTGTTCAGCCTGGAGAAGAGAAGGCTGAGTGGAGACCTTCCAGTATCTAAAGGGGGCCCATAAGGATGCTGGGGAGGGGCTCTTTGCTACGAACTGTAGTGATAGGACAAGGGGTAACGGGTTAAAACTTAAACAGGGAAAGTTTAGACTGGATCTAAGGAAGAAATTCTTTACTGTTAGGGTGGTGAGGCACTGGAATGGATTGCCCAGGGAGGTTGTGAACGCTCCATCCTTGGCGGTGTTCAAGGCCAGGTTGGATGAGGCCTTGGGTGGCATGGTTTAGTGTGAGGTGTCCTTGCCCATTTCTTTTGCATCTTTTTCTTCACCTACTAGATGTAACTAAGTCTGTTAATTTTGTCCTTGCAAGCATTTTTTGGCCTTGACTTGTTCAATTTATTTAAATGGATTTTAACCTACTCTCAAGCAGAGAGCCAGGATTCAATGGCTCAAATACCTACTATGGTTTGGGAGAGATTGTTTAGAATTATAGAGACAGTTAGTAGGATCACAGATATGTTGCAGTTGGATAACGAAACTCCTTTTATTCTACCACATACGTCTACTTTTTTTCCGATTAATTATCTGTCAGTGTCCACTTTTTCTGAAAACACGTGCTTGGTGATACAGGAGTTTCTGTCTGATTATTGAGTTGTGTTTACCACTTGCTATGCATCTTTGTATGCATGTATATGTTTCACATACTAGCTATATGCTATGCTGTGCATTGCTATGCTATGTGTAACCACACCTTAAGAAGCATAATTGATGTTTCAGAAAAGCAGAAACTTGACTTGGCTTCACTACTACCATTTAGAAGCATTTTCAAGACCATGTGTGACAACCTCAGTTGTCATAATTGAAAAACCACCAGTTTTAATTATGATTACCATAGTGAACTCATCAAATATATACAAAAGCTTGAATTTCAAAGTTTTGGGGTGTTAAGGAGGCGACAGAAGTAAAAAAAAAAAAAAAAGAAGGGGGGATATTTCCCTCTTTTCCTGTCAAACAGAACACAGTGCATCTTATTGATAGCCTTGCTACATATATTTAGTAAAGGAGGTACACTGGTTTCATTTGAAGAGAGAGTTGGGTATGTTTTAGTTCTTTACAGGTTTCCTTAAAATACTACATCTAAATTGGAATTACTGCTGCTCTTATATAGATGATACTCTGTTTCTTATTCTGAAAGTTTGTGTCTGCTGCTCAAGAGCAGTGTTTCCATCTTTTATTTATCTATAAACAGTATCTGCTTTCAGGCCATCACTGTCCTCATTTTTATGCCAAGGAACCTTACAGCTTAATTTCTTTCAAATATTGTTTTTTCTTGACGTTGGGACAAAGATGTGTTGCAGAAAGGTTCTAAATAAAGACAGAGTTGTCTCCAAGCATGTGATAACTGCACAAAGCTGTAGGGAGTGAATGTTCTCACCCTACAGCAGCCACTCATTGTAGCTGGCTTATGGTGAAGTAGGGAGTACAGAGGGTTGCCTTCCTCTGATTTGTGGACTTACAGCTGTGTCTGTTTGTGGGGGCTTCTTTTTGTTTTTATTTGTTGGTTTGTTGGTTTTTTGGTTTGGGATTTTTTTTTTTTTCAGCATGTATATATACATATCTCTAAAGTGAATCACATTGCTTAGGTTGTTTTAAATTGTCTCCATTTGTGAGTACCTGTCTGCCAGCTCTGTTTAGAAAGAAAATATTTTACTTCTGTAGTATGCATGATATTCAAGCTTAGTCTCTCCACTTTTAGCTGATATAATTCACCAAAGCAGGAGGGTAGACCTCTGTAAGGTGTTTTCTGAGCTTATCTGAGCTGGTGCAGTTTGAGGTCATTACCACTTTGAGGAAACTGCAAGCTGTGGCAGTAGGGCAGAATCTGTCTTAGAGGACAGAGAATGGCTGCAAGTCCAGGGTCTTATTGTGTTCTCCAATGAAATAACTCTGTAGGGATAATCATGAAACAAGGCGTTTCCATCAGCAGCAAGAACTTCACATGACTTCCAATGCAGATAGCCTCTCTGGAGGCCAAAAGTTAGGATATATCATTGTGTAGTTTCTGTCTTTATTATCAGTTTGGTGACCTACTTCCTCATCAAGGCAGAACTTCAAAAAATTCTGATCACTATGTTCTGTCATCTTTGGGAAAAGGATAAGCTCTTCTCAGTCAACAGGAAAAATCATGTCCCTTCTACAACTCTAGTATGGGTTACTTATTTAGGCATGATGGTGCTCTTTCTTTCTCCTGTACCAATATAAACAATATAAACACTGTAAGAAGAATCAGAAGAAATAAAATTAGTGGGAGATGCTATAACTAAAGTATAAATTAATTTTATTGTTGAAAAAAGGATTTAATACTGCATGTCTGCATTTATGATCTCTTTCATCCGACTATATTGCTGCATGTTTGTCAGCCTCAGTAATTATGGTGGTGTGCTTATGGTCATGGGGACTAGTTAGTTACCTTGCCATCTGCACTTTTCTGTAGACAGCGAGCAGCTGTTCTCCAAATGATCTACACAATTGCTATCATGGCCTGTGATTAAAGACTGACTAAATTAAACACAAGGACCTGAGAGCCATCAAAGGAAGAGTGATAGGTGGATAAAGTGAAGGAACCTAAGCAGGGAGGAATGGAGCACACTGAACTGGCAGGCTGCTCCTGAGACCATGGAAGAACGAAGATGACTCAGCAGAAATCACTTTATGAAGACTAAAGGCATTATTGCTTAAAGAGATCCAGGACTTACAGGATTTGGAGGAGAGAGAAAATCTTCACCTTGTTTTTTTAATATTTTTTTAAACAAGGGGCTTGTTATGGGATGTTGTGGGACATAGGAGGGGAAAAAGAAGGATCAACTAGTAAGTAAGAAAAAATTGGGGTAAATGAGGCATAAAAGGGTTTACATTAAGTCCAGTGCTTGACCTCCACAGCCTATCCTGTATTCTTACTATTCTGTGTGAGTATGCAACATTTTTCTAAATCTCTGTGAACCAAGTCATCTTCAGGTAAGACTAGGAAGCAAGTAGAATAAAAGGTCTGTGTGTCAGCTGTTGGATAGAGAGACAGACCTGAGGGACCAGTGCAACTGGCTACCAGTTGCTGGCAAGCCCTGTATTTTCTCTGTGTGCCTGTAAACTCCTAGCAAACTTCAGACTGTTGGGTAGCGGACCAGCACCTGGAAGGATGTGAAAGCTAAGCTGGCGAATGGCAAGAGGCCTAATATCCAGGTGTGGATATCAGACAGACTTGAAGTCCACTCTGATTTTTGAGTGATCAGTGGTACTTGAGTACCACTTAATGAGTGGACTTACGAGTCAAGAAAATGAGGGAGGGTCTTTGACTAATGAACTTCAGACTTGATCAGCGAAAGGATATGGTTAGGTTCAGATTGTCTGCTCTGCTTATGTTACCCAAGAGCTCTGTTTATGTGAGTGCTGGTAAAGGTGCTGCTCTTGGCTCACTTCCATGGCTGGCTGTTTCAGTATGTATACGTGCCTATTGGGAATACATGCTTTGCCTTTCTCCTGACTGATCTTGGAGGAGCAGAACCACAGCATGTTCCTGTTTATTGATGTGTGATGAGAGTAGACTCCTTTTTTGGAGAGTATCAAATTTGGCTCTGTCAGATTGGGAAGAATTCCTTTTGTGGGTCCAGATTTACCGGATTTGATTATTGGTAGCAATCCCAGGTTTCCTCACCTGCAGCCTTAGTGCCAGCTAAGAATCCACAGGCAGTACAGAAACTCTGTGATGATTTTAGAGTCACTCAGAACTAACTCACAGCTTGGTGGGTATTTTACAATGTCTCAGAATTTTCATTTCTTCTATAATCGGCCTTCCTGGGGCCTTTTTCACCTAGTGTAACAGAAATGCATTTTCTGTGTAACATTCTCCCAGTGAATTGATGGAAAATTTTCCATTCCCTGAAGTGAAGAGGTAACAACAGTTTTTGTCAGCTCAGTTGATTCCTCCTTTGCTGGTCACTTCAATAGCTATCAAAACCTCTAAGAATTCTAGATCATGGTTCTCAATGAAGAACTTGAAACACATGGCCAAAAAAATTTATGCTTTGATGTGCAAAAATGTAACTTAACTGATGAAGATTTCAGTGTTGACAAAAATGCATATATGAACAATTTAAGCAGATCCAATCCTTACATTTTTCAGGATTCTTTTTCCCCCAGGATTTCAGGAAAGTCTAGTGCTCTAGTGTAGCAGAAAATACTCTGGCATCAGTATTTTTGTTTACAGGCTTTGTAAGATTTCAGGATAGCTGCCTGTTAAGCACTCACATTTGTGGCTGTTATTTCTGGTTGCAATTTATCCAGTTTTCCCTAAGAGTCTAATTCTTTGTAGAGGGCCTGGTGTTTTCTATAGAGATTACTTGAAGAGTGTTCTGCTGAAGATGCTTTTGCATCTCTGAGGTATTAGGTGTTCTGACTCCCATTGCTCAGAGAAGATCTTTTCATCACCTTATTTGACTCGCATACAAAATTTACTCTCTGACCACTCCCCAGTTTGAAAGCTGCTTGAAGTGATGTTCAGTGTTTTCTTTGACACTTGGTTACATCAGCATTGCAGTATAGGACACTGAAAAAGAATTAATCACCTCAGAAAATTAATCCAATTTTCATCAGTGACTGATTGCTATTTGTTGCATTATGGGTGTAAACCCGTTGCCTAACATCCTTCTACTTTCCTCCTCAAAAGCACTAGGAGTGTTTACAGGCACACAAAAATCTCGTTTCAAACATTGACCTCACAAGAAACATACATCCATATCTTGAGGACTTTCAGAGCTTGTTAGACTTTGACTATACTTTTTGTCTTACAATGTGCAACTTTGGATGCATTTAAAGCAAGCACATCTGACTTCCACTTTGTGAGGTCACAGCCAGGCAGTCTTGCATGTATAGCCTGCAGGTAAGTTGAAACTATGTACTGCTTGATGTCAGTTTCATGAATTTGACTAGTATCAGTCCCAAGTAAAACCTTATCCCAGTTGGGAGCTTCAGGGCAATGTGTGTGGAAGAATGTAATGCAATTTTCTCACTTTCTTCTTGCTTACAGATACCTTCTTCCTCAAGTGGGGAGCATTCTACATAGTTAAGTGATGTTGTCTCCTGTTTTGTTTATCACCTATAAGCAGGCTAGCACAGTATTACCCAACCAGTTCTCTTGTAGAAGCAGGATCTCATCAAACATGCAGATGAATTAGCAATCTTTGTGTTGTACTTAAAGAAAATTTTTTTCTTTCCATGTTTGTCTTCAGGAAGTTTTAGATTCTTTGGCTGACCATCTTGCTTGCTGTCAGTTGCTAGATTATGATTGAGAGATGTAATAATATCACCTCCCTATGTTTTGGAGCTCCCAGTGCTCTGAAGAGTTTTTCTTTACTCCACAGGTTAGATTTTCCAGTTCAGAAGCCTTCTTTGAAGAGTGCTGCCAGTTGGTTTTCTGAACCTGTGACACAGGAATTGATAAAAATTTTTTCCTCACAACACATAAAAGGGAGTGAAAGACTTTTTCCTTCCAAGAGTTATCTAGGTGGTTTGGTGTCATACTGTTTTTATCTGCATCCGTTGATTTAGCAGGCCCAGAATTCTATCTGTTTCCAGATTTTATTTGGGTGCACTGAGACACCAAGTCAGCATCCACATTTCAGCATGTTTGATCAGACAGTTTGGATGTGGTGGTGTTTTGGAGTTATAATTAGATTTCTTTCCTAACTACGGCTGTACATAGCAGAGTCTAGAGGAGGAGTAAATAGCCAAGATTTGGGATTTTATATTCTTTTTGCCTCAGTTTCTTTTTCTTTCATATGGGAAAGTTTAGACTACTAGTCTGCTGAAGAGTTAATTGTTTCCCTGTTAGCTCAATTGAACTCCAGTTATCAGCTGTTCAGCTTTACTTTTCTTCCCTACAGTTATTTTCCATTTTTTTCTTCCATTCAATTACTAAATGATTTCTGAAGAGTCTAATTAGTGTTTTCTCCCTCTAATTAAGGACCTAATTTCCTCAATTTAAACTCATGCCAGAAAACCCTTCAAGTCTTTTTTTAAACTGTTCCATCTTCCATTTATCAATAAAATAGCTTATTTCCAATACAGTTTCCAATGCAATTTCCCTTTTTATAGACAAGGCTAGTCTTAAGACTTGTTGCAAGTTTTTAACCTAAGATATACTGGAGTGTGATTTGTTTGTTTTTTCTCAAAACTGAAAGAGTATTCACTTTACTTTCAATGACAAGGAAAGATCTTACATGAAGATTTATTTACATCTATTGCACAGTCATTCAAGAAGTTGTATTTCAACTCAGTTTTCAGTTGGATAATTGTGCATGAATGTACTGTAAGGTAGTTAAAAAAGGCAGTGTTTGCTTTGATTACAGCTCATTAAGCCAGCACTCAGCTATATTAGTGGCATTTGTCAGAATCTTGCCAGTACATAATGTTCGTAAGGCTGCCAGTGGAGCTTCATTCACACTTTGAGTGCTAAACACTGTCATTGAAGTTGAGGAAATAGTGCCAGGTTTGAGAAAGCAGTACTTTAATTAGATAGAGACTGTGGGACTGCATCTTCTGACTTAGCATGAGCAGGGTACTGCTGAAAGCCACCCACACAGTGAATATGCATATAGAGTGACTATTTTTCCAAATTCGTTGTCTGTATGTGCAAACCCTTCCCGTCTTTCCCATTCCCCAGAGTCCTGTTTAAATTTTGGATCACTAGATTGAGAGAGGACAGAATTAACCTTTTGTTAATTCTTTTGTGCCTAGGAGGTAGTGGGATTTAAAGTGTCCACTGTAGATCCTCTGTGAGAGCTTGTCTTCCCAGTGTTTCCAAAACCCTGTTTCCACTGCTCTTCTGGCAGCTTTTGACATCTGCTGTGCTCTCCATTCCCATTGCTATTACATATTACAGTTCTTCTGTTGGTGCAGTCATCCCAAACTGACTTGTCATCCAGATGTAGGAATACAAGGTTCGAGATAAAATCTCCACCTATATCTTAGTGCAGCTTTTCAAAGTTTTGAAGTAGATAGTACTTAAGTACAATGCTATGCCTGTGATAAAACATCTAAATACAGCAGGAGCAAGAATAAGACAAGTTGGATCAGCTCTGCTTCTAATATTGCCAGTGCCCTTCGAGACTGTGTTTCTCTGCAATCCTCGGTGATTTCTGGAATCTGACAATTGAGGAGCCACACTATAGTTCTGCTACAGTTCATCTGAGAATTTTGGCCTATTGCCCATGAATAGGAAATCGTTATTTCCTACCCACATTCTTCTTCATAGTTTTCTGTGTCTTTCCTTTGATAATTCCTGGTTTCTCAATTGCAAAATGCATTACTGCATCTTTAATAATACCTTTTTTTATTCAAATTACTTCTGTTAGCTTTGGAGAGGGTTTTGAAAGATTTAGTCCTAGGAGATTGACCTGCCCTGTGCTATCTTTTCCGAGACAATGCTGAGGATTGATCTGGTAGTTTTACCATGGCAATTTGTTTAATTTCACATCAGCCAGTATACAAACTTGCTCCCATTTTTCTTCTACTTTTCATCTCTGGGATTTGGGCAAGATTTTGACCCATGGGTGTCATGCTTATGTTTTTGTACATGGTATTGTTCTGTACATGTAACAGAAGTTTTCAGAAAGGTCTGAAGTCCTTCTGCTCAGGGGTACTCTCAATCCCTTCATCCCCTGACTGTATTAATACCAGGGGTTGCCCACACCCAAGTGCAGGACCTTGCACTTGGTCCCATTGAACCTCCTGAAGTTCACATGGGCGCACTTCTCGAACTTGTCCAAGTCTCTCTAGATGGCATCCAATCCCTCAGATGTGTCAACTGCACCACTCAGCTTTGTGTCATCTGCAAACTGATGCAATCATTCCTTATCCACCAACCAGTCCACCCATCAAATCAATATCTCTCCAGTTTAGAGAGAAGAATGTTGGAGGGGACTGTGTCAAAGGCTTTACAGAAGGCCAGACAGACCATATCCATAGCCCTTCCTTTGTCCACTGATGTAGTGACTCCATCATAGAAGGCCACTAGGTTTGACAGGCAGGATCCTGGGTGAAACTGTGCTGACTGTCTTGGATCACCACCTCCCTGTCCTCCATGTACCTTAGCATAGCTCCTAGGAGGATCTGTTCTATGATCTTCTCAGGCACAGAGGTGAGCTGACAGGTTGGTAGTTCCCAGGGTCCTCCTTTCTACCCTTTTTGAAAATGTGATATTGCCCCTTTTGCAGCCGCCAGGGACCTCTCCTGATTACCATGAATTCTCAAATACCATGGAGAGTGGCTTGGCAAATACATCAGCCGATTCCCTGAGGATTCTGGGATGGATTTCATCAGGTCCCATAGATATGTGTATGTTCAGGTTCCTCAAATGGTCATGACCCTGATCTTCACTTACAGTGAGAGAGACTTTCCTCCCCCAGTTTGTGCCTTGCAGTTCATCCACTTGAGAGGTGTGGGGAGAGAGCCTGCCAGTAAAGCCTCAGGCAAAAATGTTGTTGAGTACCTCAGACTTCTCGTTGTCCATTGTTACCAGTTCACCAGTTGCAAGGGCTTTTGAAACATATTTATATATATATAAATGCTATATATTTTAAATATTATAATAGGATAAGTTATTTAACTGTTTCATGTGCAATTTGAAAGAAATTCTAGAAGACCTTTTTTTTTTCCCAAGTTCTCAGGTACAAGCAGTCAACTTATTTTACAGGGGAAAAAATAATAGTAAGAAAACTGGTGATAAAATGTTTTGACTGACTCTAGCATTTCTATGGCAACAGACTAAACTGTGTTCCTTTTGGTGTGAAACAGTGAATTTTTCTTTGAAAGAACATGTATATGCACATTTTCCCTGTGGGCAGAGCATGCATGCAGTCACTTGAACAAAAGACTTTAGCTTTAGCATACTCAGAGCAAGCTTGCTCATACTTCAGTTGAGAAAAAAGGAAATAATGATAACGAAGTTTGCCACTGATCTTGAACTATTCAAGGTAATAAAAAAAATAATCAAGGCTAACTGAGGAATTGGAAGACTCAAGGCATTAAGCAAGCAGTAAGGTGGCAGATGGAATTAAATGTAAACAAAAGTAGTGAGGCGCATGGAGGAGCAATCCTCTGCAACTATCAAGTGTTACCATTTTTGGAAAGTAATTTGGAGGTGATAATAAATATGTAAAATTATTAGCCTCAATGCTTAGGAGCTACCAAAGAGGCAAACAGTGTAGTCATTACAAAGAGAAGCACCAAGAATAAAACAGGAATTACCATCTTGCTTCAATTCAGCTCTGGCATATTTTCAATTGCTACACTGTCGGATGTATTTAAAGCTGCTGCAGAGTTATAAATAAATATTCATACATGCATGTGCACCCCAAAACCAGGAATTACTGTTATGCATATCCATTACAAGCTGTTAAATAATCCTTCTTTTCCTTTAAGTATCTCCTATTTATTTTTTTATTTCCATGTTTTCAGCCTATCATGAAAAACAAATTTTAAGGTACCAGTGTTTAAGATACTCTTTTTTCAGTAAACTTTCTGCAAAGTTTTCTCTAAAAATTACCTCTTTAACCTCAAACAGTGATTTATTTGATTAAGTGTGCAAGGAAAAATGAGAGCAAAATAAGTTTTCATCCATTTCTGCTGTATCTTCGCTGACATCCTGTAACAGAAAACACCTTTTTAAAGTTTCTTTTATTTTCTGGCTTCTAGGGACTTTTAACTAGCTGTTGTGAATATGTAGGACTTGGTCACCTCAGGTTTGTAACACAGCTTCTGCAGCCATGTAAAAGCACTGCAAATACAAAACTTTGGAAAGTAGAAGACTTTTCAAGTCTCAGGGGAGAGTGCATTCAGTTCAATCTGGGATGACATTGAATAAAACTGCTGAAAGAAATCTTTTGCATTGTAGGCCAGGACAAAAATGCTAGTTACAATTTCCTTCATCAGACAATTTTAGAACTTAGATTTAAAAAGAAAGAGGGATGTAAGAGACAATTTGGGTGAATCTGAAGAAATAGATACGAAATACAGGAAAGAAAATCTATGCAGAAAAGGAAGCCTGCAAAAAATTAGCTGACTGTCAACATTCAGTTAGGTACTGAGTAGAGAGAAGCAACTTGCTGAAGTAGTAGCTAGCTTCTTTCTCTAAATGACATTGTTTACACATCAAGGGCTAACATATAAAAGTGAGGAATGTTGTAAAGTGAGGTATTGTCTAATGATCGTTTTGAAAGATGTACTAATGATCTGTAAAAACAGGACATATACCTAGTACTAGAAGAGAAATAGTAGATGATGAGAAGTTTCCAAAAGTAATTAAATAGACAGTCTTTAAGTTAAATTTTTCCAGTGAATTAATGGAATCATATAGACAATGTGTGGGGTTTGAAATTTAGACCTGATGGTATATTAACTTGATTTTACGAATATTTTCTGTTGTATTTTGCAGAATCAAGAGAAGGCATCAGTCAGTTTTCCATCACTTCTTAGCCATATGATTTCTTCTTTCTTAAATCATCCTGTAATTCCAATGACAACATATGCAGATTCCGGTGTCCCAGAGATGCTAAATACTTTTTCTCCACTCATGTCATCCATGCCTTGTGACATGCATATAGTCAATCTGAGGACAATCCAATCAAAGGTAAGGTCAAGCTACTATTTTTATGAACAAACATATGATATAGCTTACTAATACAGTGTCATCAAATGCCTTATTCTAGGAAAGTAATTTGGAGGGGTTATATGGTATGAAAAACTGCAGCATGATGACTGCTTTTTATTAAATTTGCAAGAACTAGAGGCTTGTGTCTGAGTAACATGAAATACAGGAATTTTTTAATTTTTTTTTTTTTTTCACAAAATAATAATAAGCATAGTGCATTATTTTGTCTGTGGAGGGGGCACATTTCAATATGTTCCCAAATTTTAAGAGCAGAAGAGATCATATACCATATGATATCATATATCATATTGGCCTCTTCTGTATTAAGAATTAAATATAATTTGTTTTTTAAATAAAGCATATGGTTTTAGATAATTCTGATTCCATTTTGGAAGGCTTAAAGAAAATCTGCCACATATTGAAATCCATAGGAGTAAATTATTTAAGCTTAAAAATATTTTAACACAATACCTATGTTAATTTTTCTGACATCAGCTTACAATCCTTGGTTCCTGTGAAAACCAACCACAAAAAAAAACCTGTTTTGTACTCAATACTTTTTTTCTTTGCTAAGGAACCTACACAATTGTAACCACCATATTTCAATTTTCTTTTTAATGAACTATAAAGTAGAACTGTTTGTACATCTTGTGTGAATTGTTTTCAGTTTTTCAACACCTTTTAAAATGTGGGTGCATTAGATATGTGATGTATTGCAGTATCACTCACTAGTGCTGTTATACTTGGATATTTCCGAACTAGTTGTCCCTTCTCCCTTAGAGTCTCCATGGTGGCTGGTAGAACTCCTCATCTCTAATAACCTCAGATTATATTCATGTATATATGAATATATATAATATATATATATGAAATATATATATATGAATATATATTATATATAATATATATATGAAATATATATTATATATATATTCATATATAACTTATCATAGTTAATTTTTAGTCTTAATCCTTATATTAGATTTAAAGAATAGTTGACTTTGTCACATTTTCTCTGTTAGTAGTTCAATCTCATGTATACTTCTTCAGCTGTGACTTGTTTCTTATTTTCAATTTCAGAGTGGAATAACTCTGGTGTATGCCTTTGGATAGTTAGGAGGAATCTTTGAATTGAATTAATCTTCATGTGAAATGTATGTTCCATATTTCACTGTAAAATCTTTTCATTTCATGAAGCAACTTGTTTGCTTCAGCATGTCAAGTTTAGATCTTCAGGAACATGTGCCCTCTCCTTTTTCAAGGCCTAAACTTCCTCCCCTTGTTTGTATCATGTGGCCATCAAACCGGTGAAGTGGAAGGCTGGTTCTATATGCTTTTTTGAGTTCAGTGTTAATACTCTCAAGTGAATTCTACAATTTTATCTGGGCTGTGGCAGTCCCACTATCCTAGCTGGTATAACATTGTTTGAGGTTATGATCTCTTTGCTGTCCACAACTGTATATTTCAATGATTTCTTGATAGACAGCTTTAATGTGTGCACTTCAAGGTGAAAGCTATCAGTAGTCTATAGGAGCACTATCTTTATAGAGACAGGACAGTTCTTCCCTACAGCAGAAATGTTGCTATGCCTTGCAAATAATTTCTTGCATGCCAAACAGTCTTTTTGAATCACTCTTCACCTTCTTCTTCCTTTCTTGGTCTTCGAAGAAACTGGATAACAAGTGTCATAATTCTGGCTAATTGATGCATTGCAATTTTTTCCAGAAATGTAGACTACTTCTCCGTTGTTTTAGCTGTTGATTTTCAAGAAATTGTATCATTGCAATTTCACATAAAAGAGTACTGAATTTAAAAAAGTATTAAGACTTAAGGTAGAAATCAGAATGCATGAAAACGCCTTAAAGCATAAATGATAAAAAAAAGTAAGGGTTTTCCTAGTTTCCCTTTAAACTCTGTTCCTCTCAGTGGAAAGAATATTGGCTGTTCTTGTAAGATTGCAAGATGTGTGCTCTTGTGATGGAAGAGTCAAATGCCTGAGGAATATAAAACTTAAAAACTGAAGCTGTATTTAAAAAGTTCTTTTGAGTTTTTGACACAGATCTTACCTACTACAAATAGACTGTGTCTCAAGATTTAAAAACTGAGTACATTTGTCCATTTATACTAAATGTAAATGCATATTTTTGTCACATTGCTTAAACGTTTCAGTGCATGCTTACAATAATCAGATAAAAAACATATAAATGGTTTTTCTTTCTCTTCAAAATTTCAACAGTATTGCCATGGGATACTGCTTACGAGAAAGCCTAGCAATTTGAGGGGTTTTTTTAACCTAGAAATCTGATGTGAGAACTGCATTTTTATTTCTCAGAGCTCAAAATCAAAATAAATTTTAGCAGCTCTTCCAGGAAGTGTAGTCAGAGATTTGATAGTAGTTAGGGAATATTTGTCATATGAAAAATGCTGTGAAGTTTTAGAAGGTTAAAGATGTTGTTCATTGAAAATAGAGAAATTTATTACAGGTTTTCATTTGGTTAGCATAGCTATGTTTAGAAGATGTATTTGTTGCAATCTAGGGTCATCCTTGCTCAGACATTTCTTACGTTTGTATAAACTTAATCTAATTTACCTAGAGATGATATGAGAAGAGGCAAGTTAAAATAGATGCAGAGGCTGTAGCAACTTGGTCTTACACATGCTATGATAGTAGCTTAGAACAGCTTAATTGATTACACATGGATGCTGTGTGCATGATAAAGTTCTGGGAATTCTAAAAGGTTACCTGCTATATCATTGATCTTTATACTTACCAAAACTCTTTTTCTGAAGGTTTCATTAGTTGTTTATTACCTTTCTGTTTACAATCTTTTGAGTCTTAATAATACTTAATTTAAAATTAAGAAATATTTGTGCCATCATTTGAAATTCACAAATGCATTTGTTATGCAGATTTCTACAAAGTAATTCTGCTGTAAGAAGAGAACCTGTAGATACCCATTATTGGCTTGTAATTTTTAACATTAATTTACCCTATAGGAAGTTGGGCTTTTGCAATATGAATTTTAATATTTGTCTAATCTGATATTTAACAGACAGTATTATTTTGTGTGCATAACTGTCTGCTTTTAAGTGCAACACTGTTGCATCATTTACAATGAAAACAAAGGTATTTGGTGGTTGGAGATGGAAAATAATTTTGTCACATCTTTATTGTTATTTTACTTAATATAAATAGTGGTACTAGTGTTCCAATAAACAGGATAAGAGCTTACTCAATTATCAGTGATATTAAGTATGTAAACTTGTTTGAATATGCTGTAGACACCATTCATTAATTAAAAATCTGATTTTAGGTGGCTGTAAGCTCATGTCTATCATGAAAATCTTCTCAACATAAGTTTTATTCAAGATTTATAAACTGTGCAAAGTTTTTACCAGTGTTTTACCGCAAAATGTCTCATTTCAATTCCAAATACTGTTGAGTAAGTTTTTACTATGTTAAGTTAGGAACTTGCTTAGAAAGCACCAAGTTTGTTTTTTGCCATGTACCAAGTTTACCATTTTTTGTTTTCTGAACAAGTACTTAATATTATGAATTTGGCGTATTATGAAGCTGTGTCATGCTGGGTTTCAAAGAAACAGCTGTTTCTAGCTGTTACAAGATCTCCTTTACTAAGAAAAAAATTGTTTGGATCCAAGACCAATTAGGTTAAGACCTCTCTAGTTTGCTACACCTTCAAGAGCTAAAGCATCAGAAAGTGCCTGATGCTTGCTGGCATAGGTTTCTACAAGGCAATAAGTACTTACTGAAGTAAACAAACTTAGCTTGTGGCATTTTTGAGAAAAAGCACCAGTATAAAAACAAGTAAGCCAGAACTACATTAGAAAAAAATAGCCTGAAAACCTGGTATGGCTGTAGAGAATACCATCTTTTTTATGCCTTTATTATATATGTGACAGGATGGAAGAGCTGAATAATATAAACCAACAAAGAAATAATGTAATGCATTATAGAAAACAAATGACTAAGGTAAGTGTAGTGATACAGCTACAAGGCAGACATGGAGGTGCTGGAGTATATCCAAAAAAGAGTAACAAAGAGCTGGTGAGCAGTCTGGAGAACAAGTCCTATGCGGAGTGACTGAGGGAACTGGGATTGTTTAGTCCAGAGCTGAGAAGGCTCAGGAGGTGCCTTACTGCTCTCTACAACTACCTGAAAGGAGGTTTTAGTGAGGTGAGTATTGGTCTCTTCTCCCCAGTAACAAGTGGTAGGACAAGAAGAAATGACCTCAAGTTTTAGATTGCACAGTAGAAAAATTTTTTTCACAAAAAGGGTTGTCAAGCACTGGAACAGGCTGCCCAGGAAAGTGGTTGAGTCACCATCCCCACAGGTGTTTAAAAGACGTTTAGGTGTGATGCCACAGTTTAGTGGTCAACTTGGCAGTGTTAGTTTAATGGTTGAACTCAGTGATCTTAAAGGTCTTTTCCAACCTAAACAATTCTATGAAGGGCATCTTGTCATGTACCATTGGTATGGTGTGAGGACGGCTTGCATGCACATTCATCATTAATGTGAAGAATTTATTTTCTGATACTCTTGCTGTACAAGAGTAGTTTTCTGCATCGTAATATAAAAGAAAAAAAAAGAAGTTTCTGTGTAAATTGAACTTGCGCAGCCAGTTCTAGGCTATGGCTTTCAATTCTGAAGTACATATCAGAAAATTATTCTGATTTGAGGCACTTCTGTGCTATTGTTGTGACCACTTATCGTAAGTAATTTTATTGGTTTGGTCCATACTAGGAAGTTATGGTTGTGGGTTACTCTTGGGTTATTCTTTCATGCCTAATAAGGTTCAAGAGCACTTTATGTCTTAGAGAAACAAAAAGATTATTTAATATTTGTTTTTTAGTGTAAAGCTTCATGTACACCTTAAGCTAAGTTAGATTTTGCAGGACAGCTTTGCAGAATGAAAGCTTGATAGAACATACAATGTTCTAGTTCATAGTCACATACCTAGTTTTTGCTAGCTATTGTAATTTGCGTGTGATCTCTTTAGTTTTGGCTTTGCCAGATAATTTTTCTGGGAAGCCAATTAATAAAACTGTGATTACACTTAAATTCTGAGTCTGTACATGTGCATCTACTGAGCCTTGAACTCCTTGGTTAGCAACTTACATTTGTATTTGGTAGGACTTTGTATATCTAAACTTCCTTGCTGTTTAGGTCTTTCTATGTTTAGTTTTCTAAATATTAAAAGAAATGTGACAGTTTAATCTATGCTGAACATTGTTTAAAGCATAGATGGCTCCATCCCTGTAAGGTAATGATAATTTTATGAAGTTCTAAAATGTTCTTCTAGCTCTGCTACTTTCTGACTAATTTTTTGTTTATTTGTAGGTAGATATTAAGCCATCTGATGAAGCTGCTCTGATTCTTCACAGAAAGGGATTTGACTGTAGATTTTCAAACAGAGACATGGGTCTGCTCTGTTCCACTACTCAGGGAAAGGTAAACTAACATTTTATCGGTATTGTAGAAACACTGATAATTAAGGCAATTAATAAGCGAAGTCTAGGCAGTTATGTCTCAAGAGTTACACTTCGGGGATAATAGCTTAGTTTACCTTGAAAGCTGTTTTCTATTTGATAAAGATATGGATCTGCTGATATGTGGAAATGACCATGTAAGCATTGACAAGTGAACCTGTAGGTTAGTTTTAATCTCATTAACTTCCTGTACTTGTTGTTTTCATAAAACATGGGTCAGTATTTTTCAAATAATTTTTAATAATGTTTTAGAACTTTACAATCTAAAAGGAGTCAAGTTACATATTCTGAAGTGTATCTTTTTACTATTAACATATCCACAAACCATGTGACTGTTACTTTAAAAACTTGCTTATTATAGCATGTCCTTTGTCTACCCCGGCTCACTTACATCACCTACACCACTACAAATATCTGAGTGTTTTGCAGTTGCTGTAGAATTGATGTGATACATAAAATTATGAAATATGAATCATGCAACTTTGTCCTGAGGGTTACAAATGGAGTAGGTAGTTATGAATCTGTATAAATTTTGTAATCAAATTTTGAAATTAGTTTGGGATTATCTTTTAAGCAGAAGAGCAAGTATTGTTTCATTTAGAAACAAGATAATTTTAATACAAATGTATCTAATCAGTTTTTTAATATGTTGATTTAATTTACTTGCTTTGAAATGTGGCAAGTAAACAGTGCCCAAGAAGATCTGATTTATTGTGTAGCATTTAGACATGACACTTAAAAAGTTCATATTTGATGTGAGAATTGCTGTGCTGATACCTGTAAGGAGGGGTATCATTTGGATCCATGTTGGAGATTTTGAAGGTATTTTATAAATGCAGTAATATAGTTCTCTCTTCTTCTTTTTTTTTTTTTTTTTTCCCCTTCCAGATAAAGGTGCATAAACTCTTTAACAAATTCAAAGTGGAAAGTCTTACACCCACATCTTTATCTTTGATGCATTCACCTCCAGATGCCAGAAATTTAAGTGAAGTAAGTATGAGTTCTATGGAGATAAATACCTTCCGAATTCGGCTAAGATGAAAGCTGGCTTTAATACTCAAATAAAGAGGAATCTGCAGTTGTATCTTCTCTAAGTTTTGCGTGCAATAAGAAGCACATTATTATTTTTCCAGCTTCTGGATACTGTGAGAGAATCATGCATTCTATAATTTTTTTGACCAACACAGTGAAAAGCCATGTTACAAACAACTTGCTTTGTTTGGCTGTTTTTTGTTTCTACTTACCCCACCCCCCCTTCCATACAATAGCAACATCAGTATAAGTTAATGCAGCAAGTGAAGAAATTTCTAAGGATGTTAACCTCTCAACAGATTAAATCTCAGGTTAAATGCTAACTAACTATGTTTTCTGTCTTTTTGTAAAGAGGGGATTGGATTTTAAACAGCCTTCTTTGCTGATCCTTGATGAATTTATGTACAAATAATTCAGTGTAGAAGTCCTGATGCAGCTTGTGAATAAAATAGAATAAAATGTTCTTACGTAGTAGCTAATGTCCAAATATTTACAATTGTTTATATATATGACAATAATCTCAATTTATTCCACAATTAATTTCAATTTATTCAACACAAAGGGGATTATTAATTGTGGTAAAATGAAAGCCTGCAGTACTTGTAATAAGTGATGGTAGATTTAATACTTCTACCATTCACCTGAGTTATGTAAATACGAAAACATGAACCTACAAAATAATTCTGCAATGGAAATGCTTAATAAAACTCCCATTTTGTTACTTGATACACTGGGATATGTGCAATTATTCCATTATCATGTACGATGAGAAATGTCAATAATTGTCATGAATACAAGGGTTTTTTATAAAACTCAGATACACTGTTCTTTGAAATGAGTTTTCTATTTCAAGGTTACCATATCAAGATAAATGTGCCTTATTTTTTGATACGTGTTGTTACAATTTTGGTGTCTATGTTAATGTTTTTGGGGAAAGGTAGTTTATATTAAGCTGTGTATCTCCTGTTTGACAATGCTGGCCACGCTCTGATCTGCACCACGTTTGTGCTATTATTCTGAACATTTTGACTATTTGAATGTATTAAAATGATGTCATAACATGAAATAGACAAAAAATAATCACTGTAAAATCTAAATTCAGCTGCTTTCATAGAGAAATTGCAGCTTGATGCAGAGAGTTGATAGTAAGCAAGGCATAGTTGGTGAACCCATCAGAACATGTGCTTGCATATCACAGACTGGTTAGCTGTTAATTCAGAATCATGTGCCTATATTTTAACATTTTTCAAATTTGCAACCTCACATAGCCAGTGTTCACCTTGACAGTGTTCACATTACTGAAGAATGGAGTCTTACTTTTTGCTTTGTTTTCACTTAATTCATATTTAGTGCAAAAGCCATTCAAGTGTGAAAAATTCCCTAAGTAGAGCTGCTGTTTACAGTTAATGCATGTAAATATCCGCTTGTGTATGATCCCATTTCCTAATCTTCCTTTATTTTCACAACTTTCTTCTATTTCTTGCTTATGCATTACTTTTCCATATATCATTGCTTATGTTTCATACTAATGCATGAAAAGTCATCATAACTGGTAAAAAGATGTGCTATTTTCCAACTCTAATGCCACTTAAAGTTATTTAATTTCATCATTGTTGTTTCACAGTGTATCAAATTATATCATGTAGCTACAGGCTGTCTTAAGAGAAAATGAAAGTGAAACTTTCATTTTGTGCATTGGCACAGGTTGAATCTCTGAGACTGTATAGATTTCCCTACTTAATTCAATCTACTGTGCGTTTTGTAATTAATGGAATACTTGGTAGGATCTGGTGCAAGTTAATAATACAAGAACCACTAACCACAAGTGGAAAATCAGATCCAGTAAGTGGATGTTTTCATGCAATAAACATGTACTGTAACTTTTATTAGCTGTAGTGTTTGAAAATACTGATTTTTGTTGGAACTCAAAGCGTGGTAAGCTTGCCAGCAGAAAATTCCCATAACATTTATTTTTTTGCATCCTCAGAATTAAAATGCTTCAGAGACTTACATGTTCTGTACAAGAGAGCGTTCAAAATCCTATTTTAGTTTTATTAGGCAGAAAAGTTAAATTTTGATGCAATAATATTTTAAAGTATTTTGCCTGTTAAAATTGCTTCTAAAACATGTTTCATATAGCATTCAATCTTTTCTTTTATCATCAGCTGTACAATCAAGATGCCTTCCTTAACCAGCAGATTTAATCTTTGTTCCTTTATCTTCCATTTTTTTAGTATAAAAATTTGGGATCCTTTCCTCAAATCCTTAACTAAGCCAAAACTGCAGCCAAAGTCTGATAATAAATTTTACTTCAATTGGTTCAGAATGTGACTATTTATGGGGTTTGGGATTATTTTTAACAATTTTAAATAAATTCTTAGGCTGTATTTTTTTATATTGGATATTTCAATTAAGTTCTTGACTTTTTCTGTGCATTGGCCACCTAATTTAATCTTTTCTTTTTTTTTTTTTTTTTTTTAAAGCTGCTGGGTTTATAACTACTGGTTAAGAGAACCAAGCATCCTTACTTTCCTTCCAGTAGGGTTTTAAAGACAATGTTGTGTCAGAAATGGGTTTAAATCTTGTAATTACTTTCCATACCAGAGTTGTACCTGTGCGAAATTTTCTTTTACATTCCTTTGTCTTAAATGTCTTTGGTTTATTTGCTCATATTGTCTGAAATAAACTGATTTCAACTGAAAGTTTTGATACTTTTCTCTTGGAAGGTTTTATATCTCATGGGGATATGTAAAATATGATCTCTAATAAAATACAGTGTTATTGTGATATGTGTTCAGTGTCATTACTAACTAAACATAGCTAATTTAAAGAAAAAATATAACGATAAAAACAACAAGGTTGATATATTGGTAGCTTTTGGGGGAATTACAGTTATCTGTAGTGAGATGAACTGATGAAAGATGCAGTCTGTTTCACAGTTGCTGAACATAAAGATGCTAACTTCAGACGTGTAAACGTGTGATTACACAGTATGGGAAGGGAATGGGCAGCTCTTCTTTCACAAAAGAAATCTTGCACTGACTTAGCAGCAAATAGAACGTGTAAAATTCTAGAATTATTTTTACTTGAATTAATCTAATTTCTCTTTTAAACATTTGAGAATAATGGAATGGAAGCAGTTCTTGGAAATTAAATTAACAAACACATCATTAGAGAATAGTAAAAATAACAGTTCAACTGAGATTAGGAGACTTTTAAGAAAATAACATAATGCTAATATAATATGCTGTAATTACGTATGACAAATTGAACAGGCATACATGCTTTAAAGGTTTGCTTCCCAAAGTACTGATGGAGCTTGAGCATATTAAGTTGCAAAGACAATTAGTATAAATTTCAGTAAGTGCCTGAAGCTTATTTGATATTGGACTGGATAGTCTTAGCTATAAATACATAAGTATACATATATGTTATGGGGCTTTACACATGCTATGTAAAGTCCCATAATTTTAAAGCTAATGTTTCAAGATAAAAGTGTATGACATCTTACTACAGCACACAACAATGTGTATGAGTCCAATTTAAAGCACCCCTTCACTTCTTTAAGGTCATCCTACTCTGGAATCCATTATCAGCATGACCATTTGGATAGAACATATTCTACTAATAGCAGCTACCAAAGAAGTAATCTTCTATTTTTTGAAACTAAATTAACTGTGTTTGCATACCTGTCCACTGTGTTTTGAAATAACAGGTGCTAAATTTCTCTGCACATCTACACTGATACTGACATGAAAATGCATTGCTTGGATTTAACAGGTGGTTAGTTATATATATGACAAAATATAAAACAGAAATTCAGTTTGTTGTCCTATTTTAGGATAAGTATTCTGTCATAACAAGAGTTTGCAACAGCAAGCCAAAGGTATTAATTTTGTCTTCTAAAACAAGGAGCATAGAAAAAAATTAACACATTATCTAGAATAAGCTGAACTCATTGGAGAGCTTTGTGATTGTTGGCGTTCTTACTGATACAAAGTTTCTCTATATCCAAGCATTTCTGTGTAAATATTAAAATGTGGACCTGTCAGTCTTTTATATACATGTTTTATGAGCTAATTAGATATTGAAAGTCCAGATTGCATCACTAGCTTTTGTCTGCCAGAATTTCTGTGTAGTATCAATAATGTGTTATTCATGTTAGTCTCCCAGCTTGGGTAAATTATTTAGTAATACTGAGGGTAATGAGAAAATTATTAAATAAAAAAGCCCTAAAACATCATATATGTAAACTTGTGCTGTTTGAACTGTAAATACAGAGCAATCTTTAACCATGTGGTTCAGAGCTTCAGGTTTTCGATATAACATATGCTTCCTGCTATAGAGCGCCTGTTGAAGGGATTCCTTTGACAGTCTTAAGTGATTCACATTATGGGTACCACTGAACTGGAGACTTTAATCCCAGCAATATCTGACCTGCTTTACCACCAGCGCTACTCCCTGTGCATTACACACATTCACCACACAGGAGGGCGTGTACTTCTTCTTCTCAAATCATGACCTGCAAAGTAACTTGTGGTCTTCTCAGCTATTCTGTTTCTGTCTCTTAGTTACTCCTTTTGTGCTGCATTCTCCTTCCTTAGCATGCCAACCAAGTGTGTAGTCAGTTGTAGGCTTCAGCATGTCCGCAGCCTTCCAGCTGTGGCCAATGTGTGTGTGCCACGGGGCAGACAGCGTGCAGTGTCAGTCAAAGCATGAGATGTGCTGGATGTGAGCGCTCAGGTGTTCAAGAATTCCATGTTTTTAATCTACAGTAAGTATGCAAATGGGGCACATGCCCTGCTTGGTTGCCACAACTGCTTCACAGCACTAACCTGCTTTTCAGGAACATGTATTTTTCTTTCCCTAAAAATCCACTTCAGCAGTCTTTAGTGCCATTTTCCTTTTTTCTCCTCTTCACTTTCTTTTCCCAATTTCTCAAAATAAATTTGTACATTAGTGAGCTGGAATTGTGTGTGATGAAGAACCCAGGAGTTCCTGATACTCAAGAGAGATGGAGGAGTACTGAAAACTCTGCTCTGTCAGTGCTCTGCATAGGTAGCGTGATAAACACAATCTCCATTTCAGGACCTATCAGTCATCCTTAAGTTTACCTGTAACCTACCTTCCATAAGTCTTGAATGTTTTCAGAATTAATTGATCTGTCTTGATCACAGAATCATAGAATAGTTAGGGTTGGAAAGGACCAAGCAATAATAAATCAGAGACGTTTTGGTAATGCCCATTGTTACAGCATGGAGACCCTCTGAGTTCCATGTTTCCTAGCTGTCTTTTCCAGAAACAGGTAGGCACAACACTATTGATTTAACTACTCTGAAAAAAAAAATAAATCTCTAGTTCAAGTAACTATACAAATCTCAGTGAGAATGTGATGTAACCCAATAGACTTTACAGCTTTTTCTTTAGAACTCAAATCTTTTTAAACCATAAGCTTAGTGGAAGAAAGAGAGGTTGTACATTCTCCATCCCCAGCAATACTCAAAAGCCAACTGGGAATGGTCCTGGGCAAAGGGGCCCTGCTTGAGCAGGTGGTTGCACAAGATGACCTCCAGAGGTCCCTGCCAGCCACAACCATTCAATCATTCTGTGTGCATGCCCTGCTCCTGTGAAGGGGAAGAGGCTCTTCATTTGATAACGAGAACCTATGCAAGATCCAGATGCGTATTTGAAGATGTGAGGCTAAAAATGATAGCTGAAAATTGAGAGATGGAAAAACATTTACCAGAAATGGTTTTCATGGTTCACTGTGCAGCACTGAACATTTCCAGGAAAAAGAATTAAAAATGGCAAGATTAAAGATGAATTTGGGCTTGCAGTTTAAAATGCTTAATGGAGGTAAAATACATCCGAAGTAAGCCATGCTGTCTGAATCACTTGGAGCAGGAAACTGAGAGAAATAGCTTTGCAAACAGATGACCTTTGTTCACAAAACTCTTTGTTAAATACCTGCAACAGTGAAAGAAAGTATCATTTTTGTTCCATATGTTTCGAATTATTTAAAAAAGTAACCCATTCCAAGCTAAAATAAACAATATGAGTTTAATGGAAGCAATTCATATAGACAGTGATCATGTCAAAAGATTGAATACAGCTGTTAGAAATGCATAGATTCTGAATGGAGCATACTAGTAAAAGTCCTTCACCTAGATAAAAAATTAAGGTTTGCATACCAAAAGGAAGTGGTATATTTTGACAGAGCCAGAGTCAGTCCATTTGCTTTTGCTTGTGTCTTGGTAACTCTGTTAGCTTGGCTAGCAGACATGAGCAAGAAACTATGAAAGCTCAAACGTAACAAAGGCAAACTTGTTCAAATGGGCTTTGCACAAAGGTCCGCAATCTATTCACCTAATTGGTCTCCAAATAGACAAAATGAGTTGTGAATTTTCATTCATCAAAACCTGGGCCTTTGGAATATGAGAAAGATGCTAATAACTGCATTGAGTTCGGTTCGAATATAGCTAATAAATGTGTATTTGCTGCTAGGAAAGTTGCCTTTTGAATTGAGTTTATGGGAGTTCATCTTTAGAGAGATTGTGAAACTGATGATTTATGGGCTATTAGTAGCTTTCCAGTACAGAATACATGAGGAGTAGCTGAAATGAGAAACTTATAGTTTGGGGATTTATAGCAGTTAAATCTCCTACAGATATGTATAAGAAATGGATCTCTGTTCATTTTCTGAATGTTTTTGACAACTAGTAATGAGATGGTAGGTTTTTTTATTTTTAATATATAAAATATGAAACAGAACCACCTAAGTGCTAGCCAAGAGGAAAAAAACAAGTACTGATTTCTTCCTTGATGATGACATATATTTAAATGGGGAGAATCAAAGAGCTCTTCCAAGCTGAATTCAAGAGTAATCTTCTAAATCCAAGTAAAACAGTATCTATGGTTTGCTGACGTAACAAGAGTCTGGAATGGGTGTAACTGTGATACAGATACCACATAAGTAAACATCAGTAGCCCAAAAAAGTACAAAGAAGCACTGAGATCTCATTCCTCAGAGCTTTGTCAAAATCTGTAGGGGTCTTTCAGCAGTCCTTGTCATCTTCCTCATGTTTCAATTAAAAATACAAAGCAAATAAGAAAACCCACCCTCAACATACATCTATTTCATTCAGTCTCTGGGGAAGAGGGGGGGAATAGAAAAGAACTGAGAATGCTCAAAACTGGATCATTTTCCGGAAAGCCACAGGTGAAAGGAGTTTTGCTGGACTTTGCTCCTATTGTACGTCATCTGCTTGTGAGTTTGCCAGTTTTTCAGAACTCTTTTATGGATTAGATAACACCAATTTATAATCTCCTGGCCAAATTTGCTAATGAGCAAATCTGAAATTTGACTCAGTCCTTAAATCACTGCCCTTCAGTGGGAAGGAAAATAGTAATATATTCAGGAAAATAGTAATAAATATGGTATGGAAAAGATTAGGTTCACTCTGGAAGACAGGATTTATGTCTGTGGTCTAATGATCAGAAGAAATACAAGTATTTCTGTTTCTACTGCTGGGAAATCGGTATAGAATAGCAGGCTTGCACACAAAGACAGCAGATTTTTTTAAGATTATGTCATTGTTTTAAACTATTGGACATTCCGCAGTTCTGAAAACTTCAGTCAAGGTAAGAGAGAATTTATCTGGGGCAAAAGGAAAGGAAATCTGGAGTGGAAAACGTGCAGAAAATGGAACCGAGTGAGCATATAGCCAAGAGTAGCTCACTTGGAGAGCAGCAAAGTATGTTGTTTTTAACATATCTGGCACTTTGAATTTTGTAAGAGGTATGAAACTTCACAAATAGAAAGAAAAGCTTCTAGTGAACGCATATTTTTTTATCTACTGCAAACCAAGGGAGAAACAGGAACCTATGGTGCTTTGGCAAAATTGAGATAATTGAAATCTAAAATATACTATCTTAGGAGTCTTCTATAGAATTTGGAGGGTACAGTGGATATTGGCATGATGACTTTTGTAATCCAATGCTATAAAGATGAGATCAACGTACATCTGGTTGCTCAACAACAGTAACAAGGTTAGCACACAGCAGCAATTCTCATAGCTGAGCATCAGCAGACAGCCCTACAAAACTCTTGTTCAGAGATCTTGGAAAGCACAAATGGATTTCTGTCGTTTGGGCAGTGTACAGATCCTGCCAACATAATCTGATACACCTTTCAGTTTGAGTAGAGAAAATGTGACAATGACTTCTGACAAACAAATGAAGAAGCCCTCTTAATAAAAAAAAGATATTATTTCATTTGTTTCACTCTGAGAAGAATTAACAATACAAGCCCATATCTGGGGAGATAGGAAGAGATCTCATAACTATTCTGACCCATGCAGCAAAACAATGTGTAAGTTGAATGTAGGTCTCAGGGGTTTACCTAAATTTCTGCATTAAAATCTGATTAAGACAGTTTTCTCTCTTAAGGGCAATGCTACTAACATCCTTAATTTTTAGGCTTTAGCTGAAGAGATGCTGAAAAAACTTTGTGCCTGTGAATTAAAACAGTAAAGAAAGAAAAACTACATCTTGGAAAAACCACAGCATTCCTCAGGTCTACTTTGAAAGATGGCGTATGCTAGCAGTGAAGGCAGAAGCAAGTTGGTCTTGCTTCCATCAGGCATTTGAATGTTTCATCTTGATTGAAATTCTAAGTTTTCTACTATCATCGTAATGCCATGGAAATAGCTTATTTTGATATGCTGTTTGAAGTTATAAGAATCTTGAAAATTAGAACTGAAACCTTGGAAAGTCTGTCTACGATGTAATGGACCAGTGCACAAGGCAGAGGACGTGTTTTGACATGTTTGTGGTAGACTTTATCATGATAGTAAGAGTGACTATCACCTGCATAATGCTAGAGTTTTGATATGCACCAAATCACCAGATTCCCTATAAGGTGGCATTTTGGCTGGTGCTGCAAGCATGATTCTCCTGTGAGATTTGGTAGCTGAAAAGCCAGTGGATTATGATACAGGTTCACATCACTGTGTGGTTTCTTTCTCCACAAAGGAATTCCAACATTTGCTTATACGCAATATTGTTCCAGGTGACACACAAGTGTAGAAGTAGGCATGCCCAGCACTACAGAGGAGGCAGAGAAGAAGCCAGCAGTCGCACCCTTGTCAAGCAGTGAAGGACAAAGTGGTGCCAGGCAGGCATGTGCTGCTCAGGCACTGGAAAGTACATTGCTAGGTTGGGAGCTCAGTTGGCAGCAGCTTCCCACTGACTTGCTGAAGAACCAAAGATTTGGTGTTAGGCAACAGCTAGAATTAGCAGTCAGGATGAATGGCTGGTAAAACTGTGTCATGTTAAAAATGGGAGAAAAATAATACTTCTCTTTAAGCCTAAGGTGGTAATGTGTATAGTTCCTGAGAGCAAAGAAACAGCTGACTCAAGAATCCCAGCTTCTAAATTAAAACACTTTCAGACTTTCTAATACTTCTTGGGTATTGAACATGTTAAATATTCAGCACATCATGCTTGAAAATGTTTAATGTATTCTGCAAATATTGGTGGATCATAGTATAGGAATATTGGATCTGTGCTTTTCCAAAAGCTTTTTCAAATGTATGTAATCCTCTTTTAAAATAAAAAGGAAAAGAAAACTGTTAAAAATCATGTACTTACTAGATTATTTAGTGAATTGATTACAGTGATATTTTTTTCAATTTATGTTTTTGTATACTATAGTGTACAGGTACATATGTTCTGGGGTTTTTTTGAGTTTCAGGAAAGAATTTTATTCAGGACATACCATTTGGAAAATGGAGTATTTTCTTCAACATTTAAGGCTGAGAAACAACTGTTCAGAATGGATGATTAAAAAAAAAATCTGAAAGATTTGATGTTTATGTAATACCTATACATGGTTCCTGAAAATTGTATCTTTGTATTAATTAATACACAAATCTTTTTCTCCAGATATTTTTTCCTTGCAATTTATATAGATTAATATATAATTTAGAGGTGTAATGACAAACCTCCAGTTTAGACATAGATTATTTTCCCTTTCCCTCTAGAATATAGGCAACAGGAGCATTTACATCCAATTCTCGTTGCCATGACAATGGCTTTGGTCCCTTTTCTTGTGCTTAGAAGAACTTGCTTTCTTTCTCCATGCCTGATTCTCAATGTGCTCCTGCTCGAAATTCCTTACTTGAAGAAAGGTAAGATTAGGTTAATAGAAGACTAACAATAAACAAGGTAAGAAAGCATGTTTGATTGCAAGTATGCCTTCAAATACAATTGAGAAAAAGTTGTGAATGCAGAATCTCTTAAACTGTAGGCCTACACATGGCCAAGCTTGTCTGACTGTACATCTGGGCTTGTATAAAAAGGGTAATACAGTTCACTGGAGGATATGAGAATTTTGATATAATTTTCGCTGTAATTTATGATGTGCCTGGAGCCAGCACACCAAAAAGAATTCATTTACATTTGTGAAGCTCTACTAAAGCAGAGTCCTGGTGTTGACATTTCAGACAAGAGAGAATTTTGCTATTCCGGCTCACCTTCTTCATTGTTCACTATTTAAACATTTTTGTTCAATCGCACAAGCTATCAGCTAGTGCAGCAACATCATCTCTTCAGCTGAAAAAGCAGTTCTCCAATCATTCCCCTGCTAGTTACTCCAAGGCTGCAAATGCAAGTGTGAGTTTAGGACAGAAAATGTCACCATTTCTTCCTCGCTGGTTTAAGACTTTTTCCTTTGGTTTCCTCTACCTTTTAGCAGGCATTGCAACATTTCACTGGCAAAAATCTCTGTGTCCAGAGAAGGGCCACAGAGATGATCAGAGGGCTGGTGCACGTCTCCTGTGAAGACAGGCTGAGAGACTTGGTCTTGTGAGCTTCTCCTGGAGAACAGAGGGCTGTAGAGAGACCTTAGAGCAGCTTCCAGTACCTAAAAGGGGCCTACAAGAAATCTGGAGAGCAATTTTTGCAAGTGCCTGTATTGAGAGTTCAAGGAGGAATGGCTTTAAGCTGACAGAGGGGAGAGTTAGATTAGAAAAAATTCTTCACTATGAGGGTGGTGAGGCACTGGGACAGGGTACCCAGAGAAGCTGTGGCTGCCCCATTCCTGGCAGTGTTCAAGGCCAGGTTGGATGGGACATGGAGGAACTGGGTCTAGTGTGAGGTGTCCTTGCCCATGGCAGGCGGGTTGGAACTGGATGATCTTCAAGGTTCTTCCAACCCAAACCATTCAGTACATGTAACACGGTTATGGTACTTTCAGTAGCAAATAGTAATTCTCGCAGAGGTGGACCACATTCGTATCTTTGCTCTTCACCAGTTATTCTACTAGCAGTCATATGTTTGTTTTCCAATGTTTTATCATCACTTGGCAAAACTTTTCTGAGAGAATTGACCAGAGAAAACCACCTATGTAAAAAGTTCGCATCCAATTTAGGTATAAAACGCCCTCAAATGTGTTTATGAGTTTAAGAAAAATAATCAGTGCTTGCAGCTATCACAATGGGATATTAGTTGTTGGATTCACAGAGAGGATACATAGTATAAAGGCAACACCATTAACCTTCTGTTCAGATCCAATAAAAAGAGGAATCTAGCTTCCTAATCCCTTAAATATTGCTGTATCTGATTTTCTAGCTGTAGAGATATAGCCAAAAGCCATAGTTTATAATAATAAAGCCAGAAAGATCTCACATGTTGTGATCATAACCACTTGCATTACAAATCAGTTTTGGTTCAAAGAAAGTTGGGAGAATTTTGCACATCTATTCGGGGTTCTGCAAACATCTCTGCCATTTGCTGTATTCAAAAATGGTATTTTGGGATGGCTATTTGTATTTTTCTTTCTAAAATTAAGTCTGATGTAAGCTGTTATGAACCATGGAATGGCAACATGCTGCCCCTCAAAGAAATGAAATGCTGATTGTATTGCCCTTTGGCATGAAGGTGTTCTTGGCTTTTTCTGAGTTTAGACCGTGTTTGTTTATCTCTCACAGATCCCATTCTTTCAAGATGATGTAGTCCTCCATTGCTGACTTTGCTGCATGCAATTTGAAACAGCTTGTGTGCTGACTTGAGATTGTATTGTGGTTTAAGTCGTTAAGCAAGTGGCCTGAGGAGAATATGTCTGCTTTTTCTTGTCCTAAAGGGGATATACTGTGTTTTCTGTGAGAAGCTTCAGCTCGCTTTCCAGAGGGCTCTGCCAGTTCACTATTCACATCAGACAGTAATGAGCATAAGTTGTAAATGTTCAGTTAGTTCAACCAGTCCTTTGTGATTCTAGGATTCTCAGCCACGGATTGACAAGACTCTCTGGTCTTGAAAGACATATGTTATGTGATCTTGAATTTCCTTTCCGGATTCAGACATGGATATGCCGCAAGGGCTGTAAAGGTAGAAAAACTGTAACCCCCCCCCCAATTCAGTTTAGCCATCTCATAAACTTAAGTCTCATTATTCATTCTGCTTTCTAATGTGTACTTTTCAGTGACTATAATTCTGCTGATCTCCTTTATGAATACTAAATGAAATCACACTATAAAAGTGATGTAGGAATAATTTCTAACAAAAAAACAGTATCATTCTGGCAAATTATTCTAGCAGACATTAGGTCCAGAGCTTACCTTAGAGCTTACAAAGAGGTAATTTTAGAAACAATCAGCGATAGTTATCTAACAAACATTCTTATGTGGACATTAATTTATAGGAAGATAACAAGATAACAGGAATGCCACCCTTAGAGGTACCCCTGAGGAAACTTGTTTCTCTCAGCTACTGGTGTTAGAAAGGACATGCGTTTTAGGAAAGGTTCCTCCTCTACACCTTCAAAAAATACTGTCCTTGTTGCAGTGTACAAAGTTCTTCCAGCCTGTCTGGTACCAGAAGGCCAAATATACAGCACTTGGAAAGCATTAATGCTTTTGGAGACTCAATTTACATTTCTCTTATCAGAACATCCTGCTTTTTAAAGGCAGAATAGCTTATGACTCTTCAGAAATAGAAGTATACTAACACCTATTGTGAATCTTGGTATTTTTTCTTATTGCTTTTGTAAATAATATCTGTTAATATGAAGCTGTTAGTAGTGGCTTAATTTTTTTTCAGTGCAAGTCACAATATTGCTTGTTGTAGATGACAAACCACATCTGTTCCTTAGCTGGGAATACACAGTGTTGCTCTAGAGCTCCAGGGGAAGGGGAATAATATTGTGAACAAACGTGCATATGCAGCACAACCATGGGAAGTAATTTTGGCGCAAATTGCTAAATCAGAGATCCAAATTTTTAAATTCTTCTACATCTAGATGAGTGTTCAAAGGAGACACTTGTCTCATAAATATTTTCCTGGGCTCAAGGTTTCAAAATATATAGAATTTTAAAGTGTATACAAATACCTGGATGCCCTCACTTCACTTTGCCTTGTGGCTGTTGAAAATGATGAAATATGAAAAATTACATGAGCTGGATTGGAAATAGCAGCCTGCCTTATGACTCTGAGGAAGGTTTTTAGTCAATACCAAGATATTAAAAACTTTGTTGCATGATAATTGGCACTGGCCAGCAAGAGAGTGATGGTGAAGCAAAGAATCATATATATTAGAAAACGAATGTAAGGTAAAATGAATATCTATGTATGTCATTTACCACAAGACTTTGCTCTCTGGCAGCCCAAACATCCCTCGACTATAATTCATATTTACTGTAATTTTAGCTGGTGTGTCATGGAATGTTGTGATTCGCACTTGTTCACCAACTAACTAATTTAGGAAGATACTGATTTCCAAAGGGCTGTAGATTAGGCAGCTAATGAAGTAAATATGTTTCTTATAGGTTCCTGAATGTCTGCCTCTTGGATGATGACAGAAACTGATCATGGGATATGTAAGTATGTAACAGATAATTCATAGTTACCTAAGTATTACCTTCTGTTAGGCTGGAGATTCACATTTTTCCTCATAGGTAAATGTGACAGAATATGGTTAATCTCTGCTGCCTAAGGGGTTTCACCTAGAAAAGCCTAATGGTCATCACTTACTCTTGTTGTCTGATCTGGTAGTTCTCCTTGAGTTGCAGAAAAATAGTTAATTCTCTAATTCACTGAATGTTGATGACCACTTCAACTGCCATCCCTAATGTTGCTACTGAATACATTTGATCCTGACTTGTTGGAGTGTGACTAACACCAAAAAGTGATCTGATATGTATCAGCCTGGTATCAGCTGATCTGCTTTGTTCTACAGGGTATGTGTAATTTAAAGGTATCCATTTGCGCTGTGATATCCTTCAGTTCTCCTTAACTGCTTGTTTGAAACTCTCTCTGTCGTGTATTAAAACTGATACCACACATTTTCATTTTTTTTTTTTTTAGATAAGCTCAACAATGAGATCAAGCTTTTGAAGAGATGTTAGATAGGAAGAACAAGTGCCTAATTTTTGCCACTAAAACTCCCCACGTAGCACTTTTTGGGGAGAACAAGACTAACAAATGGGTTTTAAAAGCAGTAAGCCGTGGCTAGTCTACTAAGGAGATATTTTAGGAATCTTCCCCAATATGAATACATCCATAGATGAACACTCAAAGTGAAGAAAAAAAAAATACTGGGAAAACTGCTCTTTCTTCAGAGAACTTATATTTCTGTATAAACTGAAAACTAGAGCAGGAGGTTTGGACTGCCCTAGAATGGATAAGAATATAAAAGTCTCTGCTTAATAATCACAGTATGCTTGTACCAATAGCATGAATGTATATAAATGGATACAAATACAATGCATGGTGTATTTTAATGGTAAGAATAAATCATAAAGACTTTAAAAGAAAGGCTGTTGTACACACATCTATCCTTCTATTCCCTGGAAGGCTTATCATCTCCAAATGTCCAATAGGTGTGTGTGCATTTCTCTAGTGTGTTATAAAAGCTACCGCAGCAGCTAACCTCTTCTCCTTTAAAAAAACAAAAAAGAATCACAGTAGTCTTTCTGATCTATTATATCATCAGTCTTGTCCTTTCATAGGATTTTCTCTCAATTCTTTATTGCTATTGAGATGTGAAGAAGTTAGTTTGATTTCTTTTTCCTTTTTTCCTGCTTCTTCCAACTTCTGTGTCTCCATATTATTTGCCACTACACTAAACCTCTGTGTTCAAAAAGAACATACCCCAGTACCAGATTAATTATATTAATAAATTATTAAAGGGAAGTTCTGTTTCTGTTAGATTCATGACTGGTTATTTCTGAGTTCATCTCTTTAAACTCACAAATAAGCAATAGTATTTGTCTATGATCTATGACCTAGCAAAATGTATCTGTTAATGTTTTTGCAAGCATCTATATAGTGATGAGTCTTCAGAAAAGATTAGAAAGGAAAAAGATACCTTATTTATCATATGAAATATTCATTGGTTTTCCCAAGGGATTACTACATAATTCATGTCAATATTTGCATCGCATTTCCAACAGAGAGAATAGAAAGTCGTTGATTGCTATGAAGTTGTGCTTACTTCCGTGTATGCAAATTAAAAATTTAATTTAATAGATCTGTTCTGATTATAATCTATTTTAATTTCATTTCAACTAGCATTTGTGATAAAAGGAGTTGTCTGAATTGGCTTTAATTTCTATCCATAAAGAAAGGGGGTTTTTTTTGTCAATTTCAGGCCTTTCAGGTTTGTTCACCCTATCTTTACTGAGATGAATGTGATATAATGAGCATGTGCTATCTATTAGAGAAAGGAAAGTGTCTTCTCAGAGCACTTTTCATTCTAAATACTGTGTTTCTTGGACTGAAAAGAATTTTCAGAAGAAACACATATTGTGAAGGATGGTTAAAACACCCTTCCCTCATTTATCTGATTCGGTGAAATTTCTTTGGTATCAGATCTTTCTGATTTGAATGTCTCTTCCCTCAGTAGCTTCAGGCCTGCAAGGCGATTAAATCCTTGTTAATATTTTCACAGTCTTTGGATGTTTTTGAGACTAGAGTCTGTTCGGTGAAATAATTCTGGCATTTGCTATAACGCTTTGTCCAGACTTCTAACTAGACTTGCAAAAATATTAGTAGTCTTGATACTTGGTATCTTCCCTCAAACATACCTTCTCTATTAGCACATAAATACCTTTAATCACAAAAATGTCTTTTGTTTTGACATATATGCCTATTGACATTTTCCCCATAATTCTTATTCTTTTATATTCTTTTGGCACAGCACCTATTATTCAGGATTAGGGCTTGCCACATATAAACCAGAGGCAGGACAAATTGCCTGGGAGATGAAATTCATAATGAGTAAGTGCATATAGGAAGATATATATATACACAGAATGACTGGCTCTACATTAACTGTTCCTGAAGAAAAGGATCAGGAGGCAGTGAGTACAGTTCTCTGAAAATGTTAGTTCTAGTGCTCAGGAGCAGGCAAGAAGAAAGAACATTGTGCTTTATTGTTAAAAGGAGAGTTGAGGAGGAATTTAAAAAAACGCAACAAAATAAAACAGAAAATACTGCTGTGAGTTTACACAAATCAACAGTATGCCCCTTCTTAAATATTGCCTGTGGTCCTAATTATTTGATCTTTAAAAAGATATAGTATAAATAGAAAAGTAATGAATGCTTAACAGGGATGGTTAGAGTGGCTCCCATATAAGGAAAGAGTAGAATGCTAGGACTTCTCAACACAGAATAAAAAGTTGAGAAACAGCAAAACTGAAAGAATAATAAAATTATAGATGTGTGTGGATACAGCAAATAGGAAATTACCATATTTTTACCTCATAAAACAGTTAAGACAGAATGAAATTACTGAGTAAGATATTTAAACCAAAAAAAAAAAGGAAGGAGTATAACTTGTGGAAACTCAATTGGTAAACAGATTCAAAGACAAATTCAGAAAAGGTAGGTCTTTCAGTGGTTGTTCTGAAAATCCCTAAACCATTTATTGTTGGGAGTCAGGAGAGTAAAGCAGGGTAAGGATTATTTTATAGTTGTCCTGTAGTATTGTTCTCTTAAAAATAATACATTGACTGCTGTTTCTTATATTACATACACCCCAAATTTAACCATTCTAGCAATTATACAAAATTGCTTGCACAAGGTATAAATCAAGTATTCCTCCCCCTAAACCACTTTATGGCTATTCTTATCAGTGGCATCCATTTATGCAGCATTACGCAGAATAATTTTTAAGCAAGATTCTACTGAAATGATGGTTGTAGAAAAATAAGTGCAATTCATATACACAGACT
The DNA here is from genome assembly GCF_963264785.1 of Psittacula echo. Lineage (NCBI taxonomy): Eukaryota > Metazoa > Chordata > Aves > Psittaciformes > Psittacidae > Psittacula > Psittacula echo. The sequence goes on along the minus strand of NC_137742.1, from coordinate 70,024,090 downwards.
AAAAGTTATAGATAAGCATTACCTCCCTTTTAGCTAAAACTAAAAAAAATGTGTAGCCTCTTTACATCACTACTAAAAAATATTTTAATGACTCAGTAAGTGAATCAGCAACAAAACTGCTGTTACTGAGAAATAAAGGGTTCTAGTCTATTTTACATACATGATATAGCACAATATTATAGTTTAATTCTGTTGGCAAAAGATTAATAGTTGTGTAGAGTAACAGACTTCTATATTTGAAGTATATCATGACAGTCAAGCTTACCCAACTGCCCACTATTATTTGCCGTAAATCTACGTAAGAGTTTCCAGAATAGAGGTATGACTCTGTGAGGCATACCTCATAAACCTCAGTGTAAGGAAAACAAAATACTTACAAAATGCAGAGAAAAGAGATTTATTGTCACTTTTTAGAGCCTAAAAGGAAAGTTTTACTTATCCTTAGAACTGCACTGGGAAACTGTGTTTCCTTTTGGTTTTGACTAGTCACAAAAAGTTGCAAATTTGAAAATCCTACTCTGAAACACTAGCAAATATGTTTTTCTTGAGTCCTCAAAGATCATCCAGGTTTGAACTCCTTTGAGTTTAGAAACAGAAAGAAGAAAGTTACATTTTCTGTGAGGTTGGAATACCTGAGAAGCACATGAAAGGTATGTAGCCTTAGAACACATTATTAGAGGCAGAACCACATGTTGTTCTTGTTCTTTGACAGACTTATAACAAAAGGAAGATGTAGAAAGCTGACTGACTCAAAGGAAAAGATGTTCTAATAGAAACATCACCTGTACACTATACTTTTACTTTGTGCTAAAACAAAACTCAACAGAAAGACAGTCTAAAAGTTATATTGATCCAAGAGCATTATTCATACATCAAGAACATTCCTGAGTAGGATGTCTGGGTAATTCACATTTTGCTTCCCTGAAAACCTTATTAAGTAGCTTAACTTACATAACTTCTGGCAACAGGGGCAGTTAAGACTGCAGCGCAGTATTTCTTCCCTGTTATTTTTCTTGGCATGAATGTCTTCCTCTAATCTGTGAGTAGGTCTTAAGACAGGACACTATTTCCCAAGCGGCCCTTGAGAAAGCCACTGGTAGGGTTCTGCAGCCCTCCCAGGATATTCACCAGCCCTTCCCCAAAATAGTCAATGGATCTGTGTTTTGCTCCCTTTCCACATATATATAGGCTTGTTAAGAGCAGTGGCGCAGAGTGGGCCAAAAGCCAAACTGTTTTGGCAGCAGCAGCTTATCATGTAATGAAAAGAAATCCGTATGGCCTGTTTTATATTGTAGCTGGAATGTGTCCATGACCTGATAAAAGAGGAATACATTGCACTGGAATATTGCATTAGCATACTCCTACTCTTCTTCCAAGGTCACTGGCAAAAATATTTAAATACCATCAGTTCTATATATGAATACTTGAAAAACTCCCTAATTGCCTTTCTCCAGCCCAGTAGTTCTTCTTTCATCAGACCTCCATACCTTCTCCAATTCAGGCATGTTCCTCAACTATTTTTTAAGTTCATATATGAATTCCCAATGCACCCTAATGTTGTATATTTTCAGGCTGTTTAATTTCATAAATTATATCTTCAGATGCCTATATGTATTTTTCTGTCACCAAATAGTGGTAAAAGCCACTTTGTGGTGTACTAAGTCACAAGACTCCTACGATGCTTGAGCACGTATCTCAAGGGATACAGCTAAACTTAAAATGACCTATTAGTAATTGCTAAGGAAAAAAAAAAAAAGCTAGTAAAGTAAAAATGTCATACCCGTGTTATTTAAATGAGAAGAAATTCACTTTCACATAGTTCATTAGAGTTAGTGAAATAATCTGCTTGCCACCATGTAGTCAAGATTAGGGATTGGGAATTAAAAAACTCAAGGCTCACACCATTTGAACAATTTTCTGGGTAAACTTGAGTGAACAGAAATGAATCTCTTCCATCCTCCTCCTGACACATAATGCTCTGTTTTGTCGTGGGTCACAAAACAAGGCTGGCACAGGAAAGAGAGGTGGACCCATCTCCACTTTATTCAGTGAAACAAGCCCATGGCATCTGTGCCTGCAAAAACCACGGTATGAATGGCTGAAGTGACTCTAGCAGGCCTGAAGGGATTTGAATAGTGCATAGCTGGAGAAAAAAAATTTGTGCACTAGGTCTGAATTTATGCTATTTCTTAGTTCCTGTCTTAGCAGCTGTGTTATAGCTCTACATATGGTTAGCACCTTACATTAGTACTGTAGATTATGCTTTGCAGCCTCTTTTGTAGTGAGGATTTGATACTGTTTATATCATTACTTTTGCCTTTATCCATTCATTTTACTTTGCAGTTCCAGGAGACTTAATAGGATTTTTGTGTTGGATAACCCTTTTACAAAAGATTTGTTGAAAATCAGTGGAAAGTAAGTGCAAAAGCTGCAACTATATTCTAAGTGAGAATGTAGTTCTGACCAGTGCTTTGTAAAGCAAAATTGCCTTGGAAAATGTAGAGGTTGAAATAGGGGACTAACAAAGGGTAAATTGCAGTATGTACTCCCAAGCAGCCTGGAGGCAAGGTTCAGATTCATTTCAAGTAATTTTATGGCACAGGTATTGTTTTACTTGGTTAAAATATAACTGCTATAGCAAATAAACATATCACAGACCTTTATGTCTTTTTATGTGCCCTCTATAGAGAAATGATACTCTGTTGGAAGCTTTCTATCCCTTTCTGCCAGCAGCTTGGACCTTCCAACCTAAGCTATGTTATGTTTAACCTATATTAATGCAGCACTTGGGAACATAATTCCTACCACTATGAGGGACAAAAATCTGCATTGGTAGAGAAAATGTTTGTTTTGTTTTATTTCCTTTTGTATTGTTTGCAGGAAATGGGGTAGAGGTCTGCATGTTTATAAATAAAATTAACTTCTGTGTACTGCTGCAGAGAAACAGAGCAGGTGCCATACAGCTTTTGAAAATAGCTTTTAATACATTTAATACTAATTTTAATTTAATAATTAATTTAATTTTTAATTTAATTAATTTAATTTAATTTTAAACATTTAATAAAAGTGCAACATAAGCACCATGACTTCAACAAAATCAACTTCAATTTCCACATCACCCAGAGAAGAAGTTCAAGATTAGTTATGCATTAAAACACCAATTCATGTAAACTAATTGAAGAAGGGAAGACCTTGTAAGTGGAAGTTATACAAAAAAGGAAACTGATTGGTCTTTATGTTAAATTCTGTTCACGATAATTCATATTTTTGTCATTCATTTAATAAGAATGCAAATCCCAATCTGAAATTCATGGACTAGCAAATGGCTTTCTGCTAGAAATTAAACACGAAAAATCTCTGTACGCATATGTATAAATACATAGAGGTGTATTGATAGGCCATGCCATGTCAGAGCCTTCTCAGCTTTGGATGGTAGTTGTGCAGTTTGTGCTGAAAATAGCACCTAAAAAGATGGAGGAATCTTCAGTGCATAGGTGGAGATCTTCAAATTAGAGTGCAAGTCATAGTCAAAATGTAAACTGAACATTTTGTAGGAGGAACGTGTAGGAGGTTTTTCAAGCTGTATGGATTGCATCTCAGTTTAAAGAAAGAATGATCAATTTTGATTAAGGATTAGCCAAACTGTATCTCATATAGAGGTCAGTCAAATGCTATTCCAGATGCTTTGACTATTATAGTGCTCATTCATCTAAGAAACAATTTTTTTTTTGTTTTAGATTTATAATCCATGTGTTCACATATTCAAAAATTTCTTCTAAGGTTTCAACAGAAAACCAGTTTAGATTCTGCTCCAGTTGATAGAATTAATTTAAAAATTAGAATCCTTACTCTTAAAAAATTTACCAATATTTAGTGCAAGAAGGTAGCAAACTTATTTTCAAAGTGGAGATGTTTTACATGAAAAAATGCGCTTACACAAAGGAAGTTTGTTAGATTGTTGAAGAGAAATTTGCTGAAAAACCCAAGTACTTCTTACAGACTAGACTGTTTTATAATTATATATTATGTATATCATGTATATGTATACTACCTACTAAAGACTTCTGAACCTAATTTTAGCTGTTTTGTGTAAAAAAGTTTTCCCAGCAGAGAAACTTCAGTGGTTTTCTAACTCCAAAAATGTGTGATTTCAAAGATACTGTGATATACTCAATCAAATTTCACTGATTTTAGCTTGACATTTAAACAATAATTTGGAAGTTATGGACAAACTTGTCTCATAGCTTTTAAAGGAAAGAAACATCCCTGGATCTCTGTTAGGATATGAATGCAATGACTCATTCATGAGAAGAAATATTTGCCTATTATTATCTTCTTATTTCTACAGCATTTGGAATGATGTGACAGAAAGGCAGTTAGTGAGACTTCCTGAGGAAGAATATTTCTTTATCCAGATTCTACAACTCAGATGAAATGCATTTGTTTGCCTACCTACCATCTTTCAGTCTGGAATGAACCAGATAATTTCTTTCCTTTTTTTTTTTTTTTTTTTTTTTTTTTTCATATAATCACGTGATCATTTTTTAAAAATGATTTGTTTTTATTAGGTATCCAAAACTAAAGAACAGAAGACCATGCTCTGTGGAGAAATGTGCTGGAAGACATGAAGAGATGTAGAACAATTTAGTGATATAGATGATAAAGCGCTAGGTTGATGCAGTCCAGAATCCTGAAGTGATCAAATATTCATTCTGTGAAGTGTTTCTGACAAAGATGGAGGAGATGAACTCTTCCAGTCTCTCATTTGCATTGCTTTGGGGAAGAGAATTCCTCAGCTGAAAAGACTGCACTTACTGAGTACAGTGACACTGTGCAAGTATTCACTGCTTCACTGATTTATGCTGAGCACTGATGTACAAAAGAGTGTTGCCAGATATAGTATTTAATTAGTATTAACAACAAGAACAAACAAGGTATGGGTATTACACAGGTAATACTATAAAAAAGCAAAGAGAGACAAAAGTCACCCTCAAAAGGAGAAAGCCTAGGAGTAGCACAGAGAGTTACAGTTGTTGCCAGCTATTTTTGCTCCAGCAAAGACCCCTTGTAATAATATGCTTCATAAAAAGCGTGCTTAATCTAGCTGCTCAACACAGTAATCTGAAAATGTTACTCTGGGTTGATGTCCTGTGCACATTAAATAAAAACCTTAACACAAAATAAAAAAAGCTGAAAGAGTTAATGAAGGAAGGAGCAGTGGCCAGGAAAAACATGAGGAAGAACAATTTCATTTATCTACAGATTACTCCAAAGGGGGTATTAGCACAATCCTCTTTTCTGCAATGTGAAAACTGCTGCTCAAAACTGAAGACCATTGGTCTGTGAGTGAGGCAAGTGAACAGAAATGAAGGATCATAAGTGCAGGGAAACTCTGTATACAAAAGACTTTAAATCTTTATGAGATTCAAAATGGGGCAAAGATCTCAAATTAATATTGCCAGCAAGAGACTTGAAAACCGGCACTCTCACCTTCCGCTGTTCCTTCCCCTGAGAGAAATGGAGAGGAATTTTTTTCTTTTCATCTGTAGAGGCTGACAAGGGTTCTTAAAATCATTGAGAGCAAAACTATTCTTTACATAAGTATTTCCCAACTACTTCATTTGGAGTCCATTTTTATGTCTGAAAATTATTCCTAGCTGATAGTATGTCATTATTGCAAATATTATAATTGAAAATATCAGAGGCACTTGGTGGCAGCTACAGTCTTTCTGGCATTTAAACATAATATAGTGGAGAAAAGTCCAGATACAATATTTGTTTACTTGTTTAGTAAGAATAAAACAAAATCATAAACTTGGATTATCACAGACTAAGGTACTACCGTGGCAGAGAGCACAAAGGAAAACATTGTACTTTGTAGCATTGGCAACTGTGAAAGTGTATTCCTGGGTTATGTTGCAAGCTGGAATGGAGAGGAAGGTGTTTTCATTTTTTAGTATTGTTTGGTTTAATACAAGAATTAAGGGTCATAAAGTGTTATGAAATGATTTGTGTAAAAAGGTAAATGAAGGTCTCTATGTATGGGAAGTCCTGAGAAAATCTAAATATGTTTTATTGTAGCCTTACATGAACAGCGTTGAATTTTTTGAACTTTGCTATAACTGAACAGGCCAAGTTAAAGCCTAAATTACTGCCACAGGAAAAAAATAGTTTTGTGTAGTAAAGCAAATATAACGTTATTTAGATTGTCTAAAAAAACCCATGTCATCTACAGTATCATTTTCACTTCTGTGTGTAAATATTCTCATGGTAAAGACCCTATCATTATCTCAGAGAAGGTGGGAAACTAACCCATCACAGCAAAAAGCCAGTTTGTCAGCCCAGCAGTGGTTATGTTCCTACCTATGTCTTGCTCTTGCTTCAGCCAGCAAATGCTTTGAAACCCAGAAACAGTGAAACCCAGTCAGTGAACACTGTGTAATATTTGATTTCTTCTGAGAATAAAAAAAGAGATTTTTTGTCAGCAAGTGTCATAGGGCTCTTTCAGAAGTGTCTGTAAAAACAGAAAGAAACCTTCTTCAATGAAACCATATTTGGGATTACTTGAAAGCATGAAACAGAAGCAAATTCTTCTCTGGGTAAGGAGCACAACCATCCCAATAAAATATGGCACACATTGCTTTTGGTTAAAAATATACTATATATGAATCTGATCAGCCAGGATTAAGGTGACTGGCACACTTTGGGGTATATATATATCTCCACACTAGCCTTAAACCAGGCAATTTTGGAAGCATTGTAGGAAAGGATACTCATAGATTTCAGGCAATGATAATCACATCTGGAGTAGGTCACCCAAATTTCTGGCAGCCTTGCACCGAAGGCAATAATATCATAACACAACTGGGTAGATTAAGGCTAGCATGAGCATACCTCCATGTGCTTAAATTGCATCTTCAAATTCAGTGTAGACACATGACAAATGGATGGTGGTATGAAGGCATTAAATACACCTGGTTCAAGACAAACAAAATGATAGGGAAAATCTGAACAAACAAAAGCGGTATGATGATTGCAAGAAGGGATTAGGGTCTGGATGTAGGCAGGATCACAATGTGTAGTGATTTAAAATGAAGGGAAAGACAGAACAAAATGTTTTGAAGGGAAAAAATGAGCTTTTTTTTTTTTGTCAAATCAGGTTTTGGCTGTATATGAGATTTTTTTTTTTTTTTTTTAATGTGAAATTGAAGGGAACAATTGTAAATAACCACATGAGCTCTTGGTAACGGGACTGTGACCAAGCTGTGTAGTGTGAAAAACTGACTGTGAATTTTTTTTTTTCTCTTCATTTAAAATCCTTTGTCTAAAAGCTGGTGGGTTTCCTCAAAAATAATTTCTAGGATAAAAATTTTTGCCTTTTTACTTTACAAGAATTTCTTCCTTTATCTTAACCCTAAAGACAAGATAGAGTCCAGAGCTTTATTGATGTGTAATAATGGGTAAGAAAGAATAAAGTGCCCAACTCGGGCTTTTGCAATACTGTTAAGATGAAGAATTCATAGAGATGTACTATCAAACGGAGCAAGGTCAAAGGTATAAAACTTTCAGTAATGTCAAAAGAGTCCAGAATTTTATTCATGTCTTTCACTGGTTGCTTGATATTTTGATGGTAAAAAAGCTATATCCAGTTTCCAGGTGCATATTCTACATGGAAAAAACTGACATGCTAGTTTGATCATAGTAGGAGAGTTTCTGAAGAGCTTATTGAATATACACAGTATTGTACAGAAAAGCTCAGGGAAATAAGGAGAGGCAATTGTATGACTCAAAAGGAAAAGTGGGGTAGCTTATTTTGGTAATAATTACAGTTAGCAATACATGACACAATAATTTGAGGCAAAACCTTCTGGAGGGATCACAATTGTATTTCAAAAGCTTATATGAATAAATGCCGTGTGTTTCTTTCTCCATTTCAATGGATGTTAATCAGAAAAACTTTGAAAAACAAAATTTCTATGAGTAGCTTAAATTCATCCATACTCATTAGATGCTGTCCTGGGTTCAGCAGTGGCAGTCAGTTTTTTTTCTCCTTCTTAGTAGCTGTTGCAGCGCTGTGTTTTTGACTTTTGGCCTGGGAACAAAAAACTGATAACAGCGATGTTTAGACTGACCAAGGACTTTGTGAGTCTCATGCTCTGCCAGGGAGGAGGAGGGGCCGGGAGGAAGCGGGGACAGGACACCTGAACCAGACTGGCCAAGGAGGTGTTCCATACCACAGCACGTCATGCCGGGGGATATAACTGGGAGCTACCTGGAAGGGCACGTCCCCTGGTCGGTCAGGCTGTCTTTTCTGGCGGGCGGTATCGTATTATCTTCCCTTGTTATTTCTCTTGTTGTTGTTATTGTTGGTGGCGGCAGTGGTGATTTGTGTTATACCTTAGTTGCTGGACTGTCTTTATCTCAACCCGTGGGAGCTGCATTCTTTTGATTCTCCTCCCCGTCCCTCCAGAAGCGGAGGGAAGAAAGGTGGTGGTGGTGGGGGGGGCAGTAGACTGCGTGGTTCTGATTTACAGCTTGGGCTTAAACCACGACAGATGCTCAATTAGGTGAAACAAACTTTTCATCATATGCCAGAGGCTTAATTTATTTTTGCCAGGAGAAGCAGTTACCCATACCTGTAAAGCTCCGATTTTTTTTTTTTTTTATTTAATTCAGGATAGTGAAGCGAAAACTATTAAATGCTGGAAAGCTATAGGCAGACTAAAATTCAACATTGTTTATCCTAGATCTAAGGCGATTTATTTCAAGTATTTGAGTAAAAAGAACAGTAGATTCCATGCTACACAGTAGCTCATTGACATAAACTGTCATCAATATTAGGGTAAAATAACCACCTATTTGCATTGCAGGAGTGAACTTTAGGTTTTTTATGATATTTTAGGAAGAATGTTGTCTTAAAGGTACCAAGTCAGAGAACTTTTTCCAGTAATTCACAGTCAATTGGCAAATAGTTTCTTTTCGAAGGGGTAGATAGTCACTCTCCCTTCCTGGAGGCAGGGGGAGATGTTTTTTTTAAAATGTAATGTTTAATTACATCAGTTAGATTTGTATGCAGTATCAAGGCTGATGAATGAAATCAAATTTCGATGAAGAGAAGAAGCCTTGCTAAGCTAAAGCAGGTAACATGGGATTTATTTTTTGTTGTTTTTGGTTTTGGGTTTTTTTCTTTCTTGTAGTCAGTATACTGTTCCTACCTAAAAGAAAACTTTGAAATTCAACCATTTCTCATATGATTGTAAAGCAGTCCTAATTGGATCCTATTTTTATAAAGACTTGGAAAGTCTGGCTACTTTACCTCATGCCCATCTATGAAAATATTTTATGAAATGGCGTTATCATTAATGAAAGTGTATCAGTCAAAAATTTTAGAACAAGAAGGGACAAACCAGTTGCAAATACTAGGTCAATGGACAACTACACTTGTGATGTCAAATAACCAAGGTTTCTGTCCAGGTTTAAATGGCCGTACACGAGATTACCTCTCTGCTATTAGACATGAGGGCAATGCCACACATTTTCAGCAGTCTATGAAAATCTCCTGCAGCTGATCAATATCCAGGGTTAAATAATTTAAAACAGTTTTGGAAAACTCTTTTTGACCAATATAGCATACATAAACTCAGAAGCAACATAGCATTAACATGTCTAAAGTTACTCCCATTAAATAACTTGCTGTTCCTCTAATATGGCTCTGATGTGGATTTACTGTCTTAAAATTAAGCTTTTGCCCTGATGAATATATATTAGACAGGTCATTACTATGATCATATTAATTTGCTTGCCCCAGCCCTGGGATACTTGATGCAGTATAGGCAGCCAAGAAAGATTTTATCTCTTGCTGCTTAATTTCCTTCACCCAATTCACTAGCTTTGTTTTGAAGGTATGTCTTGTATTGGGGTCCAGAGTAGAAGAAGGGTAATGCATTGTAGAATCGTAGAATGGTTTGTTTGGAAGGGATCTTTAAACATTACTTAATTCCAGCTCCCCTGCCATGTGCAGACACATCTTTCACTGTCCAGTCTGACTTTGAACACTTCCAATGATTGGGTACAGAATAGCCACAGATTGCCTCACATTCTCTGGGCAACCTGTTCCAATGTCTTCACCACCTTTCATATAAAATTTCTTCCTTAGATCCAAAATTAATACATTTATCCTCTTTTAGTTTGTTCTTTGTCCTGTCGCTATGGTACCTGATAAAAACCTCTCTCCATCTCTCTTGTAAGACCCTTCAAGTATTGAAAGGCTACAAAAAGCTCTACCTGGAGCCTTCTCCTCTCCCTCAGCCTTTCTTCATAGCAGAGGTGTTCCAGCCATCTGACCATTTTCATGATCTTTCACTGGACCTGCTCCAACTAGTCCATGTCTTTTCTGTGCTGGGGCTAGCAGACACAGTACTCCAAATGGGTCATAAGAGCAGAGAGGCACCTCTTCCAACCTGCTGGCCATAATTGTTTTAATGTAGCCCAGGATACAATTGGTTTTCTGAAGGCACACATTGCTTACTCAGGTCCAACTTCTCATTCATCAGTATGCCCAAGGCATCCTCTACAGGGCTGATTTCAATCAGTTCATCTCCTATCTGTGTCAATACTGGGGATTGTGCCAATCCAGGTGCAGGATGTTGCACTTGATCTTGTTGAACTTCAAGAGGTTAGCATTTGCTTCTCCAAAGTAGTGAGTATGGGGCTCTGGATTCGATTTATGCTGAGAACAGTGTTGATAAGACAGGGATGTTTAAGTTCTTGCTGAGCAGTGCGTACATAGAGCCAAGACTTTTTCTGCTTCTCATCCCACCACACCAGTGAGCAGGCTCGGGGTGCACAAGGAGTTGGGATAGGGCACAGCCAGGACAGCTGATCCCAGCTGGCCAAAGGTAATGCTTTTTTGTTCTCTGCAGTTGTAGTGAGGTGGGGGTCAGTCTCTTTTGCCAAGTACCAAGTGATAAGAAAAAAGGAAGCAGCCTCAAGCTACACCAGAGGAGGTTTAGATTGGATATTAGGAAAAATTTCTTCACAGAGAGGGTTGTCAGGCACTGGAACAGGCTGCCCAGGGCAGTGGTTTCGTCACCATCCCTGGTGGTATTTGAAAGATGTGTAGATGTGGCATGTGGGGACACAGTTTAGTAGTGTATTTGGCTGTGTTAGTTCAATGGTCAGACTTGATGATCTTAAAGGTCTTTTCCAGCCTACATGATTCTATGATTCTGTCATTCTATGCTATGCAGACTGGAATCAGCCTGGGGAGATCACTGGCTTACAATGTTGCCTTTAAAAAAAAAAAATAAAAAATAGGCTGCATAACATTGATACCATTAATTACATTTGTAGCTATAGCTAACTCAATTATGTAGGGGTAATCAGGCTTCTTGCTTCGAGGTGTAAATTACCACAAGGGACATCTACATCTCATGAGCAGCACTGCAAATTTGGGAAGTGTGTGTTAACACTCTTCCTCTTCTTTTCAGAGACCATTAACAATTAGTGTTAATCACTAATTGGACCAGAAACTGACTTCACTTGTGCTAAAAAGCTTTCTTGGATGTAACTTACGTGGAAGCACGATCTATTCTACTGCTGAATAAATGAAATGGTATGATCATCTGAAGAGCTTGGGTCTTTTATTTCAGGAGGGAAGAAAAGGTGATAAGGTGAAAAATTCTAATGGTCTAGTGCGCATAAATCTGTTATCATGATTTAATTGATGACTTGTCAATTTCAAATCTGTTCTGAATGTGGAAATTAACATTTTTCCGTACTGAACTGGGACTCTGTCAACACGAGACAACATTTTTCTGCATAGAAAAAGACTGAATGTACTCTTAACAGTTTAATGTTGCAAAGTTACACACTTATACAGAGATCAAATAATGTACATGCAGTCTTTTCTGGTGTAAAAGCCCCGAACCTTTGGATCATGTTTGACTGAGGAAGAAACCTTTTCAGATTGAATGAAGAATTGTGAGAACCTGTGTATTTTGTAAAGAGGCTATTTCTTGCGGAAGAGTACGAGGAAACCAAGAGCGGCTTGTGTCTCCAAAATTATGATGATGACCTTTCAGTTGTCTCAAGAGGCTTCCTAGTAACTCATTCTTTTCCTGCGTTCTTTTTTGTTCTCTGACATACCAATATTTAAGGGATTGACTTCTTAGGAACTGAGCAGGGTTAAATAACGTACCTAAGTGTATCTTGTTTTCTGCTAGAAGTACAAGATTTCAGAAGGATGACAAATCAGAGAAGTGAATAGCATGTGAAATGGCACAGTGATCACACTGGGGGGAATGATCAAAAATGAGACTGAGAGCTGCAGTTTGGGATTTTTTTTAAATCTTACAGGAGCCACTAAACTTCTCTTTATATCATTGTCCTCTACTGCAAAACTAAAAGTTCATATTTAGTAAGCTTTGTGAATTTCAGTTTTTAGTATTTATTTCAGTTTTTAGTATTTATTAGTGTTTTGAGACAAGTTGAAAATGTTCTGTATGCAAAAATGCATGTTGTTATAAAAGGCCTTAAGAAGATATTTCAAAATGTGTATGAAATTTCTAATAAAATACAAAATTATGTGCCACTCTGAGATGAGAGAAGGATTTAGCTTCAGGAGAAGTAATGGAAATTAGCAAAGTTGATTGCTGCAAGTTACCCAGCAGGTGAGATTGTTATAATTTTCAAACAAGGTACTCAATAAGTTTCAGCATTCTTCCTGCTTGAAAAGTAATCACTAAGATTCTGTCTATCAACAGTCAAGATATGGTACCAATAAGCTCAATGCATTTTTAGTTCTTAAATGAGCTTTAACCCTAATTGTCTTGGCAAGCTGTACAAAGCAGTCCTAACAAACTAAAAGGTTAAAAAAAATCAGCAAAGAGTGATGAAGCCACAGCCTTAGCTCCAGTCGCAGAAGACTCAATGACAGATAGGACCTAAAGCAGATACAGGGCTGCAAGCCCATTGTCCATCCTGAATGGGGACTCAATAAGTTTGCCAGCAAAACTGATCCTTGATTAGATCTCAGAAACACAACGTATTAGAACTCATTCGAAGTCACAAATATTAATATCACGAACTATACATGGAAAGCTCATACACCTCTGTCAAGAGTGTCAAAATAAGACATGAATGGTCACCTGATTGGTATTTCAAGCATATGTTCTTGCAAGCAATTTCTCAAGTCCAAACAGTCATGGGAATCAATGAAATCCTTATATCTTTTTTAGATATATTATAATTTTAGGTGCGTAGAAACACCCACCTCCAAAAAGTTGAGCTGATTCACAAAATGGTACTTATGAAAAGTACAGAAAACAACATCTTTTATATTTACCTTCAGAAGAACATGTTGAACTTCATTGCTCTACCTGGTCATAGACATTCTGCAGACTTGCCAGATCATTCAGTATTTCCACGTTTTCCATCTGAATTACTTTGCTCATCCTCACACATGTAGATTACAAGAATTCTCCTTCAAAATCATTGTCATGCTTGCCTTCTTATATTTGGAGACTGGACAGTAGATTCTGCCACTACTTCTGTTATGCCACTGGTTGAGAAAGAGAAGCAAGCAAAATGCAGTGTTATGGTTTGTGTTGATCTTTCACAGAGAATATTAAACGCTTGCCTTGTCTTCTGATAAATGACCCCTTGTGGATTCTGACAAAGGTTTTTGAAAGACTCAGCAGCCAGTGATAATGCAGGTTTGCAAGGGTGGAGGTCTTGCTGTACCTAAGTTGGTTTAGATTCTCTCCAGTAAAAATACTGAGACAATTTTCTGGTTGTAAAATCCAGAACTCACAGTTGAGTGTTTTGTAAACATTTCCTAACAACCTTATTTCTTTGTTCATCTAGTGACCATCATCTGTTACTGTGATGTTTTAGTCTCAGCTTTTGAGATTTAGACCATACTACGTGAAAAATCCTTGGTCAGTCGGTGTGCATTAAATGTTGAAGTAGGTATGTAGAAGGACTCATAAAATCCAGGTGCTTTGTTACTGGTGTAGAAAGCAGAGGTTACTAAGATGCAGTGAGTTGCAAAAACACCTTCAGCATTCTAGAGAAGTCAGCTGCGCATTAAAATATATTTAGGGACTCCACTATTACAAAGCATAGACTGTAAGGTTAAAGAGTGGAGTTCACCCCATCTGACATTTGGAGGAAAATTTATAAACTTCACAAAACCTTCTTAGACTTTTATGTTTCTTTTTAATATGCGTTGTGCACAGATGTTAACAAGGTTGCTGTTGTCCCACAATTCTTTCTTCATCCAGGGCTGATGAGAATGTAATTCTAGCAATTTTTAAGGGACAAACTTTTAGGCCTGGAAATGTGCATATAAATAAAAACAGTTATTCCAGCTCCATTGTCAATGAAAGAAAAATGATCCATGTTGTCTCTGGGGACAACTAAGTCTCATAATCCATTTATTTCAAGATTTAGGAGCTATTAGATACAATAATAAATCACAAAACAGCTATTAGTGAGCCTTTGCCCATATCCAACAAGCTTATTAACTGCCTGTAACCTTTGTTTCCATAATCTGCACAGGACAACAAAAGCAGTTTCTTGGAAAAAGATAAAGTTTAAAAAAAGTGCTTTGAAGAGCAAATATTACTGACAGATATTGATTATAAGAGCGATTTGTTATATTGACTTATTTCCACCTTATAAGATAATTTTCAGAAGTACTGTTTTATAATCACTATATGTGTTACTACTTGCTCAAGAAGCTTGCACATCATCCAGAAGGAGAAGTGCTAAGGAGAAACTAAGGAGAGAATGAAGCTGCTGTAAAGGAAGCTACATTGGTTAAAAGATTTCCACAGAAAGGGCAAGGGCAAAAACAGAGCACAAGAAAGGCCTGTTATGTAGTGGCTAGTACTATGGATCTTCCAATAGGCAAGAGATGAATAGGAATTGTGGAGAGAGAAATGTGGAGCACTGAGATGCTCAGTCATCATACTGAAGGAGAAAAAAAAGTAAAAACAGAAGGATGGGCTAAGAACAGAAAAGTCATAGGTGAATGACAGAAAGTCACAGAAATGCTAAAGGCCAGGGCAGAAAAATTATACTGGTAGCTGGACACTAGAAAGCTGAACTGTCAGAAAAAAAAGCTAACTTAGAGTTGCACCTGGTGAAGACTTTTCAAATAATATCTTTTTGGGTGGATATGAAACCAAGACTCCTAACCATATTAAAATATGAGGGTGAGGTAATGTGCAGAGCAGTGGTGGACTGATCATTGATGTGAAGGCTTGCATAATCAAAGATGAGTTTAACACACTACCAAAAAAGACAAAAAACTAGGAAGCCAAAGAGCTTAACTCCAAAAAACCTGCTAGTTGGTTAAGTACATTGGAGAGCAAACAGACAAAAGAGGCTTTGAGACTGATGATCAAAAAAAAAGGAGAAAAGCTGCAAAGCCATAGGTGACGGGGAGTGGAAAGAGAAGAAGAAGCCCATTGCTTAAATAATTCTCTGTGTGAAGAAAATTGAAGTCATCTTCATGTCAGTGTGTGTGACGCAGGGATTCCAGAATTGCAGTAGCAGAGGAGAGCAAGCTGAAAGGTCATGAATGTCTCAGTTCCTCAGAAATGGCAATTGAGAATCCATAAAGATGGAGCATTCATTACAGAAACTCAGAAAGAAAGGCACAGGTCAGCATGTAAAATGAAAGAAGGAAATAAAGAAACGGACCTTCAAGCAGAAAGGATATGCTGGCAGCATGTACAGATGAAATAAAAGCAGTTTGGAGAAAATGCCACTCCAGATGATGAGGAAGGTCACGTCTGGAACCTGATGATGTTTGAAAAGGAAAACCAGAATGCAGAGGAGAAATGGAATTGTAAATTCTGAGAGCAAAATAAAAGAAGAAAACAGAACAAATGGAGACACTGGTGAGAATCATGGGTGAGCAGTGGAGAGTAACTCTCTGACTAGTATTTAAAAAATGCTATACAGGCAGCATTTGTGGAAGCTTAACACCCTTTCCTTAGCCTCATCCAGGAAGCTGATGCCTTTTTCCATGCTCTGAAGTCATCCCTCTCTTTCCCGTGTAACATTATGTACCTTGTAATTGTTTTTTAATCTTTCTTAAGTTTAGCTTGGAGCACATTGCTTAATGACATGCATTTGTGCAATGCAGAATTTCTTCTTGGTCTGTTTTTTTAGGATACAAAACTTCATAACACAGCATTTGCAAGACAAAAACTAAAGTTTTTTATTTTAAGCTTAGTTGTTTTTTTCCCAGAAATGTGTCATTTAAGTTTTGTGGGGTATTTTTAATCGAGAATTTAAAAGACTAATATATATCCTTGGGGATTTGGGGAAAGATAATCATTACAGCAGGGTATCAGACATTAACTTGCACATTTAGCCATGAAATTCTGTTAAAATTTTTTTGTACAACACATTTTTCTAGAACCCAGTAAAAACACAAGCTTCCAAGCTTTACTTTCAAGATTAAGGTTTTTCCATTTTTTTTTTTCTTTTTTCTCATAGTACATAGGCTTAAGCACTTCTAAGCATGTAGGAAAACGGAGTTGACTGTTCTGTATATGCCACATTCAGATTGACATACTGACATCACACTGTAAATTACTAAAGTAAAATAACTAAGATATGAAGCTATGTAAAGTGTGTTTTCTGTTAATTATACCCATTTTTCCTTGTACTCCATTTTTGATATCATATCCTATTTACTATTTGCCATGAGTCATGGTAATCAATTGACTGTACAATAAACGTATTGTTAAGTTGAGCATGGTAATATCACTGGCTTTGAAAGCATTGGCAGAATGATTTTGTGTAAAAAGCAGGTTTTATATCTTCAGCTGCAGGTGCTTTAAGGCAGTGGATGTCTTTTTGGTGTGTCTATGAAGAACATTAGTACAGAGCACAGGGCCCTGGCTGCCAGCTCAGTGCATGACGGGCTGCCAAAATAGCACAGCACAGTGTTCATGAGGTTTGGCACCATTTTGATCTGAAGGGACTACACAAGTTGTTTCTGAAGCTAGCTTATGCCACATTTGCCCAGAACTTTCTGTGACATGCTGTTCTCCATGATACAGACATACCCTTAGGTCTATACAAACAAAATACTTTCCTTCAATTTTTCATTTCTAAACATAGCTGGGGCTGCAAGAAGCAAGGCACAAAAATTGCTGGTGGGTGCCTAGACTATGATTTATTTATTTTTGTAACATTGGAGCAATCTGAGATTCTTAATTTCAAAGCTCTTTTTTCCTCAGTTATCTTTGTAATTTGGCCTCTGATAATAATAGAGCTTGCCACCTGCAATCACAGTTTCTGAAAGTGTTCACATTTACAAAGACCTAGTAATTGTCTAGCAATCATAATAGCTGAGCCTGTAAAAGGCAGGATCTTAAACTCCAAATGCCCAAAGTGTAGTTCTGATCCACCATTTATAAGAAGTTACGCTGACATTTTGTATGTTAAATTTCATGTGCATTATGGTTTCAGGTAGTTTTCAGTCAATGCAGCAGTTCTCTAAAGTATTTTATGTAACTTTGGTCATGTCAAACACTAATATTTAAGTTTTTTGCCAAAAAAGAATTGCAACTCATAATCAGCCTTAAGCCTTGGAGTTCCCATATGAAGAAACTTAATTAGTTGGCACAGCAAATTCCCTTGTTTTGTACAGCCATTACATGTGAACATGGCATTCATTTTAAATACTGACTTCAGCCTCTGGATAGTATGGCTGTTTAATTTCATAGTAGCCTTGAAATCTTTATGAGGGGATATTCCAATTTTGGTTGTAGATGTACCACTACACAGCTTTCAGTCCGTATCTTAGAAGCACAATTCTACTTTTCTATGGACTATCTTTTTCATTAAGATTGAGAAAAAGAGGGCTTTTAAAATGTGCTTTATGGATTTCATACCTATTATGAATGTGTCAGCCCTACATATTGAGATACACCAAATCTTTAACTGTTCATATGAAAAATCAGTTACTAAAACTATAATGAATGGCCTCAGTGTGAATATTGCATTATTTTCTCACTATTGTAAATGTCCTTTTTTTCATATAGAATAAACTTAAAAAGAAGGCTTGAATAACACACAGTAGAAAGTCTAAAAACCCTTATTTTTTTTTACAAAGGGTCTGAAACAAGGCTCACTGAACAAAATGAATCTTGATTTCAGTGAGGTGTGGCTGAAGCTTTATGACAACATGATGCTTTTATGATGTGATTGTGCTTTATGATGAATAAGAGGTATGTACTAATGAATCACCTTCTTGAATGCTAGTGTTATATTTAAATAGAGGGTAATTATTGCCACCTTTAATGATAGATTCTGTCTCTCAAAAAAATTCAATAAACAGGTTTGGTTTATTATACCAGCCGTAGGAAACACATGGTAGTCCTGGTATTATTTTGGCTTCAGTATTTTGGCTTACTTCATGTGCCTTAAATATTTTCTACTCAACCTGTGACAAGCTCTTGTACCTCAGACTATATTTTCTCCACGGAAGACAAAGAAACCTGTGGATTCTGTCTTGAAGAAAAATACTTCCTTATGATCAAAACACGGAAAGGTGCCTTCCTGTGAAGCAGTGCAGTGCAGTCTCAAGGGGACGTTCTATTAACATCTTTATTTTTGATGGCACAGGCAGCGCTGCACTGTGTCCACCCCTCACTACTCATAAATAAGCTGCAGAAGAAGAACACTTGAGTGCCTGGGAAGCCTGGGGCAGACACAGTATGCTCACTGTGTGCTTTCTCAGCCTGCAGTCAGTTTCAGAGGTGCACAGCTATCAAGGTTATTCTGCTGACTGCCTTATAATGCAGGCATATAGGAGCGATGTGGTGAATCAGGTATGTAACCATGGGTGACTGCAGGGGCAGCCAGCCTGTCAAGAAACGAGCTGCTGCACAAATAGCTCCTTATTGCCTTTGCTAACAACAATTTTTTTGCTTTGCCCTCATCAGAGAGCAGGGAGAGTGCATGCAGCAAGCATGTAGTTAAGAGCTCCTTTTCTAGGGAGAGGAAGATGTGAACATTTCTCATGCAGTAAGTGAAGGAAGGGAAGTGCAGCGGTTACAGATCCTGTGAGGTCTGAAGTGGGGCAGGTTTAGGTGTGAGGTCTGCAGTCAAGACCTAGGAAGGGGAAAGTTTGTTGTGTGGCTTGCAAGGCTTGTATAAGTGTGGAAGTGAGCAACGGGTGAATGCAGGGAGACTTAGGAGCATGGGAAAACAAATTGTAAGTAAACAGAAAATTATAGAGGATCCACAGTATGGACAGTTGAATATAGATTGCTGGGTATTGCAGCACAGTTGGGCACATCCTCTCTGTCCTATAAAAAGGGCCATCTGGAGCGCTGATTTGTACTGTGATTCACCATTATTAATGACAAAAACATCTTATTGCCTCTGAGTTGTAGGTATCTCTTTGATAAAGACATCCAGTGGTCATCTTTCAGGCAAAGATGATTCCACACATCTTTATGAAAGTTGTAGAAAGAGTTACGTTGTTGTCAGTTAAATTTCTATCATCTTTCTAATCTGAATTTGAGTAATTCCCATTTTAGGCCATTGGGTCTTTGAGAGACTTGTGTGCCTGCCTACTGAAGAGGGCATAGCATCATGGCCTAAACCGTATCCTTTACCATCAACCAAAACTGATTGGTATCTGCACAGTTTAAGATGCTAAAGCTACACTTTCTAGATATCTCACTTCAAGAAAACACCACGCAGCCAAATCCATTCAAAAGGCAAACAATTCTTACAAGCTTCATCCAGCAAAATTGTAAAAGATATTGGAAGCAGAGATATTATGTTAGCTATCTGTTTTGTGTCAGAAATCTAACAGTGCCTCACAGGATGCTTTCTAACTTGTCCCTAAGTGAAACTAGCAGCCCAATTTTGTTCTTATTGAAATTAATCAGAAAAGGAGCACTCACTAAATTGTTATTATACAAGGGCCAGGTTTCAGTATAGTCCAGGTGGCTTGTTCTTTCAGTTTGTTGTCTTTTGACATCTGCCCTCAGAGTATCCTGACAACAGTGGCACTTCTGACAAACAAAAACCACACAGACACACCTGCATCCCCTCAGAATGACAATGACTTTCCATTTCAGTATTTGTCAAAACAGCTGTTTAAATATGTAAAGAACTACAGATGAGACAAAAAAAAAAAGTGTCACTGGACAATGTAATGTTAGAACATTTTTGGAACATGCAACATAGCAACGCTTACGCACATGGAATAAACTAAACAAGAGCAATTTTTCAGATGGCTTCTTGATGACCTTCTATTTAGGGTTTTTTAAAGTATGCAGCTTTGACTGTGAAATAGAAACTAGTCTTCCACGAAGCACAACACCTAATTTGCAGAATGAAATTTTTAAGAGGTCAAGAAGTTACTGCTCTTCAAAAAATGACATTTAAAGGAAAACACTGCTTTCACCTAATGCATTAGCATTTCCAGTGACAAAAGCATTCAGCTATCAGAATTGTCTTCACAAAGCTTTCATACACTCTTTTAAGAATAATCATATGTAGTCCAGTATAAAGATGAAGCAAAACTGTGACGTGCCCATAGCACTGATCATGATATGGGTCTATGAAAGGAGCAAAAGAATTATCTAGGACTTGTATAACTACCTTTTAAAATTAATTTATTTTGAATCTAAACCACTGGCAGTAATAATAGGAGGAAAGATACATTTCAGAGAGATAACCGTATCTGTAGCACTGAGCAGAATGGCGTTTGAGGACTAGATTTACCACAGTCCTTGATAAAACATTCTTGGTTGATCTGACGGAGTGTCTTGTGGCTAACATATTTTTCCTACCTAGTTCCAACCTTCCTTCCTTTAACTTTATCTTCCCTACCAATAAAAGCCAGGAAAGCTCTAAGCTTGAAGGCACTCCAGCTACACCCTGGAACATACTGACATGAGCTTGTCACAGAGATCCTCCCTGTAATACTGGGTGAGTTGCACCAGACACAGGTTATCCAGGAGAATGTTTGCTCTGCTGAAATGCCCTGTGCTAGGCAGATACTTCTTGACATGCACTGAAGACTCCCCAAAAGGGGCTCCTTTGCTACTTTAACATCCTGGTTAGAGTGCAGCCAGCAAGCAAGAAGCAAGATGTCCTTACACCTCTGTAAGGACACCTGCGCTTACACACTACAGCCACCCACAAAGGACCCCAGCTTAAGGGGTGCTGTTGGTGGTCAGCTGTTCATCCGTCTGCCTGAGGGGCAGCAACGACTGATAATGTTTTGTAGGCAAAGAAGAGAATTAGATGGCAACACTGAAAAGAATTTTTTTAACTGCAATGTGTGTAGCTTATTCACAAACACAGCAAATCCTCTGTGGATTCTGTGCAAGCTCATTCAGTTTAAGTCTTCTGTACATTCACTCCATTTAAATAGATTGGTTTTGGTCTTACTTTAAAGTTGTGGTACTTATGCATAATTTGCATCTGAATGAGGTGAAGGAATTAATTACTGAGAAGCTAGATCAATTTCTGCAGCTGCTCAGTCTGGGGACCTGGTTTAAAGCAAGGCCAGACGGACTGAAAAATTCAAGGCAGTTTTAGGCTAGAGTGTAACATTGCAAGTAGCATTAGAAATGTTAGATTGGAAAAGAAATTAAAATTACTTTCTTACATACATTATCAGCACAAAAAAGATTTTTAGGAGGGTTACTCTGCAGGTAAGTAACGATAATATGAGAGCTGTCCGCACAGGTGCCTGACCTTGAGGGTGTTAATTTGTGATTTGATTGCAGCTGTGACACTCACAGTGAGTATTCACAACTAAGATGTCAAAGGAGCTTTACAAATTGCAGATCAAACAGAGGATGTTTGCTGTGGCAGAGAACAAAATGGAAAGGAGAAGATATTTCCTTTATCCATGTTGGATATTTTAGCAAGCATTCTTTCACAGATGATCTTTCAGGTATGTTCAGAAATTCTGAGACCTCTTTATCTTTTGTACTAGTTTTGTACAGGCTATGTAAATAGTGTGAATGCAAGCGACTTTTCTCATATTATTTGTTTGTAACAGTCTGTTAATGGCAATGTTTCATTACTGCTAAGGACATGACAGTCCAGCTATTTCATGTTTTTTCCTTCCAGCCTTCAGATTTCATTGTACTAGTATGTTATACAGCTACACTATAGTAGCAGATGTTATTGTATTGTTAAAATACAAGTTATATATTATGGTTTTCTTGGTAGTTAGAGAGTGGTGTTTCACAGAATCATAGGATGGATTGGGTTGGATGAGACCCTAAAGATCATCCAGTTCTAACTTTATGGATTTGTGTTTTAAATACCACTGACATACTAAATTGTATAGATATTTCTGCCAGAAACACAGCTGTGTGAACAGAGAACCAGAGGACTAAAACCCTTTGTTGTGAGTCTGAAAGTAATTGTCTGTACAACACACATTCTTCCATATTTGTTGAAAGAAAGTTGAAATTTCAGTCAAAGGACATCTAAGAGTACAAGCGGTGCGAGTGGAAGTTATGAGGGAAAAAAATAGAGAAAGGAAATTCAAACAGAGGGAAAACTAGAGAGATGAGGCAGTCCTTCTGTGACAGAAACCACAACAGAAAAGTACTATGCAGTTCCTATGTTTCTGACATAAAGGCCCATACTTTGAGAATATGACACCCAAATAAGGTGGCTTCTCTCACTGCAAAGGCTTAGGCTGTTCTAGACAGACTGGGTGCAAAAATTATCCTCATTGAAACCAAAAAGATGCATAAAAACACTGTGACCTACAATCTGCATCTAGGTTCCTCACTGCTGATTCCCTGTAAGTGAGTGTCCTGGGTTCAGCAGTAGCAGTCATTTTTCTCCTTCTTAGTAGCTGGTGCAGTGCTGTGGTTTTGACTTTCAGCATGGGAACAGCTCTGATAACACCGATGTTTTTTGTTGCTGCTTAGCAATGTTTACTTTGACCAAGGCTTTGTGAGTCTCGTGCTCTGCCAGGGAGGAGGGGAAGCCGGGAGGAAGCAGAGAGAGGACACCTGACCCAAACTAGCCAAAGAGGTATTCCATACCACAGCACGTCATGCCCAGGATGTAAAAGTGGGTTCAGTTACACGGAAAGGCTAGATCACTGCCGGGGTTGGGCTGGGTATCAGTCAGCGGGTGGTGAGTGATTGTATTCTCTTCCCTTGTTATTTCCCTTAGCATTATTACTATTGGTGGTAGCAGTAGTGATTAGTGTTATACCTTAGTTACTGGACTGTTCTTATCTCAACCCGTGGGAGTTACA
This sequence comes from Psittacula echo, assembly GCF_963264785.1. Taxonomy (NCBI): domain Eukaryota; kingdom Metazoa; phylum Chordata; class Aves; order Psittaciformes; family Psittacidae; genus Psittacula; species Psittacula echo. The sequence goes on along the minus strand of NC_137742.1, from coordinate 70,000,803 downwards.
TTCTTTTGATTCTCCTCCCCGTCCCTCTGGGAGTGGGGGTGGGGAAAGGAGAGAGTGAGTCAGAGACTGCGTGGTACTGAATTACCATCTGGGCTTAAACCATGACAGTGAGAGTTTACTATTGTTGAAGGAATTTCACCAATAACTACCTTGCTTCTTTCTTGATAGAAAATGGCGACTAGATAATAAAGCAAATAGCTTAGATGAGTGTCATTTGTATCAAAGCTAAAACAACTTCAGTGTCTAAATTCTGCTAAAAAGTGAGCTTGTCTTTAATGATCAAGATCACTGGGCAGTGTATAAGGATCAAATACCAGAAAATGAGAATAGAAACTGTTGATATATATGTTTCAGACTCCACTGATATAAATGTAATATTAGTCATGGAGGATGCTTTGGATTTACTGGTTGTTTTTCAAAAGTAAGATAGCATCCAAGAGTGGCTTATTTCTCACTACTGAAGACACTGACTATCTTGGTTAGAGGTGTTTCTTACCGTGGACCAGAATGCATTCTGGTAGCATGGCCTACTTTCAACTGTGAAATACTTTAAAGACCTTGTCTAACATATCACACATGTAATTATTCCTGTAGCTCTTGTTCGCATACATTTCTGCACTGTTAGTTTGGGTTACTGAATATAGTTGCATGTGATATCTGTAGTTTCTCTTTATGTGTACGCCTGAGAATATTATTCTAGATGAACACAATGTGGTACAGTACTTTTCAGAGCTCCAAGTTACATTTAAATCCACCTCCTTGAACCTATAACATCAGCAGCGACAGTCTGAACCAAAGCTAGCAAGTGTGGTAGTAGGACTTCCAGGTTGTGTACTGGTTACTGCATGTGTGCTTCTATAAAAAATTAATATAAAATATTTCCCTTGATTATCTAGTGAAGTAAAAGCACCTGAACTCCTCTCAGCTTACTAGAAGTGGGGAAAAAAAGAAAAAGAAAAAAAAAAAGGAGTAGTATCAGCTTCACTGGCTGGCTTTCAAGGCTCCCAGCATTGTTTGCAGCCATCTATTCTCTGTGCAGACTGCTTTGCTGCCAGGGAACCTGTAAACTCCCTGAGTATTTTAGGCTTTAAAGTTTCAACCTTGCAGTTAGGAACCTCAGCACTTCGGCTCTGTTTGGGATTCTCAATAGCTTTCTGCTGCTTTTGCTGTTTGGTTATCTTCATGTTATTGCAGCCATTGACATGGAGCCACCTGGGAGACAAATCTACCTGCTAAGCTGCTGGAGCCTACTTGTGAGGTGTGGCTGGAGTCCAGTGGGGCAAGAATTTCTCCAGTGCTTGAGAACTGGAGCTTACACAGCTTCAGAACTGTCCTGTCACCTCAACTACCTGTGATCTGCTGATTCGTTTCCCTAACCTGCATGGGGGGATTGAGAAAGTGGCTGTGTGGGGCTTAGATGCCAGGTGGAGTTAGATCACGAGTCTCTTATCTGCTCTGATTTTTTGTGTATAGAAGTAATTAAAAGTGTGTTTAAACCCCAACCCACTTCATCTGCAGTGACAGAAAAGGAAGGAAACTGTAATGCTCCTAATTTCACATGACTACAAATACATACCCAGATCAGTGTTGCAGAGTCATGCTGCTGGTCATTTTGTCATTCTAATCTGAGGTATACAAATATCTCCAGTGGTAGATGTGAAGAATTTTAAATTGGTTCATGTTTCTGGCACGCTCATTTCTTGTCCGTCAAGGACTAATCTTAAGTGTGCATTAAATCTATAGAAAAAATCATTTGACTGATCTTTGGTTTTGGAAATGGACAGCAATACATACTTTGTCTAGGTTGGGGCTGTACTAGAAGAAAAATAAAATTGTAAAATATATCAGCAGTGTTCTGAAATACAATTTCTAAGTGTTTCTGATAACCCCGTCTCTCCCATCCCATGCTGCTCTCAACTGATTAGATATAAGTAAGTTCTTGGCAAGTTCAGCGATAACCTTTAAAGAGTTTGGAAGTCTGTGGCCAGCTGTACAATGATAAAAGACAATTGTACTTCAACCTGGTTTTCAAGCTATTTTTGATTCCCCTTCTGTACTAATAATGTCTCTGAGCTTTGTTTCAGAAGCACATAACACTATATCATGCTGCGATCATTAGCAAAAATATCCACTGTAAGCTGGCTTCTAAGACTTCTGGGGAGTCCACTAATTTACTTCCCAACAGGATGCTTTTTTGTTCTGTGACCCTCCGCATAGGCAAACACTCATCTTTTTGTTATTCTTGTGACAATTCCTACTTTTTCCACTTGAACAAATAGTTACCTACACAGCATTGTGTCAAATTCCTTCACTGAATTCCAAACAGAAGAGGCCTAAAGTGTTTTCCTTGTCCAGAATATTAATTACCTTTATCTGTGAAAAAAGCTTGATAAGACAACCTGGCTTTCTAACATTTTCATGTTTAGTCCATTTTCAGCTTACCCACAATCCTTCAAGTTAGAGACTAATTATTGCAGATATTGCAGAGGCATTAACTTTATTTACTTCCAAGGTTTTCAGAATCAGTTTCGTCCAGCCACAGTAAGTAGGCTGCTCTGAAGTTACTGACCATGCAAACACTCAAGTCTTATAAACTTTATACCTGTTTGTGCATTTTCTTCTCCGCCAAGTTTTGTTCTTCCTTTTTGTTTTTTATTATAGGGGTGGTGGTGAGGAAATCTATTAAACTTCATTTGCCAGGTTTAACTCAACTATCTATGTATTCTCCTTCCTTTACCTGGACAAATGTTTTTTAACTTGTGATATAATAAAAAAAAAACCCTAAAAAACCCAAGACCTAAGTACATTATCCTCCTCTATGACTGGAAATATGCTTACTGTTACAAATCCCTTATCATTATTGCTACTAACAAGACAGAATTTTGGGTGTTTGTTTACAGATTAACCACACACAAACATTTTTTTTTTAAAAAAGGCTAAACTAGAATAAATACATCGTCCACTCTGCTGTTTTAGCAGATTGACTTGAGCTTTTCTAAAATATTATTCTTTTTTTTTCTTTTTTTTTTTTCTTTTTTTTTTTTAATTTTTGGTTAAAAACTCAATTTCAATTAAATACCACAGGGATATGTGTTATGGACTTGCTGCATTTAGCTCCTGAGGACCCAGTGGGACATGGATTCTATTTTGAAAGGCAGTACATTAAAGGACCTGTCCTTAGGACAAAGATATTTCAGACAAAACAGGCAAGAGAAATCAGGTCAGAGAGTCAGCATAGGCACTGACAGAAGTTACATCTGATTTTACAGGACTAAACCAGTAAAAAACCCAGGAACAAGACAAAGTTCTTTGAGCATTTGCCCAGATTTTTGCCTGCTGGGCTGGTGGCGTTTGGTTGTATACCCTACGTAACCAGAGGAAAGCCGATGTGCCCAAGTCACAGTCTTTGTAGCTTGTGCCAGCAGCTCCCAATTATTTGTACAGAAGTGTTTCTGGGATCCACCGTCCTGTATATCAGCAGACACATGTGCTCAGCAATCACCAGGTTACAGACTCTGTGCTGATTTAATCATAAGTCACATGATTAAGCAGCTCAAAACAGGCATTGAGAAAGCTCTTGCATCAGCACTTGCTTGCTGCTGTGAGGGCAGGTGCTTTCCTGAGCCCTGGACCTGACAGCTTCCATACCTAAAGGTCTCCAGAACATGTGTCAAGGGTGGGCTGGCAAGGCTGGATGAGACAGAGAGCTCAGAACAAGCTATGGCAGAGAGACAAAACAAGGAGATAGGAATAACACCTGTTCATGGTAAGCTGAAGAGATGGTTACGGGAAAAAATGGTGGTGTGAGTCTGGGGAAGAAAGAGGATATGTGGCAGGGATGAGTGAATGGAAATGCGTTCCTTCTTCTCTGCTGGACTTGAGCATACCTGTGCTGATATCTTGAAAATTAGGCTTGGGAATTACTGTGATAAAACAAGCATCAGTATAAGCTACTCAAAGTATCCTGGCAGCTATAAGTTTAGGAGAGTAGGAATCTAAGGTAGATGAAACCATTGTGCACTAGTCTCTGAACAGCATCACAGGAAAAGCCACATGCTGTTCAGCACTTTTTTTCAGACCAATGCTGCCCACTTTTCCAGACAGACTGGCAGATTAATCATCAGTTTGCAAAAGAGGAGTCCTACTCTGCAGTATTGAATTCCACCCTGGGAAACCTAGATTAAGATAGAATCACTTGACCACTGATGGCTTTTGTTGTCTTTGTGCACAAGTCAAATGTTGCTTCTCTGACCCCTAACACCTGCAACTTCCTTTCAGGTGCTAGAATGATAGAAACTGTTTTGCATTTTGTGTTGTATGAAGTAGAATACTGCAAAGTAACCAATGACTGTAGTAATCATATGGTCAAATGGTTTACAGTTCTTTATTTGAAAAGTGGGATTTCTTGACTGGTCAGAAGATCACTAGAATTATCAATGGCTTATTGTCTGAACAAAAGGGTTTATTGAGCAGGATTCTTCTGAGGACTGTCCTGAGAGATGTGCTGGTCAGCATTTTCATTATGATCTACGTGATGGAAGCAAAAGCATAGTTATTACATTTGTGGGCAGTGCCAAAACACGAGGGACAGCAAGAACACTGAAGAATTCAAAATAACCTCATCAAACTGAAGTCACAGCCCTTCTCAACTTCAAAAGCCACAGGGTATACGAACATTCCTTAACTGCCCAGTACGGTATTAAGTTACAATGTCTGCCTTGGCTTATTTAATGAGAACTTACCATGTGTAAAGTCTGAGTCGTGGATGCTTTTAAAGGACTGTGTTTTAATATTTACATGGTAATTTGACATGTATCTTAACAAGGTTTTACAAATGTCTGATTTTAGAAAGGAAAAAAGTCATTTACGAGCTCATGAGATTGAGCTTTTAATTGCACAGAGATGTACTAATGTGATCTGGAGTACAGCTTAAACTGGATCTGTGGCTCAGAGAAACATTTGCATAGAAGAGAGAAATGTTGACTGAGTTATGCCTACACAAATGTTACAGTTCTCTTCACTCCCCAGACAAAAATCAAAACAGCAATAGGATGAAACATCTTTAGTGCCCTAAAGACAACTGAAAGCTGACCTCTTGTCACTAAATAATGAAGAGGATATAGCTGTGGCTTAATGGTAAGAAAAAGTGTGCAGTCACTTTCTCACAAATATGAAATAAATCCTTACCACATCCCCAGATTTCTTATTTAGATCTTTTCCTGTCTTGAATATCAAAACCCTCAAAGCCATTACAAGGAGTCTGAATTTTCTGCATTGTATCAGAGCACCAGGTTCTGTTAGGCCTGTGTGAAATGGCTATTTTTTTCCCATTTTGCTATACTTTAAAAGCGGCTTCATAGATTAGCTTTATATGGTTTGGATTATTAGAAAGTCCATTTAAGTTCCTCTAGCTGCAAAGCACCTTTACTTAAATTTCCAGCTCTGAGAAAGCTGCTTTATCATATCCACAAGAAGACTATCTGAGAGCAATGGTTTTGGTACTGCATTCTAGATGTGTAGATTGTATGCCAGAAGAAAGGAGATTTTCAGTAGCTTAAGGTAATCTGCGTTCTGATCCTTTCTGGGAAAGCCTGTAGATCTGCTGCGCTTGGATTCTTCACAGCTAGCTGCATGTCATCAGGAAGAACCCCTGCGTGGACACTTGCACCAGAAGGAAAAGATAACCAGGAGACAGGATTGTGTGGCCAAGGTCTGGGGTGGAGTGAGGAGTGTGGGATGACACCACCAGGCTGGCTTAGTTAAATACCTGTGGAGTTGAGGTGTTGGTTTATCTGCTAAACAGAGTTAACCAGGCTCTCACTGTACAAAGATCTCATGAAAATAAATAAATGCACTTAGAAATTTAGTTATTTAGTGCTTATTGCCCTAAAGGACCCCGAAGGGAAATTAGATATTCTGTCTTCAGAGCAGGGCTTGAATAACGTTATATCTATGCAAGAGCAATGAGGAGAAAATTTAATATTAAACAGCCTCTTTTGAAGTAAGTACCATCCATCCTATGCAGTGAATAAATCAGGAATATCTAGGAAAAAAATGGTATGTGATTTTAAGTTTAAACTGTGTCTTACTCTATATAATGCATTGTAGCATTGCATTAGCTTGATGCTGAAACTTGTAATCTAACACGCCTTATATACTTGGTTACGTGATGTAACTAAAGCTTTGTGTGAATTGTGATTGCCTGTTCGTACACATACATTTTCCTTTAATAATTCTCCCTCTTTTCCCTCTATTGGTTGGTAGAAGGAGCTGCCACAACGCTGTAGGATGCTTTCAGCACCTCTTGGCTGATCAGATTGTGAACATCCCTACCTGGGGCTCACTGGAGCTTTGGAGCCTTGATAAACCTCAGGATTTTGAGTTGCTGCTCTCCCTGCAGAATGGGGTGAAATCCCCCCTTGGCAGGCATACACAGTTTGGAAGACAGCCTGAGAGGACACTGTGCCACTCAGCCATTCCTCAGTGGGGGAAGCCCCATTTCCTTCCCCACACAGATGTGTCCCACTGGCTCACAGGCACAGAGTTTGCTGCTGCCATTTTGGGAAGGAAAACGTTGCCTCTGATCTTGCCCCTTGCATTTCTTTAGTTCTTAGCATGGCTCTGAAGTGGAAGATCCCCTGGTGATGGGCACGTAAGGAGCTACGGACACTTCCCTTACTGCTGATGCCCTGCTCCAGCATGGACTTGCCTGCAGTAACGAGCCCAGCCTATGACAGTTACAGCTAACAGTGTGCAAATGCACTTATGAATGGCAAACTTCAAGATCAAAGAACTTTCAAAAGTATTCAAGGAAAATAAAGAAAACACAGTAGTAAAACAGAGGCGTATAAAAAGAATAAATTACATATTTTGTACGGCTGAAGAACATTTCTGCACTTCATGTTGCAGAATACACTTCTCATGGTTTAACTCCAGAAGGCAACTGAGAGTCACACAGCTGCTCACCGTCCTTAGTGGGGTGCGAAAAAACGTAAAATCGATGGGTTGAGATAAAGACATTGTAATAGGCAAAGGAAAAGACACACACACAAACAAAGAAAACCAAGGAATTTATTTACCACTTCTCACGGTCAGGCAAGTGTTCAGTCATCTCCAGGAAAGCAGGGCCCATCATACGTAATGGTTATTGGGAAGACATCACAGGCACCACTCTGAGCCATCCCTGCATTCCTTCTTCCTCCCCCAGCTTTATATACTAAGCATGACTCCATATGGAATATGTCTGTGGTCAGTTGGGGTCATCTGTCCTAGCTGTGTCTCCTCCCCAGCTCCAAGCGCATCCCCAGCCTGCTCACTGGTGGGGTGTGGTGAGAAGCAGAAAATGCCTTGTCTCTGCGTAAGCACTGCTCAGCAATCAAGAAAATACCCCTGTGTTATCAATGCTGTTTTTAGCACAAACACAAAACTTAGCCCCACAATAGCTTCTTTGAAGAACATTAACTATCCCAGCCAAAACCAGCACAAAGGTCTATTGCATAACAGTAATAATCAATATAAAATAAGTTGCATGTTACAATACAAATGTCACTTAGTGGATCAAGTGCACAAATGTCACTGCTTGTACACATTTACCAAAACAAATATACCTGCCAATGAACTGACTTAGTCAACAGGTCATCCCTAGGTCTGCCTTTTAGAGGAAGTCAAATCAGTTCCCTACATGCACCCAGCTGTGGTAAGGGAGTATTGATCTTAGTATGCAGGCAGCTGCTATTCTGCTTCTGCCCGAGTGAAAACACAGGGTGGTTTCAACAAGCTGCTAATAAGGCTCTGTATGTCCTGTGTAATGAATTATGCAAATTTGAGGTCAGTTTGGAAAAGTGCCAGTATTCTTACAGATAGTTGAGAAACTGCTATTTGTTAAGATTAGTGATAATCTTGTTAGTTTATTATTGCAACCCAAATTAAGCCATTTGATCTTGTAATTGCAAATACCATTTTCCTACACTTTCATCACTTCAATATTTATAGAAACTGTACCATCCTGTTCAGTTAATAATTGACCAAACAAAAGCCTGCACTCAAGTTAACAGCGTCATTTTCTAACCTGTGTAACTGCTATCAAATAGTGGCCAGCTGGGCTCATTATGGGGCTGAACGCCCGGAGTTTTCAGGAATGGCAGGCCAAAACAATGCTGTTTAGGCTGACACCAAGTGATGTTATGAGGATTTGACTTGAAATGGCATATTACATATTCATATTTGGAAAACAAAAAGCCTGATTATTTCTGCTAAGATCTAATTGTGACTAAACTGGCAGCTAAGGTGAGGTGCTTGTCAGGAAAATGTATAAATTGCCTTCGTATTTTGGCTGCTCTTAGTGAAGTGACGAGTGTTGGAAGATTGCATTAAGCAGCTGAAAGTCAGAGGATATACAGATTGCAAATCATCTCAATGGGCTTTCACAGTTACATGGGATCACACATGAGCTACCTCTGCCTGGAGGGGTTGCTTAGTTTGTGATTGGGTTAGCCAACCTATTAAGAAATATGCTAGAAGACTAAAACCAGCATGAAAGAGTAATATGCATTTTTGTGCTTTTTTGGGGGGACATGCAGCTCATTGGCATTGCTAGACTCAATAATATTATCATTTGACTGACAGCATACTTGGTAGTGGCAGTATGTTCGTTGCCATACTGCTTCATGCAGATCAATTAAGAACTTGGATCCAGTGCCAGTCTTACCTTTGTTTAAGGCTACATTTCCTGCTTTGTGGGAGGCAGACTAGAGGCGCTGAATGTGAAACTGTTTTGCCAGTTTTAGAGGAAATATGTCATGAATGGAGTAAATACCAGTAACTTAGGCTGTATTTATATGACTGTGCTTAGAGGTCAACAGCATCAAACATTTGAGGGCTTAGGTAGTGTAATGATTTAACGGGTTTAGGAAGGAAAGGGAATATAGTCTCATCCCATACAAAACTTTTGTCAGCAAAATTCTATATGTGATGTGGACAGTCATACATGTTAGTTATTTACTGTTGCAAAAATATTCGTACAGAGTGTGCTGCTCCACGGAATGACAAAACTGTTAAAGCACAAAATTTCTCCAAATGATAGTGGAGATCATGGGTAAGAGTTGTGCAGTCAGAACAGTTAATTTTCAGTGAAGAACCTTCACAAGGTTCCTGACTCCAGTCAGCATTTCGGTTTGTGTGCACTTATTTCTGGCAGAATAAATGATGAACACCTCCATTTGTGAATACACACAAAAAGAGTGTGTACTTTTAAAATTTTCCAGGTTTTTTGACTGTCAGGAGCCAACCAGCTTAGAAACATTTAATTTCTTCAAGCTTGTCAAAACTCAAGTAATTACAAATAGCGCTTATTGACTGTGTCTCTAGAATGCAGTAATATTTACATGAAAATATGAAAATTGAAGTGCTGTTCCTTGATACCTAAGACATGATCCTTGATTCAGCATGAAAAGAAAAACCAAACCCCTGGAATTCAATAACAGTTATCATTAATTATTTTGAGGTGCTCAGAGATTCTGAATTTTGAAAAGAAACACTCTTCAAACTATTCCAAAGTATAAAACACCCTAATAAGGTTAGTTTTCATTGCTTATGATGAGAAACAGCTCTAGAATCTTCAGCACAGGAAAGGCATGGACCTGTTGGAGGGAGTCCACAGGAGGCCACAAAAATAATCAGAAGGTTGGAGCACCTCTTCTTTGAGGAAAGGCTTAGAGATTTGGGGCTGTTCAGCCTGGAGAAGTGAAGACTCTGGGGAGACCTTCTTGCAGCCTTTCAGTTCTTAAAATTGGCCTATAAGAAAGATGAGAGAGACTTCTTAGCCTGTTGTAATAAGATGAAGGGAAATGGTTTCAAACTAAAAGAGGTGAAATTCAGGCTGGGTGTGAGTTAAAAATTGTTTACTATGAAGGTGGTAAAATACTGGCACTGGTTGCTCAGACACGTGGTGGAGGCACCATCCCTGGAGACATCCAAGGCCAGGCTGGGTATGATTCTGAGCAACCTCATCTGGTTGAAGACATCCCTGCTCATTGCAGGAGGTTGGACTAGATGACCTTGGAGGTCACTTCCAATGCAAACTATTCCGTGATTCTATGCTTATGATACATGAAAATAAAAAATACATGAATGAACAAACTGGCCAACAAACAGACATTTGAACTGATACCAAGCCCACTTCCATGCTTTTCATTTTATCTACTTCTTTATTAGGTTTGTTCAGTTACTTACCATATCGCTTATAAGGGTTTATTTAATCACTTTAACCTTAGGTTTGGTTATAACTATTCACGTGCTCTCTCATATTAGTAACACCATATCTGTCTTTGTGCTGTGGATCTTTTCAAAACAACCTGACTGAAAATTTGAATGTCTGATGCATATGAAGTTCTGATAGGTCAGAATTTTTTTCCATATTGAAAGGAGTTTAAATGCTGGATTAATCAAAAGTTTTAATCTTAAGTTTTTAAAAAGAAGCAGTAATCTTGAAATATCAATTACCTTTGAGAGGCCGCAAGGAAAAATCATATATTTTAACAGAAATTCTGCACCTATTCTTTTATTTCTACATTTGGTTTTGACAAGCAGCTAGAGATACCAGGCATCTTATGCAGTGCTTTAATAAAAACCCCAACTACCTTTTAGGTAGAATCACTTCTGTAGATTAAAGAGTTATAGTCATTTGGACAGAAATTTTGGAAAAATATAATGCAAAGGATAGTGCTGAAAAAGTAGTCTCAGAAAAGTTGTGTTTTGTATTATACCACAAAGAACAAAATTTGGTTTTGTGTGTGTGATTAGATAAAACACAAACAGCGAGATTAAATAAAATACAAACAGCGAGAGGGGTCAAGGACAACAGAAAGAGTTTTTTCAAATATATGGCAGATAAAACCAACACCAGAGGTAATGTAGGCCCACTGATAAATGGGGTGGGTGCCCTGGTGACAGAAGATGCAGAGAAGGCAGAGTTGCTGAATGCCTTCTTTGTCTCTGTCTACTCTGCTGGAGGCTGTCCTGAGGAGCCCCGTACCCCTGAGGTCTTCCCTGAAGGTCTTTCCCTGAGGTCTTTCCCTGAAGTCGGGAAATTGGAGGAGTTTGCCTTAGTTGATGAGGACTGGGTTAGGGAGCAATTAAGTAATCTGGACATCCATAAATCCATGGGTCCCGATGGGATGCCCCCCCCAGGTACTGAGGGAGCTGGCTGAAGTCATTGCTGGACCGCTCTCCATCATCTTTGCCAAGTCTTGGGAAACAGGAGAGGTGCCTGAGGACTGGAGGAAAGCAAATGTCACTCCAGTCTTCAAAAAGGGCAAGAAGGAGGACGCGGGTAACTATAGACTGGTCAGCCTCACCTCCATCCCTGGAAAACTGATGGAACACCTTATCCTTGATGCCATCTCAAGGCATATCAATGATAAGAGGGTCATTAGGAGCAGTCAACACAGCTTTACCAAGGGGAAGTCGTGCTTGACCAACCTCATAGCCTTTTATGAAGACATAAGAAGGTGGCTGGATTACAGCAGAGCAGTGGATGTGGTCTACCTTGACTTCAGTAAAGCATTTGACACAGTCTCCCACAGCATCCTCACAGCTAAACTGAGGAAGTGTGGTCTGGATGATCAGGTAGTGAGGTGGACTGCGAACTGGCTGAAGGACAGAAGCCAGAGAGTTGTGGTCAATGGGGTGGAGTCCAGCTGGAGGCCAGTATCTAGTGGAGTGCCTCAGGGGTCAGTGCTGGGGCCAGTATTATTCAATATCTTCATCAATTACCTGGATGAGGGAATTGAGTGTACTATCAGCAAGTTTGCTGCTGACACTAAGCTGGGAGGAGTGGCTGACACACCAGAAGGCTGTGCTGCCATCCAGTGGGACCTGGACAGGCTGGAGAGTTGGGCTGCGAAAAATGGGATGAAATATAACAAGGGGAAGTGTAGAGTGTTACATCTGAGTAGGAACAACCCCAGGTTCCAGTACAGGTTGGGGAATAACCTATTAGAGAGCAGTGAAGGAGAAAGGGACCTGGGGGTCCTGGTTGATAGGAGGATGACCATGAGCCAGCATTGTGCCCTTGTGGCCAGGAAGGCTGTTGTGGTTTAAGCCCCGGCTGTAAATTAGAACAACGCAGTCTACTTCCCTCACCACCCCCCAGAGGGATGGGGAGGAGAATCAAAAGAATGTAACTCCCACGGGTTGAGATAAGAACAGTCCAATAACTAAGGTATAACACAAATCACTACTGCTACCAACAATAATAATAATGATAAAGGAAATAACAAGGAAGAGAATACAACCGCTCACCAACAGGTACCTCACCCCTACCCTGCAGTGATCCAGCCCTTCCGGGCACTCTCAATTCTACATCCTGGGCATGACGTGCTATGGTATGGAATACCTCTTTGGCTAGTTTGGGTCAGGTGTCCTGTCTCTGCTTCCTCCCAGCTTCTCCTCCTCCCTGGCAGAGCATGAGACTCACAGAGTCCTTGGTCAGGGTAAACATTCTGACCAGCAACTGAAAACATCAGCTTTATCAGTATTATTGCCAGGCCGAAAGTCAAAACCACAGCGCTGCACCAGCTACTAAGAAGGAGAAAAACTGACTGCTGCTGCTGAACCCAGCACAAAGGCCAATGGCATCCTGGGGTGTATTAGAAGGGGGGTGGTCAGTAGGTCAAGAGAGATTCTCCTTCCTCTCTACTCTGCCCTGGTGAGACCGCATCTGGAATATTGTGTCCAGTTCTGGGCCCTCAGTTCAAGAAAGACAGTGAACTGCTGGAGAGACTCCAACACAGGGCGCCAAAGATGATTAAGGGAGTGGAGCATCTCCCTTATGAGGAAAGGCTGAGGGAGCTGAGTCTCTTTAGTTTGGAGAAGAGGAGACTGAGGGGTGACCTCATCAATGTTTATAAATATATAAAGGGTGAGTGTCACGAGGATGGAGCCAGACTCTTCTCGGTGGCAACCAATGATAAGACAAGGGGTAATGGGCTCAAACTGGAACACAAGAGGTTCCGCTTAAACTTGAGAAGAAACTTCTTCTCAGTGAGGGTGATGGAACACTGGAACAGGCTGCCCAGGGAGGTTGTGGAGTCTCCTTCTCTGGAGACATTCTAAACTCGCCTGGACACCTTCCTGTGTAACCTTATCTAGGTGTTCCTGCTCTGGCAGGGGGATTGGACTAGATGATCTTTTGAGGTCCCTTCCAATTCCTAATGTTCTGTGATTCTGTCAATCAGTGGTAAATAAAGGTCCTTTGCAACATTCTGCTCCTTCCTTAATTAATGAGAATATTTTCATTTTTTCCTTAGGTGCTTGAGAGAAATATGGGCATAATTTTCCTGTGCTCATTAAACTTTAGCTTTTTCAACATATGAGTATATCTCTGGAATAATTAACATTAATGTTGGTTTACCTCTGTGGAGGAAAATATATATGTGCGTAGATATTTATTATTTGAAGCATGTGCTGCACTTTCTCAGATAATGATTCCCAATTTGAGAATGGTCATTCTGTTTCCAGCTTTGCATACGGAACGTGGTGCATGCTGCAAAACTGTTGATCAATATTTAACGAATATTAATTTTCAGTTGCCATCCTGGATGCACAAGTCCTTTTTTTATTAGTTTGTTAGGGTTTTTTCCTGTATTTTTCTAAAGCACCATATCTTCCCTGGCACAAATATTCAAGGCAAACAAAAAAAAAAAATAAATACTTAAATACTACAATAAAATTAATTTCAGTCTACTGTATTTCTGTTCTTGTGTATACCATTCAGATGCATAAATTAAAGTTCACACAGGTAATGATTTTGATATCAGTTATTCTGTTAGGAAACAGACAATATAATGTCTGCTATATTTATGAGTGAAACAACATAAATTAGGTGGTAACCAGAAATTATTAGCTGCTGTGTTCACCAATAATTTTGAATAATAAATGTCTGAGGACATTGCCGTTCCTTAGTGGCCAATTCGCAAAAAACCAGGAATACATGTCAAATAAATTGAATATATGAATCATATGATCTGTTTTGCTTCGAAATGAGGTTGGCTTCAATAAAACTGTTCTTTAAAAACCGCTGAGCTATTTCAAATTACCAGTCTACTAATATTTCAGAGATTTCAGACCTAACATTTTTTCAATGCTGATTTTACAAAAATCAAAGGATGTTTCACAATTTTTTTTGTTATTACAAAATAAGTATCCAGATATTGTGGAATCATTATTTAGAAGGATTTTCTAAGGAGCAATATTTTTCTTGTAATATTAGACATTATGCAACATTTAATGGAATCATGTGTCTTCATGGCTTACTTTGAGATGACACGTTTTTTGTGCTGAAATACTTTTAAAAAGTATAGAGTGCATATGTATAATATATAGTGTATACTTAATAATTATATATGATAATACACATAATATGAATTTAATATGTAAAATCTATTCTATATATGATCATATGATATACATAGTACTTTTCAGGGATAGTTTAGAACTTTGTCAGAGTACTTTTCCCAGAGCCTACACTGCTCATACAGAAAAACCTCTGGCAAAGTCTGAAAGGTGATCTTAACATCTTAACAGACATAAATACAGCTATGTGCTTCAGATGGGTTTATATCATGGAAATCACATATGCTGGCTCAGTGAGTTTTTTAACTTGTAAGCTTGAATACCATTTCTTCTGCACTTATATAGGATTTAAACAGAAATATACGCTGTTAGTTCAAAATAGGATGTAAAATTCCCAGTTTAAGGAACTACCATCATTTTGTACTATTAGTGGTCTTGAAAGATATGAGATTAAATCACTATGTGGTTTGTAAGGTTACTTTCTTAATGTCCCTTTTCTTGCTGTGTGCTTTCACTTCCAAAATTATCTGTATGAATGACTGGAAGGTACATGTGGAAATCATCCACATAAAGAATTTTTCTTTTCTGACTGCCACAGACACCAAATCCATATTAGGGGAGAGAGAATTGCCTAAAGAGTTCTCAGCAACTTCATAAAGAAGTTCATTGTAAATGATGGTTAAAATAATGGCTTATTCTACCTGAAATTCATCCCTTCCCCATATCTCCATCCAAAAGTCATACACACTACTGTTTTTTCATTCCACCCTACACTATGACTTTGTCTAAAAAAAAGGAAAAAAAACCCTATTGGTCAATCTTGCATATTTTTTTATCATATCAGTTCTTTTTCAGGTGAATATTCATTTTGGAATTTTGCTTTCTTTTCTTTGAAAGTACATTTTAATAATGCTGCTGGAAATAATTGATTTCTACTCTGTTGTTTCTGACATTTTGGAGAATGGAATAATACAGCAATTCCAGTTTCTGAGGGCAGCGTTTTGTAAGAAGTGACCTAAGTATTACAGAAAAAAGCTTTGTGGTAAATAAAATATAAATGAGTGTGTGCTATTTATTCCAAAACCAGGGATGATTAAGGTACTGCAAATACTACTTCAAAGTGATTTCTGTTGAGTAGTTGCATAGGGAAAAGCAGTTTTATTTCTCAAATTATGGTGTATTTTTAACAGCAGTTTTCATTCTGAATTGAAACAAAACATTTAATTTTAAACCAGCTGTTTTATAAAACAGATTGGAGTGACCAAATTAACTTTTATGTAGTGAATGACAATGTAATGTAAAAAAAGTAAATAATATAAAATTTCAAAGTAAAGTTTAACACTCTGTCAATAAGATCGATATTGGAACATTCTGGCCTTTTCAAATTCTTTGAATTAATTGAAAAATCATGTTAACTCAACTTTAAATGTATACGCATTAAGACATATAGTTAGAAATCAAATTATACATATTTTAAATTTGGAAAACACACTGATAAAAATTTGAAATGTTATAAAGTTGATACAAAGACTGTTATGGCAATCTTATCGTATGACATTGCATACGTGTGATTGAACAACTTCATTATATCATATTAAATTAATATTTCTAACATCAAATATATTTTTTAAGACTCAGTAAGTACATTTCTGCTAATATGATTATTTTACAGCAAACCTCACAGAAAAAAAGGATATGAGAGCAATACATGCTGTTTTCTAACTTGCTCTGTAAATCTTGGTGACCATGTTAGAATTAGTATTAGATAGGACACATGAAAAATTTGGTGCTTTTTTTATTGTCCCTCTAAAAGAAAGCATAAGACTTACTAAAGACTTACCATATCAGGATTTTTCCCAGCAAGTTATGCCAGGTCAGTCTGAATATAATTGCTTTTCTAGCAGCTGTAGAATATCAGATTTTTAATTTATTGGAGGAAAAAACTACTCAATCATGAAGTATATCTGACATTGACTTGATCCTGGTATGATTTATGAAGTGATAGCTTTGATTTAATAGCTGGTACACCCACTGAAATCCACTGAAAGGTGACTGGTTTGACCTACCCTAGTTGCATATAAAACTTTATTCTCTTTCAGTTGTTTCTCTAGACTTGAGAGAGAATCCACATAGTTAAAAGGTGGATGCCACTATGCCACTGGAAATGATGACTTCTCCAAAGTTGGAAAGAACTTTAGAAATGTGACCTCTGTGCAAAATGCTTGCTTTGATAAATGTATCCAATTACTATTCTGATAGCAGATGTACCTTAGAATATTTTCATAGAGTTGATTGATGTTTTGTACTGACTGAATCACCACGGTAATTTAAACCAGAAGTGTGTTTTAGAATTTAAAGATTTCAACTTCAGCAGTACTACAGTACTGTAAATTTCTAACCTAAAAGTACCATGAAATTGTCAGTCTAGGATTTTATTTCATCTGTTGTTTCTGTAGCAAGAATGCTTACTTTATATACAAAATTATGTTGATTACCAGACTGGCAACACTGCAGGTTCAGTTAGGTTTATAAATGCTGCATCACATTAGCAGTTACCCATCTTGAATTTCTTTGCTACTAAGAGAAGGATAAATAAATCTCCACTTGAACCTGTGCTGCCCCATATTCTCCCGTTCTCAATTACAGTCATAGAAAATGCACAGAATTTATCAAATGGTGTTTTGTTTTGAGTTCGGTTTTTTTTCATGCAATTGAATACAAACATTTCATATTTCCTCATGAAGGTGTGCTTAAGTTATAACCACATAAAACCGCCCTGAATTTAAACATCTTAATTTTTTATTACTCACAGCTCTTAGCTTGCATACCTCATTTGACCTGCTTTCTTTGAAATATAGTTACATGCCTTGACCTTATATCACAGGATCATAGAATATCTCCTATCTGAACTTCCCCTGATGCAACTTCATTCCATTTTCTCATGTCCCAAGTTAACTAAGCAGTCACTAGATTCATCTACTATGCTAGTCCTTACGATGGAAATATTATTGCACCAAATAGCTATTAAAATGAGGTAAATTGTCTGAACCTCTTGGTCTGTTTTTAAGAAATCAGAAGTTATAATGCGTCAAGATAAAAACTAAATTCTGCAGATTTTTTGCAGTTGCTTACAAATCACCTTTGGATCTGACATGGTGATGAAAGATTAGAGTGCAGACTCTTGTTGTAAACCTGTGAGTTTTAGTTTAGAAAGGATATTCCTATGGTCACCTAAAAACCAGCTGCATTAGAATCTCTTTCAGATAATAAGTAAAATTGTATTTGACAGAAATTCCCTTTGCTGCAAGAACTATGAATTGTTCCTTCTTTTTTATTCAATAAGCTTCTATATTCAATAAGGTAACTAGAAAAACTACCTTAAAATCTAGTTACTAACAACTTATTAGACCTATCTAATCCTCTTGGCTGCATCAGGAGTAGAATCAGTTCTAAAGTTGCAAAATCTCTCTTTTTTGATTTGAATTAACGTAGCTATACATTTTAAATAGGTATAATGTTCCTGACATGAACAATTTAAAACATTCTACAAATCTGACATATTTTGCTCTGCCATGTCATGTTCATTTCCTGTAATTATCGCTGCTTCCAGTAAAATCTTATTGTAGACCAATAAATTACGAAAATATAAAGTAATCCTTGATAAACGAAATAAGGCGCAGGTTGAAGATCAGCTTTCATTTTTCAAATTAGATTTAAAAGTCTGCAGTAGTTAGAAGACTGGCAAGTTTGCAAATAACATCACCCAGCCTTTTAGAGAGAAAACAACCACTTTAGAATGGAGTCATTATGCAATAGATTTATTTGTAGGTGTCATTTATATTTCTGGCAGATTTGTAAATCAAGTTTGGATTATGAATAGCTAGTTTTAACAAGGGGGCAGATTTTGATCTTACATCAGGGTTACACTAGATTAATCTGTCTGTCAGAATGGAGTAAGTCACTGAAGAGGGTTATTCTGAGTATGTGTCTAACTGAGAAGACCAC
This sequence comes from Psittacula echo, assembly GCF_963264785.1. Taxonomy (NCBI): domain Eukaryota; kingdom Metazoa; phylum Chordata; class Aves; order Psittaciformes; family Psittacidae; genus Psittacula; species Psittacula echo. Next base: position 69,982,446 of record NC_137742.1, on the reverse strand, counting down.
TTATACCTAATTTTTTTAAGAAAATGTGGATTTAGTAGTTTAGTTTAATGTTTCAGACTTCTGCAAAAATCACATTCCTTTATTCATTAGTATTCATAAAATTATTTTTTTGCTTTCCCCACCTCTGCTATAACAGATTTTTTTTTTTTTTATTATAGAATTTTCCTCTTGATGAATAAATGGGGCTATTTTTGTTGGTAGTTTACCAGGCACGTATCAAAAGAGACTCTACTCTTCAAACTTAATTTTCTTTGATTTTCACCGCTTAGCATAGATATCAGTGTGGAAAAACACTTACAGAGTTGTTTAAAATATGAATGTACTGCCTGTGAATAGATCAATATTCCCAGAGGCTGGAACGTTCTCTTTGTTCACTGAAAACAGACAACAAAATGCAGGAAAGGTTTGACTGGCTTCCTGGTGCAAATAAACAAAGGGATGAAAGCGCAATCTCTTAGTAAGGATATTTTATTCATTGAGATATAGGCACCAGTGTTGAATCTACCAAAGAAAGAATATGTAACATGGGGGTGTGCTAACTGTGTGGCTGATTCATTTCTATTCAGGCTGCTAAACAACCTTCTCATAAATAGAATTTGTGGATTACCACTGATTTAAACTGAATTTGAATAATTAAATGACTCATTTGTTTTCTAGTGATTAGTTTGGACACACTGATAATCCAGGATTGACAAAAGTAGAATTGCAAGTAAATTCTTTTCATTCTTTTAGTAATGCTTATCCGTCTAGATTCAAAGATTCAAAGCTAATATCCAGGAGCCTTCAAACCCAGGCACTGTATAAAGATGGAAAACCCCCAAATGTCATATGGGATCCTCACCTTGGATCATAAAATGGTTTCATTTGGACGGGACATTTGTAGGTCCTACCTAACCAATGTTAAGCAGGGATACCTTCCAAGTTAGTATGTGGTCTCCAAGGTCTTTTCCAATTGAATTCTGAAAACCATCCAAGAATTGAAGTTCCATAACCTATCTGAGCAATGTGTACCTGCACTTACCTCTTCTCTCTGTGGAAGATTCTTCCCCTCATTGGCGTTGCAACTTTGCTTCCTGGCTGTGCATCTCTGAGCAGAGTTTGCCTCTGTAACACCCTATTAGGTAGCTGATAAGATCAAACTCAGATTCTTCTCTAGGCAGAAAAATATGGCTTCTTCACCCTCTTCCTGCCTGAGATAACCAAATGTACTAATAATTTAAGGACAAAGCCACAAAGGCCTAAAGTACACAGATCTTACTTGGTATCTCAGTACTAAACTGTTTTCTTTCTTTCTTTTTTTTTTTTTTTTTTAAATGTAGACAGTTAAAAAAATCCACATGCCGTTGTGAATTTAGCCTGAAAATTACAAGCTTGCTTTCTGATTTGGATAATTTCTTAAGCTACTATCCAGCAACAGGGTAAATGAGTATGAGTTAAAGTAACAGGGTAAGAGAAGAGATATAGCTGAAATATTTCCACAACTATTGCAGCTGTATGTGCATCAAAGGAGACAGTACTGAATCATTTAAAAGCTTTTTCTTTTGTTTCCTGATATAAATGTATTTTTTCATCTTATTTATTGCTGTGGTTTTTAACGTGCCATTTTAAAACTGAAGGGAAAAAAAGCAAAAATTGATTTTACATTTTAAATAAAATTCTTCTTGCACACGCTGTGGAAAACAAAAAAACCCAAACTAAAAAATCTCCAAAAAAACCAAAAGAAGCAGATCTGTCATTCCAAATCCCAGCATTAATCCTGCCAGTATTTGTAGAGAGATGTTATCCATAAATGTGTGTGCAATAGACAGTCTTTCTGTTTCATTCATAGATGCAGGGTATGCATTCTCTTCCTTGGTGAGGGCAAACTTCATGATGTATCTTATTCATTGTATTTCTTGGCAAAGATCCTGGCTGTATACCTATCACAGAAGCACCTGCTTGAATTAAGTGCTCTTGCTCTTTTCCTGTGAGAGTGATTTTTTGTCATGTTTGACTGTGGTTGTGTTTGTGTTACTGTGCTGTCCAGAAACTTCTTCTTATAATTCACTAGTGTTTGAGCATTTGTCTCTTCTAACTGCATTGCTTAACCCTCATGTTACCGGCATTGTCCAAACTGGCGGCCAAACAACTTCCTAGAAGGATCTGAAATATTTAAAGCCTTAAGTGTTGCCAGATCTGCATGTTATTTCTGTATGTTACTTGTGATCACTGGTGATTTTGTCCATTAGGAAATAATAGATGATGTTCCTGCTGTGGCAAAAAAAGCAGAAGATAAAATAGCAGGGGAATGTCCGATGTTTGGTATATATTTTTAAAATACAAAAGTCAAAGCATAAGCCATTTAAAACAGATTACCTTTCTGGACACCATGATTTCTCTAGGTTTTCCCTCTCTCTTTTTTTCTTTTTTTAGTAATTCCTGCAAATTCCCTATTTTTTTTTTTTATTTTATTGTTTCAAGTAGTCTCTTTTCCTTGCATTATTTTTTCCTACAGATATGCATATTTCCTCTCCAAATAAGGTGCAAACCTCACAAATTCAGACAACAGGATTGTCCACAGAGATGAAAGCTGGAACATTTAATAAAACCATAGAATATTAAAATAGTTTCTCCCGGGAAGGATTTTAAAGATCATCTAGTTTCAAACCTTTCAGCAATTAAAGAATAAACATCTAATTTCTGAGTGAATGGAGACAAATATTTTGGGTAATTGTAGCACTTAAGCCACAGTACTGGTCTTAAAAGTAGCTTTATTTGTCCATATCTTTTTTAGTTTTCCCAATTTTTTGTTTGTTTACTTTCTTTTCCTTCACTCCTTCACTTTCCTTCATTTTTTCCCCCCTTCATTCCTCTCACAAATGCCTTCTTTTAATATTCATAGTACCTTTTGCCTAGGTCATCTTTCTAACTTCCATTTTCTTCTTTTCACCTTCTCCTCTTCTAAATCCTTTTTAAGAAAGGTACGTTTTTCCCTTGTCTTGTTTTTCCCCAGTATATTATAAGGTATAAGATATACTGGGGAATGTTTTTCCCCAGTGTGGTCATATAATTTATTTTGTATATATACGCTTTTTTCTCTTTCCAGTGAGTATTATCTCACCTTGTGCAATTGAAAGGACAGCACAAGTACTTGGAGAAGCAGAGAGGCTTTAAACCACGCCAGTGGGTTTTAAAAGCCTTTTGTGAAGCAGGATGTGTCTGTATTCCTTCCTTGCTGATGAAAACACCACACTGTATATCTCTTAAAAACGCACTGTATCAGTGTGTGAGTAAGCCTTTGCTAGATTGTGCCTTAGAATGTAGACCTTAGTTGCTACTATTTATATAGTTCAAGGCCTTTGTCCCCCACTGTGAGAAAAACAGCTAAAATACTGTATTTTAATTGTGCGCTAACAGCCACTGGAAGCACTGTAGTTTTTGTTTATCCTCCATATGCATCCTTGATCAGTTTACTGTATTTTTACTTAGAATAATATCTTTTTTTTGTTTTCGTGGTTTTAACACTGTCATTTGAGTGTGAGGTTTAGTTTTCTATGGAGCTGAACTGTGCAAGGTGTTTCGTGGAAATGAAGGCATTGCTACTTGGGAGAGCAACCAAAAACACAGTCAATTTTTCATTTGTTTAGTCAGTCTGATACTAATGTACTGTGTTTGCATAAAGACTATTCTCCTACTTGTTCCCTTTCTGTATATTAAATGTGCCGGACTAACAGCCTCTGCCTTTTTTTAGGTATAGGTATTCTAAATACTATAGTGCATCTCAACAGAATAGCTTGGTTATGCCTTAGCCCTTGTTGAATGGTGAGAAAGGCAAGAGTCTCTTATCTGTGAAAATGAACCCTAAACCCCTCGGCATACCATGTGGGCCACACTGTCTGTATCACTCTACTGTGCTGTGCCCTGCACCACTTTCAAAAGGTTAAGGATAAAAGGTTTTGCTTACTATGCCTGAAGACATTTATTGAAATGAAGATGCCAGTCATCTGATAGAAACACAGACTTGTCACCTGTTTGGACTCCTCCGTGATTCACGAATGAATCACTGTAAACAGAAGAAAGCCAGATTCTTATGCTAACATTCAGATACCTCAAATTGGGTTATTGTCGGTTTCTATCCATCTTTCTTTTTCATTTCTATCCCACCTTTCTTCCCTCCGCTTCTGGAGGGACGGGGAGGAGAATCAAAAGAATGCAACTCCCATGGGTTGAGATAAGAACAGTTTAATAACTAAGGTATAACACAAATCACTACTGCTACCACTAATAGTAATAATGATAAAGGAAATAACAAGTAAGAGAATACAACCGCTCACCGACCGGTACCTCACCCCCACCCTGCCATGATCCAGCCCTTCCGGGGACTCTCCGTTCTACCTCCTGGGCATGACGTGCTGTGGTATGGAATACCTCTTTGGCTAGTTTGGGTCAGGCGTCCTGTCCCTGCTTCCTCCCGGCCCCTCCTCCTCCCTGGCAGAGCATGAGACTCACAAAGTCCTTGGTCAGGATAAACATTCTGACCAGCAACTGAAAACATCGGCTTTATCAATATTTTCCCAGGCCAAAAGTCAAAACCACAGCGCTGCACCAGCTACTAAGAAGAAGAAAAACTGCTGCTGCTGAACCCAGGACAACCACTCAAGATTTCGTAGGTTTTTGTCTTATTCCCTCAAAGTCCTCTATTTTGTCTGAGAAGGACCTAGCCTGTTCAATTGTTGTTTAAAAAGAAACTCTTTTATACTTTCAGCTAAAGGAAGTTCGAATACCTACCAGTTCTACCATATCTTGTCTGAGATAAAGAGACCAGAACTGCAGTTAGTATTCATGGTTCATATGCAGCATGGAGCTACATAGCAAAGCAATTATGTTGTGGTTTTTATTTGCAAATCCTTTCTTGACATTTTATTTTTTGTTTGTTCCCTTAATTTGTCTCTGCTGACTGCCAAACTGCTTACCATACTACTCAGGAGCAAGCTCTTGGGGTTAATGGACAATTGAGAACAATTCAGACATCACATGTCAAAGTCTTCCCATACAACTCCACCCTCTGCCTAATTTTATATTTAGTTATCTTGAATCTTATTTGCCATTTTCGAAAATTCCTTGGTCATGTTAAACACAACTCACCTCAATCAGTCCCCATCCTTTTGACTCTGAATAACAGGACTGAAGGAAAATTTTGCCGCCTGTCCTGAGTTTAGCAGTGGCAGTCATTTTTCTCCTTCTTAGTAGCTGATGCAGTGCTGTGTTTTTGACTTTCAGCATGGGAACAGCTCTGATAACACCGATGTTCTTAGTTGTTGCTCAGTAATGTTTACTTTGACCAAGGCTTTTCTGAGTGTCATGCTCTGCCAGAGAGGAGGGGAAGCCGGGAGGAAGCAGAGAGAGGACACCTGACCCAAACTAGCCAAAGAGGTATTCCATACTGCAGCACATCATGCCCAGGATGTAAAACTGGGTTCAGTTACACGGAAAGGCTAGATCACTGCTCGGGTTGGGCTGGGTATCAGTCGGCAGGTGGTGAGTGGTTGTATTCTCTTCCCTTGTTATTTCTCTTAGTATTATTATTGGTGGTAGCAGTAGTGATTAGTGTTATACCTTAGTTACTGGACTGTTCTTATCTCAAACCATGGGAGTTACATTCTTTTGATTCTCCTTCCCATCCCTCTGGGAGTGGGGGTGGGGGTGGGGGAGTGGGGGGGAGTGAGAGAGAGGCTGTGGAGTTCTGAGTTGCCGGCTGGGCTTAAAGCATGACAGCTACCCCATTGCTCATGCATTTTTTCAGGACATGTAAAAAATGTTGAACGGCCACATTCAGCTGGCCTTCCATTTCAAGAATTCAAGTAAAACAATTTTTGTTTTTCTGCTTCTTGTTTTTTTAAATATTTTTAATTTGTTTATGCAAGGACTTTCCCTATTCTACCATGGCTGTTTACTATATTAAAAGTCAGGTATTGTGATGAGTCCTTCATGACATTCCTGTCATGGGAATCTTCATAGTTTCTTCTCCTTTGAAGACAAATGTGAAGCTTCAAATTCCATGTGAATGCACTTGACAAATTGTCGTAAGTGAATTTTGGTTTCATCTCTATTTCCCAGGACTTTCAATTGCAGCCTTAGTATATGTACATAAGCCCATGCACAAAATAAAATTTCATGTATGCATTAATCTTGCATATTTCCTCTTGGATTTCCTTGGAGTCCCAGTGCTCAGCGCGTTGGCTATTTGCATTCTTGAAGCAGTCTCATCATTTATCACTGTTTTAACTGCAAGAATTTTTGTTTACCAAAGTCAGTTTCAAGTATTTCAGTCCCTGACCTAAATATCCATTAGTATTTCCAGTGCTGAATTCACAGTGCCTCAGGCCCTTTATGGATGCCTGTGTTACGAATTATAACAGAAGTTTTTGCCATATAATAGGCTTTCATCCTCTGAGGGATAAAAAAAAAAGGATGTAATAAGCAGCTGGATATTCTGCATGATCACAGAATAACTGTGAGCTGTCAGGAGGAAGTAGCCTTGAAAAGAGCAAGTATGATCCTAAGGTGATAGAAGAAGGATTCCTAGGAAACAGAAAAGTGTTAACTTATTAATGCTATTGTTCAGGGCTTGGGTGAGAAGTTTTTCTTGATTTCATTTTCAGTTCTTGTTTCTTATATTTAAAGAAAAATAAATAGAAGTTAGGCTGGAGTAGATGAGAGTTGCCTGGATGGCTGGGTGAGTAAAGCTACTGTATTTAGCCTAATAATATCTGAGCATATATGTAAAGACGTAGAAGACTTAACCTTAGAGAGGAGATCAACTACTTATATGAAAAAAAACAACAGGTAAACAAACCAGGCATTGATTTTAAGTATTAAATGAAACTTCTTTTCTAAAATGCAGAATGCAGAACACTAGCTAAGTGTTCTGTCTCCAGAGGACTGCAATATCCAGGAGGTTCATTCCTAATGAACGTTACAGTCTTTCAGGTTTCTTCTCAGTAACTGACATATTCACAAAAAGTATTGGCTGTAATTTTCTTTTCTTTTATCAAATTAAGGAATTTGAAGGAGTTTGTTTTATCTAAGGCATGTATGGATCACTGTATTTCTAAATGTTTTCGTATCCTATTTTTTTTTCCAAGAACTCTGGATCTCTACTGGTAGAGCTAGGTTAGCACTATGCCTGTCATCCAGCCAAGTCTCTTTAATATGATTCCCTGATAAGGCTGCATCTTATCATCGCTTTTTTTTTTTGTTTTCAGCTACTTTTGGTCCAGTCTGGGCTGTATTTTACAGGAGATCTGCTGGGCAGTCAACACAACAAAAAAAATATTAAGTAAGCCATTTTTAAAAGTTCATTCAGTGGGATATACTAAGCCAAGCTGTAATTGTGTAAAACCCATTTTGATGAAAAGTTACAAATTTTATTGCCAGTAGTTTTCCTTTAGTTTATATTTCTGATTGATTACATTTCTTTACTATATAAAGTTTGCTAATTTAAGCTTGTCAGGGTTTTATAGACAGGGACTGATCTCATGCAATCTTTTGCCTTAAGGGTATTTACCTGTTCGGTGATATTCAGCTTTTAACATTTAAAGAAGCGTTTAAAATTTTGGGGTCCTTGCCCATGAGAGATTGCAGAACTGCTAGGGTCATTTGCAGCTGATCCTCTAAGTTTTTTTTGTCTGAATACCTGGCTCAGTATGGCAAATTCTGTGAGGATGCAGCAAAACAGCTGCCATAAAAGAACTGCCTCTTTTTTGCTGAGCTCTTACTCCTGGAAGATATTTGGTGGCTTATAAATAGTAACTGAATTTTTGTAATAAAACTGATTTGTTATTTATTGCATGTCTTTATTTTTGTCATGCATAATTTAATATCTTTTATCGTGAATGTAATTGCTAGGCTTTTGCAAACATAATTTATATTGAGCTTAAAGGATGGCAAGAAACAGATGTGTTCTTGTCTCTGGATTTCTGTAATGTTTCTGCTGCTGCCATATGGTAAAATTTAAATAAATAGACATGATCACAGTATGAAAGGCACAGCATATATTCTATGCTAATTCAGTTGCAGACTAGTTTGTGAAAATACTCATTATTCAGACATTCTTTGGCTTTGCTAGTCTTTATCTTCTTAAATTAACGCTGCGTATCACAGACTGAAAAAGAGATTTTGGAGGAAAAACAGCTCTCCACACCTACCTATCACTAAATCACTAAACTAACAGAAAACTTCAACAATATTTAGGTCGGAAGTATATTTCCTCTACAGCTTAATCAGTATCTCCTTTTGCATCTCGCAGTCCTACCTACTTCAATTATAGCCTACAAAATGACTATATTGCCATTTAGCAGATTATATAGAATCTGGTTTTTCATTCTTAGTGGTGAAAATCATCCTTGCCCTGGAGCATTTCATGATAGTTGGCTTGACTGAGATGAGGTCATTGAAGAGTTTGCTTACTGCTATGGACCTATGGGTTATTAAAGATCCATATCTTGAAAGTTATTGTAAAGTTTGCATATAGTCATCATGTTGAAAACAGGAAAAACAGAACAATGAGAAATGTTTTAATGTACAATGATTATAATTAATTTTGCATTTTTATGGATTAATTCTATAAAAAATCTGTACCAAACCCCAGTTCTATGAGTAATATGCACAACATCTCTAGAGTGAGTCCTTGTGCCAGTATGATAAATGAAAATGGCCTAGTGGTTGATAATAAATCAGAAAAGAAAGAAGGCATAAAAATTCGGAGAGAATTTTGGGTTTACTTATGCATCATATAGTGTAAATACAGGGAATTAACTACTGTATTCTTTTAATCCTTAAAATTCTCTGAAACTTTGTATTCCAGACAAAACTAAATATAGTTTCACCATAAGATTGTTGTGTTTGTAATATATTATAAATACATTTAGGAATTGAACAACATGTTCACTTTCTTTGTTACTAATTTTGCTTGAGAAAGGTGTTCAATTTTAAGGTACTCATTTGTCACTGGTTAAAACTTTCCAGATAGTTGAAAGATAAGTAGAACACAAACCTGTTTTATTCTCCATACAAGCTAGACTTAGCGATTATTTTCCTCAGGCTCATACTGTTTTAAAAGACTATACTCTTCGAGTGACTTAAAAAAATAGAATCACTGTATTATTGCTGAAGTATTAAATACAAATAACTAATACCAGAACATTTCAAAATGGGTAATTTGAATTCAAACTATAATTAAAGGATTAAGTCTATTCTCTTCATGCACAGTCACTAAGTTAAGATGACTTGTAGAAATCTTATGATGTATTTGTTCAGCCTTATTTACATTCTCTTTTTCTATGCCTGATATAAACGTGAGTACAATACAAATACATCAAGACAAATTGTGTATGGTTAACCACTCAATCAATTTTATTATGTTTGCATTATCTCGTTTGCAATTTTACCTGTAACATTATATGACAAATAACAATTACTGATCTAATGAAGGAGAAGAATTAATATCTATGGAACAGCATCTGATCAACAAAATAAAAAATCAAATTCATAATCAAGTCTGAAGTGTCTTTCTTTTCTTAGAAAATTCGTCTCCTTTTCCTCCTTCGGAAACCAAACATACAGATGACATCAGTTCTCTGATCAGAGACCACTTTAGGTTTAGCATGAGGGGAGCATTCTGGAAAAGGGTCACAGCTAACCCTGCTACCTCTGCTATTTAATCAATCAAACCTCCTCTCAGTTTTGAACAAATGCTTTGCCCACATTATACAGAAGTTAGCTATTTCTCGTTACCTGTCTGAGTACTTAAATTGCAGCTGTCTTCTGCTCAAAGTGGATGCCTGAATTCCATACATGAATGCATTTCATATTGTCACATGTACTACTAAGAAAGAACCAACTACATGGCCATTTTTATTGGGGGGGGGGGGTGGGGGGGTGAGAGAGTAGTTCATACAAAATATGCATTATGGATGACACTGTGTCTGTGAATACATGGGAGAGTTTTGGTAAACTACTTTTAAGAATATAACCTATTTTCATTGAATCATCTTTTTGAAGGATTCTGCATTTCCCCTTTAGTGGTATAGAACATTTACTTTCTAAATTTGGTTCTCTGAAGTAGATGAGATTGTGCAGTGTGCTAATTCTCTACAGTGTCATTCAACTCAGTAAATGTAGATGATTTCCAAAAATCCTAGAGAATTTTCAAACAATGGCTATAATATTGAGAATCATGGCAGGTATGAAAGACTATATCTCATCACCATGCGAAAGTGTTGAATTTACTCAGAGAATTCAACAGGTGTCAAGTAACTTTCCTAAAAGTTATAATGCATAATGACAGCAGACTCTCAAAAATAAAAACCTTAGCCAAGTTCACTGAATTAGTATAAAGGATTTCTGAGCAGGATACCTGTTCATTCTCTTCATGTCTCTATTGCACTACACAGCTGTTGATGACCATGATTGTGGTGATCTGTTTCCCTTACCTTCAGTACACTGAACTCTTTCGATGGCAACTTCATTTATTTCCTTTCCCACCACCAAATGCATAATTGTTGCTCTTGTGGAAAAGTAAAGGTATTTATACATTTTCCGAAAGCATGCCTTCTTTATATAACTGTTGTTTTGTTTCTATCCATATACATTTACTTTAGGTTATGAGGAACAACAGGCCAAGAAAGAACTAAGCTCTTCCAGTCAGAACTTTAACCTATATTTTAATTTTTTAAATATTACGTATATTACATATTTGCAAGTGTTATGTGTTTAGTTCTGCATGCTTGCTCAACTATCCAGGAAACCACAAAGATAACAAGATACAAGTCTATTAATAAGATAAGCCAGTGTAGATGTCTAGCAGGATATAGTGTCTGAAACTGGCAGAAGCTTCTTTTTCTACAGTTTTTCTAAAAGCTTGGGAATTTAATCAACAACTTGAAGACCAGTCTGTGACTCTGCAACTCTGTCTTTGAGTATATGGACCTGAAAGCCTCAAATCCATACAAAATATATACACAAAGTATCTTTGAATAACTCAGAAAATGTAAATATCCCAGAATAGCATCAGTTTTTTTCACGTGGAATACATTTATGCATGGCAAAAATTGCCAGAATTCAACTCTTCCTGAATTTTAAATTATCCACATGATAAAACTAGCCACAGTTTGGATTTTGAAAGAATAGGAAATATGCATCATGGAATATATAGCTGGAGGAATGTGCAAAAAAGGCTTACTAAAGGCCTCTGAACTGAAAGAACATTTGCAGATGAGAGAATTGATGAGATAGAAAACTAAGCACATGAAATGAGAACAAAGTAAAGATTTTCTCAAAGCTTTATTTGTGTCTTGTTTGTCAGTGCTTGAGAAATCTTTCATATTGCTATTTTTGTGTTTTGTTGATTTCTTGGTAAGGAGAAAGCTAGAAAGCTTATTGGGGAAGAAACTACCATTCTTAAAGAGTAACATATGGTCACAGAATAAATTACTGGGCTACCTCATAGCAAAAAAAACCCTAAACCCAAAAGTGGTATTAGTGTGAGAGCTGTGTGTCTTTGGGTTAAAAACTCAGTAGACTTTTTTTTTGCTATTTTTGTTTTAATTTGGTTGTTTTGGGTTTTTTTGAAAAAAAAAATCGTGAAAATATGATTATTATGTTTAATTAGCTTGCTCCTGAGATGATAACTATATTGCATTTTATAAGCCCCTTTATGGAGAGGGGAAACCCCCATGTATAGCCATAAAGGTGATTGCTAATCTATCAGACAATATGATACTATATCAAAGCCAGCTGAAATTAAGTGAAACAACGGTATAATGAAGGTGAGTCATAAGGGACCAGGGACACCTTGTTTCCTCTTTTCTTTAGGAGACTACATTAGAGATACATTAAATAGTCTTCCTGTTTGCATGCGAACTTTTTATTTCCTGCTAAAAAATGCTGAAAGTCCTTATGTATCATTGCATTAATCTGACTTTTTGTGCATAGTCCTGTCGATAGCTTTTATCTAAAAGTCTGACCCTGTGAGTGCAGTTTATTTAGCCTGAACTGCACATGAAAATGATTCAAGGGGCTGGAAAATGCAAGAGGCACCCATCCATGTGGAAAACCATTTTTGGAAGTGATCCTTTACTAAATGCAGCAAAGAAAGTGTGTATGCATGCCAGGAATGAGCTTGCCTTCTTTCTTTCTTGTTGTTTTTTTTTTTTTTTTTTTTTTTTCTTTTTTTTCCTCCGTTTTCTTTTTTATTTAATGGAAATTTTGTCAAAATTTACAAGTCCTGGAGTTTTACTATTCAAAGTAAAAAGTGAGAATGTACTTTATCAACTTCTTCAATTTTCTATTTGGCAAATAGTGCTTTTCCTTATATTCCCTAAAACACAACCGTCTTTCGCATGTGGCTTACAAGTAATGGGATTGTTTACTATACAACAAGAAGACAGTGCAACAACATTCAGGTAATTATGGGAATAGCCTTCTTTTAATCGGCTATTATTGCAAAAAGTCAGTGCAGCTTGTGTTTTTTGCTCATGTTACAACAAAATCAATATAGGACTACACTGGCATAGCTGAACTTAGACATATACAATTAGAGTTCTATCTTTGTTAGGAGGACAGTAGTGATCTCTAGATATACTACTGAGAGGTCAATCTGTTGTAAAATGCACTTGCCACATCAGTATGGCACTGTGCCAGGCAGTGTCCAAGTGCGCTTGCTTCTTACCTTTCTTAAGACTCCTGGTATTCTAAGATACACATGCATATCCTAGGACTGACTCACTACATTTTTTATTAGATGCAAGATAATCCAAACCACTTTATCTTTTTGGTTTTCACTCTAAACTTGGTATGAGGCTATGAGCATTGCCTCTGCCACCATGACTGAAGAGGCAAGGTAAGTATTGCTCACCTTGCAGTCATGCACACTGAGACATAAGGCACAGTACTATACTTTCAGTTTTAGCTCTATACGATATATGATGCTAAATGGGATCAGGACAGTGATGATGGCTGGGATTATCATTGATTGCACACTGGGCTGGGAAGTGGCTTCACAAAACTGATAGTTTTCATGCTTAGATTTGCTTATTTCTTCTTTGGTTTTCTCACCAAATGATTAATCACTTGCAAAATATCGTCTTTACCCTAGGCAGTCTCAGGGCCTTCCAACCATGAAGGGTCGTAGGTGTTAGCTCCTGCCTACTATGCATATTGCAGTGGGCCCAGGATATGCTATTTACTGTGAAGAGTGAAGGTTTGTTTACATTTTGGAAGGGATTGTTTTCATTTTGGGTTTTTGTCAGCTTTGAAGCATCTTGTGTTTTTTTTCTGAGCTTTTTACATGTTTTTTTTTTTTATTGCAGATTTGTCTCAAGCTGCAGACTACAAAAACAGCACTCAAGTTGTTATTTTTGAAATCATGAAATGAAAGATTGTGAAGAGGTAATGCAACAATTCTTAAAAGTATAGATCTCAAAGTTTTGAATTGTCAGGAGATTTTCAGTTTTGACATTGTAAAGTGTGGCATTTTCAGTAGATGAGTGGTTTAGTGCATCAGAAAGGTCTGAAGAATTTAAATTTGGAAGCCTAAAAATTAACAGCCTGACTAAGAGCAGCTAAATGATTTCATTTTGAAGGGCTCATATCATCACCAAAATCTACACATTTTTTCCTACAGTGTTTCTTCCCTGCGTCTAAAATAAAATCCTCAGCCACACTCATATTCAAGTAATTTTCTGTATTGCCTCAGTCACAGCAGCAGATAGAAATGTAAGGTTACATCCTGCCGACACAGCAAAAAAAAAGAGTCTTCATTTAACTTACTAATGGCTTCTCAAGCATAATGAAAAAAAAAGTAGGAGATATCAGAATTCTGCAGTATCTTACAAATGGCCAGATGAGCATGTGAGCATTTGCCCACATGGCTGTCAGACCTGCTCTACCATTTGAAAAAATGCTGCAATAGTTCACGCTTATTAAGGCATAGCTGAATGTATTTTTTTCTCTGAATAGTTTATTCAGGTTTGGGATTTTATTAACCTCTGTATTGAAATGCTGATTGTTAAAACAAGCAGGTGAGCTGTTTCAGGTACATTTGGTGGGGGTTTTGTCTTTATTTTTGTACACCTTCAGATATTAAAATATCAAAATGTACTATTTTAAAAATAGCTCTTTTTGCTTCTGCTCCTTAGCAGCTCCCTATAGTTTGCTATCCAGTATGAGTATTGCCACTGCAGCACTTGCAGGCATGTTGTTGGAATTCAGATTTCTCTTTTCACTGAATCTCTTTGCTTTAGTAATAGACACAAAATCTGCATCTCCAGAAAGAGTTGGGGATTTTTAGTGTCTTTCACTGCAGTCTGCTCCCTGGGGCATGCCTTTACTGCTATGGACCTATGCATGCAATGTAACACGCCAAACCTCAGGAATAATTGATATATGCGAAGGAACTATAGGATGACTTGTGCTCTCTAGAGGGAGGTCTCAAGGCAAGTGCATTTGCAGCTTGTTAAAGGTTCTTGGCAGGCAGAGATATCTAGGCATACTGAGGTCTCAGATACCATGGATTTTTAGTGATTACTCACTGCTGCTACTTTTGTAACTATTTGGAAGATAATTTTCCAGCTGCCTTTTCAAATGCACATCTTTCTGCCATTTCTGAACAAAAGCAAACAAATTAACCCTCTGGGACCTGAAAACAAGGCAAACCAGATGCTATTTCTCATAACAAGATTATGTGTTTTATTCCCATATGAGTGTGCTTTATCACATCATGACTGTAACAACCTAAAAAAGCAAGAAGGAGAGCTAGGGCTCATTACTGGGTTTTCGTATTGTCTGTTATGTATATTGAGAAAGCCCACTATGTCTGTGCTTGGTGACTGCCTAATATGAAATATCACCTTTGCTCCTAATGAAAAACTTATTCTTCTGAGGTTTCATTTTCTACTGTTGAACTGCATCTGCCATAAGAATAAAAATTATCAATGCTAGGAAACTGGGGACGCTTATTTTGTTGCGACTTCCACTTAGTGTCACACATCTTACTCTGCTGCGTGATGTCATTTTGTAGATGAATGAGGCAGGAGAATGATATCAAAAGGGAACTAGGTTGTTCAGTGTTTAAGTGCTAAAAAAAGATGGAAAACACAGCATGTACCAATATTCTGTGCCAGGATCAGTCATTAAAGGAACACATTGAGGATGTGCACACTGTTGCTAGGGAAAAACAGTTATGTGAGTCTCTTATATAATGTCATTGTTATTTTGTTTTGAAACACTGCATTCTTGTCATCTTGCAGCTTATGTCTGTAATAGCTAAAGCCCTTACTTGAGGCATCTGGTATGAAACACTGGAAACAAAAGGTTGGTTTAGAAGAAATAATGAATAGGCTACAACAGAGAAGAGCAGATTGCAGTGTGATTGAGGTTATCTGGTACTACCTTTACTTGTTATATTCTAAAAAGATGAAGGGAGACTGAATTATTAATTTGCAGCAGTTTTATTGATAAACCACAGTATGTGACTGTTTGGCATAAGACACATGGGAGGAGGGAATCAGTAAAGTGAAGGGAAGGAAAAGTTTCTGTGGCATCCAGATGACAGCTGAGACTAATTTTATCCTGTGCTTTTCCAAAACCGTGATTGTTTGGGCATTTTAGGTGTGTTCAAAGCTAGGCATCGTAGACATACTTAGATGAATACATGCATGTAATCTTCTCAAGATTTTTTTTCTTTTCCTAGAATTTGAACGTGTAAGGGAATGCTTTATTATTCTAAACTCTCACATGTTGCCTGAATACTTCACTGATACTACATTTTCTGTATTGGCATCAGCAGTCTTGGGATGATCATTATAAATATATAGATTTAATTAATTGTAACAAATGAGGTTAAAATACCTTTTAGAAGTGACCTAAAATAATAGAGAAAACAACTGTTGGTTGTCAGATTTAGGGTGGGCAAAGCTTACCAAGGTGTGAGAAAGATTTAAGATATAATACTGTTGATTGTAGAAAATGTGTAAAGACATATTTTTAGCCTAACAATCTACAAAACTACAATCTACAACCTACAATCTACTACTATCAATCTACAACATACAAATGCTACATTACAAATCATAGATAAAACTCTCAAGCTATGAAAAGTGGTGATAGATGTTTACAAAACAAAATTACACAAATCCCTACATGCTTTAAAATAAACCTAATGATATAACTGATGACATTTTAACAGCGAGGTTGGACACCAGATTCACGACTAGTGAAAGTTTTTTTATTCAATTCATGAAATAGCTACAGCCCTCTCTCCTTTAACTCGCTTGTGATTATCATCCTTAAAATTCTACTGCGTGTACTAACAGGCTGTGTTGTCTGTACATGGGTATACGCCACAATTTGTTCTAAAAAGTGGGTACAGGACAATCCTTATCTATCCTTAGACTCTTTGTCCAGGTCTACCATTGTTTTTCTAAGTATTTTTAGAAGATCTGAATTAGGATAACAGATCCACTCTCAATCAGAATGTTTCATATATGTCATTCTCGATTTCAGCAAAAATGTAAGAGCATATGCATTTTGGATTATTATTTGTTTTCCCCATAAGGATGGTACTTAATAACATGATTGCTAGACTAAGTGACAGTAACAAAACTCAACTGCAACAGGATAGACAAAGATATAATACCATGACTTCAGAATCGATTATAAGAACACTGTTGGAAGCTTTAATATTTGTCTTCATGTGAAGCCATAAAGGATCTCGTCCACCTGCAGACTTAGAAAACACAGCTGACTGAAAACGATGCAATCATATTATATTACAGGTATCTACATTAAAGTTGAGTTGCAATGATGAACTTTAAATTCATATCTGTGTCAGAGGATGTGACAGATAGGATACATATCCATAGGACACAAAGTTTTCATGCATAGACAATTCCTTTCACGGTTAAGTTTAACTGTAAACACAAGATTGAAATGCAAACTGATTAAGTTTGTCCCAAAATTATGTAACCTCCCCTTTTGCCAATTGATGAAAGCTTGCACAATCTGTAAACGCATTCCTGTATCTACCCCTTTATTTCTATGAAAGACCTGGTGATTCAGTCTACTTTTCTGTGCCGTTTATCTGCATACACAGTAGATATCAGTTGCTGAGAAACATTTTAGAACTGACCCATTGATGTATAAACAGCATGAATGTCACTATTCTACTAGGTTATGATGGAGCTGTACTTAGTTCATGTACATGCACCCTGTGCACTCTTCTTTGGAAAAGTAAGGTTGATTCCTAGAATATCGTGGCCAGAATTGAAGCACAGCAAATGGATGTTTTACCCAGTTTTGCAGAGAAAGTAAATCCAAAGACAGGGAGCTGGTAACATGCCACTTTTCCTGCTGTTCACAGAGCAGTGCCTGGTGTTCAAACAGTGATCCTGGTCATGCTGGAACTCCTCTGCGTTGTTTTCACTGATTTGGGTTGTGCTAGTAAGCATAGGTATGCAATAGTGTAAAACGGGGTTCCAAACACCAAGCAGTAGTACACTGCTAGCAGCTGGTTTTAGACATTTTGAATCAAATGATTTGCCAAACATTACCTAAGCATGCTCTGTGGTAGAAGAAGGGTCAACATCCAATTTTGTGTGGCAATATTTTACAGCCTTATCTTTGACAGACAGATTTTTAAGGCCAGAAGAGACGACTAGATCATCTAGTCAAACATGTACTATATATTACAGGACATTATATTCCTGCCAGTGACTCCAGAATAAGTACCTTTCCTGGAAAAGTGCCTTGCTTTGAATTGAGTGCACGAAATAACGGACAATCTACCATTCCCTTTGGGAGTCTGGTCAGCTGTTAGTCATCTACATTTTAAAATTTTTTTATATTATTCCTATTTTGAATTTGCCTGCCTTCGTTTCTTATCTATTGGTTTCTGTCTTTCTCTGCTAGATTAAAGAGATGTTTAGTTCTTTGTGAGGATACTTATACACTGAAATCAAGCTACCTGTCAGTCTGGGTTTTTTTACAAAAGAAACATATTAGTATTTTTAAGTCCTCTCTCAGTTGAATTTTCTGCAGCTTGGAATAACTTGCAGGATTTTTTCTACATCTTGTCCAATTATTCTCTGACATTTTTAAAAATGAGCTGTGTGCAGTATGCAGAACAGGAGGCGGTTTGCCAGTATCAATCTCATCAGTGTTATCTAGAGGCATAAAATCACCACTGCCTTTCATTACTCCTTTTCCTTTCTTGCTCCCTTGAGGTTTGCATTAACCCACGTAGTCTCTATGTTTTACTGAGAGCTAATTTTTATTTCTTTAAGTCTAAAATCCCTGATTTTTTTTTTTTTCAGATTTGCTCCTATCACAAAATATCTTCTCATACTGTAGATATGTACCGCTTCCTGGCAGTGCAGAGTGGAGAAGGAAAGGAGTTTTTGTTGCTGTGTAAAAAAATGCATTGTGTTTCAAATTCCAGGCTAGTCTCCTTGGCCTTACTCATGTATTCTAGTTTCTTGCAGCCTTCATTGTCTTCTTCCATGCTGATATAATACATATATCTGCACCTTAAAGAGAAGTATGGGGGTTTATATCAGTCACCTTTAGAAACAGTCCTTTTTTAATGTTAATTCTTTATTGCCAGTTGGTTTTACAGCTAATCAATTATCTAATTATCTGTCCTTTTAAAATATGCTTTGTTGTAGTATTTATAGTTACTTTGTTAAAGCGTAATAGATATCGAGTCAAAAGCTTCATAAAAGTTTTATTTGTGCAGTAAACTTACCAACCAAAATTCTGATCTCACCAGAGATTGAATGTGATTTGATTTACAAGAGCTTTTTTTTTTAATCTTAGACGGAATGAATTGACCTTGATACCATTTTCATTCAAGTTTTACTTCATATAATCCATACCAGCTTTTCTATGTTTTTCACTAGTGTGACATAACTACCTACAGCCTTACATTGGAGCATTCTTAATAATTCATGAATCCTCTAGAGCATCTTCAGTATGCCGGGTAATGTAATACTAGCTAAGAAAAGTCCAGAAAATTCTTCATTCAATTTAATAAAAATGTGTGGGTGGAAGTTATATAGGCTCGTTGATGTAAAACTACAGAATTCTAATATATTCTCTGTAACATTACCCTAGTTAATAGATTTAACTGAATCACTGTAAAGTGATGTTAGTAAAGCATTTCGTTTCCTTCTAGGTCCTGAGCAGAAGTATTTGTTCTATTTTTTCTGAATCATTATTTACAATTTTATTATATTCTCTGTTAAAATGTTCATAGTATTTATTTATTGGAGCTCTTTCTTAAAAGCTCCTAGCATTTTTCTCAAGTTATGTTAAGAGCTGCTTTCCCTCCACATGTCTATCTTGTCATGCGTTTACTATTTATTTTGTTTTTCTTTCCCACATTATGCATCTTCGAGTTTCTTATCACTGTTTTCATCAGACTAGCCTTTCCCATTCATCGCAGCATAATCTGCACTCTGTAACAGAAGAAACTGGTGCTCTACAAGGCAGTTTTGTTCATTATACAATTGCATTTAGCAACAGCTCTGATCCATCTGTGTGCTGATGCAGGAAACCGGTATGTAATGAAAAAATACAAAAACATATGTTGTTTGCATAGGTCACGGTACTTCTGACTTCCATTTCTTGATAGGCACTTCTTTACTAGTCTTTTATATATATGCTTAAGTATATATATAGTTTTATGTGTCATCTGGTTTGTCTGGGGTTTTTTTCAAGAAAACTAAAATGGAAACAAACCTCGAAAAACTTATTCCTGGAATTCATAGTGGCACAGAAAAAAGTCCTAGGCAGGATTAGTATTTGTTCAGTCTTCAGAAAGACATGTAAATACGGCTGAGGTATAATGGAATGCAGTATGTATGCTTGGTCATCCTTGCAGGCCATAGAGAGCCTGATCACACTCCATAACTGAGAGCTGGGAAACAAAACTTGGATCTTCATTCATAATTTGCTAATATTTTTCTCAGGTGTTACTGACAGCATTGCAATAGTAAACTGTAGAAATATAGGTGTCTGTTCCAGGGCCTCTTTTCTGTCAGATCTTGGAAAGTACGTTTCAGTGGACAGGAACTTTTATTGCCTGTCCCAGCTGAACACGTATTTCTGCTCTAACTGCTTCTACCCTACACCAGTTTTCATGTCCTTTCCAGCTTCTCATCCTGTCTCTTTGCTTTGAGTCTTCTCATACTAATTTCTTTCTCTCCCAGTCAAGCCTTTTAACTCCCTATTTTTAGTGTTTTCTCCCACTTCTTCCATTGCTTGCTACTGTGATTTTAGATGTTTTCCTCTACTAGCTCCCCAAATGATACTGTTCCCTAATGCTATCAGTCTTAATCCTTATCTCCTCTTTCTGGAATCAGTATCTAGCTTCTCTAGTCAGCCTGTCTCTGCAGAAGCTTCTCATAGAGTCATAGAATAGCCAGGGTTGGAAAGGACTTCAGGATTATCTTGTTCCAATACCCGTGCCATGGGCAGGGATAACACACACTAAAGCATGTCACCCAAGGCTCCGTCCAACCTGGCCTTGAAGACTGTCAGGGATGCAGCATTTATCACTTGTTCCGGCAACCTCTTCCAGTGCCTCATCACCCTCACAATTTCTCTGGTTTAAAATGTAGTGTTTCTGTTAGCATGGTGTCAAGAGGGCATAAAGAACTATTAGGAGGTGCAGCCTCTGCGAATTTTAGTAAGGCTATGGCGGAAGAGAGCAGATAATTTCTTTGGGGTTCATGGACTTCTGTTTGTTGATAAGTCTTTGAAAAGTCTCCATGCTCTGCTTGTCACCCTATATTTCTTAAACATGACTAAGATCGACTTTTTTATGTCAGAAAAAACAGAAAGTGGGAAGCAAAAATAATATTAAACCAAAAGGATAGCCGTGCTGTATTTCAAATCCTCTCTGCCAAACATCCTTGGTGACAGAAATTTAAGAATCTTCAAATCTTCATTAATGAGAGGACAAGATATTTTCATAAACCCTTTCTTTGAAATAAATAGCCTAAACTAGCCAAAGGTTACCCCTTTGTCTGCGTAAAATAGACTTGCAACGAGAATATCAGTCTTATTTAAGTTTGTAAACCAGACCTGCACATAACATGCACTTAAGTTAGCCATTAACATTATTGCCAGAAAGTTTAATTAAAATAATCTAATTTTAGTCAGAATAAGGGAATGCTGTAAAAATTTACGTAGAGGACAAATACCTAATAATTTATTTATACCACTGTTCTGCTTGTAGCCTGTAAATCACTTATTGCATAGCAGTCTGCCATCACGTTGATGAGAGTTTTTATAACAAATAAACAAAAAGGCGACCTAAAGTGTGAAGTTGCTGCAGTTTACGAATTGAAGTAGTAAATAAAAAAATACCTATTTTTGACATGAATATCATGAATTATATATATTGTATTATAAATTATCTGAATAATCATAAATATAATATATTAAATAAATAATATATTATTCATGAGGTCATGAATATGTTACTATATATTTGTGGGCATATATTCATTATATATTCTTTATATATTCTCTGGGCAGGCACTACAGTTGCGCTTCTACTTTAGAAGAGTCTTCCTTAAAAAAACAAATATAGCATTACAAAGCTTGATTTCTAAAGCATTTACCATCACCATAATAGGACTGACAAATCCGCAGTCATGGTTGACGCCTACATTATAGTTTATGCTTCAATTGTACTTATGTATCTAGATACTCTTGAAAACTGTGATACATCTTTAGCCTTTCAAATTGTTCTGAATACCTGGTTCGTAGACAGCTAAAAGGAACAAGCTGAAATATCAGACTTCATACAAATACTGCTTTTGTGGCTTTAGAAATTTGTTATTTCAGATTTTTAAAAATTAAACTATTAATAAGAGAACAAATAACTCATGAGCCACTAAAATAAATCATCAAGGAAAATTAGGAACTCTATGAACTATAAGAAAAAATTTAACACATCAATGTCTTTTTTAATGAAATGTAGTTCTTGGCTGAGACTTTAGATACCAACTTATGAAAATAATTTACTTCATTTTGTCAAACTATAAAAGTGTTTGTAGTGCAAATTGGCTCTGGGATATGTAGGAATAATAATGGAGATAGACACATTTGCCAGTGTAGGGGGTCAATGCATGCATGCATGCACACACACGCGGAGTTTTGTGAAGACATGCACACACATATATCAAGTTTACTCCTACCATTGGTGAAATTATCTTCATTGTTCATGTAAATGTCTGTGAAGAACAAAAGAAATAATTTTTTCTATGAGAGTCTCTAGTGCCATAGCAAACAATATATAGCTTGTGGAGAAATTGTGATGAGCAGGGAATGTTATACAAGATAAGTTTTCATATTCTTTAAAGAAGACTGGGTGAATGAGGATCTGAATGAATTGTCTGACAGGCTGAAGGAGAAAAGATTTTTTTTTCCTTCTCTGTCCTTTTAATCTTTACATCTTAAATGCCATTGTCACCTTTCCCCAAATCTTTCCTAGGTTCCATGCCATCAACCACACTCCCTGTTTCTTTCCCTTGGTCTCATCTAAATCTCATCTGCAATCTGTCACATCAATATCTGATCTACAATGACTTGATAATAAGAAGATCAATAAGAATGGAGGGGGTAAACCCCACAAATAGAGAAAGGGTGACTGACGTTTTAGTCAAGCTGAAGAGTAGTCGGCACAGTTTTCAGCCTTGCTGATAGACAAAGGAATAGGTGCACTTGGAGATGGCAGAGGGACTCTCCAGGGAAGGGGCTTTTCTGTGTTGAGAAGACTGCATTTACAGCAGCCACAGCAGTTCAATTTATCAGAATTTAAAAACTTCTGCACTGATGTTTTCACTTTTCAGATATATTAAATATGATTTAATCTCTTGTAACTTTTTCATGTTTGCAGCATTTGTGTTTTCCCAGAACACGCTAGGTGCAGAAAATGTCCACAGCCCAGAATAATGAAGAGAGCTTCTGGTTTTGTCACAATGATAGATATACAAGAAATATTAGAATGATAATGGATAATATGTTTCAGGGTTTGTTTGACCCTTTATAAAATTAGTCTGCTTACTTACCTGGAATTGTAACATTTTTCTATTGTTTATCCTTTGCTTTCTCTATTTCTCTTTTTTTCAATTTAAAAAAGAGAGAAAAAAACAAACAACAACTCAAAAACCCCCAATAACCTTGTCACATAATAAACTACAGTCAAAGGTTTGCAGAAATGTGGATTGCTCTTTTTTCCAAGTTTATAAATGGAGAGACAGAAATATTTTTTTATGACTCTTTTAAAAATGTTTGTTTAAGCAGTTGCATCTTGTACAACTTTTGATGTTTCAGAAAGCTTATTTCACATAAACTTTCCTTAGGTATTTTTTGCATAATGACCTTGTTCAACACTGTAAGGCATAATACTGCGATATTCTGCTGCATTCAAACAGATTTAGTCAGTTGAAGTACAGCTGCCACCTGCATTAAAATATGGAGTAACTGCATGCCAGGTATTATCACTGTGTCAGACATGCATAGAATAATTTGAAGATTAATCTGAAACCCAGGTAAGTGCATACAAGTCAGCAGAAGGAAATCAGATATTAAATGTACTGCATATTAATCCAAGCTTCTCAGAGGCTTCATGATTTGAAACAACAACGAAAAATGTTACGTGGGTGGTACTGGCTGTTTTAAATGATCAGGGAAAATTAATGAATTAAAAATAGAACAACATCTACAAGAAAAGAATAAATAATTCACTTGGGTCTAGTTATTCAGTTGTATTAATAGTCAATGGACTTTTTTAATGCTGTGCTTAGAGGAGGGTGGGAAATGCAAACAAGACTGAAAAGGAAGTTTGCGTAAACGATCTCATTCATGAACCAGGACATTCTTTGAAACAGTCATTATGTACATGACCAGTGGATTGTATTTATTTTTGACAATACTTTCTCTGGTGAAAAATTTTTCACATTTTGAATATTCATCATCAGCATAGGTAGGAGTTATCTATAGTTTGTCAGCATCACACAAGCAACGCAACTCTTAACATTGCAGTGTATGTGTTACCATACGAATTGATTTCTTTTAATTGGCCCTGATGAACATAGAAAAAGTTATGAGATCAATAATATTTAGATACCTTATCTGCCTACCACAATCTGTGCTCTATTAGAGAAGACAGTATTTTACAAGATTTTTTTTAACTGGCATGAAAACTGACAAAGAAGATAAACTATCTTTAAATCAGAAAATAACTTCTTTCCTGCTGGCTTATCAAACAACACCAGGTAGGCCAGAAATGTATGCTTGCTGAATTACTAATGGGAAGATTTTTTGTATTGGATTAGAAGTTATGACAGTCGATTTGGGTAAATGTGTTCAAAAAGATCTTTGCCTCCTAGGTATGTAACAAAGCAAGTAGAAACGAAGTATTTAATATTAGTTTGTGTCAGATAAGTGGGAAAATATGGGAAAAAAATAACTGAAATTCCGGTGTTACCCTAAAAATTACAAGCAATGAAGTGTGAAGTATGAGCATGGTGAAGACACAAGGCAGAACTGGAAGAGACATCTTGGCTAGCTGAAGTATCATCAGTGTCATCAGAAGCTTAAACACGGGATTTGAAGCCCAGCTGTAAATATCAGGGAGGCACCTTACAGGTTAATGAAACATTCGCAGAAAGTTTAGTCAACATATCTGTAATGTTGAACTTTAGTTAATATTGATATTTGTAGCTAGCTGGGTTAAGGTAAAATGGATTGCAGAGTTAGATGGTTTAAAATGTGACACTGGTAAATATGATGCAAGATCCTCGTTCTGGTCTCCAGACAGCTGGAACTTACCACTGAGTGAATGCATTAGACTCAAAGACTGCTAGAAATCTAAGAGCAAAGATTGTTGCCTGATTGCAAAATCAGGCTGTAAGCCATTGCTCACACCAAAAAAAAAGCAAAGCCCTCCTCCTCAGAGCCTTATGTCTGTGTTGGAATAATCCCTGGCATTTCCTAATCCCTGGACTCTGCACAATAACTGTCTGATTACATGGTAGCTGATGGACATCAAAACTGTAGAGAGTTCTAAAGAGTTAACAGTATGAGTAGACATGGCTCAGCACAGCAATTAGGCCCCTGGCCCTGTTTTATGTCACAAACCCTGCAGACCACCTGGATTTTACTCTCATCTGATTGAAAGGTAACACAGTTTTATAAAACCCTATATTGAATCATGCTTAACGCAAGAGAAATGGTTTCCCTGAGATTGTATCTACAGTGATGGGCAATGTCTCAGAATTCTCCTTTCACTTTTTTGTCACTGAAATGAGCGTTACAGCTTTTTGCTGTATTTGCGCTCAGCAGTCTTGGTACCTCTGTACAGTCCCAAGACATATCCTTGCTGCCTAACAAGACAACAGCTGAGTGAGAGCTGTTTCCCATTTCTCAGCCAAGGGGTTCTCCAAGAGGTCCCCATGGAGTACAATTCCTCTGCAGACATGAGACACACACAGATACTGGGGCTGTAAACTGCATCTCTTAGAGGAGGCAGGGTCTCCATTCTTAGATACAGTGAGTCCACTATGATGAGCTCCTATGTATTATGTTCAAAGGAATAATATAATAATGTTTAAGAAAGCTAGTACTGCTAGTTGCTATGTCTCTAAAACAGAAAAAAACCCCAGACTATTATTGGGGTACCATATTGAACATTTTTGTTCATTTGTCAATAAAGAAATTATTACTGAAATTAACTCTCTAGATATTGTATTTTATCTGTGTTACAAATTAGGCCTGATACATGACACCAAATTCAGAGGAAATTGCAGAGAAATGCAAATGTTTTAAACAAGGAATGTTTAAGCAATCAGATGCCATCTTATCAAGTTGTAAAGAAAGCAAATTCTCCTGTAAAAGGTTTCTGACTTGACTATGGCAGAAAACTACTTTTTTTTTTTCTTGTATTTGTTCATATGTTGAACTACGATATCTGGCAATTTGTAATAACAGAAATACATCAGTAAGCAGTGGAAAGCCTCAGCTTTAAAATCTCTGATACTTCACTAGATTCAATTGTTTGTTGCCATTTACCATTAAGACTTCTGTTCTCCCATTCATGTCAATAAGATACAGAATTTCAAGATTTTAATCACACATACTTTACATACATGTACATGAATATATACATATACATAAAAGCTAACTTTAAGATAACATATAGCTGGGGACCCATTCTTGGTATCTTTCTGTGCCTTCCTTTGCCTTATTTCCTGTGTCGTTTAGGTTAGTGAATATCATAAAGGCTTATAAGGCAGACAATATTATAGGAAAAATATTTCATTGAAAAAAGCAATATATCCAAAAGAAAGTACAGACTTTCATGTGCACAGGCCTTTTTCAAGTCTGAAACACAAAAATCCAAATCATCACTTCCACAGTGGTTACCATTACTGTGGCACAAAAGATAACTAACTGCTCCTTCCTGGAAGATGGTGAACTGTGTTATTATCTAATGTTTTAATGTATAACCTCTGAGATCATGGTTGTTTTACGAAGTAGAGCCTGTCTTCAGATTTGTTAATAAGTGAAGTAAATTTTCACCGAATAATCAGCACATTTTCCTTCATTAGAACCTTATTATGCACTAGCATATTTTTTGACTAGCAAGCTGAAGGGAGAACACTGGTCATTTTACACATAGCAGCATTGAAAACAATCTAAGGTAAACTGTTTTTTTTTTTTAATGTCACTTTTATTGGGTGTTCATATTATGATAGCAATTACATGCTCAACTCAGTTGTCATGCTGAGACACATACCAATCAAAGAGAATACTTTGCCCTACTGAGAAGTGTAGCAGTAACTAGATATGCTGAAATAACTTCGGGTCATACTGAGTTCAGGTTTCAGTAATGATATGGGAATGTCTTCCTTCCTTTATCAGAATCTTCTTCTAGGAGCTTAGGAGGAAACCGAGCTCCTACTGAAGTCAAAATATTGGTTAGCTGATTACTTGGTTCTATTTACGGAATTCTATAGGTTGCAGATAAATAATAACACATGCAGTTTTCCTGTAAGATCGAGTATGTCACTTTGCTACGTGACTGAAACATCTGTTACTGCCAAAATAACTGATTATTACAGCAACATTGTGTGGTTTCTGACTTTGGACCAAGCAAGTTAATTATGGGTCTCTGAAATTTCAAGAACAGCATCACTTCTCATTAGTTTTATTTATGTCATTAGTTATTTTGATAATAATTTTAGAAGCTCCCTTCCACTGTTTCAAAGCACTTAATGGTAATAAACAAATTAACGTGTAAAAGCTCTTTGAATTGCTGTCATTTTGTCACACATAACTGCCTGGGAAAAGCTGAGTGAAATTAGTGAGAGCTTCTTTTGTTTGAAATGACAATTCTCTCTCTGCTGCTGTGGGGTGTTCCCACTGTTACTCCTTAAGTACTTAAAATATAAGCATGAAGTTAGTAGGAAGTTATGACAGAATCACTTTGATCCATGTAGTTGGGATTAGCAAATAGGAAGAGGCATTTTTTTGCTGTCAGCTTGAGAATTACCGACATTGTGTTCCAGGTGTACCATTAGTTTCTCTGCTTACTGAGAGATCTTGCTCTTGCAATATTGCCAAACAGTTGCAAAGACGTCACGAATTCACTGGGTATTTACTGCAAATTAGAACCTGGGCTGTAAGGAAGCATTCATTTATTATGCTAGCTCCATCAAAGTCCAACCTCTCAGTCCACTGAGATCTACTCTTCTTGCTGGTATCTCAGTCAATATCTTCTCTGCTATGCCTCTTAAGATCGTCAAGGTAAAATTTTGCTGTAGGCAAAGCGGATTGGAAAAAAATAATTTGAAAAAGCTAATGAGAACAAAACATTTCCAGTTTACTTTGTAAAGTTCCAAATGCCAAAAAGTTGTATTTTACTTTTAAAAACAAACCTCCAAACCAAAACAGATTAGGTTTATCGAACTGCAGCAGCTTTTGTACTCTTAGACACTTCATGGATTTGCAGATATGATTCAAATATTCACTCTTTGAAACAAACCACAAAGGTCTTAAAAGTAGAGTGAACAAGTAGAAAACCTAAAAGGACAGGAGGTATTTCAAAGAGAGCCATAACAGCATGCCCACCTTCTCAGGAGAGAAGCTGGATAAACCTGTGATCTGTGCTTTTTGGTGATTTACCTTCAATTTCAAGAAGGAGTCAGAAGATAAAATTAAATCACACAAAAAAAGCATTGTACAGATGTACTTTATTTGTACCATAATAGCGCCTAGATGAGGAAACCAGGTAGGAATCCCTTGTAGCTCCTAGGCATATGTATTACCTAAAGCAAACATTAAAGATGTGAAGAACTTAATGTCTTGGCAAAAAATTGCGAGAGTATTATGAATAAACTACTATCTAGGGAAGACAAACAAAACTAATTATTTATGGGACAGTTTGCAGCTAAAGTTCTAACTCCACATTATTCTGTTTTATCTGTAGCAATAAAAAACAATTTGAAAAATTGGAGGTTGAAAAGAAGGGCGACTTACCCCAATCAAACCAGGGTCCATATACTAGCATGGTGTCCTGTTTTGGAGAGTAGTCAGTCACTTATGCATGGGAAATAGAATATGGGACATATATATAAACACTTTCCCAGAATACTCTCCAAGGAATTTCACACAGACATTACCTATTCTTCATGGTAAAAGGAACAGGTGTTACAAAAAACTCTTGAAAGAAGGTAAGATCATTCTTTGGAAAGAGACGTGAAACAGCCACAGGAGTGAAAACTAGCCAGAGTTTTTAATGGCAATAGCGGTTTCCAGGATCAGTCAGATTGAAAGGTTGATAATCAAACAAGCTCTTGCACTGACTGACTGCAGAGCTTTGTAGTTCTCTACATTCTGTTAGCAAGATTAAACCCAAGGCTTTTGTGTTGCTTCTCTATGTATATGGCAGTGGTACAAAATGTTAACAACGTGTAGGAAGAGTAATGCAGTAACTGCTCCTGATGTTATCCTGGCTATATGGCCCTCCCTCGCTGTAATTTCAGGTTTAGCTGTGACTGACTCAGCCACTTCGTTACCCCGCAACTCTTCATTTGAAAGAATCTGTTAAAAAACTTGTGATTGTGCAACTTCCCTTTTTTGAACAAAACCTCTTTCTTTCACCTATGGTGGTTTTGTTATTGAAAAAAATTCTTCTAGACCTTAAGGGCAAAAGGGCAAGTAGAACTTACTTCCGTGGTGAGAATCTTTTCTGTATACATCTTTTATCAAGCTGGAGGGAACATACATTAGGTTTTCCCACAGATATATTTAAAGTATGCAGAATGTTTAAAATGGCTGCACAAATTTGGTGCTGCTAAAATGGACAGTCAGACAGGGTAAAACAATAGCAAGATGGGGATCTTTCCTGACAGCTTTAGAAATCACCAGTACTCTCCTTTTGTTCACCTTTACACTACTATCCTTTATTGTCAGTATCATTGTGGCTGGGATGCAACAGACTTTTAAGTCCTGAAGGACTTAATTTGTGATATAAAACATTCCTAATAAGCTTAATGTACATTCTGAGAGCATGGGAGATGGCAGGCTTAACACTGTAAGGCGCTTTCCTCACACTGTAGGAATGGAAAGCTCTCAGCACAGTTGAAGATCAAGTAATTAGAGATCAGTCATGCAAGCAAACTCATTAAAGCATTTAGGGGGGCCTGGATAGATTAGATGCCCTTACTGATCTCTGCACCATGCTTTCATTCTACTGCATATAAATAAATAAAAAGGCTGTATTGGAAGCATATACTTTCAGTGTGTTAGTATAATTATAGCATATCTTCATATCTTTGTTCTTATATTTTTTATGCTTTTTCAGAAAACATATATTTATTTCTTTTGGAAATGTTTCTACAGAATGCATATGCAGTCTTGTACTTTCTGAATTCACTGACATATATGCTTTTCATATTTCACCTTTCATTTTAAATATATGTAGCAGGAATTACTTTTATTGTTTTTTCTTTTGGTTGAGGATTTTTTTTTTTAAATTTTGTCTTCTTTCAGTTAATTTTAACTTCATTATTTAGGTGAATTAAATGATGTTTAAAACCCTAGAGGCGAACTGGTTTTATTTGATTTCTTCTGATAGATGAGAAAAAAAGTGTCAGGATTTGCAGTCTTCTGTGAAATGTATCCCATACTCTTGAGCTTACATTTTTAATGTGCTTATGAAACTAAAATTGATTTCTCTCTTTCTTTTAAAATAAAAAAATACATATTTTCTGAGAAATTATTTACTTTGAGTTTTTTTTAATCAATTGATAGGCATTCACAGCTATTCATAAAAAAGTCTACATTGCTTCACACTTTTATTTCTTTAAAAAAGTTTTACTAAGCTAAAATGCACAAACATTTGTGTAAACAGTTTCAGAGGTAATTATTATTAAAAATCATATATATCTGAGTTATGATCTGCTGTATATAATGCAAACCACTACTTCTAGGGTAGTCCAGCTACAAGCATTTGTAACATGCACTGAGGTAAATGCAAAGAAATCACTTGCAGATGATTAGGAGAACCAGAGATAAACTACCTTATGTCAGTAAGTGTTAAAATTATGTAATGGTTTTCTCCAATAGAATGTCTATAATCTCCTATCTGAATATCTGTATGAGTTAATAAATCGTTTGACTTGTAGCTTTGCATTTGGTAATTTGGCATAATGACTAGCTTAATTGTATATATTTTGCTGTAAGGAAGGGTATGACTTGTTTGTTTTTTTCTGTATTAAACTTTGATTTAAGAAGTTTTGAGCATCTCCATCTTCACCCTCTCCTGGTTAAAATCCCATGTCTTCCCTTGCTGGCCTAATTATTATAAAATTGCTCTTGCTAGATCAATGGTGCTTTCAACACTAATAAAAATTGGGGAAAAATTTTCAAAGCTAAGGTATTTTTAGTCTCACACTCTGATTGGTTTTGGTTTTGATTTGGTTTGGTTTGGTGGGGTTTGTTTTTGAGGGGGATTGGTTGTACTAAACTGTGGTACGAAGATCCCTTACATTCTAGTTCAAATTTCAGATTTAAACTCAGATTTTTAAAGCTTACCTGTTTTCTGTATATACAGAACTTAATTATTTAATAACGAATGGAATATCTCTTGAGAACACCCTTTTGATTTATCTATTCCTCTTCCGTGTGCCCAATATAATAATGAAAACGTTCCTCAGCTTTTAGTGTTAGTCATGATTTTCAAATTTTTTTGCGTTATGAATAGCTACTTAGTGAAATATAGCTTCCCTACTGCAGAACACAAAAAAAGCTTCTTTCAGGACTTTTACCAAGTGTTTTTCATATTGTCGTGGTTTAAGCCGAGCCGGTAACTCAGAACCACACAGCCGCTCTCTCACTCCTCCCTTTCTTCATCCTCCCACTCCTGAAGGGATGGGGAGGAGATTGAAAGAATGCAAATCCCACAGGTTGAGATATAAACAGTCCAGTAGCTAAGGTATAACACAAACCACTACTGCTACCACCAATAATAATAATGATAAGGGGAATAATAAGGAGAGAGAATACAACTGCTCACCACCCATAAACCGATACCCAGCCCAACTCAAGCAGTGATCTAGGCCTTCTCAGTAACTCCCCCCTGGAGTTATACTGGGAATGACATGCTGTGGTATGGAATACTCCTTTGCCTAGTTTGGCTCAGGTGTCCTGTCTCTGCTTCCATCCGTCTTTCCCTCCTTCCTGGCAAATTCCTTGGTCAGAGTAAGTGTTACTTGGCAACAACTAAAAACGTAGGTGTTGTCAGCGCTGTTGCCAGGCTGAAAGAGAAGAACACAGCACTGTACCAGCTACTAAGAAGGAGAAAAATGACAGCTACTGCTGACACCAGGACACACATTTAGTTTTATTAAGAGTAAAAGGAAAATAATTCTTTCAAAAAAATTATCCTATTAGAGGTGGCCCAAGCAGTAGTAATTTTTGCAGATAAAAATGTGTTGAATTTTTTTTCTTGTGTGGAGAAAAAAAGGTCCAAGGCCCTTGTAGCCTGGAAGCTTCCTGGTTAAAACTACATTTTCATCACCAAAGAATGTTTGAGACGCCAAACTAAATGTTCATTTTTAGCATAATGAGTTTACTGGGGAGAGCATTAAGTCTGTTAAGAGGAGGCTCTCTGGCACTTTTTACAAGCCACAGCTCTTTCCTCAACAACAAATGTTACCAAAGCTATTGTTAAAGCTGGTACAGGGGCAGAAAAACTATGCAGTCTTTCCCAGTAGAGGTAAAACCTTAAGACTAGTACTCTGCTTCAAGCAGATGAGTGAATTTCGTATCACATGACCTCACTCAGGTTGGTGGAATATTTTTCTAGACGTTCCAAAATACTATCTCCAGAAATATTTTTGGTTTGGCATTCCTTCATTTATTTACTGAGAGAAAAATATTGTTATGGATGTTCAGCAATGACATTTTTAGTTTACTTCAGCTGCAACATATGTTGTTAAATATACCTAGGTGCTTTGATTTATAGTAACCAATAAAAATACATGCATAACAACAATGTGTAGAAAAAGTCACAGATGTATATCAGACTGCATCAGGGGTTCCTAGTCTAAACACAGAATTTGAACGAGGATCTTCACCAAATTTGAAAAACTCCTCGTACTTCTGCAATAATGGTTCAGAGTCTTGAGCTTAAAGGTATTTTTCTCTGCTTTTTCTGGCTCTCCAAAAAGCTGACATTATAGCAGGTTTTCTACTGAGTTTGCGAAGAAAACCTGAATAAAAATATACTTGTAAAAAGGTACCTACATGAGAGCATTGTTACCGTGCTATTCTTACTGATGCCACCTGTAAACCTGGTTTCATTTTTTTATCCTCTATAAACTTATTTTCAGTATGCCCTCCAAGCAGACTTCAAGGGAGAAGAATGATGTAATTTTTTCTTTTTTTGGTGTTGGCTTAACGTTATGTATTATTGAGAAAGGAAAACATATGATAAAGGAAACCTAGATTTGTACCATGTCAATATGTGTTCATCTCCTTTTTCTGTTGAGATATATCTTTGGCAAATGAAGATATATTTTGCAGTCTTCCTTACGAGTCATGTAAATTTCACTGGTTTTCTTCGGTAGACTGAAATTTTCTAAACAAGACTACAATAGATAGCTGCTTTAAATATTCAGATGAATCCTTACTGTGCTAGGATCCAGGTAAAGAGGACTTTTATACATTAACCAAGAATATAGCCTTCACTGTAAGGATTCTGTTCAGGGGTCTTTCCTGTGCCTGCTTTGTGACAGAGGATTCTCCAACAGGAGACAATCCGTGGGATAATCTGTACTGAAGCTGCAAGGAGCAACAACAAAACTAAATAGACTTAGGCAAAGGTCACTGTGTTCAGATACCTTCCAAAATGAATTTCCTGCATTTAGATCAGTTAATAT
Organism: Psittacula echo; assembly: GCF_963264785.1. Lineage (NCBI taxonomy): Eukaryota > Metazoa > Chordata > Aves > Psittaciformes > Psittacidae > Psittacula > Psittacula echo. The sequence goes on along the minus strand of NC_137742.1, from coordinate 69,948,949 downwards.
TCCATATTAATAAAAAATTGTGCAGGACTTCTTAAAAATTGGAGTGAAACCTGGGCCTTGGACCCTTGAGATTTTTCTGTCTACAGAAACCAAACCAGGAGGAGTGTTGAAGGATAGATAAAAGAAACCCCAAACATTTCTGTGCTGCTTATTTGAACTGGCACACTAGGAACTCAGTGTCCAAAGTTATAGAGGTTTGCTTTATTGGTCATTTAGTACTTAATTCTTGCTATATTTTCCAAGCAGGAGTTGCTTTCTCTTTTTGCCTCTGAAAATTTTATCCGGGTCATTGACTTGATGTTGGTAAGTGCAAAGGATTCATAAAATCAGTAATTGCAGAAACTGTGGTTGAGGACTCAATCTTACGCTCTTTGCTGGACTGTGAACAGATGCACATTTTGTAAACATCTGTACCGGTTTAAGCTACTACTTCCCTCCAGCTGCTTGTTCCTATGCTTTGCTATGGGATCTTGCTCAGATAGCTGTTCTAATAGACTGTTTCATAGTCTATTCCATGTCAGATCATCAGATCTAACAGGTTTCACCTGATGTGATTGATACCTCCTGAATCATATAAAAACTCACATGAACTGCTGTATTGACATAACATTTTGGCCAGTAACCTTCAGAAGAAAGGGACCATATGTAGTAACAGAGTTGTAATGTCATATGTCACTGTAGGTAGATCTGAAAGAAAATCTCTGGCTATGAAATCTGTGTTTAAAAAAATTTGAAACTCTTGAATCTAGTTTTTGATGTGGTTGACTATGAGGAATGTTGCACAAGAAGCTGCTCCAGCAGACCTGGAGGAGAGCTCAGACATCTTGAACCTCATCAGCTGCAAACACTGGGAGTCAAGAGGAACCGAACACAGAACACTGAGATAATTTCTGAGAACTGCAGATATAGAAACAAAGAAGTTACTGAAGGCAAAGATGAGATGTTGTAACCTGGTACTTGCCAAAATATTAGTGAAAAGTTACCAATGGGGGCCGAAGGAAATAAGAATGTGTGTTCAAGGAGAATGGGAAGTAACAATGTAGCAAAAAGTGGTAGCAGAAAAACTGGTTAAAATAGTTGCTCAAGAAAAGGTGCATGGACAGTAATGTAATTGGCTGACGGGGCGTGTGATCAGTAATGTCATTGGCTAAAAAAGCGCATGGTGTTTTGTGATGTAAAAGTACCAAAGGAGCTAACTGTCACTAATCGTTACTAACCACTAGTCAGAGGACTATAAAAGCATGTAAACTCACTTTATAAATGATTTCTGTTGCACCAAAACTGGAGTCCATGCCTCAGTCACCACAGTTGACATGGTATGAAAAAGACCACTGACGTGAATACTATTTGACCATCCCTAGCAAGCAGACCAGGAAGTAAGCAAGTAACTCCAGCACTTGTTGAACCCATATATGGTCTTTTCTGATAACTGCTCAGGTGTTTTTCCAGGTAAGTGTCAAAAAGCTGAAAGCAGCAGGTCATGGCCTGTTTGGTCACAAGTAACAGTTAATCACCAGGGTTACAAACCTAGTACTTTCCAAATGCAGAAATTCAGTTTTCAGACAGTCCATGCTTGTGAGGTGGATATTAAAAATCACCCACAAAGGATTCAGCAGTTTCCCTATGGGAATCTCATGTTGCACGATGTATGAGAAGAAGCTGTTTTCTTAGAAGACAGTATTCTTGTTCTATCACACATTCTAAGTGCCATAACAGATTTTTATTTTTTTTCAGAAATCTGCTAGGGAAGAAAAACAATATTCTGTTATTTTCAAGCATAATTTTCTAAATCTTCCAAACTATCTTACCCTTTCAAAATGATGCTTGCAAAGTTCTCAGCCAAAGTAAAGGAAATAAATGCACAAACTTGAGACTTCTCTTCACTCAGGGTATATGGAATTAAATGTGATGCATCTCAAACTCAGAGAATTGCCCAGCAGGTGACCTATTGAAGCCTTTAAGTCTTTAATTCTAAAAGTTTAAAGAATTAAAGTCTTACTTTAATTTTAAAAGTTTTAGAATTTCCTGTTTAGTACCTGCACTTGTTTTACAGGCTTGCTGTTTTGTATTATAAATGTTTAATCTTAACTTTTTCTAGAAGAGCTAATCCTATAAACTTTACACAACTAGCTTCAATAAACTAGATCAAAACAGAAAAAAATCAATAGGGGAGTGAAGTCAGAGAAACCAGCCTTTATTAAATGGTGGCCATTGTTGGCAACTCTGCGTAACTTTTTATAAAAATATTTTTTTTCCTTGGGGTTCATTTTTCTCATTTTAGCTTCTGTGGTAGGGGCTAGGGATTTAGATTGCAGTGGTCAGCTGAGAGTAATAAATTTAAAAGAAAGAAAGAATGAGCTATCCCAGATCAGCAACATCTTTTTAGTGAACAGATTTAAACTACATGAAGAGAGTCTGTGATACACCTACAGTGAAACTACTGCAAATTAAAAGAGGATTATCCTGCTGTGTTCAGTGCTGGTACAGCCTCACCTTGAATACTGTGTGAAGTGCTAGGCCCTACAGCTGAAGAAGAATGTGGTGTCCTTGAATATGTCCACAGGAGGGCACAAAGCTGGTGGAGGGGATGGAAGGCATGTCCCGTGAGGAGCAGCTGAGAACTCTGGGTTTGTCTGGTTTGGAGACGAGGCTAAGGAGCGACTTCATTGCTCTCTGCAGCTCCCTGAGGGAGATGCTGAGCTCTGAACCCTGGAACCCAGTAACAGGAGACGTGAAAATTGGCTCAAAGTTGGGCCACATGAGGTTCAGGCTGGACATTAGGGACCATTTATTTACAGGAGGGGTGAAACACTGGAACAGGCTTCCTTGAGAGACAGTCGATGACCCAAACTTGTTGCTGCTTAAGAAGCCTTAGGACAATGCCCTTCATAACATGCTTTGACATTTGATCAGCCTTGAAGAGGTAAAGCGGTTGGACTAGGTGATTGTTTTAGGTCCTTTCCAACTGTTCAGCTCTGTTCTGCTTTGTCCCGTGCCTTCCTCTCCTCTCCTCTCCTCTCCTCTCCTCTCCTCTCCTCTCCTCTCCTCTCCTCTCCTCTCCTCTCCTCTCCTCTCCTCTCCTCTCCTCTCCTCTCCTCTCCTCTCCTCTCCTCTCCTCTCCTCTCCTCTCCCCTCCTCTCCCCTCCTCTCCTCTCCTCTCCTCTCCTCTCCCCTCCTCTCCTCTCCCCTCCCCTCCTCTCCTCTCCTCTCCTCTCCTCTCCTCTCCTCTCCTCTCCTCTCCTCTCCTCTCCTCTCCTCTCCTCTCCTCTCCTCTCCTCTCCTCTCCTCTCCTCTCCCATTCCATTCTATTCCATTTTATGCTATGTTATACCATGCCATGCTATCCTATTCTGTGCTATTCTATTCTCAAAAAAAGGTGACATTTTTCTTTGCCATTGGTATAATATTTATGCTCAGTTACAGAGAGCTAATTTAATAAAACATAGTGGGCATGTTTTTATTGTTTACCAAAAGTGTTTTCAGCCATTCTGTTCATCTTACCAACATACTTATCATGTCTATGCTTTGCCCATAAAGACTTCAGAGTGTATCCACTTTCTAAACCTCTTGTTTTATTATCTCTTTCAGTTAGGAATCTTTGTATCTGGATAACATTTTATGCTTTGGATGACAGTTCAATGTGTCTGTGGATCATTTGTGTTGTTTTTGTTATAGTCCTGCAATCAGCACCTTGGTCTTACACAGATTCTTTTTTAAATACTTTCATGGTTATTCTTACCTTAGTATACTGTATATAGTATATATACTATAGTATAGTAGTGTACAAATATAAAATCACTAATGAAAAGTACTGAACATCAGATAAGACTCATTTAACACATACGTGCAAGAATTATTTTGTCTGTTTAATTCAGACTGTACATATGTCTAAATGTTCAAGGCTTACATGAAGTGAGAAATTGCCCTCTTCTCTTGGATATTCCAGGCAAAACATTCTTTAAATTTTCCTCGTCAGAATTCAGTTGAAGTTGAACCAAAGGCTGAATTCACAGAAGTTGAAATTCATTAGAAGCAAACCCATTCAAATGGGTGCATACTGGTAGCAGCTCTTGTCACGGATTATTGAGAGTTATGTCCTTGGCTCACTAGACACAGAAGCAATTGATACCAGTCAGCTGATTAAAAGTCCCTTTCTCAGTGTTTGTCTGTGATCACAGCTCCTCAGATTGCTGTTGTGCCTTGCAACATATGAAAGAATGAAGCCAGTGCCCCAGCCTGTGCTTCTAGTTCAGCTCTGCAGAAACAAAGCCATGGCTTCAGAATTACTTTTAATTGCATTTGTTGCAATGGATTTCACATGGGGTAAGAATTATCATATAGCACCGTACCCGAAAAACAGTCTTCTGGTCATAATCTTCCTTTAGCATGGAGAGAATCTTGTCACCACATTTAGATTACCAGTAAAATCTATTTACAATGCTTCAAGAAAAACAATCTCCAAGGAGTATTATTTAAAACTATTTTGGTTAAGGTTTAGAGTCCTGCTAAGTAAGGAAAAGCCTTTCACCATAATTTTAATTTTGCTTTGCTGTCATTTTTTACTTCCAATGTTATTTTTAACTTTAGAGAGATAAACAGCACAAAATATGCCAGTCTATAAACTGGGAAAACTGACACACATTGATGACGTGGAACTCTGGATATTTATACACAATTGTCCCATATAAATAAAAAGGTCACAAACTTAAAGCATTAAATCACATCTTTTATAAAAAGGCTGCAACTGGTGAATTTTGTGGGGGAACAAAGCTGAACTCAGGATGAGCCTGGATGCATTGTTTTCCTTTGATAAAGATGTCATATTTTGTCATTTAAAAAATGCATTTCAATTCCTTTAAACATCTAATAAATATCAATTCAGTTCATCACTGACTTTATTTGTGTTTATATATCCTCTATGGCACTGTTAAGGCAAATTAAGGCTTGCTATCATTCAAAGCAACTTGGGTGAAACGTCATTTTCTCTTTGAATATACAGTAGATGAAGTGTGCATAAACCAGCAACCAGAGAGCTTGTTTAGCATTCTACTTCTCTGAATTTCTTCTTATTCTTATTGGTGACCTTGTAAACATAGTGGCTTCTTAAAATTTTAAATTACATCCAACAGATATGCCAGGTTTCCAGTAAAAATAAAAAAGTTGGATTTCTCCCAGTGACAGCAGCTTTTCAAGTCTAGCTTTATCATTCACTTTGCTAGCATTTTTATCTGACCGGGGATGGCATACCTGTACAGGCTTTTCTTTTTGTCCTTTCTTATATTTCAAAGATTTTTTCTGCCTCAGACCTGACACTGACAATCCTATTGTGTTTTCCTTGGTTCCTCAGAGGTTTAATGGTCTAGCACAGTAGCTGAACCTTTAGAAATTTCTTCTGTACCTCTGCAGAGACTGTTTCAGTAAGGGCCAAAGAACTGTCACTGTGAAAAGAGAGAAGCCCCTGTGGTTAAACATTCCTTAGTGTTTTCACTTCCGATAGTGACAGCAGAATGGATAAATGAATTTCTTTTAACCTCACAGTTGTCTTACAGAGGTAGAAGGTCTTCCTGGGGTCCTGTAATAGGGCGAAACTCTGCTAGGAAGTTAGCTAATTCCCTTTATTTCACTATGGGTGTCTTGTTTGATGAACAGCTTGATAATGAAGAATTTTTAAAAAATTATTATTTGCAAGCCTATTAATGTTAAATGTTTAAAAATCTCATATGAGCATGTAATTTAAGTATACTTAAAGAGTTAGTAGACATCAAATATCAATTAATGATATACGGAACATTCAGTAGTTGAGTACAAACCTTGGGGCTAATAGGATGACCACAGTGAACCGGAAATTCAGGACAAAGAAAATATTTGGGGATTTTGAGGCATTTTAAAAGCTTGCTGTGAGCTAAGTAGACTTATTTTAAAATTAATTTAGGGTCTGGTCCTTCAAATACTGCCGTGAGTAGCCTGCTGACCATAACAGGACTATTCAAAAAGGTATGTCCTACTTGCAAGAGTGAAGTCTTTGCAAGTAATGACATTCATCTTCTTGAAAAGAAACGATATTTTATTTTACATGCCTGCCTCTTTCTTTCAGTCTGTGTCCTGTGGTCCTGACAAATTTCTCACCTCGGAGAAAAATAATTTGAATTTTTTTCCTTACATGATATTAAGTTGAGATGTTTCTTTGCTTATCTTGGAGACTCTTATTTCATATAAGCTTAGATGTTGATGACTTCACGTTGATGCTCACGTATAATAATTTCATGAATATTTTACTGGGGGGACTGTTGTATAGTATTCTAACTCACAATCTTAAAACATATCTTTATTACATATTCCAATTGTGCACAACAAATTCAAGGGGTTTTTTTGAATTTGTAACTTCTATGACAATTACTGTGAATGTAGGGTTTGCAATATCGAGACCTCACTGCTAATAAAGAAATCTTTTTCATCTTTTTCGTTTTGGCATACCATTTTGAATGAGAAGAACACCTACTTCATTTATGAATAATGCTTGGTAGTCCCTTGTGTTGCTTTAGACAGTCAGTGATATCTAATATGTGAATGGAACGATAGCGAGCAACCAAAACTCCTGCAGTAACTGTTATCAAAAGGAGAAACAGAACAACTCTTATTTCTGCTCATGTGCACATCAAATGGAAACCTCAGCTCCTGCTCAAAATCTGAGGGAATGGACATCTCTTTAGAAATTATTTATTGTCCTTTCTTTCTCTCTCTCCAGAAAATGACAGAACAGTTTATAAAATTTTTAGCTCCAACTTTATTCTCTACACTATCCAACTAAAGATGTAAGGATTTGAAGAGAGAGGCTGTGTGTGGCAGGAACGAGAACATCTGAAATCTGCTCTCAGTGGCAGCATTGGGACTGAACAGAAGTACTGACAGAAAACAATTAGAAATGAATGATTTAGGAATTGTTTCATAACATCTGCAACTTGGGGACATAACTGATAAGACTGAATTGTTATTACAGCAGACTCACAGGCTATGACTGAGTCATGTACATTAATACTGTGACTACTGAAAACATGAAAAATAACAGGTCTCAGGAGAGACAAACCAGTCTTTCTGAAAATACGAAGTTGTCATCAACGTCTTGCATATGAGGACTGCAAGTAACTCTTATCTTCTTAGAAGCTAGTGAACACTGCAGGATTTGACAGGTGCGTACTTTTCTGTATTCACAGGGATGCAGAACGGGAAACAGAAGGCTTTGACAGATTCAGTGAGGAAGTTGCACTGATTGTAACGGGTATGTCTGGCCCCTAAGATGCCTTTCATTTTTTTTCTGAGCTACAACACTGGAAAGGTTTTCTTGTTCTTCTATTGTTATTTGAAAATTGCTGTCATAACTATGGGATATATCCCATGTGTTGTAAAGCACCTGAAGTTTGAAGTTATATAAAGAAGTTGATGAAATCTGTGCTCCTCCCTCTACAAAAGTCTTACCAGTTTTCTGAAGTGCATGCAGCTGGCAATAATGTTGAGAGACGCTGAATTGTGAAAGTGGCTGATGTAGCATCTGGCTTGCTGCAAACATATTGTCTATAAACCACTGACTGAACAGACATGTCCTACTGCAATTGCACATCTTTTCATGCTGATCAACTAGCATGCCACCATGGAAAAAGCCATATGACTAATAATTTGTTAAGGTTTTACAAAAAACTTTGTTTAGGACATTTCAGACGGGAGAGGAACAAAATACTTAACCCCTATTTCTGCCTCTGAACTGAGTAATAATATTAGAGGGCATTGTTGGACAAAATTTTGAAAAATAGCTTGCATTCACATTTCCTGAACAGTGTTACAGGCACAAAAATGCATTTTGTCTTTGCCTGCACAAAATCTGTGCCGTGAAAATGATACTGCTAGGAAAATTCACATGCAATCTTATATGTTGTTTCAGTGGGACTAGTTTGAAAACATTTTGGAATGTAATCCAGAATGACACTTTGATCAACATAAGTTCATGTGACTTGTTTTTGTGGTGTTTCCAGTAGCAGAAATCTTTTGTAAACAGCACAGTTTTGAAAATACTTGGACTCAAGGGGATTCCGTCAGGAAGCTGTACTCAGGCAGTGAAGCTGTCATAATAATGCCTGCCACATCCCTGGGAAAAAAAAAAGGAAAGGAAAAAAAGGCACAAAACCTAATAATAAATGCTCTGTATGACCAAAGCAGATAAAAAAATCCAAGCCAGTGGAAAAAAAGTGAAATGAATGTTTTACACCATTGTTTCACCTTGAAACAGCTTTGTTCCTGCATCAGAACTGTTTGGGATGTTATGGGGGAGAAAATGGTTTCAAACCGAACTGATTTAAAAAACAGCACAGAATCACCAAGTCATCAAAATAAGTAGCAAACTGTTATGAAGATTTATTAAGAGTTTAAGGGAGCTCAAAAGCCAAATAGCTGAGTCAGTAAGCTGTAATATATAGTCTCCTTATTAAAGCTGTCTTAGTGTCACAAAATTAGAAGATGGTTAATGCAATGAAAGGTATTGAGGGAGTTTTCAGGATATATTGGGGTAATGACAGACTACTTGTACAAAAATATTGCTGGGCACTCTTCTGGAAAAGGAACTATTTTTTATATGAATAAATACCAGACGCTAAGGAAGAGTTAAACAGATTTTGCCTAGAAAAACTCTTCTGGTTCCTTGAAGAAGATTGTAAGCATATACACAGTGGACATGCAGTTGATATGCTCTGCTTGGATTTCTAAAATGCATTTGGCACGGTCCCTTCTCAAAGTGTTTTAGAGCAATTCAAGTGTTGTGGAACAAAGGGGAAGGCCATCACATTTTAAAATAACTGACTTAAGAGACGGAAAGCAGAGATTTGGAATAGATGATCATTATTCTCAAAGGGGAAGGTTGGCAGTAAAGTCCCAGGTTATAAGTGTTGGGGTTACTTTTTCCATAAATGATTAGGGAAAAAAGGATGAAGAAGAAGGGGACAATTTTTTCTGATGACAGTATGATGCCAGTAAGTGATTCAGTGGGTAGATAAAATACAAAGCCTGACTGAAAATCTGTGAAGGTTGTCTGTAAGAAAATGGCAGATTACATGTTCAAGTGATAAAGAGATGAGGGCAACATGAGTGTAGGGAGTTATTAGGAAAAAATAGGCAGATGATTGTCACATCAGTTTAGAAAGCTGTAGTGCATCCCTGACTTGAAAACTATCTTCAGCATTTGTTCACTCTTCTAAGAAGTGGTAAGATAATTTAAAAGAGATACAGAGACAGACTACATCATAGTGAAAGGTTGTTTCTGTGTTACAAGTGATAAAAATTGAGTAGGTTTAACTACGATGATTTAAAAGAAACTCATTAAATCATAGGTGGAATGAAGGTAAACAGAAATATATTATGATTTGGGAGTTTCTTTTGTGCATTTTTGTCCTCTCAGGTCCATGCCAAAATCAGGCGAGTTCAACATGCACCAGTTTAAAAATAGGCAGAAGGTGGAGGCTCTTCCCTGAGTGTATAGTTAATGTATGGATAGCATTTCCACAGGACGTTCTAGATGCTGATCTGCGCTCAAGGTAAAATTACACAAGTTTATAAAAGATAAATTAGTAACTCATTATTAATTGAGGGACACAAATCTTATCACAAAGGACCTAACTGATTTTTTAGGGTGTTAGGATAACTGATTTGTGATTACTTTCTTCTCTAGACGTCTGTTGATTACGGCTGGAGACAACATCCTAAACTAGATGTTCATGAATTCCTTAGTCATGGACTCTGCAGGGTAACTGAACAATACAGCCTCAAATAAATAAAGGGAACTGAATTACCATATTTTTGAAATATTTTGTGGCAGGGTCTTTACCCTATTCAAGAAGTCATATAGGAGGATTTTTTGCCTTTTTCCTTGTCCTACCATCAAAAATAGAGGAGCCAGTAGATGAAGTTCTGTGAAAAATTAGTCATTTTGTTAAGGCAATCTCTCGGTAAAGCATTAGACCTTGAGATGAAATTCCCTTTGAAACTTGGGAAGAGAATTAGAATCAAAGAATCAAAGAAGCATAGAATAGTTAGGGTTGGAAAGGACCTTAAGATCATTTAGTTTCAACACCCCTGCTATGGACAGGCACACCTCACACTAATCTATGCCACGTAAGACTCAGTCCAACCTGGCCTTGAACACCACCAGGGATAGAGCATTCACAACTTTCCTGGCAACCCATTCTAGTGCCTCACCACCCTTACAGTAAAGAAATTCTTCCTTATATGCAAATTTCTTCCTTATAGCCCATTAGCATAAGATCTAGATGAAGACTTTAAAAGGCCTTAAAAGAATATGTCATGTCAACAGAAAAAATACGATATTCATGGGACCTTCTACCAGACGACCAGAAGCTTCCCATCTTCCATAAAGCAAGGAAACGGCAGCAGCAAAAATGCAGCTCCCTTCCATGCTGTCCCCTCAATTTTATAAAAGCATGGTGGCAGGTACTCAGCAGTTTATTTACCTAAAAAAATAAATAAATGAAGCACATTAAACATCCACTGAGACTGCTGAGAGAAAAGTCTGGCCCACTCATTTTAGTTATCCATGCAAACAATAGCTGTCATACAGGATAAGATTGCTTGCCAGAAGGATCTGATGAATTACCATCTGAGTATAGCTCCATTATTCATATTTTATCTGGAGCACTGCTTACCTATGCATGAACACTGGAAGCATACCATGTCTTGTATATGATATGAATAAGATCATTACCATATAATTATATGTTAAAAATTTTGAATGTACTTTTACATTTAAAACAATTTGCTCTTTGGTCACATGGAAAAATAACTTTTTAATGTGCTTTGAGTTTTGGATTACTCAGCTACCACATGTAAGATTATAGTTAGAGCTGATTAAAAATAGTGTTTAATTCTTATTGCCTTTTTTGAAATAGTAGCTTTCTGATATTTACTATTTATTGTATCAGAATATGGGGATTTTCCTCAAAACTTGAGAATTTTGGGCATTAATTTAATATAGATGTTAGAAATGTTAAAATTAAAGGGAGATGAGTTGCACTTTTTAACTCTAAAAGATTTTTCAGTGCGGTTTTAGTGTTTTTGATCATCATTGCTTACTGATTATTTCCTGTGAAAAAATGTTGATTCAGTCAGCGTCAACTCTTCTGCAACAATGAAGTAAGAATTCAGAGTGCAGAAAAATGTGACGCAGATGGGAAGGACATGTTCCAGTTTTCCTTAAACTAGCATCCTTTTCAAACATAAATATTTGTGTTTGTGTGTATGCATGTGATTTTGAAAAAATGAAAAAGAAACTTCTGTTTCCTAAATTCTGAACAACATTCATAGCAAGATTTATAGCTTATGGGTATTACAGGACCATTTTACTGTGATATAGTAGCTCCTGCAACATGATTAACCTCCCCATATTTGTTTTATAGAAATGGTATTTGTATGAGCAAATTGAATAATTACATATTGCAGGATACTTTCATACATCCAAGTTGCTATTCTGAAAGTATGGATATTTAGACACAGGCACAATTCTCAGTTTTAATGAATTTGCATGCAGCCTTTGCTAAGACATTTGCCTTATGATTACATCTATTCTGATATACTTGTTGAATGATTAAGGGGGTCAAATTATTGACTATGTGTCTTCCTAGGGACAGTACAGGCAGACAAAGACTGTTCAGAGAGATATATTTATCCCTTTTTAAAGGTATGGCAATTGTTGTGACTTGGAATACTTTTGCTGCAACTCAGATGAGGAGGTCTGCCTGTGACTCATACTGTAATAATTTATGCCCTGAATGCCAAATTTCCGGAAAAACTCTTCCCAATATCTCTGGAGGATAGAATTTCAAAGCTTGGGATTTCCGTCTCCAGGGAAATTACAGTGCCATAAGAAATCTTTCATATTGACTCAGAAAAGGAACAGACAATTTGAAATTTTCTACAGAAAGGAAACATTCTGGCATTAAAACAAAACTGAGCAACACAATAAAAAAATGCCTAGGAAAACCGCTGCACTGAAAAGCATTCTCAAGAGCTGGCAGACCCTTGACTGAATGTGGCTCCCAGAGACTCTAAAACTCTAAGATTGCTATGCGAGTGTGTAGTGGGGTAGTGGAAAACACTGAGAAGAAACCTCAAATGTGAGCTTTCAGGACTGTAGACTCCTTTCTCCCTTCTGAGAAATCAGTCATCTGAACTAAATACTTCAGATAGAGATGAAGGCTTCTGGGGCTCTTGACTTTGGAATGTGAAGTCCCTGGATATCCCAGCTGGGAATTCATTTGCAAGGTGGGCTTTTTTGAAGCCCTAAGGACCCAGACATACCCACAGCCTGATACTGAACTGGCAGAGAGCAGGCAGGTGTCTTGTAGAAAATGAAATGCCCCTGTGAAACATTTCGGGTTAAGCATTTTTAGAGTTTTCAGTGAAAAACTAATTTCTTGACCAGCTTTTCCTGTAATTTCAGTGAATTAGACGTACACTGTGAGAAATAATAGGATCATAGAATAGATAGATAGGGTTGAAAATGACAACGGGGTGAAGGAAAAAAACCTGTTGTTGGGAGAACAGGTGTAACAAGGAATGTTTTCCATGATGTTTTCCATGTTTTGTTTTTTTAATGTTGTAGATTGTGTTCTTTTCTGTATTTTCAGGCATGCAGACCTAAATCAAAGATCAGTGCTGCAAAGAAGACAGCAACATGAGTTATAGATCATTGCTCACTTGTTTTTCAGTCAGGCAAGAGTTTGTGTTGGACAGCTTAAAATTACAGAACACTGTTGGCAGTTAAAAAAAAAAAAAAAGAAAAAGCAATATATTAAAACATTTCTGAAAAAAATTATCAAAATGTAAATAGGTACATTTATATACAAATGTAGAAACATGAATATATAATGGAAAACATTTTTAGGATGATACATAGAGCAGCACCCACATAACTCCTTTGGGGATTTGTGGCAGAATTTCCTTTGAAAACATAGGCCTGCCTGTTTTTATGTAATCTGACCTGAATGCTTTCTGTAACACTTAGTAGGAGTCATAGAACTAAAGAATCATGGGATGGTTTGGGTCAGAAAGGACCTTAAAGCTCATCCAGTTCCAGCCATCTGCCATGGGCAGGGGCACCTTCCACTAGACCATTGTTGCTCCAAGCCTCATGCAACCTGGCCTTCACCACTGCCAGCTTCTTCAGGCAACATGCAGAAACCTCAATACTCTCACAGTAAATATGTCACAGATACTCAGATAAAAAGAGGAATATGAGTGCCTAGATAGACAACTCTGTTGAAAAATTATGGATGTTATGTAAGTGTCTTTCTTAAAAGCTGAAGCTTTGAATGTATACACACTAATTGCAATGATTTTGAGGGAGAAATAATTTTAAGCTCTTTTCCTTGAAAAAGATTAGGACTAGTTGCTAGATTAATTACCTTCAGATGGTTAATCTATTACAAGAGTATATGTACTTGAGCATATTTAATATACTCTGAAAAGTTCATCCAACTTTTACACACTTTTGGCTCACAGTTTGCTGCCTTCAGGTCCAACATAGGTTAACAGCATGGGTTTCTTATGAACTGCTTTTGTAGCAAGCAGGTAAAATCAAAACTTCAAAACCATTTTTCTTTGTTGGGAGAACCCTCTAAATAAATTCACAGGAAACGGTGCTGTCTGACTGACAGAGTTACAGTCATCCAACAGTCTAGTGTCTCAGCAAGTAGCACTGCAGTCACTCAATAATTTGAGTGCTTCATGCCTATACGATATGTAACAACCACAGAGTTGTTAAAAAAAAGTATTGAACGCATGTCAACACATGCGGGAAATCATCCGAATTGCGTAGTGTGTATATGTCACCTTGTCCTGGGTTCAGCAGTAGCTGTCATTTTTCTCCTTCTTATTAGCTGGTGTAGTGCTGTGCGTCTGATTTTCGGCCTGGGAACAGTGGAGATAACACTAATGTTTTTAGTTGCTGCTCAGTAATATTTACTCTGACCAAGGACTTTGTGAGTCTCATGCTCTGCCAGGGAAGAGGGGAAGCCAGGAGGAAGCAGAGACAGGACATCTGACGCAAACTAACCAAAGAGGTATTTCATACCACAGCATGTCTTGCCTTCTATATGTACTGGAGGCTGTTACCTAGAAGAGATCACTGCTCGTGTCAGGCTGGGTATCGGTCGGCAGGTGGTGAGCGGTTGTATTCTCTTCCCTTGTTATTTCCCTTATCATTATTATCTCTGGTGGTAGCAGTAGTGGTTTGTGTTATACCTTAGTTACTGGACTGTTCTTATCTCAAACCGTGGCAGTTATATTCTTTCCGTTCTCCTCCCCATCCCTCCGGGAGCGAAGGGAGGAAGGTGGAGAAGTGAGTGAAAGGCTGCGTGGTACTCAATTACCTGTAGGCTTAAACCACAACAATCCTTTTTTGCTCCCAACATGAGGCATGAAGAGTTAAGACAATGACAGATCTGACCAGAGTGTGTCTAATCATATTTGTGATAAGCATTCATTGTTTTGGAATCATAGTCTCACGTCAGAGTGCTGATTTGCTGGCTCTCAAAGTTGTTGGTCTTGATCTCATATTTTCAGCATGTTGTACCTTACTTACGGCTGATATTTGCTGTGTTAGTGTTCATCGGCTGGGGGCCTTAGGCTAAGCTTCTTTTTTCATTGTACTTTATGGTAATAACTTGCAATACAATAGACTCATTGATCATGAAACTGATCTGGCTTGCATTCTTAATGTGGTCACCACCTCTATACTTTGCGATGTATATAAAGGAAGTGTTTAGCAATTATACATCTTTTTTTCCCCTTCTCGAGTGATCAGCCTATGAGGGAGACATTCCCACAAACCCTAGTGACAAGTACAGCAGCTACTTAAACTCTGACTACAACAGGCAACACAGCTACTCCAACACCAAGCACAGCAGCTACAACAGCCCCAGCGACAAGTACAGCAGCTACTCAAACTCCGACAGCAGCAGACAGCGCAGCTACTCCAGCTCAAGCACAGCAGCTACATCAGCCCCAGTGACAAGAACAGCAGCATCATTTGAGAGTTCTGAAGATTTTGTATGGCCTTTGGGTACCCTTGAGACCTGCTTACTGATTGTGATGGGGATCACCGTGTTGGCACACATACAGAGTGTGTTCTATCCACGACCATTATGTCTGATCTCGAAAGTTAAGCAGAGTTAGGTTTAGGTCTTGTCTGGGGTTAGACGACGATATAGGAGAACCAAGAAATTTTCCCCAAGGCTGACCAGTCATGAGTATCAGGGTGTGTGAGACAGTATGGGCGAGTACCTAGTCCACTGGGCCCCTCCAGTGCTTTGAAAGCGCCAGATATGGAAGGGAGCTGTATGGAGTCCCCAAAGACAAGTTGCAGAAACATCTGTGTCGTGGTTTAAGTTCAGGTCGTAAATTAGAACCACGCAGTCTACTTTCCCCCTCCCAACCCTTTCTTCCCCCGGGTCCTGGAGGGACAAGGAGGAGAATCGAAAGAATGGAACTCCGACGGGTTGAGAGAAGAACAGTTTAGTAGCTAAGGTATAACACAAAACTACTACTACCATCAATAATAATAATGATGAGGAAATAACAAGGGAAGAGAATACAACATCTCCCAACTTGTCGATACATACCTCGCCCCCACCCCGCAGTGATCCAGCCCTTCTGGGAACTCTCAGTTTTACATTCTGGGCATGACTTGCTGTGGTATGGAATAACTCTTTGGCTACTTTAGGTCAGGTGTGCTGTCTCTGCTTCCTCACGGCTTCCTCTCCTCCCTGGTAGAGCATGAGGGTCAGAAAGTCCTCAGTCAGACTATAACATTCTAACAAGCAACTAAAAACATCGGGTTTATCAGCACTGTTCCCAGGCTGAAAGTCAAAAACACAGCACTGCATCAGCTACTAAGAAGGAGAAAAAATGATTGCTACTGCTGAACCCAGGACAGTATCAGCCCTTTATTCCATACCATTCACGTCATGCTCAGATCCCACATTTTCAATATATCATCACTCTCATCTCAGTGCACTCTTATCTTAGTGCATGGACCAATCCCTATAAAGCTGCTGTGTCCATCCGATTCGTGATGTTGGGCTCCATCTCTTGTAACAATCTTTCAGAGCAGGAGGGGCTGTGTGCAGTGTTCACAGTGATGAATAAGCTGAGCAATAGTGTCCATTGTTATGTCCACCCCTCGATCATGAGTCCATCCCTACGTTGCATCTCTGCCCTGATGGCCTGAAGTGTCATGGGCCCATCATGCTCAAAATAATTCACCCTCCCTTTCAGCAGTTTCGGCAACTTGTCTCTGGGGACTCCAAAGCAGGTTTTTTCTCCTTCTTAGTTGATGGTGCAGTGCTGTGGTTTTGACTTTTAGCCAGGGAACAGCGCTTTATAACACCGATGATTTTAGTTGCTGCTCAGTAATGTTTACTGTGACCAAGGACTTTCTGAGTCTCATGCTCTACCAGGGAGGAGAGGAAGCCGGGAGGAAGCAGAGACAAGACATGTGACCCAAACTAGCCAAAGAGGTATTTCGTACCACAGCACGTCATGCCCACTATATAAAAAGGGGGCAGTTACCTGGAAGGGTTAGTTCACCGCTCAGTCGGGCTGGGTATCGTTCGGCGGGTGGTGAGCGGTTGTATTCTCTTCACTTGTTATTTCCCTTACCATTATTATTAAATGGTGGTAGGAGTAGTGATTTATGTTATACCTTAGTTACTGGACTGTTCTTATCTCAACCCATGGGAGATACATTCTTTCAATTCTCCTCCCCATCCCTCCAGGAGCGGGGGGAGGAAGGTGAGAGAGTGATCGAATGGCTGGATGGTACTGAATTACCCTCTGGATTTAAACCACGACACACCTATACAAAAGGCAATACAGATCTGTAAGAAGCGGCTTGAATTTACTTGTTATAAAGTATATTGCTATACTGTTTTAAAACAGGGTTAAGTTCCAACCAAGAATAGATGAGCGAAGTGTTATCTAAGTTTGAAAAAAAGGACTGTATCAATACATGTGTAGTTGTCATATGACCTACATATTTAAATGGATCTCAGGGCTCAAAGGACATAAGCTGCCTGTTAAGCATTATAGCTGGCACGATGACAAGCCCCAATTCTACCCCTAGTTCATGAGATAGTGGCACAGGCACTGTCACACAAACCCCTAGCAATGCTGAATCTGCTGTGAATCTGGCCACACCTGGGGATCAGCAGATCAGCCTGAGGAGAAGAGGCAAGGAATGCCTTTCTTCTCATCAATACATAACTCTGAGCATTTTCACAGTCTTTTTATGAATGCAAGGGCAAGCTTAACCCAGCCCACAGAGCACTCTGCAGAAGCTAAATGGCAGTGAGTACTGAGCCATTGTGCATTTCCAGTCTCCAGTTCCCATGATCTAGCCAGCTCTGGCATAGGTAAGATTTGGAATGCAAAAGCCCATCAGCCAGTATGCACCTTGAGATCAGCACGATGTAATTCACAAACATAATATCCATTGAATTCAAGCAACAGCCAGAAAAGAGGATGGAAATATGGTGGCTGCAAAGTCCAGGGTGTTAAAACTCTCTTTTACCTTGGTAGGGAAATATAACCCAGGGTGACTAGTGCTGTCTTCATCAGCCAATGGCTGCAGGGCTCCTGCAATAGCAAAATTTACTTTGTAGCTGCCGTTTTCCCACCAGAGTCTTCAAGAAATGAAGACAGCAGCAGTGCCTTTTATTTAGTAGAAAATTCTTTAGGGGGATGACCTTAAAAAATAAGAAAAAACCTTCAATACATACTGTTTTCAAGTGTCAGGATTTTTCCAAGATACTAGAAGTGTTTGCTATACTGCATTCTCCACCATTATAAAGGTCTTATTTGTAGTTGGCAGTACCTTTTGTGCAGTGATGGGTTTCACTGAAAAAGTCATGACTACAGAAGTGTTTCTCTAGGCTGATTTTTACAAAATATAATTTTAAAAAAATTTATTCTCAAATATGTACCAAAGAAAAAAATATTAAAGCATTATCCGCTACCTAATATTACCACAAAAATGTTATATACAGGATAGCGTCACTCTCATTGTCACTGTATTATAAGAATGAGTAGCAATGCAGCAATGAGTATTGAACATAATGAAGCTTGTGGTCCTTTTCCCATGTAGATTAACTGGCTATGTGCATGTTTATAGGAGTTCATGTATGGCAGAATTGTAATAATTTTGTCAGCAGCTAATGTATGTTAGACATCTCCTCCATGAAAGCATTTTATCTTTATCTAAATATTTAAATAAAAGAAAGTGATTTGTCCTAGAGGTAAATGACATTGGCTTTTAATACTAAGCCTTATTTCAAATGTATTTGTCTGACTGTAACTTCCAGACACTAGCTTTTCCTGCAGCTTTGAGAATGACAATGCCGGCTTCCAAAGATGTGTTCTTGATGTTTCAATCGCATCTACGAGAGGCAGTACGACGTAACTGGCATTACCAGGTTGCATATAATCGAAGTGTGACACAGGCACTCTTGCCTGCAGAGCTTCCAGTCTGATGCCTTTCACAGGAATTGGAATTTGCTTTAGATATTTATTCGGAAAGAAATAATGATGCTGTGGCTGGACAAGTACAAGCGCATGGGAAACATCGCTTGAACTTCACAGTAGTGACTGGGGAAACTGTGCTGCTTCATACTAAGTTAGCTGTTCAAGAATTTTGAGAATATTTTATCAAAACAAAACTACGACACAAGCCCACCTAGTGCTACAGTTTCTGGTGTTTCACACTCCTACTACCATTACAGAGAAACAGAACTTTTTAACTGAAATGACTTCACAGAGTATGTGCATGCGTTTCCTATTCTCCTTGAATTTTTTCCTTTGATATAATGCTTTCTTTTCTCTCATAGTTTCTGGTGAATTTCTGAAAAGCCATTTAAGTTACAGACTACATTTTCCTGCTCAGGTAGGACTAGTCCAGAGACAGAAGAATTCATCTATTTCATTGACAGTTCTTTGTCATTTGCTTTCACAATATTCTCTTCAGAGGCCAGACACTGGATATCTTTGCTTGTTGTAGAAGTTGACACAGAAGTATATCCGTACAGCTTTGTTTAGTTCATTGTAGAGGCACCCATATTTGCTCCAAACAAAGCAATATCAGATGAATAGTCCCATTAGTGGAATGTTATCCTTATTCTAATTAATTTCACTGAAGCTACAGTGAAGTGCTGAACTAGTGTGGCCTTAATGTCTCAGATATACTGAGCAGCTTGTTCTGAGCTAATCTGGCTATCTCCACACTGTGCCATGCACTCAGCCAGACTAAATAAAAAGTAGCAGCGCAGCTTGGTTACAGGTTCCCCGCACTGATTGGTTGCACTACAGCAGAACTGAGGTTCCCAGCACTGATTTGTTGGTTACAACAGAACTGATGTTCTGCTTGTAAAATGAGAGATATCTTTCGGTTTTCTATACTTTAGATCTTTTCCTTCCCTAACTGTAATTGAAAAGCTTGCTTACTTTTGTCTGGGTCATACCTAACTGAAATTTTTAGAAGTGAACTTTGCAATTATAAACATGGTATCATTCTTTCGGAAAAGGGATCTAAAATGTCCTGTTTCTTACCATCTTCTTTTTTTGAAGGTAGGATACTTTAGAATTTTGAAAATCTAACCACACACTTACCGAAATATAAAATAAACACACGAAGTTTTTTGGTTTTAGTTTTTTTTTAAAAGAGACTGCTCCATCTACAGTAGTGAAGTGAAAGGTAAAGCTGTCTTGAAAGGCCTCTCATACTTATTTGCTAAGGGAAGATTCGTATTCTGAGAAGTTTCATTGATAATTTAACTTGCTGTCAAGAAGGTTGCAGAAAAGAAATATGTGATTTAGGATGGCCAGGACAAGAGCTGGTAGAAACCCTCTAAGATCTTCAGATTTCTGCTAATAAACTAGATATCATTGTTTGAAAAATTATCTCGTTTTGATGAGATGAAAAATTACAGGGGAAAATAAAGCCAGCTATATGAGTGGCAGATTAGTAACGTCTGTGTCTGATTCAGAAGCTATTAGATTGCTTCTCCCAGTTCACAGAACCGTAAGAAAAGAGTCCGGTTGTGGACTATGTGAATGATCTGGAGCCAGTCAGTCCAAGATAAATCTGTGGGGTTTTAAAAGAAAGTGGGACAGAAAATCTGCGAAGAGTAGCTCTTTTCTGTCTCTGATGGCCAGTGTTATGTTTTTCTGCTGTATATATCAGGAAAACTGGCAGCTTAGAAGAAGACAAAAGAGAATAAGCATGTTTCCTTGTTCAAACTAATCAACAAAAACCCATTAATTTTGCTATAATTTGTCTTTTTGGCCATGTATGTAGAAATAAACATGTTTTCAATTACCAGATCTAACAAGACATTCAGATTTTTCTGTGCCTTTTAATACCCACAATCCCACTTCAAATACTTCCCTAAGTTCTTAGGTAATCCATAGATATCTGTATTTATATCCCTTGTTTTAGCTTTTCTAGAGGGAAAAATATCCCATCATACATCTTAATGAATTAAATTAATAAATGAATACATAATAAAATAAAATAACCGCAAAAAGCCCCCAAAACCACACACACAGACAAACACACACAAACCCCCTAAACCAAACACACAGGGAAGGCTGCAATAAAACAAAAGGAATATTTCCAACATTAATCTTTCCTGAGAAGGTTTGTTTTCTAAGAGCTCACTAAGTTTTCTGTCCAATTTTCCTTTGAAAATTAGATTACATATTGGGCCAGATTTTCAGCTGGTTTCTGTTAGTCTGCTGGCCTCCAGTGCACTCATGTTTTTTTAAAACACCAAAAAAGATTTGGTTCTCAGTCTTCCATGAAGCTGTGTTTATACCAGTGAAAATCCGCCACTGTTCATGTTGATACAATTTAAAATGTTCAAATATGGCCTTGAGTTTGACAGAAGCAAAGTCAGTCCTTTGCATCTTCATTTGCTGAGCCTTATTTTCTCTCCTTTTTTATCTTTTTTATCTTTAAAATTGCTTCTATGTGTGGAAAACAACTGCTTTCCTTGCACAGACGAATATATTTTTATACAAGGTAATAGAAGTTAGGTATAGAAAAGGGTTCATTAGATAATTTTCTCTGTTCCTTCCAAATGAAATAATTTTAGAAACATATACACTATTTGAGCTTTCTGAATGGCTGCCAGCAAATTCAAACCCATGTGTGTGTTTTTCCTTAAAAATTCAATTTTGTATTAACAATAACAGTCTAAGCAGTAGTGCCTTCCTGTAAATATTACCGATTTTAATTCTGTTAGGTGATTACAATCGCTAGCCTTCCAACTTTGTGCCTTATATCATCACACAAGCTTTGTTTTATTATTCTCACATATTTCTAAAGCAACCATCACTAATGTCTTCATAAACAAATATATCCAATAGAGGATTTCTCTCTGAAAGGTATTAGAGCTCTATTACTTCTGTACATCAGAATGAATGTGAGTTATTAAGTGGAGTCCAGAGACCTCAAACCTTGGTAAGAAAATGTTTTGCTGGGAGATACGTGTAGTACCTTCCCTTGAAAACAGCAAGATATTAAATGTGAGATAGGAAAGATTAAGCCTTTTAGCTTAAGGAAGAAGCCACAGGTATAGAACTTTCCACTTTGTGTATATATATGTTTGTTTCTTATGCTTACATACTCACAGAATGAGCCATCTGAACACACTTGCCTTTCTGGACACAGCTGGAAAACTGCAAGCTATTACTAATGTGTCTAGTACAACTGTTCAGGCTTTGGTGAACCTAAATTTTAGAAATTTTTATAAATACATAGGCATATAAATGGATTTTGCTAAGTTTGGGTGCAGAAGTGAGCAGTCAAACCTCTGTTGCAAGCACTGACCGGGTATACTTTCTGCTGCAGGTTATACTTTTAGGCGTGATCTGTGGGGATCTGGTGGGCAGTTACTGGGTTAATTTTTTTGGCAGCTACTGGGTTTAATTTCAATCATAGTACAGTACAGAAATCTACCTCAGCAATGGCACAGGTTATGTGTGTGCCCTGGGATGACCTCCTTTCAGCAGAAATGACTAGGTCCGACTTTCATTCCGCAGAAAATGGCATGACTGATGTAGGCCTCTTCGGCCCCTGTGCCGGTGAGCCAAACGTACTTTACACCTATAACCTATCTAAAAGTGAGCAGATGAGAAATCATTTCCATCAGGCTGCAAGTCTGCAACACTGCAAACATTTCAAAAATACTTCTGTTCATCTCCTGCTTTGTATTACAGCTCCTTCATGTTCTTTTCAGTTGGCAAGAATATGTTTGCTCTAGTGCGAGATCATTAGTAAATTTGAATATTATGAAGTATTGGAAATTAATGCATGTGGAAATACAACACTAAAGTTTGCTGTCTGATGAGTCATGGGAACTTGAAGGTTTCTTTCTGTCTCTATAATAAAAAAGATTGTGTTTCCTTCTGAGGTTCTCTCAGCCTGTGTCACCTAATCATGTCTCTAACTTTTTAGAGGCTGATTTTTTTTTACTGGGGAATAAAATGTAGGTAAGTTTTCTGGACACACTGCTGATATGTGTGCAAGGCCAGTCTAGAAATAAAATTGAGTGTCCTTTATGGTTTTTATTTCTGTTAATCTTAATTTCTAATAAAATAGGCACTAATACATATTTAGAAGCAGAAAGACCCTGTGATATTGGTAGTCTTCTCAAAATATTGTTTGGGAAATTACTCTATAATTATAAATAGCATAGGAAAACTTTATTCCTGTCATTGTTCTCACTGTTGTCAGTTTCAATCAGATGTGACTCTAAGAAAAGTAATTCCAGCATACTTTGCATGAGTCAAACCGAGTGAAATCAGAACTTGCACTGCACCTGGTAGTTAGTTAAGTTATGGATAATAACTGGTCATTTTTTTGTGTGCTTCTTCGTTGTCAGCTTATTCAAAATAAAGCTTGT
The DNA here is from genome assembly GCF_963264785.1 of Psittacula echo. Lineage (NCBI taxonomy): Eukaryota > Metazoa > Chordata > Aves > Psittaciformes > Psittacidae > Psittacula > Psittacula echo. The sequence continues at coordinate 69,925,937 of NC_137742.1, read as the reverse complement.
GATCTGCAACAGTGGACAAGATAACACACAGCTCATATAGGTCTCTGAAACCCTTCTGGTGACGCCTCAGATATTCACATAGGCAATAAAGTAGCAAGGTAAATCTTGTCAGGTGTCTGCAGTTCTGTGTATTAGTGCCTGAGAATGCAACATTTTCAGGAAATTGCTTTCGCAGTGTTTTTTCTTCCCCTCCCTTACAAGGATGCCTCTATAATGGTGCTTATCACTTGCAGTCATTCTGCAAGCAGCCACGCAAGGCAATTAGCTAGAATACTTTTTGAGATTCTTCTCTAGCTAGATCACTGTATGTGCGAACAAAACCAAAAAATCAAAGCCAAAACAAAAAAAAAAAAAATCCACCTCCGATAATCCTCACAAATTTTTCAAAAAAAAAGAGGCATAAAGTGACATTTTCCTTCCTATATGGGCATTATAAAAAAACCCAAACCAATACAAACTAGAACACTTTCTTACTCAATTAGGGAAGCAAATTTAAAGTTGTGTAGTATTGTCTCATTTTTTTCTGAAGAACCTTCTATTTCTGTTTCTATTGCCACTTGTGACATCCTCAGCATAGTGTGTTATTGTCATTCTTTGGGAACTTGAGTACATGTACATTCAGCAAAAGCAGGTACCATAATATGGGTTGACTGTGATACAAGTCTGACTCTAAATATTTAACATGGTGCGTAGATTTCTAGGACACAAAATCTATATCTCCATTTTATACTTCTGTTACTATAAGAAAACTAAGAGGAATTGTTTTCTTGCTTTTGCTGAGAAGTGTCTGTCAGGTTCCCCCAGAACCGTAGTTTAATGCAGTATTTTTGAAACATGATTAAATCAGGTATGCATGTTGTCTGTGAGAAGGAGCAAACAACTAAATAGGGGCTTTTGTGAACTATTAAATGCTATTTGTGAGTTCAACTCCCAGCTGATGATGAAAATTTTTGCTAGGAGAAGAAATAGAAAAATTTTGATAGAATTTCCCTCACTGAACACCTAACACCGTTGAACTTCTGAGTTTTCATTAAACAAAAACAACTGTGCTCCTTGTAAACGGGCTAGTTCTTCTCAAGCAAGATCTAAGTCCAAAAAGAAGCTTGAATGACTGAAGGATTACGGCCCTATTAACACTCAACTGTGCCCAAGGTACCATCTCTTTCTGAAACATGCTAAGTACCTCTTCTATTTCAATTAGAATATCCAAAATTAAGTAAAAAATCTCCAACGGCTCTACCATATCATTTAGGCATATTTTTAGTTTATTTCAGCTCACAGATTTCAGGTTTTTTTGAAGAAAAAAATTAGTTTCTGTGACGCATTATGTAATAAAGCAGAGATCTAATTCTGATGTCAGGCCTTGTGTCATAATTCACATCTGAGGAAAATGCAACGGCCATTCAAACTCAACAACATGCAATTTCATCAGTTATGAATAGCTGTGTAAGAAACAGCTTGGGGAGGGGGCAGTCACAAGACCCTGACCTGCAACACATTAACTTTTTTTCTTGCCTTTAAGACAGCAATTAAGACAGCAAAATTTATCCAATTCTATACTATTAAAAAAGCATGCATATTCCGTCAGTCTTCATGGAAAGACAAAATTCCTTATCAAAATGGATTTCAAGTGAGTGCATAATTACTGCAAGATCTAAGTAATCTCATAAATTAACATTTCTGTTTATGTCACATAACATAATGATACAACCCATATTAGAAAAATCTGGTTTGATACAGAATATTTTGTTACTGGACTCAGACATTTTCCTTCTAGCTTTAAGAGACAGGAGTTAAACAAACTGCTTTACCTCAATCGAAAATTAAACTAATTTCTCTCTTGAGTAAACAGAATCTATATTGAAGCTTATGTATTTTCTTCATGGTGGAACGTAGTAGGTCAGCTTTACGGACTAATTTTATTTTGCAATATTAAACTAACGCTATTATAGTCAGATAGCAGTCACTCAGGAATAAAGATGTTTCTCTATTATGTTTGGATTTACCTTTTTTCACCTTTATAGGCTTTCTAACAGAGAGAAAGCTTGAGCGACATATCTTACTGTGCCAGACAACATACACAGTAAAGACAAGCAGCAAAGAGCCATGATTTCTTAGCATAAATCTTTTTGCTTCAGCCAGGTTGAAAGTTCTGAGCAATTCACAGGAATAACCTTTAATTTACTGCTTTCCCTGGATAACACTGAGGGCTGGTAGTAGGCAAAAAGCTCATTACAAAGACCATCTTTTATCTCTTAAAGAACAAAGATGGGAAGCAAAGAATGCCAGGGACTGGTTATCACGTCTCAGTTGCTTATCATCTTGAAAACTAGAATTAGATCTCTTTGTAAACTGTAGTTTAACGTTATGCTAGCAACTTCTCTAATCTTGTAATGGGCAGAAAACAAAATCAGAGACACTGTTTAAATTATTTTAAAGAATTAGCGCTTGTTTAAATATGTCAGTTAGCTCTAAGAATAGAATATACTTATTACTTGCCATGATAAAATGTCTTATCCTGCTCTAGTTCTGAGATCTATCTGTAAGCTACAAATGAAATTTTGCAAAAAAAATTTACCATTTGCAAGGCTTTGTCGCAAGTCTTGGGAATATTGTTTATTCTCTTTGCTTGTTAATCAAAACAGTTGCTTTTATTTCTTAGGATGGGAGAAGAAGAAAAGGAAAGAGCAAAAATGTCAAATATAAAGACAATTAAAGAGAAAGTGCAGAGTTTTTTCTATTTCAAAGGTTTTTTTTAATTTTTTTTAATTCAGGTTCTTTCCTGCTCCCGGAGGGCTAGGGAGAAGAATCGAAAGAATATAAATCCCACGCGTTGAGATACGAACAGCGCAGTAACTAAGGTATAATACAAATCACTACTGCTACCACAAGTAATAATAATGATAAGGGAAATAAGAAGGGAAGAGAATACAACCGCTCACCACCCACCGACCGATACCCAGCCCGACTGAGCAGTGAACTAAACCTTCCGGGTAACTGCCTCCAGTTTATATAGTGGGCATAGTATGAAATACCTCTTTGGTTAGTTCGGATTAGGTGCCTTGTCACTGCTTCCACCCGGCTTCTTCTCCTCCGTTCCAGAGCATTATACTCAGAAAGTCCTTGGTCAGAGTAAACATGACTTAGCAACAAATAAAAACATCGGTGTTACCAGAGCTGTTCCCAGGCTGAAAGTCAAAACTACAGCACTGCACCAGCTACTAAGAAGGAGAAAAAAGACTGCTACTACTGAACCCAGGACACATGGTTACCAGTACCAAACCTGTGTACTTTTCCGTGTCTTTAGGAGATGAATGTCAGTATCATTTATGGTTGCTTCGGTTACTGTAGGCTTTATAAGCTGTATTTAAATAGATAAAACCACAACAGAGAAAATTGCACAGTATAAAGAAAGACACCAGCAGTTAAAAGCATACTGCTTCAGACTGAGTTCTGAGTTCTCAGAGACTCGTTCACAGCACTATGCTTTTCCTAGAATACACAGCCATGTCTCAGTTTTTAAGAAAGGCTCCTTCTAAACAAACAGTTATTATGGTGTTTTGGGGCATTTTGGGAGTTCCTGGAGTGTTGCAGGTATCAAGCACTTGAAGAAAAGCATCAAATAGTGTATCTGTTTTTCCTAAGTCAATTGATAATTACATTAGAATTGGATTGGAGTACATAAAACAAAGTCAGGTGAGATAGCAAGTAATGTCTGGAACAGTCTTGCTCTGATTCATGTAATTAGTGTTACCTCAAGATTGTCAAATTTTTCCTGCTGTCAAAGGAGTTTTCGTTTTTAAACTGTACACAGTTCACTGAATTCTTAAGAAGATAAAGCTGTTAGAAAATCACTTGGATCTGAAGATCTGAAATGTAAATTTATAAAACTTCTCTCTTTTATGTTAGTATTGTGTTGGGATTTCACTTGTACCATGCAAACACTGTTCACAGCAGAGTTAAAAAAGATTTTGTTTTATACAATCTTAGTGGTATTTTTATTCCAATGCTTGACAATTCAATTTCATGTTTTTATATATGTAATAATTTCTGTTTAAATAATATCTAATTTCAGTCTATTTGAATAACATTATTTTAGTTTTTATATACAATCTTTCAATTACTGCTCATGTTTAAAGGAATTTCTCAAAACCACCCTTCTTCTCAGTTCCCTGACCTTTATGAAAATTTCATTAATATGGGCTTGCTACTACATTTAACACTGATGCATGCAGTAGACCTTATACCACTGAAATGGTTTTGCGTATTTGTACTTTAATAATAATCTGCATCAGAGTACGGTATACACCTCTCTACATTCTTTCATCAGGGGGATATGCTTTATGAACTTTCACTGAGAGGCAATGCCCTATATCTTCTATAATGTGAGTTTTTTCAGTTTTCATCTTACTGGTGATTTAATACTGTCCTGTGCTGTACATGTAACACAAAGCAGTTTTATCACTGAAATATATAGCAGTCATCTGAATGGTATTAGATTGACTTCTCAATAACTATAGGCATTTTAAATATCACTAGATATACTGGTAGGGAACTTAAGTTAAATTTCAGAATATCTTTATCTTTGAGACTCCAAATACTCACACAGTAATTTAATTTGTTTATAATAAAGTGAAAATGAAAACTCATGGTGTGAACAATAAATTAAGGTTGTCACCCGTGTTCTGCCAAATTAGTCCTGAGTCAGTGTTTTCTAAACAGGATGTTTATACTTTAACAGAAAGTTCAAGGTATTTAATTGCCAAACTTTATTCTTAGTTTCCTCCTTGCTGTTGTTGTTATTACTATTATCACTATTTAGAAGATTATTGCACAAATGAAATTAACTGTGGGCTACCATGTGTTTACCTGGCTTTGAATCTTTACGCTGAGAGGAGTTCTAATAATCAGTAGTAATGTATTTCATGCTTCATGCAGTTATTCTCTTTCTCAGTACTTTTGTCCAACTGATTAAAAATTAAGTCTCAGACGATGCATTACACAAACGCACCTTCCTTTCCCTTCAGAGGACTTGGAAGTGGTAAGTTTATGTTAAGTCATGTTGGGAAAAGCTGCCGTGCTTTGTGTTTTCATAGAATTGTTTAGGTTGGAAAAGACTTTTAAGACATTGACATCAACTGTTCACCTAAGAGTCCACCAGTAAACCATCTCCCTAAGCACTACATCTAGTCTTTTACATACCTGCAGGAATGGTAACTCCACCACTTCCCTAAGCAAACTATTCCAGTACTTCATAGCCTTTACTGCCTGATATGCAATCTAAACCTCCCCTGTCATGCATGCAGGTCAAATGCACACTCTTCCTGCTGCTGCCACTTGCATTGGAAATCAAAGGGTTTACTCCTGTAATGTTGCTGGCCTGAAGAAGTGCAGTGAGGACCCCTAAATTTCATGCGCTAGCTGTTTGAACTGCCTGTGCAATCTGCCTCACAGTGCTAGGGAATGGTGTGAATCATCATAATTGTGCTGGGCTGTGTTAGCACAATGCCATGGTGTCATCCAGTATTGTACCACATGTACTTACGTAAGTGGGTAAAATTAGAGTTGTCTTAGTAGAAACTTATATTGCTTAGATTTGCATTTTTAAAATCTTTCTTGCATGTTATGTATTTGTTATTCCTCCTATATGACAATAAAGGCAACGAATAAAATTTTATTATCAGAATGTGATGCTATGCTGGTTTGCTATAAGTGCTATGTTAAGTGAAAAGGGTTATTTTAAAAAGTAGATCTCTATTACTGTGTTACTTACATCGTAGTAAGTATATCTACACAAAGAAATGACATTTCTTGGTGAGAAAACTTATTATGAGCTAATCTCAGTTCTTGTTTACTTGTATTATAGGAGAGTCTGTTACCTTTCTTTTTATAATAGGGACCAAGCACTGTATAGATGCCAGAGGTTATTACCTTTCAATGAAAGCTGTGAATATAAGCAGAGAAAACTGGTAGATGACAGTTGCAGAGAAACTTTATGAGTACCATTTTTTAGTGTAAGAAATCTGCCTAGCTAGTGAAAGACAAAACCTGTAAATCTGTCAATATCTTAAAGTTTGTCCCACGTGCTGGATTCTGGTAATGAGAATAAATTTCTGGGGTGTTTAGTGATGTGGCAGGACCACATGTGAGCTGTATCATTGAAGATGTGCCTTTATATTCATTGCACACGTAACAGCAGATGAAGAAAAAGAATTGAAGTCATTTCAATGTAATCCCCATCCAGTTCCTTAACCAGAAGAGCTTCTTATGTTGTTGTTCACTGCTTTTGGGTTTGATGCCTGCAGAAATTTTGAAAGTGTGCAGGCATATCTGAATTTGGTACATGAGTCTGCAACTGATAGCTGTGTAGACTGTGACAGGAATTATCCGTTGAACATGAATAGTCAACTGAGTGCTATGTATGTTTCATTTGCTAATGAAAGATGTCTGTTTTATCTGATGATACTTAGTGCTCCTTCTTTATGTTGATGAGAGCTCCTGCTTTATGCTGATGTTGACTTTTAGAGACTTCAGCAAAAATTAATTAAAAAAAAAGAAATTTCTGTAAGCATCTCACACCCTAGGAAACCTGACATGAGAGCTTGTAGTATAGCTTGTAGTAAAACGTTCAGTCCTCAAGATGACGTATTCAGTTATGCATTGTTCCTGATCTTTTCTTAAAATTTAATCTTACTTCTTTGGCAGATTATGCTACATTAAAGATAACTCTTGGAAATTTTTCAGAACTGTTTTAGTTACTACATAGTGACTGCAAAGAGAAGAGCAGCAAGCTTTCAGTTTATGATACTGTATATTCTTTTCTTTAGTACACAATTGCATTCACGTATTTCTGATCTACAATTTTTCAAGCTGTATCTTCATTATAGATAATACATGTCATAATATTAAAGACTTTGTTTTGTTTGGTTTTCTAGACTACTCCTGATTTTACACAAGCACACATATAGCTGGATTCTGTGTTTGGCCTATTAGAAATGGCTGAGCCTTTTGGTCTCCTCTATACAAAAAAGATGTGGACAAGCTAGAGGTGGTCCAGAGAAGGGAATGGCAAGCCATAAGAAGAAAGGCTGAGATAAGTGAATTTGTCAGCCTGCAGAAAAGAAGACTCAGAAGAGACATCCACAATTTTCCAATATTTAAAGGTTGCCTAAAAAGAAGAGAGAGACTCATTTTTTGCAAGGAATCACATGGAAAAGATGACGGGTAATGGGCACAAGCTAATCCTGGGGAGATTCTGATGACACAGGAGGAAAACTTTTGGCAATGAGAAAATTCAGCCATTGGAATATACTATATACATTGGAATATATAATACATTGGAATGTATTTTATATTATTATTATATATTATACAGATATAAGGTTAATATGAGATATAAGTTTAGATACAAGGAACTTCTTCCTTTTACCTAACCTAAACTTCCCCTGTTTTAGTTTGAACCCAGTATTTCTAGTCCTATCACTACAGTCCCTGATGAAGAGTCCTTCTGGATTCCTTGTAGGCGCCCTTCAGGAAGGCTGCTGTAAGGTCTTCACGCAACTTCTCTTCTCCGGGCTGAACCGTCCCAACTTTCTCAGCCTGTCTTCTTACAGGAGCTGCTCAAGTCTCCGGATCATCCCCGTGACCCTCCTTGTGACTTGCTCCAACAGCTCCATATCTTTCTGTTGAGGACAGCAGAACTGTGCAGAATACTCCAAGTGGGGTCTCACTAGAGGAGAGTAGAGGGGAAGGATCACCTCCTCCGATCTTCTGGTCATGCTTCTTTTGAGGCAGGCCAGGACACTGTTGGCATGTGTTGCTAGGATCCCCAGGCTTGCTTGCTTTAGAACTTATTGACTTTAAACATGCTTACTTTAGGACTAATTTTCCTGACTTTCCAAGTGAATTCTCAGGCTTCTCTACAGTAGGTTCAATGCACTCTAAGAATATGCTTTTAGCATTCTCACTTGGTGCAAAAGCACTTTTACTGCACTGACTAGCTTCAGGAAGAATGTTTCAGAGAGCGTATGTGTGAGGCAAGGTCATTTGTTGAATTCTGAAGAAAAATATGAAAAATCTATTAGTGTTTGAAATGCTGGTACTAGAAACACCCAAAATGTTAAATAATTAGGGATAGAGGGTTGCATCTGAACATCAGAAGATGCAGATTTGATTATTTAACTCAATTTTTGTTTAATTAAACTGGCTTGTACATTACACTTGAATTTCTGATTTCCATTTGTATTAATTCAATAGGCATTCCACTTTTAAGTTAAGCAGCCAGATGTCAGTCTTTCATAGGCTTTTCAGTTCTGTGGAAGGAGAAAGAAAGCTTTCCTGAGAAGTAAGCCTGAGCTTTAAAAACATGTTTTGATGCTATGAGGGTAGTTTAAATACAATATAACTAATTCCCCTATGTTATAAGGACATTACGTAAGTATGCAACCAAATATTTTTAAATAACTGAGAACATTTACACCATATTAATTGTATGTGGATGGTCATTGAGATTTTGGGTATGGAAGTTTCAAATAACTCATTTTTATACAAACAAACCAGTCGTGTTCTAACAAAAAATACAGTTGCAGTATAAATTACATTATTAATACATTTGAGAGAGTTAAAGAGAATACCCATTCAAGTTTGATATTACATATAAAAATCACTGCATCATTTGAAAGGCTAACGTTGTCCTCTCTAGATTTTGTGTATGTATGAATGCTAATGCTACTGATATTCAACAAGATAGTACAGAGTGTCTCATAAATATTTCAGCTTATTTAATTGTTGCTTTAAACCATTGCTGTCCAAAATCTGTAGTGGATTTTCAAATTTTATTTCTATAATCAAAGCAATAAAAAAGACAAGAACAAAAAAACTCAGCTACAAGCACCACTGCTACGTCCAGTGTAAATATCTTCTGTTTTGAAGAGAATATATAAGGAGCTTTTCAGTAGTCTGAACTCATCAGAGATTAACCATAGTTTTTGTCAGATTTCTTTCATTGTTCAGAGGTGTTAGGAAGAAAGATGTGGGGTCAGTTATTTTTCCTTGTTATAAAATTCACACAACATCTGATCTGCCAGACAAAGATCAGGCAAAATATTTGAAAAATACTCCTCTCCCTTATTTCTTATCTATTGCTACTCACAGTGATATGTATTGAATTTGAAAATATATCATTAGGATTTCAGATATGGTTAAAACCTCCCCAGAATCCTCTAGTAGTTTAAAACTAAGAAAGCATTGCAAGATACGGTGATGCTGGGTGTAATTGAAACATCTAAACTAATCTCCTATTGGTAGGTTGTAAGATGAGAAGTATGTGAGAGGAAGAACTAATTCTGATGTTGTTTTGAAGGGTTACAGCGGTGACAGTGATAGAGAACACACTAAGAGTTCTGCAAAGGCCCTTTCTGCTGCACTGTCAGCAGAATTCCATCTTTTCTCAAAAGCAACAAAGCAGGTTCATTGCTATTACCTAATCAGTTCTCTGTCCCATCAGTTATTTGACACTGACCACATAAATCTCATCTCTAAAACCCTATCTGGCCATTCTGTGCATTTTTTGTATTTTTTTTTTCAGGCTCTTTTGCCTGCTTAACTGCTATAGCGGCTGGAATTTTTTGCCCAAGGTAGAGCCTCTGTTGTAAGTACGAGTTATGAAGATGAATTTCAACTCTAGAGCCATGTATCCAAATCCTTGTACATGCATTCCTCATAAATATTTCTTGGAGGCTGAAATAGAGAAAGATGAAACATGGAAAGTTCTGTTGTTGTCTGCAGTTGCTAATGCTGCTTCTAGATGTTATTGATAGCTCTTTCTGCAACTGAAATTCAAAGCTGAAACAGATATTGCAGTGAAAGTCATATAGCTGTCCGTAGGTTTGGTTATGACCTTGAAATGTAGCCATGAGTGCATGAGAGAGCTGTTTGGTTTGTGCAAACCATTTATTTTAGCCCAGGACAAATATAATTATGGCAGTAAAAAGTAACCTTGTATATGTAAATACAGTTTCTGATGTCAATTGGTAAGTCTTGATGCAGTTTTGATGCATTAAGTGTAATAGTATCAAAATGGGACGTTCTTTAGCAAATGTAGCACTTATAGAGTAGGTTTAGGAAAAGAAAACTAAACCAACCAATATTCAGCGAAATTTTGGAAAAGTTAAGCCTTTTACGGATCTTGTACAACACTTTTTTTTGACTGGGCATTCATCCTTCTGCCACTGATACATTGCTGTATTTAAATTTCATGTAATATTGTTTTCTCCTATATTCTTTCATAAAGGAACAGTAACTGGAAGTCGAGATTTCTCTGCTTGCAGTTCCCTGGAAATCTGCAGAGGAATCTTGGCTATTGCTGCCAGCTTTGATCTGGAAATTAATGAATGATTGTGGCTAATTAGAAAGTGCCATTCAGGAGAAGTTCTTCCACGGAGAAGAAATTAAGAGCGTATAATCTAGTGTATAAAAAATAGAGGAAACTTGGCTATGGCTAATCTGTTGTTATTTAAATAAAATCTAAGAAGGAGAAATTTAAATTAGATGCAGAATGTCAATCCAGCAGCTCACTGCGTTTGTTTCAGGTTTTTTTCTTCAAACAGTTTGGTGGGCTGATCTGTGTAAAGACAGAGAAAGTCACTGGTGATACCTTTTTCTGTATTTCCCCAAGGAAGAACTGAGATCATATTCTTTAATACTGAGACAAAAGCTACAACCCTGTATTTGTATTCATCCTACGTTGGTGTGAAAATATGTGAAATTCAAATTAGGGCCTCACATAATGATTCCCCATGAGAAAGAACTGATTCTAGAAAAAATGTATTGCCACCTAGCTTGACCTCGGTAGCACTCACCAGAGGAATTTTTTGAAACCTGTCATTCTCCTCGAAATAAATTGAAAAAGTGCGTTGTCTTGTTTCACTGGTAAGCAGAGGTCCTTTGATGGAATATGTCTGTACATTTAAGTGTCCACATCCTCTCTTTAGATCATCATCTCTGGGCTGCAAGCATGGTTTGTAGTAATGGAAACTGAACCAAAACTGGATTATTGCTATTTGGTATTAATTGCATTGGGTGGGATGTTTTATTTTGTGCAGCTATTTGCTGGTGTAATACAGTATTATCTATAGATATCCATGTAAGAAATTGCATGTATTGGAGGAGAGATGATAGCTGCCATGAGATGCAGGCACAAAGATTAGGAAATACTGGTGCCCAGTACAGGGGTATGATCACTGCCCTGGCCCTGCTGGCCACACTATTGCTGATACAGGCCAGGATACTGCTGCCCTTCATGGCTGCCTGGGCATAAGCTGGCTAATGTTCAGCTCCATCAGTCAGCATCCCCAGGTCCTTTTCCACAGAAGAGCTTTCCAGCCACTCTTGCCTCAGCCTGTATCATTGCTTGGCGTTGTGTTCTAAATGCAGCAACTGCTGTAGTGGCAGTAGGTAACATTTAGAGAAGAGGAGAAAAGGAAGGTTTCTGAGAATATCAAGTCCTGTAGAAGTATTGTGGTTTAATCCCTGCTAGCAGCTAAGTCCCACGGCCATTTGCTCACTCCCACCCTTCCCTCCTGCATTGTCGGTGGGATGGGGAGGAGAATTGGAAGAATGTAAACCCCACAGGATAAGAACAGTTTAATAGTAGAAATAAAGTAAAATATAGTGTTAATATAAATAATACCAACAATAACACAACTGATAATATTAACAGAGAAAAACAAAAGAAGGAGAAAATTCAGAAAACACAAGCAATACACAATGGCACACGCTGACCACCAGCCTGATCCGAGCAGTGATTGGCCTCTTCCTGGTAAGTCCCCCAAGTTCACATACTGGGCATGACATGCTGTAGTATGGAATTCCCCTTTGGCTCGTTTCTGTCAGATGTCCTGACTCTGCTTCCTCCTCATTTCTTGTGCCACTCCTCACTGGCAGAGCATGAGACTGAAAATTCCTTGAACATGGTAAGTGCTACTCAGCAACAACCAAAACTAAAGTGGTGTATTATCAGCATTATTCCCAGACTAAAGCCAAAACACCAGCTTCTAGGAAGAAAATTGCAGATATCAATCCTCTAGTCTATTGAGCATCTCTAAAAATGTTTGTTGCATTCAGTCAGTTCGTGACTTTGGGCTTCATCTGTTGTAACAGTCTTTCAGGGCAAGAGAGATAGTGTGTGGTGTTGGACTTTTGCCTGCTGAAGCAAATTCTGATTTCATCACCACTGTTCTTGTCTGGTTTTGGGCTAAAAATAATTCACCGTTGTGTTGCAAACATGAGTCCATCTGAGTCACTTCAATCTTAGCAGCTTTATCCACTTGTTGGTTGTCCTGATGCTCTTCAGTGGCCCAACTCTTGGATACATGCGCATCTACATGGCGTACCATGAAGTTTAGACTGGATATTAGGAAAAAGTTCTTCACCAAATGGGTGATCAGGTATTGGAACAGAATGCCTGGGGAAGTAGTGTAATCACTGTCCCTGGAAGTGTTCAAAAACCATATAGATGAGGTCCTCAGTGATATGGTTTAAGTGGTGGTCTTGGCAGTGGTGGGGAAAGGGTTGGAATAGATGATCTTAGAGTTCTTTTCCAACCTAACTGATTCTAAACCACATCTTGTCCTTGCTCTCCTCAGTATTAATCTGAAATACCACTGGTACAGTCAATAAATTTACTTACAATTTCTAATGTTATAACTGACAAAATATAGTTATTATTTATTCTCTATCTCCTTGTTGCTATTTATTTGAATTGTGGTAATTTAGGAGAAGCACAATTTTTACTATTTCTTAGATTGTTAGATTTTTTTTTTAAACTTACGACCTGACTGTCCTCTTCTGGGAATATTATGTTCACACTGTAATCATGAACATCGTCCTCTGACTCCGTCAACCTCTCAACCTGAGGTGATAAAGCAAGGTAGAATTGGAATCAGATATTTACTGATAAAAACTGAATTCCTGTCTCTTGATTTCTTTAAAAGATGCTGTTAGTAAATTAAAGGACCAGTGTAAAAACAACGGTATTGAATTTTCTTCTAGTTGGAATTATACTTTTTTGGTGCAATGTATAATAGAGTTCGCTATCAATGCTTAATCCATCTGTAGGCACTGTCTTCAGAAACAGAATGTTTTAATTTTACTTTTAAAGTTAACTATTACCATCATATCTCTCTCTATCACAATAACTGTCACACATACTTTGACAGGATAATGAAGCTTTAGGTATTAAAATGGGTTGTTCATTATTCATTCATGCATTTTGACATCTCACATTCCCAAACTAGTATTCTTTGGCTCCAAAAATATAACATTGTTATTGGTATCCTTCCTAAAGACGTGAAAGATGGTGCAGCATCGTCATATTTTGCGTAAGTTGAAAGGAAGTACTCTGATGTTAGCTAGGGAAACACTGAGATTTTGACTACATGTAAGCAAAAATAATTTTGAAGTATTACATTTACTGCAAGCAGTAAAAGCTCACGATGTAGTGTGTTTATTCTACACATAATAATATTTACTCTATGAGCTTATACATACACACCATAATAGGTAAAAGTATGCATGCAAAATTATAGGGAAAAAATTATTTAATACCTGAGAGTTTATTTCAGATGCATGCATCTATTTCACCAAAATGAGGTGTGTGGTAAGAGCCAGGCCTTGAGTCCTCAGATTTCATTCCAATATAATTTACTCCAGTGTTATTAAGTGCCCTTGAGGTCCTTATTTCCTCTTTTATATTAACTTGGATACGCAAATGAACTGTTTGTTAAAATCCTGTAGCTAATATTTCTGCGGACATTTCTCCATTTTTTTCTCTGTATAACCTGAGTACAACCTCGGAAAATCTAATTAAGTTATTCTAGCAAGATCTTTGCACCTGGAAAAGAGCTTTATTACCTTCGGTTTCTCTTGGCCTTAGCTCCATTGAATGTAGTTCTCTAGGCTGACTCTGTAGCTCAAGGCTGTATAGCGTGAGTCAGTCCATCTTTGCCACAGATCAGGTGTAGTACTGTTTTAATAAGAACAAGAGAATTTAAAACATGGGTGAAGGTGATCTAGGCAATTTAATCATTTACTGAAGGAAAGAGACAAAGTTGTTTTCTTACATGCATCTCTAAATTCAGAGTCCAACTTTGCAGATGTATATATCACTAGACTGTATTACCTCTGCTTTAGCTGAGCATTATGCAGATAGAAATATTTATTCTTGAACTGAAGTTTTTGTGTACATGTGGAAGATAGTGGGCTACCAGTGGGCTATCAGTATTCTATCAGTATTTACTTGGATGTACATATAATAGATTAATTTTTAAAGCACATTTGTTTTGGAATAACTTTTTAGTATGAAACCTCTTTAGGTGGAAATTTATTAAATGCATGGATTTCTGTGACTTTGGATGACATGCTGAACTGATGACAGGCAGGGTATGGTACAAAGTGACCACACACTAGCTGTATAATATGTAGATTTTAATAAACAAGCATACTAATGCCAATAAGCACACTCTGGCAAAAACACTTATGTGAATTAGCTAAATGTCTCTCTACATAGAGTGAATAAGTACAATAGAGCAAATTAGAGATATAGGTATGTAAGTACCGAAGAAAGTTAACAATGCATTAAATCATTACGGTATAGAGAGACTAGAGATTAAGAAGAAATACATCACCGATTACTACTGAATCATCATCCAGATCCGCATTTCCAGGTGGGAAGCCTCATGCCAATGCCAGGAGTCTTAGGTAACTGGGAAAATTCCTGCATAGTACATCCACCCATAGGTGAGGCTTCTCTCATGGCCACAAGAGGGTCCTGCTTTTATATTCTTATCAAAGCAACCGGCATTATGGCAGATCTCTAGTTGTTTACTCATAGGGCCGTGCAGTTTCTCATGATCTCACCATTGTCCACTTTGAGAGTGTTGGACAGGCACCCCAGTGCGGCCAAGTATGAAGGTCGTAGAACAGCTGCACACCTGTGTTTTCCTGTCTCTTTCCAACAGTCACAATGAACATAAACACACATATTATGACAAATAGACTGTGGCAAACAACATCCTTCGTCATGTCTCTCAGTCATGAGAAAGAATCAACTCTCAGCTAGGTTACCATCCGTTACATATGCTCTGTATATGTAACTACCAAAACTTGTATTAATGTGGGCTCATGTCAAAGGGTGGTTTATACCTGATTAGCTTTAAATCAGATTCCATGATATCTGGTACATATCTACTGTGTGTACTCCCACAGAGAGACAAGGAAAATTGTCTCAAACTCCCCCATTCTTGATCTCTTTCTACATCTCAGCTGACTTTGATGCTAAACAACGTAAGTTCTCAAATAGAGTAGAGTTATCATAGAATCATAGAACAGTTATGTGGAGACATGGTTAGCAAGCAAAGGTCATGTTCCCATGTCTGAGCTTAATTAAGCAGAGATTCTGTGAAAGTGAGAAAAAACACCAGTTGTGTACAGTTACCAGCAGTGGAAAAACCCTGGAAGTTAACCAATAGAGATAGAAGACCAGCTGGCCTACCTCGTAGCTAAAAATTGTCTGTGAACTAGGAGCAGAGACCTTGAGAGGAGGATGTGTATATGAGCAGGCGAAATCACTGAGATGCACCTGGAATGTACCCAATGCTGTATATGCCAACCAATCACTACGGGAAGCTGTGTGTACGTGGCAGTTTGACACTATATATACCCATTATTTGAGCACAATAAACGGATCACTTTTATCAATCATATTGATTGTGCTGGTGTTCCCTCCGTGCGCGACGACACAGTTAGGGTTGTAAAGGACCTTAAGATCATCTATTAGTATCTTTAATTGACCTTTTCAGAAACCGATTTCCTTCCTTCTCTGGAGATCTAATATTTAGAACATAGCATTTACTTCATGCAAATGAGGGAAAATGTGGTACAGCTGGCCTTGTGCATGAAAAATATTCATATTTGTTTCCCAAGATGTTTACCATTGTATATTAATGATTTTATTGCAAAGTATAGTTCTAGGTGTCTTGATCCCTCAAGCTAGGGGTAGCGTTTGGTTTGGGCCTAATAAAGAGAAAGAAAAGAGATTCAATCGAGTTTCATTGCTGAATATCAAAAATCCTTAGCCTAAGTGGCTCTATCCGTACAGCTCATAAGCTCCAATGTAGCTATGATAACTTCATGTTGAATAACTAAATCTCTTTACAAAAGCCACTATTGATGTCTGCTGTGATTTTGACACTGGAGACTTTTACTTTTGAGATGTGGCACATCAGCAAGAGAAAGAAGCATACAAGCTTCTGCTGTAAGCATTGTCAACATAGAAAAGATAAGACATTCCTTATTCTTGTTAATACTGTGCTTCCTGCATGAATGTTATAGAAAAATACAACACTGCTCCAGGTTTCATTATCTGTGCTAGGAATGAGAATTCCAGTAATAATGAAGTCCACCGGGAATTTTTCTTTAACCACCAATATGCCTTACAAAGGAGACTTTCTTGAGGAAGAACAAGCAGTGTTCCAGCAGTGCAGCAGTCAAGGAAAATCCTGGTACATCTTTCAGAACAACATGATTATGCAGGAGGTAGGTCATGCCAGTTTATCCATGTGACTGCTAGAAAAGGATATAACCATGCTTTATCTCTAAACTACATGAGCGCTACCTATATCTCATGCTTCTCATGTTGAATCACTGTCTTCATAAAATATTCACAATAACAGTCACAAACCCCATATTTCTGTTTTGATGATCTCATTTAATGGAATTTTATGAAACAATTTTACCATCACAAATGTAATGTTCAGTACAAAGCTGGAAACATTATCATAGTGATGTTATCTGTTTCCATGGTTCTCATTTATGTTCTCTGCAAATCTATTCAGCCTTCTAATGGCACTGAAATACTTACACAGAATGTAGCATGCTTAATGCCGTACCTGTCAGTTGGAGAGGGCTTTTGGTTAGGCTTAGGCAACTGTACTTTTTGAAGTCTCTGCGCACAGCGCGTGGATCTGGTGAGGGAACATATATAGGCAGTGTAGTAAGATGGACTTATATGTATCAGAGTTCAGATGGCCAAAATCTGGAGGATGTTTGAGGGGAACTAGCTGAAAAATATCAAAGAATAAACTTTATGTCATACTGCGGTGCAAGCATGCTAGTTTTTACACAATGGAACGAGTCTGGTCTTCAGATAATCTAGTTTTATTCTCAATGCACAAGTTTAATACCTGCTACCTGGCTGTCCCCATGGAAGACTGCATGCAGCTGAAGCAGCGATTAAGGTGGGATCTTTTTCGCCATGAGGAACAACATATTCCATCCATAACTTTTCAGGTTTCCCCAGGAAACTTCTCTTCATGGGAACCACACACATTGTGGCCATTAGATGTTTGGAACATTTTTTTTCTTTACTTTGTCACTGACAAAGATGTTGAACAAGACCGGTCCCAACACAGATCCCTGAGGGACACCACTCGTTACTGGTCTTCAGCTGAACACTGAGCCATTGACCACAACTGTTTGCATGCGGCCATCCACGCAATTCTTTATCCACCGAGCGGTCCAGCTATCAAACTGATGTCTCCCAAATTTAGAGACAAGGATGTCATGAGGGACTATGTAAAATGATTTGGACAAGTCCAGGGAGGACATCAGCTGCTTTAACCCTGTCCATCAGTTCTGTAGCCCCATCACAGAAACGCCCCCTAATCGGTCAGGCAGGATTTCCCTTTAGTGAAACCGTGCTGGCTGTCACCAACCACCTCCTTGTTTTTCATGTGCCTTAGCATGCCTCTCAGGGGAATCTGCTCCAAGAGTTTGCCAGAAACAGAGGTCAGACTGACTAGTCTGTAATTCCCAGAGTCTTCCATTTTCCCCTTCTTGAAAATGGGAGTTATATTTCCCTTTTTCCAGTCGTTGGGAACTTCACCTGGCTGCCATGATTTTTCAAATATGATGGACGGTATCTTAGCAACTTCATTTGCCAGCTCCTTCAGGACCTGTGGATGGATTTCATCAGGTTCCATGCGCTTGTGTATGTTCAGGTTTTTAAGATGTTCTCGAACCAGATCCTCTCCTACAGTGGGCCTATGGTCTTCACTCTCGGAGTGTCTGCATCTGCCTTCCAAGACTTGGGTGTTGCGGTCAGAGCCTTTGCCAGTGAAGACCAAGGCAAAGAAGTCATTAAGAACCTCAGCCTTCTCCAAATCCAGGGTATCCAGTTCTCCCGATACCTTCCGGAGAGGGCCCACGTTGTCCCTAGTCTGTCTTTTATTTGCAATGTAACTATAGAATCCCTTCCTGTTATCTTTCACATCTGTAGCCAAGTTTAATTCTAACTGTGCCTTATCTTTCCTAACCGGATCCCTAGGTTTCCGGACAAAGTTAAAGTTTAAAGAGAATTTTCTAAGTTTAGCCCAGAAACACATGATCCTTTTGCTTGCTTGTCAGACTGCATATAGGTAAACACCTTGTGGCAACAGGAAATGTTGACCATTAAATGAATTTTTATCTGCCATATTGCTATAAAACCAGAAATTTAGTATATTTGCTGTTTATTTCTATTTTTTGATTATACATTTTCATTTTGACGTTCATACATTTTGTAATTACTGCTTATTGGAGCTACACAAAACATAAATAAGTGTAAATTTGCACAGGATAATGATGCCACTTTAATATTTCAAAAACTGAGCTACACCTAAATTGTTCCCATCCATTATAGGGTCTGAATAGTCATCTTGCAACATTTATATTTAGTGACATTCCTATTATAAAGTATGTATCATGTGAGATAACTGGTACATGTTTCATCAAAGTTTTGACTTCACCAAATGAAAACTGTATCCTTCAATATTGTGTCAGGGAAAATTAAAGTAACTTTAACACCATTTATTTTAACTGCATTTATGTAATATTCTCTGATCTCATTTTTTAACATACTACATGCAAATATCCGTCGATGATTATCAGCTCCCAAAGTATCAGGAACTAAAGTACCAGCTAAATAATTTGTTTCTCCTGTAAAAAAAAAAAAAAAAAAAAAAAAACAAAAAACCAAAAAAACCCAGAACATGTAAGACTCAAGCTGACTAAGGTCTGAATTGTAATGACATTCACATGTATGTCTTTCCAAGCTCCTCCCGCTCCAAGATACCTCAAACCAATCAGTGTTGTTACATACTTTATGGTGGCCAGTTGCTCAGGCTCAGAAATGTTCTGCTGATTAGGTGGGACCCTATGTCTCTGTGGAGAAAGAAGGAGGAAACATTAAAACTTCAAGAGGCAGCTTTTCTGTTAAATGTATTCAACACAACATTTCATACACAGGCTTCTGAACACTAAATACAGCTCAGAATATGATCACCATATTCACACCTAGAAGAGGGGGCTGCATTCTTGTTTTCTATAAAAATGTAGCTAGAGTCCTCAGATAGGAAGCCTGTCCCTAAACGCCATGTTCATGCAGGAGGGTAAGAAAGGAACCGACCTCCGAATCTCTGCAGTGTTTTGAACACCAAGCTTTGGACTGGACTCCTCTCATTAAACTGAGCCACTCAACAGAGAAGCATACTTCATCATGAAATTCAGTGAAAAATGAGCAAATATTCCTAACCCTCTGCCCCTTCCCTGTATGCTCCCCAGATATTGGCTTTATGGGATTTGTAACACAGTAAACACTGCTGTTTACTCAGGATTTTATTAAAAGACAAGATTTTTCCTAAAACAGGAAGCAGCATCTATATTGCTGTTTTCACCAAGCTATGTTTTCCTACTGTCAGATGTTTTCCTACTGCCTTTGTGCTTATTGCTTATTGCACTGCTACCTTCTTCCCACTCTAAAGAGACTTTTTGCATTTAGTTGGTCTCACCTTGCTCTATTTCCTTCCAATGTCAAAGATACATTAGACTTCACGTGTATTGGCCAAATATTTACTGAGTTTTTAAAGTTATATTTGAGAGAATTATTTTTCACTTAAGCAGAATAAACTGTTTATTGGTATATGAGAGATCAGACAGAAGAGATAAAAATCAAAAGGATTGTAAATTCTTACCATCCCTAAATAAATAGTGTGAAAAGAAAGAATTTCCAGATTGACATTAACCTTGAATTAACAGAACCTCACCTCAAAGATTTTCATCTAGAAGTATGCTATTATCTTTCTTGGTTTCAATGACAATGAGCTGTCCATACTAAATGCAGGTTTAGCATATTCACATCCCCCCCAAAATTATATGAAACATATTTGCTTATTGTCTCAAGCGAAAACTCATATCTGCATGGGAACTTACTAATAGGTTTGTGCCAAAGTTCACACTACGGTAGTTACATGGTGCCATCAACAAAATTTACATTTTGTCACTTATAAAATAATCCACATTTTAAAATATACATGTTTTTCTGTTACAAATGCATTAAGTGAAGCAATACTCTTCTGTCTCCCAATTCAATTTACAGCAAGATTGCATAGTCTGTGATAGTAAAGGGCAATGTGTAGTGTCACTCATCCAAGGCATTTCAGGTAGATACTTCTCAGGCATCATATTGACATAGAACCATAGAATATTTTGGGTAGGCAGGGACCTTGGAATGTCATATAGTCCAAATCCTCCCTTTACCAAGCAGGAACATCTTCAACTAGATCAGGTTACTCAAAGGCACATCAACGATGACCTTGAACGTTTTCAGGGAAGAGGCATCTATCACCTCCTGGAGCACCTGTGACAATGTTTCACCACTTTTTTTGTTTAAAGTTTCTTCCTTATACCTAGCCTAAATCTTCTCACTTTCTCTTTAAGACGATGATCTTTTGTCCTGTCACAACAAGCTCTGTTAAAGAGCTTTTTCCCCATCTTTCTTTTTTTCTTTCTTTCTTTTCCCCATTCTTTCTTAAAGTGTCCTTTAAGCAGTAGTCTGTGGACACTTTATAATATGGAGAGTCTTGCCATGCAGTAAGCTTTACTCTTAACTCCCAGGCAGCTCTGTAAGGTAGTAAGAAGAGGGGACAGGCCCCTTTATAGTCTTACTCTCCCTCTGTGTTTTATCACACAGCAAATGCTAGAAGGAGTTTTGATGGGAGTACTAACGTCCTTTTTATACAAAGCTCATGAATCTTTTTCTCCCTACTGAAACCACACTGACAAGTGATAAAATAGATATAATCCAGCCATCAATTTTCACATTCACTCACTCCCTTTTTCTGGGTAAGACCATACTTTTTTTGGTACATGCTTTTGATGTTATCATTTCATTTTAGTAGCTTTGACTAATTCAGTTAAGCACATTTGTTCCAGGAAAAAGAAATTCTGTTGCATAAAATATTATGGTTTCTCGCTGAACAAAGCTAATAAATTCACACTGATGTTCAAGAGAAGACTAGATCTTTTACTAGGCTAACAACAAATTCACCCCATTGATTTATTTTTAGATAAAGAGTTCAGGCTTGAAATGAAATCAGAAATACAGTGAAATTATAAGAATATGATATTTTGCTGAAGTCAGCTAATGCTGTTCACTTCTGTTTGCTTTTTGATTTGATGGTTTTACCTTTGCTGTCAACTGGCTGCTTTCTGATAGTGTAAAAATAGGTTGAAAACTGAACTGCCAGTGGAAAATATATTTATGGAGAAATCTTGCAAACTTTTATCTGGTATTTTATGCGTTAATCTCAAGGAAGATTGCCTTCACTTTCACCAGTATTTATTGAAGTTAGTACACTGAAATAAGCAAGTCATTCTACTGCCCATTTTCTCACAGGTAAATGTAGCCATAGAACTGATGCACAATGATTAGTTGTAGCAATGGAGACGGGCACTCCGTTTCTGGTTACAAAGGAAATCCTTTATGGAGTGAGCGTGCACGCTTTTATAGGATTCTGCCTAGCAGTTAGTAGCAGCTAGTTCCTTTGGTACTTTTGCATCACGAAACAATCTTACTGATCACCCGCTCTTTCAGCCAATCACATTACTGTCCATGCCCTTTTGCTTCAGCAATTATTTCTAAACATAGCTTTTTTCTATCACTACTCATTACACCATTACTTCCCATTCCCCTTGACGTCATATTTATCTTGTCCTAAGCAACCTTCTCTTTCCACACTTATAGTTCTCAGAAATTATCTTGGTGGACTTTATTTAGCTCCTCCCAATGCTCTTTCTCGGGTTCCCCCTGACTTGTCCTGTTTACTTCTCCCAAGGTTTGCGGCTGGTTAGAGTCCATATGTTCGGGCTTTCATCCAGGTCTACTGCCGCTGCCTGATCAACTTCTTGTGCAACATTCCCCACAATGAATAGAGGATTAACAGCCACAGATATTTGTAGTTACTGATAAAAAACGGAGAAGAGCTGATGCACTTTAATAATATAAGAATGTTTTAATGAATAATGAACGTTGGGATTTTAAATAGTCCAGACATACAAGACTGTTCTTGCATATACCTTTTGAGGGGATTCAGTTCACTTCACTTTATTTCAGTTTCACTTCACCTCTACTCCTCTCCACTCTACTCTACTCCACTCTACTCCACTCTGCTCTACTCTACTCCACTCTACTCCACTTTACTATATTCTGCTCCACTCTGCTCTACAATACTCTACTCCACTTTACTCTACTCCACTCTACTCTAGTCTACTGTACTCTGCTTCACTGTGCTCTACTATACCCTGCTCTGCTCTACTCTATTCCAGCTAGCTCAGCCCAGATGAATCCAGCCCCATCTGTCACATACTGCCAATCTTACCTCAGGTCACTCAATTCTCCTCATTACTAAGCATCTATCTGAACACTCAGTACTGCATTTTCATCTCCTCCTTTTTTCCAGTTAGTAGACTGTCGTGGGTTAAGCCCAGTCGGCGACTCAGTCACGCAGCCCATTTGATCACCCACCGAACTTCCTCCCTCAGCTCCTGAAGGGATGGGGAGGAGAATTGAAAGAATGTAACTCCCACATAATTAAGGTATAACACAAACCATTGCTGCTACCACCAATAATAATAAGGGAAATAAGAAGGGAAGATAATACAACTGCTCACCACCCGCTGACCAATACCCAGCCCGACACGAGCAGTGATCTAACCCTTCCGGGTAACTGTCCCCAGTATATATAGTGGGCATGACGTGCTGTGGTATGGAATACCTCTTTGGTTAGTTTGGGTCAGGTATTCTGTTTCTGCTTCCTCCCGACTTCCCCTTCTCCCTGGCAGAGCATGAGACGCAGAAAGTCCTTGGTCAGAGTAAACATGACTGAGCAGCAACTAGCAACATCGGTGTTATCAGCATTGCTCCCAGGCTGAAAGACAAAAGCACAGCACTGCACCAGCTACGGAGAAGGAAAAAAATGACTGCTAATGCTGAACCCAGGAAATAGACTTAACAGCTTTATCACTTAGCAATAATCGCATCATGGCTTTTTTTCTTGTTGGCTTTGCAAAAAGTTTTTTTGTGCAGAACTATTTTTTTATGCTAGCACAGGAAAGGTATAAGACCTTTGTTCCGGAAACAGAATATGGTCTACTTGATGGTGATTCTATGGGAATCTCTTGCACAGTTGTCTTGGTTTAAGCCCAGTTGGGAGCTCAGAACCACACAGCCACTCGCTCACATCCTTTCCTTTGCCTCCGCCTGCTCCCAGAGGGATGGGGAGGAGAATAGAAAGAATGTAAATCCCACTAGTTGCTAAAAGAACAGTCCAATAACTAAGGTATAACGCACGAAAGTGCTTGCCTTGGCAAGTTGGTGGGAGTGTGATATAGTCATTCTTCCAGGTTTCCCCATATTTGTACTTCAGCCATCGTCCTCCATACCAAAGAGGCTTTAATCGCTTGGCTTGCTTAATTGCAGCACATGTTTCACATTCACGAATAACCTGGGCAATAGTGGACGTTGTTAAGTCCACCCCTTGATCACGGGCCCATCTGTTTGCAGCATTTCTGCCCTGATGGCGTGAAGTGTCATGGGCCCACTGGGCCAAAAATAATTCACCCTTATATTGCCAATCTAAGTCCATCTGAGGGATTTCAAACTTCGCAGCTTTATCCTCTTGCTGGTTTTTCTTGTGTTCCTCAGTGGCACAATCCTTGGGTACCTGAGTATCTATGTGACATAACTTCACCACCAGATTCTGCACATGGGCAGTGATATCTTGCCATAGTGCAGCCGCCCAGATGGTTTCACCTCTGCGTTGCCAGTTGCTCTGCTTCCATTGCAGCAACCACCCCCACAGGGCATTTGCCACCATCCATGAGTCAGTATAGAGAAAAAGTACTGGCCACTTTTCTCGTTCAGCAATGTCCAAGGCCAGTTGGATGGCTTTCACCTTGGCAAACTGACTCAATTCGTCCTCTCCTTCAGCAGTTTAGGCAACTTGTCATCGAGAACTCCATACAAGGACTCAAAGGTTAAAGCTAAGGAAAGCATTCCTTTTCTTATTTGATCTAGTCAGTGTAGGTATTTTCAAGGTTGAGTAAAGGTGGTCATCTAATTTTCAAGTACAAACTAAAGAGTAAAAAGTGAGTCACCAATTTGCTTTCTGCCTCCCTACATTTTGAGATGGATTGAGCGTAAATAAGGATATTTTCTGCTGCTTTCATAGCCATAAGGCCTCACACACTTTCTCAGTGCATTTAGATGCACAGTAGGAAGGTTCACACATCTGACAAGGTAAAAGAATCAATTTGCCGCGAAACAAACATCAGATATTGGCACTTAAACAGCACGAGAGTAGATAACTTGGAAATACCTCAAATAAGTTAAAGAGATCTAATGTTTAAAACATGGGATGGATGTAAAAAATGCAACTTCAGTCTTAATGTGCCTGACTTTGACTGGTATGACTAAATTTTATGCGTATATTAGACTGAGACAAAAAATATTTATATGGCTCCTTTATCGTAGCATTTATATATTTAAATAGGAGTGTTAAAAAATTACCAACTGGAAAGTTTTCCTACTAAAAGATATTTTTTTTACAAATGCTAAGGAGAATGTGTTTTATACCAGAATCTAGTAAATTCCTTGGTTTATTTTCTTTTTTTCGCACTTGGTTTTTGCTGTCTGCAACATAAATAAGTCTCAGATTTTACATTTCAGAAATTTTTTCCCACTATACATTCTCAATGCTTCCTGTGTACTTTGATATCATAGAAACAATCAAAGAATCACAGAACCATAGAATCATAGAACAGTTAGGATTGGAAGGGACCTTAAGATAATCTAGTTCCACCACCCCTGCAGTGCGTAGGGACACCTGGCACTAAATCATGTAACCCAAGGCGCTATCTCGGCCTTGAACACTGCCACGGGTGGAGGTGGGCACCACTTCTTTGGGCAACCCATTTCTGTGCCTCACCACCCTCATAGTAAAGAACTTCTTCATTATACCTAAGCTGAACTTCCTGTGTTAAAATTTATACCTTTGTCTTGTTGTTACAGTACCTGATGAAGAGTCCCTCTCCAGACATGTTTTAAGGCCCCATTCAGATACCGGAAGGCTGCTATGAGCTCTCCACACATCAAAAGTACACTAGAAACATAAAAGAATTACATATCAAATATCAGTATGCAAATACCTGTTGAACAGATTCCCTGGACCATTCAGCCAGCACTAGACCCATGACAGAAGGACGCTTTCAAGCTTCAAATATACCCCTACCTGGCACTGCAATGAGAAAGCAATTTTTGCTTCAGTCCAACTACAAAAAAAGTAACACAAACAATGTGCAAGGTCTTGCAACTTGTCTACTGACTGCAGTGAGGAATCTGGTGGGTTAAAGTATGATTTTAAAAATACCATACCTTCCAATGTCTGTCTTATGACATGAATCTTTCAATTAATTTAAAATTTCTAAAAAATCTTCTATAGTTTATGAAAAAGGCTTGTGGATGTTTTCTTGCCATAATTCTGTTGATGTATCATAATACCCTTTCATAGTACAGGACAAAAATCAAGTCACAAATGTATATCCTTACAAAAAATTATCTGTACAATTCTCAGTGAAGTTGACATTAATTTTTTGTTCTAATGCTGGTTTTCTCTCAAAGATCGCTATAAAATTAATTGTTTATAAAAGAAAATTATCTGTTTAGTGTGCTTTTTCCAAAGCCTGGAAATTCTTTCCCTTTTCTAGGAGCACATCAAGAATATAATAAAAAGCTGCACTCGGGAGCACAGAAAAAAAGTTTACAAAGAAATTTTATCCCTTTATGTGATCACACTAAAAGCCTAGAATATGGCTCACCAAATATCCCTGAAATTGCATGGGAATGAGTAAAATATTATTTCACTCCAGAATAAAGTGTTCCGTTTAACATGCAAGTGCAGACTCTGGAGTAATATTGAAAAAATGGGGTTAAATTATGAACTAATACCTCTCTCTAGAAGTCTGGAAAGATATACCAGTAATCCTAAGAATACTACCTGTGTCCCCTTATGACAGAAATAGTGCATATCAGAGAATTCATTTTTTTTTAATATAACAAGCTCTTTTACATAACAAGCTCTGTAAATGTGTTTTATAAAAAGTGAACCATAAATTACTAGGAACAACAGCACAGAACCAGGTAACAAACTGTTTTCTCAGATGTCTTTTCTTGTGCTGTGGAGAGCATAAAATGGACATAATTCTTCTTTGGGAATACCCTCTTTCCAGAAGGGCTGAAAAACTGAAAGAGAGCTGGAGAAATCTGCATCAGTTTAGGGGAACTACTTACATGCAGAGGGGAAAAGCAGTCACTTTCCTATTTCCGCAGCAGGCAGTAGCTGCAGTGGCCTTTTCTTTTGAGGTAAGAATTCTCAGAGGTAGGAGAATAATGGCTGAATGAATGCCAGGGTATTCGTCACTAGAAAGGGAAGATGTAATATTTTTGAAATGTTACAGTCAGCTTGTCAATTAAAGGGAAACTGTAGTATTTATCATTTATGGTCTAAAGGTAAACCAGCAGATGGGTCCTCTCAATTATTGTTAATCTATCTCCAGAGTAACTTAACTTCTTCATGCAGGCAGGCACGCAGTCTTGTCTGCTTGAAGATCCACTGACCTTAGGTTGACCTAAGCCTACACGGGGATAAAGACCAGACTGTGTATATCTGATGGATCCAGTGTTCTGACTTAAAAAAAAAAAAAAAAGTTTGTTTTTTTTTTTTTTTAACTGACGACGTAAAAGTAACGCAAAATTACAGGCTGTGGTTAAGCAAAGTTGTATATGTACTCATTACCCATATCTCACATCAGCCAAACACGGCTGTGATCTCTTGCTTTGCAATTCTGATAATACAAATTTCCAATTTGCATCACTTACATGCATCACACACACCACTTACAAGAAGCAGACCTGCAATAGTTCGCTGCCTTTTAGAGGGACCCAGGTTCCTTTCATGGCTCACTGATTATCTACCTTTTATGTCATCTGCCATTTCTCATTACCACACTGGATCCATTGGTGTGCGTTGGACTTCCAACAGCTGCTAGACTTCGAATTTCTCTCCTCAGTGTCTCATGAATATTATAACCTAATAATTTTAAGACAGATGCATCCATTAGAATCAAAGCATTCAGCCAAGCACTGTCATTGGCCTGAAAGTAAGTTCCCTGTAAGCTCAGCTGAGTAGACCTTCTTTAACTGAGTGGTATAACCTTTGTCTTCTACCTATCACACGGTACTTACACAATTAATCTACCTTCATAGTCATTCCACCATGTTCACCTCAGGAAAATAGCAAGAGATATATCGAGGAAGAAAACAGAAAAGTAATGTCCCTTTTTTGAGCTGACAGCAGTGTTCGAGGAACTTGTTCTAATGGCCCTTTCAGACAAAAGTGGAGGACCCTGTACAGGTCTATGTCAGCAGCTGCCTAGGACTATCATCTTCATTATGTTTTGGAAATGAGGAACACGCATGAGCGTTTGTGATAGTCTCACCTTTATAGAGCAATTTAAAGTTTGAGAACGATATTTTCCTCATACAAAGAACACATCAGAAATACTTTCCTTCCTGCCAGTGGAATTGCACCCTGTCAACCTGGTTTGAAGAAGGGGCATTAAATCTTCAAGCACATTATTTAGAGAGTCTAGTAATCTAGAAAGTCCTTATCTTAAGGATGCGATAAGGAACAGAAATTTTGGAAGTTTATTTGTTAAACAATTCCTCCAGTCCAGATTTCTTCCATTCAAAGAATTTTTCAGAGAATTTTAGAGTGAAATAGTAAGGCAAATGATAACTGAAACTGCAGACACACTCAATGTGTGATGAAACAGCCGAGATCAAGCTAAATTTCTTTTGTCTTATAAATTATATATGATAAAAGGAATAACTACCAAGTTCTTTTCACTCCTTATTTCTTGCATGTAGAATCTGCAGTCTCAAAAATGCCTGATCCAGAGGCAAAAGTACTGGAAAGAGATGCTGTGGCACACCATGTCAGACAGAAAAGTTCTTAGCCAAAGAGCATTTTGTTATTCAGCCTTGTGCTTGTATTTCAGTGATAAAAGGAAAAAAAAAGAAAAGAAAAAAAAAGGAGAAATGAGACTCGTAGCATACCATTAATGCTATGATAAAAATTTTGATGCAGTTATCCTATCCCTCTAATCTGCTGTCATGAGATCCCACTTAAAGTACTGTGTGAATTTCTGGCGTTCTCAAAAGAAGGATATGGAGCTGTTGGAGCAAGTACGGAGGAGGGCCACGAGGATGATCGGAGGACTGCAGCACCTCCCATACGAAGACAGGCTGAGAAAGTTGGGGCTGTTCAGCCTGAAGAAAAGAAGCTGTGTGGAGGCCTCGTAGCACCCTTCCAGCATCTGAAGGGGGCCTATAAGGATGCTGGGGAGGCACTCTTCATTAGGGACTGTAGAGGCGGGACAAGGGGTAGGGGGTTCAACTTAAACAATGGAAGTTTAGCTTAGGTATAAGGAAGAAGTTCTTTACTGTGAGGGTGATGAGGCACTGGCAGAGGTTGCTGAAAGTGGTAAATGCTCCATCCCTGGGGGTGTTCAAGGCCAACCTGGACAGAGCCTTGGGTGACATGGTTTAGTGTGAGGTGTCCCTGCCCATGGTAGTGGGGCTGGAACTAGATGATCTTAAGGTCCTTTCCCACCCTAACTATTCTATAATACTTTTAGCAACAGAAAGAAAAAGCTAAAAAGTAATGACAGGATATCCCACAAGAAAAAATAAGTCTTCCTAAATGTTTGATTTCCTCTGGGAATTTTGCATTAAATACGTCCCTTCTTGCTGTTGTGTACCCATTCCTTTTATCATTACAAATTCCTTTTCATTTTTAGCACAAGACCTACATACCTATTATATTCTATTATCCATATTGCTGATTATCAGCTATCTTCTCTCAAATGATACCGTAGTTCTTATTCTGACAAATGACATTAGCTTTGTCATTTCTGCTTTGAATGTTTAGCTTGATTACTGAAGAAACTCCCCTGGGAATTTTATCGCTAAGTATTTACTAAGTTCTCTGCTGGAATAAAGGAGGACACTAACTAACTGGAACCAGTAACACAACCACCTGGCTGTAGCTATTTTTCTCCCATTTACTTCTGCATGAATAGAAGGGGCTGTGATGCACTTGATACATAAGATTTACATACATAAAAACATCTCTTTTAACAATAAAAATGCTTTTGTAGTTCTAGAAAAGCTGAGCAACTCTGTTACTTAATCTTTTTGAAGTTTAAGTGAGAGAAATAGTGAAAATTCTGAAATATTGAAATATCGGAAACTGTTGTAAAAACTACTTAAAGCTCTCAAAAAAATCAACAAATTTCTTAAATTCAGAGACTTATACAAACATTTTGAACTTCATGAAAATGACCTTTTTTTTTTACTCTATGCAATATATCATATGAATTTGTGTATTGTAAAAAAACTACGAGATTGTTCTTTTGTTTATAACAAAACTTGAAAGATTCTTCTAATAAGTGATGATAAAGAGAATAAAATAAGCAAGTACTGGTTCTGAGCATAAAACTTTGAAGAATTTTGGCAAATAGTTCTGTGGAATGTCTCATATCAGAATAATTTGACTTCCCACAAAGCCGCAGTGAAGTCTACTGAGAAACTGAATAATTCCACTATATAAAGTTCCCGCTTTAACCTTTTGACAGCCCCTTTGCTGATATAGTCTAAAAAAATGAAAGGAAAAAAAAGGGGAAAAAACCAAATTAAGATCCTACACTCTCTTATATACTATATAAAGACATGTATTCTTTTCCATTTATTTCAAGTCACTGAAATACATTGAAATATATTGAAATATATTGAAATACATATATATACATAATTCATAGGTATTAGCTTTTGAGTTCCTCTGAGTTTGACCGAGTGTAAACCACTTGTCAGTATTACGGATTCCATCCATATACTTTTTAACCTAGAAACTCTAGTTATTATTTCCAAGTAGTGATTTCAAATCACAGGGCCAGTTCTTCAGGGACTGTAAATAGGTAGAACTCCATTGACTGTATCTAGTGGAGTGCCTCAAGGGTCAGTATTGGGACCAGTATTATTTAATATATTCATCAATGATTTAGATGAGGGAACTGAGTGTACTGTCAGCAAGTTTGCTGATGACACTAAGCTGGGAGGAGTGGCTGACACGCCAGAAGGCTGTGCTGCCATCCAGCGGGACCTGGACAGGCTGGAGAGTTGGGCAGGGAGAAACTTGATGAAATATAACAAGGGAAAGTGTAGAGTCCTGCATCTGGGCAGGAACAACCCCAGGTTCCAGTATAGGTTGGGGAACGACCTGTTAGAGAGTAGTGTAGGGGAGAGGGACCTGGGGGTCCTAGTGGACGGCAGGATGACCATGAGCCAACACTGTGCCCTTGTGGCCAAGAAGGCCAATGGCATCCTGGGGTGTATTAGAAGGGGGGTGGTCAGTAGGTCGAGAGAGGTCCTCCTTCCCCTCTACTCTGCCCTGGTGAGACCGCATCTGGAATATTGTGTCCAGTTCTGGGCCCCTCAGTTCAAGAAGGACAGGGACCTGCTGGAGAGAGTCCAGCGCAGGGCGACAAAGATGATTAAGGGAGTGGAGCATCTCCCTTATGAGGAAAGGCTGAGGGAGCTGGGTCTCTATAGTTTGGAGAAGAGGAGACTGCGGGGGGACCTTATTAGTGTATATAAATATATAAAGGGGGAGTGTCATGAGGATGGAGCCAGGCTCTTCTCAATGGCAAACAATGATAAGACAAGGGGTAATGGGTATAAACTGGAACACAAGAGGTTCCACTTAAACTTGAGAAGAAACTTCTTCTCAGTGAGGGTGACAGAACATTGGAACAGGCTGCCCAGGGAGGTTGTGGAGTCTCCTTCTCTGGAGACATTCAAAACCCGCCTGGACACATTCCTGTGTAACCTTATCTAGGTGTTCCTGCTCTGGCAGGGGGATTGGACTAGATGATCTTTTGAGGTCCCTTCCAATCTCTAACATACTGTGATACTGTGATACTGTGACTTCACCGACAGATTTATTCCCTCAGACGATTTGTTTCAAAGTATGCTGTAAATAAAAGAAAAATATTTCTAATAATATGTCATGATGATTGACAGTTTTAATTTGAAAGACCTAAAAGCACAAAGTTTTTTAAGTGAATATCTGTGTTTATGTATGAAGTTAGATTAACAGCATGCCCAGAAAGAAGCTGACAACTCTCATTGAGTTTGAGTTCTTGCAGCAGTAGAGTGCAGTCACTTTACCAGATAAGACACTACGTATTATAGAATCACAGAATGATTTGAGTTGAAAGGGAACTTAAAGATCATCTAATTCCATTCCTAAAAACCCCACTGAACAAAACTTGTATTTAAGCAACATATTTATTTGATAAGTAGTCAGCATATTCTAGCCAGGAAAATTGTTCAATGCATAGGAAAGTAGAATAGACCTAAATTTTCAGTGAAGTGTAAGTTTCCTTTTTAACACTAGTCTATGAGCTGGAAGACAACTAATCCGTAAGTATGCCTCCAGATACAGAAAATCTCTTTTATTCAGATTTAGCAGGGTAAGTGGAAATGCCCCATATCTATGTTTTGATCTGTGCAGATTCATCTATCACTGAAATGTCAGCATTTATTATGTCACTGTTGCAGCTGAAACAGTGACAATCAGTCACCCAAGAGACTTTAAAACTGTACCATGAGACAGTATTTGCTACCTGTGACTTCTTAACACAGCTTCAAACTTTATCAAAGAGGAGGAAGAATTTATGCTGGAGGGAAGAGTTGCAATGGGATCTCACAAGGATTTATACAGATAAATTAAAAATTAGATTGAATTGAATTTGGGTTTATATTGAGCCTGTCAAACAAAAGACATTCCAAAGTGCTTAAAAAAGCACCGAGTTACTTAATGGTATCAAAATACAGACAGCCCTTACACAGATGAAATATTTTAAAGCATGATTCTAGACAGTCTTAGATCATTTCTTCAACTGCCAACAAAACAATAATGGAACATATATTTATTATGTAATTATTATAATGGCAAATATATTACGCATACAGTTTATACATAATATAGTCTATGTTAAAATATATATTTGTTTTAAATATAAATATATCATAGTTGTATTAATTATATTCTTATAATATATTATATATGACATATTACATATATTTGTTTAAATAGCTATATGAGCTTTATAGATATCAAACCTATTTTTAAGATACAAGAGGGATAATTTTCTGGTTATATGGTTAGCTCACAACTGCAGAAGTTTGTCTTCAGTTGGATATGCAAATTATATATTAAAAATAAAAAGATTGGATGAAAGACACCAAGTAAAACCAAATATCTTTTCCAAAAAGCTTGTTCAGAAGATTTTTTTTTAATTTTACTAAAAAAAGAATAATTCATGAAACTGCGCGATTTAAAAAAAAAAAAAAAATCCAACACAATCTTGAAAATAAAGAAGTGTTAGATATTTTAATAAAAATTCAGACTGTTTCCGGCCATTTTTTTTAACAACTCTACTAGTCAGTGCTGTAGTCTATGCAGGGGGTTTTACAGAGCTATACTATGCAAAGCTATTCTTAGGGGCAGCTACAGATTACACTGAATATGTTGAAAAAAACTAAAGCAAAATCCATCCTATCAACTCCTTTGGCTACTAGCTACACCTTTGAGCGCAATGTGCCATTATGTTGTAGCAAAAGTGCCTTTTAATATAAGCTTTTCCACTGATCACTCACCACCTTTCTAGTCTGCTTCAGATCAAATAACTACCTATGATGTTGATTATAGGTTTTTAAAGGAGTCTCTTGCCTTTATACTCATTTGGATTTCTTTTGATGTATTATGCCGTAAAAAGCATATAATTGTAGACCACTGGCCATCATAATTCAGTGATTCAGCCATCTTTTAAACTGTTTTTTTTTCCCATAGGTGTGTTTTTCTACATAAAAGCACAATGTGTAGGGATTACATTCATTACCCTGATTTAAGCAAAATCTCTCTTTGCTTCTGTGGCAGCTGCAGAAATAAGGCTTTGCTGCAGAGCAAGGAAGACTTACTGGCTTAAAACAATAATAAGCAAAAATAAAAATAACAATGAAAAAAATAATAATAACAACAAAAATAATAAGTAGCACAAAAGCTGGCTTAAAATTAGGTTGGAGGTTGACACAAGCCTATTATCCACTTCATAAGAGACCACAGGTTCACCAGATAAAATACGACATGGCCTATTTCACCAAATTCAGTGTTTCAAGTAAAATTTTGAAACCAGTAGAAAGCTTATTCAGGAAAAGTATGAATGTGTTCATCCTCGGTATAACAAGTCTGTGTTTGTGTTAGAGACCAATAGCTAATATATAGCACTGAAGGGCACTAAGGTTGCTGAAGCAAGGTTGGTAAGAGAAAAACTGGATTTGAATCACTATGATGTAAAGTTAGCAAAACAGAAATGCAAGAGGACACACAAAAGTTTTAGTATTTCACAGCAGAATAACCTCCAGCGTGGTATCATCACCGGCACTCTGTCCTTTTGTGGAACAGGAAGTTGTGTGAACAGGAATGCTGAACAACTTGTGTCTGTGCTCTTGATGTCTTACTGTTGTTATGATATGGCTTGGCTTTATCACTGCGTGTTGTTAATATGCTTCGTTGCAAAGCAGGCTGCCCCACTTCACTCATTTGCGGCTCTGAGTCTACTAACACCTTGACGCTATTAAGAGCTCTGGTATGAATCTGACCTGCAGTAAATATATAATTCTTGTTGATTGTTAAATTCATATAATTACTACAAATAACAGATTACAGTGGTCTTCTCCAGAATGTCCAGAACAATTTAGCTAATAAGGGAGGCAGAGAAGCAGTTTTGATCTGCGACATAAAGTTTTTTCTTGGTGACGTGTTGTGAAGACATGTTGCAAATGGTTGAGAGCTTTTCTTGAAAGGATTTTCCTCCAAGAAGAAGAGATTGCTCTGGCCACAATTTTTCACAGTGTTTGTGAAAAAATATTTGATTGAAAATTCTGTTGGATCTGGGATGTAGTTTCTACTCAAAACTGGAGAAACTGGGAGAGACTTCTGAAAGCATCCCTAAGACAGTGATTAGAGCAATTGCCAGTGGAGACTGAAGTTCAACAGTGCCTTCAGGAGACCTAATTTCAATGCCCCATTTTCCTGGCAAGCGCAATAACAAAAAAGCTGTTCTCATTTCATTCTGAAATAGGAGAAGTTGAGTCGCCTCAGCTATGTCAGAGGTGAGAAAACAGGAAAACATTTGGCCTCTGACAAATACTTGAAAATATAACTTCTAATTGTCTATAGTCATATGCCATTCTAATTTTGCAGAACCAAAATTCACAGTGTGCGGTTTCTTCACATTACCAAAAGTAGGTTTACGTAGAAATTATGAGGTTTCCTGGGGCAACTGCAGAAGCCAAATACTGCTGTAGCCAATCACCACAAAAAAGAAAGTTCCAGAGCCATACAAACAGACCATACCATCCTCCTCAAACCGTATTGACCCCTATTTTAACTGAAAGAGTTAAAATATTTTTGTTTTTCCAAACAATGAGAAGAAATAAGGAAGCAGTACAGCAGCAGGTAATATAGAAATTTGTCCATAGCTAGGGGCTTTGTAAGTGCTCATAAATAATACTGAAGCTAAATGATTCATCAAATATGATACCTCACTAAGAAAATTGCAGCTTGCTTTGAAGTAGAACAATCACTAGTGACACTTATAAAAGTCAGAGAATATCTTGAATTTCTAGTAGGGAATTTGATATTTCAAAGTTAACTTTGATATTTATAAACAAGATTGCAAAAGCATGTAGTCTGTCAGAGCTTAAGACCACTAGCATTATAGTAAGAAGCTTTCAAAATTTTTTAAACCTCAGGTGCTAAATCCAAGATTTATTGGGTGAATCTGTATGGACTAAGAAAAAAAAGTCTTGTCATTGAGATTCAGAACCTGACAAAAAAATACCTCCACTTCATCCCTGAAAGTAGCTGTGATAAGGTGTATCAGGCCAGCAGCAGCATCAAGGTAAAGCATTTGGAACTCTGTTAAGTGGCACTACTGCTGTTTCTAATAAAAGGAGATACGCTGATGGCTGGGAGATTCTTTCAAGGGGTTGGTTGTTTTGATGTAATTCTGTTTGATATTAACAAGGATAACCCATGTCACCACTACCAGAGGTTGTGAGCATTCCTCTAATACTAGATCAAATGACGAGTTAACCTGTCCATGTCCCTGTGGCAGCACTGTGGTATAACTCTCTTCTTTCTCCCACTCATCAGACAACCCTTTATTATCATTGTGGTGTCTGAGGAAGGAGAACTGCAGGATTGGAAAGGACAAGGTGAATATGTTAATTATGTTTCATAGCATTACAAACGTATCCTGCTGGTATTTTCTCAGAGGGATTTTTGTTATAATAATTGAATCAGTCAGCATGAACTCCTGCATGTTCATCTTGGTCACACATTTCCCAAAAAAAAAAAAAGCTTGGGACAATTGGTAGTCTTCGTGTGAGAGGCAGTCTGACTTCAGCCAGAGTCATGCTGTTTTGCAAAGAAAAGAAAGCAGATGTTGGCAGAAACTCAGAGAATGCTGCTCTGCCTTCCCTGACTTACAGCTATTTCTAGACGTTCCTCGCAGGCTTTGAGAACACCTCAGGTTGTACAGCCCTATGAAAATAATTCTTCAAGTATAAGATATGAATCAGCTCAAGCCATCAGGGTAGTGTTATGTTGGGTCACTTGAAATATATGAGCTTAAGGAAGTGAGAACGTCTTCATTTATCACTAAGGCAAGATGCTTGAAGACCTAGATTATCAAGAAAGGAAAGTGCGTGATCAAGTATAAACTTTGCAACAGAGCAGCTAGGCATACATCTCCAGGAAATGTGGCTTCTTGTTGTCAATGAGAAACTGAATGGGTTTGAAGACCCTTTACTGCTCTGTCTCACTATAAGTGATACCTTAAAAACTCCATGATTATGATTCTTTTGTGTTCGCCCCCAGACAAATGCCTGCTACACATGGATTTACACATAGATAGACAAATTTGAGCAGGTGATCAAGGCAAAAAAGAAAAGTAAGAAAGAAAGAAAACGAAGATGTCAAGTATGGATTTTGCCCCTAGTATTTCCACCGTTTCAACACGTTCCCTAATGCTGGTAAAAATTCTTTCTTTTCTTTCTTCCAAAACATAAATATTTTTATCTTATTTTTATTGTTATCTGTCAAAGGAGTTTGATATTTAACACGTACTTTTCTATAATTATGCCTAGATTGCCTTGTACTTTGGAAGACTGCATTAAATAATGAATACTCAACCTAGAAAAACAGGTGGTGCTTAAAACATCTATATGGGGTATTGCTTGACTGCTAGAGGGAAAAAAGATATGAAGAATGCTAACTCATAATGATGTAAACACAAAGAAGATAGTCATAAGTGTTTCTTGCAAGTCTTCCATGAAAATTACCCTCAAGAGTTTTCAAGCTCTCACAGAATGTGTATATCCAGACAGTCAGTGCTGGTAGATCAGCTATTATCATAGTCTTTGCTTTAAGACATCTGAAAGAAGTGTCAAATAAAGAAGGCTCTTGGCTTTCACAGTTGGCATGAAAAGTTAAAGGATTTTCAAGCACTGAAAGAGTTGCTTTCTCTTGAATCCACATCTTTGACAAGATCTTCTTGGAAATTTATGCAAGTTCAGCAGGATAGTGATCTTTGTGACAGATTTTAAATGTACAGTGGTGTAACACAGGGATTGTTCAGGGATTGTACTCTCTTCAGTACAGAATCTGCTTTGCTTTTATATAATGCTTTCTCTCTGTTCCGCCACAGATACTTTCCCACAAAAAATTGAATGCAAAATCAAGAGCCTATTAATTGGTGAAAATGTTTTATAACTGACATCACCATAGTCAATGTCTATAAAGATGGTGAAGGCTAAATCCTTTGAGTGTATTTCAATTCGCTTGCAATGTGTTTGAACTAATTCTCCACTTAAGGAAAAAACCTTGACTGTATTCAAGATATATTAGCTGATCTAAAAGTAGATACACAACGGTTACTCTACGTGTCTCTTCTGATCAGGTTCAGGTAAGTTATTGCTAGATATTGAGAGGAATTTTCCCTAAAAAGGTAGCTGTAAAAATTCAGTCAAGAAGTAAGCTACCTGTGGGAAAGAGGTACATGAAGGGTGAACACCAAGATTCATACCATGAAAGGTGCATTAGGCTTTGGGGTAGTAGGAAGAGGAAAACTTTTAATAAGAATGAGTGAAGATTGGCCACCTGCTCAGTGGGAAAGATTGAGTCTTTTCTGTATTGTAAGTGTCCATCAGAGCAGATATTTTTTGAATCTAGCTAATTTTTTAGTTTAAATTCATGAGTATATTCACCCTCTCTTAATTATTGTACGTCCAGTCTTAAGAATTGCTCTTGGTGCTTTGCTGCTTCAGTTATAGGTATATTTGAAGGTTTGAATTAGATAATATCAACAGCTGTTAGATGTACTATTTTGAGAACAATCTAAATTCATTTGCTACTAGGTTTGTAACTGGCTGCTCCCCTCCGTGAGCTACTCATTTGAACTACAATAATCATATACTAATCGTAATCTCCTACTGAGATAAAAAAAAAATGTAAATACTGAAACAGTGTATAACACCTTATCTCCATTTCACACTTTTCCATGCACTAGAGCTACCAGTATAGTTGTTTATAATCTCATATGGAAATTAAAATAAGTGTAAATTGCTGAAGTAGTGCACATGGGCAAAGTGTCAGATTTGTTGAATTACTAAGGGTTTTGCCTTAGTTCTGATTCAAAAAAAAAAAAAAATAGGTGCTAAATTATTTGCTGAGAAGCTGCAACTGTTCCCCTGACAACTCGTCTTAAGCTCATGTTGAGACATTTCTTCCCGGATATTTCAATTATGAACATTATTGCTACTTAAAAATGAAAATGAGTTTTACTGTACTGTCTTTTGGGGATTTTGTGGGGATTTTTGTTGATTTTTTTTTACTTTTGCTT
This sequence comes from Psittacula echo, assembly GCF_963264785.1. Lineage (NCBI taxonomy): Eukaryota > Metazoa > Chordata > Aves > Psittaciformes > Psittacidae > Psittacula > Psittacula echo. The sequence continues at coordinate 69,887,417 of NC_137742.1, read as the reverse complement.
TATTATATTGCTTATCTGCATTCAGACAATTTTGAGGGTATTTCTCTGCCAAAATAATCCTATTATTATGTTGGAGATTTTAGAAGTCGGCATAGTTTTAACTCCTTGATGTGAGTCAAAATATATCATGATTTGCAGAGTTTGGCACTATCATTTCAAAACCAGAATTCTTACAGGTTCACAGCATGGATTAACAGAAGTATTTTGAAGGCATTTCTAACAGAAATCAGTAACAACGTCATTTTAATGGAAGATTGCTTTAGGTTGCCATCTTGTGGTTCAAATTTGGTTGTTAACAGCAAAGGAGAAACTGATCTTGGTGTTGACAGTAATTTCCTGTTCTTTAGGTAAGGTGAAAAAATCTTCTGAAGGGTTTGAAATCTTCTGAAGATATACCTACTTCAGCCAAAAGGAAATAATCCCTAGATGAAGATTCAAATGCAGACTTGTAAGATTAATTAATTACATAAATACCCAATATTGTTATTCATTCACTAGATTACGTTGCTTTCACTGTTCCTCTACCATTAATCAAATGTTCTCTTTATCACAACTGTTTTCTAGTTCTTTATAATTTCTAGGATAGATGTTACACACTCTTGGAAAGCAGAGGGTATTGCTTGTTCAGATTTGTCGTACCTACCAAATGGTGTATATTCATGGTATATATTCATGGCCTGTTAGTATATATGGAGGCTTAAAGTTTTAGAAAATCAATTCCCACATATTCTGGACAGCAGGAAGAAAGACTCTTAGACACAGACATTCTCTTGCTACTGTCTATAGGTTTTTGTTGCATTATAAATCAATTTAGTCCAACAGAAAATTTTTATTTGTCAACTGCTGTAACAACAGCCTTTGAAAGAGGTGTAATGCAGTCCCACAGATTTGTCACAGTTCAGCCAGTTTTCCTACTATTTGTAAGAGTAGCAGATTCATTCTGTAAAGCAAAACTAGAGATTCACAGTAACCAAGGACGCTGTCTGCACTGCTTCTCCAATAAACCTATAAAATCTTGAAAGTGCTTGTAAAATACTGATTTTTTCTGTAAAACAGTGTGCTTAGGAGACAAGAGGGCTAGACTTTGTGTAGAGCATATAGCCTTAAACATCAACAAATCTCTTGCATTAGAAATTTTTTTAGTAAGATATATGTGTGTGATTGTTCGCCTGCGACTTCACAATTGCTGCAGATTTTACTAGAGGGGTTGCACACACAGCTCAGAAATAAGCCTTTAGGATGAGTGACTATGCTATAGTTTACATATGGTGTGTCTTTGCCATGTGGACAAAAAAGGTGGCTATAGAAAAAGCTTAGCTTTGTCCTTCATGGTCCTTGAAAAAAAACATACTGCTGTTCAGTTCGTTCTGAAAATGAACATGTTGATGTTTGGAGAGAATTTAATGAGCCTGGAGGGGAAGACGAGCATGGTTTTCCACCTGGGTGGCTTGCCGTCAGAGGATAGCATAATCGTGTACAAGATGGAGGGCAGAATGTCAGCAGCAAAGATCTCTGTCCTTTCTTCGTCATTCCAGGCATCCTCCACAAGCACTCCACGCTGCATGCCCTCCTCTGAGTAAGGTCTTATATGGGTTCCATGTGTGTCAGCCATTGTCAGTCTGTCACTGCCAGTCACTGTTTTAAAGCGTTATGTGAAAAAAACCAAGCTTTATTCTGTATTAAATGTGAAATTATCAGTGCCATGAAGGAAAGGTAGGAAATAACAGGAGCTGTCTTTTGAGACAGGTGATGTTCTTTAAGAAAGAATGCCAGCTGGAAGAGGGTTCAGCTTGCTCCTTTTTGGGAGCTCACAACACATCCTGGGAATTTGGGTCCTGACAGGCATAAGGAGGGGAATCATTAAGACAGACGGGAACAGAGTCAGGTAGCAGCTGTTGTGCACAGCCTGAAAATTTTTGTAGAAATCCATGTGGTAGATGAAGCTGCTGAGGCATGTGGCTTCAACCTTTCCCTCAGAAGGAATGCAATGGTACTAAGATGGTGGTGTAGAAAGGAATTTGAGACAGCTCTGCTGTCTGCAGGTGGACCAGACAGACAGCACTATGAGGCTGACACTTTCTGAGATTTCTGGTTTTGGGTTTGGTTGGGTTTTTTTGGTTTGGCCTCGTTGTTGATGTTTTGGTTGGTTTTGTTATGATTTTTTAGAGATTTTCAACTTGGAAGACAGAGAAGCCAGTGTTCTTGCTCACTGGATGTTTCAGATCTTGGAGCAATCCAGAATCTCTGCAATACACCAGCTCTTACACTACATCACGATTGTCTTCAAGATTTATCACTGTGTCTCCTTTATATGTGGTATCACAGACTGTGTAACTTGCCCTGTAGCTCAGGAAATACCTAGATATTGATAACACATAAGAATTTTTCCATAATTGTTACTGTGACTATGGAAAGCCTGGAAATAAACAAAAGCTCTGAGCAATTGGTTTAAGGAGAAGGGGAAGAAGCAGGAGGAGAAGAGCACATTTTTGCTGCTCTGTACCTAGCGGGCCTTAGTGGTTAAAGTGAACTGGAGGAGGAAAAAATATGATCTCCAACACACAGAGATAAACATAATCTAAAATACAGAGTTCTCTTATTGCATTTGGGCCTTAGTTCAAGAAAATGGCTATGATGATCAGTCTCTTATGAAATGTGCAACAGGAGATTAATGACTCCAGTGAGCAAGAAGCCCTGAAAACATGCTATGTAAGAGGACATGTTGATTCACAGAACTTCTATGACACAGTAATAGCTTTTTAGAAGGAGTGATAACTTACTGTCTCAGTAGTGATGCACCTTTTCTCACTTTACCCCCATTGACTGCAGGCCCCAAACTGCCTCAGCTGAAAAATGCTAATTACTCATATTACTGTTCAGTTTCCCTAAGAACAAGATAATTTTTATGCTCTGTGGTATCTTCTTGCCATACAAAAGGTGACCATAAGTGAAAGAGAAAACACTAAAGAATGTAGATGTGTTGGACTCAAAAAGAAATGTCTACTACTAAGCTCTTACTGACACAACTGTGGTACAATCAAATAAGTAATAATTACATATATACATTCTCCAATGTCTCAAAACCAATCCAAGAAGTTTAACCTGAAAGTTCATTGTGATACTTTATTATGTACAGCAATTATCATCCACTAGCAGAAAACTGGGATCTAATTTGGTAAGACCTAAAGCAGGAACCAAAAAGTGCTCCTTGCACACACTGCGCTACCATATTATAGTATAAATGAAAACGAAGCTTGAGCCTAATGACGCAGTTTGCATTATTTGTTCTTTCTCTGTGTGTGGTGGGTTTTTTCATCTATATCTCTCTTTTTTTTTTTTCTAAGTGCTTTCTACATTTATATATCTATGTCTTTTTACATTGTGTGCTTTAGGTCAGCTCTCTCTCACTAGTTGGAATAACTGCCCCTGTTAAATTATTACTGCTTTAAGTAAAAGGAATAGTCTGCTGATTAAAATAATTCTTTATAACTCCAGACCAAAGGGAAACATAACTTTTTAGAGCTTGAAGTAAAAGTACCAATGGTAGTACTTAAATGTTTTCTTGACTACATTTGCTCTAGCAAGGCTTCCCCAGAACTTGCTTTAACAAAATTGCAAAAATAAAAAAGTGCCTTTGGTTCCTGGCAAACACACAAAGGTTCAGCTTTTGCTGTAATAAATCTCAGTAGCCACTGATAATGTGTACTGGCTATGTACAGTCTGACTCAGAGGGAGGAAAGATATCATAATGTATTTTATTGATTACTAAAATAAAATAATTAGGAGGTGGTGAATACATTTTTTACACCTGTGTAGGGGACCTCAGTGCTATCTTGTGATAGGAAGGATTTGTTCCAAGGCCAGGTTTTATGTATATGTTTAAAATAAGAAAGCTGAACAAGAAATTTCTCTACCTGAGTGACAATGTTATTTGTCATCCTCAGTTATATGGTGTGTCTGTACAGGCATGTTGGGACCAACAGGTAGCAAAAAAAGCTGGAAGAGCATATAGGCAAGTCTCCAGCCCATGTAGTGGGGGTGAGACCCAGGAGCTGATGGAACTTTTGAGATTGAACTTATGCAAGTATTTGTGGACCATCTGCTTCATCTGCTAAAAAAAGAGAAAAATAAGAAAAAAAAATCCCTGAAATCAGACCTATCGTAATAAGCTGCTTAGAATGAGGTGGTGGCAAAAATAATCTGACCCCTAATCTTTCTAAAGAGAACTATAAACAGATTGTGTAGACTTTAGCTTGGTTTTCTGTAACTTACTTTTATGTCAATGTTTTAGTTTTTATCAATATAGTTAAAAAAAAAATTCTCATTTGTCAGTAACATGAAATCATGAATGTAAGGTAATGCATATTGTTGTCTCAATTCAGTCCTTGTGAAGCACTATTAAGTGCCAAGTCTTTCATAAGGATATCCAAAGACTTTAAGGACTACATGGTGGTTGGTAACTGTGTGTGTAGGCAGTTTGACTTCTCCAGTCAAGGGACTATGGAAACGGGCAGTTTTGTGCACAAGTGAGTAAAGAAGATTTTGATTGGGCCATGTGAATTGATTACATACACAACAGCTAATGTTGACTTTATGCAGGCAAATGAGATGTGTAAGAATCAGTGCCTTGAAATTTTATCATTTCAGTAGGATGGTGTGCAACTCCATAGTGGCTTTCAGAAATACGTGCAATATAACCCTATCGCCAGCAGACCAGAATCATTCCTCACTTCAAGAGCATTGCAGATTTAAAAAGAAAGCCAATTGCAGACTGTTTGTGTTTCAGAAAGAGAAAGAGACAGGAGGCTCTTTTATTTAAGTGTACTTTTCCATAACAAAAACACAAAACACAAGCCCTTCAGCATCTTTTTTCCCTTCTTGGTCAGGTCAAATTGGTGAGGATGTCCTTGACTATTTTTTAGTTACCTTTTTCCTCTAAAAACATCAAGTGAGCTGTCCATAAGACATATTTTTCTTGGCCATAATTTGGATATAGTAATTGAAGCTGTAAGCTTCAAAATATCATGTAATGTTATAATCAGCCACTTTTTATGTACATAACATAAGCTGCTCTTTCCTGGAAGTAAATAGGATGTCATATGTTGTCAATTTTACTTTAAAATACCGATGACAAATTATTTAAGGACTATTATAAATCTTTATGCAGCCATTTACCAGTCAGCCAGAATTCCTTTTTATTTACCTAGCAATACTTGTAATGATAAGCAGATGGAAGAAAGCGTGGGGTTTTTTTCTGTTTGTATGTCAATCATCCTTAGTATAATTCAGACCTGTTTTTTTTTTTTTTTTTGTTTATTATTATCATTTTGCAGGCCAATGAACTTAGTTGAGGAAGTTGGTTTAAAACTTATTTCTACAATTTTCTTCAGGGTCTACACATTTTAGTTTCTGTCAGAAAAACTTTCTGCTAGCATCATTGTATCATTACAGCAGTGTTAGCACATCAGTTATAAATCTTACTGTTCCTGCATTTATATTAGCTGTAAGAATTCCTTCTCTGTTGAGAATTTGCATTTAAGTTCTACATGTGCTCTTTAGAAACAGGAGTTTAGGGGTGTGTGTGTTTGTGTTTCCCCTTTCTTTTGCAGTAAAAGTGAGTAATATGGTTAAATATTTACTTTTCTATTTTTAATATTTACAGTGCTATTCCTGGATTTTACAATATAACTCTGGACACAGACCAAATATATTGAAACTTGCTCTCAGCAGTTAATAGGAAATCTGACATTACCATAGCTGTCCTCTCTTTTCTTTCTTTTTTGATTATTTTGCTTTCATATTTGCAGAAGATGTGCAATAACTTTGTGAAAAGACTTCCACACCTAAATCAGGATTTAGAAATATCACGATTACTGATAGATCTGGGGTATGCTGCTTTCTGTTTGAAAAATGCAAAGAACTTTCAGCCATGATGTCACTAAATGAAAGGCTAATGGCACCATCAGTTTCTGCGTCAGGCATTTAAAGAGATGTAAGTTTATACCCACTGGAACATCCAGCTCAGGCAGGTATTGCTCTGGGTCAATTTTGTAAGCTTTAGAGAGGGGTCAGTTTGCAGACATACCCTTCACTGAGACTCAGCCAGAGGCAATAATGGTTTCCTCTTCAGTTTACAAATGAGTTGTACTCCATGCAGGTGATGTTTATCTACTTTTTACAGTCCTAGGCACCCAGCTGTGAATTTTAGATTGAGGCTGAATATATAAAAATAACAGTTTCATGATTCAGCAATGCAGCATCTAAATCTTGCACTGAAACTAAACAGGGAAGAGAAGTTCTATGTTGGCTTCTCTGAGCATAGGTCTAGCATTTCCACAAAGATTCTACATGATAAGGTAGTTCATCTTCAAATATTCTACATGCTAAAGCTCCTTATGTTTGGTTTGAGTTAGCATACTGAGCTCCTCCTTACCTGAGATTCTGTTTCTGTCTGTGAAAGTTTCCATTACAGAGGTTTTTTTGAGACAAGTGCCTCCTTAGAACATATTAGTGCAACACATTAAGATGATCAAAGGAGACGTAAATTAGGTCAGAAATTAACCCCGTGGCCATGGTCCTAATATGCAAATGTTTTTTTAATTATTATTACCTTGTGTCATGGGTTCAGCAGCAGCCATCAGTTTTTCTCCTTCTTAGTACCTGGTGCAGGTACTTGCTTGGGAATAATACTGATATAACCCATGTTTTCAGTTGCTGGTCAGAATGTTTACCCTGACCAAGGATTCTGTGAGTCTCAAGCTTTGCCAGGGAGGAGGGGAAGCCGGGAGGAAGCAGGGACAGGACACCTGACCCAAAATAGCCAAAGAGGTCACGTCATGCACGGGGATGTAACTGGGAGCTTCCCAGAAGGGCAGGTTCTCTGCTCTGTCAGTCTCGTTTTTGGCAGGTGGTATCGTATTCTCTTCCTTTGTTATTTCTCATATCATTATTTTTATTGGTGGTAGCAGTAGTGATTCGTATTATACCTTAGTTACTGGACTGTTTTTGTCTCAATCCGTGGGAGTTACATTCTTTTGATTCTCCTTCCCATCCCTCTGTGGAGGGGGGTGTAGAAAGTGTGTGGCTGACTTGCCGACTGGCTTAAACCATGACAAATTCAATTTGAACCTTGGAACTATTTCATAAGGATGTGATATAATTTTGCAAATCCAGCTATCATCACATGTTCTGCTAGAAAACTTTGGAGGAACAGGGCATGCCCAGAGTACCATTGGCTTCCATCATCCCCAGTTAATGGATGAGCCACTGTCACCAGGTGTAGCAAGGAGCAGCTACAGGATCCTTACACCAATACCTGGAGCCAAGAACACATTTTAGACCACAAAAGCAATGGGACAGACACAGTTGAGAACTGATATATCTGGCTTCAGGGGATGCAGGGGAGGAAGACAGCCTAAAAACTAAGGTGACTGATGAATCTATATCTTTAAAGAACACAAACCAAAGAACTGGAAAGTTGACTTTGTCAGAAAAACTATTTTATGTTCCTTCTATATCTTTTCTCCAATAGAGTTTACCGACAGGAAACTATGCAGCATATTTTCTATGTATTTGTGTGAATACACGTGCATCAGTAAGTTTCAATGCATGCATTTAGGTATTTTTCTCTATAAAAGACTCACCCCAGAGAACTCGAAAAGCATTAAAAACATAACTTTTAGCCTCATGGGTCAAAAAAGACAGGACTGAAATCAGTTACATACATAAATGCACTAGGTGAAAGAGAAATCTTTCAATATTTCAATTTTTCAAGCAGATGGTAGAAGGCTCTTAGGTATGATGACTCTTCCTAGAGGTGCTAGTATATGCTGCGGAATTGCCCATACAGAAAAGCCTTGCTCATTGCAAATCTCACAGGAGCTATCACAAACAAAGCACATCAATTAATATTTGCTTATTTTGTGATTGTGTGTATGTGGCAATCTTCTCTTTTATACATTAAGGCCACGATTTAGTCTGGAGGACGGATACACCAAATGAAAGTCTCAGCATTTAGGATTCTGTTCTTTTCCTTTTTTTTTTTTTTAATAGGCATACTTGTCTCTTTTCTTTCTCTCAATTTTTTTTTTCCTTAACATTTTGTAGCTATCCAAATGTTTGGGGCTTGTTGTAAACCCATTTATGTAGCAGTTTTGTTGGCCTGATCTCAGAGTTTGTGACAGACAGTACAAGCAATGCAGCCAGCTGCCTGGTACAGCCTTATAGCTCAGTGAACAGGTCAGACTTTCAAGTAGTTACTACTACTATCAGCAACTCACAAGCATGTAAATTGTGCTTACTTGAGATTTGCATCTGTACGAAGGCATGTGTCTTAGGAAATGCATAATCCAGATCAAATGTACCCCAGAAATATAGAGGCTGCTTGTATGGGATACAACTGGAAGTGCACGTATGTACCTGTAGAAGCAGCCCTTTTAGCAGCACAGGAATAGAAGGGACAACTGGAGTCATCTAACTCCCAAAGTCTGAAATTAATCCACAGGACATCTTGGCCATGAGCCTTGTGGCAGTGCCACAGCAGACCCTCATGGGCCAGCAGAATGTGCACCATAAGAAGAGCAGAGTTACAAGGGAAAAAATATCAGAGCTGCTTCTTGAAAAAAATTGAAATTCGTGATAAGTATATATAAAACTCATGTTTTATGTCTGCAGAGGATCATTATTTCAATAAGGAAATGGATATGACTATGCCATAGCAAGGTTGTTGGTTTCATTTCCTTCCTGAAAGCTGAATGTTTCTTGTATTCTTGCAGCAAACCCTCTGTGTCCCCCCTACATGCAAAGAGCACATTCTGCATTCTCCTTGAAATCTCACTTGCGCTGCTATTCCTGTCTCTCCTTTTCGGAGAATAGGTGGTGAAAAACAAATCAGTAAAACGTTGTATTCTAGCCCAATACTTCAGCATACAAAAAGCTACTTCATGCTACAACTGAATGATACAAAATGCTTACTACCATTGCAATTTGAAATTTTCTGCCACATATTTTCTGCCAATAGCAAGTTTATCAGGTAAGTGAATACAGGCATGTGGGTCATACGTGACCTTTCAGGGGTGTCTGCTGAAAAAACAAGAGTGATGCTCAGAGAAATGAAATCACTAGGAGATAATAAATACAATGGTGGGTTTGCCTTGGATCTCTGTGGTCCAGCCTTCTGAGACACTTCTTGCAGGTAACATATTTCTTAACCCTTAGCAGTGTTTTCTGCAAGGAAAACTGGGTGTGAAAGAAGACTGTTTCATACCCTGCACATGAGTTATTAAGGGCAGAAACTTATTCTAAAATTTCCTCTAAGTTGCTGATGGAACATTGATTATAGCACAACTTCTTCAGTGAGCGATGGGATGAAGAGCTTTGACTAGTGTTGATAGAACTTAATATTGTTTCAAGAGTCTCAAAGGCTTGTGCTGTTTGGTGTGTCATTTTTCTGCAAGTTGCTATTTTGAGGAGGTACAGATAAACAAGAACTTTCCAATGCAGAAAGAGTTGCACAGTCATGCAAAAAAGAAAGAATTAAACACACCCCGCAAAATAAACAAACAAACAAAACAAAACAAGACAAAAAAAACAACAAAAAACTGAAAAAAAATGCATAAAGAAAAAAGGACAGTTTATGTAAATGATTGGGAGAGGGAAATAATTTTTTTCCCTTTTTGTTTTAGATTTTATTCATTCTTCCCATTTTCTTGCCATAAGGAGGATCCTAGTGTCACCAAAACTTTATTTCAACCAACAGTTCACTTCTAAAAAAGAAACAACACAACTGGAAGGCAGATTAGCGGAGGAAACAGCCACAAAAAGTGGAAGCCTGGAGATTTCTTTGGAAAAGAATTCTCTACTTCCATTGATCAGGAGAAACTTAGAAGTGTGTTAATATAATTTAACATCTTGTTCATCTAACTAATTGGATTAACTTCTTTGCAATGTCTAATCATTCCCAGCTCTAGAAACACTATATTTTACTCAGGGATGAAGTTTGCTGACTACTGAAAAACTGAGTTCCCTTCCCTGAGCTGCCTGATGCACAAACACGTTTAGACATGCTGAGAGGAAAAGAGCCATTAAAAAATCATAACCTCCCATGAAGAGTGCAGGTTTGGGAACCTCAAGAAATGCAGGCAGTGCACTAGGTCAAGCACCTGTGATTTTCTCTCTTTCACCTTCCATGAACTCATTAAATCACTTTGCTTTTCTGAACAACCTCAGTGCTTTCCCCATTTGAGTACAGCAAGTACTTCCAGGAAGGAAAAAAGTAAACAAGTAAAAATTATTTCTTACCAGCATACATGAAGGTAAGAATGTACTTCAGTGTTGGCTCCGTTTATTCCTTTGGAAACTTGTGAGAGTCAAACACAGGATTATTGCATTATATTAGGTTACAGACAAAGAAATTCTATTAGTGAGCATTTTTCTCTTTATAAAAGTGGCATAGACAGTAACCTACAATGGAATGTTTGGGTTGTCAGAAATCCACAGGCCATGAAAGGGATGGTACATTTTTATGTCCATCGACTCTCGCCAGCAGTCACCATATCCTTCAAATATAACTTTGGGAAACAGTCACATCAAACCCAAAATTACTCCAAAATATATTATTATCCTTGGGAGTAGCTTCAGTCAAGATGTCATAATGAACTGAATTCATTAATTCCATTTATATGCCTGAATATTTTCATTAATGCATATTGCAGGATATGAAGACTGTCACTGTTAGGTTTGAAAATTACTCTTGTAAGCTGAGCGAAGTGCTTGTCTCACAAAAAAAAAATTAGTTTTCTACATTTCAGAGAGCACTGGGGTGCTTGTTACATCATTTGTTTACTGCCTACAAGCTGTCGCCAGCTAATCATTTCAACACCATTAATGAGTTCAGAACTAGGAGAGGAACAGATAATAATCTACTGGGAAAAGTATCAAAACAAAGTAACAGATCAAGAAGTCTTATAGTGAAGGGACTGTGATTGGGATCATAAAAAAATAACTTTCAATGAAGTAAAGTTAGAGGGATATGAAGAATCCAAAGCCTCTGTAGAAGCTGTACCCAGCTTTCAGTAAGCATTTTGCCATGTTTTATCTCACTACAACAGAAAAATCTTTAGGCACCTATATGAGTAAGGTTAGACAGAAGCAGAGTTTCTGTCTTCTCTATACAATCCTGGCTCAAATACCTTTATAACTTTATTCTCAGCATTTACATTGTGGAATCATATTTATAGGTCCTAACTTAATTCATATTTCTGCTAAGGGTGAATAGATGGCAAACATTACAGAAATAGGATATTTCAGGAATCAACAATCATAGAATCATAGAATAGTTAGGGTTGGAAAGGACCTTAAGATCATCTGGTTCCAACACCTCTGCCATGGGCAGGGACACCTCACACTAAACCATGCCACCCAAGGCCTCATCCAACCTGGCCTTGAACACCGCCAAGGATGGAGCATTCACAACCTCCCTGGGCAACCCATTCCAGTGCCTCACCACCCTCACAGTAAAGAATTTCTTCCTTAGATCCAATCTAAACTTCCCCTGTTTAAGTTTTAACCCGTTACCCCTTGTCCTGTCACTACAGTCCCTGATGAATAGTCCCTCCCCAGCATCCTTGTAGGCCCCCTTCAGATACTGGAAGGCTGCTATGAGGTCTCCACGCAGCCTTCTCTTCTCCAGGCTCAACAGCCCCAACTTTCTCAGCCTGTCTTCATACGGGAGGTGCTCCAGTCCCCTGATCATCCTCGTGGCTCTCCTCTGGACTTGTTCCAACAGTTCCATGTCCTTTTTATGATGAGGACACCAGAACTGTACACAATACTCCAAGTGAAATCTCACAACACATATGTTCCTTTATGATAGATGTCATATGGGAAGATACTTAGGACACAGAGAATGCTTAGAGGAAAAGAAAAATTAATAATAGCATTTCTTTTTTTTCCAGAAAGAATATCTTATAGACAAAAGACAAGAATTTTGGAAAACCCGTCACACAAAGAGTCTTAGGGGAAATAAACAAGGTGTCCTAAGCTTTTGGATTAATCTGTGATAGCTGAACTCATGCAGATAATTTTAAAAAGTGTTAAAAACTATCTCTCATTTTCTGTTGAAGAATCCTAGCTTAAACTTTGCATCAGTAGCAGAATTGTGGTCTTTTGTATTACTCATTGGCCTTTCTTAATGTGACACACACTGTACCAACACAGAACAACTTTGTTAGAAGATCCAATTATGACTGGAGTTCTAGGTTTGATTTTGATCAATAACCATGAGTCAGTCAAGAATACAAAGACAGAAGGCAGTGTGTATGACATAATGAAAGCTCACAACTATTAGGAACAGAAAAAAGACAGAATAGCTGGACAAAAAAAGAATGAAATAAGAATTACAATATAACATTCAGTAGGTACAATTGCAATTAGAGTTGATTCACTCCTCAAAGATTCAGAGTGAAGGCATGTTTCAAGAGAGATCTCTTTTGTATCTGATGCAAGTTAATATTTCCAGTAGTGATTTGGATGAAGGAGAAATGTCTGCTACATTTTCAGGTGATACCAATACAGTGATGTAAGTCTTCTACAAGCAAAGAATGCAGAATGACCTTGAAAGATAAGAGGAATAGGAAGCAGGTTTTGTCAAACAGGTAGAAATAAACAGCTGAACTGCCAAGCAATGAGTTCTGCAGAAAATAACTAGCAGTTACTAAGAGTCACCTGTTCTGCTTGAGTCAAATATTATATGAAGAGACATGTACAAGCCAGTAAACATATACAATATGGGAAACCATTTGTCTAGCATACTTAACAATGATAAGTTTTCAGAAACAAAAATTATCAGAAACCTAGAACAGATGCCTTCTGAGAAAAAAATCGGGCTTGTTGAGTCTGGAAGAGGAAAGCTGATTGTTCTCAGTCTGTGATAGATTTAAAACAAAAAAAGCAGGTTTAAACTAGGAGGAAAATACAGGTTCACTACCAAGAAAAGCTTTCTATCTGTAGTAGAGATCTAGAATAAGCAGCTTAAAATTATGTATATAAGTACCACATATAATGCTCTTGAACTGTATGTACATAAGTGATATCCCGTTAAAGTGCTTTTTCTTGTACACTGATAGGTCTCTATTGACTGGTATACACAATCTTTGCAAAATATGCAAGAATTTTTATTCTTGACTTATGGTTTTGTGTGTCTTTAAAATGTGTATATCTAGATTGTATCTAATATTTTAAAAAGACTCTTCTACTAAGATTTGATTTATTTTCAGACCTTTAGTTATTCTTTCAATGTAGATAAGCTAAAATTTGAGAGAGAATAATTTGCAAAAAACAAGTAAGTTATGCAGAAAAGGTTTTTTATTTTTCTTATTTTCATTCATTGTTCACTTAATTCTGGCCTGCAATGTATGAACTTGCTACAATTAAAGTGTCCACAAGTTATAATTACAAGCCAATTACAGTTCATTTTTTCATGCCTGTAAATCATCATCATTCATACAAGTATAGTATATGCTATATGAATGAGAATAATTCCATTGTTATTAAATTCAGAATCAAAACATGATAATTAAATTTAAAGGTAAGAAGCATGCCAATAGGTAATCCGGTTGCTGATAAAACCAAAAATATTAGTTTCAGTAATGAATAATTACAATTACAATTACTGTACCTTGTAATAAAAAAACTTATCCATGGTTCTCTACATTCTGCCTCGTAATGAGACAAAGCAGACTTTGTAAACTGGAAGCATACTGAAGTAGCGCTAACTATTTGGGAACCATTTGCATGTTGTTATGTAATCCACTGAATTTCTGAAGTCTTTTCACTGGCTTCACTAGGTGCTGGAAAAGACGATTATGTGTCCATGCTTGCTTCTGAAGTTCATTCAGCAACTGAACTAAGCAGTAAGTTACACATGGAGTAAGAGTTTTCTTCTCACACAACTCAATCTGTCGTTGAAAGCCAGTCCTACCGTTTTGGGAGCAAAGTCACTGTTACTTGCGAAATGAAAAATCAACCTGTATGTAACTGATAGTGAGATGGCTGCTGGTATGCTTCACTTTCTTTGACTGCCATGCTGCTATTACACTTTGAAAGAACAGTCAGAGAATATTAATTTTAAAATGGTTAATTAAATAAAAAAATGCTGTTTTGTTTTGGTTTTGTGTTTTTTCTTAGCTATTTCAAATACTGTTACTGATGGCAAAGGGCACGCTTAGCAATAAGAAAAAAAACAACTTCAAATTATCAAAATTATTCTCCCATTTCAAAAAAATCATTGCATGCATTACTTTCATTGTTTCTCTGTGTGTTAATGGATTCTTTGTATTACAAGCTAGGAAAAAAATTGTGGCTTTGAAGGTATTTTTATTTAGAAATAAATCTGAAAATACAATATGGGCTACAGAATTGCCATTTAAAAGCAAGTGGTATTATTCAGGAATTTTAGTGAGAATAAACTAAATTGGATTATTTTTTGAGTTTTGTACAAAAATATCTCCAAATCTCTAGAAATGAAAGCTTAACACCAAAGTCTGTTCCCTATTGCTGAATTTCCTCTCATCCTGCTTTATAATATTACCATACGTGTAAAGGTGGCAGAAAGGAGTTTTTGACTTACAAGGTACTTACAACCTTTTGGCTGGTGGTACTGGAAAAGCACAGAAAAATTTGATTCCCTAGTTCTCCAGGATGCTTTTGTCATACTGTAAAATCACGAAATCCAAACAAAGCCATTTTTTGTAGCTCTGAGGCATTAGCACTTAAAAAATGTAGCTTTGAGAACAGATGTGTACACAAAGCTTTCCCAGGGTCAAGATGACAGAAATTTCATGCACTTTTCTTCCTGATAGAAGGAATTTGAAGCTTTGATCAAACATTTAGAAAATTTATTATATTATTAGGTCTCCTGCAAGAGGTTTTTTTTTGTTTCAGCTATCTAAAATAGTAAGTATGTTGTTGACAGAAGCTCAGAATGACAGAATGGTTGAGGTTGGAAGGGACAAATGGTTCAAGCTCACTGCGCCAAACGGGCCATATAAAGGCCGTTGCCCAGAGCTATGTCAAGACATTTTTTTTAATATCTCCAAGGAGGAAGACTCCACCACCTCCTTGGGCAATTTGTGCTAGTGTTCAGCAACCCTCACTGTGAAAAAGTGTTTCTAGAGCGTGCCAATGGGTAGGAAATCAAGTAAGGGGGCCAGGAGACCAGCATGGTTAAACAAGGAAATGCCGGGCAAACTCATGTGGAAAAAGAGAATCTATGGATTATGGAAGGAGGGGCTGGCCACTTGGGAGGAATATAGGACAGTTGTTAGAGGATGTAGGGAGGCAATTAGGACAGCTAAGGCCTCCTTGGAACTTAATCTTGCAAGTCAGGTTAAGGACAATAGAAAGGGCTTCTTCAAATACATAGCGGATAAAACTAACACAAGAGGCAATATAGGCCCACTGCTGAAAGAGGAGGTTGCCCTGGAGACAGAGGATATAAAGAAGGCAGAGGTGTTGAATGCCTTCTTTGCCTCTGTCTTTAGTTCTGCAGACTCTCCCCGGGGGGCTGAGAATCCTATAGCCCAAGAAAAAGTCAGGAGAAAGGAGGAGTTTGCTTTGGTAGATGAGGATTGGGTTAGGCATCAGTTAAGCAATCTGGACATCTATAAATCGATGGGTGTGGATGGAATACACCCACGGGAGCTGAGGGAGCTGGTGGAGGTCATTGCTAGGCCACTCTCCATCATCTTTGGTAAGTCCTGGGAAACAGGAGAGGTGCCTGAGGATTGGAAGATGGCAAATATCACTCCATTCTATAAGAAGAGCAAGAAGGAGGACCCGTGTAATTATAGACCAGTCAGACCTATCTCCATCCCTGGAAAGGTGATGGAACAACTTATTCTTGACACCATCTCTAGACATATCAAGGATGAGGGGGTCATTAAGAGTAGCCAACATGGTTTTACCAAGGGCAAGCCATTTCTAACCAACCTTTTAGTCTTCTATGAGGAAGTAACTAGGTGGATGGATGATGGTAGAGCGGTAGATGTGGTTTTTCTTGATTTCAGTAAGGCATTTGATACTGTCTCCCACAGCATCCTCATAGATAAGCTAATGAAGTTTTGGCTTGATGATCAAGTAGTGAGGGGGATCAAGAACTGGTTGAAAGGAAGAAGGCAGACAGTTGTGGTCAATGGGATAGAATCTAGCTAGTGTAGCCCCTCAGGGGTCGGTGCTGGGACCAGCGCTGTTTAATATTTTCATCAACTACCTGGATGAGGAAACTGAGTGTACTGTCAGCGAGTTCGCTAATGACACTAAACCGGGAGGAGTGGCTGACACACCAGAAGGCTGTGCTGCCATTCAGCGAGACTTGGACAGGCTGGAGAGTTGGGTGGGGAGAAACTTGATGAAATTCAACAAGGGCAAGTGTAGAGTCTTGCATCTGGGGAGGAACAACCTCATGTTGTTTGGAGGTTGACCTCCTGGAAAGTAGTGAAGGGGAAAGGGACCTGGGGGTCCTGGTGGATGGCAGGATGACCATGAGCCAGCAATGTGCACTTCTGACCGAGAAGGCCAAAGGCATCCTAGGGTGCATTAGAAAGGGTGTGGTCAGTAGGTCAAGAGAGGTTCTCCTACCCCTCTACTCTGCCCTGGTGAGGCCGCATCTGGAATATTGTGTCCAGTTCTGGGCCCCTCAGTTCAAGAAGGACAGGGAATTGCTTGGAAGAGTCCAGCGCAGAGCCACAAAGATGATTAGGGGAGTGGAACATCTCCCTTATGAGGAGAGGCTGAGGGAGTGACCTCATCAATGTTTACAAATATGTAAAGGGTGAGTGTCAGGATGATGGAGCTAGGCTTTTCTCAGTGATGTCCAGTGATAGGACAAGGGGAAATGGGTGTAAACTGGAGCATCAGAGGTTCCATGTGAACATCAGGAAAAACTTCTTTACTGTGAGAGTGACAGAGCACTGGAACAGGTTGCCCAGGGGAGTTGTGGAGTCTCCTACGTTGGAGATAGTAAAAGCCCGGCTGGACAAGTTCCTGTGTGATGTACTCTAGGTTACCCTGCTATTGCAGGGGGGTTGGACTAGACGATCTTTTGAGGTCCCTTCCAAACCCTGGGATTCTGAGATCCTGTGATTCCTGATGTTCAGGAGGAACCTCCTGTGTTTCACTGTGTGCTTATTGCCTCTGATCCTGTCACTGGGCATCTACAAAAAGAGCCTGGCTCTTTGCACCTTCCCTGCAGGTATTTCTATACCTTGATAAGGTCACCCCAGTTCCAGCCCTTTCAGTCTTTCCTCATAGAGAAAGAGATATCCTGAAGAGATACTCCAGTCCCTTAACATTATCACGCCCTTTTTTGGACTTTCCAGTCCAACACTCTCTCCGTGTCTGTCTTGCACTGGGTAGCTCAGAAATGGACCCTGTACTCCCAGTGTGACCTCACTGTGTCTAGTCAGTGTGTATAGAGGGAAAGGATCATCCTCAATCTATTGACAATACTCCTAATGGAACCCTGGATACCATTGACCTTCTTTTTCATGGTGGGATCTGAACAGCATACTAAAATCTAATGTCACATTTATTCCTGTTAACTCCTCAGACTAAATGCA
Organism: Psittacula echo; assembly: GCF_963264785.1. Classification (NCBI taxonomy): domain Eukaryota; kingdom Metazoa; phylum Chordata; class Aves; order Psittaciformes; family Psittacidae; genus Psittacula; species Psittacula echo. The sequence continues at coordinate 69,869,802 of NC_137742.1, read as the reverse complement.
GTTACTAATTTAGTAGAGAAAATAACCATTATGTCATTTCTCTATTTGATAATACAGAATTATTTCCCAAATGTTTAATCTATTTTAATAACTAGTCTGTTTATTGTACCTACCACCTCAAAGTAATAAGGTCAGCATGATCTTTGATTTTACACAGTGAAGAAAATAAATGCTTTGCTTATGTTCAATTTAGAATTTCTAACATACACTCCTCCTATATCTGAATTATTATCACTGTTTTTACCTCCTTCTGAAGACACACTGAGGTGGAAATAAAACCTTTCACCAGGTCCATTAGAGTCTTCAAGCAGTACAAGTTTATTTTAGCCACCTCTCCAAGGACCAACAAACATAGTGCTGAATCCAACATCAATATTTCAGAACAGAAGGAAAAAGAAGGAAATTCTAATGGTAAGTAAAATAATAATTGATTTTTTGAAATATAAAACATAGTAGTTTTTAAGAGGTAATTTGTGTCCATGTTTGCAAAAACCAATTAGGTGGAGGAAATGCTGACATTTGTTGAAGTCACTTAATATCAAATTCTGCAGAGCAAGTGGAAGCATTCTAAGTGTTTATGGAGATATATTGGTTTCAGTGTGAAGGTCTGACAAAATCTATGCCTTGAGAAGCCCTAATTTGTCACGTTCTTTCTAGATATGTTACAAGAATAGACAAAATAGCGTAGGGTGTTAAAAAGAGAGTGTAAGTTAAGTTATATGTTACCCACTGTACTCTTTGTGTTTTGCTTCATTAAAAGATAGTTCATTGATAGAGCTCAGAAATATTACTTCTAGGTTATTCAGACACTTCTGCTGTGTTTGTGGATGTTAGGCCGTTATAATAAGAGCCTTCTAATTTAACCTACCTTAGTTCATGAGTGTTGGCAGGGTGGACATATCTTTGGACATAGAGGCAGACAGAAAATATCCAAGTATTCTGATGGTATTTGCATTCCATTTTGAAGTAGTTTGTACACCACAGAGACAGACCAACTTACAGTTTATGCCACTTTATTCTAAATGATGAGATCTGTTCTTATGGCTTGCAATTATAAACATCTCCTGGGAGAAATGAGTTAGACATCCTTGGCTCCAGCATACCATCCTTAATGTAACATACAAGTTATTTTTCTAACTAGAAGGAAGAAAAATGATTTGTCACTATATATATATATATATATATATATATGTATAGGAGATTTTTTTGAGGATTTTCTTTGTCAGCTATATAAAAATACGGCTTTATATATAGACAGATTTATTAACTGTATTTTGAGTAATAAAAGAATCAAAGCAATGGCATAGGAGAAGTTTGAGTAATTAATAAAAAAAAATTCTATCAGTGTTACCTACCAGAACTCCTTTGAGTATCTCAAAGAAGCACATGCATGTCTCACAAGCTGATAAATTGATTGTTAGACTGGACAACATCCTGTTGTGTTGAACACCAAAACTATTCACTTAGACAGAAAACAGATGGTCTAATGTTCTTTACTATCACTGGCCTGTGACATAAACACCCATATTTTTTCTTACATTAACAGTAGATATCTAATAGATCTGCATATGTTATATTTTATTATTTTAATTTAATTTATCTAAATTAAAAATTACGATTTTGTTACACTGTGAATGGTGGGTGAGTCAGAGTTCACTGGGGACCACAGAACCACCTACAGATTTTAGTAGATAAAGCTGAGATCTATAGAGATAATGCAAGCAGGTGTTTCTGAGATTCTCACTTACAAATGTGTTTTTCAGAGAAATCTATGTTGACTTGAAATTACGGGAGGTATAGAGCACGTGTTAAGGCAAAAAGGATCCAGAGTAAAATGATTGAAAATACTTCAGCAGCATACAGAAAGCAACACATGTTAGATTTGATTTCAAAGTATTGAAAGGTTTAATTTTCCATTATATTTTTTTAAGACTTTCCTATCTGTTAATGGACAAATATCTAGGACATTTTTCTACCATGCATTTCTTCAAATTCTAAATTATTTTAATGTAATTTTTAAAACTTTGGAGAATACAATTAGAACTGAAGATGTATTTATGTTAAAGATCATATTAAAATCAAATTTTACTCCAGCAGCAAAATCAAGCTAGTTCATTTCTTGCACATACAAATATGCAGCAGCTCAGATACAATTACTTTCCCTGAGGACTGAAGGCATGCTAAAGGCAATAACACCAAAAACGAAAACCAGCCTTACTCAGGAGTAGAATAATTATATTTCTAACCCATTTTTCTTTTATTTAAACAAAATCCATTGCATTGTTCTGCAGCCTTCACTGAACTAGCTCACTCAAATATACACACACATGTATATATATATATATATATATATGTTTTAAATTCCCAGTGGTTATTAATTTTGCCTTAACAATTTTTCTCTTTTGAGCTCTGAGCTCCACAGAGCCCAAATATAGTCCTCAGAACATCTTTCAAAGCTGGGACAGCGCTTAATATGCACCTGCCACCAGCATATTCAAATAATAAAAATAAGTAGCAGGGAAGATTTTGGATGAAAAATTTACTCTTTAGAGGTCATGTACAAGATCTGATTAAATATCCAACAGACTCCGTTTTAGAAGCAGTGAATATGGCTTATTTTAATTATTAGCTTTACAGGAGTCATCAGTTATAACTTGAGATACCAATGTCATAGTCCTGAGGTTAAAAACTAATAACAGGGCAGGCACTGTACATCTTTGGATATCACTAATTTTAGACAATTCTCACACAATATCCTCACATGTAACATAGTGTCCTAATCCATTATATGCACTATGTTTTCCAAACCTAGCAATAAATGCAAAAAATTCTACAGACGCAGGTGCTCTTAACAGTAGGGTGTTTGTACAGGCAAAGCGTGTAAAGGTGTTTACAACAGTTTTGTCTGCTGATGTATTGGCAGGACAAAGTTTCTTCTAAATCTGAAATTGCTCAAAGAATACTTTTCCTGGCTCAGCTCTGTTGGAATAAAAGAAAGAAACTAAGTCTGAACCTCGGTATAGCCTATGCTTTTTCCCTAGATCTTCCCAAGGTTGTCAATGCATGTAAAGAAAGTCACACCTTGAGAATGGAGTTCTGCACTAAAGGCTGGAAGTCACTGGGTGTTGGGATGATTTTAGTTATTAAACCATACAGTAACTCAATTCCAAATTAAAAACAAAGCATTACATTGCAGCACATGTCACTTGTGTGTGGCAAAAAAAGAATGCAACTATTGTTAAAGAGTAGGAATTGTGGTGGCATAAGATGCTGAATTGTTATATTTACGGGGCTGGAGAAAGTTTGGCCACACCTACAGGCATCAAGGTATGGTTTGACTGTGAGACAGCTAGCTCTGGAGCCACTAACAGTTCTTTCCCCTGTGGCAAGAACTTCACAACAGAGAGCTATCTTCTCACCTTTCTGCTTGGATTCAAGATAGCATGTTTTCATGCCAGAAATCTCAGATAGATGGAGCACTGACTCAACTGACACCAGTTTCATGACACCATACTCCTTCCTGGTGCAGGGCTTTTTGAACCCTTCTACACCCATCTCTGATAAAGAGAAACCGAGTTGGACTCTTTCCCTCTTTTAGAAAAAAGCGTGTCCCCTTTGTCTTTGTCTTCTGCTTCTGGCAATGATCTAGAAAATCCGCTACCACTGAAAGCAGAGATTTCATATTTGGCTTTGTTTCCATAAGAAAAAAATATTAGAAGAATCTGGATCGAAGTTACAATATTTGAGGGACAAGGGAAAGAAAAAAAAGATGAGAATATCTGACAAAATTCTTGCTTTAGTCTAGAGAGATGTATCTCTTGGACAAAAATAAGCAAAATGAAGGAAAATCAACTTTTGAGTGAGATTTCTTGTTTTCAGTGATGTTTATTGCTAGATCTTTCACAGTTAAATAAAAATGTTGGAAAACAACTTTCCTGGTTGCTGAGGTGCCTGAAATTACTTGTCAGTGTGTTCTATTTTTCTGTGAACACATCATATTATAAAGGAATACGTACATACTATTCGTTCTTCAGAGTTCTCTAATTGCTTTAAATATATTTTCATACTATAACTCTGCTAAAAACCACAGATTTAAAGCTTGAAGTCATATGTTTAATGATCAAATTAAGAGAAAGCATACCATCCAATGAAAAATTAATTTTAATCATTTTAGATTAGGTTTTGGTTTAGTTCACAAGTACATGATATTAAAAAAAAATAAAATTAAGCTTGATGAATTTTCTGCAGAACAGTACATTTCATTTCTGCTGTTTAAGTATTCAGAAAATAGGTAACTTAAAGCGCAGGAACAAAGCTGCTATCAACAACAAATTTAATTTAATAAAAACAAACTGGGATAAGATTTGTATGTTTCAAGAAAAAAAGATATCAACAATTTATTGATATATTGAAGGAATGCAAAATACTTACATTTCATCTGCTTCTGTTATCATTATAAGTCTTTTTCATAGGATAAGAAAGTGTGATTATCATTTAAACACAAAACATTACTGTAACTATTATGAGAAGTGGTGGATGATCCTTAGTGGTTTGTGTGGTGCATTTCTTCCTTTTAGAGCAGAAGATGCTTCATGCAGTTTACAGAAGCTCAAACAACGAGGTTATGCCAAATAAAGTTATCTAAGTTTTCTAAATTCTACTCTGCTTTGTTACTTTAACTTAGGCATTCCTAACTATGAAAAAGAACAGTAGACAGATATAAGGAAAACAAAAATAGATACATAAGCTCCTGCAATCTGCTGTTGAAAATTGTAGGTACGTATCATCTATAATTTATTAGCAGCAGAGTCTGCAGAACTTGTAGCACTTAAAACCTCAGGCATATCTGGATTTCAGAGAAGATTCCTTCAAGTTTGATGTACTGATGTTACTTAATTTTTTTAAAAGTTTACATATCACAATATAGGTGGGTAATAGACTATCACTACAGTGTCCTAGAAATTCCCTGCACTTTCGGTGACTGAAAGGATTTTACAGGATGTCAGGAAGGTAATAGTATCAGACGAGTCATTTCTCCCTTTATTTCTTTCTCTAATGACCCATGCATTCAAGACTTGCTTGTTAATGAATAGAAGTCACTATTATGAGAGCATTTGCTGAACATTGTCTCCATAATCCCTAAGGAAAATTATTTAGAATTAGCCTAATTAGGCACGATTTTATAATTTTGCTTGCAACCTTTACATATGTTGGAATTGGTCACAAAACAGGTGAAGGGTGTTTGCTTTCCAGGGTGTTTCTGATGCTGCACCCATGCCATAAAGTTCTTGGGTTGCTGCTGTGTGAGTCCTCACAGGACAGCCCACACCACGGAGTGGGCGATGCTGGACCAAACCCACATAGTACTGCTGGCTCAGAGTGACTTGTCAACCATGCTTCTGATTTGCTTTAGTCCATGAAGCAATATAGCATTTTACTCCCATCTGTTCTCGACTCACAGACTTTATTTATCACATTTCCCATGCAAAAAGTGAGCTCTTCCTCATTGTGCAAATTTGCTTATGCTGTACCTATCTTCCTAATGCCTTCCTCAAACACTTCAAACAGCCTCTTCTCCACTCACCTCAGTTATTCCCATGAAGGTATCCTCATTATTTGACAACTATTTAAAACAAAGCAGAGCATTTGACTGACAGTTTAAGTAACAGTGATAATACTACAGATGCCCTTTCCTCATTGTATTGAAGATAAGCGGGGATTAAGTTTAAATCATTCTGTTTGGTCGTGCAAGCTCTCTGTAATGCGGAATATCTACAATCTCCATCAATAGCCTTGCCCCGACATAAGGCTTGTAGGATGTGCCACATTCTCCCTCTTCCCATCTGTTTCAACCCCTTGATTTTCTCTAAAAAAACAATCCTCCCCCTCAAGAATTAAATTTTCTGTCTTTTTTTTTTTTTTAACTTTTTGGAATAAATTGGTTTTAGACAGTAGTCTTAATTTTGTCACTGCAGCTGTTATTTACCAATTATCCTCCTTTCCCCAATGACCGTAGGAGTATTACACGTCTTTTTAAGAAAAATTCAAGTGCTGTGCAAAGGTATTGTGTAAATTTATTAAATAGCTTATTCAAGGTCACAAAGGGAGTTCATCCAACCACATTAAGGTTTCCTAAATATCAGGTACTTACGGAAAAGATCATCCTTCTGCTGTAAGAAATAAAGGCTCAAGATTCTGCAGTCCAGAGAAGGCATTTCACAAAACAAAACAGGAAAACATATTAAATTATTGTCCCTCTTTTATGCTCATTTGAAGAGTAAGACAGATCAATGTGTGTAACTTATGTATCTCTACAAAAGACACAAGCTTGTGTAAAATAACCAACTATATAAAAGACAGGACATTTGACGTTATCTTTGTGTTACCTTCCCTAAGATACAAAGGACTGCAGCTGGAAAAGAAGCTTGGTAAATTATTTCATGCTATATGTTTGAAACAGGATTTGTCTTTTGGGGCTGTTTATTCCTCATGACAGTTTAAGCTTTTAGATCTGTTTTTCTGTCTAAAATAGAAATAAATATACTTACCTTTTGTTGAGAAGCTTTGTGAGTTCCTAGGAGAACAAAAATACAAGTCCTAAAAATTATTAATATAGTAAACAGCATTTGTATTTAAACTATGAGAAGAAAACCAAAATGATACTGGTCAGTTCCTGCCTGGTGTTATTCCTTCATTTTTAATAATACATTTACCTAATTGAATGAGGATTTTTTTAACAAAAGGATGCTAGTTAAGTTATAATAGCCTGTAAGCTAGGCACATAGCTAGGTAGTTTTTAATTGTATAAATGATAGGCGATTGTGTGTCAAATAATTATGGTCTTATCATTCCCTTATTACAGATAAAGCTTGGAAAGCAGAAAAATTACTCAGAAATAACCTTCACATAATGTGATAGATGGTCTCTCCAGAAGAAAGTTTTAGCAAGGGAAGAAGCTGAGATACCTGGGCATCAAGTATGCTCACATCCCTGCCTGTATGAGGTCATGCATAATTTACGGCAGACACTAAAGAATTAACTTCTTTATACTTCCTCACAAAACTCCATTCTTCACAGGTAATTGCCATGGCAGTGGAACTTTTCCAGGCCTGCCCTGCCATAGGGTGGCACTGCACTAACCCTCCAGCTTTCTCCACCCTCCACATTTCTTCCATAATCTCTCTCACTAGCCTCTGCTTGCCTCAGATTCAGTGAGAGTAAACAGGAATCACAGAGGGGTATTGCTGCCGCACAAGATACCAGGAATTCCATCCTTGTGTCACACTGAGACTTCTGTCAAAATTTCTTGGATGGTATCTTTATCAAGTGATCTTGTTTCACAAATTCAGGCTGCAATCTCTACCAAATTAAAATCTCTTTTTGTGTCTATCGTTTTGCTGAATGAACAGCAATTTGTCCACTTAAACTCAGTTTTAACACTTTTCACTAAGCTGCCAAGCATGCTTATTTGATCACCACACCAACGGAAGTCTGATTCATCCTTCTTCCAAGGCTGCATCATGTACTGATAATGATATAGAAGGCACCACAGCAGAGCATATGGCTTTCCTTGCCTTCAGCATGAAATGTACGTCTGAAAGGATATTTGAATACGTCTCAAAGTAGAGAGTGCTTTAAGAGGAAAAAAACAAATCTTACCTTGTTGGTTTTTTACAATTTGTTCTGTTTGCCTTTTACTTAGTGCATGAGATTTAACTTGAATGGTTTGCAGATAGAAACACTATCGATTTTTTCACTGAATAGATTTGTTAATATTGTGTGACCTCTTGTGGTGTAATAAAATATTGCACACGTGATCCATGGATAATGCAGTTCAGGCAACCCACGATCTGCATACAGCCCATCTGCCTTGACAACTAGATTTCTATGAACCAAATCCTAACTGTTGCCTATGAAAATCTCAAACAACAACGAATCACCGTGTAAAAGTCTCCCTTCATGGCAGGCAATTAAAGAGTGCATGCATTTTGGCTAAGTCTTAATTGCTAGCCAATTCAATATTCATATAGTTATTCTTTATTTTATTTCTGATATGACTTTAAAATTCCACATTCAGTATTAATATACAGTTGCTGGTACTGAAAAATCTTCATTCCTGTCATTAATGATGCACCCTGCACTGGAGAAGCGGAGTAATTAACAAGTTTCGATCCTTGCGTGCATAGGAGGTCTTTGAGAGTGTAAAACATGCATGCCAATAGCAAATGGATAAAAGAAATGGAAATATTTGCAAGATAAGTCACTGAATGTTATATATAAAAATGTAAGTACTGGCATTCTTGATGCAGCACAAGAAGTTGGGAGGTGTTGTTATTGTGTGTAGGTGCTTTCCATAATCATGTCTACAGCATGTTTTAAAAAAAAAAAAAAAAAAAAAAAAAAACAAACCGGAAAAAAGTGGTATCATTTTTAAAAACTGCCAAAATCTTTGCACCTCATATTTTGTATTACTTGTGGCCATGACAACAAATGATAGTAGCAAGACCGCAATGCCTCTGCAGTCTTGCCACAGCAGCAGCCGACTGATGCACTGTGCGCAGCGCGCGCACACATGCTACAAAATATCATGGAAACACCTGCCTTTACGTGTCTGTATCAGAAATCCTAGCTTAATAAATACATTGGAGCTGAAACAAGAAACAAATTCATTTCTGCTTCTAATGTAGTCCAAGTTGTTCAGCCCCATGAATGAGCTATTTAACACCTTGCAGGATTAATCTATATGCCATTTTAAAGCTAGGAGAAGCTTAAGGATATTTCAATGTCACTTTTTTCTCCCCTTTTTACAACAGTGTCCTCTCATTACCTGAAATAAATGGTAATGTGAAAGAATGTTCCCAGAAATGGCTTAACAAGTAATTAAAAATAACTATATTTCAAGCAGAATCTAAATTTGTTTAAACTTTTTAAAATATTCGCCTTCCTATTTACTTTAAAATATCTCTCAAAATAATAATTTAGAGATATAAAGCAGCTTTGAGTGTTTACCTTTTTCACCTGCATTTTTGGTCTTTATCTTTCTATTGCATTTATCTCAATTTGTGTTAACTGTTGACTGCTTTCCTGTGTTAGTTGTGGTCCCTTATCTAATTAATATCTTCTTGTCTGTGCCAGAAACTCTCGCCAGCTCCAGTACGATGAGGACTGGGCTCTCCTCCCCCTTCTCTTGCTGTTCATCTGACACAAAAGTTCAGAAAATAAATTGATTTCCTGCTTTCATATCTAAAACAGAAGAGTGGGAGACCATTCTACTTTAAAGTGGCTGCTCATGTATAATAGTAAAAGAAAGGAAAAACCTGAGGAGCTCCAAACTGGTTTGGTCTGAAGAATTATTCATACTAAAAAGAAAAACTTAAAAAATAAATCTTCTTGCAGAATCCCTGGTAGATGCTTTTTACTGTAAATATAAGTCTCATAGGAGGGAAACAAAAAATAATCAAATAACCAGCTGTTGGCCCTGATGGGCCCCTCTAACAGAATTTTTAAGTGCTAGGAAAGTGGAAAAATGTACTAAGATATGTGTTGATCTTGCAAGCCTTAATTCTGAATTCTATAGGGAAGAAACTTCAGACATCACGAAATAATGATAAACTATATATCACAAAAACCTCCAAACACTGAAGAATTTTACACTGTTCCTGGAAATGATCTGTGTTTCCATACTGTTTACTAGCCTTATGATCCATTGGAACTTTTACATGCTTTTCTTTAAGTTTTCCATTGAATTCAGCATCAATGTGTTCTATAAATTTCAAGGCATATTCTCATTAATTTAAATCCAGCTGACATTATAAGTTTGACTGCAAAACAATTTATCTGCAAGCTATTTTCCATGTAAAACCTTCTTTAAGATGAAATTTTCCATGCATGAACAATGCTGAAAAGTGTATGTCCTTTTAAAAAGCTTGAGCAAAATTAATTCAGCCTGCATGACACAAATACTTCTTTCTGTATCTATAGGTATACAGAGAGATATACTTTATTCTCCATATTGTAATACTCAAAATAGATTACTTAGAATTGTCTGGACTTCTAACTTGAGAGGTCTGAAAATTGTTCTTCCAGAGGTGAGCATGGACAGTATATATTTTTATTCCCCAGGACAAACAGGAAACAGCATAACTTCTCATGCTTAAATGTCCCAGATTATCTCATAATGTAATTTAATTTTAATTATAAGCAATTTTAAGATTTAACAGGGAACATAGAAAGAAAAATGATTCTGGGACTCACGAGAAAATAGAGATAAGCATAAAGGAAGCCTGAAATTATATTGGAATATTTACTTACAAGTTTAGATAAGGAGGATCTAATTTGGAATGATCTCATGTATGTTTGGATGTGCAAGTATCCACAGAACCATTTGTTCTTCTGAATCCATAGTTTTCTTGCTGATTAATTTTTAAAAAGTATCTTGACACTCTGTATCTTGGTTATGGTTAGTGCAGGTGACAGAATAAAGAGTTCAAGTACTTTATCAAAAAACATCATTATTAAAGGCAAAATCCATTTAAAGAGTAACATGCATTTGATATTACTGTGCCTAACACTTTGGAAAAGAGCCAATTTTTCTCAGTATTGATTTAGGATTCCAGGAATATGAGTATTTAGCAGTAGAGATAATAAACTCATGATCAGAGTGTACTGAAATGGTACTGCTTTAGCAAATTGACTGGCTTCTACTCAATTCCTAAAGGTATAAATGCAAAATATCTACACAGTTTTCATAAAATCAGCATACATCTTTCAATATGGAAGAGTACAATACATACTGGAAAACTAATGACAACTTTAAAAATTACATAACCTTGTTAACTTGAGTTTTCTTGAATATAAGTGCAATTTCTGTGCTACATCACAACAGCTTTTAAACAAAATAAGGTGTTACATAGTTTTGTGCAAAATTGTCTGAATTAGCATTAAAGGGTTTATTGAGAAGGTACAGCAAAACCTGTTCTGAAGATTATTTCATCTTTTAAAAGTTTGTGTGATATCAGTTTCTACTGGATGTACTGATTTTTCTACTGTCTGAAAGCAGACATAAAATTATGGTTGAAAAGGTAGTATCGCTTTTCATGGTTGAAAAGATAGTTAAATTGTGTTTTCAACTATTTTTTCTGTGACAATAAGTGATGGCCTCTCTCATTTTTTGGCTAATGATTTGTGTGAATCTTCTGTTCATGAAAGTGACAGTTTCATTGATCTCACAGGCAAAATTTAGCCAGGCCGTTACTATGCAAATTTCTCCAAATTTGCCTGTCATTGTGCTTTAATCTTTACATTTCTTCTTTATCTGCCAACTTCTGCGTAGGAAAAGGAATCTCAAAATACTGCAACGAAAAATGGAATCACAACCTCACACAAATCTTCCAAGTTCAGCATGTCCTCTCCCTCATCTTGATAATCCATATGTTATATGATGAGAGAGTCAGTCTTTCTCCCAGTTTCTCAACCTCCTTCACTTGTCAGAAGAAGTGCTATAATTATTTATAGTACAGTAACACCTAGAGATCTCAAGCGAGATGGGAAGTCAGGGTGCAATTTATCTCTCTAAAAGCAGATTCCTAGCACTGATTCAAATGTTTTGCTGTTTGGAAGCTGCTCACCTGAACTGCCCTGTACCATCAGGAAACACCTTTGCTGGCTTCACTCATGCAGGCAACTGCATTCAGGAGTTCACATGAGGATACAGGTCTGGACAGCTTCCTTCGCATAAATTCTCTGTGCACACCTATATTATTCTAGGCATTTAAACCATGGCCAATACTGCTCATAATTCAACTCTTGCCTACAGACAGCTGCAATAAGCTTTTTTCTTTTTAACCATTAACTTTTGTAATTTAACCATTAACTTTAACCATTAACTTTTGTAATCCCAGGACCCACCAGCAAGGCATCTCTCAAGTAAGACACTTCTCAAGGTGATAGCAATCTGTAAATTATGCTTGGTCATGCACCTGGCTTGGTGCCTGGATCAGCAACAATATAAGCAGCAACAATATAAGAGATAAAGCTACAGGACTTTCATGGAAAATCCAGATCAGCTAAAATAGAAAGCAGTAGGAGACAGTATTTGCGGAAAGGAGGAGTTTTCATTTAGCAGAGGACCAAGCTGGGCTAGAATGAGGCACGTCAGGTTCCACGGCAATGAAGTAACCCAACACCTAGTGAGCAGAAACTGACTAATATAGAGCTGGTAAAGATAGATAGAGGACAGCATCCCAAAGCATTTTTTCAAAGTTACTGCCATATACCACTTGCAAGAAGAGAAAGAGCACACGGACACACACTCCAGGGCACCATTTTGCTTGATCTCTAGGTGCCACTGGTTATTTCTGCAGGCCAAAAGTCTCAGGAAAGGCAGGCACCACACAGGATATAAGAAAAATGAATGAGGGATAGCCAGGTGAACAGCAACTGCCTTGGAGCTTGACGGAGATCCTGGAGTGGGGCAGATTAATCCATGGTTACACCAAGAGAATAAATTTCCAGCATCATTGGCAGCAAAGGCAGGACAGGAGCCATAGTAGCTCATCAGGTGCAAGATATTGTTGTCATATGCTGCTGTTCTAATCTGGGGAGCTCTGACTCAGCGATGATAATACTCTCAACAAAGGAAAAAACAAGCAGGTAAGTCAGACGGAGACAGAAAAGGGCTTGGTATAGACTGAAAAAGCGATCCTGGATGTAAATAAGAGTTACAACAGGCAAAAAAAAAAAATGTAGAATTTACAACTGCCTTGTTTATCTCACTGGTCATTTGCTGTGCTCTGTTTTGGATGGCCCTCTCGTGGAAATGGAGCAGATGGCAAGACTGACACCATCCCAGGCACTTTGATGCAGTCTTGGCAGGCCCTTGCTCAAGGATACTGTAGGTAAATGCTTTTCCTTTCTGATCTTACTTTCTTTTGCTTCACAAGCATGCCTTGCTTCTACTGCCTGACAAGCTGAGGCAGTAGTAATGTCAGCAAGAGCTGCAGTGGCAGCAACAATTCCTTCAGAATTGGTCTTTATAGTTTGAGTTTGGGCCAGTGTATGTTTGTGTTAGCACAAGGAAGATTACTAACAGGGCTGAGTTTGTGCAATGCAGGTCTGAAGAGCCTTGCTTGTCTCTGAGTTGAAGTAGAAGGGCCATATTGCCCCAGACAAGATGTGATAGAGCAGCATGCCTCCTTAAAAGGTTACTAAAAGTAACAAGCTTTCTGGAAATTAATATATGGAGTGAGGAGCTTGGACACAACCTTTGAGTTTCTGTTAATGTGACTACTGTACAGGACAGGAAAAGTAATGTAGTGAACATGGTGTAGACAGGGATAGGCATATAAAGATTATAATCAAACCTTGAAACTGAATCACTTCCATGGAAGGTTTTCCCATGCTGATCTAATTACTTGGCCTGGGAAATGCAGATTAGCAAGGTTGTTCTGCAGCTGTGGTCCTCTCCAGTGCCCAAGGATCCACTGGTGACAAGTGGAATGAGAGGGAGAAGTGATTGCTTGGGAGCCTACAGACCACTGGACTGTTCAGGAAATGTGGCTCAGGAGAGTTCCTAGATCGAGAACACAGCCATGGAGATAAATGTACTGGTACACTATGTTATTCACATGCGTCACATAGCTACCTCTGATGACTGAGATGCTGAGAGCTGGAAAATTTCATGACAGGTGTGAGAATACATAGAATTCTAGTATAGTTTGGGTTGGAAAGGGCCTTCAAAGGTCACCTAGTTCCAACCCCCTGCAATGAGCAGGGACATCTTCAACTGGATCAAATTGCCCAGAACCACAACCAGCCAGGCCTTGAATGTCTGCAGGGATGGCACATACATCCCTCATCTCTCTGGGCAACCTGTTTTACCAACCTCATTGCAAAGAATTTCTTTGTCACATCCAGCCTCAATCTCACCACTTTTAGTTTAAAACTGTTTCCTCTCTTCCTGTTGCAACAATCCCTGCTAAGAAGTCTTTCCCCATCTTTCTTATAGGCCCCTTTTAAGTACTAAAAGGCAGCAACAAGGTCTCCTGGGAGTCTTCTCCAGTCTGAACAAACCAATCTCTCTCCACCTTTCCTCACAGCAGAGGTGTTCCATCCCTCTGATCATTTCTGTCGCCCTTCTCTGGACCCTCTCCAACAGTTCGCGTCCTTCCTGTACTGTAGACTCCAGAGCTGAATGCAGTACTGCAGGTGAGGTAGAGTAGAAGGGCAGACTCACCTGCCTCAACCTTCTGGCCATGCTCTTTGGATGCAGCCTAGCATATGATTTGATTACTGGGTGTTATTATATAAGATATTAAGATTATATGTATATATAAGATTATATGTATACAGGATATATGTTTAAAAATAACAGTAATACACTATTGTATCATTGAACCACCAGTCCCTGATTTTGACACTTACTAACTGGGTGGGAACTGTATAAATGTCTCAGGCTTCATAAAATCATAGAGTCATAGAATAGTTAGGTTTGGAAAGGACCTTAAGGATCACCTAGTTCCAACCCCCCTGCCACGGGCAGGGACACCACACACTAAATCATGTCACCCAAGATGTCAGGCATGTCACCATGTCATCCAGCCTGGCCTTGAGCAAAGCCAGGGATAGAGCATTCACAGCTTCTTTGGGCAACCTGTTCCAGTGCCTCACCACCCTCACAGTGAAGATCTTCTTCCTTATATTTAACCCGAACTTCCCCTGTTTAAGTTTGAACCCGTTACCCGTTCTCCTATCATAATTGAATGGACTAAAAGGACATGAAAGGTAAAATATTTTGTTCCTCAAGATCCTCTGAAAGAGAGAATGATGATTTGGAGATGCAAGACCATGCTTTTCTCTTGCACAAAATAAATTAATATTCATTTCACTTGCTGGGAAGAGGGAAAGTTTTATAATAATTTTAAAATCAGACTTTTTTTTTTTTCCCCCATATTGATATTTTGGAAAGGAAAGGACCTTAAGAATTTTACATATAATCTCCAAAGAAGTAAAGTAATTGCTCACAGACATAAACTACTGATGCTAAAGAAAGTACTGCAAGTTTGTGCTGTGATTCTAACCCTGAGGGTACAATTCACCTGACTAACAGCAGACACGCATAGCTAAAACTCTCTCCTAAAAATGTGCTTCTGTACAGTTGCAGCTATCTCTCCTGTTTATGCAGTGGGGAAAAGCTGGACAACTGTGCTTGTGTGATCCTTGTGTGCTGTGTAAGGTATCTGTACACATTCTCAGCCACTTGAAATACATGTAGTGAACACCTAGTATTCAGCAGCAGCTAATCCTCTTTACAGATCTATTCCTACTGGTCTAAATGCATTTAACTATTAAAAAGTCCACAGGCTTCTGCTAGTGTTGCAGTAGAATGCAAAGTAAATAAAAATTCTAAGATTCTTTTATTATTCCAAATCAACATATTTTCTAACAATAATATGTACTTTTTTTAACTGGCAGCCCAGTTTTTGCATTTTCCTCATGGAATGTTGTAGCTGTCAGCATCAGCAATTTTGAAGGAGGTACAATATGGCAGTCCACCGTTCCAAGGGCAGACTTCTCTGAAGTTCCATTTCGATGGGAGATGACCTGCACAGAGAGGTGCACCTAGACAGAGCACTAATTCTCCTATGAAACAAAATACAGGTGACTTTCATTTGTCCTATACATTAGCCTTGTGGACTGTACATTATAGATATTGCTTCCATCATCCTGCTTCCTTTCTATAGCACTAAATCACACTTTTTTTAGTCTGCATTTCAGCTGCTAAAATAAAAGAAAAAAAATAAAGTATATGCTATGAGGTCTCCACGCAGCCTTCTCCTCTCCAAGCTGAACAGATCCAACTTCCTCAGCCTCTCTTCATACGCGAGGTGCTCCAGTCCCTGATCGTACTCGTGGCCCTCCTCTGGACTTTTTCCAAAAGCTTCATGTCCTTTTTATGTTGAGGACACCAGAACTGCACACAATACTCCAAGTGAGGTCTCACAAGAGCAGAGTAGAGGGGCAGGATCACCTCCTTCAACCTGCTGGTCACGCTCCTCTTGATGCAGCCCAGGATACGGTTGGCTTTCTGGGCTGCAAGCGCACACTGAAGCCGGCTCATGTTCAATTTCTCGTTGACCAACACCCCCAAGACCTTCTCTGCAGGGCTGCTCTGAATCTGTTCTTTGCCCAACCTGTAGCTGTGCCTGGGATTGCTCCGACTCAGGTGTAGGACTTTGCGCTTGGCATGGTTAAAGTTCATAAGGTTGGCATCAGCCAGCTGGCATCATCAAGTGTGTCGAGGTCCCTCTGGATGGCATCCCTTCCCTCCAGCGTATCAACTGAACCACACAGCTTGGTGTCATCGGCAAACTTGCTGGGGGCACACTCAATCCCACTGTCCATGTCACCAACAAAGATGTTGAACAAGACCAGTCCCAACACTGATCCCTGAGGGACACCACTTGTTACAGGCCTCCAGCTTGACACTGAGCCATTGACCACAACTCTTTGCGTGTGGCCATCCAGCCAGTTCTTTATCCACCAAGTGGTCCACCCATCAAATTGAGGTCTCTCCAATTTAGAGACAAGGATGTCATGTGGGACAGTGTCGAACGCTTTGCACAAGTCCAGGTAGATGGCATCAACTGCTCTACCCCTGTCCATCAGTTCCGTAGCCCCTTCATGGAAGGCCACCAAATTGGTCAGGCAGGATTTCCCCTTAGTGAAGCCATGCTGGCTGTCACCAACCACCTCCTTGTTTTTCATGTGCCTTAGCATGCCTTCCAGGAGAATCTGCTCCAAGATTTTGCCAGGCGCAGAGGTGAGACTGACTGGTCTGTAATTCCCTGGGTCATCCATTTTCTCCTTCTTGAAAATGGGGGTTATATTTCCCTTTTTCCAGTCGTTGGGAACTTCACCTGACTGCCATGATTTTTCAAATATGATGGCCAGTGGCTTAGCAACTTCATTCGCCAGCTCCTTCAGGACCCGTGGATGGATTTCATAAGGTCCCATGGACTTGTGTACATTCAGGTTTTTAAGATGGTCTCGAACCCGATCCTCTCCGACAGTGGGCCTGGGGTCTTCATTCTCACAGTCACTGCATTCGCCTTCCAAGACTTGGGTGTTGTAGTCAGAGCCTGTGCCAGTGAAGACCGAGGCAAAAAAGTCATTAAGAACCTCAGCCTTCTCCAAATCCAGGGTAGCCAGTTCTCCTGATAGCTTCCGGAGGGCGCTTTTGTTGTCCCTAGTCTGTTTTTTTCCGCTACGTACCTAGAGAATCCCTTCCGGTTATCCTTATCATCCCTAGCCAAGTTCAATTCTTCTAGGACTTAGCTTTCCTAACCAGGTCCCTGGCTTCCTGGACAACATCCCTGTATTATTCCCAGGCCACCTATCCTTGCTTCCACCTTTTATAAGCCTCTTTTTCCTTTTAAGTTTTCCTCAGCAGCTCCTTATCCATTTAAGGAGGTCTCCTGGCCCTCCTGTTGCACTTCCTTCTAGTTGGGATGCAACACTCCTGAGCTTCTAGCAGGTGATCCTTGAATATCAACCAGCAGTCTTGGGCCCCCCTGCCCTCTAGGGCTCTATCCCATGGAACCTTACTAAGCAGGTTCCTGAAGAGGCCAAAGTCTGCTCTCTTGAAGTCCAGAGCAGTGAGCTTGCTGCACGCTCTTCTCACTGTCCTGAGGATCTCGAATTCGACCATCTTCTGATCGCTGCATCCAAGGCTGCCCTGGAGCGTCACATTTCCAAGGAGCCCTTCCTTGTTGGTGAGCATGGCCCCTCTACTTGTTGGCTCCTCTATTACTTGCAGAAGGAAGTTGTCTTCCACACAATCGAGGAACCTCCTGGATTGCTTGTGCCGGGCCATAGCATCACTCCAACAGATGTCAGGGTGGTTGAAGTCCCCCATGAGAACAAGGGCCTGTGAGCATGAGGCTTTTCCTATGTGTCTGTAGATTCCTTCATGCACAGATTCCTCTTGATCAGGCGGTCTGTAACAGATCCCCACAGTCATGTCTCCCATCGCTGTTCTCCCTGAACCACAAACTCTCTGTCAACTGCTCACCCATCCCCAGACGGAGTTCCATACTCTCCAGCCTATCCCTAACATAAATAGCAACTCCCCCTCCCCACTTGCCGGGCCTGCCTTTTCTAAAGAGCCTGTAACCTTCCATTCCAACACTCCAGTCACAGGAGCCATCCCAAAATGTTTCTGTGATGCCTACTATATCATACCCCCATAGACGTGCACACAACTCTAATTCCTCTTGTTTGTTCCCCTTGCTACAGGCGTATGTACAGAGGCGTCTGAGCCAAGCTCCAAATGAAGCCCATTTTAAATTCCTTTAAATTAATAAATCCTTAATAAAGCTTTACTTACATGAACCTTTTTCTACCTAAAGCTTTAAGTGTAAGTAAAGATGATTTAGTGTACAGGTGAGTGCATAGCTTTTCCTCTTATCTGATCTTTACCACGCACAACTCAGAGTGTTTGAGAGTACCTCTAACACAGCACAGAAGGAAGCCTCTGTTTTTGTGGATTTATATATGTACCTCCTAAACGTTTCTATACTTTAATATACTCAGCATCACCCTGTTGCCCATGACATTTCTTCTTCCTCACAGTGTCTCCCTGTTTCTCCTTATGTCCTTGCCTCTTTGACTGGTGATCAGCATGTACTGATTTGGAGCTTCGTAGTTTGGAGCTGACTATGTGCCAGTTGATTACCTAGTATGTCTGTCTTCACTGAGCATCTGATCCCTGCCTTTTGAAATGGATGGGGCTCTGAATTATAACTGTGTCTCTCTCAGGGCACACTGTTCTTCAGCCAGCTACTGAATTTCACAAAACTTTAGTAGCTTCATGTTATGAAACATCAAGGTCATTGCAACTAGAAATTTTCTGAGAGAATAGATATATATACATAATCACTACATAACTACTTATTGCTTGGAAAATTATTTTGAAAGCTCCATCAATATTCTGTGGGTTTATTAATAAAACATTAAAAAAAAATAAATAAGAAGTTATGTAAAGCTTTTCACTTTGCGATCATTATGTTTTATTTTATTAATATTCATTGTTATTTCTGTGCAATTTAAAAAGAAACAATGCAGAAAATAGTGTAAGAGGAAAGTTGCTTATATGGAAATGTAATTTTACAGATTTATCTTTAAAAGAGGAGGTTCAAACAGAAAATGTAGCTACTTCGTGGACAATGTCAGTATATTTTTCTAAAGTTTTGCTCTTCAAGTAGGAAATGGAACCCATTTACATGTTGGCTTTATTCCAGATTTCGTAGTTGAGAGGAATCAAGTTGGCTTTTGCAGCTTAGTTAGAAAGGCTCAGTGTAATTAACAGAAATATAATTAAAGAAAATTGTACCTTCTTGAATATCACATTTGCACTGAGACAGCATAATTGCTTCATTTCAAGCTACTGGAGGATTCAATGTGTTCCCCAGAAATTAAAGTGCTAAGACCTAATTTTCTGAGTTTGGAAGGAAAAGGGTAAAAGGCTAAAGAAAAGTTTAAAAAAAATTTGGTTCATTCAGCTGGTGGAACATACTTCATACATGTGAAAAACAACCTTGTTTGAAAGAAAAGAGCATGTTTTAGAAACAATATTATATAAGCTTGCAGATGCAAAACTCAAAAGAGTATGATTTAATGAGGCATCAGTGTTAGAACTCTAGATTTAAGTAAAAGTAGGCATTCATACCTATAAGTATTGTCATCTTATCCATTTTAAACGTGTACCAACAAAAACAACTATTTACCACCTCTTTCAGGAAATCTATGACTTCAGCCATGGATACTACTATCACAACTATGCAACAATAAAACGGCTGGAAAGTCTGAAAATGCAATACTTTGCTCTATGTAGGGGTTTTGTCATTCACATTTTTGCAGACCAAAATAATTATGTTTGGGGTTTTTTTAGACATCCACTTATAAAGTTTTTTACAACCAGATGGAGTGTTTAATAGCCTGAATACTGTCACATTATGGTCATTAAAAAAGGAAAATTCATAATAATTAGATCTGGTAACATTTTGCATACATTCAGCCATTCCTATGAAAAACTTAAAAGCCAGAACATTCTTTCCTTTCTGCTATTACTACCATTCCAGAAATGACACTGTGAGCTGACTGGCTTCATGCACCAGGAATTTCACCATTAGGGACTTAAAATGAGCCTTTCCTTTCTCAGCATTGGTGTAGTTAATCAGAAGGCAGCAGTTTGGAACACAGAAGATAGGATCAGCTGTTATCTCAGGAAAACTAGGCAGTTTTCTGCAGTGGCAGAATAACCTGAGTAAAATCAACCCAGAAGGGGCAGAAAAGGTCTTACAAACTGATTTGTCTGCACAGGACTTCAGGAATCTTCTCTTGTGAGTGATCCTAAGAAACAGATCTGACAGTGCGGGTTATGGTGATGGTTGAAAAAGGACAATTTCACAGCTGCACCAGATCCCTTTTCCAAACCTCTCTACATCAACAACAAGCAGATTTGTCTGAGACTTACTTATTTTTTTCTAAACTGTAAGGAAACAAAATTCAGTTTCGTCTACACTGCTGAGAAGGCGTGAGCCACTTCTGACTGAAGACTGCAGAATTAACATCAGTAAATGTACTAAGCTGAGGCTCTTGTTTTCATCTGTATATTTTGATTTGCTAAAGGGGGCTGTTTCTTTATTACTGAATGTGTTCTAAAGCATACTTCTGGTGCTAAAATGAATCCAGATTAAATATGGACAAAAATGGATTGCTAAACTCAAGCCAAAAGCAGGCAAACCTCACTAAGATGCCCATTGTAGGGTGCCAATCATAAGAGTTTTTTGAGCTCTTTTAGCCAATGCTCTTTTCCTGATAATTTTAAGAACCACAGGACAAAGGATAACTCTCAAAGTGAAAGTCCATAATTTGAAAATAGGACTTTCAGTGTATTTTATAATTTCTACATTTTCCATCTGGAATGTAGGACAAATTACGTTAGCACCATAAACTTCTCTTTGGGACTTACAAAATGCCAAATATATTATTTTCATAATATCTTTCTGATTTGAATGACCTCTTTTTTTTCTACGCATTATCTATTTTTGGCTTAGGAAGCCTCCAAGGAAACATTTTAGGTTGCAGAATATGGTGTTTATTTTTCTTCTCTTTCAAAATAGTTGCAAATATTTTAGTGAAGATAAAAAGTAAAACATAAAATTCATCAAAGCAGTATTACAGCTAAACTGCTCCTCATTATATTGCTAAAAATCTTCTTGCACAAATTTAGGTTTATACAACTATTAGCTAGTTAAAATCTCTGTATTTTTCTGCTATGTTTTAAAGTGTTATTAAGAAGCTTTAGGACTGGCAACTCAGACACAAGATCATCCTTTTGATTATATGCAAACCATTTACTGATTTGACATCACATTCCTATGCTGTATAAGGTAAATACTATTAAATTACACTTACACTTTCCAGTGCTCCCTGTCGTTCTCCATGATCTCTAAAAGTATGATTGAAAAAAAATCTGCTCTGAGGCAGTGGCTTCACAGCAGTTTAATCCAGTCACCTTGACATGCTATGATGCTCTTAAACTGCAGCGTGGGCCGAGCCCCACCATAGCACGGAGCACGATGTGATTAGCTCATACATAAATCAGCCCAAGAAGCTTGTGTGTTTAGAAACTAACTTTACTGAAGCGGAGAGGGGGGAAAAAAAGGTGGTTATAGAGATCAGCTCTCTGAATGAGTTTAAGCCATGGGCCCGAAACTTGTGGTGAACAGTGGCATAGGACATGGTGGGACTGCTCAAACATGGCCATTGAAGCTGATGTGCAATTGCACCTTTAGAGCACTTGGGGAGAAACATGGCCTTCAGTACATGGGCCAAACTCTTGGCCCTGCTGCCATTACTCTCACCTCTTCTCCATCCCCAAGTACTCTTCAGTGGTTGTAAGAAGTGTTCCGCCTCAATCGAGCTTAGGGTTAGAAATGATGCATTACCTGGTACTTCAGCAACAAAGCAGTAGATTGCATTTTAAAACATCTTCTGTTTGTTACTGACAATATATTACTGCGGGTTACTGGGAAATAATGTAGTGAGAAACACATAAATACTGAGACCTAATTATCAGAAACAACCTAAATTTGTGAGTCCAAGGTCAAACAGCACATGGCTTCATAATATAATAGGGGTTTACCGTGCGTTGCATAGCTGCAGGAACAGAGAAAGCTGCCTCTGGAACTGGAGTCTGTTTGGGGCTTAACCTGCTCTGTTATTACACTTCTTTGTAGACCCTAGTTACTGACTTTTTCATGGCTTTGCACAATGCAGCTCACTTACCACCAAGTTAGGCGTCACTTAATATTGTTGTGGTTTGCAGAGTGGAAACATATCCCAGGAGCTTTTCCATTGATTTGACTGGGCTTTAGATGATCCCTGTAAATACTAAGATAAACTTCAAAAGCTGGCAACTCTAATTATGCTTGGTAGGAAGATTTTCTCTGATATCCTGGCAAGCCTCCTCCCAGAATAAAAACTGTAATTTTTTATTTTTTTAAGGAACAATGTCACTGTCTGCCTATGTACAAGTATGCAAGATCAGAGCCTGATTTAACTTAGTAAAGCATTTATGTTACTGCTTTCACTGCGTCAGTATTTTAGTTATTAAAACTTCAACATTTTTTTCCTACTTCTGTAGAAAACATTGATGAATGTGAAAAACCACAGGGGGAAATAAATAAATAATGTATATTCTTCATATATAACAGTATATAGCAAAGAAGTTGATTTCTTGTTTCAGTACATATTGTACATATGGCAAGAATTTCTCTAGCTAGTTATTTTCTAGAGTTTTTGACAGATCATACTTCTGAATTAATTTGCCTTTGATTTCCAAGTTACACTGTGCAAAATATAGAAAATGGAAAAGATATGAAAATGAAATTGCAGCTTTACTTTTCATTTCTTATCAAATTAATTGCAGTGCTTTGCATTTATGATACAAAATGTATTATCATATTTTAAATAAGAATTTGAGATAAAACTTTCATAATTATATTGTACTAAATGATCTAAATCTTCACAAAATGTTTTGCTTGTAAACTGCTTCTTTTAATAAAGAACTAACTTCTTGCTGAGTTCCTAGATGCATACTTATTTCTATCACATGTGAAATTCTGTTTCTCAGATTTGAATTTTTCCACCAAACATGGATTTCACGCCTTTTTCTTCATATGGGGTCATATACAAACTTGTAAATAGTTTCTTCCCACTGTATGATCTCCTTATAGTGGGGGTTTTCTTGTCAGGCAGTTAAAACTGCACCGTTTAAGTAATGCTAATAACATAGTTCAAAGCACTGACTTCTTGAGTCTGCAGCCAGTCAGAAACACCACTGCTGGTGTTCCTGCAAATATCTCTTTTTGCTTTACCAGTGTGACTCTGGAACCTAACAACCTGTCTAGAGTAATAACACCTAATTTCACTTTACTGGATGCCTGCCTGTCAGCAGACTTCAGAGCTCAGGGCCACCAGCAGCTCCCAGCATCTACTCTGCCCACTTCTCTCTTGCCTTATGAGTACCCAGGGGATGCACTGTCAGACCACGCTTCACTTTTCATAGAAATTGTTATGTGCTTGTGTGCTAAGCTATGTATCTTATAGTTATAAACTAACTAAATAAATAAATATTTAAAAATATTTATAAATATAAATAAATAAATAAATAAACTATTTAGCTCTCCCTACTACAGGGCTCCCTGAATGCTGCCACTGCAGCAGGGGAGGTGGCAGGTGGAGAAGGTAGGAGCGCAAGAACTCTTTGCAATATCACCTATTCCTAGGCCATATTGCAAAACACACCCTTCTTTCCAGCACTGGGGCTTTTTCCAGTCTATTTCCTCTGACTTAAAAGCCTCAAAGTGGCTTAGGTGGCCTTTGCTAGCTTCCACATCTGTAGGTTTCCTCCTTTGACGTCAATGCAAAGTCAAGATGAGATACACCTGCGCTGGGGCAATCCCACGCAGCGCTACAGGTTGGGCAGAGAAGAGACTTGGATCAGCTCTGCGGAGAAGGGCTTGAGAGTGTTGGTCAATGAGAAATTGAACATGAGCCGGCTTCAGTGTGCACTCGCAGCACAGAAAGCCAACCGTATCCTGGACTGCATCAAAAGGAGCGTGACCGCAAGATCAAAGGAGGTGATCTTGCCCCTCTACTCTGCTCTCATGAGACCTCACTTGGAGTACTGTGTGCAGTTCTGGTGTCCTCAACATAAAAAGGACATGGAACTGTTGGAACAAGCCCAGAAGAGGGCCACGAGGAGGAACATGCGGCTGGAGAACCTCCCATATCAAGACAGGCTGAGAAAGTTGGGGCTGTTCAGCCTGGAGAACAGAAGGCTGCGTGGAGACCTCAGAGCAGCCTTCCGGTATCTGAAGGGGGTCTATAGGGATGCTGGGGATGGATTTTTCTTTAAGGACTGTAGTAGTAGGACAAGGGGTAAGGGGTTCAAACTTAAACAGGGGAAGTTTAGATTGGATATAAGGAAGAAATTCTTTACTGTAAGGGTTGTGAAGCACTGGAATGGGTTGCCTAAGGATGTCGTGAATGCTCCATCCCTGGTGGTGTTCAAGGCCAGGTTGGACAAAGCCTTGGGTGACACGGTTTAGTGCAAGGTGTTCCTGCCCATGGCAGGGGGGGTTGGAACTAGGAGATCTTAAGGTCCTTTCCAACCCTAACTATTCTATGATTCCATGATTTTATGTCTCATTTAATATTACACTGTAAGGACACTGAAAGTAATTGTAATTTCATCCCAGGTTTAAGGGAAAAAAAAAAAAAATTTACATCTTGTAGTGCTTAGCTTCATATTTAATTCAATTAAGGCCTACATTTTAAGTGTAAATTGAATGATCAAATAATTTCCAGTCTGCTGAACCAACATCCCATGGAGTTTAGGCCCAGCTTGTACATAGGGCTTTGCTAATAACCAGAAGGTATATTCTGAAGCAGTGCACTGGGATCAGCAATTAAATAAACTGGTGAATTAAAACTATCATCAGTAAGTGAGGACAGGCGAGAAATAATCAGCAAGTGGCAGAAGGTGGGATACATAGAAGGCAAAATGGAAACTGAAAGCTGCTACAAAACAGGCATAATAGGATGTAACTTGGGATACAGTGACTTGCAAAGCAGCCTAGGTTAGTCCTTGGACATGCGCAGGGCTGGGGAAACAGAAGATTGGCACCAAGCTGACATCTCTCCTCTGTGTCAATGCAGCCGACTGAGAGCACCTTGGCTGCTCAGAGGAGACACCTCCGGGGCCTGGCAGTTTCTTACAACCAATGGCTCACCACTGTGTCAGAACCCATCTATGATCTGAGGCAGGTCTGCACTGAGGATGGGGAAATGGTTGATAATATGTACACCAAACCTAGCCTATAGTCCATGTGCCAGTGAGGAGTCACCAACATGGGCTAGTCCCGGGAAACGAGATGTTTTGTCTTGTGCTCAAGTCTGAGCCAATGCACCTCCGCTGCTGCTGCTGTTCAAATTAGCTCAACTTTGACTGCACATATGGCAGCCCAGGTACATTCTTCAAACAAGTCTATGGGTATATCAATTCACCAGCAACAAAGATAATGTGGATAGATCCAAAGAGTCATTGAGCCTTTTTCATGTTCCAGCGTTATTTAATGTCCTGTAATGGCTTCTGGGTGAGTAAAGTCTATAATGTGTTGTCCACCTCTGATTTTTAAGATTTAGTAATATATAATATATGTCAGAAATAGAAAATTGAATTATTAGATATGGCATTTCAGTTTTCCCCAGGCTATGTAAAAATTAAATCAGAGTACACTGTATTTTTCCCACAGTCAGAGGAAAATCCCAAGGCAAAATCATCCTCTCTATCTACTTTTCTATTTTTAGTATGTATTTTACAAATAACTTTTGCTTTATCAAGTATTTTACAGACACTAAAGGCAGCCTGTGATGCCTTATTGAAAGGAAAGACTGATCATTTGTAGCCTTATGTGTAGAAAGTGAACAGCTTAATTGGATGCTTCTCACAGGCTGCCACAATTCAATTTAATGCATATTTAATGACAATATAATGTATATATTTTTAACCAATAGATGACTGCTGCAAAGCTTCACAAATGCAGGCAATGGAATTCAATACATTGCTCTGCAACCGAAAAAGGTCACAAAACCGAAAACTCGAGCAAGCATCTACAAAGCAAGAAAAGTCACCTAAAACTATTAATAAATCCTTTTTTTTTCACAATAAGGACCAGCCATAAGAATATTAGTAGCACCAAAAAAATCTGTAGCTCAGATTTAGTTTTATTAAGAATGACATCATGTTTATGACCCAAAAGCATAACGACTTAATGGTTTATCAGACATATTTCATGACAACATATTTTTAACTACATATTTCTTAGAAGAAAAGTGAGGTGGTTACTAATATTGGAGCAACCAGAGTCTTATATCTGTATTCTTTTTATTTTCTTCTCCCTGTCCTCCCATATTTCATCTTTCCAAATTGCCCACTCCTTCTTTTCCCCTTCTCTCTGGCTTTGGTTACATTATCAGCTAGAGACTGCCATTCTTTTCAACCTAGGCCTGTGAAGACACACCACTGAAAAGCTTCAGACTGTTTTCAGGGAAACCTGTGACTCCACGAATACCATTAGTAACATCTGGATAGATAGTCTGCAGCTCATCCAGGAGAAAGTGAGGTGTGGAGGAAATGGCTGGATCTCAGGCCAGACTTTCTCTACAGCCATTCTTTTATCTCTCCTGCATGAAATGCCTCTGCTTCATTTCTGTACTTGCTGCAATCTCCATTTTTTGCCACCCCCACACATTGTTTTTTTAAGCTCATTCATCTGTGATGATCAGCAGAAGTCAGCTGCCCATATCTTCCTTCACGCCTTCTGAAAAGCATAGTTAATGAATCTAATGCAAATAGAACATCAGCTTATAAATATTGCAAGAATGACCTAGGGCTGGCTAGCATGGTTGTCAAGCAACCAATTCCCTCTAATCACATCAGCTAGAGATGGAGATGGTTTAGTGTTGATCTGGCAAGTTTTTTCTGAACACAGGAATTGCTGTTCTACTCTACTATAACATGTGGCCCAGTGTTATGTCTGTAACAGCGAACTGCAATAAGGTATTTCAGAAGAGTAAAAATTTTGACAATTAGGGAACAATTCATACGCTGGCAATCGCTTTTTCCAACTCTCAGTTTCTAGCAATTGGCATAATATGCCCTGTATATATTTATTCTAATGAAAAGATTAATGTTGCCTTCAAGTGAAGATTTTGCCAACAAGTTTCACAGAATTCATTGTATTATGTACTTTCTAAGACTTTTGAATTTAAATCCTTTAGATCTGTTTGTATCTTTCCTTATCCTTCATTATGAAAAATGATAAAGTGCATAGTGTACAGTCACAGTTACTACTTTCTATTTTTTCTTTTTTTTAATTTAAGCCAACAAATCTATTCAGTTTGCTGACTCTTAACAGTCCTATCATCTTATCACTTTGAGAAAGGACTACCAGAACAGAGTACAGCATTTCAGATGAGCAATTCTGTATATATCCTGCTATATACAGAGGGGTTATTTCCACTGCATCAGTCATAAATAACTACACAGCTTTTCCTTCTGAGTAAATTAATTTAAACCCCAAGACTGTGGAAGAGTGGTAGAATTTTTTTTCATTTTGATTTTATACAAATCTTTCTTCTAAACAATAAGAGTATTTGACAATATCTCAAGCTCTTTCCATTAGCATTTTAACACATTTTCATGTTATTTCAGATTACTCCTTTCAGCATGCCTTCTTTTACCATCATCTCTTATCTACTCATCTAACTCCACTGGGTCTCTCTGTGTTGTTTCACAACTGTCTTTTTTTTGCATAACTGACATAATTATGTATTATTGGCAAAATCTGTCTTCTCACCCCTCATATACTTTTATCTAGTGATTGATACATACATTAGACAATAGCGCTTTTAGTGTGCCACAAAAGGACTTCTGCAATACTGAAAACAATCCAAGAACCATTGCTTTGTTTGTAATCTACTAGCTAGTTTCTTATCCAGGACAGTCGTATACCTCTGACCCTGTGAGATGATTTCCAGAATATGATCTTATTAAGGACTTTTGTCAAAGATTTTTTGAGTCAATAATTATTGTATGGCTCAGAAACAATCATCTGTGACTATAAAGGTGCATTTTTTCTTCACAGAAATAGGGATAGTTTAGCCCTTGTATTTTATCATTGTATTATCATTTCTCATTGTTTCAAAATATATTTATAATGGTTCAAAGAAGGCTCATTGAAATAAAATTTACTTAATATATTTTAAAATAATATTTACTATTATCTTACTGTCTTGAAAGACCAGTACTACTTCAGTTGAGATTAGTCTTTCTCATAATCCTTTTCCATTTTTCATTAATTTAGTGATTGTCATGCAAGGCTAAAGCTTTAACATAAAATTTCCACAAGATCTTTCCTAAATTTTAACAGAAATGTTTCTCCTTTTTCCTGCTATGTTTACTACCTGCAGTACTAGCTGCAGAGAGCCAGAGGTGCAGTTCTTTGGTTCAGTTTTGGGACCTTCTTCCTGCAAGATGGAGTTATAATGACATGACTCCATACAAAGTGTTTCAGAGGCAAGTTCAGCTGCAGAGTGAAGCTGATGTCACCCCAGATATAGTACTTTTCTGAAGGCTTGCTGTGCTATTCCATTCCTGAGTTAATGGCCAGTACCAATTGTTCAACTGGCAGAAAATGGAAAAAAAGAGGAACTCTGCTTTCTGGTCAGTATGTTCCCTAGCAGCCATCCTGCCAATTTGTTCATTCTTTACATAGGATTGCTATGAACAGCCATGCTATAATTTGAGGGAATATAGCTCATATTAATATTAATTCTATGTAAAAACAGTTGCTCAATTTTCTTATCTTTCTAAGTAAACAGAAAGAAAAACTCTTTAGACCAGCAGGCTGACAGACTGTGGACATCCCTCTAGTTACCTTGCTTTCATTGTAAGTCTGATAGGATTGGATTCTCTAAAATTCTATAACTTTTTGGCTTTCTTCATAAGTAATCTAAAATCTTACGTTTAAAGAGTTTAGAAAAAAAAAATAAAGGAGAGCAGGTCCTAAGATACCAGAATCAAGCAAATGAAAATAATCTATCAATATAGGCAGAAGAATCTTACAGTCCAAAGATCATGTGGGATGATTTTCAGTGATTTCAAGGCATCTAGAACTTAGCATGCTTAGATAATAAGAGATTTATATTGGTTTGTTGACCTGAAGGTTTAGAGAGAAGAAAGTCTGTCCAGAGATAATCATACACTCATTCCAACATAGTAGTCATGAATGCCAGACATGGTATATGCAATAAAATATTGAAAGTTTCTTGCTTTTCAAATTGGTAAGAAAAAGAAAGGAATGCTATTATTTTATTGAATGTAATGTGTCTGGTATAATTAGTAATAATTCCAGGTTTTATCATCATTTGTCCAAACTGTCAAAAGAATGGGAGAGGAGAAAAGGGTTACTGGGAGCAAACAGTATTGGAGATCTCTCTATTTTGTACTTTACAAATAGCCTAATTTTGTTTTATCAAGGACCTGTGCTATATTTTCAAGTCCTAAAGAACTTCATAGTAGAGACATCTAGTAGGTAATGAATTAGTTAAATCAGAAACTTTTTGCTGGAAGTTAATAGTCTATAGGAATGAAAATTTAAACCACGTGTTGTTCCACAAACTTAGTAAAATGACCTTATAGGCATTTATTTAAACTCCACTTATTTGGGCTTTTCTTTCACAGTTTTATGCAAAAAACTTCCAAAATACTCTTCCAGAAATCTCTTTCGTATTCCTTCATATTGCTGACAATAGCTAAGGATTTCCAGTTTGAAGAAATGTTGCAAGATTGTCCTACAAGTGCAGTAACTTCCTCTCAGTCTAGTTTTGAAATGTGCTTTTAACTTTTCAGAACAATACTCTCTTAACTCCATGAAATATTATTAAAAGACTTGTCTGACAGCACATTACAACTTCAGGAACCAAGAGAATTTGTCAGTTCCCAGCTATTAAGGCGATTTATTATGGCTAAATAGAAAAGTATTCAATGTTGAGGCAACTCATTATAGAGTCAAAATACTGTCAGTGTATGAATGTCACTCTTTCAAAATCAGAAAATAAACAGAAATAGATAGCAACATAAATAAGTACCGTACAAGCTTTTGGCACTTCCAAGTTTTGAAACTTATTTTTACGGAAGTTTTAACTACCACATAAAAATAAGCATTTGGTAAGGTTACCACAGAATCCCAGAGTTGTTCCCTTTTGGGCATAGGCTACACATGAATAGGACAGTCCAAAAGTTTGATCAGTGGCTAAGGGTTAGCCAGTTGAGGGAGAAAGTATTTAGCATTTGCCATTTGCCTCCAGAGATGCTGCCAAGTTGCTGTGATGAGTGTGCTAGGAGAAGCAGATGGATACTACACACTTCTGAGCTCTGTGCTTTTGGCAAATGCATTTGTGGTTTGGGCATGAGTGTGCTCAATAACTTGGGCACTATTTGAAGGCAGTTGGTGATCATCAGTCAGAGCTGTAATAAGTGCTGCTTGGGTTTGTTTTCAGGATTCTGGCTGGTGGGACAGGATTCCTTTGGAAGTATGTGTGGATGATTTTCTGGCAAAGAACAGCCATATTCCCAGATCAGCAAGTGCCTATGTGGAGTTCGACATGAACCAAGGGACAACTAAAGGTGAAGAAGGAGGGGAGTGAAGCGCTGGGAGTAACAATCCCAGCAAGATAAGAAGGAGCTGGAATTTACTGAGTTGCTAAATTGTGGACTGTGGGCAAGCTTTGAAGGTCAGGTTCTCACACCTGTGCTTAACCAGTTATATGCTAGTTGTTAAGGGCCTTAAAGATATGTATCCAGTCACAATGTGCCAAGTTATTGTAAGCAACTTAAAGCAATAGTTAGTTAGATTTAGTTAAAATAAACAGTTAGTTTTCTATAATAAATGGCTTTTGTCTGATCACATTGATCTCCGACTGAGTCAATTCCGCAACAAGTATGTGTACAAGAGCTCTGTTTGACTTGATGCCAGTTTCTCTGTTGGATGATGAAAACTAATTAATAAAGACAGCTTAGCCCAGTGCCTACTGCACTTGGCAAAAGCCTTTAAAATCTCAGTTTAAAAAAAAAAAAAAAAAAGGGGGCATTAATTAAAAATGAAAGCAAAGATGATGCTTCCAAACTTTCTGGATTTCATCACAATGGCTAGGACTATGAGATGTTAGTTGCATAGAAAGGAGCAGTTATGACTTTGTTACTGTCAATGGGAATAAATAAGGAGACACTGAACTGGTAATAGCTGCACTGTTCTTAAGAAGAAAATATCTTGATCACTAAGGAAAATAGTGAGTGAGATTGACTGAAAGGAGAAACTCAGGCAGAAAAACATGAGTCATTCTGAGGGTCATCAAAGGAAAGAGACTTAACTGCCTCTATTCCTCCAAAAATGTAAAAGAGGAAAATAGTAAAAGACCAATGAATCTACAAGGCAGTGTAAAAGCAGAAATGAGGATTTTTTTAAGTTTTTAATTTTGGAAATGTGGTAATAGATAGCTATCATAGAAAGCTAAAAGTTAGAATGTGACTAGAAAGGTATAAAGTAAAAAGGGAGGTGACCAACATCACAATAAAATCCTTAAGTGTTAGGGGAGATGAAAATTACTCAGTCACATGTTTTCCAGTGTAAGGTTCTTTGCTCAAATCTCTGTATTTTATAGCAGTTTTCCATTTCCTTCTTGATTTTATACCAGAAAGCAAATCAGAATGTAGATAATTGGACCAAATGCAGAATGCTGGCCGATTCACTGCATAAATACTATACAGTGCACAGAAAACTGCACTGTGCACCAGTTAGCAGGAGTTACTGCTAAGAAATTTAATATAAAAATACTGAAATGCAGAGCTGTCTGAGAAATAAATTACCAACTTACCTAGCTGTAGCTGGAAGAAAAGTAGCAGAACAATTAACCTGCATTTTCTGATTTTCTCATTCTCCTGAGGAGAGATCAAACTCAGTTTACACTGCTTATTTATCTTTCACTAAAAGAAAAAAAATTCTATACAGAGAGATGGATAGATATTCACATGCTAAAGAATTAAGATCTTCACCATTATGAGTTAAAAGCAAAATAAATTTGAATTGCTGTACTGGTGCAATGACTCTGTAAAGCCTTCATGGACTATATAGTTGAGCACATAGAACGGCATATAAACATGCACCTACATTATTTCAATTTTCAGAAACCTTATCTAGGAATTTTAAAAAAAAAATCTCTGTAAGCAAAATTACCTATACAAATACAAGACTTAAATGTGCTAATAAAAGAAATCAGGATATAGTGTGGTTAGTTTGTGTTTTTCTTCTTCTCCCTTTCATGCCTATGTCACGCAGGGATAATGTATTATCAAGCGGTTTCACACTCCTAAATCTAAACTCGATTTGTCATAACAGAAATGCCATTTTAGGTTTCAGCTAAGATTTTTCTTTGTCCTGCTAGTTTGTGTTACCCTCCCACGCATGTACAATGTTTCTTAGTTCAAGAAAAACAGAAGAGCTTACACACTTATCTCCAGTGACTCTAATAGGACTTATGCTCGGCTAATCTCTGTGCAGAACTTCCTCTGTTTCAAGCTCTTCTTGAAATAAATAAAAGCATAGTCAATTGTAAAAAAAAAAAAAAAAAAACCAAATATAAAAAAGCATAGCATAAAAAGATAACTATTACAGCATTTACTCAATTTCTCAGTCATCTTAGGACTGTTCTACACTGTACATATTCCAGTGGTTTATGTACCTTTTGAACTTTCCTGGAGATTCTACTCTGCACTTAATTATTAAGATTCCTTCTGAGCAAATGTTTCTAATTAAATAAATACATACATAAATGAAACACTGTGGGGAAAGTAAAAAAAATCCCATCAAACTTGACCCTGTATCTTTGCCTTTCAGAAGGAATAAAAGAAAATAAATTACAAGATTGTCACATTGTAGAGCAAGGAGCAGCCCAGCTCACCAAGAGGTATTGTCTTCTCAAAATCCCTTCAAGTTCCCCAAATGCCATCAGTGCCTTTCAGTTCTCTAAAAACAGACCAGATACATATTCGAACTTTGATTGCTTCCCTTATTCCTGGGAGAGCAACTCCTACAGAAGTTTAGGTGCAACTAACTAGAACAATCCATACAAATACAGTAGTGAGAATGGCATTAATATAATCTTACTATGGGCTACATTAAAGAAATTTAAATTATTTCTGACACATAGCAAATAATGCTGATTACAGTTGAAGTCTAAATTCTCCAATGTTCAGACCATGCAGTACCACTGAAATACAGCTTTCTACTATTACCAGCTCTATAGTGGTTCAACAGTTTTCAGAAAGCCAATCAGATAGCTTAATCCCAAAGTGCACCAAGCACACTGTACACAAGCTATAAATGTGTGTTCTATTCTGGAGGAAAATTTTAAAAAATAGATTCGGATCCTCTAATCATTTCAATATCAGATATATATTTGTAACCTTGCTAATAGGAATCAGCATTTGCAGGCTGAGGCACTAAAGGCACTCCACAAATTAAAAGTTCTTCTCTGCAGAAATATCAAAGGTTGTTTCACATACTGTTGTGCCCTACTTCTCCTCTTGTTTCAATCACTTTTCTGTTAAAAGACATAGTAGTAGTTAAAAAAAATTACAGTACAAGAAAGCAGAGACACAACAAACTCAGAAAACCATTTTAAATTTACTTATGGGGCCTCAGGTATGTATTTATTTTAATAATCTGACAACTGCACTAAATCCAAAAGGTGTTCTCACAATAATAAAAATAGTTATGTCCCTAGGTATTTACAGGAGGCCTGCAAATCTGCAGACGGGTCAATCTGTTATCATGAATGGCTTCATGAAGTTGAAGGGAATGGGACAACTCGCTATATACAAATTGAATTCCCTCAGTCTGTGAACCCTCAGGCATGTGCATAACTTCATATTCATGAATAGGCAAATTCTTTGGCTTCAGAAAGACTACAGGCTCATGTGAAGTTATGCAAGTACATATTTACAGAATCACAAGTATGAAGGAAGCAGAGCACAAGTTTGTTCTACACTATCACTGGAGGAACAACTTTTGCAAGAATTCAGGTGTGCGATGCCTAAGCAGAGGAAGGGAGAGATGGCAAATTGCATTTATAGAGCATTGCAAATGATGTGAGAAGACCATGGGGTTCTCAGATCGAACATTAGTGAAGTCTGGGGTTTCTTTCTGAACTAGTTCCACATTAACTAGCAAGTATCTTCCCATGATAACTGTGTTATAGTTTGACTTGGTGAGATTAAAAGCAACTACCAAAGGAACTTATTTGCTTTAATCACTAGATTTAAACTCCTTACTTTGACAATAGAATTTTAAACCCACTTAACACGTAAAGCAAACAATGTTCCATCCTAAACTGATTAGAATGATCAGATTATTAATGGTAGGAAAAGTAGAGGTAATGATGTCTATATGCCACCCAAGGATCTTCATCAGGGACTGTAGCAATACGACAACGGGTAATGAGTGCAAACTTCAACAGGAGAAGTTCAAGTTAGATATAAGGAAAAAGTTCTTTATTGTGAGGGTGGTAAGGTTCTGGAACCTTG
The DNA here is from genome assembly GCF_963264785.1 of Psittacula echo. Lineage (NCBI taxonomy): Eukaryota > Metazoa > Chordata > Aves > Psittaciformes > Psittacidae > Psittacula > Psittacula echo. The sequence continues at coordinate 69,835,028 of NC_137742.1, read as the reverse complement.
TGAGGTTGCCCAAGGAAGTTGGGAATGCTCCATCCCTGGCAGTGTTCAAGGCCAGGTTGGACAGAGCCTTGGGCAACATTGCCTAGTGTGCAGCATCCCTGTGCAAGGCAGAGGAGGTGGACCTAGACAATCTTAAGGTCCTTTCTAACCCTAACTATTCTATGATTTTATGATGTAAAGTGGAGCTAAGGTTTCAGGTAGACATAGCATAGTAGATGGAAGAAAGCATATGAACAAGCTTCTGCTGCTAAAATGCAGTCACAGAAACGAGACATCATGAGAAATCAGAGGGACTGAGGCTGCCCTCCTTCTGTGAAGGAATGGAAAGTGAATAGACTTATAGCCAAAGACTGACTCAGGAGTCGTGGGTTAGGAAGTGAAGTCAGGAGAAGTGGAGAAAACCTGAATACCAAACACAGGCGTGCTTAAGCAGTTAGTCCTCCCCTACTGTTGCATGAAGAGAGGGGCAGGAGGGTCATAATCTAAATATTCCCTATATCCATGATTTTGGGACACAGATGATCACAGAACCAGGTAATAGCACTGAAGCTGGTGGCACAGGTGTCATGTTATGCTATGCTACATTGCATTATGTTACACTACACTTCAGTATATTCCACTAAACCTTTCCAAGGTGAGTGTCCTGGGTTCAGCAGTAGCAGTCATTTTTCTTCCTCTTAGTAGCTGGTGCAACGCTGTGTTTTTGACTTTCAGCCTGGGAACAACGCTGATAACACCAATGTTTCTAGTTACTGCTCAAATGTTTAGTCTGACCAAGGACTTTGTGAGTCTCATGCTCTGCCAGGGAGGAGGGGAAGCAGAGACAGGACACCTGACCCAAACTAGCCAAAGAGGTATTCCATACCACAACACGTCATGCCCAGGATGTAAACTGGGAGTTACCCAGAAGGGCTAGTTCACTGCTCGGTCGGGCTGGGTATCAGTCAGCAGGTGGTATTGTATTCTCTTCCCTTGTTATTTCCCTTATCATTATTATTATTATTGGTGGTAGCAGTAGTGATTTGTGTTATACCTTAGTTACTGGACTGTTCTTATCTCAACCCGTGGGAGTTACATTCTTTCAATTCTCTTCCCCATCCCTCCAGGAGCGGGAGGAGGGAAGAAGAGGGCGAGTGAGAGAGAGACTGCGTGGCTGATTTACAGCGGAGCTTAAACCAAGACAATGAGGAAGCAATTTCCTAGAGGAGACACACAACCATGGTGGGCCCTCTCTCCCAGGCACATAAGTTGTGTTGCCATGGCCAAGGTTCTAGTGGAAGTGAAGCTCATTGGGATGGGGTGGTTGGCCAGGGATGCTGCCAGGCTTGAGGCCAGGTAGGCAGGGCATGGAGGGTGAAAAGCATAAACTTTGTGAGAAAGCAAGACTTAGCTGGGGTGTGAAGTCCCTTTTCCCATTTAATCATTAGGAAAAGGGCCGAAGAGGCTTAGGCAGCAGGAAGATCTGCAGGACATCCCTTCCTTTCCATGTGCATTCTGTGTCATGTGGGTTTTCCCACTGCAAAGCACCAGGTGTGACCTCCTTCCATAGTGTGTACATAGGAGCAAGAACCTCTTCAGGGACTCAGAGGATGACACAAAGCCCAAGGAGACGGACAGCCAACAGTTTGTCAGAATTTCTACCACGTTTTTTCGCCCTTCCACCCCTCCACCTTCCATCGTTAGAGAGGAATGAAATATGCCCCACACTGCATAGACACCTGCTTTCACCTCCCATTATGCATGACTATTTTGTTGTGGATTACGGCAATGTGGAAGGCACTTACAGTAAAAATGAATCTGAAATCATGTACGAGTCAACCTCATGTTATAGCAAACTCTTTCATGTTATAACAAGAGGCAGTGACAAAGGCACTAGGCACATTAAGCAACTACCTTTACTTTGCCCGTGGTGTGCTCATGGGGGCTAGAAAAAGCTACTCCATATCTGTCATTTCAGCAGCGGAAGGTTGGCATTTTGAAATTACCCATGGTCTCTCCTCTGCTCTCTCTGAGCCTGCTATCTGCTTATTTCCTTACATTTCACTGTGTTGCATTTTTTTCTAGCTGCATGCTTGCCTGTGACTAATTCCACCATAAGAAAAATTACTGCAAAAATATAGCGTTTACAATTTGGACAGACAATACTAGTCTGAAAGCACTTCCATCATCACATTCAGAATTGTAATTTTTATTTTTTTTTTGTTTGTTTTTAGTGACATTTTGTGTCAAGCCTATCACAAATGCACCACAGTGTTTTGAAGACAAAACTGCAGTAACAACTTTGGAAGTGCATGGCACCCATGAAGTATCATTATCTATGCGTGACGTTACCAGCTGCATTTTTCCATTGTTGCTGACACTTAGCCTTTTCTCTCCTTCTACAACTTGAAAGTGCTTTTCAAATATCTGTTACAGCATGATCAAGCAAACTTAGATAAGGCTGAAACAGAGAGTTTCTTTGTTTGGCATCGATTTTTCTTTACTAGAAATGCTATTAAACTTAAGAAAAAGGCATTTTTCTTGAGCACAGTTTTAGCACTTCAGCTGATTGCATACAAAAGTGGCGCCCCACATTGGGCGCCAAAAAGAACTGTCGTGGTTTAAGCCCAGGCCGTAAATTAGAACCACGCAGTCTACTTCCCCCCCTACCTTTCTTCCCCCCACTCCTGGAGGGATGGGGAGGAGAATCGAAAGAATGCAACTCCCACGGGTTGAGATAAGAACAGTTCAGTAACTAAGGTATAACACAAATCACTACTGCTACCACCAATAGTAATAATGATAAAGGAAATAACAAGGAAGAGAATACAACCGCTCACCAACTGGTACCTCACCCCCACCCCGCAGCGATATCTTGCCACAGTGCAGCAGCCCAGATGGGTTTACCTCTGCATTGCCAATTGCTCTGCTTCCATTGCTGCAACCACCCCCACAGGGCATTTGCCACCATCCAGGAGTCAGTATAGAGATAAAGTACTGGCCACTTTTCTCGTTCAGCAATGTCCAAGGCCAGCTGGATGGCTTTCACCTCGGCAAACTGACTCGATTCACCCTCTCCTTCAGCAGTTTCTGCAACTTGTCGTTGAGGACTCCATACGGCTGCCTTCCATCTCCGATGCTTTCCCACAACACGGCAGGACCCATCAGTAGACAAGGCATATTGCTTTTCACTTTCTGACAGTTTATTATATGGTGGGGCCTCTTCAGCACACATCACCTCCTCCTCTGGTGACATTCCAAAATCTTTGCCCTCTGGCCAGTCCATGATGACTTCTAGAATGCCTGGACGACTGGGATTTCCTGTTGGAGCTCGTTGTGTAATTAGTGCAGCCCATTTACTTCATGTAGCATCGGTTGCATGATGTGTAGAGGAGACCCTGCCTTTGAACATCCAGCCCAGCACGGGCAACCGGGGTGCCAGGAGGAGCTGTGCTTCAGTGCCAATCACTTCCAAAGCAGTTCAAACCCCTTCATAGGCTGCCAGTCTCTCTTTCTCAGTTGGGGTATAGCTGGCCTCAGATCCTTTGTATCCCCGACTCCAAAAGCCGAGGGGTCGACCTCGAGTCTCCCCTGGAGCTTTCTGCCAGAGGCTCCAGGTAGGACCATTCTCCCCAGCTGCGGTGTACAGTACATTTTTTACATCTGGCCCATTCCGGACTGGTCCAAGGGCTACTGCATGAACTATCTCACGTTTAATTTGCTCAAAGGCTTGTTGTTGCTCAGGGCCCCATTTAAAATCGTTCTTCTTCCGGGTCACATGATAGAGAGGGCTTACAATCGAACTGTAATTTGGGATGTGCATTCTCCAGAACCCCACAGCACCCAAGAAAGCTTGTGTTTCTTTCTTATTAGTTGGTGGAGACATTGCTGTTATCTTGTTGATCACATCTGTAGGGATCTGGCAACGTCCATCTTGCCATTTTATTCCCAAAAACTGAATCTCCTGTGCAGGTCCCTTGACCTTACTCCGTTTTATGGCAAAAGCGGCTTTCAGCAGGATTTGGATTATTTTCCTCCCTTTCTCAAAAACTTCTTCCGCTGTATCACCCCACACAATAATGTCATCAATGTACTGCAGGTGTTCTGGAGCTTGCCCCTGTTCCAGTGCATTCTGGATCAGTCCATGGCAGATGGTAGGGCTGTGTTTCCACCCCTGGGGCAGTCGGTTCCAAGTGTACTGGACGCCCCTCCAAGTAAAAGCAAACTGTGGCCTGCACTCTGCTGCCAAAGGAATTGAGAAGAATGCATTGGCAATATCAGTCGTGGCATACCACTTGGCTGCCTTTGACTCCAGTTCATACTGAAGTTCTAGCATGTCCGGTACAGCAGCACTCAACGGTGGTGTGCCTTCATTCAGGCCACGATAGTCTACTGTTAGTCTCCACTCTCCATTAGACTTTCGCACTGGCCATATGGGGCTATTAAAGGGTGAGCGGGTCCTGCTGATCACCCCCTGACTCTCCAGACTACGGATCAGCTTATGGATGGGAATCAGGGAGTCTTGGTTGGTGCAATACTGAAACTGTGACATCAAGAGAAACAACTTTGAGAGCCAATAAATCAGCATTGTGCCTAGGTCAGATCTGTTGTTATCTCAACCCTTCCTGCCCCACGAGCCTCATCTAGTTAGTTGCCTGGTACAAGAATGAAGGTTAGTAGTTCTGGGATGTTACAGCTGTCCCAGGATGGAACAAAAATACATGGCTACAATCATGTGGCAGAGCCACTGCAGGGATCCATGAATCCTAAGACTAGTCAAGCTCATCTCCCAGTCTGTGGGCCACGTGGGGATCACAGTGCTATGGCTTTGTGGCCTGACTTTACAGGGCAAAAGAGGGCAGTTGTGTCCTCCATGGCCCACAGACTGGGAGACTAGTCAACATAGGCCTCACTGTAAATAAACATGAAATATTGTACAGATTCAGAAATTTTCTTGACAAAAAAACACTGCAAGCTGGAGAAGATAATAGTGTGCTCATCTCTGTCACACAAGTTACCCAGATTTCTTCTCATTTTTGGTTTGAATATGGAGAAAACAGTGTCTCCCTCACCATGCTTGAAACTTTCTAAATGATAGCTTGATTACTGGAGTTCACCAGAGGTCACAGATGGTGTCTGTGTCCTTTAGTGGCACTCCTGTTACTCATCATGTTCATATTCAGCCATGATAAAAAGCCATTTTTGTACTCCAGTGTTACTGCCAAAATTAATGACTATTCCACTTCAGATTAAGATTCGTGTGTTAGCTCATACCACAATCACATGAACAGTTGCACTGATACAGCTAAGAAACATCATAAATCCTGCCTTAGCCTGGAGTCAGGAAAGAGTGGCTGAGGATAGGGGAAGCAAGACAGATCTTAGGTCAGTTCTGCCCCTGAACACTTTGCAATATGAATCCACGTGCTAAGATGCATTTTCTTAATATTGTAAGACTTAATAGCATACAAATTACAAATAATTTTAAATTTTAAACTAATTAACATGTTTCTTGTAAACTACCATAGTTGACTTATCTAAAATAGTGATCGTACTGTATGTTTGTTAAAAGCAACATTTTAATGGCATGCAGTTCCCTGAGGATTACTTCCTTCCTTTCATCCAGTAATCCATCTAAATTGTTTGAAGACTCTGCTTGGCACAGGTTATTTTCCTCCATAATGTTCATAAAAATATAAAAACCTGTATATATATAAAAGCTGTACAAAAGCCCTAAATAGGACAGATAAGCATTGTCATTGCCAATTTTTTCCAGATGGCACCAAGTATGGAGTATTTTTAGGATCATCACTTATTCTGCAAATTCTTGCTCAACCCATAATATCTATTTTCATCAAATCCTTTTTATCCACAATGTGCTCCTACAATGATTTGCCAGTCAACCCATCAGCCTTGGTATATATTAACCAGGTTATGCCCTGATTGCTTCTGTCATTTGGGAGAACAAGCTGTGTTTGGAGTCAGCATTTCAGACTTTCGATGTAGGAAGAAAGGCCAGCACAGCTACGAAACCTTCCTAACTCACTGCATTAACAGACATCTCCTCTCATGCAACATCCTCCATTGTGGTTCAGAAAAAAGCAACCCTTAACCTTTTCACTTAAACCCTAAAAGAGACTGTATTAGTGCACCCAAACATTATTCAAAGCTTTCTGACTTCTCTGGCCCACTTCTCCACATGGCTGATGTTTCTATTACTGAGACTCACATAATACCATGTCCTGCTACTTGGCAGAGGGAGCCTTGGAAAACAGCTAAAGGAAGCAGTGAATTTCATGGAAGAGGGACCTTCTGGGTCATTGTTTGTAAAGACAAGTTTACCCATGTTTGCCAGGCAAGGTCAAATTTCCAGTCTCCATTAGGTCTTCTCTATCAGGGCTATTCTTTTGACAGGGGTGTTTCAAATAGAACAACAGCATACATGTAGATTGAACAGTAGGAAATCACAGGATGCAATAAACTAGAGAGCTCTCAAAAAGAGAGTGGATTTCACGTTGGTCATGTTAGCCCTGGGAGGCAGCCTCACATATTCTTTAAGAAGGCAAAAGGGGAAAAAGTGGAAAGAGCTAGGCAAGTTTCAATGAAACATACAATCATCTCTGTTAGCCTCTCTTTCCTCTGTGAAAGCTTCCTGCCACTGACACGTCAAACTCCTACACCTAAGAAGTTTGGCTTTCACAGAGCATTTCAGATCTACTCAAGCTGGTGAGCATATTAATGATTCACCTAGCAGCTTGTTACAGAAGCTTGTTAAAAAAGCTTTTTACAGCTTGTTAAAAAAGCTCTCTTTTCTGATTATTAGTTAATAAATACTTGCTTTGTATCGCAAGTAGTCACAGAACCATAGAATATCTCAAGATGATCCCATAAGGATCTTTGAGTCTTATTCACTGCTACTTGCAGGAAACACTTTACATTAAACACATGAGTCAGTCCAGACACTCCTTGAACTCTGGCAGGCTTGGTGCCATGAGCACTTCCCCAGAGAGCCCATTCCAGTGGCTGACCATCCTCTCAGTGAAGAACTTTTCCCTGATGTCCAACCCAACTTCCCCTGACTCAGCTTCATTCCATTTCCTCATGTCATGCACTGGCCACCAGACAGAGGAGATCAGCACTTTTCACTCCGCTGTCCTCCGTGAGGAAGGTGTAGACTGCCATGAGGTCATCCTCGGTCTTCTTTTCTCCAGGATGAACAAACCAAGTGGCCTCAGCCACTCCTCCTAAGTCTTGCCCTTGAGGCCCATCACCATCTTGGTCAGCCTTCTCTGGACAGAGTCTCATAATTTGATGTCCTTCTTATATATATATATATATATATCCTGTTTTCAGGATGTCTCTAAAAAAAAAGAAGGCTGCCTGAAAAAAGTGACCAGAGCAGAAAGATTACGGAGAGGGAAGATGTGTGTTAGGAATTGCAGGATGGGGCAAAAGTTATAAAAGGCAGAAAATTACTGCATGTCAAGGTAACAGTGAGTGTACCTGCTGGGAAAGGCTTATTTTGAGGAACATCCAGTGCCCCAGCTCCCAAGTAAATGGCCAGTGTAGGACTCTGAAGAGAACCAGCAGGCACAATATGACCGAATGGCTGCCAAAGCTCACTGGGACAATATCATACGCTGATCAAAAGCCGGAGTGAGGTTTTGCTCATATTGTTGGTAACAGAATTAAGACTCAGAATGGAGTCAAGCTCCAAAGAACTTTATTTGCCCACCAACAAATCTGCAAATTCCAAAGACACAGAGAGAGAAAAAAGAAGGAAAGTAAAAGGAAAGAGTAAAAGAGTTCACAGCAATAGCTACCACCCTGGAGCTCTGGCATCCCAACAGTCCCATTAGTTTCCAAGTCCAGTGGGGGAAATATTTCACCCAATGCTGGTTGGTGCCAATTTTACAGAGTTGTAACCACATTCTCCACCCAGCGGTGGTGCGCATGCCCAATAGCATCACTAGGGGTTCTTGTCACCATGTTGTTCCGAGTTGTCAGCTGGGGGGGTTTCGTGTCCCTGCACCCCAGGTGTCAGTTGGTGAGCAATGTGGAGACATCCTGCGCAAACATCTGCTGTGGCAGTGGTGTCAGCAATGTCAGTTTTCACTAACACTCTTTCTTCAGTGGTGTTTTCACCGACACAGTCTTTTACAGATATATAGCAGCCCTGGGTGCCTGTGGCTGGACAAAATCAGAATCTGACTTGGTAACGCTGGTCTGGAAAGGAAATGCATGCATAGTTTAACATGAAGTAATTGCTTCAATTCTACACATTTTAAGAAAGTGTAAGTACATGATAAGTAGAGACAGCTACTGCAAAAATGCTGTACATATTTGGAGCCTGAAAACAGGTAGAAAGGAATGAAGTCTTGTCTTTTAACCTTACAGGAAATCTTTCACTGTCTTACTGTGAGACTTTGGGAAGATTCAACCTCTCTGTCAGTTTTCCAGTTCCTAAGATGGGGATGATCGCATTTAACAGCCTTAGTGTGATATTGCAAGAATAGCTAGTGAACAGCTATAAAACACTAAGCACTGTATGAAAGCTGAATGAATTAATAGAACAAAATTTAATAAACTACTTGAGTAAATAACTTTGAAAAGAGAATTCTCTAAGGTACTTCATTCATCTTAGCAACTGTATTGAGATGCTTTTCATCTGTCTGTCATTTGTTTTCATAGATAGTGAGCTCCTTCAGAGAGGAGCTGTGTCTGTCCTCAGCACTGTCAAAAAAGCATGCAGTTAAGTGGAAATTATGTCAGCAAATATCTCTGTCAGGACTATCAGAAGTGTACTAATATTCACACTTGAGCATCTTTATGAGTAGCTGGGTGTGCTCCTGCTCAAAGGACCTCCACGAGTTACAGAAGCATTCCTCTGTTCATTCCACACAAGGACACAGGGTGGTGAAATGCCATGAACTGTGGCAGAATGAGCAAACCCAGAAACCCCAAGGCCCAGGTCTGCACTGAGGAGGGCACACCTTAGACAGCTTTGCATAGACAAACCTTCTACAGTAGACCAGCAGATGTGACAGAAGTCCTGTAGTGGGACCTGTGGCATTCGGACCTGATGGGTCCAACAAGATACCCTGGGGCACCCAAAGAACCCACAGGGTCAATGCTTAACATTACATGCCTATGTTTAGCACTCCTTGTCCATGTTAGAGCATTTGCACCCTGTCTCACAGCCCATTATGAAAGTGGAGACAGAAAACATGACACACAGGGAGTGTGGCAGCAGTCAACTTTATTTTCATCTGTTTAGATGCTGGTGTCAGGTGCAAAAGCCTATAAAACATGATGATTGTCTTCATTTTGAAATGAGCAGAAATTACAAGAAATGGCCAATGACATCAGGCTTCTGATTGAAGCTAGACAGATTCATTACCTTGTCAAAGCTAAGGTCAGCCTGCAGATTCCTGCCCTTTGCCTTGTCATCACTCACAACCTGTCACACCCTTTCTGTCTTGCAGTTCTTGTTAGCACTATTTATGATTCATAGAGAGCTGCTGGCTCCAGGCTGGGCAGATGTGCAGGAAGGTGTGTATATTCTCTTAACAGACAGGGAGTGTGTGAAAGACTGCGTACACTATTTCCATGTACAGTTTTCCTATCTGTGCTCAGAGCCTAGGCAGACATCATCCCTTAAACTTCAAAAACCCCATGTCATTGTCTCACTGCACACACACAGGGCTTGCCTTTCTTCTGTGTTTCTTCTCAGCCCCAGCAAAGAGAGATTACTCTAACTCCTGGTGATTTTGTAACAACACTAAGAGCTAGTACACCAGCAGGCTATCTATAATGACAGAAGTAGTCCTTCCCAAACAAACCAGAACAACTAGATCTGGAGCCCAGTTACCAGCATCTTCATGGACTGTTGCTGTGGGAGCTGACTGATTGCTGGATCAGCTGCCTGTGTTTCAGTTAAGTGAAATGAATCAAGGTAAAGCTGAAGTAATTGCCAGCAGCATGATTTGGGAAGGGATCTGTGGCTCCTGTGACCATTGCAGACCCCAGCAGCTGTGTCCCCATTTGGCAAGCGCAGCATTAATACATAGGCATGCAACCCTGCGGAATGTTACATATACGTGTCGCAAGGTGGTGCTGCTCTTCAGCAAACGTGAAACCTGTGCCCATAGCGGCAAGAACAGGTACATACCGCTATACAAACGCATCGATTTGGGAGGAAGGGATTATTTATGTCCTCAAACACTGCTTGAGTCATGATGTATTTAACATACAATGACAATATAGGATGGCTTTATGAAACCAAAACCTCCAAGCACTCTCCTGAGAAATTCCTGAAAGTAGAGAATACTCTCTTTGCTTTTTAGAAGTGTCGAGGGTAAAACATGACGTTATTTTTCCTGGTGAACCAAATCACAAGCAGCTGTTGACAAGCCTTTTTGGCAGTCTTGCTGACAACAGTGGTCTCTTTGTACACTCTAGAAAGGATGTCCCAGGAAAAGCAGCTGACAGGAGGATTACACTTAGGCTTCTTGACCAAGGCTAGTTACAGGTCCTGTGTGATGGGTATTACTGCTGGTAATGTCTACAAATAGACTCTGATCAGTTGCTGCTTCTCAAAATTCAATATCATATTTCTAATGTCACCATCTAAGTCCTTCTCCTGCTAGTAATACTATAATTTTTGCTGCTCCTCTGAAGCTTCTTGCTGTCTCTATAAACACTTCTACACCCTGTCATTGCTGGAAAATAAGATGGAGACCCATTTTCCGTTTTATTTATCTAAGCTGTGCCTGTCCAAGTAATGCTGCTGTCACATTCAGTCATTTCTGGCTCCATCTCAATTACAGTTGACATCTCATCACTGTCAATTGTAATCACTGCTGGAGAAGCACAGGCTGAGCTATTCATGAGATGCTTCTGATATTTTTGCATTTGCTTTTGCCTTTTGGAAGGCCTTGCTGTTTATGTCACTTTTACTTCACATACTTTTCTCTGCACTTGGACTCTGCATACTCTCTAATTTTTCTTATATTCTGTCTGACTCCTTGCTGGGTTGTCTAAAAAGCTGTGATAAAGCTTTCTTGAGGTCATTTTCTCTGTTTAGATTTCTGTGCTCCTTGACTGTGCTCGCCACATAGAGAGGTTTTGTCCTGGTTTCAGTTGAGAGAGTTAATTTCCTTCCCAGTAGCTGCTGCAGTGCTGTGTGTTGGCTTCAGTCTGAGAACAATGCTGATAACACACTGACGTTTTAGTTGTTGCTCAGTAGCACTTGATCTGATCAAGGACTTTTCAGCCTCTCATGCTCTGCCAGTGAGGAGGGACAGAAGAAGCCAGGAGGAAGCAGAGACAGGACACCTGACACAAACTAGGCAACGGGGTATTTCATACCAGAGCTCGTCATGGCCAGTACATAAACTGGGGAGAACTGGCCAGGAGGTCAGATCACTGCTTGGGTCAGGCTCGGTATCGGTTGGTGGGTGGTAACCAATTGTACTGTGCACCACTTGTATTTTTCTTGGGAGGTGGGGTTTATTGCTTCTTCTCTTTATTTGTTTTTATTATTATCATTGTTTGTTCACTATATTTCACTTTTATTTCAATTATGAAACTGCTCTTACCTCAAACCATGGGGTCGCCTTACATTTTTTCCAATTCTCCTCTTCATCTCACAGAGAATGTGCAAAAATAATTTAAAAATAGTTTAAAAATACGAAAGACTAAAGTGAATATTTCTGATGAAGTCATCTGCAATATTATTTTTACATCCTTGGAAATGTTAAGGGAATAGAAATGGGCAGTAAAAGGGTTGAAGGTAGCTTGGTATGGGCTTTAGAAGTGGGGACAGCTATAGCCCAACAGGAAGAATATACTGAGTAAAAGAGAACACTGGGAATACGAGAAAATATTCCCCATACTCATATTGATCAAGGGACAAAAGTTTAAAGGTGGGAGAAGTCACCCCAGCCCAAAAGAAGGACCTGGTGGGCACAACTGGTAGCAAAACCTTTGTTTCCTTCTTCAGCCAAGGTTAAAACTTCAGCGGTTTCCTCTGCTTTATAAATTTTCATTCTGCACCCCTTTATCTTCTCTTTCATTTATTTCTTGCCTTGTCCAGGTTGCTCCAATAGCTGCTCATATGGGAGCTTCCTCTGTCTTCAGTGAATTTTATGGCTGATCTCTTTTCCTTTTTTTTTCTCCTCCTCTATAACTTTTCATCTGGTTTAACAAGATATGACAGCAGAACAGTACAGACTTCATAATACTTAACATCTTAAGTAAGTTTGTGGAATAGTCTGCCCAAAGGAAGGGAGCAACACTGAGGAGGACCTATCTAAAGCAGAGTGCACGCACAGCATGAAGAGCTGTCCTCTTCCAAGCAGCCTAGCAGGCTCTTTTCCACCCAGGGTTTCTTAGAGCCTGTAAGGGTAATATACACTTTCACCTCTGTCATCCTGTTTCTCTGACAACAGTGGACAGTTGAGACGGAGCAACTGGATAGCACTCCACTGACCTCACCTGTTCCTTCACATGAATCTGCATGATGCAACAGGGTCTAAACAATGAGATTGTAAGAACAGTGATTGAAATGAGGCTTCTAGAGATCGACACTTAGGCACTGAAATACATACTCTTTATTCAACAGTGACAAGGATCTAAATGTTCCTGTTGACACAAAGTAGGCCTTCTGGAAGATGTTCTTCAGGTTGAAGCTTCCACTGTCCAGCAAGAGGAGGAATGGATCCTCCATGCTCCTCCATGGATATTTCACTAAAGGCCACCTGAAATTTACCTCTATTCAAAACTAAAATAAAGCATCAAACATTTCACATATTTTTTCGGGGCTGAGACCAAGGTGGAATTCAAGCTGCTTGAGCTGTTTACTGGACATTTTAAATAGTGAAGTGCTCCATTTTGGTTACACAAGTTTGTGTCCTTGAGGAAAATGGCTTTAAGGAGAACTGGCGGGGGGTGTGGAGGGGGGGGGGTGTGTGGAGGGGTGGGGTGTCGGCCTGTGATACATTCTTTCAAATTTTGCTTCTTGTGCCTTTAAAAAACATTACAAAATGATTTTCCTAGACTTTAAAGGATCTCAATTTCTAAAGTAGCTGATAGATAACATTCCAGATCCAAGCCCTGTCCTTACCAACAAAATGTACTGAGGGTTTGCTGATTTTCTACAAACTTGAAGGCTAAAAAGATCAGAAAGGAGCGAAAACTTCCGTTTTAAGACTTCCCTGAGATCACACAAGTCCTGTATTAGTTATGACAAGGACAGTTTCTTTTTTGAGGTGGGTTTTATCATGATGAGAACTCGTCCAATAAAATTAATCCCCACAATTATTCCACTTTCTGGAAACATGCAGTCACAGTTTTGCCCATTATCTCTCACAGTTGCCATTTTTAAAAAACCTGCTCTGGTGTGTGCTCTCCATGGGCTGCAGTTTCTTCCAGGTCATCCCCACCTGCTCCAGTGTGGGATGCAGGTGGAATCTGCTTCACCATGGAACTCCACGGGCTTCAGGGGCACAGTTGCCTTACCATGGTCTGCACCATGGGCTGCAGGGAACCTCCACTCCAGCACCTGGAGCACCCCTTCCCCTCCTTCTGCACTGACTTGGGTGTCTGCAGGGCTGTTTCACATATTCTAACTCCTCTGTCTGTGCAGCATTTCTTATCCTTTCTTAAGTGTATTCTCACAGAGCCACTTTTGCTGATGGGCTCAACTTTGGACAGCAGTGAGTCTGCCTGGAAAATAGCTGGAATTGGCTGTGTCCAACACAGGGACAGCTTCTGGAGTCTTCTCACAGAAGCCACTCTTGCAGTCATGTAAACTCAATACATAGACTCAACACTCAGATCTTTTTCAAGCTGTGCTGCTGAAAACCCTGGCTGCCTTGGAGCATAGATGCTCTCTTTCATTATATGAATCAGAGGGCAGCTACAGACTGTGTGGATCTCAAACGTGGTGTAAATCAAATCTGAGTCAGAAGCTTTTCAGACTAGTCCTTTACTAATTGGATAACAATGCAATAGCTACAATTTTTTTATTTTTCCTAAGGAAAGCATAGATTTTATTCTGCAGGACTTATAAGAGAAAACTAAGCAAAATCTGCTCAGGATATACACCCTGCTGACCAAACAGCTCTCTCCACTGGCATAACTTCCTCCCGCCTATCACCATGTATAAAAGCTTTCATGTGCACGGAGGCAGGGCTGACTCAAGGAAAAAGAAGGGCAGGAATTATCCAAAAGATGAGCTCCCAGTACCAGTGCAGAAACACACACTGTTACAAGTAAACAGTGTAAGCCAAGTATGTGTAGACATAAAAGGTAATTTAATGTTTTCTTACATGTAGGTGAGATATTGAATAAGACAGACAATGAAGGCTTGCATGCGGAAAAGCATTCCCCATTGAGGAATCTGATAGCTGCAGTTTCCTAGAGAAATAAACTTGTGTGTTGTTTCCTAGAGAATAGATGTCCGATGTGCACAGCCTGTGAACACACAGGCTTACAGTAAGCTATGTGAGCATACACAGAAATGATAGCAAGCTGCTATGTGGCATGCATTTCTTTATACTGCATATATGACCCTGAATGACACAGGCTCTGCTTTGTGAAGCTAAAGCTGTAAGTAGATTTGTCCTGAAGAGTGGAGGTCAGATTTCCCACATAATTCCTCAAAGAATGTAATTTCTCTTTCAGCCTTTCTGACTTTACAGACAGAAATCTGTAGATTCTAGAGATAGTCTCTGACATTACAGATAGCATCTTTGTAGAAGGAAAGTAAGACAATGCTTGGAAGTCTGCTCAAGTATTCTCGTAGGGACTGAAAACCAAAAAAAAAAAAAAATCACTCTTTTTCAGAAAATTGCTTTAATGGGCAAGGAAGAGTACAGTAATGATGTATAGGAATGGTTGATGTTTCTATGTGACATAGTTTCCTCCCCCAAATCAGTTCTCCCTCTCACACACTTACTGAGTCAGTGAGCCTTGTTTTAGGAAAGAGTATCTGGCTTATTATTCCAATGTGGAAAAAGATTGTATTTTTCTTCAGAACAACAATCTTTCTCCAAGAATCTCTGTGTGAACAAGACTTGGTCCTTTCTCTTCTTCACAGCCTTCATTCTTTTTTCTTCTCAGGAGGCTGGAATATAATTTAAGGGATCACTAGCACAGAAGCTCTGTGTCTTGTAATTCCTGCTCAATGCGCTTAGCCTACTGCCAATTCATTCTCACTGCAAAAGCAAACCTCTGAATTGTTCTTTCTTTGGTGTGTTTGGTTTTGTGGGTTTTTTTTTTTGTTTGTTTGTTTTGTTTTGTTTTGTTTTTTGTTTTTTTTTTTTTTAGTGAAGGAAATCAGCCCTAGCTTCTGCTGAATCATTTGAAAGTAAGTTTTGTGCCATGACAGCACAGTCAGGCAAACACCAGGGGATGACAGCACAGTCACGCAAACACCAGGGGATGGTCTGGAAATGATGTGTAGAAGGCATAGATCCCACACCTGCATTTCTGTTTAATATTCCTATTTAATATCTTCATCAGTACTATTTAATATCTTCATTAATGACCTAGAGAGTGGGATTGATGTACTCTCAGCAAGTTTGCAGACAACACCAAGCTGTGTGATGTAGTTGACATGCCTGAGGAATGGGATGCCACCGAGAGGGACCTTGATAAGAATGAGAAGTGGGCCTATGTGAACTTCAGCAAAGTCCAACGAGGCCAAGTGCAAGGTCCTGCATCTGGGTCAGGGCAATCCCCAGTATCAATACAGGCTAGGGGATGAAAGGATTGAGAGCAACCCTGAGGAGAAGGATTTGGGGATACTGGTGGATGAAAAGCTGGACATGAGCCGGCAGCATGAGCTTGCAGTCTAGAAGCCAACCATGTCCTGGGCTGCATCAAAAGAAGTGTAACCAGCAAGTTGAGGGTGGGGTTTCTCTTCCTGTACTCTACTCTGCCCTGGTGAGATCCCAACTGGAGAACTGCATCTACCTCTGGGGTCCCAAGTACAAGAAAGAAATGGACCTGTTGGAGTAGGTCCAGAGGAGGGCCATAAAAATCATCAGACTATGGAACATCTTTGCTATGAGGAGGAAAGTCTGAGAGAGTTGGGGTTGTTCAGCCTGGAGAAGAGAAAGCTCCAGAGAGACCTTATTACAGCCTTCCAGTACCTAAAGGGGGCTTATAGGAAAGATGGAGACAAACTTCATAGTAGGGCCTGTTGTGATAGGGCAAGGGCTAATGGTTTTGAACTGAAATATATAGATATATGTAAGCAATTCTTTATGATGAGAGAGGCACAGGTTGCCAGGAGAGGTGGTAGATGCCCCATCCCAGGAAACACTCAAAGTCAGGCTGGACAGGGCACTGAGCAACCTGATGTAGTGGAAGGCGTCCCTGCTCATTGCAGGGGTGGTTAGATTACACCTTTAAGGATTCCTTCCACCTCAAACTTTTTTATGATTTCTACAGCTTTACAGGGAACTAAAAGCATGTAATAAACAAGTGTACTTTATTTCCATGCTTTTATTTCCATGTACTTTTCTTTGCATGTACAAGACCTTTTCATTGTTCATGCTGTCAGGCTATTGCAGGATGTATTATCAACAGCACACACTCTACTCTTTCATGGTCAGCATTTTCTCTCAAAACTTTAACTGCTATGAGATCCAGAGCACCTCCTTCATGTGTAAGGCTGCACATGGTCAGGTCACCACATACTCTTAAAGACATGTATACTCCTGTATCTGTTGACTTGATCTAAGTGAACATCTCTTAGAAATGAAAGTAACGGGGCTGGGTTTAATATGGATTTAAAATGGATTTTTACCAAAAAAAGAAAACAAAATCTGCAGTGTTTTGGCCCCTCTTTCCAGAGGCAGTTGATTCATCTGCACATATTTTTGAGATTACCACATTAAAACACAATGATGCCAGCAGACTTTCAGTTAACAAGGAAAATGTCATGGCACAATAAAATGGTGGTAGAGACAGGAAGGATCCACACTGCCTTTGTGGCACAAAAGTGCTGTTGCTCTCTGAGGGTCTGCTTTCACGTGAATGCTGGCTCTTTACTAGGCTACTTGAAGCTCTACTGATAAAATGAAACTAGCACGTAAGGGCAGAAGAAGAAACCATCTCCAAGCACACCATGTGAAGCTGGAAGGGGCTGTAACGGTGGGAAAGCACAAGGCAGTGGATGACTCCTGCTATGTTAATAGACTTAAGTGGACTAATGCTGGCTTAATCTTGTGTACAAAAAAAAAGAAAAGCTGTGAGGTCAGACAGAGACCTAGCAGTGGGAGACCTTGATGGACTTTTCAAGGCGAGAAGAGAGAGCACAACCCCACAGGGAAGGTGTCCGGCCAGTGTCAGGTCCACATCAGAGACCCCTCTGGCCGGCCAAGGGAAGCATCCCCAGTCCCACTGGTGACTGTGATCACTTCTCCTCAGGAGGAAGCCTGCACAGCAACCAGCTTATGAAGTGGGAAAGAGATTAAAAGGGAGGATGGGAAGCACATGAGACGAAACAGTGGGGTTACACCAGGCAGACACTATCCTGACCTCTCTGCTTTGTCTCCCCTGCGGGGTTTGCTCAGCCCTGTTACCACAGTTGACAGTCCCCACTCCCAGCTCTGCCACCCAGACTTCACATAGAGATCCCTTCCCCTCCGCTTCTCCCTTTTCGCTTCCCTTTCCCTTTACCCTTTCCCCCGGCCCCTTCCCCTTCACTTTCCCCTTTTCCTTCCCCTTCTTGCCCCCTTCTCCTCCCGGGCCCCGGTCGCTTGTGAGGGCCCGCCGGAACGACAGGGGGCACTCTCACCCACC
The DNA here is from genome assembly GCF_963264785.1 of Psittacula echo. Taxonomy (NCBI): domain Eukaryota; kingdom Metazoa; phylum Chordata; class Aves; order Psittaciformes; family Psittacidae; genus Psittacula; species Psittacula echo. The sequence goes on along the minus strand of NC_137742.1, from coordinate 69,817,232 downwards.
TGGTCGGCAGCAGGGACGCTATTGGCCCAACCGTCCGCCGGCTCCGCCTCTTCCCGGATCACGTGGCCCGTGCTCGGCTTCAGCAGGCGCGGCCGTGTTCCGCAGCTGGAAGTGTTGGTCGGGTGTTGGGTGCGTGTCCTGCTGCTGCCAGTGCCAGCTTGTGCGCGGCTGCCATCCCCCTGCCCCTCCGGCCCCTCGCCATGCACCCGCGGCGCCCCGAGGGCTTTGACGGCCTGGGCTACCGCGGTGGCGGCCGGGAGGAGTCGGGTCCCGGGCCCAGGCCCTTCGGCAGTGCCTCGGAGCTGGGCCACTGGGTGACCAGTCCACCCGACATCCCTGGCAGCCGCAACCTGCACTGGGGCGAGAAGACGCCGCCGTACGGGGCGGGGACCCCATTGGGGGGCGCCGGCCTGAACGAAGAGCCCAACCTCGGGCCGGGCGGCCCTGGCGCCGGTAAGGGAGGGCTCGGCCCGGCCCGGCCCGGCGGGATAGCACGCCTCTCGCCTTTCCCTCTCTTCACTGCCGCCCCCACCCCCCCCCGTTAGCGGTGACCAGCTGCGCCGGGCAAGGGCGAGCGGGCGGTGGTTGGAGACTCATCCGCGGCCTGGCTGCGTCCGGACCAGCGCCGCCCGGGTGTGTTGGCGCTGACCTCCGCCGCGCCGAGGGAAAATTCCTTTAGAAGAGAACCTGTTGCACTCCAGCACCCGCTTTGCGGTGTAGCAACGCGTAGTTACACGCATATGCGATTGAGAGTGCCAGAATGTGCCCTGCGGCTTCTGGTGGAGCAGTGTGTGGTTAGCTCCCTGTTGCTTATGTAAACGATAAACAGCAGAAATACTCCACTTTCTGTAAGGGCAAGAACTAGCACTGGGTGTGACAATTGTATTGTTACAATTTAGTCATTGTTGATGTTTTAGACTTTGTGTCTTCTGGCTGTTTTATTGTGCCGTTGACAAAATGCAAGAAGTACAAGATGAGCAGCTAAAGTAAAATCCTCCTTCACCTGTGGCAGTAAAGGAACTGTGAAACTGGTAGAATTTGAGGCAACAACTATGTTCTTTTCCAGTAATTGAGCAGAAACCCTCAGATGTACCATGTCATTTAATGTGATCATAAAATTGAGGGGAGTTAAGAGAAACTTGCTAAATCTAGGCTACTGAACATTCTCTCCTTTAATTAAAAGGATGTTCTGGAGCCTTTCAAATACACTTGGGTATGAAATTTTTATGAAAGACTGAAATCGAGTTGTTGCTTTTTTCTTTTTTAGCGTGCAGTGGGTTTGTTCAGGTTTTGTAATGAGTGCAGCTTTAGCTGGATTAAGCATTGCTTAAAGAACCACTTAAATATTTTCAAATACTTGGAGTCCACTGTTTTGGTTTTTTTCTTTTTTTTTGGTCTACCTACTCATGGAGGTTATGTTGATTCTTGATTCTGCATTTTGGAGGACTGATAAGGAGTTGCAGTATCACTGAGTCCAGCTCCTGCAAGTGGAGAGAGTTACTCCTATTAGAAGGACTGCCATGTCTTTGTGGAGCTCCACTGACGTTACTGGCATCAGCCATGGTCACAGGTTGTGTGCACCCTATAGATTTAAGGACTGAGCGTTAATTTTCAGTTGCCTTTACAGTTCTGATACTCTTCTTAAAATCTTTTGTGATAATACCCAATGTGCAAATGTCTGCCTGATAGCAGACAACAGAGAATTTAACCCATTACTCGTGTGATTTTAACAGTTCTTTAATAACTAGATTTTTGCAAAGGAGTGGAGATAACCAGTTGACTTGACAGTTCACTTCATACTGAAGTTTGTTACATCAATGACTTTCAGTGTTAATTTTCCCAAAGTCTTTTAATTTTGGTTTTTGGGGTTTTTTTGGGTTTTTTGTTTTGTTTTGTTTTTGTTTGTTTGTTTGTTTTGTTGGTTTTGTTTGTTTGTTTGTTTTAATTAATTTCACCTCATATCTGAATATATGTTTCAGAATTACAGTAAACTGTCATGCTGGCTAACTTTTTTAGTGGTTGGTTTGAGTTAGATTTTTATATGCCAAAATATTCTCTGTTTCACTGTTTACTTTTTTTTTTTTCAACCTGTGTCTGTTTTAAGACAAGAATTATTTATTTAATTTTAGTGAAAGCATGTCCCAACACAAATGCAGTCCAAAGTGCAAGTATTCCTTGGGGAATAATTTTATCCATGTGCAGAGCTGTCACAAATGTTGTGGTTTAGTGCTGTAATTTTCTGAAGCAAGTAAAGCAAGTACAGTAGAAGAATACTCTTTTCAGATCATCTGCATGGCATTTTCTCCTGCTTTGTGATTATCACTGCTGTATAACCTGGTGTTTTTCTCTTCGGGTTTTTTTTTCAGACCAGCTGAACAGGTTTGCAGGCTTTGGTATTGGCCTAGCAAGGTAAGAGTTGTATAACAATTTTCGGTGACAGAGAATTAGTAAAGCTATAGTTGTCCTGTGATCTCTATGCGTACTTTTGCATCGTGTTTTCATGCCAGTAGACTTACACAGTTGCAGTGGCTTTAGAAACCTACTACCTACAATCCATGCAGGTTTCTGTTCTCCTTAACTAAACTGTTTCGCCACTACTTAATCAGCAGTGACTATAAAGAAACAGGATTTTGTGTGGTATACACAGGTTATGCATACTCTGTCAGAGCGATCTGAAAATTAACACCAGAGCACTGTTTTCACATTTGCCACTTTTATTAATAATTTTAGGTAATGTGAATGTTTCCTAAGAAGGTGAAAATGTCTTCAAGTATATTGCCAAAGTATTCTGGAATAGTAATGTTGATGTAGCCAAGTAGTCCAATAACCATTCTGTATTATGGTGACACTGAAAAAGTGGTGGATTTTAGCGTTTGTTTAACAACATTTTAAGAGCTTAAATTGTCAAGTGTAAGGATCATGATAAGTTCAGAAGGGTTTTGTAGCATTCCTGGTCAGTCACACCTGATTAGGTTTTTCTTCGTCAGTGTACTGATGCAGCTTGTAAAGAGGTGGAAGGTAAGGTTTTTGTCTTGAAAAAGTTGTGACTCACAGTTGTTGACCTGAATATGAGACTTCTCAGGGAAAAGTTCTTCTTTCTTCAGAATATGAGAATGCTTGTTTCACTTATCCAGTTAGACCAACATGGAAGCTGTGTCAGTTGAGGTTCTTGCAGTGTATTTCTACTAGAAGAGAGGGACCTTTTACTTGACCACCAGCCTGTCCTGCTCCTTACGCCATTGTTATCACCTTTGATGCATATCAGAGCCTCTTTTAACCAGTTCGACTCACTGAAACAGAAGACAATTGATGCAATATGTTTTGCTGTTTGATTTGAGTTGATTTACCTGGGGGCTGACTACCTATGAAAGCCAGCAGACAGCAGCTAACTGGACCAGAGAGGCAGGGGATAAAGAAGGAGGACTAGAAATGAAGAAATTACTATTTTTAGCTCATAACGAGTTGCTTAAATTACATCATCCCACCTTACGAAATTGCTTGTGCCTCTTCTCCCACTGCTTCCCTTGCAGTGACTGTGCTTGCTTATTCAGACCCCTTGATAAGCCTGTTCAGTTTGTTAAAATAGAGTTGATGGGGGCACTAGAACTAGTTCTCCCTAACATGTAAAGGGTTGTTTGACTTCTTTACAGCTTTATCAAGGTGATTGAGCTCAGGGGAGTATCAGCAAATGGGTGGAGCAATAGGGCAGGAACATGTTGATCTCCTTCAGGAACAGAGAACTGTTAGCATGGCTCAGTTGTCCTTTGAACTGTATGCTTTGATTTAATCAAGCATGACAAAGTTTTCCACATCCTAAACACTATGGCCACCAGATGTAAAATCAGTATCTGGAAAAACTCTACATTATCTAGTGAATTAATGAAGCATTTCAGATGGATAGCTGATAGCTTGCCACAACATATTCTATGTTAGAGAAAAATAACAAGCCTTTTCTGATAAATTTATGATGGCTTCCAATGCTTTAAACACACCTTTCTTTTAAAGCTTATTTACAGAAAATGTGTTGGCACATCCTTGCATTGTTCTACGTCGCCAGTGTCAGGTATGTCCTTTATATTACTTCTTCCAGTCATAGCTCCTGCGTACCATGATATTGCTGAGTTTTCATACTCTGTGGAGTGTGAGGAAGCCTTACAAATCTTAGGGAGATGCTGCTACATTAACATGTTTTTATTTGTAGCATACATTTTCCATTCTGAAATTTAACTTACCCTGAACATTCTTCATTCTTATTTGGGCAGTGGAAAATATATTACAGCAAGTGTTTCAGAGTCTGCAGAGAGACTTCTAGATCCCTGATTACAAGCAAGGTGCTTTGTTTCCAATATTTTCTGGCTCATGCTTGCTTTATTGTTTACATTTTCAGTATGCAAATACAAGTTCTGCCTGTTTCCTTAACTCAGTGAGCATTTATTTATGTTTTGATCACTTTAGCTGGTCTTTACAGGGATGAAGTCCTTATTTTGGAAGTGCTATTTCCTGTACTTTTATAACATCACCAAATGTGTTTATAACTGTCATTATTTATATTTTCAACAGGTTAACTATCATGCTCGGAATTATCATCTTACTCCATTTACTATTGTCAATATTATGTACAGCATCAATAAGACACAGGTCAGTATTTGGTGTCAGGCTCTATCTGAGCAGGAAGGTTACTATAACACACTTGCATATTGACATTCTTAACTCTTTCTGTAACTGATGGTGAAAAACATGGCCATTGTAAGGGTTTGTTGTTTTTATGGTGGCAGAAATGTTTCAAGAATATGATTGTAAAATCTTTTTTTTTAGTAGCATAGTCTTTAGTGGGGAACATTTGCAGATGTTAGGAGAAAAAAGACCCTGAAACTTTTTTTATTAGTATTTGAAACAGCAGTTAATCTTTATGTGAATGAAGAAATTATCCAAATTACTACTTCCAAAGATAGAGTGCATGAATTTCCAGTTCTGCATGGGAATGGCAATCCTAAAATTCAGAAGACAGCAAAAAAAGACTTTCTGGGTTTTGTAGAGATGGCCTTTAGTATCTTGTTCATAGAAAATGGTGTTAAGCTGATAGTGCAGAGTATTCACAGTAAGAGATATGCCTCCAAAATTGTTGACAACTGCTTGAAATGACTGAAAAACAAAAGTTTCGTCAGAGTTGAAGATTAGTTGTCCCCTGAATTTGGCAATAATGTATTTTAATGGTAGATTGTAGCCCTGTGCAGTTTGAATTTACTGAAATTTTATAAAAATCAGGTTAAAAGATTTTTGAGTTTTCTGTTGCAAGAATCAAAATGTTGCATGTTCAAAACACAGGGTCCAAGAGCCCTCTGGAAAGGAATGGGCAGCACTTTCATTGTTCAGGGCATAACCCTGGGAACAGAAGGCATCATCAGTGAATTTACACCTCTGCCAAGGTATTGCATGGGGGTTTTATTTACTAATTCTAACAAATTTATCATCCGTTGTTGATTTCTATTGAAAATGTTAAAACTGTAAAGCTGTTTTGAAAAAAATTACTTGATTAGAACAGTCAGGCACTGAATAGGTGTTTTCAGCATGGTGTGATTGCCTTGGCAAAGACAACCTTGTAATTAATAAATAGTGAGAGACTTCCTGTGAGCTTTGTATGTTTGGTATGTTTGCCTACTGGTCTATATAGAACTAGCATAGCACATTGGTCTTCAGTGTAATTCCACTGTAATTAAAGCATTCATAAGTTTCTTTTTGTATTCTGGTTTGTATTGCGTGACACTAGCAAATACCATGTCTAAAATAAAAAGTCCTAGTTTCATTAATCTAACTACTGTTATGATGCATGCATGCATACTAATAAAAGTAGGTCTTCGGTTTCTGGCATTTGTCAAAAGCATTATCAAGAGCATTTCATACTTAAATTGTGTGGAGTGTATATTTAAGCTTTTTGGTCAGGTGTCTCATGCCTAACTGAAATTCACAGGCATTCAGTTTTCTCAAAGTTGACTTGTTCTTGCTTTTTAAAACCTGCTGTAGAAGACCCTTAAGTTCAAATGTGATATAGTGTTTATATTTTCATAGTTCTGATTTCTGTTAAATGTGAGGAAGGATTTTTATCTTGTGGGCCACTTGTTTGGTAGCTTGAAAAGTAAGCTGGTGCTGCTGCGAAAAGGAACAGTCCTTTCTGCTAGTATTTGCTTATTCCTTCCTCAGTCCTACCCCCATCATTGTGCCAACACGGTATGTGAACAGCCACAAAATGATCTGGACTGGGGAAGTGATCTGGCTAAAGCATTTGTCTTGTATGTGCACCACCCCATGCAGATTTCTACAGGATGCTCTCGCTTTTTAATCATAGCCTGTATGTTTGGGCTGTCACGGGGAGATGAATGTTACTGCTTACTGCAGCAGTGCCACCAAATCTGATTTAGAAGGTTATTTAACTACATTATCAAACTCCAAAGAACAACGAAGTGAGATGTCAATTCCACTTTTATATCATCATATTATGAAAGGTTCCCTCTGGTTTAGGAGAGGGCACAGAAATGAATGTTCACACTTTCAAGTTGCATTTGGTTCTGTACTAGACAAACTCGTTCCTTAATTGTTCTCCAGTTGCAGGAATAGTTACATGTAGTGGATTGACAGGTTAGTCTTTCACACATTAGTTTGGCTGGTTTCATTTTCCACATCTTTGAAGTAATATGGTTCAGTGGATGTAATCTGCGTGTCCAGAATGCATAATAGTAAGTGCTCTTCCCTTTCTCTTTAGTAACTGACCTACATATGTGGGAAAGTGATAGCTACTAGTAACATACAATTTTAGGGAAAGAGTAGACTTTCTTTCTTTGAAGTTGTAACTACAGACGGTGGGTGTGATTCCTGGACAGTAACTGAAGCTGAACACCTTACAGGTTATTATTAAAAATGTGCAGTTTAGTGTGTCCAAGATTTCAGACAAATATCTTTTTACCTCATAAATTATTTACCAAATGTATGGTAAATACATTGGTATTTGAGTGGTATCTTGACCTGGGTGGGATTACACTTTCTGTCAAGTGGAATGTAGTTATGTTTGCTGTTCCTAATTTGAAGTGCCTAATTAGAAATACTACTTTAGTGGGACTTCTTTTAAAGTCACCTTTGTGTTAAACACATGGGTTTTCTTCTGTTTTACCAGGATGTGCTAAAGCCAAAAGTCTTAAGTTAGGTTTGTACAGAATTAATATTCAGCTTCTAGTCTGACCTGTTCTACTTGGTTTAGTTTTGTCTGTGTCAGAATTTGACTTAGATTTTCAGGAAAGAAACAACAACTGGGTAAACATAACCTCAAACAAAAGAAGCAGCATAACCAAACCAAGACATAAAAACAAGTGTGTTGACAAAGGAACCCTAGTGAGATTTTAAAATAATCCAATATTCCCTAAAAATGGCTTGAAGAGTTAGTACATAAAGATGCAAAGTAATTGCAACACTCTAAAGGCAGTAGCTATGAGAGCTACATACATTTTAATCATTAAAAGCCTTTTTTGTTTTAATAGAATAATGGGCCCAAATAACTTCTAACATTTAAGCATGATTTATTAAGTATGTTTCTGATATATCTTTCTGCTATGGGAAATCTTGCAACATAAGCTGATAGTAGAACAGCAATATGAAAACTGGGTGTTGATACCTGTGGAAGAAATGCTTGAGAATATTGTGTGCTTACCAATGTTAAGGCAAATACTTTTTTTTTTTTTAGGGAGCTTTCACATAAATGGAACCTCAAGCAGATAGGTGGACACCTACTACTCAAAGGGTAAGTGTAGCATGTGTTACTACCTTATGTCATTATCTAAATGTTAATGAAACTGCTAAATGCATATTAGTTTAATCTGCAGCTATGGTTACTTGGTGCTGATAACAATTTTCTAATTTTGAGGTTGGGGTTATTGGGGTTTTTTTGAACCATTTTGATTGCATACACCACTTTCACAAAGTATTTTCTCATACTAGATCCCTGCGCCTGTATAGAATCTGCCTAATTTAAAATATTAGATTCTTTTAATAATTAAATTATGATAGCTGAGAGACCTGAATCAGCCTGGTCACGTGGAAATAGAATTTAACAGAATTTCAGGCTGAAGTATGTCTCAGCTTGTTGATACGCATTCTAATAATTTAGTTAATTTTCTCTTGGGCATGATTTGGTAGATAACTTTGTCAACTTTCAGGTGCATAGTTTGCTATATCTGTAGTATTGTCATGAGCATAATTCTTGTCTTGTTCATTTCTACAGTTTAACACATGTGGTAGCAATGCCTTTTTATTCTGCAAGCCTGATTGAAACTGTGCAGGTAACTTATATATTTAAAACGTTAAAAAAGACACTGTTATTCTCTTTCTACATTATGTGGAGAAGTGGGTCTTTAGCTTTGGATTCAGGTTTATTTTGCAGTTGTTGCCTTTGTTTTGCTCGACACTGTATGACTAATTTTTAACTGAGATTAAAAGTATTTACTATAATAGGTATATTAGTCGTACTATCTTAAGTCTAAATCTGGCATTAGAAAGGAAATTAGAAAGTTGGAATATGGTGTACTAATCAGTGCAGGGAGGCAACTTGGCTTATCAGATTTACATTATATTCCTGTGCTGCAAAAGGACAATGACCAGTAACAAACTATGGAAGTTAAAGGTTCTGGGATTTGTAAGTAACAGTTTTATGCTAATTTTGGTTATCTTAATTCTGGTAAACCATGCTGTTCAACAGTACTTCTTTGATACACTTCTTCAAGTAAATATATTTCATCAAAATAACTGTAAATGGTAGAAATTTGTAGCTGTCACATTACTGGTTTTGTCTTTAGGTTTTCAAACCACATGGTGTTGTGTTTGACAAAAGCAAGCACAGATTTGAAGTGCAGTGGCTATAATGATATGGGGGAGAAGAAGATTCATTAGGGGTTATGATGCTTAACTTGTTTTTAAAGTGTGGAACAACACTATATTCTTAAGTATTTAGATGAGTTTCTCTTCTGTGCAGACTGATCATGAAGGCTTTGCAGGATGTTAGTACTTTCCCAGAGTACTGAGGAATGTTCTGGTGGTTTATCTGGGCATGAGGTCAGGACACAGTCAGCAAGGATTCAGAGTTGGGCATTGAGAACTCCCAAATCCTGAATTTTGGATGTACCAGAGATGATAAAACACTGAATTCGTAAAAGCATTAGAAGAGGAAACAAGGTCCTTAGCTTAGTCATACATAGGTGGAGTATAATGGAGTAAGTAATTGCTAAGTGAATTGTTTATTTTCACTACATGAGCAAAATAATTATCTTTCTTCTAAGAGGCAGCATAGTAAAGAGTGCTATTTTAGATGCAAATAATGGTACAGAAACATGAGCTGAACCTATTAAATTCATACTAAAAATTATCTGTCAGCTCAACTTTAGTTATGGAAGTCTTTATTATGCACATTCAAGTTCAAGAACTAGAGTTATAGTCCTTAAATAAAAGGACTTTTGAATTAGATATACTTCCCTCTCATTTTGCTCTGGAAGAAGGTGTTTTCAATACATGACTGTTTTGCAGATATATTTGTTTTGTGATATATCAGCACTAGCCTAGAAGCTGAATTTCTTTGGTAGCACCACAAATAAATGAAATGTACATTAAATAAAGACTTTAGGATGGGTTCATGTTTTAAAAGAACATTTACTTGAGTGCGATTAAGAGTGTTAGAGCAAAGAATTTGTAGCAGTATAGCTTTGTAGATAACAATAACATGCAGATGTCTATAAAAGAATTCTCTGTTCAGCAGTGACAAAGTGTAGAGGTGGATGTCAGTATGGTTTTGAAATGGTTAGCACAAGTTGTAACTATTCCTTTGTGCTTGTAGAGCGAGATAATTCGAGATAATCCTGGCATCCTGGACTGCGTGAAAGAAGGAATTGGCAGAGTTGTAGGCATGGGAGTACCCCATAGCAAGCGTCTCCTTCCTCTGATGGTCTTGACTTTTCCAACTGTTCTACATGGGGTTCTTCACTACGTCATCAGTTCCATCATCCAGAAGCTTGTTTTGTTTGTTCTGAAACGGGGTAATTCCCACAACCTTCCACCTGAGGGCTCTACTTCTATTCAGAGCATGCTGGATGCTTATTTTCCAGAACTTATTGCTAGCTTTGCAGCTAGCCTTTGTGCTGATGTCATGCTTTACCCACTGGAGACAGTTTTACACCGCCTTCATATTCAAGGGACACGCACAATAATTGACAATACAGACCTTGGCTATGAAGTGCTTCCCATCAATACTCAGTATGAGGGAATGAGAGACTGCATAAATACTATAAAACGGGAAGAAGGAATGCTAGGTTTTTATAAAGGATTTGGAGCTGTTGTAGTACAGTATACGTTGCATGTGGCAGTTTTACAGCTTACCAAAATAATTTACTCAACACTGCTTCAAAATGTTTCTTAATCTGTTCAGGTGTGGATTTAGCACAGTGGATTTAGGTTAGAAACTCACTAACCTAACTGTTTAAAATGGCTTAGTAAATTAAGTTTGGAGAATCCATTCTGTGGATGCTCCTTGCACTGTAAAGGAACTTGTTTTAAAAATGGGGATATAGATTCCTAAGTGTAATTAAAAGAGTACTGTTTAAATTCCACATTATAGACACAAATTGTATATATAATGTGCAGTCATACAGAAGGGGATAGATTTCAAATATGGCTGGAGTGAGGATTTACCTTTCCTCTTACCGGTTAACTGAATTAAGAAATGAATGATTATGAATTCTTAGTATATGCTTTATGAACATCATAACTGATATTTAATTTGGACTGCTAGCCGGTTCAAATGGTCTTGTTCTCATAAGAACTTGCAAGTGAGAGACTGGTGGGTTTACTGGTCTTTTAAAAATGTCTTCAACTTCACTGTTAATGGCACTGTAAGCAAAATAGAAACTGTAAAAATAACTTACACGTAAATGTCTTCTACACACCTGTGAATTATTACATGTTACTTTGCTGCAGTGTGACAGAAGATGATGAAGAGGAATCTTTTGCTTTGTACAAAATAACAAAAACTTGAGTTTGGGCGAAGTTGCAGAGAATGCAGATTTGGCTGTCCTGCAGTTTGTTTGTAAGGCTTACAGTAACTAAAGTGTGTGAATAAAGCAAATTAGAAGCTGACGTGTGCATGTGTAAGTGCCGTTTTTAGTCAACTTCACACTTACAACTTCAGGGTTTAGTTTTACTCAGCTACTTTGTATTCATACAGATGGATGTACTATCAGTGTTCAAATTGTATAGAAAGTGTAAAAAAATAAATTAGCTATTTGTAGAGTTTCTCTTTTGTTAGATCACAAATATGTGCACCATTATCTATTTGCTATTTGACACTGATGTCCTTCATTTTAAAGTCTCTGCTGAATTGTTATTTGTGGAGCAGAAGTAAGTCTCTTTATGTACAAGCGAACAACTGAAATGTACAATTTTTAGTCTCTTCCCCTAGTACATCAAGACTTCCAGTCTGAAAATTACTTCTTATTTTTCAGAATAATTTAGTCCTTGTTTTCATCAGTAAATATCTTGAAAATTGGGGGGGGGGGGGGGAATGTTTTTTAGCAAATAAAACAAGCAGGTGGAGAGTCACTTTTAAATTGTATGAAAGGCTGCTGCCTTTTTAACACTTTCACGTTGCAAGTCTATCTTTGTGAATACTGTAAATTGATGTGCATTATAATCATTAATCATTGTATAGTAGTTATCACTTATGGAAAATAGTCATGGCAAACATAACAGGTGTTGCTGTTTGTAAGTTCTGACTAAATCACTTTCAGGTCTACATTATAACTTTCATGTATTTTAAATGCATAAGTGTTGGAAAGTATAGTGGAAGTATAATTGGGAACTGGTTTCATTTTGAAGTATTGCTAATTGCAAATTTAGTGTATAGAATGGAAGCAATGAAATAAAATGAAAATTCACTGTAAATATTTTGAAGTATTTCACTGAAGAGGCATGTAAAGAAACCCCAATTTGTGTTATATTTTATTCTATAGAATTCTGAGTGGCTTTTTGAAGTTCCTTAACTTTCCTGAGTGCCAGAACATGTTTAATTAAACTACATGCAAGAACTTGGGTAAAATATTAGAATCCTAGGTTGCGTTTTTAAAGTTTCCATGAGTATGAAGACAGCCATATCAGAGAATCATCCAGATTAGAAATTGTCTTGGCAGGTTATCTAGTCCAAATTCCTGCTCTACTCAAGGACAATATTGACTTCAGACCAGATTGTACAGTTCGTTATACAATCAAGTTTTTAATTCCAACTTTCGATACATAAAACCCATCGTTTTCCAAGGTGTTAGATTCACTATTCCATCGCAGTTGCCTTGAAGCAGTAACTAAGTGCATGTTGGAGACTAACATTTGGCAAGATGTATCAGTGAAATTGGGCAATAATGTTGTTCTAGGAGTAAAATTTTAGGAAAGGCATTTTGCCATAGGAGATGGAGGACATGCACTTACATATTGTGCAAGAAGATAGAGAAGACTCAGGACAGCACTGGATACTGTGCTAGAATGTTAACTTGTGTCAAACACTCTTGCTTTCATTGCTGAGAGTTTTACGGTTCTAGTCTACACCAGAGTCTCAGATCTGTAACTTTAAGCAGGGTAACAAAGCATGCTGCCAACTTACAGCAACTGTTCTGCAATGCAAAAGCCATTTGCTTCAGGCTGGTTTTTTTTTTGGTCCTCTTCCCATCAGTTAGAATGAACATATTTTGATGCTTCATGTGTACTTGCTTTATCTTCCCAAAAGAAGTAATAGACTGCTTTGTCCAGAGTTGTTGTTTTTGCCCATGCGAAGATGTGAATAAATGTGGCATGAAAAAAAAAATTTAACCTTTTTAAGTGCGCTGCTCTTACATATGACTCTTACGTATGCGTACTCAATTTTTAGCTTAAATGAGTGATCAATAGGTGGCTTTAGCAGGATGCACCACTAAAAACTACAAAATACTGACTTGCTGTAGAAAGTAAGTTTTTAATGTTCTGGAATATGAAAACTTACTCTTCCTGGTACAGATTTAATTGCTTGTTTTGTACATTGTTTTTCCTTCATTTTTTAAAGAACTGAGCTGATTGGCCAACAGACCAAGCTCGGCTTCTGGCTGAGTTAAAACAGAGCTCAGATCTAGTGGTGGTGCAAGTACTACGTTCTTTCAAGGTACCAGCTGCATTCATCTGTTTTAGCAGATCTAGTTTGGGACACACAAGCTGATCTAGCTCTGGGTACTGTCAGTAGTACTTGAGATCTGAAGTGTGCTTTACAGATTTATGCGGAATTCTTGAGACTGTACCAAAACACATGCTTTTCTTAGGTATTTTGAATTTAGCGGTAAGTACAAAGTATGTAAACTGTCTGTTCCATCTGAGGAGATCATTCAGCTAAATACGTGCCTTCAGCCACAAACATACCCAATGAACATGATGTAAACGAGGCCTGTCTCTGCATTAAGACAGAAATCTCTGCTATCCTCTGAAGATTTTTGGTAGTGTAATTCAGGGCTACTGGATGTCACTGCCAAACTATTTACGCTTTCAATGATACCTGAGCAGAAAAGGGGTCCTGGATCAGATCCCCACAGATGTGATCAACAAAATAACAGCAATGTCTCCACCAACTAATAAGAAAGAAACACAAGCTTTCTTGGGTGCTGTGGGGTTCTGGAGAATGCACGTCTCAAATTACAGTTCGATTGTAAGCCCTCTCTATCATGTGACCCGGAAGAAGAACGATTTTAAATGGGGCCCTGAGCAACAACAAGCCTTTGAGCAAATTAAACGTGAGATAGTTCATGCAGTAGCCCTTGGACCAGTCCGGAATGGGCCAGATGTAAAAAATGTACTGTACACCGCAGCCGGGGAGAATGGTCCTACCTGGAGCCTCTGGCAGAAAGCTCCAGGGGAGACTTGAGGTCGATCCCTCGGCTTTTGGAGTCGGGGATACAAAGGATCTGAGGTCAGCTATACCCCAACTGAGAAAGAGAGACTGGCAGCCTATGAAGGGGTTCGAGCTGCTTCGGAGGTGATTGGCACTGAAGCGCAGCTCCTCCTGGCACCCCGGTTGCCCGTGCTGGGCTGGATGTTCAAAGGCAGGGTCTCCTCTACACATCATGCAACCGATGCGACATGGAGTAAATGGGCTGCACTAATTACACAACGAGCTCGAATAGGAAATCCCAGTCGTCCAGGCATTCTAGAAGTCATCATGGACTGGCCAGAGGGCAAAGATTTTGGAATGTCACCAGAGGAGGAGGTGATGCGTGCTGAAGAGGCCCCACCATTTAATAAACTGTCAGAAAGTGAAAAGCAGTATGCCTTGTTTACTGATGGGTCCTGCCGTATTGTGGGAAAGCATCGGAGATGGAAGGCAGCCGTATGGAGTCCTCAACGACAAGTTGCAGAAACTGCTGGAGGAGAGGGTGACTCGAGTCAGTTTGCCGAGGTGAAAGCCATCCAGCTGGCCCTGGACATTGCTGAACGAGAAAAGTGGCCAGTACTTTATCTCTATACTGACTCATGGATGGTGGCAAATGCCCTGTGGGGGTGGTTGCAGCAATGGAAGCAGAGCAACTGGCAACGCAGAGGTAAACCCATCTGGGCTGCTGCACTGTGGCAAGATATCGCTGCCCGGGTGCAGAACCTGGTGGTGAAGGTACGCCATGTAGACGCCCATGTACCCAAGAGTCGGGCCACTGAGGAACACCGGAACAACCAACAAGTGGATAAAGCTGCTAAGATTGAAGTGGCTCAGATGGACTTAGATTGGCAACATAAGGGTGAATTATCTTTAGCCCGATGGGCACATGCCACTTCAGGCCATCAGGGCAGAGATGCAACATACAGATGGACATCTATCATTATTATAGTTGATGGTAACAGTAGTAGTTTTGTGTTATACCTTAGTTACTGGACTGTTCTTATCTCAGCCCGTGGGAGTTACATTCTTTCTTTTCTCCTCCCCAAGGGGAGGAAGAAGTAGGGGAGTGAGCAAGTAGCTGCATGGTTCTGAGTTACAAGCTGGGTTTAAACCATGACAAGAGGTCACACACGAATTTTTTGTGACTAAATGGCTGTTTCTAAGAGATCTGAGAGCAGCATACAACAGCAGCATTCTCTCACCTGTATGAGAAGATGGGCGGTAGCAAAGTGTGAATAAACCATTTGTCTAGTTTGGTTCTCTCAAGCAGAGATAGAAGGTGATAAGGTCTTTATTTAAAGAGAAACTGGAGGTGTCTGTATTTTAAATTTAAATCTGGTTTTAAGGAGTTAGATAAAACTGTATCTTCAGGTTTGATTTGGTTTGGGGTTTTTTTATGGAATAAAGATAATGTGGTCTTTACCTTAAGTGCTCCAGCCTCTCTAAAGACAGTTTGACAAACTGTGAACAAAATCTGGGGGTTGGAAAGAAGAAATATTGAAAATGGAATGTGAAATCATAGAATAGTTAGGGTTGGAAAGAACCTTAAAGTCATAATGCAGGTAAACAGAAGTCTAAGATTACTGTTCTCAATTGCAACAAATTAATAAAATAAAGTAGAAATGTCTGAATGTTAGTATTTAGGGAGGGTTTCATTTGGAAGTCTGTTTCTGTCTTTACCTTTCAAAGGGTGTTTTTAGAGATAAGTTAAAATCACGGAACAGTTTAAGCACAGCATTCTTTCCCCTGATGCATGGAAACTAACTCAACTAAAAAGCCAGTTACTCTTTCAGGTTTTCGATAGGAAAAAAAAAAAAAGAAAAAAAAAGAAAAAGAGTTGACATCTTCCCTTCAAATAAAGGCACCCTTTCAGTGGATGTAAATACCATCATACAGCAGCCTAATGGTGCAGGTATAGATCTTTTCATTACTATAGTTCAAAGTGCTAATGAGTTGGCTGCAGTACCTGTTGCCTGTGGCAGCTTGATCTGGATGACATACTGTACCACTCTTCTTTTGTTTCCAAAGTGTAGGGCAGAATGTGACTTGTGCCCACAGTAATACCATCAGAAGGTATGGTTTAGCTGTTACCTGAAATTCTGAGTCTTGCTCTTATTTCACAGCCTTAAGCTTGGCACTAGGGCAAGTCTGGAACAAAAGGACTTGTTGGACAGGACCCAACTCCGTTCTGTATAGGCAATTCATGTCTGCCAAAACTGAATTTTTAGAGGCAACAGACAAGTTGGAGTTCCCGATTCTTAGGTTTAGGGTACCTGCAGAAATAAAAAAAAGTAGATTTGCTTTTACTGCAAAGTGAGTATTTGATTCCTGAAATGGAACCCTGAATTTATGTGCACAATATTTGAGCCTTCAAGCACATTGTGTAGAAAGAAACACTAATATTCATAGGTGCCTTGATTCCCATCTCTTAGCTCTATTCAGTACCATTCAAAATGGCTGTGACACCTTTGATGTCCATACAGACCACTGATGTGTTTTATGGTCTCGACAGGTACAGGTATCAGTGGACTCACCCGTGGCCTAACTTTATGTATGGAAAATGGGGCAGAAATAAAAAAATACAAGATAGTGGGAAAGAGAATTCTTGAAACCAAGTGTGTGCTTGCCAGTGTTGATGAGGTGCATGTCACTTTAACAGCTATTTGAGGACAGTGAAGGGAAGGAGACAACTTCTCATGTGGCAACATGTGTTTCAGCAGCTTAGAAATGCCTACAGTGTTTTCTTTCAAGGGTAGTGTTTTTATTTTCTCTTTCCATTACAAGCAAAAAAAAAAAAAAAAAAAAAAAACAAAAAAAAAAGAAAAAAAGGTGGCAAAGTGCCTACTGATGCAGGTAACTGTTGCTTAACCATTCTGACATGCTTTGAGATGTGCTAAATTACACTTGCTTTGGCTAACACTTTTTTTTTTTCTTCATAAAGAACAGCTACTCATTACATTTATAAAGCCAGCTTTTACCAAGAAAATGAATGAGTCATGTCCTCTCTGGCTGTTTAATTTCTTTGATTTGCCAGCATAGTGTATCCTGTAGAAACTCACTCATATTTTCCCTCTAATACTTTTGTGTATGCTAAGTGCTGTCTAATAATGAGGCTTCCTCAATATGTCACCCTTCAAATAAATATCCTGCTGCTGAAAAATGGTTCTAATTACTCCATAAAAGGGAAAACAATTGTGTATTTAAATATTGTTTCAACATTTTTCTCAATGGAAATGTTAAACAGATATTTTAGGTCACAAAGGAAACACACCACTGGCATGTAACAAGTTAAAAATTTTTGAACCTCCTAAAACAATTTGTGTGAGCTTGTTCAATTAGTAAGTGCAGTATTAGGAAAACCTTTCAGAGTGCAACATGAAAACTTGTTATTTAGGGGCTAACTGGGGATCTCTGTAACTTATACTGATTGGGAAACTAATGCTCTGCTTCCATAGTAGGACAGCCTCTCATAGCTGGAGGCAAAAGGGAATGCAAAGCATGATAGTTCTACTCTGACACATGCCTCCCCTGTCTTGTCTGTAGCTTCAAATTCTTAGTCATCTATCAGGCTCTCCCTCTTCTGCATCGAATCAAATGTCAATAGCTATTTCTCAAATCTTCAAACTCTGTGCAGATTGTGCAGACAGTTATCCAATCAGGATTATTCCAGGCTTAATAATCATCGGGAGAATGACGTTGGGGGCGTGAAGGGGATTTCCTGATCACGTTGCAGAGCTGTGTGATGTGGAGGTTAAGGTGTGGTGTGCTAACTCTTCCAGTGAGGCATAACTGCCCAGAGAATGAGGACATACCTCTTCTAGAAATTGTACAAACACTGCATTTTCTTCCTTGTCCCTCCCACACATTCTCCATAGCCAGGTATTTTGGGCCTGTGTTCTCTGTATGGCATAAATGCAGCCATTCGGCATTGGTGATATGATACCTGTTCTTTTCTGTAGGAGTCAACTTTGTTTCTTCTCTCCATGCAGGTGTACAGGATGGCTTGGTATGGGGCTTGTGCAGACCATGGCTTGGTATAGTATTTTGTCAACAGCTGCAATTTTTAGGGAAAAAATTGAAGCTGAAATTTTGGTCCTTATAATTAAGATTCCTAGAAAATGTCTATATAATAAGCCTGAGATTTATTGGACTACTCCTGACTTCAAGTCTTTCTTCTTTTAGAAGAAGTATTTTCTATTTGACAGGAGGCACTTTCTACAGTTTCTCTAGGTTTCCTTTTGTATATTCTGCCTGACTTCATATACCATTTCTGTGCTTTTTTACATAATAATTTATCTACCCTATCTTTAGTTTTTCCACCTTCTTCTCATCTGTCTTTTATTTCTCCTTGGTTTTTGTATCTGCCTTTTCTGTCTTTGTCCTTTATATCTCTCCAGTGAAATCCCAAGCAACAGTTCTCTTCTGTTTTTCCTTAGCTGGAGGTTACTCTGGGTACTCATCACTGTGCATAATGCTGCCCATTGCACGCTGTAGTGTGTTTGCCAAAATTGGTCACCAAAAGACGCAAATTGAACTTTTCGTTGAGACTGCAATTTATATTCTGCATTGGTGAATCTTCCCTTAACACTTCAGATGGGTGAGATTGAAAGTCACACAGCTCAGTTGGTATGAAATGTTGTTCTGTTGGTAGAAGAAATGCATTAACTCTGTAGCGATGGACGTCCGGATGTTGAAGCGTAGAAAGTTTGTTTCTCATTCTTTGTAATTCTCGAGACAATTTTCTAAAAAGTGCCTAGCTTTCTGTATTTACAGCATTTGTTTAAAGCATTTTCTTTATTTTAATAGCTGAAGAAAAAGAACTGCTTATTAGGAAGCAAATTAGCATTCCAAGAACTGGCATGCTGGAACAGATTCACGACTGGGATTATAAAAATCTGGTTGTGTTGTAGAAATATTTGCTGTGCCCTCAGTGGTGAAGATGAAAGTTCTTGTTTGCCAGAAGTTTTTTGCATTTAGATTTTACTCCCAAGATCAACAGAAGAATGAGTAGTTACCTTTTGTATGACTGCACCTGTGAAAAGAAAGCATGTGGCTGAGACTAGCTGGAACACTAGGCAATTTTTCTGTGCCCGGTTGCTTTTCAGGGTCTGTGTGACTTTCTTGCAAGGTCATCTTTGTTAATGACTGTATTTAGTACAGAGTCTCTTTTGGCTTACTGTGGCTAGTGGTGTGGTCACAAGCGGTTTGTGTTCTTGGCTTTCCTGAGGTAGTGTTTTCTGTCCTCCATGTTCATTTCTCTTTTTCCCACTGACTTCTGACTTAGCACCTTGCAGCTAGCTCCTCTCCAATTACTAGAAGCAATATCTCAACATTAACGGAGCACTTCATCCAGGGTAAATCACTGCTGGAGAATTACCAGAACAGCTATAATAATATAATCAAATCAGCTAACCAGGCCAAGCAAAGCAACACCATAATGCTGCTATAATAATAATTTTAAGGCAGCTCTGTTTCCAGGTGACTATGAAAAGCCTGGTAGTAATTAGACTTAAAATTAATATAGTTGTAGTAATAGATGATTTAACAAATTATCGATGCTGCAAATAAGTAATACAGAATACATTTAAAGAAAAAAAAGGTGGTATTTTTGCAACAACGATACAACAGGAAGATTTTGCATTGTGGAAAAAAAAATGCTGCAGTGTTCAGGTACCTCTTGCTCTGCCTTGTGACAATGATGTGAGGTTGTTTTCTTCGTATGGAGTACTTGCATGGTAATGCTTCCTCACTTCTCCAGATATGAGTATGTCTTCCTAAGTCCTCTTCTTTACCATTCTTCCAATTATTCTGTTCCTGTGGGTTATATGGAGCTTTGAAACATGTAAGACAGTAGTCTGAAAACAGCACACATATAATTTCTTTGACAAACATGCTGAGATCGTTCAAAATATCACTGACTTCTCAAGATGTTCCTAAAATCAACTGATTCTTTGAAATATGGAAATAACATTGGAATGTCTGCTTTCCATTTAGTTTTTCAACAACCTCCCCTTATTTGGATTCTGCATATAAATAAGACTGAACAGGATACATCACGTGAAATATGTTCTTTTCTTGCACACTCACTCACCAAACCTTGATGTTTCCTGAGCTTCATAATACACGCTTTAAACTATAAAGGCTAAATTAAGATCTCCAGAACTAGAACAGTAACATTAAAAAAAAGAAAAAAAAAAAAAATCTACCACATGGGTACCTGCATGTCATGAAGGTCTGGAAACAGTATTAATTGTTAATCTTGTGACCCTCTGTGTTTTACAACAAAGTAGCCAAACCGTTATATGAAGATCTGGCCAGACTTGTTTAAAACTCAGGTTCAATAGGAATGCCTGGAAAATCGGTCAGTATGTATCGACTGTGCAGGGTTCTGTGGAGCATTGCCTTGGCTGGCTGTCGGGTTTCCACCAGCCACTGTGTCATTTCCCTTTTCAATCCTTCTCAAGGACTGGGGGAGAAAAACTAAAGGCTTGTGGGTCAAGACAGGGACAGGGAGATCACTCACCAGTTACCATCAGAGGCAAAATAGACTCATCTCGGGGAAATTAATTTCTTGCTAATTAAACAGAGCGGGATAATGAGAAATAACAAATCCAAATCTGCTTTCCTCCTACCTTCCCTTCTTTCTGGCTCAGCTTCACTCCCAATTTCTCTTCCTCCTTCGCCCCAGCAGTGCAGGGGAGGGAATGGGGGTTGCCGTCAGTTCATCACATGTTGTCTCTGCTGCTCCTTCCTCCTCAGGGAGAGGAGTCCTGCTCCAGTGTGTGGTCTATCCCACAACAGTCAATCCTTTATGAACTTCTACATGAATCATTCCCACAAGGTGCAGTCCATGAACTGCTCCAGCTTGTGTCCTTTCCATGGGGTGCAGTCCTTCAGGAACAGGCTGCTCCAGCGTGGGTCCCGCAGAGTCACAAATTTCTGCAACAAACCTGCTCCAACACAGGATCCTCTCTCCACAGGGCCACAGCTCCTGCCAAGAGCCTGCTCTGGTGTGGACTTTTCATGATGTCATGACTTCCTTCACAGTATCTCAATTCCCTCCAGTCTGTGGTCCTTCACAGGCTGCATTGTGAATATCTGCTCCGCTGTGGTCCTGCTGGAATTCCAGAGGGACAACCTCTGTCACCATGGTCTGCACCAGTCTAGAAGCCAGTGTTATTATATCCTGCCACCTGGGTTATGCCCAAAATTTCCTTGCAGATGCAAGCTATATTTAATGATCAATTTTAGAGTCAACTGATGTGTCCATGCACAGCCCTGCATAGTGCCCTGCAAAAGAAGCCATTTGAACCAGGTGACAAATTTCTTATCAGATATCCTGGAACTGAGGGAGAGCTGTCAGACTGTGACTCAGATTGACGCTGGGAGAAGAAAAGACTTTTGTTCTGGGAAAATCCTGGCTGCATTGGAAAATCGTGGTTTGCTTTTATGATCTCTGATTCCTAGAGATGCTGCTGTTAACGGTGCTGCTACCTTGAGATTTCTTTAACAGATAAAAAAGTGAGTTGAGACCACAGGCTGCAAGGTGTGATGTGAGTAAGTCCATTGGAAGTTTTTCTGATTAATCATTTTTCATCTCCCCTCAATAATATGCTGAGAAGGATATAATTCAGCCATTTTGCTCTTGTTATAGTGATAGCTTCCTTTTATATCTTTGTCTGCTTGATTATCCTGATATTGGCTTCCAAAAGGATTTTGAGACAAGTGTTTTGCAATGCTCAGATAGTTTTCTTTTCTTCTTACTGATATGCCATTTTTTTGCAGAACCACACTAGCATCAGAACTTAGCTGTGAGTACTGCTCCTAACTGCTATACATCTACTCATCATGAGGCTCTGCATCAGGAGGCATCCAGCATCCAGCCATAACTTGCCCATTACTCCAAGAAAATCAGTGTATGCTCATCTCCATTCAAAACAGATACATTTTCCAGCATAAAACAATTCTGACCTATCAGGATGCCTTTAAACATACATTCAGTGGGGCTTTGCCTTTTCCTCACTGAGCATAGCCATAAACAAAATACTAACTAGTTAGATGCCAGCTCTAAAGTTTTATGAGTGGGGGCAGGATGGAAGCTTTATTTTTTTTCTTTTTTATACCTAGTGCTTTGACTGAATCTGTGGACAGTACACTAAAGAAGTAACATGCTGATGTACAGTAATCATACTAAAGCAGGAACAAGGACAGCCCTGTGGAAGGACTATTTTGTTGCTCTGGAAACATGGTGGGGGTGAATAGTTAGCTGTAGAGCAGAACTGCCAGCACTCGGATGGGGGGGAGACACTAACACAAGAAACAGGAAAAAGACATTTATGTAGGTCCAGCAGCTGATCTGCAAGTCACAGAGCTTTTCCACAATGGGTGACTGTCCAGTGCCAAGAGAAATACTCACCACCCGTTAGGTAATATGTAGCATTCATAATTTATTGTCTTAGTAGAAGTGGCTCTGAAACGTTTTTTCTTTCTTTCTTTTTTGGTAGAGAAGGAGAAGCAGATTGTGGGGTGTCCTGCATGAAATACCAGTATGACAGTCTGGGTGGAACTGAGGGAATGCACTTTCAGATGCAAGAGAATTAGGAATGGCATTTCCATTTATCTGAGAGCAGTAACGCATTAACACAGAGGTGGCTTTGCATCCTGCCTCTATGTTTGCAATGAGTTTCTTCTCTGACATCAGGATAAATCCCCCCACAGAGAAGAGTTTATTTCTTCAAGCCCTTCCACTGTAAGCACATACATAGGAAACTTACTTGTCTTCTCATAAGGCCACGCTTTCTGCTACCCCTTCTACATTCCGGCAATGTATTGGTTCTGTATGTTCTCTGACAGGCTTCCTAATCCAGGTATGTTGGGGTAATGACAGATCACTAGTTTCTTATGCCCCGTCAAATATTTCTCTACCTCACTAGCCCACCTTACTGTGTTTTCAACATTTCTTCCATTTCTATTTATGGTGCCATATATTCTGGAATGGAACTAGAGTTTTTCAGAAGCTGCTTTTTAACAATTTAGTTTACTTTTACTCTTAGCACCATATTGACTGATGCAGATAATATTAAACAAATTAGAAGCTGGAATCATCCTGAGAATCACTATAAAAATGTTAAAAAAAAAAAAAAAAAAAAAGAGATTAGGAAAAAAAAAAAAAGAAAGAAAAAAATGGCCAAAGCTATTTAGTAGTTTTAGCAAATGTGTTGGTAAATGTGTTAAATCATTCCAGCAACATTTTAGGATGGCACAGGATGGTTAAGCAATCAGAAAGATACATACGACTGAGCAGGAAGATGATCTAATTTCTACAATTTCTGCTTGGGTATAATAAGAAAAAAGGTTGCTTAAAAGCAACTATCTATCCCTTTTACAGGGGAGAGGAGGGGAGGGGAGGAGAGGGGAGGGGAGGGAAGCAGAGGAGAGGAGAGGAGAGGGATATTGTAGACAGAAGTAATGATATGATAGAAGGAAATCACTTTAAAGCAAACTACGTGTATAGGAGGAGATACAGATAGGTCAATAGTGGATGTATAAACCTTGCTATTCTTGCCTTTTGAGTACAGAGAAGCTTCTTTAGTATTACAAGGTACCTAGGAAAAAGTGAGCTAAAGAAGTGGAAGAGAATCACACAAGCAAACCACAGGTAATTTGCAAAGACTGTGCAAATCAGCAAAGGGAAAATTTGTCTGTCAGCTCCTGTTCAGCCAATTTCATTCACAGGGCTTATTCTAAACAATGCTGTAGTGCTGCTGCCTCTGTGTTTCCCCAGTCACACGCTAAGAATCCTGCCTTCAAGCAAGAAGAGTTGTCTTGCTGAAGGAGGCACCTTATCTAGTCTTATTTCTGGTTAATACAAGAATTATTAAATTAAAATACTAATTAACCCACTCATAGGGCATATTCTGGTTTATTTGCACAGGGCAACAATAGCTTTCTGAAGGCTCCTGGAAGCAATGTTCTCACTGATGCCAGCTGGTGTCTCAGATACTCTCTGAAAGAAGACAGTGGCCGTCTGCTTACAGTGATGAGTGCTGGCAGGTCATGATGCCAATTACAGGAGCAGGAGCGAGCCTGTCCCAGGCACAACTATTGAGCTCCTGAGTGGCATCTGAACTGTAGGAAGCATTCGCTGCCTGCAAAGCTTGACAGGCTGGTCTATTAGTCTTCTCTGAGTCTTCTTCCCTAACAATGTGGTACGGTGATCTTGTCAGGGCAAAAGCTCTGGTGTGCACACAAGCCCTGTCCCAAACTTTTCCCTATCTTGCCAGTTCTCCTGCACTCCCAAGTGCAGTCCTTATCCTTGCACAGAGAAGCACTCAGCTATCTCACAGCTGCCCACAGCAGCCCAAACCTCCTAAATCCACACTGGCTGCACAGCCCCAAGGCTTATCTGCTGTGCTAATTGCCCCTGTTAATTACATCTAAAGGCCCTATGGGGTATCTTCTTTTTGCACTATTTCATGCCTTTTTTCACTCTTTGTTTTTGCTACCCAAGGCACAAGATGAATGAGTGCAAAGACCTTGGGCCTTGCTGGATGGTGAGATGTGTTGATTCTTGTGATGGCTGGATCATGGCTGGGGCATAGCTAATTACAACCAAGAGGTAGCAGGTAAGACTTGGGAGCCTCTTGAAAGGGGGCTTAAGCAATGAGTCAGAAGTGCAAAATGTCAGGTGTAGTGTAAGACTTATAAGCAGTAAAAGCACCTTAGATACTGGGGACACTTCAGCATTTAAACGTGAATACCAACCAGTTGCAGAGCTTGTCATATTTCAGCTGCCTTTCACAGAAGGCAGTTCTCATGTCTTGTCTTCCTCTCTGCAAGGTGGGACAATCCTTCCTTGTGAGTGCTCTTTTATAACTCCTTTGAAGAGCCCACCTAGAGTTTTGTTTCTTAGACATCTGGTAGGTTTTGCTATTCCTCTCTGGATGACTCCTAGATTTTTTTTCTTAAGAATTTTAAATGTAATTCCAAGTGGCATATGTTATGCAATAAGAAAGCGTAGTTTGAGCTTATACAAAATAAACAAGGCACAGTTGGAAAGAAATAAATTTGAAATTCTATTCTTTTGGATGATAGTCTTGCCATCAGCTAATGTTAATCATCAGCTTTTGCCCATAGATAATCTTTAGATTTGTTGTTGTGGAGCTGACAGACACATAGTGTGTCACGCAGGCAATATGAAGCTTTGTCTGGCATTCATACCATAGCTCTTTGGTTATTTGGGGAAAACTTTTGTCTTTGTTTTGAATTGCAACATCATGTATATTGAGCCAGAGATTTAGGAGCCCTTTATTTTATCCTAACATTTCAGCACTCCTAATTTCCTCTATTTGTTCACATTACTTTCTGTGATTTGGAAGAACTAAAAGGAAAAGAAGTCACAAAAGTCACAAAAAAACAAAACCAAAAAAGCAAACACAACAACTCACCCCAAACTATTAAAAAAAAACAAACCACACAACAAACAAACAAAAAAAAAAAGCCAACCACTTCTCAATGTTGAAAGATTTAAGAAAATTTAGCGTCTTAATTATTCCGTAAAGATTTGTTTCTTCTTTACATTGAAACCACTGGCAACATAGCTGGTTTTAAAGAATTTATTTACATTTAAGAACAACCCCAGGTTCCAGTACAGGTTGTGGGTTGACCTGCTGGAAAGTAGTGAAGGGGAAAGGGACCTGGGGGTCCTGGTGGATGGCAGGATGACCATGAGCCAACGCTGTGCCCTTGTGGCCAAGAAGGCCAATGGCATCCTAGGGTGCATTAGAAAGGGTGTGGTCAGTGGGTCGAGAGAGGTTCTCCTCCCCCTCTACTCTGCCTTGGTGAGGCCACATCTGGAATATTGTGTCCAGTTCTGGGCCCCTCAGTTCAAGAAGGACAGGGACCTGCTGGAGAGAGTCCAGCGCAGAGCCACAAAGATGATTAAGGGAGTGGAGCATCTCCCTTATGAGGAGAGGCTGAGGGAGCTGGGTCTCTTTAGCTTGGAGAAGAGGAGACTGAGGGGTGACCTCATCAATGTTTACAAATATGTAAAGGGTGAGTGTCAGGATGATGGAGCTAGGCTTTTCTCAGTGATGTCCAGTGATAGGACAAGGGGTAATGGGTGTAAACTGGAGCATAAGAGGTTCCATGTGAACATCAGGAAAAACTTCTCTGCTGTGAGAGTGACAGAGCACTGGAACAGGTTGCCCAGGGAGGTTGTGGAGTCTCCTACATTGCAGATATTCAAGGCCCGGCTGGACAAGTTCCTGTGTGATGTACTCTAGGTTACCCTGCTTTTGCAGGGGGGTTGGACTAGATGATCTTTTGAGGTCCCTTCCAACCCTTGGGATTCTGTGATTCTGTGAATAAAATTTAATTAGAGATAAAATTTAAAATTAAGCCACTCAAAAAAAAGAAGAGAAACTACTTGAGAAGGTGAGATCTAGTTTATATTTTTATTAATACTAAAACAGAAATACATTTA
Organism: Psittacula echo; assembly: GCF_963264785.1. Classification (NCBI taxonomy): domain Eukaryota; kingdom Metazoa; phylum Chordata; class Aves; order Psittaciformes; family Psittacidae; genus Psittacula; species Psittacula echo. The sequence goes on along the minus strand of NC_137742.1, from coordinate 69,790,785 downwards.
TATGCAGTTAAAATTTCTGACAAAATAAAACCTGACAAAAGAAGTCATTCCAATAAATACTGCAGAGAAGAGTTGTGTTCAAGGGTACAAAATGCTGGGAGAAAACTTGCAAAGTGTCTGCTGGAGTGTCTGCAGAGGCAAAATTGAAACCAGGAATTTTGCAAAGGAAGCAGACACAAACTGTCCTGAAACAGAGCAAATATTAGCAAAGTCATGCTCTTTTTTGATGCTTTTTGATGTCTTTAAGAAGAGGTTGTTACAAGCAATTCATGGAATTGTTCAGAAAGCAATCTGACTTCGACTCTGCCCTTGGTGATTATTCAGAATTTTAATTTTGAAAAAATGCTGGTGCTAATTTGATAGAAATTAAGGTTATTAATCAAAATTACTTTTAAAAGACTTCTGTGTAGAAATTAAGTTCCCATTTTATATCCCATGCTAGATTCATATGCTCTATGTATGTTTAGACTGATAAGTTGTCACCAGATGGAAACAGGAATTTAAGGCAGAAATATTTATAGCTCAATACAACAGATCTGACTGTTTTGCTGAAGCCTGGTTTGCTAATGAATTAGCAGAGATTCTTCTGACCCTTTCAAACTAAAAGGTTGCAAAGCCACTGTCCATCATATTTGAAAAATCATGGCAGTCAGGTGAAGTTCCCGATGACTGGAAAAAGGGAAATATAACCCCCATTTTCAAGAAGGGAAAAATGGATGACCCGGGGAATTACAGACCAGTCAGTCTTACCTCTGTGCCTGGCAAACTCCTGGAGCAGATTCTCTTGGAAGGCATGCTAAGGCACATGAAAAACAAGGAGGTGGTTGGTGACAGCCAGCATGGCTTCACTAAGGGGGAATCCTGCTGATCAATTTGGCGGCCTTCTATGAGAGGTATACAAAATTGATGGACAGGGGCAGAGCAGTTGATGTCATCTACCTGGAGTTGTGCAAAGTGTTTGACCCTGTCCCACACGACATCCTTGTCTCTAAACTGAAGAGACATCAATTTGATGGGTGGACCACTTGGTGGATAAAGAACTGGCTGGATGGGCGCACGCAAAGAGTTGTGGTCAATGGCTCGATGTCCGGCTGGAGACCGGTAACGAGTGGTGTTCCTTAGGGATCGGTGTTGGGACCGGTCTTGTTCAACATCTTTGTAAGCAACGTGGACAGTGGGATTGAGTGCACCCTCAGCAAGTTTGCTGATGAACACTGTCAGGTGGCTCAGTTGATACGCTGGAGGGAAGGGATGGGATTCAGAGGGACCTTGACACTCTTATGAGGTGGGCTGATGCCAGCCTCATGATGATCAACCAGCTGAGGTGCAAGGTGCTACACCTGGCTCGGGGCAATCCCAGGCACAGCTGCATTGGCAGAGAAGTGAGATTCAGAGCAGCCCTGCAAAGGACTTCGGAGTCTTGATCAATGAGAAACTGAACATGAGCTGGCTTCAGTATGTGCTCACAGCCCAGAAAGCCAACCATGTGCTCAGCTGCATCAAAAGGAGTGTGACCAGCAGCAGGTCAAGGGAGGAAATCCTGCCCCTCTACTCTGCTCTCATGAGACCTCGCTTGGAGCACTGTGTACAGTTCTGAAGTCCTCAACATCAGAGAGACATGGCACTGTTGGAACAAGTCCAGAGGAGGCCACGAGGATGATCAGCGGGCTGGAGCCCCTCCTGTATGAAGACAGGCTGAGAAAGTTGGGGCTGTTCAGCCTGGAGAAGAGAAGGCTGTGTGGAGACCTCATAGCAGCCTTCCAGTATCTGAAGGGGGCCTACAAAGATGCCGAAGAGAGACTCTTCATTAGGGACTGTAGTGATAGGACAAGGTGTATTGGGTTCAAACTTAAACAGGGGAAGTTCAGGTTAAATATAACAAAGAAGTTCTTTACTGTGAGGGTGGTGAGGCACTGGAATGGGTTGCCCAAAGAAGTCGTAGATGCTTCATCCCTGGCAATGTTCAAGGCCAGATTGGAAGGAGCCTTGGCCAGCATGGTCTAGTGTGAGGTGTCCCTACCCACGGTGGTTGGAACTAGATGATCTTAAGGTCCTTTCTAACCCTAAGTATTCTATGACTGTATGATTCTAATTGTTACAAAAGCTAATAAAAATGTACTTTGGGTATATTTTGTCTTTTTACTGGCAGTAATCTTTTATTTTGCCTGATTTTATTACAGAATTGGCTTTGAGGTTTTTTAATGGAAAATCTACTTATCACAAAAGCATAAATTAAATAAATATATAAATAAATGTATTCTGGTGGGCTGACCCTGGCTGTATGCCAAATGCTCGAAGCTACTCCATCACTCCCTTCCTCAGCTGGACAGGGGAGAGAAAATACCATGAAAGGTTCATGGGTCAAGCTAAGAGCAAGGAGATATCATTCAGCAATCACCATTGTGGGCAAAACAGACTTGAATTGGGGATAAGTAATTTAATTTATTACCAATCAAATCAGAGTAGGATTTTGAGATATAAAGCCAAATCTGAACAACAGTTTCTCCCATCCCTCCCGTCTTTCTGGGCTTAACTTTACTCCCAGATTCTTTACCTCCTCTTCTGCAGTGGCACAGGGGCACAGCGAATGAGGGTTGCAATCAGTTCATCGCGCATTCTCTCTGCTGCTCCTTTCGCCTCATGCTCTTCTCCTGATCCAGTGTGGAATCCTTCCCACAGAACGTAGTCCTTTATTAACTTCTGCAACTTGAATCCTTCCCACAGGCTGCAGTTCTTCACGAACTGCTCCAGCGTGGGTCCCTTCCATACGGTGCATCCTTCAGGAACAGGCTGCTTCAGAGTGGGTCCCTGCCAGCAAACCTGCTCCAGCATACGGTCCTCTCTCCATGGGGCCTCAGGTCCATGCCAGGAGCCTGCTCTAGCATGTCCTCTAAGTGGTGACAGCTTCCTTCAAGGCATGAGTTGCAATGTGGATGTCTGCTGCACTGTGGCCTGCTCCACCATTGTCTGCACAATGGGCTGTACAGAAATATTAGCTCCAGTGACTGGAGCACCTCCTCCACCTCCATCTTCACTGACCTTGGTGCCTGCAGGAATACTTCTCTCACATATTCTCACTCCTCTCTCACAGATGTTGTTACACAGCTTTTTTTTTAACCTTTCTTAAGTGTGTTATCATGGAAGCACTACCATCATTGCTGATGGGCTCATCCTTGGCCAGCAGCAGTCTGTCTTGGAGCCAGGTAGCGCTGGATCTGTCAGACATGGGGGAAGCTTTTGGTGTCTTCTCATAGAGGCCACCTTTGCAGCCTCACCTACTAAAACTTTGCCAGTACAAGCTTTCAGGCTCCTCACCTGAATTTATTTTGTAGGTTCCCCTTAAGAATCAGGACTGAGAGATCAGAGACATCATGCTTTGGTGCTGAGAAATAGTCTTTTAAAGGCAAGGTGTCGTTTCTTTTCCTTCATATATTATATGAGTTAATTTGAGTATGCTGTGTTCTGTTGATTGATTATTCACTTACAGTTTCCACAGTATGTTATTATGAACACAGGCATATGAACAAAAATCTGTATCTTAAATCCTGCTCATATCCAATATTCAAGTATCTTTTAACCCCTTCAGGACTCTTTCCTTCTTTGCTAAAAACTGTTTTGTGTTAACTGGTGGCCACTCCCACAAGAGTCAAAACACAATTGTGTTATCATTGTACCAGCATATTGACCTTTTTTTTTTTTCTTATTCACATGTGTACTAGAAAACTCCTGCCCAGCTTTCTGAACAATTATTTGTGCTCTATAGCATGATTCACTGAAAATAAACATGAATGTGTCATAGATCTGTTCTGAGGAAATCACCTCCTTTTGCCACCATTCTCTTAATGAATTCGTAAAATCCTTTTTCCTATTCAAAGGTCCATTGACCTTTTTATAAATACTAAGATTTTATAAATATCGTCATAATATTTTGCAAATATTAAACAAGACAAATTGGTTAGTATAAACAGAGTGTCTATGGTAAAAAAATGAGAATCCAAGTTTAAAATTAGGGCCAGAAACAACATGTTGTGTGTATTTATAAATATTTGCAGAAATATTTTCATTTTTGAAATTTCAGAACTAATCCGAGATAAGAAGCTAAGAGTAAAAGGCATGCTGTTGTAATTTCGTGTTTAATTGCATGCTGAAAAAACAAACAAGTCAGGATGTAGACTAAGCACTAACACCAGCTGCTGTGACCTTCTACTAAAACAGGAGTGACACACCACATTTTTCAAAATCTGCTGATGATTAGAACTGAGTGAGGATCCATGGCTGGATTCATACTGATATTAAATTACCAGATAATTAAATTTCACAAGGAAAATATGTAAGCAAAGAAACAGTGTTAATGTATTTTAATCCAAGCAATTTAGGAAAACAGCTGCCGTTGAGTTTTAATCACCCCTTAAACATCAGACTAACAGAAAGTCAGCAGAACTGACAGAAGATTTCAGAGTGTAGTTCAGACTACCTCGGCTTTTAAAACAGCATTGAGACCTCTGCAGTTTCCACATTTTATGCTACTGGGTATCAGGTTTTCTGAATGCGCACATTTTTTCTGGCTGGTTTCCCATGTGGAAAAAGAGACTGTTGCTCAACACTCTTAACAGAGTACTGCTTTGGTGTTCCGCATGGAGAGGTTTATTAACTCTTTGTTAACATGAAAACTCATGCCACATAACTATGCATACATCTACACCTCAGTATTTAATAAGGGAAAGAGTTCTCAGGTAGCTCCCTATGAGCCGGTCTTCAGGCAACCAGGTAAAATGATATCTAAGTGCTGGCAGGTTCCCTGCTGCACACAGGCTAAGAGGGGAAAGAGGCTCGCACAAGCTACCAGCTGTTGTCGTTTTCTGCAGTGGAACAAATGCTGAAAGATAGGAAAGTCAGCTTCCTTAGTTCAGCGGGAGCCCAGCAGGACAGCACAATTTTCCTTGAAATATTAAAGTGATGATTTTAGTTTACCACCATGGAATACTCAAATACGAGGCAGCACACATCCTGGGCTCCACACATTCACCTTTGGGTTACAATTTAGCAGCCTTCATCCACAGTCAGTTTCAGTAGTTCCCTCAGCTAGGCAGCCTTTAATATGCATAGCCATAGGTCTGCAAGCAAAAAACCCCAAACACTTCAAAGAGTAGAAGGAAGCCTGAGATTTTTGAAGCCATCTCAGTAGCATTCTCTACAGGATGGCTGGAAAGTCAATGTGACACCAAGATCATCTGAAAGAGAGAAACCTTTTAAGGCACTTGTGGGCAATACCTTAAACATCAATTCACAGATTTAGGACTGTTGGCTCATAGAGTGCCAACAGCCTCAGAACTGTGGGAGAAACAAATATAGACAAAGAAATTAATGTTCTCCTGAGGCTGTGAATAATTGCCCTTTCCCTTACACAGCTTTTTACAAAAACTTACAGTTAATAACTGGAACTGGTGACTTTTTTTAAAAGAACAACCAGACAGGTCCGAAGTATTGGGGTGGTAGCAATAAAAAGAAAAGATGCTTTATTTAAAGAGCTGGGCAAATTCTGGAGGCAAAGAGAAGCTAGACATATCAATGCATAAGACCCGTGATCGAAAACAGGCTTTCAAAGTGGTTTTGGCTTGGAAGAATTACATGAGAGGTTGTGCTCAAAAACTTGTTTTCCTATTTATTCTGCTACAGTCCATGTCTGAGCTGTTCTTGAGAATTGTAGAATGGTTAAGGTTGGAAATGACCTTAAGATCAAACCTTAAGAAGAAACATCTGTTTTGCCATTTTGTGCAATTTTTTGCAGTTATATTTGTAATGGATTTCATGAAGAAAAAGTTTTTTTAAAAAAGTTGTTTTCCAAAAAGTTGTTTTGGATTTCATGAAGCCTATAGCTTATAGTCTTCCTCCAAAAGAAAAATAGCATACTGTTTATCCCACTGGTAAGGAGAATAACATATGGTTTACAATAGGAAAAGAAAAATTTAGAACACATGTATCATACATGTAATAGTAATTATTAGTGTTGCTGTAATGAGAAGTTGCTTGGCTGGTATTTCAAGGTAAATCTGTTAGCATTATCTCTTAAAGTGAAAAAGCCCTCTGTGCCTCCAAGCTAATTTTGCTAGAACTCAAGCAAGAGAAAATTTGATTAGCGATGTCTTGGAGGGCAACAAATCAAAACAGAAGGCTTCACTGTTAAGTCTTCACACCTGCAACCTCGGCCCTAGAGGGGCATGTTGCTCCTGAACTTATATGCTTATATCTCACGTATCTTTATACCCCACAGGGATTTTTTTACCTTATTGCAGGTTACCAGTCCTGCCTCCAGTGCTTTCACTGCTTTCCCTAAGCAGGGTTTGCCTCCACCACCTCTGTAATGTCCCCATAGATGTGGGACAGTGGTGTGAGCTACTGCCAGGTCTTCTCCTTCCCTAGTTGTGCTCATTGCACTCCCTCAGCTGCTTCTCAAAGCAGGGCTTATGTTCCCATGGGAACATGCCCACCATCGGGCAGAAACAGGCGGATTTCTTATCTACATGGAAGTTTTGTTTTGTTTTTGTTTCTTTTTGGTCAGAGAAGGTGGGATCTTTTTTCCTCAAGTTTAAGCTTCTGGAGTGTGACCCTTTGGTGAGACAGAAGTTGCTCGAGTTCAAAGTAGGCCATGTGCCTTGACTTGCCCCAGGAAGGTAGAATAATGTGCTTCAAAAGTTGCAAATTGTAAGACCTAAGTGCCCCCCCCCCCCCGTGTCAAGACATTTCATTTCCTCAGGAAGGTTGTTAAATATTTTGTTTTCCTCTTCCTTTCTTCCTGCCTTTTGCTTCCATAGTTGAGTGATATTAGCTTTCTAAATGCCTGTCAACTTTTCATTTCCTCTGCTTATGGGAAGTCGCAAGGCCAGCTTGGGTGCAGTGCATTTTATTAAGCTGGATAACCTGAGAGCAGCTTTCAGACTCCAGGAGCTTCTGAAAGCAAGCATCCTTCTCTCCCTTTGTTCTCAGAGGAATAGCAGGAGTGGTAGCAAATAGCTCACACTTGTTTGCTGATCATCTGCTGGTGCAGTACTTCATAGACTAGATGACGAGGAAGGTAAGTTTAAATTGCAGCTGATGGTAACTGAATGCTATAACCTGGTGCTTTCTCCTCTCTTTTGCAGAATATATTTGCTTTCTGAACCTTGCAGGGAGGTTGATTTAATGTTTGCTGTGGTAGCAACTATAGGATCAAGTCCAACACAAATGCAGATATACTTTGCTCATTTAATTTTGGTTTCTTTTTTCTTAAATAGAGAATGGATGGTTAAACTAGATAAGTCTAATTTCATCAAAATCATTGAGGATCCAATTCTTTCCAGATCCATATATCAGCTGAAACAGCTAAAAGCCTGATGGACCCAACTCATCTCCCCCAGATCACATACTATTACAGCAGCTGTCTAAAGAGATAGGGAAAACTGTGCAAGGTTTTTTGTTGGGTCTGCTGGTTTTTACTGCAGTTTACAAATTAAAGGAAAAGAAAAGGTAAAAAGAAGGAGTAGGTACCATGCAGGTAAACAATGCTCTGGAGACACACAATGTGGAGAGTGTATGAAGTCAAAACACCTAGAAGGAAGGGGAGAGAATTAATTATTAATTCTTAAATTCTTAAGAATTAAATTCTTAAGAATTAAATTCAAGAATTGCACATAGCAGGAAGTAATAGCACAACTTGCACAGAAATAAAAAGCTTTCAGTAGCCGTTTTTTTCTACTAATCAAATCAAGCGGCAAATGGGATTTTAAAGTCCCTTCAATGTACTTGATTAGTCATCATCTTCATTGCGCTGCTGGCATAAAGAGCATGACTGTTTGGCTAATTACTCATAATCCTCTATTTACTTTTAAACCAGGGCAGAGATATGCATTTTTTTGTTGCCTATGAAGCATATATGTCCATTTTGACATCATCCCAACATTTAATAAAATCTTTAGTGACAAAAGACAAGTATTGTATGAGAAAATCCTTTTAGGTCTTCAGCATCCTGAATCATAGGTGTAGCTGTTTATACTTTAAAACCAAGATCAAAATATTCTTCCAACAGAGATAATCTCTCTAACTGAAGCTTGTATAAGCTTTGACTAGCTTTGGAGGGGATGGGGTTTGTGTTGTTTTTTTTTGTTTTCTTTTTTGTTTTGTGGTTGTTTTTTGTTGTTGTTGTTGTAAGGTTTGGGGTTTTTTTGTTTGGGATGGTTTTGTTTTTATTTAGCTCTTTTTTTTTCTTGCTTGTTTGTTTAGCTAATGTTTGTCAATTAAAATCTAACTAACAGCAAACTTTCTTCCACTGAAATTAGAAATTTCTTCTCGTAAGGTATGCCAAAATCATAAGCCACTGCTCTCCTCTTAATTGGCTTCACTCTTCTGATTCTGGCTTTCATCATAAGTATCAAAAAAGCTGAAGAAGTGTGGGAAAAAATGTGCTCTGTTAAACATGACATGAAAGTGAAAAAGCAAAAATATTTGACTGTAAGGTAAGGGTGGTTTTTTTCAGTTATTCTCATAAGGAAAAGTCTCCTAGGAACTTCTAATAATGCATGGCATTATTCGGTTGTTTTATGCATGGCTGGCTTACAACAATAAAAAATTAGATGTTATTACAGTATTTCTATGTTTATGTTATATAACTGGGAAGAAAAGGATAGCTATATTGAGAAGAGGTAGAATGAGCTAAGTTCGGCTTACATAAATACATTTATCCTGATGATTTGATGCACTGGTTTTACAGGCATTGACATTTACAATCCAGATTGTTTTAAAAAAAATATTTAAGGGATGTCTAGGACATAGTGACCTCTGTTCTTAATTTTAATATGTGTAGACTTTAGGTTCACAGGGAGTTTAATAACACTTAGCTTTATTTTACTGCAGATACTATGAAAAATGCAAGTCTAAAGAGAACTGTGTCAGAATGTGTTGGGCTTCTTCCAGTCTTAAGATCTCGGATAAAGTCTGTTAGTGCTAAAACTAGCCAGCATACCTCTGGGCTTTCTGCAAAAACTATAACATAATAGAGTATGAAGAGTATCCTGTAAGGGTATCACGAAGGCAGTAAAACTGTAAAAACTTTTCCATTTTCATACAGCTAGATATAAAAGCAACCTCTCAGAATATTCTAGTCTTTAGAATCATAGAATAGTTAGGGTTGGAAAGGACCTTAAGATCATCTAGTTCCAATCCCCCTGCCATGGGCAGGGACACCCCACACTAAACCATGCCACCCAAGGCCTCATCCAACCTGGCCTTGAACACTGCCAAGGATGGAGCACTCACAACCTCCCTGGGCAACCCATTCCAGTGCATCAGCACCGAGTGGTTCACCCATCAAATTGATGTCTCTCCAATTTAGAGACAAGGATGTCATGTGGGACAGTGTCAAAGGCTTTGCTTTGCTACGTCCAGGTAGATGACGTCAACTGCTCTGCCCCTGTCCATCAGTTTTGTAGCCCCATCGTAGAAGGCCACCAAATTGGTCAGGCAGGATTTCCCCTTAGTGAAGCCATGCTGGCTGTCACCAACCACCTCCTTGTCTTTCATGTGCCTTAGCATGCCTTCCAGGAGAATCTGCTCCAAGAGTTTGCCAGGCACAGAGGTCAGACTGACTGGTCTGTAATTCCCTGGGTCATCCATTTTTCCCTTCTTAAAAATGAGGGTTATATTTCCCTTTTTCCAGTCATCGGGAACTTCACCTGACTGCCATAATTTTTCTTCCTTACTAGGAAAACGGACATTGGCAACTAACTGCGGCCTAATCATCAGTAAAAGCAACTTGTGCCTAATGTCTGAGGAGGAAAAAAAACCTCAAACAAATTACTTAAGTCTAAGTATGGGACATTGTGAAAAACAGGGAAATGGTTCCAACTACCAGAACTCATTTTTGTCTTCAGATGCACCAATTCAAGTCTGAGCTCTTCACGAGGTGGCCTTTCTTTTATCACAGCTTATTTATTTATTGCTTTGTCTAATGGCTCACTGATGTTGATAGAAGGTCTGGAAGTGTAATCGTAATCTAATAAAAATTGTATATAGTACTAAATAGGCCCCTTATGTTTGTATGATCCAATTAGAGAGTACAGGAAGGGAGTAAGGTGACTCAGACTTGTCTTAGTGCATTCTGCATTTTACCAGGAAATAAATGATGACATTACAAAGTCTTGAAATATTTGCTTGTAAATTGTTCTTACTGATGCTCTGAATCCAAACCTATCCCAAATAATTTTAGCTTCATGGTATCTAAATGCCTAATCCCATATTGGCAATAGCAAAGAGAAATGTAGCAACCAGTTAAGTAGTTTCAGCACCTGGAAAAGAGCGCACAAGTGTAAAAGTGCAATTTGTGAAATTGCAAAGCAGAAGCCAGGGAGGGGGAGAGAGAGAGTCCTATCTTGTTTTGGCATATTCAAAAGATTGCTGCTTCCAGTTTTTTGTTAAACACTGTCTGCTTCAGGTCAGCCAACTTTCATGTTGTTGCTACTGTTAGTTTGTATTATGGGAGTACTCCATGGCCCTGGTCAAGCAGAGGGCTCTTCTGGACTGGCTGCTCTACAAACATTCAGTTCAAAGTTTGTATTCCCCTTCAGTTGACAGCTGTAGTATAAGAAAAAAAGGCAGGAAAAAAAAAAAATGAAGAAACTAATTCAGAAACATGGGATCACGAGTGGTGGGAACAGTAAAGCAGCACAGTTCCGCAGCACAGTCAATGCTTGTGCTGCAGAAGGATGCTGAACTGTTGAAGAGGTATCAAGCAGAGGGAGACAGTGGGCAGTCAGCATAGGGAGGACAGCATAAAAAGAAGGCATTAGCTTCTAGAGCTATTTCTGTCATTATTTCGTTAGTTCCATTCACTATTTTCATCTTGAATAGGAAACCTTGGAGGCTGTTGTCATAAATTTGGTAGTTATTGGTAGCTGGATTGGTAATTGGTAATAGGCACACTTCAATTTACTTGGTAAGATTACTTTGTCCTAACTGTAGTTGTCTGAATTTCTCTGCACTCAATTTATTTTTCATTGTTCTATATAATTTTCACAGACTAACTGATAGGATAAACAAGTTGCCTCTGATCAGCTGCAAAAAAGTCAAAATTCTTCTCCAACTTACTTTTATTTGTATGCTGTTACTTGGTGTGGTCATCTGTATTGCTCAGATAAAATTCAATTTATGCTTTTCTTAAATTGCACTTTCCTTAATGCCAGGGAACGTTTGTTCTGAAAACCATTTATTATCTTCATCAAGCTACTGTCTTGATAACATTGACCTCATGTGAAGGTAGCTTGATCCTCACTCTTAATACCCCTGATGCTTGGAACATGCTTTTGAATTGCATACTGCCCAGGATACTGCTAGAAGCATTTAGAAAATATTATGATTAAAATGTAAGAGTCTATATGCAATTATATATTGCAAATGTCAACAACTTGGAGTTTTTCCTGAAAAAAAAAAAAAAAATTATGTCCTGGCAAACTTCCCCATGCTAATTACAAGCTTCCCATGTAAGTTACACCTGAAAATTCAAATGCGTCTCTTCCTTTAAATTAGTGCCGTGAAGAGTTAGCATATGCAGGATGAATGCCATATGTTTCTCAAAGCAATTTTTCTGTTCAGTTCTTCATTTCAGACATAACCCTGTTGTTTAATTATAATGGGTGTCATGGGTCAGGCAGAAAATTAAGGCAGTCACGACTTTAGCTACAGTCTAATATCGGCTGTATCCCCAGTCTGCCTTTGTTATGTCCTTGCCTCCCAAATACAGTTGTAGCAACAGGCACCTTTTACAGATAAACCATTGGGCTTTTTTTTTTTTTTTTCCTTTTTTTTTTTTGACGTAAAAAGGGGAAGAAAGAAGCAACAGCAGCCGCATACTATGCTGTGAGAGACGCTTTTCACCTGGCCTCAGGTAGATGTAAACGCCTGATTTTCAGAACTTAAAAATTAAGCATCTAAACTCGTACCGGTGCAGATAGTTATCTATGATGTCTAGGGATGTTGCCCCATGAAGTTTCCTATTAAGGAGTAAGTGTAGATTAGAACTGGTGCATGGATATTAAACAAGGCATATACATGAGCTTCTGAGCTCTGCACATGTCCCATCCCTGTGCTCAGATCTACCTATAGATAAAATGGAAATTGTCATATCAGTGGTGCTTCAGTGAAATATTGTGCTCTTGTACATGTCATGCAGATGTACTCTGGGTAAGGTCTGTGTATCATCTTTTTTCTAGAAAGGGCTCTTCAAGTACTGTGAGTATTGTTTGTTAACTTTTGTTCTGGTATGTGTTGCCATTTGCTGCAACTTAAGATACAGCGATTGTGGGGTGTCCCTGCCCATGGCAGGGGGGTTGGAACTAGATGATCTTAAGGTCATTTCCAACCCTAACTATTCTATGATTCTATGATTCTATGGTTGGTTTTTAAAGTGCAATTTCAAGCATGAATCTTGAATATCCATCAGAAATCAGTTTTAAGTTGGGAGGTGAGTAAATGCTTTGGTGGTGCATTAACATTACCATCACTCAACAGCATGACTGCATTCCTAAAAATAAAAAAGCCTAAAATTAAAAATTTAAACTAAAAAATTAAGCCTAGTTCTGGTGACCTTGCAAAGTGATTTGCACTAGAAGAGAAAATTAGTGACGTAAGCCATGATCTCCTTTGCATTTTCTGTAGATAATAGACACCAGCCAAATTTTCCCAGGAGGTGGGAAAGCAAAGTGGGCATTTTCGTTACTCTGCAATCCCTGCTCTGCCATGGCAGCATGTTCTCTATCTGAGAAGTTCTGCCTCTGTACTCACTGTCATCTTTCTGCCCCAAAGTTCACAACATGGCAAAGCAATGTCCCATTCCCTGCGCCTACAGACACTAGTCAGACTTGGTTGTGCAGTTCAGTATTTGTGTGAGGATGTCTGTTCTCAGTCTTTTTTATGCTCTGAATTTTGTGAGTGGGAATGGTCCTTCAGCCATGTCTACCTAACCAATACATGGCTTCTAAGCAGAGGATATAAAACCAAATGGTTATATCTAGAGTAACACATAAGAACAGCAAGAATTTTACATTCAAAAAGTGCTTGAAAGAAAGGAAATTTGAGGGTAGGCAGAAAGTCTAAAATACGCACTCTCTATGAACATTCATGCACCAACGTATGCCTATCAATGAGTCAGCTCCTGCAGGGTGGCAAATGCAGAAACTAAAAATTTTAAAGAAGAAAATAAGAGCAGGGGAGGAAACATTCCCATTTTCACATTCCTAAGCAGCAACGGGATATGCCTGTCACTGAAAAGAATACAAAAGCTCTTATATTTGATAAATAAATAGCAATAAAAACTTATGACACATAAACTAAAAGTAAGGGGTAAAGTTTGCAACTTGTTCTGAAGAGGCAACGTTGTCCAAATGAAATCAATACTTGAGCTGCTCCAAAAACAAAACCTCTGGAGCATAACAACCTCAACTTTCTGTTTTCTGCTAGAAGAAAGAATGGTACTAGACCTAAAATTGAACAAAACTGGTGAAATGAAAACTGATTCAGTACAGTACATGGCACTTCCTGATATCATAAGAGATCTAAAACATAGAAGGGAAGATTACCACACATCTAGTAATGACCAAGCAGCTTAGACACCAGTGGGACTTCAACTATCTGACAGTATCTCTTTCAAATCTCCCAGATGTGGAGGAAAACAACTCAAAGGAAAATACCCCCAAAATAACCTGTGCAGACATAGCTTTCCAAACATCATATCAATATATGTCTCTAGAAACTGTTCACTTTTCCTGAGATAATAATGATATGGGGGTAAGAGCTAAAGTCGTTATGTTACAGCCTGGTAGCAAGGTTTCATATGAAATCTCACAGGTTCACAAGATGGTTTAGGCTGGAAGGGACTTTTTGGAAACATAAAGACAGAACCCCCTGGTCAAGCAGCATCACCTAAAGCAGGTTGCCTGTAAGCATGTCCAGTAGGGTGTTTGATATCTCTGTGAATGGAGATTCTACAATCTCTATGGGAAGAACTGTGCCAATGTTTGACCACTCTGACAGTAAAAAGTGGGGTTTGTGTGTTCAGGTGGAATATAATATGGTTTTGGCTTTGCCCGTTGCCTCTTGTCCTGTCAGTGGGCACTACTGAGATGAGTCTGACTTCCTGTGAACATCCAAAATGCATGAACAATAATTAAGATGGGGAGAATTCAAGGTCGAGCAATTCAAGTTAAAAAAAAAATGGCATTTCTTAACATACATGATTCTGACAGGATAACGCTGTCAGTAAGAACTGTATCCAAGTTACTTAGTCTGCGAGAAAATATCATTAAATCAGATTATCTAGCTTACTGAAAAAATATTCTTTTAAGATCCACCATTGTAGAAAAGATGCAAGTTTCCTGAACATCAGAGATACCATATAATAGCCTAATATGACTCAGGATGTTCAAAATCTATTGTGCAGAAATATCACATGTAGGAAATTGCAAGGACCCTTTTTGCTGTAAATGATGCAAATATTTCTTTATTTTGACTCCCATTCTTATTTACAGGCAGTGCCTAAATAAGAAAAAAGCAATCATACTCTACCTTACTTAATGCTGTGTATTGTCAAATAAAAAATATTAACTTGCTCTTAGTAACATTCAATATTCCTTGGAAGATGATATCCTTCCTCCCTGCAGAAGTTCACCTGATGTTCTTTTGCCTTCTACCTTCAAACTGTATCTCACCTGCCACAAACTCATTTCACATCTGTGCACCAACAGTTCACAGATCTACTTTCTGCTGCACACACCTTTTGGTCCTATGAGAGACTGAACTGAAATCAGACTCCACTATCCATTGTCTCAAAGATTGGAATGAGAAGCTGAGATTCCACTGTCCATTGCCTGAAAGATGAGTTGAAGGAGTTGAGATAAGACCCCAAGGTCCATTGTCCGATAGAAGGATGTGAGGTAAACTGAAATGGGAGTCCAGGGTCCATTGCCTGAGAGATGGGTGGAAGGAGCTGACATAAGATTCTTCCATCCATTATCTCAAGGACTGGGGTGAGGAACTGCTGCCCATTATCCCAAGAATTGCTGCACACATGTGCAGTTGAAGAGCTGGCTGTAAGGCCAACAAAACCGGTCCACAAGGAAAGTGCAGTATGTGATATAAAGAACACTCACCCAACTCATTATAAAAAGGCAAAATGAGTGACACTCTCCACAAGTACACCCTCCATGAGGACACCCACCTCCAGCAACTACTATGAGTGCTTGGGGCCACTCGCCTCCAATGCTGACTACAAACCCTGGAGGACTCCCACCACTGAGTATGATGACTACGGACCCTTGGACACTGCTGAATCCACGGTGATGACTGTCTCTCTCTCTCTGCACCCTGAATTCTTACTTCATTTCTATTTTTTTTTCTGATCTGTCCTGTCACTGGTTTTTATACTAATTTCTTTTTTATAATAATTGTCTTTTTGTAATAAACAAAAATGACCAATTACGGTACTTAACCTCATTTGCACCTTAATTTCACTCTTGTGATCACAAACTAAACAGGTCTGACACGGGGGTTTTCTGCAGTCAGACCCTGCCAGGTCTGCTAAATTATGTCCTGTTTCTCTGATGGGTCTCTGTGGATAACAAGCCATCACCTTAGACTACCATGGCTAAAAAAACAGTCAGACTTTCTACTGAAGCTTATCTCAATGCCTTCTTTCTCACAGCTGGAAACATAAGCAATGTTTTATCTGATACTTGATGTGGTTCTTTCTGCCTGTGGCCTCTCTGTAGGGCCTCACATCTGCACTGTGTTTAAAGTTTGCAAACTCTTCCTTACCATCAGCGTCAAGAAGCGACCTTCAACCTGTCCCACATGACATCCTTGTCTCTAAATTGGAGAGACATCAATTTGATGGGTGGACCACTCGGTGGATAAAGAACTGGCTGGATGGCCACACACAAAGAGTTGTGGTCAATGGCTCAGTGTCCGGCTGGAGACCTGTAACGAGTGGTGTCCCTCAGGGATCGGTGTTGGAACCGGCCTTGTTCAACATCTTTGTTGGTGACATGGACAGTGGGATTGAGTGCGCCCTCAGCAAGTTTGCCAATGACACCAAGCTGTGTGGTTCGGTTGATACGCTGGAGGGAAGGGATGCCATCCAGAGGGACCTCGACACGCTTGTGAGGTGGGCTGATGCCAACCTTATGAAGTTTAACCATGCCAAGTGCAAGGTCCTACACCTGGGTTGGGGCAATCCCAGGCAGCGCTACAGGTCGAGCGGAGATAAGATTCAGAGCTGCCTTGCGGAGAAGGACTTGGGGGTGTGGGTTGATGAGAAGCTGGACATGAGCCGGCTTCAGTGTGCACTCGCAGCCCAGAAAGCCAACCGTATCCTGGGCTGCATCAAGAGGAGTGAGACCAGCAGGTCGAAGGAGGTGATCCTGCCCCTCTACTCTGCTCTCGTGAGACCTCACTTGGAGTATTGTGTGCAGTTCTGGTGTCCTCAACATAAAAAGGACATGGAACTGTTGGAACAAGTCCAGAGGAGAGCTACGAGGATAATCAGAGGACTGGAGCACCTCCCATGTCAAGACAGGCTGAGAAAGTTGAGGCTGTTCAGCCTGGAAAAGAGAAGGCTGCGTGGAGACCTCATAGCAGCCTTCTTCCAGTATCTGAAGGGGGCCTATAAGGATGCTGGGGATAGACTATTCATTAGGGACTATAGTGATAGGACAAGGGGTAACGGGTTCAAACCTGAACAAGGGAAGTTTAGATTGGACATAAGGAAGAAATTCTTTACTGTGAGGGTGGTGAGGCACTGGAATGGGTTGCCCAAAGAAGTTGTGAATGCTCCATCCCTGGCGGTGTTCAAGGCCAGGTTGGACAGAGTCTTGGGTGACCACGGTTTAGTGTGGGGTGTCCCTGCCCATGGCAGGGGAGTTGGAACTAGATGATCTTAAGGTCCTTTCCAACCCTAACTATCCTATGATTCTATGATTCTATATTTAAAATCAGAAGCCAAATAAACAGAAAGGCATTCTGCCTGAGTCATCTATACATATTACAATTTTCTGCCTCAATTATGTTTACATACAGAATTCTTTAAAATGCTGATTTTAAAATTGAAGCCCTATGAACCCTTAAACAGCACAGCAACAGCAGGAGTTCATGTAAATTTCAATGAAGAAAGATTCCAGGGACTGGTTTTGCGATTTATTGTACATTTGCTGGATAGATGTTCTCCATGACAAGATTTCATTACTTCATAGTAGTCTAATTCATTAAAATACGTTTATGAATGATCAGCAATAGTTCACATACTTGAAGTACGGGCAGGTTCAATTTTTCCATTAAAAGAATAACCACCTGACAGATAAAAAGCTGCTTTGGCCTGTTTAAGACACTGGTTGGCAGAATTCTTTGGGAAACATTACTGAAGGACAAAGGGGTCCAGGAAGGCTGGACACTCTTTAAGAATGAAATCCTTAAAGTGCCTGAGCAGGCGGTGTCTACAGGCTGAAAATCAAACTGTCAGGGAAGAACCAGCCTGACTGAACAGGGAGATAGTGCTGGAACTCAGGAAAAGAATTTATCACCTGTGGAGGAAGGTGCAGTCATCCCATGAAAAGTAGAAGGATGTTGTTAGGTTATGCAGGGAGAAAGTTAGAAATATGAAGGCACAGATGGAACTAAATCTGGTCACTGCCATAAAAGATAATAAAAAGATATTTTACAAATACACTAGCAATAAAAGGAGGGCTAAGGAGAACCCCCATCCTCTACTGGATACTAGGGGAAACCTAGTGACTGAGGATGAGGAAATGGCTGAGGTACTTAATGCTGCCTTTGCCTCAATCTTTAATAGTCACACCAGCCATCTTCAGAGTACCAAGTTCCCTGAGTTGGATGGCAGAGATGGGGAGCTGATTGAAGTCCCCATAATTCAGGAAGAAATGGTTAATGACCTCCTGCTCCACTTAAATGTACACAAATCTATGGGTCTGGGTGGGTTGTACCCAAGAATACTGAAGGAGCTGGCAGAAGAGCTCGCTAAGCCACTCTTTATCATCTATCAGCAGTCCTGGTCTAGTGGGCAGGTCCCTGAGATTGGTTGGGCAGGTCTCTGAAGTCCCTGAGGAGGCTGGCCATTTCTACAAAAAGGGCAGAAATCCCGGCACAGATCCTGGAAACTGTAGGCCTGTCAGCCTGACCTCAGTGCTGGAGAAAGGTCATGGAGCACTGACATGGTTTAGAGGTGGTCTTGGCAGTCCTAGGGTAACGGTTGGACTTGATGATCTTCAAGATCTTTTCCAACCTAGTTGATTCTATGCTTCTATGATTCTGGAGCTGAGCCATTTATATTTATTACTGAAAATAAGGAGTCCTGCTTCAGCAATGCCAAATTTAGTCTGTTGCATTCAGCACATCAATACCAGATGGTTCTTTTTCCCTGCAGTCCAACACAGCAGTGATGAAATATATTCTGTGGGCATCTTCAGTTCATGGATGTAGGCACTGAAACTGCTCCATGTGGCGCTGCATGGGTAGGAGAGAAACATTTCTTGGGGACCTGATTTGGAAAACAAAACAGACACTGCAACAGACCAAATCTAAACTTCTCAGGCTTTCAAATTCCAGGGGGTTAGAATATGCTTCCCATACCAGTCTGCCCTTAACTTGCTCTTAAACTGCTTACAATATATCCAAGAGTTTTATAACCATAATGCAAACCAGCAGATGAAAGAAGAAGGAAAATAACGGATATATGTCAGTTACAAAATTATCTTCAAGCAGTATCTCATTTTGGCTGGTCATTAAATGGCAGGTCAAAAATATCTATTGCCTCCTGGCAATGTGAGTACCACCAGTGATACACTATCAACATGCTCTTTTATTTAGCCCTGTTCTCCATCAGAGTTTCCTGATCAATTTATCACATGTTTTATCTTTAAAATCTGGCAATCTTCAATGAATTTACATTTTTGCATCTAAGTCCTGCTTAACTCCCTGAAAAACTGTAATACTCACACTTAGTGCTCACATCATTGCCACTACTGACACAGGACATGCTCCTTTTGTAACAGCATTAGCTAGCACACAATTTTATTTCAAACAAGGGTCAAACAATGTACCATGTGAAATTACCAAAAATTATTTAACACCATGATATAGCAGAGCTGCTGCTATGATCAGGAGGTGGGAGCACCTCCTTGTATGAAGATAGGCTGAGAAAGTTGGGGGTATTGAGCCTGGAGAAGAGAAGGCTGTGTGGAGACCTCATAGCAGCCTTCCAGTATCTGAAGTGGGCTTGTAAGGATTCTGGGGATGGACTCTTCATAAGTGACTCTTCATTAGGGTCTGTAGTGCTAGGGCAAGGGGTAACAGGTTCAAACTTAAACAGGGGAAGTTTAGATTGGATATAAGGAGAAAGTTCTTTACTGTAAGGGTGGTGAGGCACTGGAATGGGTTGCCCAGGAAGCTGTCAATGCCCCATCCCTGGTAGTCTTCCAGGCCAGTTTGGACAGAGCCTTAGGTGCCATGGTTCAGTCTGAGGTGTCCCTGCTTATGGCAGAGGGGGTTGGAAATAGATGATCTTAAGGTCCTTTCCAACCCTAACTATTCTATGACTCTACGATTCTATGATCTGCCAGTTTCCTCAGGACCCACAGATAAATTTCATCTGGTCCCATGGACTTGTGAGAAATTAGACACAAAAACACTACAGAGCACACAAAGAGCAGAACAACTACTTAAAGACATAAAAACAAAGTAACACATGTATTTTAATTTATTCTGGAAAATTGAAGCATGCTCGGGAAGCTGGCGAGTTAACAGACAAAAAGAGGCAAAGGAATACTCTAGTAAAAATACCAATGCCAGTTACGTATTGCATAGTTGTCTAATACAGATTCATACACTGGAGCCATTTTTGGCAGAGGAAAAGACAAAAGAGTTGGATCAAAATAAAATTTGTTTTCTCAAAAAAATGCTTTGATTGAAAACTGAATTACAACAGAATGTCAGGTCCAGGTGGTTTTCATCCAAAAGTTTGAAAGGGCTAAGACATGAAACAGCTGAGATGATAGGAGCAGCAGTGTGCAACCTCTGATCAAATAAGCCCTGGCACAGGAGGACTGGCAGATGGCAAGTGTGGCAATAGATTCTCAAATGAGGCTTCAGGAGTGAACCAGAAAGCCAAATGCCAGTAAGTCTAACTGCAGCGCCAGGTAAACTTGCAATTACAGTAATAAAAAAGACAATCTGCAGATAACAGAGGTAAATGTTATACTTGGGAAGAAACAGCATGGCTTTTTTTAAGAGGCATCATGCTTCAGCAGAGTTAGATTTACAAAAAGCTTTTGACAAGGTCTCCTGTGAAGGTCACTTAAAGAAACTAAGTTGTTGTGGGAATGTAAGGTTGATTAACAACCAGTTAAATGTCGAGAAATAAATGCTAAGAATAAATTGTGATGTTTAACAATTTATTATGCACATTTTCAATAATATCTCTCAGAAATTCATGTTGACCCTCTCATATATGACCTAAAAGAAAAAGTTGAATGATGAGATGACAGCTTTTGCAAATGCTATAATAATTGACATTTTTCGGAACAACTTCGGACAACTAGCTTGGCTAAGGTTTGCACAGTACTGAGTGATAGAGTACTACAATAGCAGGTGACATTCAATAGTGGTAAATGAAACATAATGTATATGTGAAGAAACTGCCCTACCTCTGTTTTCTAGATTAGGTATAATTGTTCAGATTGCAGATGTTAGGCCCATTAGCTCAATATGCAGAAGCACTCAAAAATGCAGATAAAACACTGGGACCCATTAGGAAGGCAAGGTTTATGAGGTTAACACCTTTCAATACACCACCTGGTTTTAATCTAAAGCTTTCCCTCAGTATTGTTGGCTCCAATATTGTTGCTACAGTAATATATGGTAATACAGGCAAAGAAATTAAAACAAAATAAAAATACGATTCTGCAATTGTACAGATTCACAAACTACATCATGACTACCAAGTCCAGTTCTTGTTCCCTCATCTGAAAAAAGTCAAAAGGGAAAAAAACCCAGCAGAGTATGGGGTCTCTGCTACAGGGGATTTAATAGCTCTTCTACCAGTAAAGGCAACTGCAGAGGGTGATTCATAAAATTCCCAAGGGATGAGAAAAGGGTTGACTAGGGAATTTATATGCACTGTTTCTTATAACAAAAGCGACATGAACTGTCAGGTATCAGATTTAAAATGAACCATGGAAGTGGTATTTTACAAAACACAGTCAAGCTGTGGCATAAATCGTCTTAGTAGGCATGGAAACCAAACACAGGAATGAAATCAGGTAGAGCTGAAAGCAATTCATGTAGGGTAGGTCCACCGAGGGCTATTGAATATCACTGCCTGAAAGAAGCCTCTAGCTACTGAAGTCCTGGGTTAGTAAACTAAAATACTGAAACTGGGTTAGTAAGCCAGTAAGGCAGCATCCATTTTCTACATGCCCTGTTTCTAGTATTTTTTTCCAAAGTATTAATTACTTGAGATGGGATAATAGACTACTTTCACCATTATAGAATCATAGAATCATAGAATAGTCAGGATTGGAAAGATCACCTAGTTCCAACCCCCTGGCATTGTCAGGGACACTACACGCTAAAACATGTCATCCAAGACTCCATCCAACCTGGGCAACACTCCATCCAACACTGCCAGGGATGGAGCAGCATTCACAACTTCCTAGGCTAACCTGTTCTAGTGCCTCACCACCCTCACAGTAAAGAACTTCTTCCTTATATCTAATCTGAACTTCCCTTGTTTAAGTTTGAACCTACTAGCCCTTGCAATTTCCTCTTCTCCTGGGTCTGTTTCAGGCCTGTGCGTTTGGAACCTCAGCCACTAACATTTAATTTTTACAAATAATCTTATTCCTTTACACATGCCTTTAATTATGGGCTGCACAGAGACCAACTCAGAGCTCCTGCTCTATGTAGTACCCCCAAAAGAGGTAAGATAACCACACTACTGTCCTCACTCACCATTTATTTTTACTCTCCAAACAGCTCCGATACCAGCTCCTACATTAAAATCATTGACTGGAGCTAGTTGTCTTCTTTCTAGGTTAATATTTTATTCTCTATTCAGGATTCAGCAATGAGGGAAAAGGTTTTCTCAGAATGGAACAGCAGTCTCAAGGGATATCCCTGAATATCACTCTTCTGATAGGACAAATATCTACAGAGGGAGGCCATCATAAGCCCTCTACCTAATACCTTTCTGGGTTTGATTTTTTTTTTTTTTTTAACTGAATACTGAAGATGTTGGTTTAATCTCAGACTTGCAGATAGCTCATGTTAATGCTGTGCTAAATGCCACTTTAGCTCTAGGCCTGTCCAAGGTTTTTCCCTGTTTCCCACAGACATGCTCATCCTCCACTGGAAAACAGGGTTCCCCAAGGTTGAGGTGGTATTGCCTTGTGGAGATATATGACTATTGGAAGATCTGTGCTATTCAGTCTGCTGTTTCCTCTTTCTTGTTCATTCTTTCTTAGCACATAGTCAATAATGACCTCAGATACTACATGGAGTAAGCAGTCTTCTCTCCTCTTTGTACTCATCCACCACTACATAAAAAAAATGGGAAATCAGGGTAGAATAAAAAAAAATCTGTGAGTGTGTGGCTGGAGCTTCTATGACATTTCTGTTTGTGGGCTAAAATAGCTATACGGAAGTTTACTTGTGGTTAAAGAACAGACAACATTCTTTTTTTTTCTCCCTACTTTTAGCTCTGTTTAACCATATTACTCAGACTTATTTGATTTTTAATTAGGATGCAGAAAAAAGATAGTTCTGTTGAAGAGCAAATCTCTTAATTTTCATTTTGATACTGTGATATAAGCAGATTTACCAAAAGTACTTCACCAAATGAAACACGCTTGTATATATTTCCTTACATTCCTACTTTTCCTCTTTTTCAACCTAGCTGATTCTGTACTTCTGTTGATTTCTGCTGGCTAAGAAGTTAACCCTATTCTGACACTTTCTAAAATCCAACAGCTGTTATTAAGATTGGAACAGGGCACTTGCCACTGATTTGAATCTTAGTGGTGACAAGAAGACAGTGTACAATATATCCATGAAGCTTTAGTCTGTGTATGGGATACATTCTTTTTAAATTGTAAAGGTATGTCAAATTTACATAGAATTGAAGATAAAGATTAAAATAATACTGTGAATAAATTTTTCAATTAATTAGATGCGTATGTTGAAAACAACTTTTTTAAGAAAAGAATGGATGCTTTCCTAATGCATCTTTGGTACAGGTAACCTAAGCTATTTTACAATCTCAATTATTTTAGAACCCCTTTGGTTTCCATTTCTAACAAACTTTAGAGTTCAAATGGCATGGTTTCTTTTGCAATTTCTGTGCAAAAAGCTTTGGAAGCTCTGTAATCAGAGTTATTTCATAATCTGAACTCATTAGCGGCTAGTTTTGTTCCTGCTTCTAACAAATAACAGATGGAGAATGGCATGCTTTCTTTCGTAATGCCTTCCCAAGAAACTTTTGAAGACCTAATGCTCCTTCCAAATGTCTGATTTATATGTTGTGTGAAGTTAGCAAGTTAGGTTGAACACAACTGTTTGGGCGATTTCGTGTCTGGGGTGTAAGATCTCTTGTGATTTCTATACATACGGCATCATCAACATTTTCTTTCCCCTTCTGTGCAACTATAAAGTAAAATATCATGAGAACCTTATCCAGAGTTATCAGAATGTAATTAAGTCCTTTTCACTGAAGTAGAGGAATTCCCCATTATATTTGATCCTTGCAAGTAAGAAAGTATAAGTTTCCTTCAGAAACTGTTAACACATAGGAAGCAGAATTTAAACATTAGATCTAGAAAGTTCAAACTTTTCATCTCTACTACTTTGAAAAACCCCATGAAGCAGCATTGTGTCATGGACTTCACAACCTCACAGATGAGCTGTCTTGCCCAGATCTAAGAGTTGTGATATTCATAATCTTATTTCTGATGAAAGCACCCATGTCTGGAAACTGATGGAAGGCAATGTCTAGACTTCTAAAACTTTTCCATTAAATCTTTTTTTCCAGTATTTGTCATGACATATTTGGATGTCTGTCCTAACATGGGAATGGGAGAATGTCTAACAATATAATATGTGCTTTCTCTCCCTTACAGCTACATTCAGACCAGTGGTTGCTCAGGCCCACTTTTTCTTCAATGTTAAAAGCTAAAGGAAGGCTGAGAAATTATACTTTCAATTAAATCTATTTACTTCTAATATGTAACTGGGGAAAACATTTTTTCATCCTATCCAGTTTATCTGAAACATTTCTGTGGTCAATTACACATCAAAATAGTGTATTTTTTCATTTACTGTGATAATTAGTGTTTTGTTGCATAAACATTACTTGCATATACTCAAAGTGGTTTTGCCAACTTTCATCAAACTTAACAAAGAATTTACCAAAACCACAACAAATACTTTTTCTGTCAGAAAGGTATAATCTACACTGGAGTCCTTTCTAGGGACCAATGGAGGTTTTTAACCATTGAAAACAGAGCAAGAGCTCTGATCTTATAGTGCAAGAACAGGCCATCCTGTTCAAAGATGAGCCAGAAGGAAAGACTGGACTGGCTGAACAGAGAGCTTTGACTGAAACTCAAGAGAAACAGGAAAGTTTGTGACCTTTGAAAGAAGGGACAAGAAACACGGGAGAACTACAAGGATGTTACGATATCACACAGGAAAAAAATCCGAAAGGCAAAGCCCGATTGGAATCTAATCTGGCTACTGCCAGGTCATGAAAGACTATAAAAATTATTTCTATAAATATATTAGCAAGAGGAAGAGAAGAAAATCTCCATCCTTCTTTGGGTGCAGAAGGAAACATAGTGACAAAGGATGAGGAAAAGGCTGAGGTACTTAATGCCTCCTTTGCCTCAGTGCAAAGTTTTCCACTTAAACTTGAGAAGAAACTTCTTCTCAGTGAGGGTGACGGAACACTGGAACAGGCTGCCCAGGGAGGTTGTGGAGTCTCCTTCTCTGGAGACATTCAAAACCCGCCTGGACACATTCCTGTGTAATCTTATCTAGGTGTTCCTGCTCTGGCAGGGGGATTGGACTAGATGATCTTTTGAGGTCCCTTCCAATCTCTAGCATACTGTGATACTGTGATACTGTGAGTGTTTAATTGCTAGGACAAATTTTTTTCAGTTATCAAGCCCCCTGAGGTGGGAGACGGGGAGCAGAATGAATACCCCATAATAAGACATACACAAGTCTATGGGGCCAGATGAGATCCACCCAAGGGTACTGAGGGAGCTGGTGGGAGTGCTCACCAAGGCACTTGATCATTTATCAGCAGTCCTGGCTAACCTGGGAGGTACTAGTTGACTGAAACATTGGCTGTGATGCCCATCTACAAGAAAGGCAAGAAAGAGAATCTGGAGAACTGGAACTAGAGGCCTACCAGTCTGACCCCAGTTCTGGGGAAGGTTACAGAGCAGATCATCTGGAGTGCCATCACACAGCATGTACAGGACAACCAGATGATCAACCAGTATGGGTTTATGAAAGGCAAGTCTTGCTTAATTAGCCCAATCTTCTATGATGAGATGACCCGCTTAGTGAACAAAGGAAAGGCTGTGGATGATGCCTACCTGGACTTTAGTAAAGCCTGTGACACCATTTCCCATAGCATTCTCCTGGAGAAACTGGCTGCTCACGGCTTGAACAGGCACACTCTTTGCTGGCTAAAAATCTGTCTGGATGGCAGAGACGAGAGAGTGAATAAAGTCAAATCCAGCTGGCAGCCAGTCACAAGCGGTGTTCCTCAGGGCTCAGTATTGGAGCCAGTCCTGTTTAATACCTTCATCAATGATCTTGATGAGTGGACCAAGTGCACCCACAAACTTTGCAGACAACAACAAATTGGGCAGAAGTGTTGATCTGCAGGAGGGTGGGAAGGCTCTGTATTGTGATCTGGACCGGCTGTATAGATTGGCTGAGGTCAGTTCTATGAGGTCAACAAGGCTCAGAGCTGCACTTGGAACCCATTCAACATTACAGGGTGGGGAAACAGTGGCTGGAAAGCTGCTTGGCAGAAAAGGACCTGGGAGAACGACAGAGCTGAACATGAGCCTGCTTGTGCCCAGGCAGACAAGAAGGCCAGCAGCAACCTGGACTGTATCAGAAATAGCATGGCCAGCAGGGCCAGGGCAGTGATCATCCCCCTGTATTGGGCACTGGTGAGGCTACACCTCGAATCCTGCGTTCAGCTCTAGGGGGCCTCACTAGAAGAGAGGCATTGAGGTGCTGGAGCGAGTCCAGCACCTCATGGATAAGGGCAATGGAGCCGGTGAAGGGCCTGAAGCACAAGTCTGATGAGAAAGGGCTGAGGAAACTGGAGTTGTTTAGTCTGTAGAAAAGGAAGCTGAGGAGAGACTTTGTATGGCTAAAAGGAGGTTATAGTAATGTGGGTGTTGGTCAACTCCCAAGATGCAAGCAATGGAACAAGAAGAAAATGCCTCCAGTTGTGCAAAGGGAGGTTTAGACTGGATATTAGGAAGAATTTCTTCACTGAAAGAGTTGTCAAGCACTGGAACAGGCTGCCCACGGCAGTGGTGGAGTCACCATCCCTGGAGATATTTAAAAAATGTGTAGATGTTGTACTTGGGAAGATGGTTTTGTTGGACTTGGCAGTGCTAGGCTTACAGTTGGACTCAATGATCTTGAAAGTCTTTTCCAATCTAAATTATTTTATGTTATTATAATGATCATATAGGCATTTCTGCCACAGAGCTTGTTTTTAGTGCAAAACCAGGCAGAGATCTGCTTTGACTCCTACCTCAAGATAGGAGCATAAGCACTTCTTTCATTCTTTTCTCACATTTCCACAACCTCCAGGGAAATGAGATTGTACATACAGTCCTTGGAACTAAGTAGGACTGCACAAAAGAAGGAATTAATTCATGCCACCTATTTCTTCTCCTAAAAGAAACAAATCTTACCATTCAGGCAGCTATTATAATGTAAATGAGAAATATCTCGTTTCAATATGCAAAATATCTGTTTTAAACATTTCTTGGCAATTACCATCTGAATGTTTTCATCTAAATAGGAGTTATATACTGGCAGCTCCAGCAGAAAGATAGTAACTTGTAAATTGAGAAATTAGAAAATATTCACAGATAAAGATGCCTCATCCTTCAAAAAACTTAACTTTCTAAAATATGTGTTTACCTGAAAAGCTTGTAACATCTAAATTCCCTATTGCTCCCTAATTTTTTATTCTTGTAGTTACACATACCAGTGTATTTTACTGGAAAAAAAGTACTTTAAAATTATGCTCTTCTGTCTATTGTTTGCATTGAAATATGTTACTTTCTGGACAACAATTTGTTAATGTTTCTATTATCTCTTACTTTGAAGTTTTGAGGTTAAGTTATTAAATCTATATGCTGTACTTCTGTTTATTGATTTATTCGTTTGCACTATTTCACTCTGCACAACATGATGCTAAACTTTGCATTAATTTTTCCAAAGACTATTTTCATTACTATTTCTGCCTGTTTTTTCAGTAGCTATTTAAGACTATGTTTGCATGTAACATATAACAATATCAGGGTGATTTTCAGTTTCTATTTTATTTCTTTTTACTTTTTATTTACTGTTTGTTTTGTTGGTTTTGGTTTTGTGTTTGTTTCAATGGGGGAAGAGTATTTTGAACTGAAAAAGCAGAAGACCTGCTATCAATCAATTTCTGACTGAGCTTTTCTTGTGTAAATGCCTGTGCAGCACACACTGAAGGCTGACACATAACATGTGAAGTACCTGCTTGATGTGGAATCTCAGACAGCAGAGCCCCTTCCAGCTCCACAAACCATGGCTTTGCTGCTTCTCCATTTCTTCCCATTAGAGTGCAGCCCTCTTAAAACAATGCAGGAGTTGAAACCAGATGCTTTGATTTCTTTAACATCATGTAACACAAGACCAGGAAAAAGGTTGCCTTTATCTTTCAACTCTCAAGCCACCAGAATGGCTGGTTTACACAAATGTCAATGCCAGAGGGCTTTATGTTCTTTTTGGAACAACCCTTAAGTGTGTGATTAATATATTGATTGCCAACATACAAAAAACTTTAAAAAGCCAAAATGATCTGGCTCTAGCTGCTCATTTTTTTGAGACATTAAACAGACATACACTTGCATTAGTAAGCAGGCATTTCCCAGCATCAACCTTTTGGAACCCACTCATTTAGTCTGTAAGAACAATGCCCCTCTGTTTAGTTTAACCTAGCAGACCTTGCTCCTATCTGCAGCAGAGACTGACCCCCAGTTCCCTCTTAGTCCTGGTTGCCTATCAGCTGGCACAGGGCAGCTGCAGTCAAACAAATATTTGGCTTTTAATTTCCTGCAGGTCAGGATGTTATTGTCCATGGGTAATTCCCAGTAATTCCACATCCCACATCTCCTGTGCCATGGGCAAGGAGATAGAAAAAATCCCCATGATTTCCCTTTCCTCAACCTACAACCTCCCTCTTTCCTGCTTCAGTTTGAGCAGAGTCCCCCCACCCTCACCTGTGACAGCAGAGGATGCACATGGGTGTACTCAGCGGTATGTCACACAAGGGTTCTTGTTACACGGCCACCCATCAGGCTGTGTGCAGTCAGTCAGAACAACGCTGCCATGTGGCTCTTGTCATGCTTCCCATGGGTTCTAAGGGGTGAAGTTTCTGTCACTCTGAAGGAAAAGAACTTTCTCCCTAGCAGCATCACTTAAGCACACATCTAAACTCAAAGTCTTACTTGCTGGTCTATCCCACTTTCCTGTCTATTCTATTTACCTTGCTTTGAATGCCTGGAACCTCCACACTGCAGCTGTCAAGCCTGTGCACAGACCTGAGCTCTTCTTTACATAAGCACAGGGTTTACTCTCCCTGCTAAATTAAACTCATCTTGGGTTCAAGATCTGTTTTGATGCCTATACCACACACTATGTTTCTGATCACACAGAACTCACGTGGGAAAAGTTTTGCTCCAGCCAAGCACGACTGCACCCAACCAACATCAACTGCAAGTCTGAACTGGTGCTTCCCACTTGGCAGCAGGTATGAAAGCCACAGCATCCCTGTCCTGGTTTAAGCCCAGCCAGCAACTAAGTACCACATTGCTACTGGCTCACTCCTCCTTCTACCTTCCTTGTGGGACAGTGAGGATAAACAGGAAAAAAAAATGAAACCGATGGGTTGAGATAATAAAAGTTT
Organism: Psittacula echo; assembly: GCF_963264785.1. Taxonomy (NCBI): domain Eukaryota; kingdom Metazoa; phylum Chordata; class Aves; order Psittaciformes; family Psittacidae; genus Psittacula; species Psittacula echo. The sequence goes on along the minus strand of NC_137742.1, from coordinate 69,761,495 downwards.
AATAATGAAAATAATGAACAATATAGTAATATTATTATTATTGAAATAACAAAAAAAGAGAAAGCAAAAAAAAAAAACCAAACACAAATGAACAAAACCCAACAATAAATAGTGATGCACAGTGTGATTTCTCACCACCTGCTGATTGATACCCAGCTGGATGCAAACAGCAATCGGTCCCTTCTGGGTAACTCACCCCAGTCTATATACTGGGCATGACGTGCTGTGGTACGGATTACCTCTTTGGTTAGCCTGGGTCAGGTGTTCTGTCTCCGCTTCCTTCCAGCTTCTTGTGCCCCTCTTCACTGGCACAGCATGAGACTGAGAAGTCTGTGATTGGAGTAAACATTACTCAGCAACAAATAAAAACATCGGTGTTACCAGCATTGTTCCCAGGCTGAAAGTTGAAAACACAGCACTGTACCAGCTACTAAGAAGGAGAAAAATGACTGCTACAGCTGAACCCAGGAGATTTACCTTTTCAATAATGATAATAGGATATGCACATTTTACCTGGACTCTTTTTAGCCTCACACAAACTACAGGTTACCTCATCCAATGTAACAGTCCAGTGGCTTCTGAAATGGACATATCTTGGAGCATGCTACCAGGCCAGCTAATGAAGGAAGGAGCAGGATGGAGGGTTCTGGCAGGAGAGAAAAGCTCCTTTTCCAGGGCCCAGTTTCCCCAGGAACAATGGCAAAGAAGCCACCACCTCTGGAGGGCAGGCAGCAGCTCCTCACATTGCTCCCAGGGGAGGTGGGAAACACTGCTGCCTTCCCAGGTGCAGGACGGCCTCTGTCCACTATTGGGCTGGCAAGGGAGGGATGCAGGAAGCCATGAATGCAAGAACAAATAAACAAGCTGCTGTGTTTTCAGCACAGATATTCCTCCAACTCTCTCAGGCTGACAAGTAGCGGGGTCCAAAACTGTGTCTTGTAAGGTGCAGCATTGTGCTTTAGCTTCCCTGGACTGTCTTAAGAGCATGGGTCATTTGCAGCACCAGATACAAATTCAAGGCTGCAAGATGCAAGGAGCCTGTAACATTATTTAGGATGTTATTAAGAAAGACTTCTAGGTAGAAGGCTTCCTAAGGGGATTGAGTATCCCCGGGACATGCAATAGCTGAGCAGCAGCATTGAGGATTGCACTTCTTAGTGAAGGTGCTTTAAACCAGGAGTAAAGTGAGAGACATCCCCTTAGCTGTTGTTGGCAGGAATTTCCAATTGCTTTCCCTGAGGCTGTACATCTATTTGTTTCTCTACTTGGAAATCTTTCTTGGAATAATATAATTCCGTATTATTTATACGGAGCAGATTTCTGGCACACTGCTCAATTTGAGATGGGGAAAGGGGGGAGGAAATCTAGCTAGATGTTCCTTTGATAAAAAGTAAAATATATTGTAGCTGGATACAAAGCAGATCAGGTGATTATGAAGAGGATTAATTCTGATCATTTCTGCAGCCCCAGAAATACAACAGCTTAATCCTGTTTTGATTTGAACCTTCCTAGTACTGGCTAGACCTCCTCCAAATTTTCACCAAATCAGCACAAAGATACAGGCTTATCAACACTGTACTTCAGATAGGAATGGCAAGATAATGAGCTGTTTGTGATATTAAGGTTAAAGATTTCCCCATAGTGAATGTGATACCTTAGTATTATTACTGCTTAACTTCGAGTTCATCTTCTCGTTCAGTCACATGTGATTTAAATAATTTAAATAATTTACTTATTTTACTAATAACTGTAAGTAAAAAGATCTTAGAAATTTATCTTTTTCTTTACAGTACCCTTTAATTATACCCGTAAGGTCAAATTCATAGCAGTGTTTGTCTGATTGCATTCCTGTTAAGCAGTATGCAACTAAAATGTTCAGAAACATTCTATAAAATCATCATTGTGCAAAGGTAAAGTAGCAACAAAATGCATGGAAGTGCAAATATAGGAGAAGGAACAGAGAACTGTTGGTTTTTTTAAGATTATCAGTTGTGTATCAGAAAAATGAAACGCTATTTAGCAATCAACGTTTCCAGTTGGCTGTATGTCATTCTTCAACTTCTCCAGAAATTGTGGATCCAACGACTGATCAAGGCAAGGATGTCCTTTCAGTTTCACTGCTTTCAACAGCAGCGAGACTAACTTTCTCAAGAAGTCAGACTTTTTAATTCACCTTGCTGAATAAGGGCCTCAGGGTTTCTCCCTTGACAAACCACATCATTAATCTAACTGGGTTTCTAGTGAAATAATTCTTGGGTAAGAAAACCCCCAGACACTTAGTGAAATATTTCAAACATAGCGAACTGATGTTTCCCCATCTTTTTGCTGCTCAACCACAGCCACAAATGTGAGGTCTTCAAGACAACCAGGCAGCAGGAATTAGAGAAGAAAGTAGATATGCTGTAAGTATAAAGGTCCATCAGAAAAAATGCCTCTTATAATGAATTATTTCTCTTAATGAAAACCACTTCAAATGTTCAAGCTAGTGCTCAGGTCAAAGGGTGCTGTCAGAAGTGAGATCTCACCATTCTTATGACTGCGGCAAGTAAAAGTTTTTAATTGCTACAATTATAAGAATGGACAGATTTTTCTAAATTCCTTAAAGTCCTCCTCTCTCTCTCCCCTTTCCTCCCCCCTGCCTTCATTCCCACTTCTCTCTCTCCCCACTCCCACTCCCTCCACCCACCCCCCTGTGGTACATATCTCGGTAATTGAAGCTGTATCTCTGAGGAAGTTTAAACAGAAAACGAAATTTAAAACATATTCACCATAAATTGCCACTTCTGAGAATAGTGCTGTCTGGGAATTAGAGACCATCAAAGTGGTTGATGACAAAGCCACTGCTTATTCACAAATCTTTTCACATACAACAAAGTCATTATATGAAAGTCAGTGATTTTTTTTTCTTAATAATCTTTCATTTGAACTTACAAGGATGTTTTGAATGCCAAACTGTATTCTATAGCAATATAACTTCCTGGTTCTTTTAAATTTTGAAATTTTCTAGTTCTTTTTCATTTGCTGATCTGGTTGTATTGCTAGTGTCTGCTGTCACTTTGTTCTACAGAGGCACAACTTCAGAAATGAAAGCATGTGCATGTTAAGTGACAGAAAAGAATTTCAACTCAGTGTTATTCACATTAAACCAAGCTGTACACTCTACCTGTTCACAAGATTATTACATCCTATTTAGAAAGGACAAATAAACAGCTTTATTTAACTATTCATCGGTTTGCCATGTCCCTTTCAGTAAAGATAAATGAACAAGGGTAAGTAAAAATTAACATGCTCCTAGTCCTGAAGTCCTTCCTTAGATCAATATTACATTGAATTCATAGCAGGAACAATAGGCATTTTGTTGTTTATGTTGCTGGTTTCAGGAGTACAGTAAGATTTTTCTTATGTAACTTCCTCTATGCTAGGGTGCATCTTTGGTTATACAGCTGTAAAATAAGAAACACAAAGCTAGTTAGAAGAATTGTTTTCTTACTACCTTACTAAATTTTATGAAGCTGATTAGCAAATTCTGACAAAAAAACCCGGAGAGAGACGAAGGCACACAGCTTTGCAAGTTAAGATAACACCATCAGCTTCTGGAATATGAGAACAAGCCATTCTTTAGGAAACTGGAATTTTGTTGATTTGTTGGCAACTCTGTGAGAGTGATGAAGGGAAGCACCCTGGTAAGACTGTCTCCAGTGCTAAGGGCCATCTTCCCGAGCTAGGCTAATGCTCAGAGCATCTGCGTCTCCCTTACTCCAGTATCTTTTAAGGCATCGGTTTCAAAAAGTCGGGTTTGACTCGAATAAGATTCGTATACGCACACACACATACACAGAGTCACAGGTCTGATGACACCCTTTGAACGACCGCCGCGCCCGTTCTGCGTCCCTCTGGCACCGGACGGGACAGGATGGGGACGGGGGTCTCTCGCTATCCCGCTCCAACCCCCCGGGCAGGGCCGCAGACACCCGGCTAGGCTGAGAGATTAATGGCGGAAAGAAAAGAAAGACAGTGAAAAGGAAGACGCCCGGGGGGCGAACCCTCTCAAGCAGACAGGCAAGCAGGATTGATGGATGTGCTTTGGCTCGTTCCCAGCTCAGCTGGCCCAAAAAGCCCTTTCTCCCGCGGCAGTCCTCTTGGGCTTGCCTCATGACTTATGCCGGAGAAGCACTCCCCGAAAACGAACATGAACTTTCTCTGAAGCTGAGCTTCAGGGCAGCCAGGGCAGCCGGGACAACCGGCGAGGCGAGGCTTGGCGAGGCCCTGCACTGTGAGTCCTGCGCCTCCCAGCGCCTCTGCTCCGCAGCGGCCCCCGGGGCACATCCGGTGAAACACTGTCTCGGGGGCACGGAGTACCTGGTGGGGACCATGGCGTCGGTGCCGGCCGCCCGCCCTCGGGGAAAGGGCTCCGGAGGCTCCTCGGGCCGAGGGGAACAGCAGGTCCATTCCTTTTCTCGCCAGCCCCCTCCTCCTCAGTGCCCAGAGCAGCACGGATCCCTCGCCTCGCACATCCCTCAGTGCCCAGAGCAGCCTGGAGCCCCGCCCTGGACATTTCTCAGTGCCAGGAGCAGCCTGGATCTCTTCCCCGGGCATCCCTCAGTGTCTAGGCAGCCTGAAGCTGGCATCCCGGTAGACAATGCCCGGGTCATCTGACTCACCTATCAGCCAGGCTGTCCCCTCAGAACAGCATTATGTCCTTCGTCTGCACTCCCCGCAGCTTGCGCAACCGAAGTGGTTCCCCGGGTTTCTAAGGTAGAAAGTTCACCTTTGAGGGGGGAATACAAAAAGTGTAGGTGACACAGGGAAAAGAGCACTATCCTCCATCCATTCCTGCACTAGCATGTCAAAGCAGTGCCCTACAGATGCTCCTGCGACCTCAGTACAGAGGGTCTGAGCAACCACCCCTATGCAGTCCATCTGCAGGTATGCTGAAGCGTTTTATCTCACCTTTAAGAGAAAATCGCGTGTTACTATAATAAGAGCCTCTGAAGATGCCCCCAATGCGGTTATGGGGAGGGCTATTCGCACTTGTTTTATGCAAGATTGGCTGTTGTGGAGCGATCAGGTTAGTTTTGTTTGGGGTTGGGATGCTGCGTTTGATTATTATTCATTACCTCAGTTTTCTTTTCGAACCAGTGACACAACTTCAAGTCTGAAGTTCTGGAAAGAGGTGCATGAGACATCCAAATGAGACCCGGTTATGGAATTGGAAACCTTCATTTCCGTAGGCGTTCAGGTACATACATATATGAAGCCAGCAACGATCTGAAGCCCAGCAGGAGGAAAACAACGTGTAAAGACACCATGGATAATCACAAGGGTAACCAACCAGTTTTTCTAGTGCTCCCGAAGCACCAGCATCCCAGATCTGTTCTCCGTGCCTTGTAGGGTCATGCAGCGGTGCAGGAGAATTAACTTTTGGCTTTTTCTTACACAGTCTTTTGTGGCTTGATCATCTTTCTTCAGATCGCCGACCTATCACGGGGATACACCTACAATTTCAGCCTCTGTAACCACGACGAGATACAAGAGGATCTCCTAAACGTTTTGGATCCACACATGACCTTTAAAAAAGAGGTTTGTGGTTTCTCTGGTGGCATCGGAGGGAAACTCTGGGCGGCACTGCCTCCACGATTTTACCCTTGACAGCCGGCAGCTACTTTCTGAAAATCTCGATTAGCAAGCCGGGAGTTGGCTAGTTTAGTAAACCGGTGCCTGTGAAACAGGACGGGGAAGTTATCTTCTACTCTCCTCCGGCGACCTTCCTAAAATGTGCTTCGCTGAAGCTGGGACTGGCAGGGACGGAGAGCAGGAGCCCGGGCGGCTGCTGCCAGAGCGCTATCCGACTCTTCCCGGCGCCTTGCAGACCAGTAGGACTGAAAGTCCCTTGAGTAATGATTCACCGACGCTGAAGATGTTGTCACGGTTGCAAAGGTGATGAGCGGTTTAGACGCTAATGGTCCACACGCTTAGCGGCTCTCGGGACGGCGCACCGTGCAAGCAGCCCCGCTGCGGGCCCGGAGCGCCCGGCAGCAGCCGTGCACCGGCTGTCCGCACCGCCGATGCCCGCACCCTGCACGGCGGCGGGGAAGGCGATAGGGATGTTTGTACTGGGGTATGCGAGGCGACGGCGACAGCCGTGGCTTTAACAAGCATCCCCTGTTGTTGTTTTCCTCCAGGAGCTACAACTCGATTTTCATACCTGCGAGGACGCACCTTCCCCGCCTGCTGGCCCGCAGCAGTCCGAGGTTCGCCCGGGTGCAGCGCATCCCCCGGCGGCTACGGGGAAAGAGAGAGGAGAGAAGAACAGGGGTTTGAGAGAGGGAGGAAGAAAGAGGAAAAGGGTGGGGGAAAAGGGCGAAAGAGGGAAAAAAGGGGGAGAAGAGAAATAAAGGGGAGAAAGGGAGAAAAACGGGAGAAAGCGGGGGGAAAGGAGGCCGGGATGAGCAGCGAGGGGGGGTCCCGGCAAAGTGCAGACGGGAGAGGGGTGTGAGGGCTGGCGGGGCTGGGTCCGCGGTCCGGGGTGTGATCGGCCGTTTGTCCGCAGGGCTCCCGGCGGGCGGAGCGGGCGGGCCGGCTGCTGGAGTGCGCTCTGGCGAGGGCGCGGGGCTGCGGCGACCGGCCGCCACTGTGGCCGAGCACCCTCTACGTCGTGCAGCGGCACTGCCCCGGCTACCAGCCGCCACAGGTGGGTGCGGGACCGCGTCCGGGGCTGAGGGGCCGCCGTGCCGCAGGGAGCGCCGGGGACAACAAAGGCAGCTCTGCAGCGGCGGGCGGCGGTCCGTTAACGCATGTGCGGTGGCAGGGCGGCGCAGTCGGGAGGGCGAGCGAAGGCTTGTGCGACGAGAGCAAGGCCCGGGAGCTGATGGCGGTGTGGAGAAGCTACATGAATTTGGGATAGGTGGTTTCGTATGGGGTGGCTTTTTGTTTTTTTCCCCTTCACCGAACTTTGCTGAGTATTTATTGTCCGCCGTGCAGTCGCCGCAGCGAAGTCATCCTGCGGGTTATATAATTTAGTAAACGAATGAAATAAACCAAACACCCTGGGTAGCACAGAGGCTGTTCGCGCCCCGGGGGCCGGTACACCGGGGCTGCCCGAGGCAAAAGGAAAGAGGGAAGACAGGAGAATAAAACCGAGGAGACGTGGCTGCAGAGAGCGTCTGCAGAAGCGAGCGCGGGTGACAGCTCCCTGCCCGCCACAGCGCCCTCTCCGCCGTGCAAACCCGCGTGGCGGGAGGGTGGAAAGAGAAGAGGGGAGGAGGGGCTGACTGCGGGGTGTGTGCGCACGCAGGTATGTGTGTGTGCGCGCGCGCGCGCGCGCGCGGCGGAAGCGGGGCGGAGCGCGGGGAGGAAGCCGGGGGACACGCTTCCTGCCAGGCGGACGGCGTGGAGATGGCGCGTGTGGGCTGTGGGGTGTTCGCCGGGTTCCGCGTGCTCGGCCAGTTCAGCGGCCACGTCCCACACGTCCTGCGCTATCACGGCCGGCACCGAGAGTTCTACCTGGCCACGGCCGTTGGGCGTAGCGTCCACACTTACAACGTGAGTACGCGGCCAGCGCTGCCCCGTTCCTTTCACCGGCCTGCTGCCCGCCAAGACAGTGGCTGGCCCTGGGCCGCGTCGCCGCCTTTTCTCCTCTGTGCGGAGAGGAGGCCGCCGGTAGTAGTCCTCGGCGGCGAGCGGGGCTGCCCGCGGAAAGGGAGGGAGGCGGCTGGCTACAGAGGCCAGGGTGGGTGTGCTCGGCTTTCGCGTGGCTGAGGGCCGCCCGCATGCTGAGGCTTTCCCCTTGTCGCTGGGTAAAACCGAAGCTCGCCTGTAGTTTGGATAGTTGTGAATTAGGGGGTGGGATTCTTTGGGCAATCTGCTAAATCAGTTCCGTTAGGTTCCATTAGATCGTATGAAAACTTGTAACAGATAAGCATCTTTCAAAGGTAAAAGCTCCTGGTATTAACTCACTTCTTGCTGTACAGTGGAAGCATTTTCAGATACAAACAGGACAAAACAGAATTTAGTGATTATAGTAAACAGGACAGTGCCGGCAGCCTAGATCTTCTTTCATGTGCCTTTCTGGTACGCACTTAGGGTTCACTCACTCCTGCCAGTCTTGTCCACAGACTGTGAACTAAAACAGTGATGGTTGTCACTAGGCAAAGATGACTTTAACTAAAGCAAATTTATGTGAACAGGGATGATAACGTAATGTGGTGGTAGAGAAAATAAACTAGAATCAGTAGTGGTGTGAAAACAGTTTTTCCCAAGCTCTGCAAGGTGTTTAAATATGTGCTTAGTTTCCTGTGCATTAGGGTAAAGTATATTAAGAAGCACAGCTTAGTGTTGCTGAATGGTCTTTTGGCAAATGTATTGTCCCACTCCTTTTGACTTGCTGTCTGTGGGTTTTCCTGTAGATGCTGATAAACTAAGATGGATGATTTTTCTGTCTTGTGAGGCATGCGAATTACTTCTCTAGGTTGGTTCCTGGAGTTTTGAATTTCTGTTTATAGCAAATTCATTGCAACCAATCACTAAAAATTGCCTTTTAACGTTTTCATTGCAGGTGAAGAAGCTTGGTATTGTTGCTGTGAGTAAGTATGCACAAATTGTTCATTCCAGTATTTATTTTTTTAACACATCTGACATTAGCACTTGATTCTAAACTCGGAAAATTAATTGTAGTTATGTACTAATATTTACACAGAAATATGTTGAAAAGACTTTGAGAAATATCAGATATCCACTTGGAAATAAGACTGCAGTTGCAACTGTAATTAAGTTCTCTTAGGGATATACCTTGTGAACCTCCTATCCTTGTCGTCTTCCAAGAACACCCCTAGGTCTTAAGGAGTGAGCAGTGAGTAAAGCTGAATTTCAGATCCCTTTTTTGTTGTTTTTGTGGTTATTAGAAGGACGTGTTACTGAAGGAAAATAATTACAGGAACAGAACAGGTGTGGATGGGACTAGAAGTCTTCAGGGGTTGTTAAAAATTGTTTGGACTGCTGGATACAAAGGGTATGAATTGACATCCAGTTGGCAATAGAGCATAGGACCCTAGGTGTCGACAGCACCTTCATCAACAGCCTGAGTTACAAGGCAACGTGCCTTCTTAGTAAAAATCTGCAGACAATACTACTTTAGGGGGAGTAGCTGACACCCAGAATGTCATAGCTTCATCCGCGAAGGTGTTGCAAAGCGCTAGACCTGAGCCAACAAAACCAACCAAGTTCAGCAAGAGCAAGTGCAGAATCCTGCACCTGGACAGGACAAGCCAGGAACTGACTGGCTGCATGGCATCATGCTGACTAGGGTCAGGGGCTTGAATGAGGACCAACAATGCAGTAACTGAATAAGGCAAGCCATGTACTGGGCTATGTTAGGTGTGTGGCCAGCAAATCAGGGAAAGTTGTCATTCTCTTGCATTTTGTGCTGGTGAGGCCACACTTAGACTAAGTACAATAACCAGTTAGTGTGGTTCTCCCCACTGTCACTGCACCCCTTTCCTTTCAGGCGGGATGTGAGGAACTGCAGAGTATTGGGGCCTACAGCACACAGTATGAGAAGAGACATTGCAATAACTGCATTTGATCCGTCTTGTGAAGGGAAAAGTACAGGACAACCTAGAGGCGGCCTGTTTCCTGAAGGGCAGTTACAAAGATGGTGCTGCTGAATTTGTAGTGGTAATAGTAGATGAAGTAACAAGGGGCAACAGGCACAGGTTGCAGCTTGAGAAAGTCACAGTAGCAATTAAGGAAAATGACCCTAAGTGGGAACCATATTGTAATGTAGAGCTTGAGCAGTCTCCTTCCCTGAGAACTCAGCTGGGCATAGCTGCAGTTAAACCCATGTAGTACTGGTGTTAATCCATATTTTTTGGGGAGGTTGAACTGGATGATTTGCAAAGGTCCCTTCCAGCCAGCATTTAGATGATTCAGTCAGATGCATTCTGTCTTGAAAAGTAAGATTTTTACTTGTGTATACCACAGAGTTTTATACAGACTTCATAAAGCAGAATATTTTCCATTAACAGAGCACCGGTAAACTTGAAAGTTAGTGACTGTCACACAACCAGGACTAAATTTAGAAAACCAGTGGTTACAGCTGTAAACACATTAATGTAACTTCTGTTTTCAGCTTACAAAGTCATAAAAACATTGCATATTCTGTGAAATCCTTTTCAGTGGGCTAGATCTTCTTACAGACATAATAATTTGATTTTTTGAGAAATTGTTTATGTACAAAATTGTGATACTAAAAATGAACAATGTGATTCTCGTGTAGTGACATTGGTTTACTGAACGTTACATGGTTGGTACTCCGAACTTCTTAATTGGGATGTGCCTAAAAATGTCTTGGCCTAAGTAGACTTGCATACAGCTCATGTAGAGTACTGTATGGGTGGTCTTATCTTTTGGGACCACATCAGCAGCTTCTCTGTGTGATCTGGAGCTTTGACTTTTACCATTTGAGCTAGTAAAGCAGCAGATCACAATAGTAGGTACTCTCTTAACCAGTCACAAGATGGGGAGTAAGAGATATTCTTACAGCAGTAAATTCCTGCTGTCTTTAATCAGGAAATGGGTGAAGCAGTGGGTCAGCAGCTGAACTTAGTAGGCATTGCTAGTGCTGAGACTTTCACTTACTATCTCTGTTCCCAGTCCAAGTAGGCTGTAGGACTCCGCCAGTCCACAGAAATGCTATGTTGGCATAACTTCTTTAAAAGCCCTCATGAAGCTGGTATGTGCCTTTACTTACAGTGATAATTCAGTAATATATTAAGTGTTTTTCAAAATAACCCCCTGATCTATTGATCTGATGTTGTTCTTGTTGATGTGCTGTTATTTATGGTAAAAGTGCATTAATCTGAAATACACCTTTCTCTGAGAAATTCAACTGAATGTTAGGAGAGCTTTCTTTGTGGGTCACCATGCTAAACAAATGAAGTCAGGCTTTCTCTTTTGTTATTAACCTGAAAGTTGTTCAAATTTTCTTTTCTTTGATTAACAGGTAATGCTTTGCCGCAAGACATTACATGTTTGGCAGCAGACCGCATGTTGATATTTGCTTCCTATGACAATGTTCTCCATGCTTTTGCCAGAAACAAAGAGGTTTTTATTCATTTACTTATTGCATAGTAGTACAAAACAGTTATGTTCAAGACAGTTGATTTTCCATAGATGTTTAGTATCTTTTAGACAAACAAAAACTGTAGAAGGAGGAATAAAAAACTTAAAATAGAATGCAATGGCTGACCTTTGTTTTATACATTCATTATAATAATAATAATAAAGTAGCTACTTAAAGATAAAAAATAATAAGCAGTTATTGAAAAATAATAATTCTAAATTCATATGAATTAATTACAATAAAACGAAATAATTAAAATACTTAAAAATATTTTTGTTAACAGTTTCAAATATCAGAAAATTATGTGTCTTCCACTTACAGTTGTGTGGTCTTTACATGTATTTTATTTAAATTTGTTGCTGACATGTGTAAGTTGTCTTCAAGTATTATGTTAGCATGGCATGCTATCTGAACAGCTTATATTGAAAACGTTTCTAATTTGAAATTGTAGGTGGTTCATACATATGAAGGTCACAAGGCAAGGATACACCTTCTGCAGCCCTTTGGTGATCATGTCATCTCTGTGGATGTTGACAATGTTCTTATTGTTTGGGATACACAGTCAGAAGGTGAGAGACACTTTATTTTTGTCAGTACTTTGTAGGTTAGTGTTGTTAACAGTAATGTTAATTTTTTTTTTTTTTTTTAATGTGTGTAGTCAGAAGTAGTTTATTCTTTAAAAAGAAAAAATACCCTTAAATAATAGTGCTATTTGAGCGGTAGTCTGAAGTCCTACCTCTTCAGTAATTTTTCGTTAATGGATGCTGTACCATAGAGGTGCAGGATCTCACTTACAGAGACCCAGTAAGGTTCCATATATATGTAAAAAGATATGCTTATATGGAAGTTTCATTTTAGTGTTCCAATTTCTGGTAAAGATTGTGGTACAGTAGCTTTGGCACCATCTCTGAAAACCTTGAAATTTACAAGCCTGGGTAAGACGAAATTCTTACGAATTATCTTATAATTGTGTCAGCATCTTCTCATGCAGTTGTAAAGTGCCTTAGGAAATCGTGCCTCAGTGCCCTGAAGTTTTTTCTTCAGAAAGCATTCTCATTGGTGTGACCAGTGTCATTTCCTGGATGCTGAGTCTTGAAAGTGGCTGCAGACAGGCTTTAGAGATTTGAAGTTGCTATGACAAACAAAAGGCATGCTAATCACTTGAGGTGTTTTGCTCAGGCAGGAGCAGTCATCCTTCAGAAAGATACAGATCATTGCAGTTTTGCCAAATCATTGTGTTAGGTAGGCTTATAGGGAAAAAATATATCTTCAAGCCAACAGATGTTACAGTGTAAAGAAGTTTAGCCTGCCCTGTTATGCATTACCTAATCCTTTAATGCAGGAAACACCAGTGGCTTTGTACAGCGTAAACATCAGTTCTGCCTTTACATTTGTGAAGGGGTGACAAACCTGTGGTTTTGTAGGGGTTAGCAACACTAACATTGTTCCTTACTTTTTTGCAGAGCAGTATCTTGAAGTGGATTTCGATAAGGCCACTTTTGCAGTTTCTGCAGTTCTGCATCCCAGCACCTATTTGAATAAAATTCTCCTTGGGAGTGAACAAGGGAGCTTGCAGCTGTGGAATATAAGATCCAAGTAAGATTCTTAATAACCTAGATACAGTTCATGCTCCAAGTATTTTCATATGCAAAAAATAATACTTTTTAAGTACATGGAATCTTTTACTGTGTTTTTTGGCCCAGGTTTTCAGTTGGTCTGTCTCCAGGAACACCTACTGCTGCTTCTCCCTGAATTCTGATGCCTTTCAAGTTGTGTGGTGTTTACTCTTCCTGCAAAATGTCAGGGGTTGTTCAGGATTGGTTTTGTTTGGGGTTTTTTTAATTGCTTTTAAATTATTATTATTTCTTGGAATGGCATAGCTTTCCCTTGAAAATAATCAGAATAATAGTAAAATGCATGTTCAGGCCTTCTGCCTTCCTTCTTCCAAGCTTAGTTGTTTGGCTGTTTTGGGTCCAAGGAAATGCTGCCAGGTAGTGTGGAGGTAATTGATCCTTGTATTCAAATAAGAGATGTGTAGGCATGTAGCTGTCTCTGAGTATCTCCCGGTAGAGCACCACCCATAATGGCAGTATTTCATGACTTCCATTGTCAGATGTTTTTCTGACTTGTAAAAGTTACAGCTACAGAGAACTTCCTTGCATGTTAATGTATGTACTGCAAATAGGTGTTAACTCAGCTTGCATAATTCAGTGTTTTAATCTCATTGCTATAATCTCTCCCTGATACAGCTGCTATTTTTTTTTTGTTTGTTTGTTTCATATTCTAATGTTTTGGAGATGCTATATATGCTATATAGGAATAACCTAAAAATACAGAAAAGTTAAATGTATTGATAGTGCTCTTACATCTTTTCAATGCCTGTCACAGCAACTGAGATGCAATATATCCTAGGTGATGAAAAGTCTTCATTAGATGGATTAGTTTCTCTTTTAATTGTGTAAAAACTGATGGAACTTTTACTACTCTTTTGGCAATGTCGCTGTGTTAAGCAGTATCTATATTTGACTATGTGTTTCCTGTACAGAGTATGTTATAGATAGGTGTGGGCCAAATTAGGCAAAAAAATAAATAGGAGTATCAAAGGGGAAGTTTTATGGTCTCTGGCAAGAAAGGAAAGTGAGAGGTGGTAACACGTGGCTGCTGGCAGTTTTTTAAGAATGGCAACCTGTAACTGTGGTAATGGAATACTTTTTTAATCACTTCAATACTGTGTCCATAATTTCACCCTTAATAAGTACTGCATGACTGCCTTGTCAGTGAACAGTTATGCTTCATGTTTCGGCTGTCACTGTTTCTAAAAGAAACAAGGTGCTTGTAATATGAGTTAGTGTCTTCATTTAGGGAACTTAGTCTGCAAGTGAAGGATTTGTTTGTAATAGAAGTTGGACCTGGCTTTATGTCATGATGTTAATAATTCTGAAAGGGTGTGTTCAGAGCAGAAATGCACGGGAAGCAACTGACATAGAAGGGTCTTCCTCCCTTTTTATGTTATGTCATTATGTCATCTTTGTGGTATTAATACATGACGCTAACTTTTTCCAATAAAAATTAACCATAAGTTTTATTCTTCACCTTATTTATTAGTATCAGAGTTCTGTAACTTATTTATAAGGACAGAAAGCTTATGTACTTTTCCTGTATAAGTGCATATAAAGCAGCCATTTTGTTGTAGGGAAAAAAAAAGTTGATGTATGTTTCTTGTGTGTTTGTTTTCCAGCAAACTCTTATATTCCTTTCCAGGATGGCACTTTGCAGTCACTACCCTTGAACAAGTTAGTATTTTTGGTATCTTATTTTCTTACATAACTGGTCAAGAATAGAAGGCAAAATATCATTATTTAAAATTTTAAAATTATAGCAATAAATATGACTTACATTCAGGTAATTTTAATAACCCTCTCTTGAGGCATTTTACTCATTGAAGAGGGGTAGACTTGAAGGCTTATTATCTGCCCTTCCTCTGTCTCTAGTTTTGTTGTATTTAGCATCTTAATTGTTTTGTGTTCATAACATCTGTAGTCTATTCACTTGATGTAGTGAATTCACAGAAACAGTTGGTTTGCAAGATGCCTGTGTATCATGTAACTTCTGTTGCACTGGTAGTTTTTTGCTTAATTTATTTTGCTTTGAAGGTTAATAAAATGTAGATTTTGCTGATTAAATGAAAGGTGTTATAATTGTATTTACTGTATATTTGTATATATAAAAATGAATTAAAATTGACTGGTAGCATTGATCACAGCTTTGAAAATGGTTTGCAGTTATCCGGAATAAAACTTGTAAATGCAGGGTTTCTTGCAGGGTGACTGATAGTCTACGAGAACTGAAAATGTAAAGTGGGGTGTTTTCAAAGGAGTTCCAGCTTCTGGAAACAGAATTGTTTCAGCCAGCAGAGACTTTAACACAAAATCTTTCATCTCTCATTTTTTGTTTAGGTCTGTCATGTGTTCAGTCGTGTATTAAGGTGATGTACATAGAAGTTCTTGTACAAGATTATTTATTTGGTTTTTTTGCTGTTTGTCCTAGACTTAGGGTACATTGTTTCATATGTATTGATATCGGTAGTGTAGCAACAAGCCTTTTCTTTTTCATTTCAGTTGCTTTGTTATTTTTCTTGCAGGCTCCAGCAGTGGATGTTGTTGCAGTTGGTCTTGTATCTGGTCATATCATTATACATAATATTAAGTTTGATGAAACTCTGATGAAATTTCAACAAGACTGGGGTCGCATCACAGCAATATCTTTTCGTACAGGTAAGTTATAGCATTTTTAGTGAAAATTTATATAAAATCACTAAAACTAAGTGTAAAGTATGAAATTATGTTCTCATAAGCATTTCAGAATAAAAATTTGGGCTGAGAGTTTTAGTTTTCAAAGGCTGCAGATAATCTAGAGAAGTTGCCTATAAGTAAGGGAGATCATGCATCTTCATCATACTGGCTGTTTGTATAGTATTTTCTTGTGTACTGACTAGTGCACAGGAAGTATGACATACAGTACTCTAATTACATCTTTTCTAATCTTCTCTTCCTGTCTTTATATTTACAAAATTTAGTGTAAATGTTACTGGATTGTTTTGAACATTTGTACTCATTTTAGTCTTTGAGTATGTTTCTGAAATTTATTTTTGCTCTTAATTGAAAAGCTCAAGAGTATTTAAAAAAGGGACTGATAACTTCCAGAGTCATGACACAGTACCACTCACGTCCTGAGGCATGTAGGCTAAGAAGCCTGGGGAAGCATCTTGGTTATAGAGTAACTTTTAAAAATAGTACAGGTAAAATACCCCTTGTGCTTCCAAGCAAAACCTGTAGCACCATCTGCTAGATTTAGATGTATTTGTTGTTAAATGGTTAAAAGAAAAAAAAATCCTGTTTTTATTATCTGTGAACTTTTGTTTCTTTTCTGCTTGAAATACTGGAACAGATCACTTAAAACATACTTTTAGAATCAGCTTGAGATTTTTTTTTTCCTTGTGATTGTATTTTTTTCTTGTGTCAGTTTTAAGATGTGAGAAGTCAGCAAGGATGAGCTGAATGTCAGTAAGCAAACCTTTTGAACTTTGTTATTCTTGAGCAGATGGACACCCAGTAATGGCAGCTGGTAGCCCAGTTGGGCACATTGCTTTGTGGGATCTAGAAGAGAAGAAGCTAATGTGTCAGATGCAAGATGCCCATTCCACAGCAATAGCTGGTATGTCGTTTGTCCCTGGAGAGCCACTGCTTATTACTAATGGTGCTGATAATGCTATACAGGTAAGTTACAACAGCTGCTCCTATCTGCTGTTACGTTTTTCTGGTAGTCCTCCAAAGTGTAAATGTTCAGTTTGGATTGAAGCAGTTGTGAAAAACATACAAGAGAACTCAAGATCCTGAAGTTGCTGGCTGTCAGTTGATCTGTAGTAGGGCAGTTTAAATATTTGCTACGATGATGTCATTGCTTCATTTACTGCTTTGTGATAGCCTTGAAGAACAAAGCTTTGAATCCACTTTTCCAGAACCACACTTTGCATCCTGGCACACTGTCTTAAATCTTGATCTGTTTGCTTTTTTGTTTTGTTTTGTTTTGTTTTGTTTTTTTTTTTTCAAATGTTCTGGTTCATGAGCAGTTGCTGTTGATAAGTCCCTTGTGCTGCATGTCCACTGATGCCATTAACCTTTGGTGAAGGGACAGAATGAACAGTGGGAAACATTCAGCTGCTGTGGTAGGAAACCTCCAGAGTTTTTTAGGATCAAGGATGAAAGCCAATGTGTGAAGTTTGCTTCACCAGCTCCCACCTAAGCCTGTTCCACTGCCAAGAGTAATAATTACTGGCAGGACAATTTTTATCAGCTTTGTTTTTCTGCTCTTTTTTTGTGAGACAGGTGTGGATTTTTGATGGCCCTGGTGGTACAGGACGTGTCTTGAGAAGCCGGATGGGGCATAGTGCGCCACCAACAAAAATCAGATACCATGGGCAAAACGGAGAGCAAATTCTTAGTGCAGGTATGAATTCTCAGTCTTCAGTCTGATTTCCTGCATGCAAAGCTAATTGTCTTTGTTTTACTAATACAGTAGACTATCTTCTGTGTTACGTATGTGTATTTATGAAAAGTAGTAAGTGATCAGTGTAGATGGTATCAGTTATTACTGTATCAAACTGTTTCACAGTTCCCCTAGAGGATTATCAGCGGGTAGGTTGAAGAGGAATTTTAAGCAGAAGAGTTTATGAGCTGCTTTTGTCATCCATTTGCATATGCTTGATGAATCAAAGTTGTTTCATTATCTCCTAAGGAGCTATCAGCTGGTCAAAATTAAAACCTGTAAGAGCAAGGGAAATTCTGTTGTGACAGGGAAAAAACAAGCAGCATAATGCAGTTAGTAACTTAGAGGAGACACTCCACCTTTCCCACTAATTTAAGCTTTTTGAGTTGCAGTGTCTTTGTAATCTGTTACAGCTCAGTTATGTCTACATACTCTAAATGTTGCTTGTTACCAAGATTTTAACCTAAAAGTGTAAAAATGTGTGACTACCCTTCCTTAGAAACTAGCATATTTAAAAATCTATAAGTAGATGCCTTTGGAAATTAAGTACTAGATCAGATGGTTTTGTGGCCGAGAACCACTTCTGTAATGGACTAATAGAGACTCTTCATCTAATCTCTAATTACTCTGAAGTAATGAAATTTTCTGCATGGGTAACTTTGAAAACATAACATTTTGATGAATGTTACACCTAATACAGCACAACAATACACTGTACTAAAACTATTTGTGCTAAAATTATTTTCTGGTCTCCCAGCTGGTAATTTGGATTTAATTAACTGCTTACTTTACAGTAATTCAGCTCACACCAGATGAACCACAGGAACAGTAAAGAATTGCGTAGCAAATCCTTACGTTTGTTTTAGCCCTTCAGTGCTTTGTTAACTGTACTGGAAAATGGAGAGAGCAGAGGCAGCCGCTAAAGTGAAAAAGGTCTCAGGTTTTGAGATCTGATATATTTGCAGTGCAAGGAGACTATCTCTCTACATTCTTTTCTGAACCAGTGGTAAAACTTTACAACAGAAATGAGCTAGCAATACTGTGGATTGCCTTCCAAGTGTCCCTTGTTTCCTTAAGACAGGCATCTCCACAAATTAACTTTGTGAAATTTCACCAGTGTCACTGGCTTTCACTGAGCTTAACATTTCTTCCAGTTCCCAGTATACACATTCTGCCTTACTTCTGTATCATAGAAATAAGGAAAGGATGATTGAATAGTATAATTGTTAAATTGTCTTTCAAGTTATTTTAAGTTCACTTTTATTAGTTTTTTGTTTCCTTATTTGTTTGGCATGGTAAAAAATGTTTTGTGGTTCTCCTGATTAGAAAAAATCATCTCTGCGTTTAATTTTACATGTGTTGTGCAGTTTTATTTTCTTTTAGTTTCTGGTTCTGCCTTGTCCACATTTCCCCCACGAAGTGCATCTGTTTTCCAGTTTCAAATTTGAGCCTTCTGTCCCTTTATTAAGTTAAATTCCTATTAGTTCTGTGAGCATTGTTCTCTGGGTAGAGGAGAGAAGTTCCATTAGTATCCTGGTTTACAGGAAGGATGGACAGCACATTTTTGCTAGGGTTAGCTTACTGGCTAACCTAGTTGAAGTTCTTAACCAGCCACAGCATATGTTTGTTTGACAAAACATAAAGGATGGGATATTGTAGTTGGTGAAGAAGTGTATGGGCTCATGGGAAAGCTTCAGAAGTACTATGGAGATACTTGAAGATTTTGATCATAAAAAACTGGGAACAGCTAGATATTGTGGTGGAGAAAGGAGAGGGGTCAGAGAAATTGTACATGGAGATGATGTCCATGAAAGAGGTGTCATTTTGATCATGTGCAAGGCAAAATAGTATGAATGGGATATAGACCATAAAAAAAATCTACTCCATTACTTCCACTGTTTGTAATGTGTTTGTATTTTAACTCAGACCAGGAGTTTTAGTAAATACTTTATTGTGGTGTTTGAGGTTCCTGAGTGCAGGTATTCTACTTTACTTGCTCAGTTGGCTTATGAGTAAACAGAAAGTTGATTTTTGCCCATCACAGCTATCTGCTGATATCTTGACAGGTCAAGATGGAACATTGCAGTCTTTTTCAACAGTGCATGAAAAGTTCAATAAAAGTTTAGGACGCGGTAAGTATTTCAGTGAAAGTACATATATTGGTGAAAGAAACCCTGAAAAATACTTACGTAAACAGGAGCTAAAACGTTAGGTAGGCCTTATTTTCACTTTCTGTTGTATGAAGACTGTTCACCTCAGTTGTTCTGCAAACTCAGTCCTTCCTGATGTATTTAAAGTGTGCTCTCAGATTTGTTTATACTTAAAAGTAATTTCTGTAGCTTGACAATGTATATTCTTTCACTGTGGGAAACACTGGGCATGAGTTTTGTAATAAAAATGTGTAAAGCAGTAGCTGACATTTCAGCATGTGCAATTACAACTTTTTACCCCATTTCCCTCCTACTCAGTTGACTAAATTATTAGTTCATTTGTATTTCTTGACTTTAGTTTCTTTGACTTAATGTAGAGTTTAATTTAAAAAACACATCTTCCACAAAATGCTACGTTTAAGGGACATAATTTCTTGTACAGTTCAGAAAATAAGACTCAAAGACTGAGATTTTTATTTTCAAATATCTATATATTGATATCTCTGTATTTATTTTTAGATTTGAATAGACAGATGTATATTAATAGATTGTGTATATATATGTATATATCCTTGACCATAAATGTGAAATTTCTGACTTTGGTTAAGCCATGATATTTAGTTATTGAAACGGCTGAGTATTACTTATTGCTTTATATAGTCACATCTTCGTGACTATGGTTTTAGCTGTGAGGGGGGGAGGCTCTACTTCAAGATGTTGGCACAGGATTCTGGAACAAACTGATTGAGTAATACATATGTGAATACAATTGGCTCAGCATCACATAAATTTTGACAGGAAGTCTTATTAATATTAACTCTTCAAACCCTAGGTAACAGCAATACTGAATCAATGTAAGCCAAATTTATCTAAGTTTAATAGGAACTTCATATTTGTTAGACAATCCTTTTTAAACTATTATTCTCAGATCTAGCCATGAGATTGAGACACATAACTTTTATTATTATTATTTTAAGGTTCAATTAACAAAAAGAAATCAAAAAAGAAAGGTCTTAAGCTTGATACAATGGCACTTCCACCGATTACAGTCTTTGCTTCAGGTAAGTAGTCTGTGAAATACATTACAGAGCTGAAAGTGGCTTCATTTTGTCTTTTAACCCTCAAGAAACTACTGTTTTGAAAGCCTGTGCTGTATCAAGATGAGATTGAGATTCTGTGGCCTCTCATGAGCTGTTGAGTGACAGTTTAAAATGACATTTTACTTGGTAAATTTTTCTGTTATTTTAGAAAAGGGCATTTTATTTCAAATGTCTAACTGGCTCTTGGCTTGAAAATATCCAGCATGGGAGCCAGAATCTTCTGGTGTACATATTATGCCAGGCTGGAGAACCAGCAGTTGTGGAGGTTGAAGATTTTTGTCAATTAAAGATATCTTGGGGTGGTTGATTTTGATTCTTGAGTTTCTTTATGTGAGTCTTTTTTCAAAGTCAAATTTCTGGCTTTTTAAAGAAAAATTACTCTGTTCGTTTGTAATTAAGTATGCAAATATGAGCCTAGCTTTCTGAATAAGAATTGCAATTATCTTTGCTTCATCAAAATTCTTTAAATTAATGACCTCCTCTTCAGGTTTGAAGTCTGTTTTGTCCTAAGTGTAGCTATTATTTTGTCTTTGGAGCATGGTTGATTTTTTCATATGTTGAAAGGTTTGTATTTACAATTTTGCTCAGCTGTTTGACTACATGCAGTATTTATGTTTGGAGACTTCAGTGATATAGACTATCTGTATGTACTTTGCAAATATATGGGTGTGTGTATATATGTATGTATGCACTTCTAAAACTAGTATTCGATCTACCTGATTAAGGTAGTAGAATTACCTTAAATTCTACTTCTACTACTTTAAGGTAAAAATGTTTGTGATTTTGTTAGCATTTTAGTTACACTAGCAAATGCACAATGGTTTGCCTGGTGGTTTTTCTGGATTGTAGTCTATTGACTGTCCAAGAAGAACAGTAAATATGAACTAGTTTGTCTAAAGGCAGTGCAGAATATCAGAAGAGCTTATTTGACTTTACAATGATTGTTTGTAAAAGAAATATATGTTATGTTGCAGAAGTTGCACATCAGAGTGACTGGGATGGTATTGTTGCCTGCCATCAAGGGTATATAACGTGTACAACTTGGAACTATCAGAAAACTTCCATGGGAGCTCATAAACTGAAGCCAGAAGAATTTAGCAAACATAAACCTATTGATGTATATGCAACAGTAAGTTTATTTAGGATAATGTTTCTTCAGCATTACAATATATGCTATTTTGTTAGCTATTTGTACAAAAGTAATATTTAGAATGAAAAAGCACAACCTAGACATGTTTTAGTTGATTTGCAAAGTGCTTTCTGCCACCTCATTGTGTCCTACTTGCTGTTTTGTAATACATATGGTCTTAATAAAAATGCTGCATATGCATTTTTTTCTTTAAACATGCAGATTAATTGCAGATTTTATTTTCTGATTCAGATAGGTGGTTGGTGTTTACCTTTAATCTGTCATAGTCATATACAGTTGAATATATGCCAGTGATGATAAATGTGCTCTGTGAATGCAGATTGTGGAAGATACTATTTGTTATTATTAGATATGACTTCTGATGGATGTCGCTAAGGCAGTATTTTGTTAGCCTGCATATGTGTACAGTGCCACATATGTTACTTGTTGACTACCTGTTGATTTTAAGAGCCCCTCTCTGGACTATTTTGAGAGGTAATCTGTTTTGTTCTGTGCAGTTTTCCTTGAAGTCTAATAAAAACTTACTACTCTTGTATTCCTGATATGTTACATATCTTCTTACAACTTTACTAATTAGATACACATTTTAAGAATTGCTTTCATGGGTGTTCTTTTTTTTTTTTAACTCTCTAAAGGCTGTTGACATTACCTCATGTGGAAACTTTGCTGTAATTGGGCTGTCAACTGGACAGGTAGATGTGTATAACATGCAGTCTGGCATTCACAGAGGGCATTATGGTGAAGAAAGAGGTAAGAATTGCCACACTACAGCAACAGCCTGGTGTTCTGTTGTCTTAAGATCTCAGCTTTTGAGGTGAATGTGAGAATATTTTCAGTCTGTAATTACCCTACACTGTCCTATCTTGCACTGTAATCAGAAGTAATTTGAAACCTACTCTGAAGGACAGGATTTGTGCTAGTTTTAACAGCTCTGATATTAGCTAATTAACACAAAATTGTCAGTTATCGAAATTGTTAGCAGTCTAATGAGATCCTCTGGCCACAGCTCTTTTTGAAATAATCACATTTCCAATACTTGGCTTCTTGTTACAAGGTTCTATCTCTGAGATTTTTCCATCTGTTTTGTGCTCCCTGTTTGAAAGTGAAAGAATACTTACATGCATGTGAAACTGAAATTCTAAGCAAGTCCAGTTCTTTACATAAGCTACTATTTTCAATTACTCAGCTGCAGACTTAGGACTTAATGTAAGTAGCAGTGTTCAGACTTTCATTTTAATGGTTGCATATATGCGTATTTCTTGTGATGTATCCTTATGTATGTTTGCTGTTACATTGTAGGTTTGCAGTTTATATTAGGGCCATCATGATCTGAATTGTTTTATTATAGAAACAAGGAAAAAGTCTTGATGAACCCTTAAAGCTTACTGAGTTTCTAAAAGACCTCTGGCATAGCAAACACAAAGTGGTCATCGTTGCTTGGTAGCGGGATGAATTTTTGAAATTTAGTTACTGGCCAGCCGTGCTAGGCCTAGATGAAGAAATAAAATTGATCCAAAACCAGAGGAGCTATACCTTATCTTTATAATGCAGTTTGAAAATACTTTGTGCCAGAACTAAAGCTATAAATGTTATCTGGAGTGGTCGGGCCCCTTTGGAGGCAACTTGGTAACTGATTCAAAAAGTCCCTCAAATCTTACATTCACAAAAAGCCCCCCAAACCTAAGGCAGAATTAAAAGCTAATATTCAGTTTCAGTTACTCACAACTTGTGTATTGAATTCTATGTGCTTACTTTAAAGCAATTTGTTTTCTCTACTGATAAAGAAAGTTCTAATATTCAGTCTTCTCAGGTGGCCTTAGAATTGTTTATCACCTGCTTACTGCTCATTTAGTGTAGTTAGGCCAAGACAGACATAATTGTGTTTGGCATTCTGGTGATTTCTATGCTGTATTTGAAATTCTCAACTACGACTTTCTTTTCCCTTGATTGCAGCACATGAGGGAGCCATTAGGGGTGTAGCAGTGGATGGATTAAACCAGCTGACAATCACAGCTGGTAGTGAAGGATTAATTAAATTTTGGAAATTCAAAGCTAAAGATCTAGTTTACTCCACTGATCTTCCGTGTGTTCCAAGTGGAATTCTTCTTCACAGGGATAGGTAAGAAACTGAAGCTATTTCATGTGCATATTGTTTTACTGTGAGTATGTAAGTCTAGGTTTGCAGCCAAATATTCTAATGAAGTTTAGAATTCTGATGCTTTGAAATACAACTGACTACTAGTTGACAAAACAAAATGAGTACAAAACATTTTGTTAGACAGAAGGAATGTAATTCTATTTATCTGATACTATCCTAGGGTAAAAGATTTTTTGTGCAATGTTAAGATGTTGCTTTTAATTTTTGTCTATGAGTATTCACTATCATATATGCTAATGATTCTTGGCAGTGGTATTCTGGGAATTGCCTTTGATGACTTCAGTATTAGTGTTTTGGATATAGAAACCAGGAAGATTGTCAGGACGTTCTCAGGACACCATGGAAGGATTAATGACATGGTAATTGTTAACTCATTTTCTGCAATGTATACAGATACCTAATTAATTTTACAGATGGTGGGTTTCTGTGCATATGTTAAGTCACTGAGTATTGTGTTCAGCTGTGAATAATAAACTTGTATTCAGCTCTACAGCAGTTTTGGCCGTGTTAGTTTTCAGTCAAAATGTATAGGGTTCAAATGGCCATGTATTTTTAGTGTGTATTCAGATTTTACTGTAACTTTGCAACAAGTTGATTTTGGTTTTAACGAAAGAAAACATTAGGAATAATGAAAACCACACTGTGGAGCAAAATTGTGCAAGGCTCTTAACTAAAATATAGAAACGATGAGCCAGGTAAATAAAAGGTGTAAACAGAGCTAAGATTATGCAACACACTGATAATTCCTCATTTTGCTTCTTGTAAAATAAGTGTTTACTGAAATACTTCTTAGCTTCTAATTCTAAGTGCTAGTAAGTACCTGCTTACTTGATTTCTTCAGTTTTATGCTCAGTGGTTTTCATCATTAACATAAAAGCATGGACCAAAGTGCTTTTATTAACAGCCAGGTGTATTCTGCGTCATATATTGAAAACTGCTCTGAAATAGCTTCCATTTTTGTCTTTTTCTTGCTTTCAGTTGTCAGTTTTCTTTTATGGCCAGATGATGTCGTCCTGGTGTTAGGGAGCAGTCTGATCTTGAACTGTGCAAAACAGGACCTCTTGTAGGATCTGACTTGCCACTTTTGCCACTAAACTGTCTGGTTTATTTTAGACTTTCAGTCCTGATGGTCGTTGGCTAATAACATCATCAATGGACTGTTCCATTAAGACTTGGGACCTTCCGTCTGGATGGTGAGTCAGTTTGAAAACATATAATAGAAATGTATTATTATCATCTTTCAGTTTAAGTGGCAAAAAGCCTTCTGACTTGATGGTCACCAGCCAAAATGTATGTGATACTCAAAGTTGTACATGGTTTAACAACTCAATACCCAGTATATTAGTTCTGTCTGATGCTAGCAATATGTGCCTTTTTCTAGGTGTACAGAATAAAAGTGTCTTGAAGATCTAATAATGAAACCTGGAGTTTTCATGTAGTGTGAATTTTTCCCTTGTAAGTAGTGCTATAATCTAAATGGCGAGAGATTGTTTAAGGTGAATTGCTTTGTGATATAGTGAATTATTTATAGAATCATAGAATGGTTTCAGTTAGAAGCAGCCTTCAAAGATCTACTCCTACCCCACTCTCCTGTAGACAGGTTCATTATATCAAGTTGCTCAAAACCATGTGCAACCTGAACTTGAATACTTCAGTGGTGGGCCATTCACAACTTCTCTGGGTGACCTGTTCTAATGTCTCACCACCCTCATTGTAACATTTCTTCCTTATATTCAGTATAAACCTACCTCTCAGTTCAAAACCATTGCCTCTTGTCCTCTCAGGAAAAGGCCTGTTAAAAAGTCTCCCTTGGATTTTCCTGTAAGTCCCCATAACGTATTGAAAGGCCATAAGAAGGTCTTCCTGGAGCCTTCTGTTCTCCAGGGTAGACAATGCCAACTTTCTCAGCCTTTCCTCATAGGAAACATGTTCCAGTCATCTTATCATTTTCCTGGACCTGTTAGAACTTCGTGTCTATCTTGTGCTGCAGGCCCCAAATGTGGATGCAGTTAATTTTGTAAATTGAAGCCTGTTCTCAGTTACATTAATTTTAGCCACACAATAAGGCTTTACTTCAGTTATTTTTTACTTCAGAATTTTTTTCATTTGTGCATGCTTGCAACTGCCAAAAATACTTTTATGATCACTGTGAGCAGTATTCTCCCACAAAGAAATTTGGCCAAGTACTCAAGTAGATACAAGAAGTTCAGCAGCCTAGAAAAAAACAGGCCAAGGAGTAACTTTGAGTTCTGCCAGTGCATTCTTTTAGCAGCACAACAAATAGATTTTTAATAATTCAAAGTAGTGCTACGCAGTGTGCAGTTGTGGTCATATCTGAAACTGAATGGTTTCATTTGGATCGATTACTGTTGTTGATTCATTTTGGTAAATAATTTTGTATACTGTAAGTTTTCATTTTACTATTAAAAAATGTGCTGAATCTACACAAGTGGCTTACTCTCTCATGATGAATGATACTAGTCTAAAATGAGGCAAGATGGACAGTAGCTGTCTTCTTTCTAGTACAAACGGGAAGGAAATGATCACTGTTACAACTTCCTCTTTCTGACCATCTTTCCTTTCCAAAATTATTAACTACAAAATTAACTACAAAAATTGCAACATTAATTTTCAAACTTCAGAGATGTTACTTGTCTCTCATTTCTTTGATAACACAACATTTTGCAGTAAGAATCCATTCATATGTTTCTTTAACAGTAGTTCTTATTTGCATGTAACACATAAGTAAATGATTTGTCTGTCAGAACTGCAAGAAATTATGGTCAAGCCAAGATCTAGGCAGATACGTGACAAACTTTACTTTTGAAAGGAATTATGTTAAATTATTCTTCCCAAATGTAAAGGAAAGGGTTTTTCGGCACAGTGTATTGAAAAGGAAGAGCCACTTTCAATGAAAAGCCAGATGCTTGATTTACTTCTACTCTGGTATATTTGCTTATAAATACAAGAACCAAATTATAAACTGTGCATTCTGACGACTCAGCTATGATATTGTCCTTACAAAAGGCTGGAAAACATGTTTTTACATGACTTAAGTCCTGCGTTGTGAAAAATACCAACTGATTATGATAGATGCCATACCATTTATTGAGTGATCATCTGTTTTTATTTGGGAATGGTGCTTAACTGTCATTATTTTAAGTATTCCTTGTGCATGTTTTTTATGTAGGGCTTTTTGAGAATTAGGAAACAAATAATTTGTGCAGAGAAAGTTACAAGGAGGAACTGGCGTTATGCAGATTTTTCTTTCTGCACTGCAGCTTGAATAGAGAAATTAAGAAATCAAGGCTACAAGCTGACTATGGTTTGGATGGAGTACTTGAGACAGAATAGTATAAGAAACGTTGATATCAGGAGCTCAGCAATTTTATACTTCCCATTGTCTCACTTTTGCAATTAAACAGGAAGCGTAAAGGTGAATACTTTCAGCCCCTAGGCATTTATGTAGCAATTACTGTACTCTTTGTGTAAAAATTTGTAAGCATGTCTTTTTTCTATAGTGGATTGACCTTTCCTCTCCCCCCATCTGTGATTTTAATCATAATTTAAATTCAGTAGGTAGAAAAATTTAATTTAGTGTAACTTAGTTTTGCAGTTGTTCGTTACAGTTGTTTTATTGAACAGTATTTCTTAGTTACTGGTAAAGATTGTGGTAAGAGGATGGATTTGAAACTACAGTAAATATGTATGGTAAATTTTTTTAGCCATTGTGTGCTGCATGCAAAAGCTGTCAGTGTACCTGACACATGTTCTGGCATTTAGGGTTTTAGTGTTTGTATATTTTATATTGAAAGTGATGAATAATGTGACTTTCACCTGGTTAGTTTTTAAGTGTAATGTGCGTCTTAATAGCATGCACTTGGAATAAAATATCCCTTTCAGGGGAAAAAAGAAAAGGCTTTTATGTTTAACATGGTTTGTCAGATCATCACAGGAGTGCTCAAGTACCTAAGAAAATATCATGCCACAAGATTTTTACATTTTAAACTGCTTTGTTACCTGAATATTTTTTCTGTGGTTAGTGAACAGAACTGGGTGGTGGAACTAGCTGCTTTCGTTACTTCCCACTTTGCTTTTGATTTTGGTCTGTAAACTAGAACAAAGTATTCAAGCTCTCCATTTGTTCTTTTTGTTTCTCAGTTAACTAGTTGTCAAACTCAATTGCTTCTTACAATTTGAAGTAACTGAAATTTATACCTCAACAAAGGAAAAACAGTGCCATAAACCCAGGCTTGAGTGGAGGTCTACTAGGGTGTGCATCATTCAAGACTTGTGTCATCAGCAGAACTCTAAAATAGCTTATTGTTAAAATAGTCACATACTACTCGATATTTTAACTTTCTTTTTATGTGTGGGATGTTGTTTTATGGTGGGGGGGGGTTGTTGGTTTTTTTTTTCTGGGGGGTGGTGTTTGGGTTTTTTGGGGGTTTTTTTGTTTGGTTGGGGTTTTTTGGGGGGGGGTTTGGTGGGGTTTTTTTGGGTTGGTTTTTTTTTTTTTGGTGGGGTTTTTTTTTCAGCTTTCTGCAATAATGAAAGGCATGGTTTATTAGGCCAAAGATACAATAATCTCAGAGCATTCTTTAGGTTAGAAAGAGTAAGTCCTAGTGTTAACGAAGTGTATATCAAGTATCTTGAGAGAGGGAATTGACAATTCAAGGCAAAGTATTAAAAGATGAGGTCAGAGCATCATGAAGCTGATTTGAAGTGTGACATTTATGGCCTATAAATGTTAATATTAGGCATAGGGAGTTGAATGTGGACACATGGTTCATCATATTCTCCACAGAATGTGAATGTCTAAGGACATAGCATAAGTGTACCAACTTTAGCCAATTTAAAGAATCTTATGAGGTGAGTGGTTTTGTTGCACAGTGTCATTCGTTTCCTAAGCTTAGTATTTCAGTAGTCGTATTCCAGTACTTATAATATGCTAATTTGTATACATACTTCCAATATCCTGCTTGCATTCACTCAAATTTGTGCTGTAATTCAGATATGCATGGATAAAAAAGCTCATCTTGCTGAGAATTTCTCTGTTGTTTTTCCTCTCCTTAGCCTCATAGATTGTTTTTTGGTAGACTCTGCAGCTGTGAGCCTTACTATGTCTCCTACAGGAGATTTTCTAGCTTCAGCACATGTGGATGACCTTGGAATTTATTTGTGGTGAGTATGTAATATATCTGTTTCTCCGTAGAATTTCAGATGGGGAAGAATTCTCTTAATCATCTGTATCATAAATAAGGAATTGTTCTACAAAGTACCATCTCCGGGCTCTTGTCTTTTCTGGTTCTAATTAAGACAGGTATTCTGTGTTGTTGTGATTTGTAAATCTTGAAGTCTCTTGCAGTTATAAATATATTTTTTATTATTATTATTAAATAATATATATTATTTATAAAGATAATCTGATAATTAAATTGTCTTTTCCTAAACGTTTCTTTATTATTCTAAAGAATTCTTGTTATGCCATTCCTAAAGTTTTTCTTTGACTCTACTGTTTTGGTTTTGGTTTATTTTTTTATTCTATTGGAAACATCGGTGGTCATATAGTGTTACTTTCAGAGGGGCTTTTCTTCTTGTCCTGGTATACAGTGTTCTCTGAGACTTCTGAGTAGGACTTGTAAGTTGCAATTATTTACATTTAACGGTAAATCACTTCAGATGTAAATTGTGTTTCAGTTCAGTTTCCTCCTGACGTGTCTTCAAAGCAAATGGCTCATTAGGCCCAGAACTGAAGTAACACGTCTTTTAAGTGATATGGTTTTTCTTATTTTTTGCTTTTGATAGATAGGTATTTCAAGTTACATTTGTTGCCTGTGGTTTTGTCTTGAGGTATTCAATTGTTAGACCTTTCTGTGCATAAGTGCTTTGTTCTTTTTACCTAGCCCTTATTCATATTGACTGAAAAAATAATTTGCCAGAATGACTGTGTGTGTATTCCAAACCTCAAGAAAATTTTCTAAGAGTACTATTTTGAAATTCTGTGAAAGCGGCGTTTGTATATTATATTGTACACATTAACTACAAAGTTTTTTAGATTGTTAGTTTTGCAACTTCAAGTAAATGCAGCATCTGGCAATAACTTGAAGTAGTAATACTCCATAATTCCACATTTATTGAATGTTCTTCACAATAATACTTCAGCATAACTTCTGTGTTTCAGACTTTCAGATTATGTATATTACTGTGTTTCATTTATTGTTTATCTGGTAGATGAGGAAAACTAATCTTGAATAGAACCTGGTGAATTGCCATAGTGCAGTAAAAATTATGTCTAAAATATTTGTTCCCATTCACTTGAAGATTGTTTTTAAAATGCATGTCTCGCTTTTCAGGTCAAACCGTTCTCTGTATTCACTTGTCTCTTTACGGCCCCTTTCGGCAGATTATGTACCTTCTATGGTGGCACGCCCGACTACCTGCCCCATTGAAGGTAATCTTCACATGAAAGAGTATTTAATTTTCAATTTGGTATTGTATTTCAGATAGAAGATGGTTTGCTTCCTCAGTGAAGACTCACTGTTTCTCTTAGGTGTGCCTATTGCTTCTTCTACCATTTTTGGTGTATTTAACTCATATAGTAAATTGTTTACTAAAATCTAGTAATATTTCTGTGTTCAGACATAAAAAATTACGTTGTGATGATCTCCATCTCTTCAAGGAGATTTTGTAGATGTTAAAAACATCTGTGCTAATTGGTGGCTTTCTTTAATCTGACTTGTGTATATACCTTCCATTTTGACATCTTAAAGGCCAGTTTGAAATTAACATTACTGTTCGGGGGTGTAAAAAGGGGATTGTTTGTCCACTTAATTACAGCTTTTTTGTCTGCCTGTAAGTCGTGGTAGTTCCACTGCTGCATACTGCCTTTGTTGGCAAGAGAAATGGGTTCAGCTGTCATATAGCTGTGCTTGATAGTCCTAGTGAAAGAAAGGCCTAAAATGCTTTTTTGATATGTTTAATAGAAACAGCTGTGGGCTTGTAGCAGTTTGAGGGCCTCTAGATAGAAGTCTTGTCTGCCCACATTTAGCAGTGTCTATAAATGTAGATCTCCATCTGGAGGAAGAACACACCTTGAATATTGACTGCCCAGAAGAGTGGGTAACATACTTGGTAATGACTGCTATGTTAATCACGTACTTATTTTAGATACTTAAATTAGGAAGACAGGATTTTATTCCAAAATTTAGAGTGTTTTAATCCTATAAACTGATTATGGCTGAACGGTTTAATTCATTTTCTGCCTTCAGCAAATGTAAAGTTCCTGTTGACATGCTCAGGAGCTTTTAGTGGTTTGCATTTCTTTGCTGTTAGGCTTTTCCGCCACATTTGTGGTTTCAACCATGTAATATTTTGCAAAAAGGAAGGGAAAATAGAAGTTTTTCATCAAGACCACGTAGGAAGTCTAGAGAAAACCTAATGACAGACTGCACATCTTTTACTGTTTGTTGTACTTTGGTGTTGAGATCTTCATTTTTATGTGCCACTTCAGTCATACCTATGAACAGGTTGTGAATATTGTGTGTATTTAAATGCAAAGATTTTACAGATTTTTAACTTAGCACTTAAATTGTTTTGTATGTATATTAAAGCACTGTACAAGATTTTAGAAATAATCCACTTCTATAAATTGTTTTTACATAAGTTCAGCCAAAGCAAACAAATCTTGTTAGTCTTCAAAGTATTTATCCAGTTCTGCATTTTAGCTATAATTGTTTGCAATTTAAGTTTATTATTTCACGGGGTTAATATTGTTTCTGTAGCTTTTCAGCTATTTGTTATGCTAGCACCCATACATACAGCTGTTATGCATGTGTTTTTAAAAAACTGCAGAAGAAATAATCATGTTTTGATTTTTAAAAATAAATGTGAGATATGTATGTTCATAAAACATATGTGTTCTTGACAGATGTGGATGTGGCAGGAGATGAAGAAACATGTGATGAAATGATGGAATATGTCTCACCTGAGCAACTGGGATTGCAGCTGGTGACCCTTTCCTCATTACCAGAATCAAGGTGGAAAAATCTCCTTAGTCTTGATATTATCAAGGTAATGATATTAGGCATGCAAGTGCAGATCTGTAGTATTTGGATTGTATTTTTGAGGAAGGAGGTAAATTAAGGGCTGTTTCTCCTGTAATACAAAACAGACAGTTAACCATTCCCCTGGATGCTCACGAAAACTTGAGAAGGCAGAACTATTTCACAGCTTTTGCCGTTACTGTTTCTGTAACATGCCAAATAGCTGTCTGAAAGCAGAGATTTCCATGTCAATAGAAATGCTTGTACAGCTGTGCTAGGTTGTGCCTCTAAATAACTGTTGGGCATTCCCATAACCGGGAATAGAGGGAATACACAAAAAATAGTAGTATAGAGCTAGATATATTTGCCCGTGTTCTATCAGCTGCATTTACCTAGTCACAAAATTTGATCCTGCTTTTCAGGTATTTTTCAAGATTTTGCAGTAGAAGACTATATAGTGCTTTTCACAATTTCTGGGATTTGAGAGAGGGGCTTTTTTTTTCTTTTTTTTTTTTTTTCTAAATGGTATCTTCTTATTTAGTGGTAAAATATTTTACCTATATACTTACTTCTCAGTTAGTCCTTACATTTTTCATAGTATTTTAAAAATAAAACTCTTCATTAAAAAAAACTTTCTACATGTTCTTAATGTGGTGATGATTTTAATTCAAGTATCTGCTTAACAGAAAAAAAATAAACCAAGAGAGCCACCAAAAGTTCCCAAGTCAGCTCCTTTCTTCATCCCAACGGTTTCTGGTCTTACACCCCGTTACATTACTCCAAGGGAAGAAAATGATACACAGGTAAAAACAAAAATTATTTATATAATAGTGCTTATCTAGTGTATTGTAAAAGAAAACCTTTATGTGTTTTAATGCTAAAAGAGATCTTGCTAAAGACTTTAAAACACATTTACATAATGCTTTCTTTCTTAAAGTGTTTTGTTCTGTTGGGGGAAAATAATCAAGATGTAAAAATATGTCTTGCATGTTCACATACACTCTTGTACTTTCATGTTCTAGTCAAAGGTAGTAAGCCATGGAGTACTGGCACAGAAATCTGATTTTTTCATTCATCTTGAAGAAGCCCTGAGAACTAATGAATGTAAGTCAACAAGATATTTCACTAAAAATGTAGATGCTAATAATGAAAGTAAGTCAACAAGATATTTCACTAAAAATGTAGATGCTAATAATGTTTTGATACACATTTGCTTTCTAATGCTAGAATTGTAACAACTGAGGACAAAAATACACATAGTATAGTAACAAAGACAAAGAGTATGACCTGTTGTGTATAAAGCTAATACATAGATAGCCAATGTGTATCAAAGATCCATTGGTAGTCTAGCTTGCCTGGAGAATGGAGCCCGGTTCTGGCTGAAACCCATATAGAGAAAGAAGGTAATGTTTCTGAGATTGTTAGACTTGCATTGTGATCATCTTGCACAGAAAAGGTGCTATGTATTATTTGTAGGGCAAGAAAGGAAGGGAATGATCTGATGAGAGATAGTAACTGGGACATGAAAAACATAATTTGCCTGCCAAGTTCTGTTTCCGTTAATATAAAAATAAGCTCTTGGATTTCTTTTAACATTCAATTAACTTTGAAATTGTCATGTAAATTGACTGTGGAATTTACATGCTGTTTTCCCTGTTTCAATTGGTGCTGCTGCAGAATTGCTGAAATTTAGGTTTTTTGGAAATGATTGCTAATATAGCTGGCTTGTAAACTTAAATGGGCAGTCACCAGTAGTGCCATGGTTTAAGCCCAACGAGTAACTCAGAACCATGCAGCCACTCCCTCACTCACTCCCCCCTTTTTTCCCCCAACTCCCAGAGGGATGGGGAGGAGAATCCAAAAAATGTAAATCCCACAGGTTGAGATAAGAATGGTCCAGTAACTAAGCTATAACACAAAACCACTCATATTACCACCAGTAATAATAATGATAAGGGAAATAACAGGGGGAGAGAATGCAAAACTAAAAAGGGAAAGGAAAAAACACCAGTAAACACCAGTGATGCACTATACAATTGTTCACCACAAGCTGACCAATACACAGCCCAGCCCAAGCAGCAATCTGCCCTTCCGGGTGACTCCCCCCAGTTCTTATACTGAGCATGATGTGCTGTGATATGGAATCCTTCTTTGGCTAGTTTGGGTCAGGTGTCCTGTCTCTGCTCCCTCTTGGCTTCTTGTGCCTCCCATCACTGGCAGAGCATGAGAGACTGAAAAGTTCTTGATCAGTGTAAATGCTCTTCAGCAAGAACTAAACCATTGATGTGTTATCAGCATTGTTCTCAGACTAAAGTGGAACACAGCACTGCACTAGCTACTAAGAAGGAGGAAAACTGTTACAGCTGAACCCAGGACAGGTAGCTTGTGCACAAGGCAGTTCTGCTGGGAATTTTTAGACCCCTTAAACTCTTCTGAGATAACCAGCTTACTCAGCTGTATTTAAAGCATTTTTATATGCAGAAGGTCATTATCACAAATAAGGTGTGGTGTTACAGTGTGTTTTTAGTACTTCAATTGGTAGTAGTCTTTTAAGCTGCTTCAGAGCTGCACAGAGAAAAGTAAAACATCAGGTGAATAATTAAAAAACCTAACCAAGCACCTAGAGGCTGGCTGTTCCAGGGAGCAAGTGCATTGCAGTAGTGGTGCAGTGCATGTGCCTCAGGCCACCTCTGCTGTAAGGAGAGTGTGCTCCAAGGCCCGTGCTGTAATCCAAATCCAGGCTTTGTTGATCCTGGCTGAAGAACCTGCTGGTGTGTAACATGGCTCTGTGCTTGCTAGTTTACAAGCATCTCTTCTAATGGTGACTAAGCTGTGCAAGTAAGCAGTGATATACTAGAACCTATCCTGGTTTACCATTGGGATGGAGACAGGGTTTTGTACCTCACATCAGGATTGTGGAACACAGATTGAGCTGGGCACCTTTTCTGTATTTTATGTCCCCCAACTTGACAGTATGTTCCATGTTTAGTTTTTCAGTGTCACAGCACAACAGTGCTACATTTGTTTAGTACTGTTTATATCACAATTACATTTAAAAATAGATAATGATTTTCGTAAGAATCAAATACAGATGGAAACAGATTTATACCACCTAAGGAATATTAGCCAATGCCTAATATCATTAGTTACCATGATGTAACAGTATAAAAAGTTGCTCTTACTAGCAACTCCTTAGCAAAAGAAATATTAATTAGAAGACATTTAAAAATTGTGTTCACCAGCAGCTGTGTTTACAAGCATTTATATTTTTATCTCTGCATTTTTAAAGAAAATGGATGGAATTCTCAAAGATAGGTAGGATTGTAGAAATCCTGAGGAAGAACATTTTGAAGAGGAAAGAGTTTCTAAATTGCGTACATTTCTACCAGGGAAAAGATTGACTCCATCCCACCATAGACAGTATTACCTTGTGTCTTTTATTCAGTAACAACCTGAAGTCCCATCTCTTTTTGCCAAGAGAGGTAAAATGACAAGTTGTATGGTTAATGAGAAGTTTTTTACAGCTTAGAAGATGGAAATGGGGGAGGAAGGGAAGTTATATAAATACAAAGGTGTTACTTATATTTTTCAATGTAAACTTACAAATAAAATGAAACTGTTTTGTTAGAGATGTGCTTCTCTGTAGTATGTGATGGGACATTAAATTGAAGGCTAGACGGCATTTTGTGGAAAACAAAAAAGGCAACAGTAGAAACTTGAAACTTACAGTCACTGCTTAAGAATTTTGGAATAAACCTGTCCAGATGAAGGATTTGTAGCATTTGTAAGATTCTTTCCTGTAAGTGTTACTGCTGATGTATTCCTCAATGTTTTAACACAGATACAGCTCCACTTAACTTACTGAAAAGCTTGGGACCATCTAATATTGAGATAGAACTAAGGTGTTTGGCCCCTGAAGGTGGTGGCTCAATGGAGGTGATGCTAAGCTTTTTGAGAATGATTGGGATGATGCTGAACAAGAAGTACAACTTTGAACTTGCTCAGGCATACCTTGCACTATTTTTAAAGGTAACAATTTTCTTGCAAAATTTTGTGTTAGTCCTGTTTAAAATTATGGCTGTCCAGTAAAGAATGTAAATTGCCTGCTTGAAAGAATCATCTTACATGATTTTTGTTGGGGCCAGTTTTAAAACTGCTAAATGAATCTATTGGATAATTTGACAACTTATCTGGTCACAGTCCAGAAAAATTTGAAAAAAACACGGATATTGTGAAATGGACCAGACGGGTTTTGTTCTAGTATTTGTTACTTAGAATTGTTTTTATTGTTTGTAACATACCTAACTTAATAGCTGTTAATTCATAAGTGACTATAGGCTATGCCTTAAGTAAGAAAAGAATGCAATGTTATAACATTTGGGGTAGTAAAATAGGCATTTTGTTGGACTTACTACTAGATACCACATGCCTGACTTACTTTCCATGTCAGTGAGCTGTCCTTCTGTTATTGCTTAAGCGCCACAGGAGTAGTGAAATTATTCTGAAGAGCGTGGAAGTTAGAAAGTTATTGCAATAAAATGCAGTAGCAGTTACTCTTAGAGGGAAGGTGGTTCTGCAAAAGACTGAAGCCCTTCTGATGCATAAATGCTTACCTTGTCAGGATACTCTGATTTAGGAAACTGTGGGAAAGCAATTAATTACAGTTTACTAGAAAAACGCTATAAACATTCAGGTAGATGTAATACTGTTTATTTAACTGAGTATTTCTTAATAGCAATATTAAGCAGGGATTGGTTTTGAAGAGAATGTAACGCTGGACAAATACAGCTTGCTCTTTTCCTTTTTTGGGGGTTAAATAGAACATGTGGGGCAGCTTCCACAAGAACAAGTACTGCAGCTGAATAGGAGTACATTTCATGTTGAAGTGTTGATACTCATTCACAGTGGCTTTTTACCATGTCTGTTTACTATTAGTTTGGTTTTTGTGAGTCTTGTCCTTTGGACTGGTTAGAATAGTTGCAATATTAGATGCTAGAATGCATTTTTTTTGTTTTGTACAAAATCTGTTTAAGTCTATGCAGATTAGTGGACAGCTAGGTAATTTGCCTCAGAAATGTACTTGGGATCTGAAGTACAGTCAAATAATATAAACTCATGCTGTGACACATGAACACCATTGTCTTTTGCTGTGGGTTCCAAGTGAAACAGCTCTGAGCTTAACAAGACTTCTGGATTTAAATTGTAGCCAGGAAAATAACTATTCTGTCCATTAAGTGGTAATAACGTATTGCCTCTCTAAAAGACTGAGAGGTTTATTTTCTTTGTGTTTCATCAAGATTCTTGTTTATTACCTAGGGAGACATCATCTCCCTGGATCAATATAGAGCATGCTGGCATCATTCTTCTTGCTTTACGCAACACATAAGAATTAAATATTAAGTAACATTTAATGAAAATAATTAAAATAATTAAATTTATATAATTACAATAATAGATAAAATGATATGACATAAAAACCAGATCAACCTCAGGGCATCTGTTTAGACTTTCTAGCCTAAAGAGGAATTTATGATGTGGGTTGGAAATAGAATATGTGATTGATCGGAATAGATGCAGCAGCAGATCTATTAAAGCAGTAACTTATTTAAGACATTTTGCTGTTTATCCCATCCAATACATAGAGTATTGGAGTAAAATGGCTTGTAAAAGACTAGCAAAAGACAGTCAGCATTAAATAGAAGGAATTAATTGATGGCAGACTCCTTCCCTTACTTGGGATATTAATGAAAACGAAGTATTGGAACTGAATGAGGAAATTTATCTTCTAAATTTTTTTGTTACCTGTATATTTTTTAATAATTGCTTGTCTTCATTTTCAGTTGCATCTTAAGATTCTCTCATCAGAACCAAATCTTTTGGAAGAAGTATCCAGGTTGTCAACGCAACTTGAGGAAACTTGGCTTCATTTACAGACTCTCTTCAATCAGAGTCTGTGTGTGTTAACATATATGAAAAGTGTTTTGTTGTAAAATGCTTAAGGATTTTGTCTGCGTAAAATTCCCCTTGGAATAATGGTACAATTTATTACAAAAAATACTGGATTTCAGGAATTATACTATGACTTCTGATGATGTATTTTATACATCTGTATATGGCAGAATATTTTAGAATGTGCATAACTGAATTTTTTTTTTTACTCAGAGCAAAAATTAATATGTGCAGCTTAAATATTCATGTTGTATCAGTGTGTGCTGCCCATGAACAAAGGAGCTGGACAGCTATAGGTAATGTAGCTAGTTACCGTATACTTCCATGACCAAAATGTAAATCAGAATGGAGAAAGTGGCTTGCAAAAAAATAAAAGTAGGAATGTAATTTCTGTGCAGGACACCAAAACCTGTATTATACTTGGCAAATTACTACTGTGGAGACAAAAATAAAACAAAAAGTCTGGGTTATTAACATTTTATTAACATCAGTTTAAAGCAAGTTAACATAAAAAATGCATTTCTGTGCAATCAGAGTGCTTTCCCTATAACATTTGAAAAACTAGTTTTCTTCTTGCTTTGGCAAGCTGTATTCACTGTTTTGCCTCAGGCACCTATTTCTGAAAGCAAGGATTTTTAGCCGTATTACAAATGATGTAACTTGAAAAAAACACTGAATCCTAAACTAAACAAAAAAATTTCATTTTTTTATAACCAGGTTTCTTGCTCTAATTTTGGAGGCTAAATTTCTTAGGAAAATTTGGGTCCTTTTCTTAAGGTGATCAGAAGAAAAGCTTTGAGCTGGGTGAATTTTTACATAAATCAGATGATCTTTTTATGAGTTGATATTTAGGTTTTAAATAATAAGGTTTGGGCAGAGTTTGGGAACTCAGGAATGTGACTGTCTTAAACTTTGCTGTTTGAGAATTCTGCCTCACAGCAGAGGAATCTCCTGGACAAGGCTGCATTATTTTACATGCTTCAGACACAGACTAACAGGATAACCAGTACAAATGTATACAGTTTTGATCAGAAAAGCTGAAAAATGTGTTCACTGCATATGGCAGACTGAAACTGTAATGCAGTTTTGTTGTTCTACATAGGTGATCGTTATTTTGATATCGTCACATTATGTAACTCTTTAGTCATGTATCCTGGAACAAATTATCTACAAACATAGAATTATAGAATGGTTTGGGTTGGAAGGAGCCTTAAAGCTCATCTAGTTCCAACCACCTGCCATAGGCAGGAACACTTTCCACTGGACCAGGTTCCTCCAAGCTCTGTCCAACCTGGCCTTGAATACGGCCAGCGATGGGGCAGCAACAGCTTCTCTGGGCAACCGATTCCAGTGCCTCACCACTCTCACAATAAAGAATTTTCTTAATGTCTAATCTGCATCTCCCCTCTTTCAGTTTAAAGCCATTCCCCCTTTTCCTGTCACTGCAGGCCCTTGTAAAATGTCCCTTTCCATAATTCTTGTAGCCTCCCTTTATGTATTGGAAGCAGCTCTGAGATCTCCCACAGCCTTCTGTTCTCCAGACTGAACAAGCCCAGCTCTCTCAGTCTGTCTTTATAGCAGAGGTGCTCCAACCCTCAGCTCATCTTTACCACCTGCTCTGGACTCACTCGAGCAGGTCCACGTCTCTCTTGTGATGAGGACACCAAAACTGCACACAGTACTCCAAGTGGAGTCTCACAGGAGAATAGAGGGAAAATTTCTTCGCTCGACTTGCTAGTCATGTTCCTTTTGATGCAGCCTATCATATGTTTGGCTTTCTGGGCTGCGAGTGCACACTGCTGGCTCATGTTGAGCTGCTTGTCAGCAAACACCCCCAAGACCTCCTCAGGGCTGCTGTCAATCCATTTTCCACCCAGCCTGTGTTTGTGCTTGAAATTGCTTCAATCCAGGTGCAGGACCTTGCACTTGGCTTGGTTAAACTTCTTGAGTTTAGCACTGGCCCACCTCTCAAGCATGTGGGGGTGACATTCCTTCCCTCCAGCGTATCAACCAAACCACACAGCTTGGTGTTATCGGCAAAGTTGCTGAAGGTGCGTCAGTCGTGCTGTCCGTGCTGCCAACAAAGATGAACAGCACAGGTCGCAGTACTGACCCCTGAAGAACACCGCTCGTCACTGATCACTTGAACATGGAGCCATTTACCACAACTCTTTGACTCCAACCATTCAGCCAGTTCCTTATCCACTGGGTGGTCCATCTGTCAAATCCATGCCTTTCCAATTTAGACACAAGGATGTTATGCAGGACAGTGTCAAACGCCTTGCACGAGGCCAGGTAGATGACATCAGTCACTCTTCCCCTATCCACCAGTGCCATGGCCGTATCATAGTAAGCCACCAAATTTGTTAGGCACAATTTGCTTTTAGTGAAGCCATCTTGGCTGTCACCAATCATCTCCTTACTGTCCATATGCATTAGCATAGTTTCCATGAGTATCTGCATCGTGATCTTGCCAGGTATTGATTGAGACTGACTCGCCTGTAATTACCCAAGTCTTCCTTTTTTCCCCCCTTTAAAGATGGGGGTTATGTTTCCCATTTTTCCAGTCAGTGGGAACAACTCTGGACTTTCACAGCTCCTCAAATATGACACATAGTGGCTTACACAATTCATCCACCAGCTCCTTCAGGACCTCCAGATGCTTCTCATCAGGTCCCATGGACTTGAGGTTCCTTCGATGGTTTCAAACCTGATCTACAGTGAGCAGTTCTTCATACTCCCAGTCCCTACCTTTGCCTGCTGTGACTTGGGCAGTGTGCCTGGAGCTCTTGCTGGTTAAGACCAAGGCAAAAAAACACACTGAGTTCCTCATTTTCCATGTCTTGTATAACTAAGTCTCCCATTTCTTTTTGGAGAGGGCCTGCATTTTCCCTCATCTTTTATCATCAACCTATAGAAGCTTTTCTTCTTGTCCTTGATGTCCCTGGCCATATTTAATTCTGCCAGAGCTTTATAGAATCATAGAATCATAGAATAGTTAGGGTTGGAAAGGACCTTAAGATCATCAAGTTCCAACCCCCCTGCCATGGGCAGGGACACCTCACACTAAACCATGTCACCCAAGGCATTGTCCAACCTGGCCTTGAACACCACCAAGGATGAAGCATTCACAACCTCCCTGGGCAACCCATTCCAGTGCCTCACCACCCTCACAGTAAAGAATTTCTTCCTTATGTCCAATCTAGACTTCCCCTGTTTAAGTTTGAACCCGTTACCCATTGTCCTGTCACTACAGTCCCTGATGAATAGTCCATCCTCAGCATCCTTGTAGGCCCCCTTCAGATACTGGAAGGCTGCTATGAGGTCTCCACACAGTCTTCTCCAGGCTGAACAGCCCCAACTTTCTCAGCCTCTCTTCATACAGGAGGTGCTCCAGTCCCCTGATCATCCTCGTGGCTCTCCTCTGGACTTGTTCCAACAGTTCCATCCCCTTTTCATGTTGAGGACACCAGAACTGCACACAATACTCCAAGTGAGGTCTCACGAGAGCAGAGTAGAGGGGCAGGATCACCTCCTTCGACCTGCTGGTCACGCTCCTCTTGATGCAGCCCAGGATACAGTTGGCTTTCTGGGCTGCGAGCGCACACTGAAGCCGGCTCATGTTCATTTTTTCATCGACCAACACCCCCAAGTCCTTCTCTGCAGGGCTGCTCTGAATCTCTTCTCTGCCCAACCTGTAGCTGTGCCTGGGATTGCTCCAACCCAGGTGTAGGACCTTGCACTTGGCATGGTTAAACTTCCTAAGGTTGGGGTCAGCCCACCTCACAAGTGTGTCGAGGTCCCTCTGGATGGCATCCCTTCCCTCCAGCGTATCAACCGAACCACACAGCTTGGTGTCATCGGCAAACTTGCTGAGGGCGCACTCAATCCCACTGTCCACGTTGCTTACAAAGATGTTGAACAAGACCGGTCCCAACACCGATCCCTGAGCGACACCACTCGTTACCGATCTCCAGCCGGACATCGAGCCATTGACCACAACTCTTTGCGTGCGGCCATTCAGCCAGTTCTTTATCCACCAAGTGGTCCACCCATCAAATTGATGTCTCTCCAATTTAGAGACAAGGATGTCGTGTGGGACAGTGTCAAAGGCTTTGCACAAGTCCAGATAGATGACAACAACTGCTCTGCCTCTGTCCATCAGTTTTGTAGCCCCATCATGGAAGGCCACCAAATTGGTCAGGCAGGATTTCCCCTTAGTGAAGCCATGCTGGCTGTCACCAACCACCTCCTTGTCTTTCATGTGCCTTAGCATGCCTTCCAGGAGAATCTGCTCCAAGAGTTTGCCAGGCACAGAGGTGAGACTGACTGGTCTGTAATTCCCTGGGTCATCCATTTTCCCCTTCTTGAAAATGGGGGTTATATTTCCCTTTTCCCAGTCATCAGGAATTTCACCTGACTGCCATTTTTCAAATATGATGGCCAGTGGCTTAGCAGCTTCATTCGCCAGCTCCTTCAGGACCTGTGGATGGATTTCGTCAGGTCCCATGGACTTGTGTATGTTTAGGTTTTTAAGATGGTCTCGAACCAGATCCTCTCCTACAGTGGGCCTAGGGTCTTCATTCTCACAGTCCCTGCGTTCGCCTTCCAAGACTTGGGTGGTGCGGTCAGAGCCTTTGCCAGTGAAGACCGAGGCAAAGAAGTCATTAAGAACCTCAGCCTTCTCCAAATCCAGGGTAGCCAGTTCTCTTGATATCTTCCGGAGGGGGCCTACGTTGTCCCTAGTCTGTCTTTTACTCGCTACGTACCTATAGAATCCCTTCCTATTATCCTTAACATCCCTAGCCAAGTTCAATTCTAACTGGGCCTTAGCCTTCCTCACCTGGTCCCTAGCTTCCCAGACGACATCCCTGTATTCTTCCCAGGCCGCCTGTCCCTGCTTCCACCTTCTATAAGCCTCTTTTTTTCCTTTGAATTTTCCTGAGCAGCTCCTTATCCATCCAAGGAGGTCTCCTGGCCCTCCTGCTGCACTTCCTTCTAGTTGGGATGCAACACTCCTGAACTTGGAGCAGGTGATCCTTGAATAACAACCAACAGTCTTGGGCCTCCCTGCCCTCTAGGGCTGTATCCCTTGGAACCTTACTAAGCAGGTTCCTGAAGAGGCCAAAGTCTGCTCTCTTGAAGTCCAGGGCAGTGAGCTTGCTGCACACTCTTCTCACTGTCCTGAGGATCTTGAATTCGACCATCTCGTGGTCGCTGCCACCAAGGCTGCCCTGGAGTGTCACATTTGCAACAAGCCCTTCCCTGTTGGTGAGCACGAGGTCAAGCATGGCACCTCTCCTTGTCGGCTCCTCTATTACTTGCAGAAGGAAGTTGTCTTCCACAAAATTGAGGAACCTCCTGGATTGCTTGTGCCGGGCCGTACCTTCACTCCAACAGATGTCAGGGTGGTTGAAGTCTCCCATGAGAACAAGGGCCTGTGAGTGTGAGGCTGTTCCTATCTGTCTGTAGAGCACTTCATCCACAGATTCCTCTCGATCAGGCGGTCTGTAACAGATCCCCACAATAATGTCTCCCATCGCTGTTCTTCCTTTAACCCTGACCCACAAACTCTCTGTTGACTACTCACCTGTCCCCAGTCAGAGTTCCATGCTCTCCAGCCTATCCCTAACATAAATAGCAACTCCCCCTCCCCGCCTGACAGACCTGTCTTTTCTAAAGAGCCTGTAACCTTCCATTCCAACACTCCAGTCACAGGTGCCATCCCACCATGTTTCTGTGATGCCTACTATGTCATACTGCCGTAGTCGTGCACACATCTCTAATTCCTCTTGTTTGTTCTCCATACTATGCGTGTTTGTATAGAGGCATCTGAGCCGAGCTCCAAATGAAGCTGGCTCATTGGCTGGAGCGGCTGGAATATCTCTGCATCACTCCGAGCATTTATTATAGGTGCTGGCAACTGACTGGGTGTTTTGGGATGGAATGATGCCCCCCTCCCCCAACACATCTAGTTTAAAGAAACATTGACCAGTCTGGCAAGCCTTTTACCAAAACCGCTCTTCCTCTTCTTTGCCAGACCAGCTCCACCAGCCCCCAGTAGACCTGGCCTACTAACTTGGGTCCTGTATTCAAAACACCCAAACCCCTGACTATGGCACCATCCTTTTAACCATTTATTAACCTGGCCAATCCTCCTAGCTTTTTTAAGGTCTCCCCCTGTATCCTGGGGAATTGATGAAAAGACAATCTGAGCTCCAGAGCCCCTAACCACCTCTCCCAGGGCTCTGTAGTCCTTCTTTATGTTCTCCAGCCTACTGCTATCAACATCACTAGTACCCACATGGATCACCAGAAGTGGGTAAGAGTCTGTGGGACTCACTAGAGCAGGCAGCCTCTCTGCAACATCCCTGATCCGTGCCCCAGATAGGCAACACACCTCCCTCGAGACCGGGTCAGGCTGACAGATGAGCGTTTCTGTCCCTTTCAAAGTAGAGTCCCCTACCACTATGACCCGCCTCTTTTTCCTGGCAGCACCAGTAGTGATCTTCTTTACCGGTGCACCAGCCGGTTGTTTCTGGTGCAAATGCCCTTCCTTCTTAGCCCCCTGCAGAACAGCAAAGCGGTTCTGGGTGGGGACAACAGCTTTAGGAGGAAGCCCCTTGTTTTTAATTGTCCTCTTCCTCTTTTTTTTGTTGTTTTTTGTTGTTACTATTTCCCAGCTTCCTGGGTTGACAGCCTCCTCCACTCCTCCATGAGCTTCAGGGGACGCTTGAGGCCCCTGCACAGTTTGGGCCTGGAGGAGGCAGTCCTGCTTCCTCTCAGCTTCCCTGACATCTTGCAGCCTATTAACATCATCCAGCAGCTCAGCCACCTGCTGCAGGAGGACCTCCACCAGGGAGCACCGAGTGCAGCCCTGCCCATTGGGCACCACTCCCTCAGGAGACCAGTGCAGGCACTCTCTACACTCTGAGCACTGCACTGCACCCTCCCCTCTCATCGGCTCTGTCTGGGTGCCTACGCTGGCTACTGCCGGGGCAGCCAGAGCAGAGCTCCCAGAGTGGGCCCTGGTCATACGCCAAGTACTCACCATCCCGCTCGACTGCCCGCGCGAACTCTTTCCTAACCTGATCCCTGGCTTCTCTATTTCTCTGTATTCCTTCCAGGCTACCCGCCCTTGCTTCCACCCTCTGTAGGCCTCCTTTTT
Organism: Psittacula echo; assembly: GCF_963264785.1. NCBI lineage: Eukaryota > Metazoa > Chordata > Aves > Psittaciformes > Psittacidae > Psittacula > Psittacula echo. The sequence goes on along the minus strand of NC_137742.1, from coordinate 69,716,611 downwards.
GTGTTAGAGTTTGTCCAGGAGCTCCTTGTTCATCCAGTGCCTCTTAGCATTCTTGCCTGACTTCTTTGTCAGGATGCATTGCTCCTGAGCTTGGGAGAGGTGATGCTTCAATATTATCCAACTTTCTTAAGTCCCTCTTCCCTCTAGGGCTCTATCCCATGGTACTCCACCAAGCAGATTCCTCAAGAGGCCAAAATCTGCTCTCCTGAAGTCTAGGACAGTGAGTTTGCTGCCCACCCTCCTTGCTGCCCTGAGGATTGTAAACTTCACCATTTCATGGTCACTGCAGACAAGGCTGCCCTCCAGCTTCACTTCACATTCCCAATTATTCCCTCCTTTTTTATAAGACCAGTTACAGCATAACACCTGTTCTCATTGGTTCCTCTATCACTTGGAGAAGGAAGTTATCATCAACGCGTTCCAGAAACTCCCTGCATTGCTTATGCCCTGCTGTATTGTCCCTCCAACATCCTCCAGTCAACCATACACTGGTTGCATCTAAAGGAGCGTGGCCAGCAGGTGTATAGAGACGGAAGCATTTCTCCCTCTTTACCCCACTTGTGAGACCCAGCTTCAGTCCTGCATTCAGCTTGGGGGCCCCTAGCACAAGAGTGAGTCCAGAGGAGGCCACGAAGATGCTCCAAGGGCTGGAGCACCTCTTCTAAAAGGCAGGCTGAGTTGGGCTGGAGAAGCTTGGAGAAAAGGCTGCTGGGAGACCTTAGAGCAGCTCCGAGTGCCTAAAGGGGGGCTACAAGAAATCTGGAGAGGGACTTTTACAATGGAATGTAAATTTCTTTTTTTTTCCTTCTTTTTTCCTTTCTGTCTGTCTGCCTTGTACATTCAGCCCTCATCAGGCCAGATTTCTCAGTCATGTACATGCGGTGTCCAGTACAGAATACTTCCTGAAACAAGTAACAATTCCACATGTATCATGAGGTCAGCATCTTTTTGGCTGCTTGTATTTGCAAGAGATGTTGTCAGGGTTATCAGAGAAGGGCGGAGATGATGGGAAGTCAGCTTTTACAGTTTCTCTGTGTTGTGCCGGCTGTTATGGGTAAAGACCATGACTCATATTAAAGCTTGAAGAGAACAAATAAGTATTATAGACGTTCACAGACTGATGTACACCTGAGAGTTCTTTATGAAGTTTACCACCAAGATTTAAAAAAATCTTTTGTACCATAGAATTGTTAGCTTCTGGTGACACAATTCTCAAGAACCCATTACTCACAGTTTCTTGAATGGATCTGAAGCAGTGGCAAATCCCTCAAATTCCAATGTAATATACAATAAACCCCTGAGCTTACAGGTCTCACTGTGACTAATTTAGAAGATATTTAAGAGTCATTTTTTGAACCAAGGCATTAGAAATAAAATATGAGAAAGTCAGTAGTTGCAGACCTGCCTCAGTAGAAGGAACAGTAGATAGAGAACTTTCCTCTTGGATCAGAGCAAAGGTCTCTCAAGACTAGTGTCCTGTCTCCTGCAAAGGGTCTATCTAGCAGGTCAGGTATGAAAGGATCCTTTTGCGCACATCATGCCAGCTTTCAAGGAGATGGCTATTTGGATACTTCATGACCCAGCTCTATTCCAACAGTTGTGTTTAATATCCTCTGACAGACCTGTTTGCTCTCTGTGAGTTTATCTAATCTGTTTTAGAACCCATTTATCCCTTCACAACATCCTGTAGTAATGAGACCTACAATTTAATTAAATACTAAGGGAAATAATTTATTTTCTGTTTGTATACTCCAGACATGCTATCTTCTAATGCTGCATACCCCTCCTACTTCTTTAATGTGAGAAATAATAATTGTGCTCTAGTTCTTCATGCTTTGCTGCCACAGAGCGGTTGTGAAATGGTTTCTACTTGTGAAGAAGATACTTCATTTTACTGAGTCACACGTATGTTTTTTTCACTGACATACAAGAACCTGCTTTGGGCACAGATGTTTTAATCTCTATGCACAAATTTGTTTGCAAACCTTGTAATATTTGTAGAGGAGGGTCTTTCTCTCTTTCTTTCTCTCTTTTGTTCTTTCTGTCTGTCTTTCTGTCTTTGTCCTGTTGTAATCAGGAGGAAAAAAACCCGTACTTTTCTCCAAACAGACCATTCTACTGAGAGCAGAACCACAAAGCTAATTTTTGCAGACAATTTCTTTTTAATACTGTTGACATAATATTTGCATCCTGGATTATCTCATTAAATGTGTTAATGCAGTTTGTTATATCATACACAGATGTGTTTCAAGTCTACCTGGAACATTTCAGTCATTTCCTTCTGAAAACAGTCTTTAGATGTTAGTAATACCCCACCTCCTTTATTCTTTTGTGTTTTCCTAGTTATCACCACTATTTTAGGAGTGTTTAACTATTCTTAAAGCTGGTTCCAGTCTTACACCTTCTTGTTTTTTGTCTTTTATTTTGTCCTTTTTTTGTTTTCCAAAACTGTGAGCAACTTTTTGCCATTGATAACTTCTTCAGAAATAAAAAAATGATTTCCACTTGCTAGTGGATGCAAATGGGTATTTCATCTGGTACTTCCTGTATTATTCCTTCACCCAAGACATCAAGGGTGATACCTGGTGATATTTGTCAAAAGTTGTTGATTACTAGTGGTAAGACACATTAAAATTGAATTTAATAAATTGGGCTTGATGTTACCTGCAAGAACTTACTTTACCTGATTGGCGTTCTAATGGTGTATGCAACAGAGGGTGAGGAAATCCGTTAGCTGGATTAAGGGATACAGTCGTGGTTAACCTTAGGTTTTCTTCCAAGGAGGACAACTACTGAAGATTTTACTATTCTTACACAAAGCCAAGCCTGTTTTAGGCTAGCTCTGTCCAGGAGCTTGCTGTTACAATTCTTCATGCCACTGTGAATCACCACACTGCTACCAGCTTTTTAAGTCTGTTACCTGTGCCTGTGTTCCAGCTCCTGCACACAGCAGTCCTGTCAAGTTAGGTCTCAATACTTCCACTGTTTTATTTGACTGTGTTATGCATTCCAGACCTGGAGAAGAGAAGGCTGCATGGAGACCTCGTAGCAGCCTTCCAGTATCTGAAGGGGGCCTACAAGGATGCTGGGGATGGACTCTTCATTAGGGACTGTAGTGATAGGACAATGGGTACCGGGTTAAAACCTGAACAAGGGAAGTTTAGATTGGACATAAGGAAGAAATTCTTTACTGTGAGGGTGGTGAGGCACTGGAATGGGTTGCCCAGGGAGGTTGTGAATGCTCCATCCCTGGCAGTGTTCAAGGCCAGGCTGGACGGATCCTTGGGTGGCATGGTTTAGTGTGAGGTGTCCCTGCCCATGGCAGGGGGGTTGGAACTAGATGATCTTAAGGTCCTTTCCAACCCTAACTATTCTATGATTCTATGATATGGTACAGGGTTGTTTTGATTTGGTACAGGGTTGTTTTGACACCAAACTGATTAGCTGGACCTTGTTCCCTGAATTTGTTGCTGGTGGAATTCAAAGTCTGAAGAGTGGAAGCTTTCTCCTCTTTGAGCCACAATAAGCCTTCAGTGCAATCTTTACTTTCCATTTTCTTTTAGGTTAAAAATAGCGGTATTACAAGGAAAAACATGTAAATGCAAAGTGAGAGTAAATGGATGTAAATGTTTACGTATTGTTCAGCAGGCAGCACAGACCACTGACTTGAAGCCTTTGAACACTTAGTATGTGTCACATTTAACTCTTGTTTCTTGAAAATAAATGTTAAGAAAAGTCTTCAGTCTGTGCACATCATCGTAGTGCAAGTGTCATTGTCCCAGAGTAAGGAAACTTGAAGATAACTGATTTGTATTGGCAAAAGCCAAAGTATTTTTTGCTATATTTGAACTCTGTTGATGTGTTGTGTTGAAGGAGTTTAGCACTGTTTGAGGAGCATCAATATGTAAGTAGTTTCTCCTTTGGAATGTTGACATCAGCAGATGTTTCTGAGCATGTTATATTAGCATATCAGTCTTTTTCAGCACATCACCAGTAGTAAAATTTGTGCTTAAGAATTACTTGTTTAATGAAAAATTCTCTTTTTTAAAAAAAATTACTCTTTTAGAAATGAGGAATCCAATCAATGCCTTACTTGATGTTAATGCAAAGAGTCTGCTTTACTTTTTTGGTGGGATTGCAGTATGTATTAAGAGGAGAATAAAATGCTGTTGTTAAATGTCCTTAGCACCTATGCTTTTTTTTTTAAGTGGCACTCTCTGGAAGACACCTTTTCTCCACTGATGTGTGTGTGCCTGTTCACAAAACAGCCATGCGGCTAAGTGTAGGTATATCCTATTGCCCTGACTCTCTAGTGTGTTAAAAGACCTGATGGTGCTGGGTTTGTGACTGTTAGCATATGCCAGTGTTAAGGGCCATCCCCCTTGAAGGATCAGACTACCTGGGCAGTTGATGGTTGCTCTAATCACCCACAGAATAAATCAGAGTAAGATAGAGTAAAATAGTGTATTTGTAGAATCTTCACTCAATTACTATGTTTGTAAAAGCTATGGAAATAAACTTTACTACTTAAATTAGGTCCAGAGGATTCCTTCATCCTGTGTTAGCATGTAGCCAAATTGCCTTACAGCTACATAACTATCTAGCACTTACTATCTCTTGAGTTGTCCCATGTTGATCTCAGAATACCACATGTATTTAGCAACTCGTCCCATCCATTAGCACCATAAACTCTCCTTGAGGGTTATTCAGATTCACATGTCTCAAAAGGATTTTGTAAACTTGGCTCACTAAAGGAGTGGTTATGACATTCCTCTGTTAAAACCAGCAATGTTCCCTAGTACTTTGGAAACGTTAAAATCTTTCTGGCATGGCTGGAACTGAAGTGTCATTAACCTGTTGTAGTGCAACATGTCCCTTCCTGTCACATGGGACAAAGTTTAAAGCCGAGGTAAATGTGTTCTCAGAGTGTGCCAAGATACATTTTCAGTTGAACGTAAGATTTGATCACACAGGGTTATGCAGCTGGTTGTTGTTCACATTTGAGATTAACCTTCATATATGCCCATTGCTTTGGGTTGACAAAAGGGTGAGGGATGACTGCCCAGTTCTCTTTGAATAATTCAGTTTCAACAAGATCACCATAAGCTATTTCAGCAGTGCTTACATCAGTATTAATTGAGATTATTTATTCATGGGGCTAGAATAAACAGCATCATCTGTACAAAAATCGCTGCAGCTCCTTTCATATTGATGGCTGAGGATGACATCCTACTGGTGTATATGGAGAGAGCAGAAATACTTGATGCCTTTTTTTGCTTCAGTCTTCACAGGCAGTCTGCTTCTTTTTCTGTGGGTACTAGCATCTTTTCTGAAGGAGGGCGGCTGCCAACAATGGAGGTGTAATGGGTTAGAAAGGCTTTAGAGCACAGTGCGCTTAAGTCACCTCGTAACACTGGGACTGTATGGGACTTATACATGAATCTAGTTTAATAGCATTGCCTATCAGCGATAAAAAAAAATGTGATCAAGGAGGTTCCTGACGACTTGATTGAGGCTGTTCTCCCCTTTTTTAAAAAAGGTGCAGTGGAGGACCTAGAGAAGTACTGGTTGATCAAACTTATCTCAGTCTCCAAAACAATCATGGACCATGTGCTACACACATGGAGTCCATCTGCAGCACACAAAGGGCAAGGTGATGAAGAGCAATCACCTGAGAGTCATGAGGGCAAATCATGCTTGACTGAGGTGGTTGTCTTCTATGAGGAAATGTCTGGTTAGGCGGGCAAAGAAAGAGCCGTGAATTTAATAATGAAAATCCAGTGCAAGTATAGCAGTATGTAATTACTTAATAGTCTATTATTAAACATTGCAAATTCCTACTGTTAAAGTCAACAGGCATGCTGTCAGTTAAGATTTTGCAAAGTTTAGTGCTTGTTCATTGCGTTCTGCTCGCCATGTACCTTTTGTATTGCTGGGGAGGGACTCCTCGTTAGGGACTGTAGTGATAGGACAAGGGGTAGTGGGTTCAAACTTATACAGGGGAAATTCAAGTTAGATATGAGAAAGAAGTTCTTTACTGTGAGGGTGGTGAGGCACTGGAATGGGTTGCCCAAAGAAGTTGTGAATGCTCCATCCCTGGCAGTGTTCAAGGCCAGGTTGGATGGAGTCTTGGGTAACATGTTTTAGCGTGTGGTGTCCCTGCCTATGGCGTGGGGGTTGGAACTGGATGATCTTAAGGTCCTTTTCAACCCTAACTATTCCGTGATTCTATAACTGGCTTACGGGTGATACTGGGTCTGTAGCACAGACATGTGAATTACTTCTGCAGTAAGCAGTATCATTTACATTATAGAAATCAATTTAATCATAATATAATTATGCCCAATGCATTATTATTTTGTTAAATTTCCCATAGCAAAAACACTATGGGAAATATCTAATTTATTGATGCAGCAATGTTGAATAATACTACTGGCATTTGAGAGATTTGCAATGCGATGTAGAAGAATTAGACTGCCAAATGAGTTGAAAATATTTCAGGTGGATATCTGATAAGAAAGAATATTTTAAAATTGGTGAGTGCCACAACATATTTGACAGTTATACAAGTTCTTGCCTTTTATCCCAGAAGGTTTTATTCTCATGTGTCATGAGAATTATATATTATGTCCCCTGCTGCAGCCACAGATCATTCTTCTTTTTATAATAGCTTCTAGAGCCTATTTTATAACAGACTATTTTGTAACCATTTGGTAACACAATTTTTGCTTGAGCAAAGACCATTTTCCTAGGGTACATTTAGTCTGGGAATGGTGAGAGGTCCAAGAAATGCTGTTAAGGGTAACTGTAAAAGCATGCAGCCGGTTGAGAAAGAGACACAAAGTGCAGTTGTCTAAGGTAAAAGGTAGTCTCTAGAAATGTATTCCTGGAGCAAGACTCTGCTGCTTAGGATTGGAGCCACTAGAAATCTCAAAATTGTAAAAGAAACAGACGGAGATGTAGAGCTGCGGACTTGCTGCAATTAAATCTTACTCTTTAGCAAGGACAATGCCTGAGGTGTTACAAAGGATCTGTGCAGTCACAAGTGAGAAAGATTGTCAGTCCTCAGGAAGAGGATGAACCCCAGTACAGCAGTGGTACTTGACCCAGAAGAGGATACCCTCTCTGGTGATGCTGTTCCCTTTGCAGTACCTTTCACAATACTTAATGAAAACATCAGAGCAGATATCTCAATACCAGGGCAGGAGTTATGACTGAAAAAAATGCTTAGAAGTGAGGAACACAGAGCCTCTTTACACAAAAGGAACAGGAGACAGTGAAGTAACACAATTGTGTACAGTGATCCTGCAGGGAAGCAAGGATCTGATTGCTGAAAGCTGATAGTAGGTAGAAACCAGCATCCACATGTTCCTCCTTTTCCCTGCCTAGCAGTGGAAGCATTGTGGACACGCTGTAGAAGCCCTCTTTACCTTTACAGTAAGATGACTGCAAGATCTTGCCTTTATTCTTGACGTAGTTGCTGTGGGAAGTTCTGCTTAGACAGAGCGACTGAGTCCAGAGGTGACCCCAGCTGGCTAATATTAAACATTATTGTATGCATGATAATATGCAAGTTGCAAGATGTCTCCTGGCCTGCGTTAGGGAATGATTTCCTCATAAACACAGGAGCTGAAGCTGGAATTCAGCCTCTCAGAGAGCAGTAGCTTGTTTTCTACATAAGTTGAGATTCATGTCTCTGTATTATGATTGCTACCGTCAAGATCTTAAAGGGCAGCAGAAACAAATGATGTAGTGGGCAAATACAAAGGTATCTTCAAAGCATTTCTTTGATAAAATTATGTGGAAAATGTACTGATCTTTCCTCAACAGAAGCCTATTAGTGAGATACAGTGAATGTTTCTAAGGGCTGTGAAGATGCTGTTTATAGCATACATGTATGAAACAGACTATTTTGCCATGACTGAGGAGGTGCTGTTCTGGCCCATGCCATTTCCTTTCATGCTGAAAGGAGAGGCCTTGAAAAATTTACTAACTTATTTCAAGCAGAACCACAGCACAGCTCAGATACTTATTCCTCAGCTTATTCATCATCTTGATATGTTGGAGTAGGAAATCTTGGAGACCCAGATCATTACAGGTATTACCAATAACCTTAATCTTGAACCGTTATCACCCCAACTCCATCTAAGTCTCCGGACTCAGAAACACAGATGGAACTCTTGTATTCACACAAGTTGGCCTTAGAGGTTGATATGCAATTTAAACATGGACTATGACTTCTTTGATGTGCCTGGTCAGCCGGAACAGAAACATAATGAAGTGACTGTGACATCAGATGAAATGGTTCAGATAAGATGAATTTAACCTCATTTGAATTAATCTGGCAAGAGCTATGGGCTGGTGGCTAAGAGTGGAGTGTTAATGTTAAGCTGAATGCTGCTGCTGGAGAAGAAGCCAAACTCAAAATGTGGTGGTTAGAATATTCTTACCATTTTAGTGTGCTTTGTCAACAAAAGGCTGGTTACAACAGCACTCTGAGGTACAGCTTTGTATGCTAGTCTATGTTTGTTGTTCTTGTGATTTAAATACTGTCTAAAATACTGGTTACAGTCCTAAAAACAATGCTATGATCTGGGTAGCTACTAACATGTGTTAGTTCTCTGCTTTTAATAACTGACAGCCATAAGTGAACTGTCAATTAAAATGACAGATTCTTGTTGATTAGAGATATCTACAGTGAATGTCTAGCCACTGACAAGAAACAGGCTTCTATGCTACCAGACAGTCTGCTGTAATAACGGGAAAAAAATATTTTTTATCATAAGCCATAAATGAATTTTCTGTTGTCTTTAAGAGCATGTTATTTTGCAAAGGGATTGGAGTAAAAGCTTTAAATAAGAGAGACTTTTGCAAAGGTCATGAAAACAAGATTGCTAAATCCTTGAATCTTAATACATCAGGATTGAGAACTACATTCAGAAAAGCTAAGTAACTGGTTTATGCACATTGGAGAATATTAAATTAAATAATTAATTGCCTGTAAATAGAAAAGTATGTTCCGGTCTCTGCTGTTCTGTTGAAATGAGTCTTACATGGCCATAGGCTTTTTGCCTTTCACAAATATTAATCTAAGTACCAGAAATATTTACAGAGAGCGACAGACAAATGACAATAGATTTTAAGTCTAATAAAATATAAAATTCTGTGCTTAAGAGAATTGTATAATTTTCTTCCTTTTCATTTAGCTTTTACTTTTTTCCCAAAAGATAATCTGAAGTTCTTCCTAACTATAGCTATCATCCTCCCCAAACCAGAAAAGCAAAGGTTTCCTAGAATTAATTTATGACCTTTCCAGTTATTTCTGCCAATCGTATCTCAATTTCTATGCAATTATTTTTGCAGTATTCACCCCACTGCTTCCATATATCATCTACATTTTAAGAGCTGAATAAAACATTGTGGACACATATGATTAATACAGCATTTTCACAAATATGTTCCATATTTCTTAATAAGAATCTCTCTTCACATTGCTTAGTTATACTTTTCTCCTTTAATTAAAAGGGAGGGTGTCTTACTAAAATGACAGGATTGGTCCTCAGATTGTACTAAAATAAAGGAAAAATCTGGTTTGTTCAATTAATATCTCTAATTCCACTCTAGGATTCTAACTGTAACAATTAGCCTTTATTACAGTCTGCTTTTATTCCCATTGGAGACTAACTTGAAAGGCAAGTGCTTCTTTTCTCATTGTTATTTTGTTAGTAACCACATTCTGAACAGCTGATTCTCAGTCTGAGAAGCACTCACCCATTTTATAATGTGGGTGGTAATTTCTACTTGCTCAATGGGATATTCTTTCATCCAGAGACTTAAAGTGCTTGACTTCCATAAATTTAGCTTGATAGCAATGCACGAATATAGGTGTTATCAGAAATGTGTGACTTTTAGGGAAATGGACCTTATAACATAGTACTAGGTAGAAATATCTGTATGTTGTCATGTAGGAGTGTTAACTAGAGTAGAGGTTGGGCTCCCAGTTGTGGCTTCTGGGCCTAAATATTTTGGTGGTAGCTTGCCATCTCTTGCTTTTTTTCATCATGTCGTCTTAATAGATATATCCTCTATCAAGTCAGCAAAAAGATCAGAAATAGTACAGAAGAATTCTAACTCTTGGCTCTCGGTCCTACCAGTATTAGTCCTGTCCTGAGAAAGCTGGAGGAAGAGAAGTGATGAAAATCATGATTTCTGCATTCAGGGTAAACTGGACGATGAGAGCAAATCCCATCTTTTAGTTTCTATGTTGTGATCTATGGTTTTGAGATGCTTTCATGAAAAGTGCTGTTCAAGCATTTTACCTAAAAGTTACTAATAACTCATCCTACCTTCATCTCTGTCAGAAGCCTTCAGTGCTCACCTGTATTAATTCTGATCAGCACTTTTAATTTACAGGGGAAATAGAATCAAAGAATCATGGTTTGGGTTTGAAGGAACCTTAAAGATCATCTGTTTCCAATACCTTGCCATGGGCAGGGATACCTTCCACTAGAGCAGGTTGCTCAAAGCCCCATCCAACCTGGCCTTCAGCGGTTCCAGGTATGGGGCAGCCACAAGTGCCTTGGCAACCTGTTCCACTGCCTCACCCCCCTCATAGTGAAGAATTTTTTCCTGATATCTAATCTAAATCTTCCCTCTTTCATCTTAAAGCCATCCCCCCTTGTCCTGTCCTTACAGGGTCTTGTAAAATGTCCCTCTCCAGATTTCTTTAGGCCCCCTTTATGTATAGAAAGGCAGCTCAAAGGTCCTCCAGGAGCCTCAGATATAGATGTCTTAGATTTAAGTATCTTAAAAATAGAGTGATATATCACTGTTATGCAAAATAAGTTACCCACCCAGTCAAAGGCTTACAGCCTTACTCTACATCAACTCAAGCCAATTTACTTCTAGCAAGAATTAAAGAATACTAAATGGTCAAGTCTGGCTCCTAATAAGACCAGTTCATATAACACTGTTCATATTTGTAGATGGCTAGGTAGCAGCCTCTGGGTTTGATTCTACCCAGAAATAAAATGAATGAGGAATTGCTCTGTGAATTCAAATTACTGAAGTCATGTGAGTCATTGTGTTGTCATGTGAGTGCAGACAAATCTAGTCATAATGTTGTTAAAAGCTGTTGCCTCGTTTTCTCCTTTTCCACTGTGAAGACTACTATCAGGATAGCCAAAGTGATAGTGAAGAATGTGTCTCTGTCCCTCAGCCATTTCACTCTTTTTGCATATAATGAAAGGAAGTCTACATTTAAAGAATGGAGACAAAGAGCTAACAATAAGTGCAGCTTGCATTAGAGCCCACACATCGTATCCTGAAGTTCATATAGTGAAGGGTTGTAAATGTACATGGAGGAGCAACAAAAATGCAAGAAGATACGTTTTTGCCGTATGCCCAAATTTTTAGTGTGCTTGGTTTTCAGGTTATTCATTATTCATATATCTAGTAGTGTGATGCATTACTAAAGTGGCCTGACATTTTCTGGTTTTACTATAACTATATACAGCACATAACTTCAATCATACATGTACCACATGGCATCAGAAACCCCACATGAGACTTACTTGCATCTCTTAGGCCATAGTGGAGCACCATATGGAGTTCCAAACCCAGTGGGCTTCAGAATATGTACATAACTAACTAATTAGATGTGTAAATACTCACTGGGTCAAATCCATCAGTCTTCAGAAGTGCCCACACAGCAGGAGATTTTCTTGGTCAAAAGTTTACTGAGTTGTGATGAACTGGAAAGTCATTTAGGAAAACTAACCATAGGAAAAATCACTTTGGTAGGATCATCTTTTTATCCAACCTGCTGTCTAAGTTTTGCTTTATGCTGAGATAAAAAATGTGAAAACTTTATGTAATGATAATAATGGGTCTGTTCGATCTGACTGGCCAAAAGCCAAGGAAAAATGAAATACAGTAAGTATATCTGATACTTCCTCTGAAATACTTTCTCAGCCTTTACCAATTTGAAATTAATAGACACTGTGAGGCAAAGGTTGTTTCTAACTGTTCTGGTATATTGAACAGTAGACTTGTGTTTCATGAACCTTGCCTGGCCTTTTTTGCATCCATCTACATTTTTGGCATGGAGTGCCACAGCTTACCTGCTCACAGCTACTTCCTCTTGCTTGCTTTGATGCTGGCTGCTTGCTAACTTTATCTTATTCCCCTTAGTTCTTTCACTGAAAAAGACAGAAAACAACTAATCCTTATCCATTCTGGCTTCCCTATCCCCCTCTTGATATTCTAGGCCTTTAGTTTGGGTAAAATTGAAAAGGAAGCAGTTGCACAGATGACCTTGTAATGGTCATTCTACATAAGCAATGTAGATACAGGTTTGTATAAACGCTGAGCAGTTAGGCACTCTTATTCAGAAAATCAAAAATAATTTTTGTATGACTTCATGTTTTGAATGCTTTGATAAATAACCATGAAGGCTGATTATTTCTTGAGTTGTACACAGCTTAGGATAGCTGTAAACATCAGAGAGTAAGTTACTGGCTGCATCATCCTCCTGGTTAGCTGGCAAATTATCAATCTCAAAAGAAAATACAGGCAAACATTTCAGAATCCCTATCCTTATATTTAAGTGTATCAAAAAAAAACATTCACAGTGCAGAAAATGAGAGACAAACTGAAGGTAAAAAAACTGTTGTTTTCAGATACATCATAAACTAACAAATACTTCCCCTGGAAAAAAAACAAAAATGCTTACTCAGAATGAATCCTAACCTTAACTCTAACACTAACACTAATCATATCCCTAACCCAGCATTTTGTTAGTAATATGACCTATCTTGTCAGACTCCAAAATCTCTATTTTATTTAATTGCAGAGAAGAACACTTCAAAATAACATTGTTTTTCCTTGGAAGTTTTATAGTAAACAATGCTTTGGATGAGATACAGTCCAACAGAACAGGTATTCAAGTTGTGTAGCTCCTGTAACAGATGGAGGCTATGCTTTTGTAGGTTCTTTGCAGCGTACGGAGCCATGGGTAGTAATAGTGGATAGCCCCATCTGGGATGTCATGATCAAAGGGTGAGGTGTCCCTGCCTGTGGCAGGGGGGCTGGAACTAGGTGATCCTAAGGTCCTTTCCAATACTAACTATTCTATGATTCTACGATTCTCTCCTTCACTGTAGAGGAGTTAGCTGGCAGCTGGTGAAGCATGTTTGACCATGGACTGTTAACACAGAGCACCTGTGTTGCAAGATATGACCTGGTGTTTAACACTTAAAACAGGTAGAAAAATCACTGAGGCTATAGTTTACTGTTTTCTCTTCTGCATACATGTTTAAATGATTTTATTATTTAATGGGATCACTCACAATATTTGAGAACCCAGTGACTTCTCTGGGACTCTGTACAAACCTTAAAAAGCATATTAAATCTTAATGTTCAAGTACTGTAAAGAGAATGCTGGGTTTTGATAAATTATATGTGACATTTATTATGCTAGATGCTGTGTTGTCCCAGAGCTGATGGAAATAGAGCCTGTGTTTGTTCCCATTAATGGTACTTGTTCTCAGTAGCACTTCAGGCTGCTCTCATCTGATCTTTTTATCTGTATAGCAGTTTGAATTGCCTGAAGTCTTTCCAGTTCCCATGATCAGTTCCACTCCTGTAATGTCAAATACACTAGGCAGAGACCACAAGAAGGAGCAAAGTTGAAAGAAGTTAAAAACTTGCAGTTAATGCTGGGGTTGCGGAAAATCAGAATTTTCTTGTGTTGCATGCAAAACTGGAACAGAAAGTTGAAAGCTCTGCTCTCAGATCTGTCACCATCTCTCAGTGCCTATAAATAAATCAGTAGTGTGTTCTTGAGTTCCTTCATCAATGAAGCAATGCTCAGTGTGTTACTATTCCAGGATTTATTTACTATTTATTTACTATTACCAGGAATTCAAGGGAATTTTTTAAAAATGAGCAAAACAAAGCAGCAGACTGGAAGGCAACATCCTGCTCAACATGCCAGTATTACTTTGGCACCTAAAGGTTGTGACCTGCTCTGTGCTGAAGTATCATATTGTGATTATACATGTCTTGTTAAGACAGCTTCATTTAGCTCTCACAAAATCTTTCAAGCAGTTGGCCTCCCATAACTGTCAGAATGATCGAGTAATTTGGATGCCTTCCAAGGCTTCTTCTTTTCCCAGTAACCTACATTGTTTCAGATTGAGTGTGCAGTGCAGAAAGATGTTTGCCAGTGTCCTGGGTTCAGCAGTAGCAGTCATTTTTCTCCTTCTTAGTAGCTGGTGCAGTGCTCTGGTTTTGACTTTCAGCCTGGGAACAACGCTTTATAACACTGATGTTTTTAGTTGTTGCTCAGTAATGTTTACTCTGACCAAGGACTTTCTGACTCTCATGCTCTGCCAAGGAGGAGGGGAAGCTGAGAGGAAGTAGAGACAAGACAACTGACCCAAACTAGCCAAAGAGGTATTCCATACCACAGCACGTCATGCCCAGTATATAAACTGGGGGCAGTTACCTGAAAGGGCGAGATTACTGCTTGGATCGAGCTGGGTATCGGTTGGAGGGTGATGAGTGGTTGTATTCTCTTCCCTTGTTATTTCCCGTATCATTTTTGGTGGCAGCAGTAGTGATTTGTGTTATACCTTAGTTACTGGACTGTTCTTATCTCAACCCGTGGGAGTTACATTCTTTTGATTCTCCTCCCCATCCCTCCGGGGGCGGGGGGGAGCAAGGGGGTGGTGGGCAAGTGAGCGGCTGCATGGTTCTGGGTTGCCGGCTGGGCTTAGACCATGACAGCCAGAAATTTCTGTTACAGGAACTGGTAGAAACATCACTGGACCTGACCCAAACCAGACAAGCAAATGTTTTGCTACAAATTTATATTGGCAGCTCTTGATCATAAGTGTCAAATTCAGGCATATTAAGATTCCTGAACAATTTTAATGTTTGGCCTTTTCCATTATGGACAATGAAATAATCTTCTTATGGCAGGTGGTTAAAAGACTGCCATCCTGCGCGTGTGGGCAGGACACGAAAGTGTATCAAAATTTTACACAGATGTAGCAAGGGAATATTGGTGGCTACCCCTGTCAGGTGAATGGGGTTTTTACCATTCTTGTGGTGAGTGAGAAGTGTAAGGAATGTGGTCATAGGGTCTGGAAGGACTCAGAGACACAAACAAGGAATTTTTACGTTTGTTAACTTTAATTAGAGGAGTTACATAAACAAACCAACAGTATGGGAGGGAGATGATTTCTATCAGCACCATTCTGAGTAGGACTACATTGCATTTGTTGAAGCTCAGGAAAAAAACTTGAATTAATTGAGATTTAAATAATTTGGGTTACATGGATAAACAGGGAAAAACATATTAAAAAATATTAACTGTGATTAATCTGCAAGACTTAGACACAGTCTGGTTTGCGGCTGGGGAGACCAGGGTCATAGATGAGACACAGACAGCAGGCAGATGTGGTAGCTATCTAGTAGCAACTGGCAGGTAGTAGATGTGGTATTGTTGAAAGAAGGTATCTACAAGTAGAACCGGACTGAAAGTACTTTGATCAGTAGAAACCTGGGGTTAAAAATTGCGTGTACTTCCTAAGGCGTCTGCTACAATGACTCTGCAAGCTCCTCTCCTTGACACACAGGGTAGCAGGTAGCAATCCTGCTTCTCCATCTGTCTTGACTGTCCTAGGCCTAGGACAGCCTGCTGTCATGCTACCCACTTCTCCTTTGTACCTGGAACTTCTGATGATTAGCACAAATTCTTATTGTATATTTGCCCAGAGCACTGAATCACTGTGCAGACTCCCCCATCCAGCCCAGCAGACCCTCAGGGGCAAAAGCCAATCACTTCAGTAGAGATGTGGTCCATCTGCTCAGGGCCAATTTCTTAGTCTTAAAAAAGTTCAGACGTTCTTCCACTGTTGTAAACATCATCATGCTTTAAGAATGATATCTTTATTATACGTTATAGCTTTGTGAAAAAATGGCTTATCTTGCAAAAGCTAATGAGTTTACCATTGCTGAGATACCGAGAAAGAAAAGGAAAATCTGATACAGGCTATACAGAGGAGCTGGATGCAGGCATCGTCTGTGATGCTGAATGCAGAAAGACTATTTGCTCATGAAGCTGGTTTTAAAAAATGACTTCTTTATAATAATAGCAGAAGAAAGTCTGTAGTGCTTGAACAAGAAAACATAGTCTCTTTATTAGCCCACTTCATGCTTGGATACCTAATCCAAGACCCATCAGTCAACAGGTAATTGCCATTCATTTCAGTAGGAGGTAGCAGAGGAAGGTAAGGTGCATTCATCTCCCCAGTGAAGGCTCTTGAGATTTAAGAAATAACTGTTGATTTTTTTTTCTTTATTCTTGCATTCAAGATGCTAACTTTTCCATTATTTTCTCCCATAGATGTCACTCACAATCATAAAAAAAAATATCTTTTTCTTGGGTGGTTTTTTTGTTTGTTTGCTTGTTTTTTGGGTTGTGGGTTTGTTTGGTTTTTTTTTTTTCCTTTTTGAAATTGAACATTGAATTTGGATACAGTACAGTGGCAGCTTCTGGGGCAGTAGAGATAAGTAGAAATATCGCAGAAGTCAATAGTGCTGGTAATGACAACTTTGTGTTCCTAGTCAGTTTTTGACAATGCTCTGTATGCTGTCTGTAATGAGTTAGCTGATTCTTGTTATATGTTCATATAAAATCTGTCCTGGATTTTTTTTTTAAACGGGGGAAGAGCATCACCCATTCAAAGCCTTTGGATCTTCAAATGAAGAGAACCTCACCAGCAGCAAGACAGTAAAGATTTCCAGCCATGTTAATTCATACTGTTTTCTGCCTTTATCTGTTTTAGACCAGAAGACATTTTCAGCAACTCTGCTATCTCATGGTCTTAAATAATTTTTGGTAATTTCACATGGTACAATGTTTGACCCTTGTTTGAAATAAAATTATGTGCTAGCTAATGCTGTTACAAAAGGAGCATGTCCTGTGTCGGTAATCATAGAATCATAGAATCGTTAGGGTTGGAAAGGACCTTAAGATCATCTAGTTCCAACCTCCCTGCCATGGGCAGGGACACCCCACACTAAATGATGTCACCCAAGGCCTCATCCAACCTGGCCTTGAACACCGCCAAGGATGGAGCTTTCACAACTTCCTTGGGCAATCCATTCCAGCACCTCACCACCCTCACAGTAAAAAATTTCTTCTGTATATCCAATCTAAACTTCCCCTGTTTAAGTTTGAACCCATTACCCCTTGTCCTATCACTACAGTCCCTGATGAATAGTCCATCCTCAGCATCCTTGCAGGCCCCCTTCAGATACTGGAAGGCTGCTATGAGGTCTCCACACAGCCTTCTCTTCTCCAGGCCCAACAGCCTCAACTTTCTCAGCCTGCCTTCATACGGGAGGTGCTCCAGTTCCCTGATCATCCTCGTGGCCCTCCTCTGGACTTGTTCCAACAGTTCCATGTCCTTTTTATGTTGAGGACACCAGAACTGCACACAATACTCCAAGTGAGGTCTCACGAGAGCAGAGTAGAGGGGCAGGATCACCTCCTTCGACCTGCTGGTCATGCTCCTTTTGATGCAGCCCAGGATACGGTTGGCTTTCTGGGCTGTGAGCGCACACTGAAGCCAGCTCATGTTGATTTTCTCATCGACCAACACCCCCAAGTCCTTCTCTGCAGGGCTGCTCTGAATCTCATCTCTGCCCAACCTGTAGCTGTGCCTGGGATTGCTCCAACCCAGGTGTAGGACCTTGCACTTGGCATGGTTAAACTCCATGAGGTTGGCATTGGCCCACCTCACAAGAGTGTCAAGGTCCCTTTCCTCCAGCATATCGACTGAACCACACAGCTTGGTGTTATGGGCAAACTTGCTGAGGGTGCATTCAATCACACTGTCCATGTCATCTACAAAGATGTTGAACAAGACCGGCCCATGTATGTTTGATCCTTTGTCCATTTTTTCTTTTTTTTTTTTTTAATCTTAGAAAACATGGCAGAGACTGCTGGTTGTGGGTGACAGCTCCTATAGACTACAAAAAAAAGCTTTCAGTTTGTGTAGCAGCTGTTTAAAGTGATCTGCATTCTTCAGGAAGTTGACGGGGGAGGCTGGATTATCCCAGTGGCATGGAACTAATCATATTCCTTTAAAATGTGAAAATTTTGCTATTAGGTGTAAAAAAAAAAAGGTTTGTATTCACCAATCTTAGTCTTTGACTTTGTTCAGCATGATGTCCACTGTTAGTCCATGGCAAGAAATTCCACTGATGTGAGTGGGACCAGGCATTCAGCCTCCTGCTTGCCTGTCTCACACAGACACATATCAAATGTACGGTGTTTAAGAAGTGCTCTTTAAGAAGTGCTCTTTGTCTCTGCTCTGCTCTACATTGCTAGGCTGACTGTCACAATTTCATTCTTCTTTTCTTGTTTGCCCCTTTGGCAGTCTTTTTCTATGTGCCTCAATGTAGTAGAAAATTCATGTTTGGGTTGCTTTTTGTGCCTCTTTTTTGCTTTTCCCCTTGCATACAGGGGCAACCGATACTGGCACGAATTGGTCCTCTGGTTTATCTGCACTGACTGTCACTGTGGTTGGAGTGGCTGCAGTGTCTGTTGTCAGTGTTGGTGCACCCACTGTGCCTGAGGGTTGAGTAGCACCAGCAGCTCTGCTGTCTGTTGCTGTCGGGGTTTGAGTAGCTGCTGTACTTGTCACTAGGGTTGGTGTAGCTGCTGTGCTTGGAGTTAGAGTGTCTGCGTTGTCTGTTATTTTGCCATCAGATCCAGAGACCCCTTTTTCCCTTTGAAAGCGATGGATAGTGTTGGAACTCTGTAAGCATAGGCCAATATGGCACTCCAATAAAGGACTGATTATTGAGTTCAGTTAGAGAAAAAAGATTTTTGCTGTGCAAATATATCACTAGCCTTGTATCAATGGTGCAACTTTTATCCTTGAAAATACATATGTCGTGGTGGAGTTCTAGAGGAAAAGCCATTCCTTAAAAGGTCTTAAATCAAAAGCTGGCCTTGGGTTTTGGTGTGGTTTTTTTAGGTTTGGGGTTTTTTTGGGTTTTTTCTGTGTTGTTGGTTTGGGATTTCTTTGGGTTTTTTTTGTTGGTTTTGGTTTGTATTTTTTATGTTTTGTTTTTTAGTTTGGTTTGGTTTTGTGATTTTTGTTTTGTTTTGTTTTGTTTTGTTTTTTGTTTTTTTTTCTGTTTTTTTGTTTTTTTTTTTTTTTTTTTGTTTTTTGTTTTGTTTTGTTTTTTGTTTTGTTTTGTTTTGTTTTGTTTTTTCAATTGAGAAAAATGTTTCGGTTAAAATTGTTGGGTTTTGCCAGGATGTAATAATAATCGAGTTCTGCTGAAGTGTGTCAATCTAGGTGTGTAAACTGCCATGTTCTACAAAAATACTATGCTTCTTGACAAATTGCTGAGGATTTACCAATCTGATAATTGTACAAGAACAAGATTAGATTCTTTATGAGAAGCTGATCATAAGCACTACATGTACTTTTAAATGTGTATCTTAAACTGGCATGGTCCGATTATATTTAGAATAAAGACAGTCTTACATGTCCACCTTGGTGATCTGTTACTCTTCAAACCTACATTCATAGCTTTGTTTTAAACATTTTACACACATCACAGTGACTTTCATAGGAAAGTTGTGGTTTTGTTAGGTTAGATAGAGGAAGCCAAGATGTAAGTTTGGAGGTTTGAGAAAAGCAACCCATATAGAATTGAATGAATTGCTGAAAGCCAAGGATACCTTGAATTTCAATATACTATTTGCCTAGCTTTCCCTTCTAACAGCAGGTTGACTGATGTGGCTTCCAAGTTCACTTAATGTTATTAGTTTTCTAGAATCCCTATTCCTGTCAGTTAAATGCTGTGAGTCAAAATGCATGCCAAGTACTGAAGAAACCTTTTCTGATAGAAAAGCTGCACACAGTACGTAAAGGATACAGGCAGAAGATATTAGGAATAGTTATACTGACAGTTAAACTCTCTTCACTACTGTGCCTGAAAGTGTTAAGTGCGACTTGGGCAAATCTTTCACATTTTCTTTGCTTTTATTTGTCATTAGCACCTTCTTAACCAGGAAAATGTTTTTCCTCTGGTGGAGCATCAGGATCTGAGGTAATGCTACTGAAGACTGTTGCAAGGAGAAATAAGCAATTTAAATGTTGACTTCTGAGACCAAAGATTCTCACTGGTGTCAGTGGATTTTGGATCTGCCTGTAAGAATTTCAAACTTTGGCTCAGCCATATAGCACAACTTCAGGAGCAGAGGAAGGCTAAGTAATGGATGAAGATATGGCTGACCTGTGTAGTTTCCCCAAGTATTAAATCAGTCTCTTAATAATTGTAGGTCTGTTGCAAAATATAATATTTGAGGGTGTAGTATTTATGCCGATGCTACAGTATCCAGTTCACTCAGCTTTTCTCATAAGGTACTAACCTAGTTGTGTTGCTCTTAAATGCCCCTTCTCATCACTTCTGAGAAGTCTTCACACATTTAGAAGACTTAAACTCATGTTTCTTTTCATTCTTTGCACTTGTCTGAATGTTGCAGTGCTTGATGCAGGCTTTTTGGTCTCTCTTCTCATGACTTGCGAAACAGTTTTCCTACTGGCATCCCAGTGGAGAAGAATTACCCAAGAAAATGACCATGAGTTCTACCCAAAAGCGTGCTAGGTTTTGCCATGTTAAGCTGCATGACTCTGAAAGATGTAAAAAGCCATAGCCAAGATAAATGTACCAAACAGATGGTTCTTCACTTTCCCATCTTTTAAGCTCTACATTGCCGGGAACAAGGTTTCTTTTTGTTGCCTGTGTTGCTTGTCTGTCATAGAACTGGGGACTTCTTCAGCCAACACCTTCTCCACAGAAAAAAGCCTTGGTAGGAACACAGTGTACTCTTTGAGCTAAACTCAGTAAATAATTTTGTAGGAAGAAGAAAAATGCTGGAAACAATTAAATGTTTTATCTAGGTACTTTGGAAGTACCTAGATTTGATTTTGCTTCAAAACTTGTTGTGACGACAAAACTTGTTGTTACGAAAGTTGTATTGAAAAAGATAACCCGAACCGAGTTAAATGGTGTATATTGATTACTTGAAATAAATAATCTGCATTTTAATACAAGATCCCAAAATACTGATTTCAAATTCCCTTGAATAAGTTTGTAAAGGATTTAGCCAATCAGCCAAGAACTATCTTGCAGAGTCAGTCTCAGGACAAAGAGCAAACACACACACTGGCTTCACCCTGGTGAAGGCCAAGGAGACTCTTTGTTGTTTTCCCTCATTTCAGATTGAAAGTGCTTCTTTCCAAACACAGTCAGCAAAACACACTGAACTCTGCTATTCCCCAGGTCATGTGAGCTATCACTTTAGAGAGCTCATATTTCCTTCCCCATATGATATAAGATGCTTATCTACATAACTGCTGACATTTTGTAACAGTGTCTTCTACAATTCCGAGTGAAGTGCAAAAGTGGCAAAAAAATGGAAGCAGTCTTTTGTGATTATTTTCTGGAAACTTTGCGTAGAAAATGGCAAGCTTAGCTGGTTAGCAGACAAATACAGCAGTACTAGTGCACCCCGCACGCAGTGCTGCAAAAAAAACATCCTTTTCCAAATCATTTTTACAACTGCTGGTACTAGAAGGGAACTGGTGAGTGGCCAGGTATTCTTTTCACTTACGTCCGCTAATATGCTTCGACTTCATTGGCATTGCATAAGTACAAACAAACCCAGCATTAGTTCCTGATGCATTATTAAATCATACCCTTAACAGGACAAAAAACATAGCATCAGAAATCTCTATCTAGGAGGCGGAAGGCAAGAAGTATTGAAAACATGAAGCAAGAATAGCCTGGAGACAGCTTAATATTTTAGGTTGGTTGTTTCCGCATACTAGTTCATGACTTTAATATTTAATTCCTGCACAGGAGCTCTATGGAAGAAGGGAGAATTTGTAAGTACAAAAGCTTTCTGTACACCTACAGTAAATGCATGCAGATCAGCACTCAAATGATGTGTTTTTACATACACATATCCTGTCATTAATCTTGTAAATGCTGAAGTATCATTTATATCCTCTGCGTGACCTCAGCTTTACCATAAAGACTGGTCCAATGCAGCTTTATTTTTTTTAAATTTGAACATTAGTGAATATTTTAGCAAAGATTTGACAGATTCATTTGAACAACATACTGATGTGTGATTGTAGCATTTTGATTTACCAAAGAGTTCTTCACTGAATTCGATATTCAATGTTTCACTGCTTGCATTTCAGTTCAGATTAAAAAGAAATAAGAAATATTACTTGAGGAAATCAGAATGCCCCTAATCATGTGTCTAAAATTTTTAATGACAACAAAAGGAAATTATAAGTCCTTGTAAAGTGGTTTGTACAGCCAAATGTTACCACAACTTTTAGATACATTACATAAATCAAGGGTCTAAACTATGATAAGGGTATATACATCATCAAACTACTGAGTAAGAAATAAACAAGAAAAACTGTTCACATAAGCAATGAAACTGTTCTGCTTTTTGCTTTTGATTATTGTATTTGGCCTCCATGGCAAGGTTTTGGTAGTGAGGGGGCTGCTGGGGTGGCTTCTGTGAGAAGGTACTGGAAGCTTCCCCTGTATCTATGGGTTGCCCAGGGAGGTTGTGAATGCTCCATCCTTGGCAGTGCTCAAGGCCAGGTTGGATGAGGCCTTGGGTGACATGGTTTAGTGTGACAGGGGTGTCCCTGCCCATGGCAGGGGGGTTGGAACTAGATGATCTCAAGGTCCTTTCCAACCCTAACTATTCTATGATTCTATGATCTATGTATATACGTATCTATGGTAGAGCCAGTGCCAGCTGGCAACAAAACTGGCCTGCCACTGGCCAAGGTTGAGCCCAACAGTGATGGTGTTGTCACCTCTGGAATAACTTACTTGAGAAAAGGGATAAAAAACTGCTTCACAACAGCAGCTGGAGAGAAAAGTGTGAATACATGGGATCAACAAGCCTGCAGACCCTCAGGTCAGTGCAGGAGGAGGGGAGGAGGTGCTCTAGACATTGGAGCAGAGATTCCCTTTCAGCCATGGTGCAGTCCATGGTGAGGCAGTTGTACCCCTGCACAGTCTAGTCCTGGATCAAAATATATAGCTAAATAGTTAACCTTTACATTATAATCAGGTGACGTTGCGATATCAGTTTTTTTGTTTGCTTTTCTACAGAGTATGGTCTTTTCTGGAAACCTTTCTGCTAGCACAAAGCAAGTGTGCTATCATGAAATATTGGGCAGGGCACTTCAAAGAGATTGGATTGCAATTGAACAAGGCCATATCTGGATGTTTAATCTGAAAGATGTACAATAAAACAATATCAACAAACCACAGGCATTTCCTTGCTCATAAAAGCTGCAGTTTTCCAGAATTTACAGAACTGAAAGCAATTCAATCAGAAATCAGAAATCATAAGTGACAATAGTTATTTTTCCTCTTCTGTACCATGCCCTGGGTAAAAGCAGTTTGTGTCTTGCACTGTTTCCACTGGCACTCAAGTCACCAGTCACAACTATTGCTATGGCTAGGGTCCTCTCTGGCTTTAGCCATTCGAATATGAGCCAAATGAGTGAAATGGAAAAGGTCTATTCCATACTGGACAGCAACAGTGGGTATTGATGGTTTAAATTGTTTTTCACAACGCAATGGGGTTTTATTTGTTTTGCTTGGGATGAGAGGAGGTTGTAAAATAATACAACTGGAAAGGCAAGAACTACTAGCTAGCCCAGCTAGTAAACTAGCTACCTTATGGAATAGCAGTAGGGATGAACCTTGAGTTTCAGCTCTGTGACTGTAGCAATGGCTATTAACTTCTCCATTAATGGAATAGTTACTGAATTCACTTTACTGCTAGATGAGGTGCTGAGGTGCTGGTAGTGAAGAGCTGACTTTACATCTTACAGTATGTCCTGTGAGTGTTCATCAGCTGGGGGCCTTGGGCTAAGGTTCTTGTTTCACTGTACTTTATGGTAATGACTTGTAATACAATAGACTCATTGATCATGAAACTGATCTGGCTTGCGTTCCCAGTGTGGTCATCACCTTTATACCTTGGGAGGTATATAATAGGAGTGTATAGCAATTATACATCTTTTTTCCCCTCCTCGAGTGGTCACCCTGGGAAGGAGACATTCATTTACCTTCCCAGCCCCCCTACCAGACCATTTACAGAATCATTTGAGTGTTCTGAAGGTTTTAAATGGCCTTTGGGTACCCTTGAGACCTGCTTGCTGATTGTGATGGGGATCACCATGTTGGCACACATACAGAGTGTGTTTTACTCACAACGACTTTGTCTGATCTTGAAAGTTAAGCTGAGTCGTGTTTGGGTCTTGCCTAGGGCTAGATGATGATATAGGAGGACTAAGAGATTTTCCCCGAGGCTGGACAGTCATGAGTGGCAGGGTGTGTGGGATAGTATGGGCAAGTATCTAGGTCAGTGGGCCCCTCCAGTGCTTTGGAACTTCACCACTGAACAAGTGCAAAATCCAGAAAAATTAGTAAAACATTTAAATGAGGTATGTTGTCATCCTGGTCATACCAGAGAGGGATAAATCATGGCAACGTGCTGGGGCTTTGCCTATGCTTACAGAGCCCTGTGCAACACCATCCAGCACCTTCAAAGGGAAAAAAATGTCTCTGGATCTGATAGTAAAGCAAGCAACAACACAGCTACTCTAACTTCAAATACAGCAGCTACACCAACCCTAGTGACAAGTACAGCAGCTACTCAAACTCTGACTACAACAGATAATGCAGCTACTCCAACTCCAAGTACAGCAACTACACCAACCCCAGCGACAGCTATAGCAGCTACTCAAACTCCGACCGACTAAACAGCGCAGCTACTCCAGCTCCAAGCACAGCAGCTACTCAACCCCAGCGACAAGTACAGCAGCTACCCAAACCCCAACAACAGATGTTGCAGCCACTCCAACCACAGTGATAATCACTGCAGCTAAACCAGAGGACCAATTCGTGCCAATATTGGGTGCCCCTGTATGCAAGGGGAAAAGCAAAAAAGAGACCAGAAAGATGAAGAAGCAAGATGAAGAGGCAATGGCAATGCACTTACTACCTGGGGCAGCATCTGATCAGGAGTCATCATCACACGAATCAGAAGAAGAGGAAGAAGAAGAGGTGACTTCTTGACCCCAGACCTCAACTGAGCTACGGAATATGCAAAAAGATTTTACCCATCAACCAAGCGAGCACATCATCACCTGGCTGCTCTGATGCTTGGACAATGGGGCCGATGGTCACAAACTAGAAGGTAGGGAAGCCAAGCATCCGGGATCACTTGCTAGGGAAGGGGGAATTGACAAAGCAACTGCAAGAGAGAAAAAGTCCCTCAGCCTTTGGAGGTGGCTCTTGGCCGCTGTGAAAGAAAAGTTTCCATACAAGGACAATGTTATGAGTCATTCAGCCAAGTGGACTACTCTAGAGAAAGGCATCCAGTTTCTGAGGGAATCAGCCATTGTAGAGGTGATCTATCACAAGCAAGATGCCAGGGATGCACCCATAGATCCAGATGAAGTTGAAAGTACACGACCCATGTGGTGGAAATTTACATGGAATGCACCATCATCATATGCCCATTCATTGGCAACAGGAACCTGGAATGACATAGTACCACCAAGCAGCGGATAAAGTTGCTAAGATTGAAGTGGCTCAGATGGACTTAGATTGGCAACATAAAGGTGAATTATTTTTGGCCCGGTGGGCCCATGACACTTCAGGCCATCAGGGCAGAGATGCAACATACAGATGGGCCCGTGATCGAGGGGTGGACTTAACAATGGACACTATTGCCCAGGTTATTCATGAGTGTGAAACATGTGCTGCAATTAAACAAGCCATGCGGTTAAAGTCTCTTTGGTATGGAGGACGATGGCTGAAGTACAAATATGGGGAGGCCTGGCAGATTGATTATATCACACTCCCACCAACCCGCCAAGGCAAGCGCCATGTGCTTCCCATGTTGGAAGGAACCACCGGATGGCTGGAAACATGCGCTGTGCCCCACGCTGCTGTCCTGAACACTATCCTGGGCCTTGAGAAACAGATTTTGTGGCACCACAGCGCCACAGAGAGAACTGAGTCAGACAATGGGATTCATTTCCGGAATAACCTTATAGACACTTGGGCCAAAGAGCATGGCATTGAGTGGGTATATCACATCCCCTACCATGCACCAGCCTCTGGGAAAATCGAACGGTACAATGGGCTGTTAAAAACTACACTGAGAGCAATGGGTGGTGGGACTTTCAGACATTGGGATACACGTTTACCAAAAGCCACCTGGTTGGTCAACACCAGAGGATCTGCCAACAGATCACTCAGAACTTTTGCATACTGTAGAAGGGGATATAGTTCCTGTGGTGCACATAAAGAATTTGATGGGGAAGACAGTCTGGGTTATTCCTGCTTCAGGTAAAGGCAAACCCACTCATGGGATTGCTTTTGCTCAGGGACCCGGACATACTTGGTGGGTAATGCGGGAAGATGGGGAAGTCTGATGTGTACCTCAAGGGGATTTGATTTTAGGGGAAAACAGCCAATGAACTCAATTGTATGCTGCTGCCTGATACATAGCACTTTTATAGCCCACCAACCATATATTTTCAGGTCACCACCGACCGGCCCTGTCTTCCCTCCAACCATCATTCCAACAAAGACAGATCTTTGATAAAACCAGTTGAGTTCTGAGGTATCATCAGCAGGCAATGATCCAACACTGCACACAGCCTCTCCTGTTCTGAAAGACTGTTACAAGAGATGGAGCCTGACATCATGGACCGCATGGACTCAGCAGCTTTATAAGGATTGGTCCATGCACTAAGGAATGATCTCTCTCTTTCTGTGTGTGCGTGTGTGTGGATGTATATATATGAGACAAGAGTGATGGTATATTGAAAAAATGTGAGATCTGAGCATGATGTGAATGGTATGGAATAAGGGGTGGATACTGTCCTGGGTTCAGCAGTAGCAGTCATTTTTCTCCTTCTTAGTAGCTGGTGCAGTGCTCTGGTTTTGACTTTCAGCCTGGGAACAGCGCTGATAACACCGATGTTTTTAGTTGTTGCTCAGTAATGTTTACTCTGACCAAGGACTTTCTGACTCTCATGCTGTGCCAGGGAGGAGGGGAAGCGGAGAGGAAGTAGAGACAGGACACCTGATCCAAACTAGCCAAGGAGGTATTCCATACCACAGCACATCATGCCCAGTATATAAACTGGGGGCAGTTACCCGGAAGGGCTAGATCACTGCTCAGGTCGAGCTGGATATCGGCCTGTGGGTAGTGAGCGGTTGTATTCTCTTCCCTTGTTATTTCCCTTATCATTATTATTACTGGTGGTAGCTGTAGTGATTTGTGTTATACCTGAGTTACTGGACTGTTCTTATCTCAACCCGTGGGAGTTACACTCTTTTGATTCTTCTCTCCATCCCTCTGGGAGGGGGGAAGGAAGGAGGGGGATTGAGCGAGTGGCTGCGTGGTTCTGGGTTGCCGGCTGGGCTTAAACCAAAACACAGTAGTAAGAAATCTTGCACTGCTGAATCTGGATATAGTTATGCAGAAAAAATAAGCAAGTATCTTAGACTGCTTCTCTCTGCTGGACAACACAGCACAGAGAGATCTGCTGAATATTTGGCTGGCTTTCGTTCACAAATCAGCAACAGGAGCTGCACAACCACTTATTAAAATGAGGTGAGTGGCAGCTGTTTCCTTTCATATGATTCCTTAATGTTTGCTTTGATGCTGGACAAAATACAATTTGTAGGAACTAAGAAAAAAAAAAAAAAAAAGAAAGTAGTCTTTTTAAAGTATAGTCTCCTAGTTCTTCAATTCATTGCATATGCACCCAAGCTGCTAAAAATCATGCCAAAAACTCCTTCTAACCTTCCTCCGAAATGACTTACTGCTGAATTGAGGTTGGCCTCTAGCCTATTCAGTGAAAGAGTTTGCTTCATACAAATACCTGTTTCTCAGAAACTGATGACTTTTCCTTCCTCTCACAGTTTTTATATAATTTCCAGTATGCAAATGTTTGTTTTCCAAACACCAAAAAAAAAAAAAAAAGATAAAATTGTCTTTTCCTTCTTGAAAGGAAAAACAACAATATTAAACAGTCAGCTTTTTTATTTTCAGACTGCTTGGCTGTGACTCTGTTTTAATAATTTTTTCCATTTTTTCAACTTTCTCTATGGCTATCATCATTTTAACACTTGCAGAAAGTTTATATTCTTACATGCACATTTTAGAGTTCACTTCATGGGTTGTTTTGGTGCTTTTGGCGGGAGGGAGGGGAGAAGGTGGTTCTTTTTCCACCATGCTGTGATGGCGTGAGTTTAAACTGCATAAGAGCAGGGGAGGGCGAAGGGGAAAAGAAAACTTTCTGCATTAGAAACAAGGAAGCATTTTATCCCAGAGAAATTTCTTGAGCAGCTAATAATGATAATAATGGCAGATGATCTCCAAGTGGATTTTGTGTGAGCAGGGATATAAGAAAGGTAAGTGTGCTTCACTCAAGAAGGGCTATGTGTATCTTCTATGGGTCCTACTAAGTGACTTTTGGTGTGTGAAGCCTGCCCTCAAGGGTTTGGTTTATTTGGATTTAATGACTCATGTAGGCTTGTGGATCAGCTTTACGAACCAAAGGGTGCTGTTTGATCCTGCAAAATGAAAGGGAATGCTTCAAGTAACACTCTATATTCCAGAAATCAAAGGACTGAATGACTTAAAGAGAGACAGGAACAATATGTGCTGTGCCTATGCTGCAAAGATAACTGTTCTATGCGTCCTCCTGCAATAACTGTAAAATTGCCCTGTTGCTACCTCAGGCCCACAAAATGTGTTTCACGGATGGCTGCATCACATTGTTTTCTAACAGTTCATCTTCAGGCAATCATTGCTCTTTATGTTTTTTCCAGACATTGGGAAAAATGTTCCTTACTTCAAAATGTATGAGTAGGGTTGAAGCAAAAGGATGTGTTGCTACTATCCTTCTTCTTCCCTACTGACACTCTACAAAGGATCTCTCTGTTCCTCTTCTTTGTTTTCTCACATAAACACATCTCCTCACTCCTACCACCCCTCCTGATGCCCTTTCCTTACACTGTGTTCATTCTTACCCGATTTACTGAATCTTTTCACATACCCAGCTGATGAAAGAATCTGGTTTAAATTTATGGGTGGCAGCAGAGGGGCAAGAGATTGCATATCCCTTGCATGTCTTTTTTGTTCGTTAAAAACTGTTTCCTCAGTAAAAGAAGCATGCCTCCTTGACCTGCCTTTTTCCTCTGAGTTCGTAACCTGAGTTTGGTGTCAGGAAAAATTATGATATTTGTAGCTCCATAATGAAATTCCACACATAGTATGTCACAAACACATACATGAAGTTCTATCTGTGGTTTAGTTTCATGTCCAATAATGACAGTGCAAATCTTAATGTTCTTAACATAGATCTGTGTGGAACACAGTGCTTTTGAAGTGCTGCCTTTGGTTTCCTGGAGACTGAGAGGCATTCGTGCGCTGGTTATACGCAGTGTGCAACCTGAAGACTTTCTTTAATTCCATATGAACGTGTTCAGATATTGTTATTCTAATCTTTTAAGCAAGTGGGGCTCCTGTAGAATAATGTCCAGTCAGTTTTCAAGTACTAGGTTGTACAATCCAGCTCGCTCTAGCACAGTTTTAAGGAAAATCAGATGCTTTCACATAGGTAGCCCAATTAAAAAAAAAAAAAAAAAAAAAAAGCCAAAACCAAACGCTGGTGCAATGGTATTCATTCAGGAGTACATAAAGGCTCATGGTAAGGATTTCTAGATTATCTGAGATGTGAATATGGTTACAGGTATCTGGATAAACATAATCTTACTACACCACAACAGAAACATGTGACCTATGGGTTACAGAATATGTTCGGTATTTGACTAAATAAAAATATGATAGTGAATACCAGTCTTCAAAGTGCGCTGACTGGCCATTCGTGCATGTGTGTATGATCATACACATATACGCATACAAACATCATACACACACTGATGTTTTCACCAACAGTGACCATTTCTTACCCCAGGAGATGCTGTCAGAAAATGTCATAAGAAAAGAGGAAAAATTGTCACCTAGCAACCAAAGCTTTATGAAGAAAAGTTCTACGCTGACCAGCAGAGACACAGTGAGCGGGGGAGTTGGGAAGAAGCACGAGCAACAGTTAGCCAGCTGCTTTGTCTGATGCTCTGGCACTGATCTCAGCCCTCTCATGGGAGGTGATCTGGGCACAAGGTTCATCTTGAAGGAAGTTTGGAGTTTCTGTCAAACTGGCTTGCATAGAACTTGTTTTGCAAAATAGGACTTTGGGATACTTTTTCCTTTCAAATAGGGATTTGGAAATGATACAAATATCAAATTAAGATGGGGATCTACATTTTAATTTTATACCAGCAAAAAGTAAACTTGAGAGGAAGGGGCATTATCTCTCTTTCATCTCATTTATCATTTTTACCCTTTCGTACCGTTAAAAGAGACCTGATTAAGCAGATATTTCTTCAATTATCTGCTTAAGAAGAGAGAAGCATTTCTTTTTTAAAGTCTTTGAGAAATTAAGAGATTCAGAGTTAATATTACTTGCCCTCTCCTAAGTAAGGAAGCTGGGGAACAGTAAAAGACAGACTTGTTTATGGGGGGAAACAAAACATCTTGGAAAACATTAATACACCTGAATTGACACAACACTGAACAGGATGCCAGGCTTTATTTGAGCAAGGAATGCAATGTTTAAAAACAGGCTAGTGGATCATGGTTGAAAATTGGAGGACAATACTTCTCTCACTTCTTCTGCACAGGCTTGCACATGGTCCGTTTTACCTCATGCCTGTGCTTACGTGACAGTACGAGTGGGTGTAATAGCATGGAGAGGATGTAAGTAGGATTGATCTGGCATACTATGCATGCGAGGCACACGCAACTGCTGCTGTTTTATTCCAGCGCTACGCCAACAGAAACTGCCCTTATATAGGCACTTCTGGTTAAGATTTTTACAGCCAGGGTTACAAAATAGTGTATCACAACTGCATGCATTTCATAACCTGCAGATTTCATAACCTGTTTAAGACTGGCACTGCAGCACACCAATTTTGTTTCTTTATGGCTTCTCTAAGTTCTGTGGCGAGAAGGGAAGCTGTATTTTTTTTTTTTTTTTTATTTTTGGAGTCACGTTTGTGCACTTGTCAGTCTCTTTGCCAGCGCCGCTTGTTTTGTTCAGTCACTGCATCCACACCCTCCTCCCCAGATCTCATTTCACAGCGAATGCCGACAGAGAAATCCTGAACTCCCGCGTCTCACCCTGACAGCCGATCTCGGATTTGGAGCTGCCAAAATGGTGCAGCATAACGGGGTGCACCCGCCTCGCCGGGGGCGGCGCATCCTTCCCGGCCCCAGCCAAACCGCAGCACACCGGGATGCCTTTCCTCCCCTAGTGAAGCTGTGCCCCCCTGGAGCTCCGTCCAGCCGTCCGTGGGGCCGCTCCAGGCAGGATGCTGCTTTTAGTCCGCCCTGGGACTCGCTCTCTGCAGTCGACGAGAGCCCACGAGCTCTCACCGAGGCTGGAACGCATCGCGGCCGGTCCAAATCCGCGCGGGGCGGCTCCTTGCGCAGCCGCCGCCGTGCCCACCCCCCGCCCCGCCCTGGACCCGCCCCCCCCGGAGGTGTCCCCAGCGCCCCTCCGGGCTGGGGGAGCTGCTGCTGCAGCTCGGTCCGGCCTGGCGCGGGGGAGGAGAGAGAAGAGGGGAGGGAAGGAAGGAAAAAAGAAAGGACAGAGAAAGAGAGAGGGAGGGAGGGAGGGAGGAAGGAAGGAAGAAAGGAAGTAAGGAAGAAGGGAGAGAGGGAAGAGGCGAGGCGAGGAGAGGAGAGGGCCGTCGTCGCCAGCCGCCTTGTTCTGTTTTCTGCAGCGGAGGAGGGGGCAGCCCCCGACAGGCGTCCCGGCATGCTGAAAGTCACCATGCCCTCTTCCTCCTCCTCCTCCTCCTCATCATCATCATCCTCCTCATCCTCCTCCTCCTCCGGCTCCTCAGCCACCGGCCGCCCCGGGTCCGCCACTCCCGACTACTGGATCGATGGCTCCAACAAGGACACCCTGGCCCACTACTTCGAGCTGGAATCCGAGCTGGGACGGTGAGGCGCGACAGGGACGGGGTCGGGGCTGGCGCTGGGGCTCTACTCCCCGGCGGCAGCGCTCGCTGTGGCGAGAGCGGCAAAACTTTGTTGTGTGTGAACGGCGGCGGGGAGCTTGTGGCTTTCACGACGTGTAGGCTTTCGAAGGAAAATTACACCTCTCGGGAGCCGCGCTGTGCAAATCCTCAAAAGAAACCAGTGATGTTCAGGAGAAGGTGTCAATCCTTTCCAGCAGATGCTGGTCCACATGAACGTTGGTCAGGTTACCTGTATATTTGCATACCTAATACTGTATCAGCTGAATGGTAGGCATCACTTTGAGAGCGCTAAAATGCCAGCTTATTCATAGTCTCACTTCATTTGAGACCTTTTACTGTTATCACCATTGTCAGCACCCTTAGACCTTGCGCTGCCAAAACTCCCAGCTGAGAGTCTGTGAACAGGCCTCAGTGGAGTCTTCTCAGTGGAGTGCAGCACAGACGAGCGAGTGGTGCATGTTCATTCATGAATTCTGCCCTACATGCTTCTGCCTGGCAACTTAAAGGTCCCAAGAGTTCAGATTTTTTAAAACCAAAGCCCAGTGTAAAATGCTGTTGTCTATACCTAATGTGCAATTTTTACTTTCCAGTTACAGTTGTTGGTTCATGTTGAATCTGTGGGTAGAAAATAAACTGTAAAAAAAAAAAAAAAAGAAAAAAAAAAAAGAAAAAAAGTGGAAAACGACAGCTTTTTTAAGGGTTAAAGGGTTTATAGTAGATGACTAAAATCTGTAAGTCAACAGGTAACAAATAGCAATTGTTAGTTTTGCCAGTGACAGTGGGATCCAGACATCTAATGACAGTGAAATCCTGGATGACTGGGGGAAATTTTCAGGTGATAACATGGTTGCCTTGGTACTGTATTTTTGCATGCAATGAAAGTTGCTGCTTACCAACCATACCTGTGCTTGTTGTGCTGTAACAGATAGGGGCAGGAAGATCGGTAGAAATACAAGGTAGCATTCTTGGCTTGCTGGCTAGGTCTCGAGCATCTGCTGGTACCTCTTTGCCACTGTTGCTACTCATGCTAGTCGAAATTAAATAGGCGTAAGTTATGTACACTTGGCACATTGATACTTGACTTCACTGCACACCTATACAGAAACATAAAACTGTAAAGCAGGAAATATGTTTTGTCAGTCCTGAGTCCAGAACTGACCAAAAAAAAAAAAAAAAAAAGCATACTGCTAATTAATAGAAGTTGATACCAACTCTGTCACCTGAGTTAGTACTGTTACGTGTGGTCTGTCTAAAATCCTTTCAGCATGCATGATCGGGACTGTGGACTTTATTTAAGAATAGTCTGTATCAGTGATACATCATGGGTTTATTGAGTACCTTGGGAAGGGGTTTTAAAAGAACTCTCTTGTCTAAGGAAGCAAGGGTTAATGAAAGCTGAGGTGCAGTGGATTTTTCTGCCTTGCAAAGTGAGACAGTAGATGCTGAAACCCTAACAAAAGGATTGAATAAGGAAGGTAACCACACCCAGCTAGTGTAGAGATGCTGGCTACTAAATCTGCTTTGCTGTTAGACAGAAGTAGGAAATAAGATTTAAAGGAAAAAGAAAACAGAGGGTAATAAGTGTCTTAATCAAAGACTATAACGAAGGGAAGGGAGAGAGAAGAATTCTCGGAGTAATACATGCTTCAAGGGAAAATTGCACTAATAGGTGTAGCAGTGAGATCTCAGTCCTTGGGTCCCAAGGCTAGCTTTGAGATCCTTTAGGAGACAGCATCCAAAGTGCTGATGCTTATCTGAGCCCTCCTCTGGCAGCCTAGGTGTATCTTACAAATCTGTAAAGGACATCCAACAGTCCCTCTTGGTTCCTAAGTGTAATATAAAACTGTATTGTTTTATCTCGGTAATCTTGTCTCCAACCTGGTAATTTTGGAGATGATTTTGAGTTAATTTGTTGTTTACGTTAGTGGTGATGAAAGTATATTGGCTGAGGCTCAAAAATGTGAATATGTAATCTGTTTAGATGCAATAAATCAAAATAATACACTACAAGAACCAATGTGAGACACTGTGCTAAAATATCTTTAACAAATACAGAGATTGGAAGAGGTCTTTTGTCAAATGCAAAGACCTGTATTTGGACAGCTATTGCTAAGTATGGGAATTCCCCTTTGGAAGGAGTGTCTTTTCTGCAAAACGTGTGGAAAATCCCTGATCCATGATGGTCAGTAAATCTTCGTTTTACAACAACTAAGGAGGCATGGGAGAAGAGGAGGAAGGTACTGCTAGTGATACGCAGAGAGACTCCACAACTCGTTAAAGTTGTAAAGTAGGTATGCTTTTATTCAGCGCTGAGGTGCATCGGGATCGCTCCTCCAAAGTATGCACACCTCAGTGTTGTTTCCCGCTACACTTATCTTCTATCAGTAGCAAGAAAAATAATAAATGCCTAAAAGCTTGGGTAAGAGTAAACAGTTGACTTTCAATAGTGGAGTTCTACAAGGATCAGTTCAGGTGTCTGTGCTGCTCAACATGGTCAGGAATAAAGGGGGTTGAATAATGATATTTTCTGGCCTTACTAAAGTATTAAGGGTTTTAAAAACAGTGTTCCCTGTAAAGAATTGCAGAAAGACCTTATTGAAGTGTTAGGGCATTTAAATGGTGGACGAAATTCAGTTTAGATAAATAAAATAGGGGTGGAGGAGAAACCTTGTGGTAGTTTCATTTTCCCAGTGTATCCTATAGTGAGGTTAAGACAGAGATCTATGGAGATGCCAACATGGAGGCAGAGATCTATGAACACCTAGCTGAAGTGCTTGTTTGCAATTTTCTGTAATGAAACCTCCACAGGGCATCTGACAAAGCTAGCAAGTCAAAAAAGAGCCACAGGTAAGGCCTTTTCAGCACACTGTGTAGTTACATGGTGGAACTCCTCCCTACTCGATATATATGTGCTAAAGGTTTCTGTGTGTTTAATGGGCAATTAGGCAAGTTTGCATTCAGGAAATCCATTAAGACTGATTAAACATGAAGATACTAACTACTGAACTGTAAATTCAACTGTTGAATGTTGTGAGAATATTCTTTGACAGTACTGATATAGGTTTGCTCTATAAATTTTTCTTATTCTAGGCTTAAGTTTTTCTTATTCTAGGTTAAGTTTTAGGATTAAGTTTAGGATTAAGTTTTTCTTATTCTAGGTTTTCTTGAGACATCTGTGTTTAGCCACTATTAAGAGACAGTATTCTGGGCTAGACAGGCTTTTATTCGGATCCGGCACACCTATTTTTCTGTCCAGCTGAAATCCTAGCCAGTTCACCTTTCTTTTAGCTGATTTCTGACAATGCAGGAGGGGAGGTAAGGGGAGAAAGGAGAATGTGTGTGTGTACCACGTAACTGGAGTTCAAAATGTTGTAAATGTTAAATTTTGGTCTTTGTTTTACAAAGAGTATCTGTTACTTCTCTGAGTGTTGCAACACTGGTCAATTGTTGACATTGGAATTTTGTTGTAAGTGTACTTCATCTAAAAGATTATTTTCCACTTCCCCTTGGAAAAGATTTTAATAATGTTAGGTTCTAAACTTCTATGTTACTTAAAGACTAAAACCTTTTGCAAGCCTTATATAGCCCATGGTGCATCTTTCGGTACAGAGTTTCTGAATTCAGAATTAGTCTAAAAATGGTATTCAAGTGAAGAAGAAATTCAGTAAGATTTTTGATGCTCAGCAATATGATGAAAAGGAATTTATTAGAATTTTAGTTATGGAATTTTACTTATCATTCACTCTCTTGTACCAAACTACATAACTATTTGAATTTAAACTGTCTAATGTTATTATTGTAGGTATATTTTAGATCTGTTAAATGGTCAAGAGCAGCTGGAAGCATGCCTTAGGATTAGGTTAAATAAAATAATAATAACAAAAAACCCTCACAAAAAACAACCAAAAAACACCCCAAGAAAATTTACAGGCATTTTTCTTTGTGTAAGAATGATAAAACAGGATCTTTCAAAGTTACCTTTTTGTTTGTGGGCAGTCTTTCAATTGTGTGATCCTTGCAGAGGTACCTGAAACTGAAAGGCACTGAGTACTTGCAAGTTACAGATAGGTGGTTTCTGTCCTCGAGTTCTTAGCACAGAGTTTAAATTCAGTGTGCTGTTTGAACTGAAGATTTCATAAAACCATAGAATAGTTTAGGTTGGAAGAGACCCCTAAACGCCATCCAGTCCAAACCCCCTGCAATGAGCACAGCCATGTTCAACTAGATCAGGTTGCCCAGAACCACATCCGTTCTGGCCTTGTGTGTCTCCAGGGGTGGTGCATCCACCACCTCTCTGGGCAACCTGTGCCAGTGTTTCACCATCCTCACTGCAAAAAAAACTCCTCTCCACATCCAGCCTGAATCTCCCCTCTTCTGCTCCAAAACCATTATCTTTTGTTCCATTGCAACAGGCCCTGCTAAAAAGTCTCTCCCCATCTTTCTCACAGGTTCCTTTTAAGTACTGAAAGGCCGCGATAAGGTCCCTCCAGAGTCTTCCCCTCTTCAGGCAGAACTTGTGAGTGCTGTCATAGTAGCATCTACTTTTTTAATGGCAGTAGTAAATGAAATCAGATGACTCCTTCGTATCAGCATCATTTTATAGAAATGGATTGGTTTTGCACTTGATGCTTTGAAGTTGAAATGTTTTGCTTTGAAAGTGTGCAAATTATTTTGCCTTCCATTCCTTCATAAAAAAAAAAAAAAATAGGGCCTTTTCTCTGTTTTCCCAAGTAATTTGTTTTACAGACTGCCATGTTTGTTTTGAAAATCAGTTGCTCATTTTGCTTTGGGGTACTTTTAAAGTAGGTCAGTTCCTCCTTCAGTACCTTTTTTGCTTTCTTGCTTGTGACTTTTAGTAATGGAACTGAGGATTTCCCAAAGAGATGCAGGCATGCTGTTGATGGCACATGGTGTTAGATGTCTGGATGTGAACATGCAGTGATTGGCTGAACCAGGATGAGGATTATCTTTGAGCAGAAACTGCCTGTGTAGGCTTGCCTGTCCTCCAGGTCATGTTATTGCATGATACAACTTGCTTATTACACTCACACCTTCAGGTAAACAGGAAGCATTTTGACGCAGGCAGTTCCTGCTGATGGAGAAAGTTGAAGATATGGATCTGAGGCCTCATTTGTGGCTGCTGTGGTAGGTATACTGGACCTCACTTTGCAATAGGAAGACAGGAGATACAGAGAGCATGATGCACTTTTGATAATGGCTGAGGTGGCAAGTGGATGTGGAAAGCAGTCGTCTTCATGCATTGCATCAGCTGGCATAACCCTAGTTGAAGATTTTATCTTCTTTTTCCTCTTGAAGGGATTCTGTCCACCTTATCTTTTCCTTTGAACAGTGGCCTAAGCACTTGACCATAGGCTCTTGTATGGTGAATGCGTGCTTTGCTCCTTCTACTGAAGAAATGCTGTTGTGGAGAAGACAATCCAATGCTAAATTGGGCAGAAAGAGGATGTCAGATTTTTGTTAAGTGAGACAAGGGGGAAAGTCGACTGCTATCAAAATGCGTGACTACGGAGAGTCAAAAAAATTTACATGAAGCAATGAATGTTTTCTGTAGAAGCTCTATGGCTTCTTAAACTGGTGTTTCAGATTAAATTCCTCATTTAGGTATCATGAACCAGAACTTCCACTGAATAGCCTGGGTTTTGACAACTAAAATTCTTTATTCAGTGCAGGGAGAGTATTTTCTTCAGTTTTTTTGGTTGATTCAGAATTGAAAAACTGGATGTTGAAAAAGCAAAAAAAAAAAAAAATAAAAGTCACTTTGAGGCTCTAGCTATGGAGAGAAATAGTCTCTTAGGGTAGACATTTTGAACCTTGCCAAGAAAGATTGTTATTGAGTCTGTTGTCCAAATACCTATCTTAGGCACTAAGTTACTTGTCTAAACATTATCTCTCTGCATGTTTCTTATTTAGTAAATAAAAAAGCTTTTTTTGAGTATTTGTTGGCACACTTGACACTCCTTGTTAGAAAATGAGTTTCTTAGGTTTTGCAGACAGTTGTCCAAACCTGTTTACAGCTGGGATTTGTGGCAAAACCATTGTTCTGCTGCAGTCAGGAATTTTGCATTGAGTTGCAGACTTCACTAGGTCTCAGAAAGCAGACGATAAAATACACATTTTTTACCATGGCTTAAGTTTATATCTGATTCCTGTTAATACTGTGACTGAGGAATTGTTTCCATCATGGCATGATAGAAAGTAAGTTTGTTGATTCAGTCAGCTATGGACCAACTGTTTACCTGTTAACACTTATGAACAATCGTGTCAGAGAAGCTAGCTATTGTAGCTACCTTCCATCAGGAATATGTTTATGCTTGTTTCATAATGCTGTATCTGTAAATAAATTGATTGCTTAGATTTTAGTACAATTAGTAATGTAGGTATGGTCTCACCTCAATAGAAGGACACTATGGGAGAGTGTCCAGAGGGGCTGACCAAGATGGTGGGGGGTCTTGAGGGCAAGACTTAGGAGGAAGGGCTGAGGCCACTTGGTTTGTTCAGCCTGGAGAAGAGAAGGCTGAGGGTGACCTCATGGCAGTCTGCAGCTTCCTCATGGAGAACAGTGGAGGGAAAAGTGCTGATCTCCTCTGTCTGGTGGCCAGTGCATGACATGAGGAAATGGAATGAAGCTGAGTCAGGGGAAGTTGGGTTGGACATCAGGGAAAAGTTCTTCACTGAGAGGATGGTCAGCCACTGGAATGGGCTCTCTGGGGAAGTGCTCATGGCACCAAGCCTGCCAGAGTTCAAGGAGTGTCTGGACTTACTCATGTGTTTAATGTAAAGTGTTTCCTGCAAGGAGCAGTGAATAAGACTCAGTGATCCTTACGGGATCATCTTGACATATTCTATGATTCTGTGATCTAAGTAATAACTGTATTATATACGAAATAGTTTGAAAAAAGCTTTTCTTCGTCTTCTAAATATGAACTTAAATAAGCTGCTGATAAACCCATGCATTTTTGTGTCTCAAATTACAGAAGCACTAAGATTTTATTTGTAACATTGTATTACACCAGTCCTATTTTTAAAAAGCAATTTGTGGGTGCATCTACACTGAAGTTTTAATTTGTATCAGGAGTGACTTTTATGAAACAAATGTCCCAATTATCCCCTCTCACTGTGCTTTGCTTTGCATCAAGGGGCGTTCTTGGAGCGCACTGAACAGACTCAATGTAGCTGAACCAGAAGATGCACTTCAGGAGCACTTAATCCACTCTAACCTTTTATGAACAGCCAGTTCACAGGACCAGATGAGGACTTATATGATGTCAAACCTGCTTAAAAGTTTGTGTTGATACCAGCATGTTGCCACCATTTGTAACACTGGTGTGCGCATGCTGCGCTGCACTTCTTGCTAGTGCGTACCTTGTTTATATGTGCTGGTGGTACTGCATTTGAATCTAATGTAGTTAATCTACAAGTTGATTAGTAAGGTACTTGTGATACCATGCATTGGACACAACACACAGGTCAGCCTACTCAGGTGTTAATTAACTTAGAAGCTAAATGAAATATATATTGTATAAGTCAAAATTCAGCACTTAAAGTGGGCAGTGGAAAATTAGTCATTACAGAGTGTTGCATTATTTCTTTATTCTTATTAGGTTGTATACTCACTGCATTGCTCTGTCAATAAATTGAGTTGTTACCTTTTTTCTATAATAGGAATGCTGAGGAAGTTTTGAATAGCTGGAATGAATAGGTGATCATCCTGTGTCATTTTCTCAGCTTTCTTGTACTTAAAAAGGAGCTATTAATAATAAAATTATATTAGAGAGTTTTTACTTCTTTATTTTCAAGTTATTGAAATGAGTTAACGACTGGTTGTAAAAGCTGTCATTTGTACCCATTTTTTTTTCAAATGGGCAGACAGGGAAATAATAAATACTAAAAAAGACATTGGACAAACCAAGAGCAGCACCACTGTATCTAAATGGAAATGCAAAAAGCTTTTAATTATCCTTTCTCAGCATGAGTGTCACTGTACTGTAAAAAGAATATCCTTTGTGAAATTGGTGATTATTCAGTTAGTAAAGATCTGCTTATTGTAGGGAGAGGAAGCATGGTAAGAATGCATAA
Organism: Psittacula echo; assembly: GCF_963264785.1. NCBI lineage: Eukaryota > Metazoa > Chordata > Aves > Psittaciformes > Psittacidae > Psittacula > Psittacula echo. Next base: position 69,676,228 of record NC_137742.1, on the reverse strand, counting down.
ATGAACAAGTCAACAGCAAATACACAAGTCTAGATGTCTGAATTCTGCTTCATTGTGAAAGCACAATGGAGTATATGTTCTTTCTTTTTATGCAATCTTAACCCCAACTGATGGTTCGTATGCATTTTCACAGTTAGCTGTCTATTTATCATGGCTTTTTCGGGGGTATAAAGCAGTGGTAAAAGCAAGACCAGGTTTTATAATGCACAGCCTCAAAAAACAAAGTTAAAATTTAAGCCAATCAACAAACATATAGTATGTGCTCCAATGCATACCTTGCTGTGAGCATCCGTATGCCACAGATAAGGTGCCAGAACTGCAACTTTACCTCAGAACTGATGTCATCTCTACAGCCCTTTTCCTCAAACTCTTCTCAGTAGAAATATATGATGAATCTTTCTTCTGATTCCTCTCGAGGCATTGTGGAAAAAAAAAAATAAAAAGAAAAAAAAGCACTTGGTTGGGTTTAGGGAAGAGGTATCATTCTAAAACATGGTGTGTGTCTGCTTCCGCTCCCTTCCCCAATCTCTAGCAATAATTTTTCCCTCCTACCGGTATTCCTAGTTTCTTCTTAATTCAGATTATCATAAATATACCAGTATTGCTACTTGTTTTCAGTCTTTTCATCTTCGCAGCATATGCATGTCTGCCACGTTCGCTGCCTTTGGGAACTGATACTGCAACTTAAAATACTGAATTGGCTGTGGTTATATTCATAAAGATTACCCCAATTGTTCCACAGACTTTGGCAGAACTGAGTAACACATAAACAGAAATGTTCTACAAATGTCTTCATTTTATGTTTTGTAATGAGGCAGAATGGCCTCGTGTGACTTAAGGGGTGTGTCAGTCAATCAGATCAGTCATCACAAATTGTGAACTGCTTGTTGACATTTGTTCATTTATTAGAAACCTCGAATACTAATATTAGTAGATAACAAATTCATGCAAAGAAGTTGAGATTAGGTCAGAAATGAAATGCAGGAATTCCAATTTAATTTATTTTTTATGAGCAATTTTGCACTCATGAATGAATGGAAATAAAAAAGTGTGTGAGTTCCCAATGAATATCCATGGAATAAGAAGTCTGGTATTATCTTGAAGTACTTCTGAAATTGTTTTCATACTGATTTTTCTTTAAATAATCCTTGTTAACAGAGGCACCTGCCAGTACCAAAGAATGTGCTGTGGTCTTATTTTGTGTCTAGCTGTAAAAAAATTTAATACTATCTTGAAAGGAGTGGACTTTCATATCCCTTCTGTGAAAGGCTGACCATAAATTGTGCAACTTTCAGTTAATAGAGAGCTTCTAGCTGCTTTTATTGTGTGGAGAATAGTTGTTTGAATTTCATTCAAACTTAACAAAATACCTCTTTCAGATTCTCTGTATATGCAAGATAGTGTTTGCTATTTCTGATTTACTGGGTGTCTAACATTTTGGACCAATGAGAGTGTTTTAAAATCTTGGTTTGGGACAGAAATTATTCTAATGCTTTTGGCACACATTGATTTTTTTTTTTTTTTTTAAATTTGGTGGTATTACATAGTTTTATATTTTTGCAGAGAAAATGGATGTCTTGGTGCGGCTTATAAAGACTCAAATTCTGCTATGGATGAGTACTGACTTTTTTCTTCCTTTCTTTTTACACTATTGATATATTTTCTAGATTAATGAACTGCAATTCTGATGGTTCAGATGTTTGTTTTCCTGTTGGGGAGTACGTGATTATCAATTTTCTGTTATTGTACAATAATGATTTTCTAAAACTGAACACAAATGTGTTGAGTACTCTGGCGTCATTATTGTGATCTTAAGTTCAGAGACCTGCAAGATATGTGTGCATGAATGTTTTTGCCTGCTAACTTCATGGGATTTCATTAATAATTGGTGAAAGCTAAGGAAGATCAGTAATCAATTGCCAGACTGGGACAATGTGTAATCAAAAATTTGCAATGAAAAGAGATACCCTAAAATTCACTGGCATGTTTTCTGTTCTGACTCTCATAGAGATGAAACTGTCTCTGTAATAACTCCATAATAAATATTCAGGTAAATTATTTTTTTGAATTTGAATTCAAATAACTTCTTTATGCATAATTCATATCACAGGTGTTCAAAGGCAAGTGGAACAGGAATAAAATTGGGTGAAAATGTAGGTTTATTCATTAATGTAAAAACTTGCTCAGATTTAATTTGATTTGCAGTAGCATAAAAAGAATATGCTTCTATTTTCCGAGAATCATTCATTTCAAATGACAAAACAACCTTGGTGTCCTGGGTTCAGCAGTAGCAGTCAGTTTTTCTCCTTCTTAGTAGCTGTTGCAGCACTGTGTTTTTGGCTTTCGGCCTGGGAACAGAGCTGATAACAGCGATGTTTAGACTGACCAAGCCCCCAAGCCGGGGCTTAAACCACGACACTTGGTAATCTCCTCTGCTTATCCTTGACACAACAGCATCTTTTTGACCCTTTGAATCTTCAGCTTGTCTAGTTAAAAGACAATAGCCCATGTTACTGTAAAATAGCTTCAGCTGGTTTGATCTAGCTTAGTTCATTTTTATTGTTCTTACCACATTTACATATTAACCCCAAATATTTTAACCTCTTTACATTCTTTTTCTGCATGACTATAGAAAAAGTGAAATATTATTTATGATGGAAACACTCATGTGTCTTTCCCTTGCAGATAACTGTCTAAATTACAGTTGGCAATTTGTTCTTCAAATAAGTAGCCCAACATACCTTAATTTTTCTCTTCTGCCAGTCCCTATTTTGTGAACTGGCTATGTTCACTATTTTTGAATGAATACAATTAATACTTACTAGACAGTCTGTTTAAATAATTTGCCATTGTACTTCTTATTAACTGTATTGAATAACTGGTAGGACCATTTGATTGTGATTTTCCCTAGTCAAAGCCAACACAGTGTACTGATTAGAAAGATGTTAGTTATAGAATCATAGAATCATAAAATAGAGTTGGAAAGGACCTTAAGATCATCTAACTCCAACCCCTTGCCATAGGCAGGGACACCTTGCACTAAACCATGTCACCCAAGGCTCTGTCCAGCCTGGCCTTGAACACCCCCAGGGATGGAGCATTCACAACTTCCTTGGGCAACCCATTCCAGTGCCTCACCACCCTCACAGTAAAGAACTTCCCCTTATGTCCAGTCTAAACTTCCCCTGTTTAAGTTTGAACACATCACCCTTTGTCCTGTCACTACAGTCCCTGATGAATAGTCCCTCCCCAGCATCCTTGTACGCACCCTTCAGATACTGGAAGGCTGCTATGAGGTCTCCACGCAGCCTTCTCTTCTCCAGGCTGAACAACACAAATTTTCTCAGCCTGTCTCCATACAGGAGGTGCTCCAGTCCCCTGATCATCCTCGTGGCCCTCCTCTGGACTTGTTCCAACAGTTCCATGTTCTTTTTATGTTGAGGACACCAGAACTGCACACAATACTCCAAGTGAGGTCTCATGAGAGCAGAGTAGAGGGGCAGGATCACCTCCGTCGACCTGCTGGTCACGCTCCTCTTGATGCAGCCCAGGATACGGTTGGCTTTCTGGGCTGTGAGCGCACACTGAAGCTGGCTCATGTCCAGCTTCTCATCAGCCAACACCCCCAAGTCCTTCTCCTCAGGGCTGCTCTGAATCTCTTCTTTGCCCAACCTGTAGCTGTGCCTGGGATTGCTCCGACCCAGGTGTAGGACCTTGCACTTGGCATGGTTAAACTTCATCAGGTTGGCATCAGCCCACCTCACAAGCGTGTCGAGGTCCCTCTGGATGGCATCCCTTCCCTCCAGCGTATCAACCGAACCACACAGCTTGGTGTCATCGGCAAACTTGCTGAGGGTGCACTCAATCCCACTGTCCATGTCACCGACAAAGATGTTGAACAAGACCGGTCCCAACACCGATCCCTGAGGGACACCACTCGTTACCGGTCTCCAGCCGGACATCGAGCCATTGACCACAACTCTTTGCATGCAGCCATCCAGCCAGTTCTTTATCCACCGAGTGGTCCACCCATCAAATTGATGTCTCTCCAATTTAGAGACAAGGATGTTGCGTGGGACAGTGTCAAACGATTCGCACAAGTCCAGGTAGATGACGTCAGCTGCTCTGCCCCTGTTCATCAGTTCCGTAGTCTCAATATAGAAGGCCATCAAATTGGTCAGACAGGATTTCCCTTTAGTGAAGCCATGCTGGCTATCATCAACCACCTCCTTGTTTTTCATGGTCCTTATCATGCCCACAATGGCATGTGGCCACTGGAAGGCCATGTATCATGAGAGTCATGCCTGTTAAAGTTTGTTTTACCCATGTATTCATATCTTGGTGAACTAGCAGATTTAAGAAACTCTAGAATTTCCATCCCATGATAAATTTTAGTATTTTTGCTTTTGTTTTTGGTAATAGGGTGAACAATTGAAATCTTGGCATGATGTGGATAAGGGCCATTTTCACAGCATGGAATTTTTCGACAATTTTGAATTAAAATTTACAAACACTTTCACATTTTACATTTTGTGTTTATTAAAGACATCATTGACTCAAAGTATCCAGATCGAAGGACAAAATTATATTTATCTCTTGTATCGTGGTACCTTGTGAGAGTTTTGTTGCAGGTCCCTCTTTTAACTTCTGCCTTCTGTCTTTTGTTCTTGCTTAGACTGTGTTTTTCAAATTATACCAAAAGTGCTTAAGATTTCATAGGATTTCTTTCCCTACTGGAACATATGGAGGTTGCAGAAGCAGTGTTTATTTGCTGAATCCAGTTATAAAACTCTCAGACTTTTCTGATAAAACCAGTAGACATTATTGATTGAGACAGGAACACATTTGCCTTTCTTGCAGCTTCTATATTGATAGTTTGTAGCTGTCTTGTTGTTTGTTGCCCAGGCCGTCTTTCTTCTATTTTTCTGCTCTGTTTGCAATTGATGAGACTTACATTTACTAGCAAAATTCTTATTTGTTTGTAACGCATGACCTTGCAGTTAATACAGCTAAATTTTAGAATAGAATCATAGAATAGTTAGGGTTGGAAAGGACCTTAAGATCATCTAGTTTCAACCCCCCTGCCATGGGCAGGGACACCTCACACTAAATCATGTCTTTTCTCTTACTCCTGCTCCCCAGGTAGCAAGTGGAGTTTTTCCTTCGTGATATTATTTCCCTCTTCCATATTGCCAATGCCTTCCCACCTGAATCAACGTATTTCTAAGTTTATGCCGAAGTCAGTAACTAATGAGATGCGTAACAAGCCAAAGGAATATTGCTCCAATATGCATGTTGGAAAAACAGAAACACTGAAGTAAAGAGCAGTGTGTTTCTGGCAAGCTTTTGTTGAAGGTGAGATTGCATAGGCAAATTTTCTTGAGAGGGAGAAGAAAATCCTAGAAGCAAGTGGTTTGTAAAACTGTTCCCCTTTATACCATTATCTCACTGAAACTGAAAAATCAGCATTATTGCAGCATTGCCCATACCAAGGATGAATCTGTTGTTTATGTTCTTTCGATGACTCTTTGCTCTTTTAGATAAAGATGCTATGGCTGTTCTCAGCTTCCTTCCCCCTAGCCGCAGTGCTTTCTTTAGAAAGTGCCCTCAATCATCTTTATGCAAAGAGAAATATTTTCCACTGTATTTAATGGGAGCAAACTTCAGAAGCTGAAAAATTGGGCAAACAGGGTAGAATTTGGATGCTAGTCAGAAAGCTGACAGAAATCCCGATGTTTCAGGGAAAGTGAGGGATTAGATTTCTTTATGCAGATAGGTTTCTGCCACCATGCCATATTCCTTCTCCCATCTTTTGAATGTGGATTGAGGATAAATTTAATGATTCCTGAATGCAGAAGGACTCAGCTCCAATAACTGTCATACAAAAACAAAAAATAAAAATGAAAAATAGTATGTTTTTAAATGGCACTTGAAAATTATGTGGGTCTGTGAGTTATAAGACCTGATTTGTCCTCAGATTTTATCCAGCCAGGATAATTACAGTTGTGAAAAGTGCAACAGTGGTATAAAATGCTTGCCTTCATATGTATTACAAAAAGCCCTGTTTAAACTTATTTGTAAATTTTTCATCTTAAAATATAATGTGGAGGAATTTGGTTTCTTTAATCCAAGAGATGGTGCTGGGGAAAGGTGTTGATAGTTCTCCAACAGAGAACCAAACCTGTGAGGTGGACTTATTCTCTGAAATTTAAGGACAACTCCTGCATGCAAAGGAGGAGAGAAGTAACTTGATCAAGATTATGACAAAAATTGTAATTTAGGGGAAAATATCTAACCATCGGTAGTTCTGTAGTGGCCTCTTCTATATGAGCAGCAGAGACAAGAAATATGTCTAAAATTGGTATGTGATCATTTTGTGAAAAAGACCATATGACATGGTTGCCTGTGTTACCAGGAGCTGTCTTGATGACTCAGGAGAGTTTTTCCTACTTGTCTTCAGAATAACTGTATTGATTTTCAGCATCCACTTATCAATAGCAGTAAGTCGAATATTGATCCGTTGACATCACCAAGGGATTAGCCAAATTCTCCTAATTCTTATCTCAGATTGAAGTAAAAACCTCTTTAGGGGCCGATGTTTTGTTCTTTTGCATCCTTAATGCTTGGCTAGTGGAAAATGTGTCTAAACTGGAGCTCTTGCTCTCACAGACGAGCATGTAGCGTGCTGAATATGTGCGTTATCCTTTTAAAATTTGCTTTTTTGGTAAGAATCAACTCTAATGAAAGCATGGATGTGTTTTCTATTCTGTTTGTGGAGACAGGAGGCCTCTTGTTTGGAAAGGGTAAGTGTGTGTTTTCAGAACTTTCAGCCATTTCAAAACCAAAACAAAGAAAAAATCACATCTGAAAATCCTGTTTTCTCTATACTGACTAAGTATGCATATATTTTTGCAATATAAATTTGAAATGAACTGGTCATCCTAAATTATTTGAGCCTTTGTAATTTAAGAATGGCTGCGCTGACTCAGATCAAAGATCTGTTTATGCCAATACCCTGTCTCCAGCTACAGTGAGAAGCACGTACCTAGAAAGCAGTGTTAAGAACAGGGCAATCAGTCAAATGTCCTTTATTCAAATGCTTGCCAAACTCTTCAAATAAGTTCTGTGGTTTTGAGATGTGGCTTCCCATTCTAGAAGCTACATTGATTATTCCTCATGTTATCGTACATCACCACATATCCACAGATCCTATCTTAGAGCTTTAAATGACTTCAGCAATATAGAGCAAGCATACAATCCTCCAGATGTATCTCATAATATTTGTTTCTTTCCAGACTAAAAAGTCTTGGTGAGGTACAAGAGGTTAGATATCACCTTAATTTATGCTATTTCTTTCATGAATTCAAGTTAACCCATTAAGTGACTGTCAACCAGTGCCCATAATCACAGTATCACAGTATGTTAGAGATTGGAAGGGACCTCAAAAGATCATCTAGTCCAATCCCCCTGCCAGAGCAGGAACACCTAGATAAGGTTACACAGGAATGTGTCCAGGCGGGTTTTGAATGTCTCCAGAGAAGGAGACATTATTCTTGGTAATTTTATCTGTTCCATAATCTCTTCTGTCCCCTCTCTCTCTTCATTTTGGGAGGTCTGGGGACTTCTTCCATTCATCTTCTGAGTAGAGAATGGTTTTAACACTGGAAAAACTAGTTAGTTCAACACCAGATTTATCACAGGCTGTTTGTTCAGTAGACACAAATGCTTTACAGAATTATTATTTTTACAATCACAATGCAGTTACTATTCACTATTATAACCATCCTGTGCTGCAGAATGCTGTAGAGGTGCCTGCAACACAGAATATTTTTCATTTGGTGAAAAACAAGTAAGAAGCTGCTCTCCTGCCCCTTGAGGCAAATGCCTGTAAATAGTAGATCTGAGGGAAGAGTGAAGCAGAAGCAAGTGGCTGCTGTTCCTCTGCGAGATTTCATCCTGTGCCTTCCTTTTACTTTAGCACACTTCGGACAATGTGAAGGTCTTCACATTTTTTTGCTAGTTTTCATGTCTGTCCACATGGCGTTAGCTACTGTACATCCAGCCAAGGAAAAATCTATGTGATTAAAGATAAGCAAAAATTCTGTGAAATTATTCCACATCCCCATGCTGTGACAAATCAGTTCATTTGTCTTTTTGGTGAACTATGCAAGGGACAGAACAGTTTGGGAAGTTGAGGGATAGGAGTTGAATTCCTAGCTAATGAGCAGATTGAGAAAATTTATTTGCTGTTACAGGCATAGTTTTTGGTACGGAAGTGGTGAATGAAGATGACAAGTCTTGAATCAGATTTGCTCTTTTCTAGTGGTGCTGGAAATTCTTCAGGTAGCAATTTATATAGCTTGTAAAAGAAGCGCATATGTCTGAATGGCTGGAAGGAATATTGTCATTACCAGACAGTGAAATTCATGTCTAAATGATGTACATTCAGCCTGATTAAGCTCTATTAGGAGTGTTTCAATATCTACTAATGAATAATTTGGATGCAGACTCCTTGGATTGTTAGTCCTTTCTGTCAGCATTCTTTGTGTCAGTGTTCACCTATGAACTCACATTACAGTATCAGTTTTATTGTAGAAAAACTCGGTGTTGTTTAACTGCTTGGAAGTAAAAGAGGTGACAGTATTTACTGAAACTAACTGCGCTTAGTGTTGTTCCTAAAAAAAAGTAAGAGTTGCTATTGTGAACTCTCTGTAATTCATGTAGGTGCCTTAAATGCACACATGTGTGCATGCGCACATGCAGGCATACTTCAGATGGAAAAGAAGGTAACTTGCAAGTTTTTCTCATATTACAACTTTGAGGGAATGGGAATACCAGAGAGTGTTCCCTACTGAAAATGAAATTAATTATAGGTACTTAGAAGACTAATGTAAGACTTAATTTTTAATTTGGAAATACTTGTTCCAGCTTGTATCAGTGATAGACAACATAGCATTCCGAAGCTAGGTAAGAAGTCTTTTCAAAGAGTGGCGGAAGATGTAGGGTGTTGCAATTTTGAGTCTAAGGGTAAAAAAAGCATTTTAAATTTTGCCTGGACAGAATCATAGAGTCATTTAGGTTGGAAAAGTCCTTTAAGATCACAGACCAACTGTAAACCTAACACTGACAAGTCCACCGTGTCACTAAGGACCATACCTAAACATCTATTAAATACCTGCAGGGATGGTGACTCCACCACTTCCCTGAGCAGCCTGTTCCAGTGCTTGACAACCCTTTTGGTGAAGAAATTTTTCCTAATATCCAATCTAAACCTCCCCTTGTACAAACTGAGGTTGGCTCCTCATCTCTTCTTAGAATGTCAAAATTCTGCCAACAGCTGCAGTCCATATATGCAAGTAAATGCCTAGTAGGAGCTACAGGTCACTTTATAAATCCTCTCATTTTTCTCCTCTTCTTAAATGGTGCATCTTCTCAGGCCACTCTTCTCATAACATGACAAAAAAAAGATCCTCCTTTCTTCCTCAGCTGCCATACTGCATCTCTGTGGACAACGGAGATAGAAAAGCCACTCTGAGAATATTCTTCCTAACTTTTAAATTTTTCAAAGAAAATGCAGAAGTCCATTATCCTTGATTTTGCATTTTCCACAACCTTGAATTTTGTTGGAACTTTCTTCTACTGGGAAACAATACTCTTTAATCTGATCTGTCATTTAGAAATAGCATTTTCATTCACTGCAAAAGAAGAGTTATTAATGGAAGATGAACTAACCTCAAAAATTTGAAGAGAAGACTGGAAAACAAAATGAGCATTGTGGAACTCTGAAATTCTTCATTTATTGTATAGCATCAGACTTCATTGAGGGCTCTACCTTGAACTAGGGGTCATGTCAAGATTTGCCCTGCCGTGTAATTGAGGTGAAATAGTAGTATGCCATCCTGGCAATGATTTCAATTCAAACTGAGATGCAAAATACATGCATTAAGTGTACCTTTCTTTTATATGATTCTCATATGGAAGACTCTTTACTGAAGCTGTTGAAACTATTCTTGAAAGACCAACATGAAGTGTGAAAATTAATAATTCGCCATCTAGACTTTTTTCTCTGGGTTTCATAAGACTGAACTCTAACAGCATTGAGGTGATTAACACTGTTCCTTGATTTTTATCCTCTCTTGTCACAAGTATGAGCTGAATCTACCACTGGAACTGTTATTTTCTGATAATTTTTAAGTCTGAAAAGCTATAGATGGGGAAGTACTCTTTCGTCTCCACAGACAGTACTCTTCAAGTCAGTCTGTCATTACGATCATTATGAAACAAAGCTGATATGTTTTGCATTTAAAATACATTTAACATAAAAAGTTAATTATTTTAAATAACAAAAAGTAACCTTTTGTTATAAAATACCTTTTTGGTTTACATTTTATAAATTTTGCCCGTAATATATAAAGTTTGGTACATAGAAAAAAACCCAATGAACAAACCCAACATAAAATGTACTTTCACGTAATATAAACTTATCTTTAATTTCCTAAATTCAGTCTTCTGCATGTTCTTTTCCTTTTTCGCCATCAGTCAGTGAATTGAAATGTTAGCCTAAAAGCTGTCTTTAATTCATTCAAATGATTGCTTGGGTAGGCATAGTTCTTGTTAAATGCAGATACTTAAGCAGAATCAGAGTTATTGGAAAACAAACTTTGCTAGTCTGCCTGCTGCTCCACAGTAAATTCATTGCTTACCGCTTCACCAAGAACTTTATTGCACCATCTGCATGTTTCAATGATGTGCAGTGCCATCAGTGCAATGTAAATACAGTGCCATGCAAATACAGTGCAGTGCCATGTGAATTATTTGATGGGAAGCCCAAATAATGATGATTCTGAAAACTATCTGGGGAGTTGGCATGTGCCCTTGGCATTTGGATGTGTAAAGACGTTTACAAGAGAAGATGCACAACAAGGCTACCAGTCATATTTTTAGGGAAGACAAAAAATACAAACTACTGATAAGCTCCCATTGTTTTGCCTTTGGCAAAGGGAAGACACAGAGGCAACAGTCTTTTGGAGCACCTGGACAGCTACATGGATACTTACCATCCACGGAAATTCTTCCTGTTAATTTGCTATTGCAAAAGCTACCTTCTCAAGCTAAATTAAAGGTGTTATCCATGTGCTAGTACATTCTGTAGTCACACCTTAGAGATATAAAGTTGCATGCATGAGGCCACGCAAGAATTTCCCTCTTTTCCCCCAGTATTCAATACTGGCTGTTGGGTTTGTTTGTGGTAACAGTGGTGGTTTTGAAGTACACAAATACATGATGTCATTTGTACGGCACTATGTGATGTTAGATTTTCTGCTTATCTTTAGTACTGACCATTCATTGAAGGTTTTGAATGTAAAATAAGTCAAAGATGTGTAGTGAAGACCCTGAAAGAAACTATGGCTTTAAGCTCTGAGAATGGGATCAAAGTTAAGAGATCCAAAATTTTATCTATTTAATTATCTAGTACCTTCAGAAGGTGCTTAGCTTCTCAAGCTGTGTAGACCCCTTCTGTTACCACTTGAAAGAAGCAAATAGTAATTGATCCTGCCTGTGTTGCACACGTTTTACAAATAGGTGGGTCACCTTCTGAAAGTGCCTCCATTGGCTGTAGAGTATGGTTTGACAGCAGGAATTTAACCAAATACTTTTGCACAGCTAAAATTAAGAGATTCACATTTAAAGAAATTTTGCAGCAGCTTTGCAAGAACTGTTTCCTGAAGGATGAGTTCTGTCTTGCTAATGATAGGTATGTGAACACAGTTTTATGCATCCAAGAATATCTATAAAGCAAGTCAGGCCAATTCACCTGGCTTGACATTGCAAATAAAGTAATATTATATATAAAGGATAAAAGACCTAAGTTAGCTGTTAGGGTTGAAAATTAATTATTGAATAATAGAGCATTCTCAGTGTTCTGGATGTAGGTTGTGTGGACTATCTTGCTACCAGACAGATGGAATTCTGTTTATGGAATGGTGTTGTATCATTTAAATCTGACTTGAAGAATCTTTTGCTGGACTTGTTTTTAATGAGCTGTTTTGTTCTCTAATTATTTTTAATTAAATATAAGTTTTGATGGGTTTTGTTGATTTTGATTTTTTTAATAGATAAAAATATCTGCGGTAATGGCAGAAGTGGGAGAGCTGCTTCGGTAAAGTAGTTCAGCGTGGGTGAAGCTGAGCATTGCAGGTGATTACACATCTGACAGAGTTTTTTAGGAACAGCTTTTGAAACCCAGATTAGGAAAATAAAAAGTACTGATGCATTATATAGGTTGATTTTACAATAGAGCGTTTTCTAACGGCAGATCTGTAGTTAAACATACCTATATCTAAACAGCACTTTGAAACACAACTGAAGCTTGGAAATTTGTGTAACTTCAGATTTACAAAACTATCTATCTTTTTCACAGATTGCAATTTAAGAACGTATGTGGAGTATGTCACAGCTTTGTTTATTCCAAATAAGCTAATGTGATAAAGAGCAAATAGTTTCTCAGTCTTCATGTTCATTTCTGCAGACAAAAACATATTATCTTGAAAGTATCTTTCCACATATCACTAACAGTAATTTCATTCCATCATTTCAAATATACTGGGGAAGGAACTTTCAGAAAATAACAGACTGTCAGGAATATAGGCACATATGGAATGCACACACACACAAACACACACACCCCTACCATTTTTGTTATTTTTCTATTAACTGCCAAAAAGGTGGGATTTTCAGTGTCTTGTCAGAAAACATTTTTAATCCCTTTTGCAGAATGTATTCATTTCAGTTGTGATCAAGTACTAGAATCTACAGGTTATCTCATTGTACATACAGAACCTTGCAGAGATGACTCCTTATAATTGCTCTGTGCAATCTCTGAAGATGCGAAAGTTCACAACCACCATTGGCAAGGAGCAGGACAAGTCATTGTCTTAACATGCAGAAAGGTTTATTTGGATGAGCTATTGCGAAAGTGCAGGGTAGATTTAAAGAGGTAGTCCAGTAATGTGGTTGGCACATCTGTTGAGTGGTCTACACCAGTGAGCCTCTCAGTTGGTCATCATCTCCTTTTCTTTCTCTCCACTGCCCGCACACCTCTCAGCTCTTTGATTGTCTCCTTGGTCAATTCCCTAATACTTGAGTTCCTCCCCAAGCTTCTACTTGCCTATATTACTGCACTTTTCTGTCTCTTCCCTTCAGCAAGAGTCTCAGGAGCCCTGGGCAATTGAGGAATTGGGGCCCGAAGCAGAAGATGTTTCTGCCCCTTTTCAGTTCTACTTTCTGTGACCTTGCAGTATATGCTACCAGTATGCATAACCCAAAGAAAGCCGATGAGTTTTTCCTCTGCTTTGAATGTCACACAGAATGGTGGTGTGCTTTGTCTCTTGGGGATTATTGGGCTTAATGTCTGTTTCAGTGAGCTGAAATGAATAATAAGAATATACCATGAGAAATGGTATATATGCCACTGCACATCTCGACAGGTTTGGGGTTTTTTTATTATTCTAAAAAGCTCTTGTATGTCCCAATAATGTTAGTTTTTATTTAGGCTACAGTGGCTGCATAGGGGCATGGATGAGTCTCTTGCAATCTATTTTAAGTGACTAAAATTCCATTGATATCAAGGATTAAAGGATCCCCTGCTTTGTCTAACAAGCTTCACAAAGTGTCTTTTAATGAGGTAATCAGTGGAGAGTTTCTGTGGTCTTGTGATATTTTGCATAGGTTGGGAGAGAAAGATGCTATTATTGCCCCTATCAGCATCATTCTGTATGTCTAGTGGCTGCAGATGCCTGACTGCATGTATGCATGCATTATGATACCTGTATCAACATTTTATATATCTAAAATTTACAACAAATAATTACATTGATCAGGCAATGCTGGGGCTTCTTCCAGGCTCTTGAGTAAATCAGGAGACTTAAAGGCAGTGAAAGACCCAGTTTAGTTATTCTCATACTGACGAAAAGCAGCAGTTTGGGATAGGATGGTGGATGCCAAAACTCATGCTGAAGCTGAACTTTGGAAGGTGGCTTGGTGAAGATCCAAGCTGTAAAACCTGGTTTCTTCAGAACTGAAAGGGCTTGTTTCCCCAGAAAGCTAGTAAAAGCTTTACCAACAAATGTCCTGTCCCTCCCAGACCTACCTCGGTTCCTCCCTTTCTCCCATCTCTCTGTCCATCTTTCAATCTTTCCTTCTTTCTCTCCTTCTTTCTCTCTTTTCTCCTTCTTTCTTTCCTTTTTTCCTTCTTTCTCTCCTTTTTTCCTTCTTTCTGTCTTCTTTCTGTCTGTCCTTCTTTCTGTCTGTCCTTCTTTCTCCCCCTTTCTTCCCCTTTCTCCCCCGTTCTCCCCTGCTCTCCCCCTTTCTCCCCCGCTCTCCCCCTCTCCCCCTTTCGTTCTTTCTCCCTTTCTCCCTTTCTCCCTTTCTCCTCCCTTCTCTTTCTCCTCCCTTCTCTTTCTCCTCCCTTCTCTTTCTCCTCCCTTCTCTTTCTCCACCCTTCTCTTTCTCTTTCTCCTCCTTTCTCTCTTTCTCTTTCTCTTTCTTTCTCTCTTTCTCTTTCTCTTTCTCTTTCTCTTTCTCTTTCTCTTTCTCTTTCTCTTTCTCTTTCTCTTTCTCTTTCTCTTTCTCTTTCTCTTTCTTTCTCTTTCTCTTTCTCTCTTTCTCTTTCTCTCTTTCTCTTTCTCTTTCTCTTTCTCTTTCTCTTTCTCTTTCTCTTTCTCTTTCTCTTTCTCTTTCTCTTTCTCTTTCTCTTTCTCTTCCTCTTCCTCTTCCTCTTCCTCTTCCTCTTCCTCTTCCTCTTTCTCTTTCTCTTTCTTTTATTTTTCTTTTTTTTCAAACTATTGGCTAGAACTCCTAAAGTGTTGGGAGGACATTCTTGTCATCCAACACTAAGGCATCTTCATGGCCCTCTAGCCATGTTCCAGACTCAAAAAATATACATTTTCCAAGGCTCTATTTTTTTCTTCTCACCCAATTAGCAAATAAACCGTACTATGTCAAATAGAAGTTATTTATGTCCCATTATAACAACCCAGAAATTTTCCAGTCTGTTTCCTGCCTGTTTCTTGAACTTCCATTACCAAAGACTTTGATAAGATCAACTGTGACTTTGTATTCCCAGTGTGTTTATGTGACCCAATCTGCATAAAAGAAGTTTTCTGAATGTTGTGCATTTGTCAGGAAGTGGAAGAAATCAATTTCTTTAGGCTATTGATTTTGTTCCTTCATCTGGTATGCTGCAAAAATAACTAGTGTGGTAAAGAAGAATTAAAGATGTTCTGGATTTATTTTTGTGGTTACTGCTTTAGTTTGAATAATTCCTTTTGAATGAAATTCCAACATATGAGCATGGTACGTAGTGTATCATATGGATGCTCCATGCTATTGTACCCTTACAGGTGAAAGAAGTATTTCATGTTGTACTTAGGTGTCGTAATTCCTCCTGAAGTACTTCAGGCCCATAAGACTGTTTTTGACTTTCTTAGCATAGCTTCCAGTGTGACATTTGAGACTGTGTTCATACAGTGTACAGAAACTTAGATATGAGATGCATAATACATTTCTGTATCTTTGTTTTTATGCTATTATCTGTATTTCCTCCTAGCATTTGTACTCCACTGTTGCAAGGAGAATATTTCCAGACATTTCCATATAGTACTGCTTTGTATGACTGCTGTCCCTGAGGCGGCGTTTGCATATATTCAGATTTTATGACATTGTCCCTTACCTCTTGAGCACTCATTTTCCATGAGTTGCTAATGTCTGTTTATAGATACTTCTGAACAAAAGCCAGAGTGATATAAACTTTATCTTCAGACATATACACAGCTTTGTTTAGAGGCAGGGTTTTTACAGAAGAAAAAGCATTTGGATTTCATCAAATGGAAATCATAAGTCACTGTGTTGGAGCTATGCTATCTGAACATCATTTGGGGACTATATTTTTTGCTGTCCAGTTTACTCTAGTGGGTCGTATTCTTTTGTGCTTCAACTCCTGTGGCTTATCAGGTTGCTTATACAAAAGCTTAAAGTGCCACAAATATCAGTTTTCAATTCTTCAGCTGGACCTTACTTCAGACAGGGAGAAAATACTTTCTTTTCACTTTTCTATTTACGTCTTTCATTTCCTTTTCTGAATGATTTTCTGACACCATTGGTAAACAATGTGCAGCAGCTTTGTTTGGTACCCTTACTAAGTGCTCAACAGAAAGAAGGAAGAGCATGTTTCTCTATGCCTGAAAGACAAAGCCCCATTCAACCTGGCCTTGGCATACTTCGGACTGCTTCTTGTAGCTGTGTTTTCTGTCTGTTTTCCTAAATGCTCTTTTGCCTTACATTTGAATGCTTGAGATCTGGCTTACTGGTTCCAAATCTGACTTCACAACAACAAATCCAATATTCAGCTTGTTATCTGTTATAGCTTGTACTGTATGACTACATAATCATTTTCTGGTGATTTTTCAAACAACATCATATTCAGCAGTGAACAAACGTAGGTTACAGACAAACTGCTGTTTTGTGTTAGTTGGATTTTTTGTGGGTTTTTTTTTTTTTAATATTTTTTAAATTTTCTTACATTTTTATTTATCTGCTTGCACTGCTATTCATTGAAGCCACATGCTTAACCTCTGGTATACTGTTAATATCTGAAACATATAATAGTTTTAAGTCTTATAGTAGTGAAAGTTTTTGTAGTGAATGATCTATCATTCATATTTGTAATTCTTTCTTGTCATTCTCAAGGGACAGTGAGGATCAGAAATAAAGCTGTACCATGTCATAGAGAAGGTCAGCTGAGAATGGCCCTTGATTTCCTCACTTTTGCTTCTGTTGTTTATTCCCAGTGGGATCCTGCTGCTCCCCATTAGGCTATGGGGGTTTGACTTCTGTTATTAAAATACCATTTATATTATTCATTGTAGTTTGCTGATAAGGCAAAGGTTCCTTGCACAGTTGAGATATGTTGCAGATCTGTGGCTATTGCTGGAAACGTAATGTCGAAAAAGCTTTAATTTAGTGATGTACCAATCTGTACCTTCTCTTTGAAGCTTGAAAGACACCAATTGCTTTTATAAACTTGGCCTTCTGTTCAGTAGAACTGTAAGCTGAAAATAGAATAAATATTAGCTAATTGGATTAATTTAGCCAGTGGGAGTGACTACTTGCTTGTGATGCCTAGTGAAGAGTTACTATGATGTTTGGTGTTTTTTGTTCTGAACAAATGGAGACTTTGTGGACATCTGTTCACAAAAGCAGTATATACCACCCACAGTTGTGGAGGTTTGCCTCCATTCCTGAGCAGTCTGTTAGTAATTTTGCTAGGTATCTTGTATACTTTCACTCAGATGAGTTTTCCAGATTAAATTCAAAGAACTAGTTTACATAAAAGAGAAACTTAGATTATATATAAACATAAAAAAGTAAAACACATTGTCAGTGTATTTGCATAGAGTGTGCCTTCAGTTTTGTAGTTGTTCAATCTTAACAGTGTTATGTTTCTTTTCCACCGTATACTAGGTGCAGTTTTACTCTTTGTCTGAATGGGGAGATGCACAAATGTAAGTCTCGCACAACATCGTTGTCTCTAAACTGGAGTGACATGAATTTGATGGATAAAGAATTGGCTGGATGGTATGCAGACTTGCAGTCAACAGCTCAATGTCCAGCTGGAGATGGGTAATAAGTGGTGTCCCTCAGGGGATCAGTGTTGGGACCAATCCTCTTCAATATCTTTGTTGGTGACATGAACAGTGGGATTGATGCACCCTCAGCAAGTTTGCCAGTGGCACTAAGCTGCGTGGTTCAGCTGATATGCTGGAGAGAAAGAATGCCATCCAGAGGGACCTTGACACACTTGAGAGGTGGGCCAATGCCAACCTCATGAATTTCGACCAAGCCAAGTGCAAGTTCCTACACCTGGGTCAGGGCAATCCCAGACATGGCTACAGGTTGGGTGGAGAAGTGATGTAGAGCAGCCCTCAGAGAAGGACTTGAAGATGTTTGTCAATTCACAGGGAAGAGTTCTAGGTCCCGTGAGATACCACAAACTCTTAATATTCATATAACCATTAGCATTTGATGTTTCATTTGTGACAGTCTAAAACTGAAGAGTGAAATGATGATAGCACCTACATCTGATAGCAACAGCATACTTGGGAGAAAAAACCAAAATCCTGTAAAGTTTGACAGTCATAGCATTGGTAACATAAAATTTTTCATTTTTGCAGGTGCTTCTGAATTCTGGATTTCTAAATTAAAAAAAAAAATCCAGTATAAAACTGGCGCAGTGCTTGTATGTGTACTTCTGATCTTTCAAAAAAAAATCTGCTCATTTATCTAGCTCAAAATCTGTCCATTTCAACGTTTGGGAGGTTTTTTTTGAAGTAAGCACTTCCATTCAGTTGTGTAGCTCTAATGATATAACAGCCAGGTTTTCACCATGTAGATGAGACACAACTATACTGCTGTTTTACAATAATGACTGTTACAAATTCAAATGTAAGTTTACCACCTCTTTCAGAATATTCTTCAGTAATTTTGACTAAAAAGTTCCTTACAGAATCATTTAGGTTGTAAAAGACCTCTAAGGTATTTTTTTTTTATGGCCTTAATTTATGAATTGCTGTCTTTGTCTTTTCTTTTTTTTTTTTTTTTTTCCCTGAAGACTGTGGTGAAAGAAACAATAAAAAACCAACAATGCAAAAATTGACAAAAATACTTTTTTTTTGTCAATAATTTGATATCTTGTTTGCATTCTTGAGGTGGGGAAAATTCTGCGCGGTGAAAAAGCAATATCCTTCAAAATATGATTTAACACTTTTATGAAGGCTATGTTAGAAGCTTTTGATTTGGTTTAGGGTAATGTTTCTACCATACACAGTGAATGTAAGATTTAAGTTTCTTGAACTTTTGACAGAGTTTTTCCTGAGTCATTGTACTTTCATGAACATAGAAACAAATTTTATTGTTTGTAATTCAGAGAAAGTTAGCCTTTGAGCTTTTTCTGTTCTCAAGAAAAAAAAATTAAAAATCCTATTTCGGTAAGAAATCTATGCAAGAGAAAAAAATTCTTAACAAAGAAACCTGAAAAGGAGAGCTGTGTGACTTTCAGTTTTTAAAGGAAGATACACTTATGATTCTGGAGTAACACTGAAATACATGTACAGGTGACCTGAAAGTGATGCCATAGCAGTGCAAGTGCTATGATATCTAAAAAGTTTACGTATGCTTTCTGAACTTGCTAATGCAGTGGTTGCTAGTACTGAAAAAAACATATCATTAGCATCTAAATGTTAAGAAAGAAGGTTTTTGCAATAACTATGTTTGTTTTGGTTTTTGTTCCTTTTTTTTTTTTTTTTTTTTTTTTTTTTTAAATGAAAATGCTACAGAAAAGAGTTATAGAGAGCATGTTCTCTTGTCCAATGTAGATTTATTGGTTGGCCTGTTTCAGGCATTCAGATTCTGGTAGAAATTAATCCAGCATAAGTTTTTGCTCTTACTTTTAAGAGCTGCTTCTCTGTCCTGTAGATAATGACAGGTGACTGCAGTATCTGTGCAAATCCTGAAATAACCTTTCTTCTGCAAGGCACCACTGAATCCTTTAATTATACCAACTCTACCTTCAGAAATAACTGGCTATAGGTGATATAAAATAAACCCCAAGTGGTTCATAAGAATAGGCTTAGTTTTTAGTTGTATTGTGGAGATCTGAGTAACTGTCTGTCTAAATCTGTTTTCAAATATAGACTAACCTTACTGTTCAGTTTCAGTAGCAATTTCATAAGTTAGTATGGTGTATCGTGAAATAACTTCACTCAACCTATGTGTTTGTCCTTTTAATCAAGAAATTAACTTCTATATGTAGGAATGCAAGTAAGTAAATAAGTGCAGTTGTGTCAAGCTGTGAAAGTTTCTTTCTCCTCTTCCCAATTACCTGGTCTGTAGTGGCTGTTGCTATCATGCAGCTGTCAAGCATGCATGGAATAAATTCAGTGTAAAGCTAGCATCTGTTGTGGAGCCTCCTGCTGGCGCTTATGCAAGTCCCATTAGTCCAAGACCAGTGTCACCTAAGTGAGTGAAAGGCATGATCCTAGAATCACGGAATGGTTAGGGTTGGAAGTGACCTTAAAGTTCATCTAGTTCCAACCGCCTGCCATGGAGAGAGATACCTTCCACTAGACCAGGTTGCTCAAAGCCTCATCCAACCTGGCCTTGAGCACTCCCAGGGATGGGGCATTCACAACCTTGGGCAACATGTTCCAGTGCCTCACCACTCTCACAGTAAAGAACTTCTTCCTTGTATCCAATCTATATCTACCTTCTCTCAGTTTAACCCCGTTAAAACTTATGCTATCACTACTTGCTCAGTATATACAGTGAGAAACATTTAGGAATGTTGATAACACATTAGAATTTTTACACGGTCGTATGGAAGTATAGCATCAAGATGAGATCTGCATTTTAAGCCTATCACTAAAATAGATAGTAATGTGAAGGAGCTCATTCATTGAAATTATAAATAAAACCTGAGAGTAGTTACCAGTGACTGTCTGCTTTTGTCAACATGAAGACCAGACAGTTGCACAATCAAGATTACCTTAGGAGATTAATCATGAGCACATATTCTTAAATATATAAATATGTCTATTAAACAAGTGTTTGAAATAAAACTGTCACTTGAAGCTACAAAACTCTTTGCAATTACAACAGTCCAGCCAATGAGGATCTGATTTTAACTGTGAGATAGATATATATATATATATGCCTTTAATATTAAAGCATAGAAAAGAGCAAACACTTGAGAAGGTACAGACAGCAGATAGGTGAAATATCAAATGTCTGTTCTCAGAATAAATATTTTGTTTGGACTTTTACACACTGAACATACTTTTAGTAAACTTCTAAGTGTCCTCACCTTGCATTTTCTTCATAATAACTAAAAATGCTGACTGAGGTCCTATACATGCGTGGAGCAGAGTAACACCCAGATGGCAAAGGATTAATTAGGAATATGCTTAGACCATAAGGCTGTTCATGTTCATGCTGTCAAAGATGTCTAAATTTACTTTCAGAGAAATTTTGAACTTAAAACCTGAAAGGGGTGGATCAAAGGAAAGATACGAGACTTTCTGAAGCTCTGCATGTTTCCATAACTCCAAGAAAACATCGTTAGCAGATGCATCTTTTCCTTTTTCTGATTAGTTGTCTGACTCTCATAGAACTCTTCCTAAATTAAGTTTTGGAGAAGACTCAAAAATCTTTTCCTTCAAAATGGATCTTTTTTTTTCCTGCCTTCCTTGAAACCCCATTTTATTTATTAGTTTATGTAAGTATGTCTGCTCTAAATTGGCAACAAAAGGAAAAGTTTTCAGATTTATCATAGTTGTGAAGATTACTGGTTTGCTGTGAATCAATTCAATTTACTTGTGGAAATTATGAAGATTTGGAGGACTTAAATGACAATATAAGCTTATTTTTAAGAGTGGAAGGCTTTGCCAGTAGGAGAGTAGTATAAAAATAGAAACCTGTAAGAAAGAACAAAAAGATGTGGTTCTGTTCTGAACAGTAATATTATGAATAGCATTGTAGAGTTTGCACAGACAGATAAAAATACTTTTTGTAGAATTCCAGAATAAAACTTCCAATATTTAGAAAAGATTTTTTTTTTCCCTATTCCTTGTAATAGTGCTTGACCACTAGTAATGATTCTTCAGCCTGAAAGAAAGTGTCAACTTGTGATGGCACTTGAGAATTGAAGTAGAGTGGTATTACTCTTACGATTAAAATTAAGCGTGGGTTTAAAAACTGTAATAGGCCAGGGTCACATAACACAGTGCAACCAAGGATGTTCAGTTAAAAGAATATGAGCTCACTTGCCCTTCTGTTCACTTTTGCATTACAGACAAAACATATGAAAATCTGCTGTACTATCTCTGGGTCCATAAAACAAGCTCAATTTCCAAGTCACCACATGGATATATTGAGTAATATGAATCTTTGCAGGATAGCTGGCCACAGTTTTCCTCTACAAGGTTTAGTCTGTAAGGTGCTGCAATGATTACTAAAATGTAGTGAATTAAGTCTGTTTCATAACAGTGTAATACAGCATAGGTGTGGATGATTTTCTGGCAAAGAACGGCCACATACTCAGATCAGCAAGTGCCTACGTGGAGTTTGACATGAACCAAGGGACAACTAAAGGTGAAGGAGGATGGGAGTGAGGCGCTGGCAGTAACAAGCCCAGCAAGATAAGAAGGAGCTGGAATTTACTGAGTTGCTAAATTGAGGACTGTTGGAAAACTTTGAAGGTCAGGTTCTCACACCTGTGCTTAACCAATTATATGTTAGTTGTTAAGGGCCTCACAGATATGTATCCAATCACAATGGGCCAAGTTAGTGTAAATAACTTTAAGAAATAGTATATAAAAAGTTAATTTTCTATAATAAATGGCTTGGTCTGATCACATTGATCTCCGACTGAGTCCTTTCTGCGACACATAGGTACCTGCATTTTCCTGAGGGCAGATGCAGCTCACATGGCTTGTGCACAACTCCTACACATTAAGGTGCAGTTGCTAATGCAGTCACCTGATCAGACAGCAAAGTTGGTACACTCCAGGCCTTTGCTGTGGGAAAAAGTACTTCCATGTAACCTAAGGCACACTTTATTTCAGAAGTGAGTTATTTTTAATTTCTAAACAGCTTGCATGGATATCTTTTAAATATATGTAATCTGGAGATTTTCACTACAACTTGTGATTTTGCTGACTTGAAATTTAACTGTTTGCTTCTATGCATTATGGGTTTTTTTCTAGGAAGAAAGATAATTTCAATGATTCATGAACTCAAATCCAAGATCTTTAAATAGGCAGGAAAATTAAAAAGTTGAGAGTAACTGCAGATGTGTCTTCTGTCAGCAACTGACAAAACAGCAGTTATTTTAGAAAGCTGCATGGAGGAGGGGTGGAGGCTGAGTAACAGTAAGGATCCAGAAAATGTGTGATCCAAAACACAGCAGCATTTGTATATCTGTCATTCAGGAACTTTATAACTCTACCAAACTTGGATATGAGATCAAAACCAACTGGTAAGGTTGCCTACATTTTTTCTTTTAATAAAAGGAGAGTCAGTAAGATGTGTTGATGAGTCTTTCCTAACTGAAGTTATACAAAATCAGTTTTCATGTTTTTAGAAGTAAGACTGCCTTCTATAAAGAGCAATGTCTGCAAATTTTATTTGAACCAAAGGGCGATATTAGTCATAGTTATTTCTGCAGCATTTTGCATTTATGTAATAATGTATATACATTTATGTAGCAGATCTAGAACAGATGTGTTCTGGACTTTGCAGATGCTTTTCCCAAGGGCATTGTTTTGAGCATAATGAAATTTGAACATAAACTGGAGAAACAGAGACAGTGAATAATTACAGCTCTGTAAACCCCAGGTCAGTTGTTGCTTGTCTGCAGCATCATTTATAACCCGGTTATTATCATTATTAGAATAGACCAGAATTGTTATTAAAATACACATTCATCACACAATCTTCACAAACCTCACTTTCATCAATAAGAATTCCCCATCCGAAGTCAAAATAATGCCATTACACCGCTGACAAAGGTGGACATTTTACAGGCACTCCATCCTCAGCTTTTCACCACAATTCATAGAATCATAGAATAGTTAGGGTTGGAAAGGACCTTAAGATCATCTAGTTCCAACCCCCCTGCCATGAGCAGGGACACCTCACACTAAACCATGCCACCCAAGGCTTTGTCCAACCTGGCCTGGAATACCGCCAAGGATGGAGCATTCACAACCTCTCTGGGCAACCCATTCCAGTGCCTCACCACTCTCACAGTAAAGAATTTCTTCCTTATATCCAATCTAAACTTCCCCTGTTAAAGTTTGAACCCATTACCCCTTGTCCTGTCACTACAGTCCCTAATGAAGGGTCCATCCCCAGCATCCGTATAGCTGCCCTTCAGATACTGGAAGGCTGCCATGAGGTCTCCATGCAGCCTTCTCTTTTCTCCAGGCTGAACAGCCCCAACTTTCTCAGTCTGTCTTCATACGAGAGGTGCTCCAGTCCCCTGATCATCCTCGTGGCAGTCCTTTGCACTTGTTCCAACAGTTCCATGCCCTTTTTATGTTGAGGATACCAGAACTGTACACAATACTCCAAGTGAGGTCTCACGAGAGTAGAGTAGAGGGGCAAGATCACCTCCTTCGACCTGCTGGTTACACTCCTTTTGATGCAGCCCAGGATACGGTTGGTTTTCTGGGCTGCGAGCACACACTGCTAGATGATGTTCATTTTCTCATTGACCAACACCCCCAAGTCCTTCTCCGCAGGGCAAATTACAATTACAACAAAAGCTGTAAAAATTATCACCAGTTTCTTGTTGCAAACCAACTCTGGAAAATATTTTCCTTGCTACTTAGTGAAGTGCATCAGGGCACCTAATATGTTATTACCAACGTGTCTGATCTACTAGCGAAAAGACGTGTGGGCAGGGATGAATGATTCCCGCCTCAGGTCACGGGGGAAACCGTGACGTCAGGCAGCCCTCCCCCGGGGATTCTCCGGCGGAGTGGTGGCTCTGACCAAGGTGCTGAATGCGGGGAGAGGCGTCAGCCCCGTGCCGGCAAGCGGGACCAACGTGAATGAGGCCTGAAGGACGAGGGACGCTTCTGCTGAACCAGAACAGTCACAGGTGTCGCTAGAGGAAAACAAACTGGGGGGAGCTGGAGATTGTAAATAGTAGAAGAAAAGGAGAAAGCACAAAGAATTACAGCTAGTCAGCTTCTAAGACAGTCTGGCCTTGTGCTTGCTTTCAAGAGGGAGAGCACTTTTGCTACAGTGTGCTCAAGTTAAATAGTAAAATAGCATACCTGAGCACTTTTTTCCATGTCACCCTGGAAACATTTGAAGTCTTATATGCTGACCTGCTCTGTTTGTAAATCACAGGCAGTTTCCTTTTCCCCTTTGCGATATTGGTGAGTGGCGAATGCATATGATAAAGAACCCATTTTTCCCTTCAACAGAACAGAAATCCTTTCTACCAGTAGTATGATTTAAATAATCTGTTCTTAAAATGTGCAGAAGTGGCTGTATGATTTTCTCTGGCTTGGATACATTGAAATAAAGTTAAAATTTGCAAAATTTTGTTTAGTCTAAAGTTTAGCTCTAAATTTAGAAAAACAAAAGTTAGGCTCAAAGGTCAAAGGTTGGAGCATTCTTTTGTTATGATGAACCAGGGGAGTTTGGATAAGCTTTCAGAGAAGCATCAATATTTGCAAAGCTATGAGATTCCCTTAGAGGAAACCTCAGAGGAGTAGGTGGGGAGGTGATCACTGAACTAGAAAGTGCTTATTTTTTTTTTTTTCTTTTTGGAAAAATGTACATAATGCCTCCAAAAGGCAGAGAGAATTTCTGTGTTGTTTTATTTCTCTGCTTATAGCAGTAGTGAAGCTGGAGAGAGAATATAGCTGGGAAAAACCTAATCATTGTAGAACCTACAGGATTATTGGCATAAGGGAAAAAGTATGAAAAAATCAGAGTCTGAATAGGAAGAAACATTTGGAAGTGCAGACAGGAAAATGCTATTTTGAGGGATTTCTGTGGAACAAAGATGAAGTTTTCGGAATGTATGAACACACATGAATACTGGGAAATTATGCATCCTAGTAATTAATTTAACAACTTTATCTGTTTTCATACACCCTGCTACACCAAAAGAATAGAACAGATGAGTGTTGTTTATAGATTTCACTGTTTGGGTAGCTGGTGGGAGGTTTTGAGGGAGGAAGTTAACAAAAGCTAACTTCTGAAGCTCCAGATCCCTTCTCTTTTGGATTCAATAGCTGCACTATTAGCAGGAACGTAAAATAGTAATCTTGGTTGGGAATAATTGTCATATAGAATTTTTAGGTTTTATTTAGGAGTACTGTCTTGTTCAAAGCAGTCCTGGAGAAAAAGGAAACAAAAAAAAAACCCACAACAAACAAATCAAGATCATTGCTTTGTGGGAGAACAGTTGCACCCTGTTCTATAGATAAACAATAATCCATTGACTTAAATGGGATCACATATTCCCTAAAAATTGCAACCAAAAGGTGATGAAAGGAGTCCATTATTTCATGAAGAGGATTAGAATAGCTAAGACCTGTCTATTCCCACTCGGTCCACCACAGGATCCTCCAAATCCACTCTTAATTTTTATACAGTGGTTCAATAAGAATGGTCTTTTATCTTTTACCTTTTTCTAAAATGTATTTTTTAATAATCTCTTCTACCAATGCAAACTCAGTTATTATTTCAGTGCTGAAAAACCAAAGATCTCACTCCTTACTCTGTGCATCACGTCCTGCCTTAATAGCTGACATTTTCTTATTTTGCCAACTGTTGGTCTTTTTTCCATTTTTTATCCATTACTCCTTTCACACCACATTCTCCCTATCCCTTAGGCTTATATTCTACATAACTTTTTAACTTTTTTCTATCCACTCATTCAGCTGTCACTTTTATCTTAGTTACTTTAGCTTTGTTTTTTGAACTTGACCATGCAGTTTTGCATTTCTTATTTCTACATAGAATGCTATTGTAATGGTTATAGAAAAAGACAAAAAAAAGGTGATCATGTCACTTTTTCATTTTGTCTGCTTTTGCTGGTTTATTTTTGCTTTTAAGAACCTTTGTTGCTCAATTTTATGTAGCAGAATGTCAGCTTATGCTTCTGATTGCCATGTGATGCCAAAATTCTTTGCCTGCTTCTTTGGCATCTAATCAGTTGCCCTGGGGTTTTCTATTTATAATTACATTATTAAAAAAAAAAAAAATATCTAACGTCATTTTCAGTTCTTTCTTGTGTGGTCAATTGCAAATTGCTGTTGCTCTGAGGCTGGCCTCCAGTCACTTTATTATTCCTCCTCATGAGCTCTTCCTTGTTTCATGGTCTTATTCACCTTCTTGTATATCTTAGTGTTTTGTGCTGAGTAGGTAATCAGTTCTTCTGGCATGTCAGTACAAAAGGCACAGACACTCAAAGCTGATAAAGAATAGAAATAGTAGAAAAAGTGTTTGCTATCGTACATTCCTCTGATTTTGGGTGATCTGATGTAGGTGGTATGCAAGCAACTTCATGTTGATCATTTCATGCTGATCCCATCTGTGGTGAGGTTCAGCAGCTTCACTGTTTATCACATCATTGCAGCATACCAAGTAAGCAAAGCTTCGCATGTTTTTGCGTGTTTTTACATATACAATGCTGAACATGCTAGATGGTATGCCAAGGTTCAACGAGAGCATTATGCTCTCACACCACTACACAGGAACATCCTCTTTTTAAGCAGTACATTCAAGTACTACTGTTGGAGTCAGTGCATACTAATGCCAAGGTATGTGCTGAGATTGCAGCAGTCACTCATGCTAATGCATGGGTCTCCACAACCAAGGCTTGTAGTTCAGCTCTGCCTAGATTCTGATTGACATCACTAGGTTCTCATTACAGTTTTTTCTACACATTGTCTGGGTGAATTCACCCCCTGTGGAGTAGGGACTGTCAGACTGTGTATATTCACTATGTATTCAAAAGCTTTTAACCATGACAGTGTAAGGCACTATGTATGTAGTAATACCAACACTCATTGCTTTTAGGGTTAGAATGTATGGAAACAAATTACCTGAGAAGACTTTAATTTGAGAAGCCCTCATGACAGTAAGTAATGATAAAGGGAGGACAAAATCACTTACCTCTAGAATTCATTGCAAAATTAAAGCTTTTTGCATCTTTGAGAAAAGGGATATCTAAGAGGGGATGCCAGATGAGAAGGCGCATTCCAGATTGTTTTCTCAGCTGTAGAATTCTTCCTTCTAACTTCACACACCATCTTGCATCTTAAATCCAGGGTCACCTGGAGTAGGCTTGAGGTTAAAGACAACTTTTTCACATGTTCTTCTTAACTCTTAAGCAAAATACAGCAAAGCATTCTTACACAAAAGGTAGCAATGTGACATGGCTTTGGAGCTCTTAGTCCACTGGAGTTCCTTACCTCCATTTTCACTCACAGCTAACATTCTCAAAGCACTTACTGAAATAAAATCTGCTGTCTTTCTCTAATGCTTATCTGATTACAAACATTGCTAATGTCCAAATGTTCAGTTTCATCTGGCAGCAGAAAATTCAGTTACTGTTTCCAGGTCAAATATACTGGCACTGCAAGATTAAAAGCACCTTATATTCAGAAATATATTTTTACACGTCAAACTTAAGTTCCATTTTGCCTTTTCCTAGTAGTAAAAATAGGAATATCATGCTAGAAGTGTGAAATCCTTCAAGTACCCATAGTATAAACAGTAAATGCTTCTTGCTTTTGCACATGCAACATGATGCAGAGAGGAAAACTCAAAGTGTTAACAGAGAAATTTAATCTTTAAAGTTGTTTATGTAACTCTAAACAAGTTATTTACAGCTCTTACGTGGCAGAATCTTTATTATCTAAATATCTGTGTATTAGGATCTAAGCAAAAACTTTTATTGGTAAGCTAGGGCAGCTGTTGAAAGAGGAGAAGTGTGTGATTAATACTAAGTTGAGGAAATACATTTATGCCCCTATGGGACTTAATGTATGACTGAAATATAGGTGAGTTCTGTTCTTTTTCAAGTATATTTTGCATCTCGGAGATCTTGCATTTGCTTCTACCTGAATGTTTATTTCATTCTGGCACATTGACAACTTGCAGTGTCAGTTGCTCTACTCTTGATTATTAGCATCTACCTATGCATTCAAATAATTTTCGTTCTTTCTAATCTCTCTGCTGAGACTTATCAACTGCTAGCTTGACACAACTATTCCTGATGCCAGCACTTATGTATTTGCATAATCCTGAAAAAAATACAAGGAGTGTTATGGGTTTGCAGTACAATACAAAGTATGTCTGATTTGTTTATTTCTTCATTGTTTTAATTGTGTCTGTTTGTTACTACCTTTGTGTTTGCACATCTAGCATAGATGAATCAGAAATAAAACAATAAAATGTCAGCTTTTTTCTCAGACAACATTACTGAATAAAAATACTCTTGAGGGCAAGTTAAGTTAAATCACATCCTGCTGGCATCATACCCTTGCCATTCTCATTTTTGTGACTATTTGATGACGTTATGTCAGTAAAAGTTACATTTTATAAAAAAGGAAGTTGAGTTTTGATTATTTTTTTTTTTCTATGATGGTTTTGCACACTGGCTTTTGTAAATTTTTCCATGCGGGCTACCATGGCAGTTTGGATTCTTGCAAAAAGATGTTGTTCACTGATTTTGAAACTGCAGAACTGATAATTAAATCCACGGCTCCCTGTATAGTCTGGTTTTCTGTTGCATAGAACTATCAAGTTTTCCTATGGATTCATCTCTTCTTTTCTAAATACTGCATTGCAATTATGTGATCTGATGCAATGTAGGTTGACACTTGGTAGACTTACATTTGTACATTTGTACATGAATTCATACAGTCTTAATCCTGGCCAGGACCATGTTTTCTGTGCCTTGAGTGATTGTTAAGCAGAATCTGTCTAATTGCCAATATATATATTAACTTTCTGCTATACATTTGTTTCATGTCATCTCGTTAAAAGATGTCAGCAAAAAATGTATTGTCAGATATACTTGTGATTAAAAAGTATAACTAGGTCTTTGAGAAAGCAAGAATAAGAAGATGTTTTGAACCTTTAAAAGGCTATGAGTGACATGAATCTGTGGAATATTGATGTTGACATCACACAAATGCATTTAGCATCTCAAAAAAAATCAGTTATATATTAATATATATATCATACATATTTTCTCTATTTATTGTCATTAGTCATTGATAGACATACAACCAAATATTGTCAAACTTCTTTATAAAACAAATTTAGAGTATTTTAAAGCTTTACTAGGTCGTTGGAGAGTACTTGCCTCACAGAACTGACAGCATGATATCAGTCCTATTCTCTTTAATTGAACCCAGTATTGCAGATGTGATTCAGATATTTCAGATATTCATGTATTTCAAATATTTCACCAGCGCTGAAAAGAGAGGATTTAACACCTTACTTGACCTGCTAGCAGTGCTTTTCCTAATGCAGCCCAGGCTGCCTGGCCCCCATGACAACAACTCTTATCCTCAAAGACTTAGGCTTTGCTTAAGTCTGGTAATATTCTTATTATTGATTTAGTAATTTTTTTGTTTGTTGTGATTTTTTTGATTGGTTGGTTTTGGTTTGGGGTTTTTTTGTCTGATTGTTTTTTTTTTTTAATGATGTTTATTTCTCACTCTTATTTGAAGCCGTTCCTCTGCGTTTAATCTACTGAACACCTGACTGAATCAGAATCCTCTACCTAGTTCTGTGTTATAGGAATGTGACATGCATCTTAACAGTGACTTTAATGCCGTTCTCAGCCAACAGCATTTTTTCACCCCCCAAATATCCAGGTATTTTCCTTTTGGCTACACAAATTGGAGGACCTGAACAGAATTCTGTAGGGTGTTCATAGTTTCCAATTGAAGTATTGCATGTGAAATGTAGCCAGAGAGTTTAGATGATGATATGCCTGTGGGACTCAGCATATCTGAACAGATTTATATTTTACATAAACATGTATTTAAAATTTATATCTGAGCATGTCTGTATTGTATGTTTTTTGCAAGCTCTATTAGCATTCAAGATGATTGTATAGAGGTTAGCTATGTGTGAGAAATATATGCTACAATTCCTTTTAGCAATAAGAAAGATTCACTGTGGTTTTAAGGTCAGAAAGCATCAACGTACTATTGAATCAATCTAACCACCTTTGTAGGATTGGTCATGGATTTTCACTAAGGCTTTCATATGTTTGGTGCAACAACATGTGATGGAACGATGGTGTGTCTCTTAGAAAGGTGAAAATAAATGGAAATAGAATGGAGTAGAGGAGAGGAATTTCTTTGAACTGAAAAATCTTAAATCAAGACAGGTTTTAATCAAGTTAGCTTAATGTATTGATGGGAATATCTTATGGTGCCTTTCATGGGTGTAATTATTTACGTGGCTTTTATATTGACACGTATAGTACAAATTCAAGAACAGTAATGTACAAAACGGTGTTTAAGAAGGACAACAGTCTTTGCCCAGGGAAACTCCCTGTCCACTGGAAAGGCAGAACCCACAGGCACATACATCAAGCAGACAGGTGTGGGTGTTTACAGGCCATGGGCTCTGAATACCACAGGTCATCTGGGATCTCTTTAATGCGTTTCGTGTGTGTATTCAGTTTCAGAAGTTCTGTGTTTATACTGGTCAGTGGTAGTCCTGCTCATATTTTCCTGTTGTGTTGCTTTTCTTTTGGTGTTTTATAACTTGATCACAAAAGACCAGGAAATTTGGAAATAACGTGTTTTGCTGCTTCTGTGAGATAGAAGGCAGCATGCACAACAAAGACAAAAGGCAGTAAGGTGATAGGCATTGGGAAGTATTTTGTGAAACAAATAAGTGTTAGGAGAAAGGAAGAACAGAAACGGTAGCATCAAACTAATTTTATCATAGAGCCATTGCCTGTGCTCAGTTGTCAGATTCAGAGTTTTGTTTTTTCCTTAGTCATAGTAGTATATTGACTTCTCTGAGCTCCTCTGGACTTAGCAGTTCAGAAGGAGAAGATGGAGAAGGGGGAAAAGGTCACAAACTTCAAGACACATACGGTGTCTCATTTGGCCAATGATTTAATGTTTAAATTCATTTGCAAAAGACCTCTGA
Organism: Psittacula echo; assembly: GCF_963264785.1. Lineage (NCBI taxonomy): Eukaryota > Metazoa > Chordata > Aves > Psittaciformes > Psittacidae > Psittacula > Psittacula echo. Next base: position 69,644,458 of record NC_137742.1, on the reverse strand, counting down.
CATATTATTCAGCAGCTTCAATTCTAAGTTGGAAGTCTCTTGCAAGCCATTTTTATGTTACATATTATTTCTGAATGAGGAAATAAGGAACTCTTATTTCTAGAACTACTAATGTTAATAATTCTGTGCTTACAGTTAGCAGTTTTGTTTGGCTTTTCCACATTCTCTCCTGAAAAGCATTTGTGTAATTGGAGATTTAAGATTCTATCATATCCAGCTCTTCCCATAGCACCAAGATAGAAGTTTGCATTTCCACAGCTGAAATGTAGCACCCATTCCTTTCTAACTTCAGATACAAGACTAATTTCCAAACATGAAGCTCAGTCTTTTGTGCATCAGCTGTCAACTGGAGCATCTATATAATAAAAGAAGTACTAAAACATTTGTTCTGGAAAAAGCTTCCGGTGTCTTAGTCCAACACTCTACAATTTTTTGCAGTCTCATCTTATAATCCTTTTCATCTGTCAGTCATATTCCACTTTAAAATGGGTTCACCTTTTTGTGACATTGTTTCTGCTAGAAGCTCAGTCAAAACCTGATTCCTTTTGTGGTTAAATCTGCCTAATTTGTAACCTAAATGTAATTGGAGTCACAATATACACCTTGGATTTTGAACTTCCCTTTCTTACTCATGTGTAGAAACTGAAAATCTTTGATGATGGGGTGAATTGAACTTGCCTACATGCGAGGTGCCCTACCAAACTGCTCCATCACTCTCCCTCCTCAACAGGATATGGGGAAAAATAATTCCATGAAAAACTTGTAGGTTGAGATAAGGACAGGTAGATCACTTACCAGTTACTGTTAAAGGGCAAAACAGACTTGACTGGGGGCTGATAACCAAGCAGGATGGTAAGAAATAAGAACCTTCTAAAAATAGCACCCCACTCCCATCTTCTAAGGTTCAGTTCGAAGAGTTGTGGTCAGTTCATCACACATTGTCTCTGCAGCTCCTTCCCCCTCGCTTTCTTCACCTGCTCCAGTGTGGGGCTCCTCCCACAGGAGACTGTCCTCCACAAACTGTTTCAACGTAAGTTCTTCCCACAGGCTACAGTTCTTCATGAACTGCTCCAGCTTGGGTCCCTTCCATGTAAGGCAGTCCTTCAGGAACAGGCTGCTCCACTGTGGGTCCCTGTAGGGTCACAAGTCTTGCAGCAAACCTGCTCCGCTTTAGGATCCTCTCTCTACTGGGCCACTGATCCTGCTAGCTGGGGTCACAGCCTCTTTTAGGCATCTCCCTGCTCCAGCTTGGGGTCTTCCTTGGGCTGCAAGTGGATATCTGCTCTCCGTGGACCTTCATGAGCTGCAGGAGGCAGTCTGCCTTACCACGGGCTGCAGGAGAACCTCTGTTTCGGTGCATGGAGCACCACCACTCCCTCCTTCTTCACTTGACCTTGAGTTTTGATTTCTTCTAGTTTTGAAGAACCAGTCATGCTGATCAGAATAGTTTCTGGGCAGGTGTCTCTTCCTGAGAGACCAAGTTAAAAAAAATTAAAAATGCCTTCAGCAAAAGAAAAACAAACGAGAATGTCTCAGTTGCTTCTGTTTGGTTGATGGAAAAACAAGTGCATGCAGAAATGCTTAGAATTTCAAAAATATAAAAATGTATTGTTTATCCCATCAATAAAATATCTTGAAACTTTATTTGAAATATTAAATGCCTTTTGGCATACACACAATTAACAGTATGTGTAATAATTTGAGCCAAATTTTTAGTTTCTAAAAGCAAATAGTCACTATGGATATATTGAAAAAAATTGTGCAAAAAACCCTATTACTGAAATGAGTGAACCAAACATAACTGAAAGTATGCTTCTATTTCCGGTGAATGAGAGTTAATGCAAGGCATATATCTTAGGCAATAGTAGAGGTCAATTTCCTCTTTGTTAGGTAGCACTACTTAAAGGAAAGAGCCTGATAATAAATGGCAGCTTTCTGCCAGTGCCAAGAAATTTAATTTTGTTTGTTATTGACCTAGAAAAAGCTTCCAGAATGGCAGAGTGCATCAAAACAAAAGAAACGTTTCACCTTTGCCTGAAAATACAGCAGAACTCAGGCTTCTCCTGAGTTGCTGCAGTTTAAACCTCATCCCAGAAATCTTCCCAAGAAATGCAAGCAATCGAAATAAGGATTGTCTACTTTTAATGAATTTATTATGTTTGATACAGAGTTAATGATTCATACAAGTCACTGAATTAGAAGATTAAGTCTCCTTTCATTATTTTGGCTGCCTGACGGCATCTGAAAGAAATTATCATGATAAATTAAATACAGTTCAATAAAAGATAAGAGAGCCTCAAATGTATTTTGAAAAAAAGGTTATGTATTGTACTGGGATGCAAGTGATGCATAGGAAGGACAGTCATTTTTGTTACCCCTTCAGCATGATTAAATATAGGTATTAATTTTGGTGTCTCAGTATCTTTGTGGCTGAAGAACAATCAGAAACACATGCTTGGATTTAATGTAGAAATACAGAGTCAAATGCTGGATTCTCAGTTTTCTTTCAATCTACACAGTGCAGAGAAAAATGAAAAATGTATGCCACATCTCCTAAATCATGAACTTGTTGCTCACCATTTTCCAGTTGTTCTGCAAATTCGTGTCTTAAGTAGAGATGTGATGTGAGGCTGGGGAGTTCATCCGTCCGATTTTTTGTGGTGTTCTGCCAACCCACATAAGTCTATGTCCCTGATGGAATTTTCACCTAAAACCCCTGCCTGTCTGCCTAAGACATGCACCGATTTTGAAACATGATAGATAAAATGTTGGAGGGTCTAATCAGTTACCTAATTAGTGGTGAACAGTGTTAATTAAAAAATGTTTTCTCATTGTCTGGTTCACATCTGCTCTCAAATTATAAGAGAATGGTTGTTAGAGAAACCCTCTGAAATTATAGCTACTGTAATTCAAGTTAAATACCTTCTGTTGTTGTAATGAGCAAACCATGAATAAGATGATCGGGTATAATTGATTACCATATACAGCACTATTGCCTTTTTAAAATGGATCCTGACAGGACAGGGAAAACAGCTAACCTTTTTAGTCCTGATGATTTACTAGACAGAAACATACGTTGTCACTTATCATAAGGAATTTGGTAAGCAGTGAAAATGTGCACTGTACCAAATATTTTCTGTAGCCTTTTTCACAAAATTTAGTAAGAAAAACTTGTTAAAAGAATATTTGTTCCTAAAAGAAAGTGGTTTGAAAAAGTAAGGGCTGTTAAAAATACAACATATTTTCCTTCACCTTGCCTGTTGAGAGAAATGGGGATTTGACTTGTCTGTGAATTCAGTTAGAAAAAAATTTAGTGACTGGCAAGGTCTGTTCAGGTAACAAAGACTTATCGAAAAGCAGAGTATAAGAAAAAAATAATAGTCATGGTAGTATTTATTAGTTGGTCTGGTTAATAGCTTGTGAAATGATGTGTACACTGAAAGTATTTTAAAGAATTCTGATATTTTTCTTTTTATCTAGCTTGCTGAAAAGGGTATGTTGCTCAAGTACATAACTTTGTCTTGGAAGCACTCTTGGGACAACTAGAAATAAGAACGTAAAATAGATTGTTTTTCAGAAAAAAAAACAGATCATCCCCTTTTCCCAGAAAATGGTAACATGGAATTTATAAAAAACAAAAATATATATACGTAGTATAATAAAAACATAAGACATTAATTACATTGTATATATTTTCAAATTCTAATTTTCAATTGATTCTAAATTGTCATGCATGCTTGAGGAAGGGGAGAGCAATTTTAAAGGCTTCTGTGCAACAGGTTGTGACCTCTGTTAGTATCTTAACAGACTAATTTTATACATGCAGATCTGTTCTTCTGAAAATAGATGAGGTTTATCTAGATCTATTTCATGGTATTTAACAAACAAGCATTTTTTGTCCTGCTTTTGAAATTGGATATTTTTTCTCTTTACTAGCTTATTAGTATATTAATATAATGTGTTAACAATGAACAGACACTGTCAGGAATGTATCCACTTGGCTTGCTGATAAGTCTTGATTTACCCAGTAAATTTCAGCAGTTAGTGTTCCCAATTAGCTGTGATTACAGATGTCTTACAAGATAAACTAACAGCAAGCAGTTACTGCAGACTCATACGGAAGATCAGTGTGGTTTTGTACTTTTGTGCTTAAAGCTATATCTATGTTTACAGATTTGTGATTTTTTTTTTTTTTTTTGGTATGAGTGCTGGATACTCTGTGTATTCCCCAGGGTCATCTATTAATGAAATAACCAGAGCAAGTGGGCACATAATGCTCTTAAACGATGTTAGTATATCTTTGTTTTTGAAAACACAAAGGTAGGGAAAAATAATATGAATAGAGATAATTTTGCTGTAAACATAATACTTGTCATCAGTTGCTGCATTAATAAAGCAACTAGAAAGATAATATACTGGTGTTCTGTCACTTTGCAGTTGTCTATTCAGGCACTACAGGTGATGTGGTGTATGACTGTTTTAAAACTACTATTCCAAAATCACTTCCAATTTACCAATTTACTTAATGTTTATTTGAAGTATTTCTTATATGTCTTTTCTGCATTTTCTTATTTTTCTTTCCTTTTTTTTAAAGAAGTACATTACATGTCAGTCACTGCCCGTTGATGCTCTTGCTGTAGCCTTGCGGTAGCCTTGTGTAATAAGCTGCTAGAAATTGCAGTCTTAAAAAAAGTACATTTATATGGCAATATAGATGACAATCTAAGTAGTGAGTCTTCTACTGCAAAAATTAACTCAGTTGTTTTTTTTTTCTTTACAGTAACAAGATTGAGAAATAACATAGGTTTATTCTAGTCATTGTGTGTAGAACTCCTGACAGGTTCATCTGGGATTTGTTTAGGACTATTAGATCCTCTTGTCTTCTCATCATCCCATGAGTGACTAACGGCTACTGTAAGATTCATTCTTTCATTATCTTATCAGGAAAGCTGTAGTTGATCAATAACAACAAAATCAATAGCAAATGCAGTTCCCTTTTTTTTTAAATGTTAAGTAAACTTGAAATTAAACCATATGGTTGCATAGAAAACTGACATTTACAGAATGGCAATAGGTAGGTAAAGACTTAGCAAGAGGGCAAAATTTGCCTATTATGTCTGTTGTTATTAGAAAATCAAGTTAAAATGCTGTATTTTTACTTACGCCTATGTACAGGAGCACAAGAGAATTTCTTAACTTGTACAAGAGAGGAAGACGGGCTTGAGGAGGAAGATTATAGGCAGCCTGTTAAAGGTGGATTGATACTGGTACTATTTGCATTCTTCTTTAAAAGTGTGTGTGTGGGGGGGTTCAGCTTGCAGAATGTGTTTACTATTTCATGAAGAGCAGGAAGATGTTCTTTAACGATGTAATTTTTCAAGTTTGTCCTGGCATACCTAACTAAAATAGATTTGTTCACTTTAAGTTAGACACAGTAGCATCTGTCAGACTGCGGACTGCTAGGTTGCACAACAGAGGTGTGTAGAACTGGCACAGTCCTGTTCAGACTGTATTTTAGTGAAGGTGTAATGAGTTATGCTCACATGCAAGTGTGAGGTTTGATACTTTAGCTTGATGGAGGTGCCACAGATTACTTATTTTGTGTGGATATTTCTCCTCAGTTGCTGAATGTGTAATGTTTCAAATGGCATTGGGTGTAACAACAGTATATACCACTGTTTTTTCACACCACTTTTGATAGTGCATTGAGCTTAAAAATTTGGCATCAATGTTAATTCTGTTTTGGAAGTTTTGCATCTTCTCAAACATATTCGTGATTAAGCGAAAGTGGGAAAAAAGACAGAAAAAAAAAGAACTTAAGCTAATACCAATTCTTCATTTTATTCTTTCCTATACTATTTTTCACCTTCTAAACTTGAAAAATAATACAGTTGTTCTCCTCAAGCTTTGCTTGCATTTTTCTCTCCAGCTTTTGTTCTCTGCTGCACTTCTTTGCCGTTGCACGTTGTTACCATAAGCCTATCAAGATGTTTCATCTTTGCTACTCCTTCTATTCTGAAGTCTTTTTTCTCTCTTTCTTTTTTACTATCCAGCTCTTCATTTGGCATCTCTCCGGGTCCACTCTGCATGTTCTGCCACCTGCTCCTCTCACCACCTTATCTTCATTTGCCTGTTTTCCTGCTTCAGCATGCTTCCCTTCCCAGCTTCCCTCAGCATCTCACCGTCTCACCGTCTCTGTCTATCTCATCTCCACATTTATAGATAAATATAGGTACATGTATACATGTCCTTCTCAGTTGCCCCATCTGGGATGGCTTATTTTTTTTCAGAGCTCTGTCCTCCCTGTGTTGTTACTTCTTCTGGTGGAATGGTGGTGTGTTATGGGAAGCTTCCTGGTGTATGTCCCACTGCGCAAGGTGCTTTCCCAGCATGGTTTCTTTGTGCACGATGTGAGGAGGCAGAGGATAGAGGTCCATTAATTTTTTTTTTGGCTATTGGCTCTATCAAGAGTGTATCAGACACTGTTCCCTGATACAGATGTGTAAACCCTCTTGTTCACGGGGGTATGGCATCATGGTGACGTTTCTACTGCTCTTGAGAGTCTTGAGAAGATGCTGCTGTGATCTTCCTTCACCAAGTCATTGATGTAATACTTAGAAAGGGTGGAAGCAATTTCTTCTGACCACTGGGAATTACTATGATAGTTACCTATATAAAACTTCCTTGGTGAACAGAGTTTAAATAAAACACCATCAGCTCATGTTTCACCTGACCTGTTCCAAATGTCCTAGGATGGAATGAATCAGGTTACAGAACTGCCCATTCCTCTTTGTTAACTGCAAAGGGGATTTAGATGGTTAAAGGGAAGTAAATACAAACATTTGATCAGATGAGTTTTGCTCCCTGTTTTTGTACAGGCTCAGATGGAAAGAAGAAAATTGTGTTGCGTCAGCCAAATAATTTGAAGGCTCAGAAAAGGTACTCAGCACTTCTCTTAGCCTCGCAGACTGTTATACAAGCAGGGAGGTAAAGCCAAGGTAGAGTAAGATTCTGCTAATGAGGCATCTGATGAGTCTGCGAATAAGGAATAATTTCTCAAAATTCTCTGTTTTAAAAAAATTTTAAAAATTTTAAAAAATTTAAAATTTCTCTGTTTTAACAAGAGATGATGTATATATTGTGGGGAGTTTACTACTTAATGGCTCAGCTCCTGGTCTTTGCAATACCACATCTTTCTAAATTACCTTGAACTAACTGTTCACCTTTCACTTTTTTTTCCTCTCTGAAGAGAACTAATTCCCTGGTTGCACTTGAGGATCTTCCTCCAGGTTAGGCTGAGAAGAAAATTCGTCTGAAAACAGCCCAGCTAACTTTGAGCTATTCTGTTGATGCTGCTGAAGATTTAAACTGATTTGTCAGAATACACTGTGCTGATGGCTGACATCTTATGTGCAGCCATAGTCTGAAGTAGAAGCCTGGACTTCTTTAAGGTCATGAATAGCATTAAGAGTATTATCAAAGGCTGATTACTCTGATCATTTACCCTCACGATAGTGCCTTTGAACAAGCGTCAAACACGTTTCTTTTCAGGTTTGAATAGTTGGGATTTCAACTGTTTAGATTCTCATTTTCCTAAAGCTATCTCTGTTACCTTGTAAATACTAATGAGCATGACATGCATTTTTACCTCTTGGCATCTGTGGCTTATCAAAATATTTGGTAGCTTGATAGTGGCTAAGTATTCTGTGAATGCCTCCTAAGTTTTCTTTAAAGATGTCTTCCTGCTTGCCCAGTTTTTTTTACTGGCTAGGTTGAGTCAACTCTGAACAAGTAATCTCAAGAGACATTGTGGGCTTGGTGTGCTTTCCCCACAGAACAGCATCATGCCCAAGTGTGGGTGAGTGTTTAAGCCTCAGAGATCTTTTAATGAGCATGCCCGTGCCATGCCCTCTGGTAGTGTGATTAGCTGTCTGGTCCTGAAGGTAGCCTAGGCTTAGGCTTAGGGTGTTTATCCTTTGAATTTCAAATACTGGGCAAATACAAGTGGAAATACGATATGGCTGATAATTGTGTTTTACCTGCAGCTGATTATAAACTGCATTCAGAACAAGCTCTTTTATGTATAATGTGTATTCTTTTACAATACATAATAGTGAGGAATAAAGAAATTACCAGAGTTTGAGGAGTTTTCCTTGAGGTGTTGTGAGACTGTCAGATGTATCTGCTATGAAAACGGACATTCTCCAGCAGAAGTTCATATATGTTTACTAGAAGACAGGAGGCTGTGGTAAATGTCAATGTCTAGAATTCAAGCAGATTTCTAGAAACCATGATGATGGGAAAATACTATCACTAAAAAGGAAAAATCTTCTTTAGATTACTTTTTGGAGGGAAAAAATCAGCATTTACAACTGCAAATGAAATAAGTAAAAAAAAAATGCACTTTGACTGGGTACTTTGGCAAATTTCTGCACCTATAAATAGCATTCTCTTCACCTTCTTGTAGTCCACACTAGCATTTTTGTTCCCATTGTAGTCTGGTGATGCAACATAACATGCATTGTTTTCTGTTAAAAGTAGGATGAAAGACTGTCTGGCTAAAGATAATGCACCTAGATTTTAAAGCACTGCTTCCAGTCCTTGTGTGTTGGTGAGATGTTTTAATTCCATTGAGGAAGGGATTCAGCTTCTTGCAGTGTTTGGAGTTCACTGCTGTGTTCTTTGCTCCTGACTGTACTGCTGTGGAGTGGAGAAGACCCATTTGAATTCATGGTCAGGGAGCCATTAAGTGGGAGCTCAGTGGGTCAGTACTGGATTCCCAAGCAGGAGCAATATGGTCTCAGATCAATTTAAGAAAGGGATTATATCTGACCTTGGTACAATAGAGTTCATCTCTCATGTTTCTGGCAAAAGGGCATTTGCAAATGTACTTCAGTTTTCCCACTAATCGACACACTAGAAATATCCTAACTCCATCTGTCCTGTTTCTTTCTTTTATTTTGAGAGGAGAGGAAGGATTTGCAATAAACAACGAGAAAGTTTGGAATTGCGAAATACTGAGGTGCATTTGCTGAGTGTAACTTCACGATAGTGTGCACTTACCGTTTGCTAGCAATCCAGTGACCAATACTAAGAACCGTTTTACGACCCAAATGAATAAGACAGATAACTGCGGGTCTTCGGAGTCTGGGTGATCTTTGTACAATTTCTTTCTCGCTTTCTCTCTATTGAGTTTCACGATATGGCCAGGCCATCTTGGCATCTCAGCAGCAGCAGTATTTGATTTCTCTGCCTGTAGCCAGACCCACCCTGCTGAAAGATTAGCAGATAGACTATGTCAGAAGTTAATAATTTTCACTGGAGGTACAACACATCTATATTTAAGCACTTTAGTTTTGTCTTTCAAAGAGGCTAATATGACAACTCTTAAGCAGTCTGTCTAACTTGACTTCTCTGAAGAACTCAAATGAAAGAATAATGCAGCACTTGGAAGTCAGTTTCTTAGCTATCGCATCCCTGACACAAACCTCCACAAAATTGGTATTTTAATAAGGAAGAGAGTTTCTGCCGCAGGGCAATAATTCAGGAAATTTACTTCATGTTTTATTATTTGAACTTGACACTGCAAAACAGCCCCACAGTAAGCTTAAGTCTTACTGGAGCTATTTGTGAGGTCTATCATGAGGTTTTTTGCCCTTCGATAAAAGCTAAAAGGTACCTGAACTACATGTTCAGCTGCCTTTTCATTTCCCGTTTCTGTTATTTATTTTTCTTAATGCTTTTATAGTCCTGTATTAGAAGAGTGATGCTAAAGGAAGATGTCCTTTGCTTTTTACTTTTGGAGCAATGAAAACCTAAATGTATCACAGTATCACAGTATCACAGTATGCTAGAGATTGGAAGGGACCTCAAAAGATCATCTAGTCCAATCCCCCTGCTGGAGCAGGAACACCTAGATGAGGTTACACAGGAATGTGTCCAGGCGGGTTTTGAATGTCTCCAGAGAAGGAGACTCCACAACCTCCCTGGGCAGCCTGTTCCAGTGTTCCGTCACCCTCACTGAGAAGAAGTTTCTTCTCAAGTTTAAGTGGAACCTCTTGTGTTTCAGTTTATACCCATTACCCCTTGTCCTATCATTGTTTGCCACTGAGAAGAGCCTGGCTCCATCCTCGTGACACTCCCCCTTTATATATTTATATACACTAATAAGGTCACCCCTCAGTCTCCTCTTCTCCAAACTATAGAGACCCAGCTCCCTCAGCCTTTCCTCATAAGGGAGATGCTCCACTCCCTTAATCATCTTAGTCGCCCTGCGCTGGACTCTCTCCAGCAGGTCCCTGTCCTTCTTGAACTGAGGGGCCCAGAACTGGACACAATATTCCAGATGCGGTCTCACCAGGGCAGAGTAGAGGGGAAGGAGGACCTCTCTCGACCTACTGACCACCCCCCTTCTAATACACCCCAGGATGCCATTGGCCTTCTTGGCCACAAGGGCACAGTGTTGGCTCATGGTCATCCTGCCGTCCACTAGGACCCCCAGGTCCCTCTCCCCTACACTACTCTCTAACAGGTCGTTCCCCAACCTATACTGGAACCTGGGGTTGTTCCTGCCCAGATGCAGGACTCTACACTTTCCCTTGTTATATTTCATCAAGTTTCTCCCTGCCCAATTCTCCAGCCTGTCCAGGTCCCACTGGATGGCAGCACAGCCTTCTGGCGTGTCAGCCACTCCTCCCAGCTTAGTGTCATCAGCAAACTTGCTGACAGTACACTCAGTTCCCTCATCTAAATCATTGATGAATATATTAAATAATACTGGTCCCAGTACTGACCCTTGAGGCACTCCACTAGATACAGGCCTCCAACTAGACTCTGCCCTATAGACTACAACTCTCTGGCTTCTCTCCTTCAGCCAGTTCGCAGTCCACCTCACTACCTGATCATCCAGACCACACTTCCTCAGTTTAGCTATGAGGATGCTGTGGGAGACTGTGTCAAATGCTTTGCTGAAGTCAAGGTAGACCACATCCACCGCTCTGCCATCATCCATCCACAATGTTATTTCCTCATAAAAGGGTATGAGGTTGGTCAAGCATGACTTCCCCTTGGTAGAGCCATGTTGACTGCCCCTCATAACCCTCTTATCCTTGATATGCCTTAAGATAGCATCAAGGATAAGGTGTTCCATCACTTTCCCAGGGATGGAAGTGAGGCTGACCGGTCTATAGTTACCCGGGTCCTCCTTCTTGCCCTTTTTGAAGACTGGAGTGACATTTGCTCTCCTCCAGTCCTCAGGCACCTCTCCCGTTTCCCAAGACTTGGTAAAGATGATGGAGAGTGGTTTAGCAATGACTTCCGCCAGTTCCCTCAGCACCCGCGGGTGCATCCCATCTGGACCCATGGATTTATGGATGTCCAGATTGCTCAGCTGGTCTCTAACCCATTCCTCATCGACTAAGGCAAACTGCTCCACTGATCTGGCTTCATCTGAGGTCACAGGGGTATAGGATTCTTCAGGACTGCCTCCGGCAGAGTAGACTGAGACAAAGAAGGCATTCAATAACTCTGCCATCTCAGTATCTTCTGTCACCAGGGCACCCATCCCATTCACCAGTGGGCCTACCTTGCTTCTGGTGTTAGTTTTATCTACCTTGTATTTGAAAAAGCTCTTTCTGCTGTCCTGGACCCCTCTCGCCAAATTTAATTCTAAGGAGGCCTTAGCCATCCTAGCTGCCTTCCTACATCCTCTAGCAGCAGCCTTATATTCCTCCCAAGTGGCCAGCCCCTCCTTCCATGAACTGTAAACTCTCCTCTTCCTCTTGAGCATACCCAGCAGTTCCTTATTTAGCCACGCAGGTCTCTTGGCCCTCTTCCTTGACTTCCTACGTGTCGGGATGCTCTGATCTTGAGCTTGGAATAAGCAATTCTTGAATGCCAACCGTCTTGGGCCCCTTTACCTTCAAGCAGCCTTGCCCATGGGATTTCCTCTAGCAATTGCTTGAAAAGGCCAAAGTTTGCCCTGCTGAAGTCCAGGGTTGCAATTCTACTTGCTATTGTACTGGCCCTACCACACAAGATCCTGAATTCCACCATCTCGTGGTCACTGCAACCAAGGCAGCTCTCAACCTTTACTGCTTCGACCAGCCCCTCCTTGTTAGTGAGGATGAGATCCAGCAGCGCTCCTCTCCTGGTTGGCTCATCCACCATTTGCATGAGGAAGTTATCATCCATACACTGGAGGAACCTCCTGGACTGTGGCTGGGTTGCTGAGTAGTCCTTCCAGCAAACATCAGGGAAGTTAAAATCCCCCACGACTACCACGGCCTGTGACTGTGAGGCTGCTCTCAGCTGCCTGTAGAAGGCCTCGTCAACTTCCTCACCCTGATCTGGTGGCCTGTAACAGACACCCACAACAGTATCGCCCCTGCCAGCCTGCCCCTTAATTCTCACCCACAGACTCTCAACTCGCTCGTCCTCTGTCCCTCGACAGAACTCAGTACATTGCAGCTGCTCTCGCACATAAAGAGCAACCCCACCACCCCGCCTGGCTGGCCTGTCTTTCCTGAAAAGGACATAGCCCTCCATGAGTATATTCCAGTCATGCGAGCTGTCCCACCACGTCTCTGTAATTGCCACCAGATCATAATCTCCTGACTTAACACAGGTCTCCAACTCCTCCTGCTTATTTCCCATGCTGCACGCATTGGTGTACAGGCATTTCAAGGAGGGAGCTGAGCTCACTGATTCCACCCTAGGATTATAGGAGGCCTCCCAGTCTTCATCAATTCTAGAGTGCTGCCCCACTGGGGCAAGCCCAGTTACAACCCCATCCCCCTTCAAATCTAGTTTAAAGCTCTCCAAATGAGCCCTGCTAATTCATGCCCCAGCATCCTTTTGCCTCTGTGAGTTAAACCTTTCCCACGTGCCATCATCCGGACTGGAGCCTTTTAAAACCAGCTGTTATCAAAGAACCCAAAGCCCTGCCTAAAGCACCAGTCTCGTAGCCAATTGTTTATGGACTGAATTTTCCCATTCAGTCCCACATCATCACTGGAAGATGGAAGAAGTGAGGAGAAGATCACTTGAGACCCAGACTCTTTCACCATCTGCCCCAAGGCCCTGTAGTCTTTCTTTTCTTCTAATTACTCATATTCACAGATTTTACACTACAACACTTGTCCTAATTGTACTCCATTGCTGATAGCAAATTTGCTGTGTAGATAAATTTTGCATTTATGCTGCTACAGAATGGCAGTAAGGACAAAAGACTTCGAAAGTGCTGTAATTGGCTAAACGCATCCAGAGATGTTGGAGTAAATGTGGGATAGCAGCATGTTGTTCAGGTACCAGGCTTTTTTCATAAGGGGACTGACACAATGGCTTTGAAGAGTCCTATTTAGAAATAAGAATACAGAGAAATGAAGCAGATAATTTGAAATACGTGACCTGAAACTCTGAAGTGGCTTGCAGTAGCCCGTAACAAGCTCCATGTAAAAACAAGAGTATATAGCAGATAGAAAAAGTTCTTCGTAACAGCTGCTTTTGAGTGAATTTGTTACTTATGTATCTGAAAGATTATTAGATATAGCTAAACTGGTGTTACTTAGTTTTTTATGCCCTGGAATGCCTGATATTATTCTTTAATATTAGACTGTTCGGATTGCCTAAACTCCAACTGACATTCTTCCACATTATTCAGTTATTGTCTACATGTACAACTTCATGTCATCACCATGACCGATTTCTGACCCTATATCAGATGTCCACATCTGAAAGGCTGTTGTAGAACTCAGCCACTCTTCACTTTTTATATCCTACCTCAACTTTTTGCTGTCTTTGAGAGGTTTCTAAGCTTCCCAAGCAGCAGTAGAATGCATTTGAGGATGAATGCATTTGAGGCTGTCAACCCTAAAGAGTGCTAAACTTCTACTGGGAAAATTATGTCCAAGAGTAGTGCCTGTATTGAAAACTTACGTTTTTCTGTAATTACTAGAAAAATGTCTTGATGGTCCTTCTGATGGTTCTGTTTGCTGGTTTTATATGCATAGCACTTTTACATTGGAAAAAAAAAAAAAGATCTAGGGGTTTTGTAAGTGTTACTGGTTTCAATGTGGTGTGGTGTTATTCAAGCTAGCTCTGAATCAGTTATCTTTTTCCAATATGGATTTTCCAGGGGAAGAAAGAGGAGTGAAGTGGGTTTAAACCCTCTAGAGCACCAGAGCATATACGTGATCCATGTTCCAGTATCCTGTGATAGAATCATGGCCACATGGCTCTGTGTGTAGTCCCTATGTGATGTTCATTGCTTTCTCTTGCTATGACTAAACGTTTCTAAGTACCTGAATTAGCCTGTAGACATAACTCTAGTTTCCACCAGTCTGAATCACATTTTTGATATACCAAGGTAAAGATAGACACAGCCTTGGACACCTAAGTCTGTAACATTTTTACTCTGAGGCATTTTATTTTGCATTCTGCCTACCTAATTTACTAACTGGCCCTAAATATATTTGGGAGAGTTGCTGAGATGGATGGTGCACACTTTTCCCAAGATATGGGTAGTATGATATAGAACTGCTGATAGCCCTAATGGGTAAATGGAAGAAGTAGAAGACTGCAGGAGCAGAGGAACAGGGAACGGGACAGAACCTCCAGTGCCCTTGAGACTGTGGTCTGCATTGTGCACACTTTTTGGACCTTGGGCATTTATAGAAAGTGGAATATAAACTGCTTGCTGTAAGAGGTGAGAGCTGCATTTAGCCATGATCAGTAATATTTTGTCATTAATAACCCCTTGGCTTTATTGTCACAATAGGACATAGTCTTCCACATTTTGCCTGCAACAGTTTTTCAAGTTGGTCAGTGTATTCAGTGTTTAAAAAGCATTAGTGTTGTTTCATTAAAGATGTCAGTTTCTTGACTGTATTCTCAAAATTGCCATTGCCAACAGGTTTATTATTAATTCACTGGACGAAAAAATTTCTGTTTTCAAAGATTACAGATGGAGGCATAAAGGAAGAATCTCTGGATGAAAACCTGGATAAACTTAGAATCATAGAATCATAGAACAATTAGGGTTGGAAAGGACCTTAAGATCATCTAGTTCCAACCACCTGCCATGGGCAGGGACCCCTAACACTTAATCACCCAAGGCTCTGTCCAACCTGGCCTTGAACACCGCCAGGGATGGAGCATTCACAGCTTCCCTGGGCAACCCATTCCAGTGCCTCACCACCCTTACAGGAAAGAATTTCTTTCTTATGTCCAGTCTATAAACTTCCCCTGTTTAAGTCTGAACCCATTACCCCTTGTCCTGTCACTACAGTTCTCAGCTTTATTGTGAACTTCAAAAAATTAGACTTTTTTTTTGCAAGAATGTATCAAATAATTCAAAATTATTTTATACTTCGCCTTCCTTTTTGATGCTAAAGCTTCAGAGAGCCTGAAGTTATTAAAGTTCTTTATATAATTGACATAGACTAAAACTTTGCAATAACACCTTTTGCAAGATAAAAACATTATTAACTAGATATGAATGTGAAAATGCATATGCATATGAAAATTATGTATTTACAATATTTTCATATGCAGTCTATGCATATGAAAATACTGTGAATACGTAATTTAGCAATGTAGATGGATGGTTTGTTGATAATAAGAAGTACTGTGTGTACTTAGTTAAGTCTTCGGAAGGTATTTATTGTTCAATTTTGCATGAGTTTTGGTAAATGAGACTCACAGAGTCCCAGCCCAGAAGTAGCATTTCAATTTATGTAAAACTTACCATACTTAGAGAGTTTGTCTTCAGTAATTGGCAGTATCTGAGATCTCATCAAGGGTATTTTCTCTTTAAACATCAAGAAAACAAATTGTGGGAAAGGATAGGTTGATTCTTACTTGATTACTTACTTACAGCTTGATCCTTACTCAGAGGAAAATGCTGTGCATATGAATGCAATGCTGATTGCCTCTCACAGTTGTGTGCAGCATGGCTGGTCAGCCCACTCAAAGAATCTGCTTCACGAAGGTCTGTGGAGGTCTTTATCAAAGCCTTCCTCCCTTTTTGTGTCTCACAGCTTTTTGCACAGGTCCAGTAGTGTCAGGCTGTCGCTAATGTGGATGCTGAAGCCTGTGCCTGCAGATGACATTTGCTGGGCAGGGCAGGCACCAGCTCATTGCTTACATTGACAGCTAGTTGTGTAACTGTAACCCAAATAGCACTTACGAGCACATAAACCAGTGCACAGGCATAACTGACCACACTTTTTATTGCAAGTGTCTCTTTGAAAGTACATGGGGGAAACTTTTTTAGTGTCTTTAAAAAAGAAATCATGAATCTGTAAATCCTATATAGACTATGTTGAAAATACTGCTTAGCCGTGATCCTATTTTACATTCTAATAAAGTCTGGAAATGCCATACTTTGGGTATGTCAGTGAAGTATGCTCTGCTTGAATTTTCAGTATGAAGGGGAAAACATAAAAGAATTCATTTCTTTTTAAATCTGTAATACACCATTGTGCAGAATTCTTTATGTACAGGGGTACAGACTGACATAGATTAGATAAGACTCATTATCCTGGATTGCAGAGCAGCTCCAACAGCTAAAAAGCCTCAGTCCTTTAAAATTGGAAATTGCAGTAGTTTGAAACTGCAGTCTTTAACATAGACTATTAAATACTGGCTTGGTCAGTGGCTGGTAGAGAGATCTTCCAGAAAAGATAAAAGAAGAACTTTTTTTTAATTTTTTTAAAGTACTTTTCTTTTAAAAGAAGTATCTTTATCTTGGACTGGAAGATCTGGAATAATCTTCTGGAAAAAAGTAATTCCATCACTACAGAAAAGAGCTCTGTCATGTCTAGCAATGAGTAGTGGTGTCCCTGTCTTGAAAATGTGATTTACTGTACATGCACTTGCTTACATAGTTCCTAGGATGGTCTGTGATCACAAACACTGAGAATGCTTTCTGTGACATTATGAATATCCTACTGAAGTTCCTGTAAGTATAAATATCAGACAGAAAGATTAGAAATGGATTTTCACAAAAAAGCAGAAGCAGCAACACAGAAGAGAGGATACAGCAGTAGTTCTGGGATGGGAGAAAGCTGAAAATGCATTGTTGGTTGAATTTACCAAGGAAGAGATGTAAGAAATTGCTCAGTCTTACCTCTTATGATTAGAAATGGCTGTCGCACCTAGTGTAAAGAAGAAAATATACAGAGTAGCTAAAAAAAAAAAAAAAAAAGCCAAAGGACTTCTAAATCTACCATATATTAAAATGTTTGCTGTCTTGTGGAAGAGATCCTGAGTTGGCACTGTGGGTAAACTTCTTGGCAAAAACAACTTATTTCAGAGAAGCCATTGCATAGAGGTTGATGATTCAGCAGAACACAAACCTCCAAGGAGAAGGCTGTGCAGCTTACCAAAATGATGGCTATTCAGGATAAGTATAGGCTCAAGAGCTTGCAGAATTCCAGAAATTACTTGGCCTAAACTAGCTGGGAAAGAATTTTTTTCAAAGCTTGGTTTAGATACGTAGACATGAGAAGCCATGAGATTTTCCCTGTCTGATTTAAAAAGGTTGCCTTTTGCTATACAGAGTAAGCTGCTAATAGTCGAACTTCTATAACCTCCCTTCTGCTTCCCTTTTCTCAACCAGGAAAAGCAAGAGGCATTAAGGGATGTGTGAAGCTTTTGTACTGCCACATGCCATGTAGGGCAAAGGCTGGTTTGCCTCTGCACCCGGAGATTCTCATGAGGAGATGTTGATCAATGATGTTGACAGATGATGATGGACAGACTGTTTAAAACACTTCCTGATGAAGGGACGTGTCACTGGAGAAAAACAGGCAGGCAGTTCAGCAGTGGCCCAGGAAGGAAGGTCTTGCAACCCAGTTTCAAAGTTTTTTAAAGTTTTTACTGTTCTTTCTCCTCACATGCACTCTTCATTAAGGTTAAATAAACAATGTTTATTCTTTATTTGTATCTTTTAAGAAGGAAGGGGAGAAAGTGCTGCTTATGAGATAATGGGTTAACCAGTACTTCAAATAAGGTGTGTGCATTTCCAAGGGAGGTATGTGCAAAGCTGAAAAGTTAAGGAGCTAAGCTATGTTCACAGCTAAGTCTTTAAAGGTTGGACTTGATGATCTTAAAGGCCTTTTCCAACCTAGCTGATCCTATGATTCACTGAATTGTTCCAGTTGTTAAGCTTTGTGTGCTGCTAAGAGAGGGATAATGGCTCTGCGACATGTCACATAGATGAAAAGCACATGTGCAGCAAAGTCCATAAGAATATGTTGAATATGCCAGAAGAATATGCCAGTTCAAGGATTTGGGTCTGCAGCTCCCCCAGGTAGCCTAAGCACCTGGTTTTGAAAATTTGCCCCAGTGTTCCCAAAGTTCAGTACCAAGGACAAAAATCTGCATCCTGCTGGAATCAGTAGGAGTTCACAGAGTCCACTTTTCTACCCCCTTGTCTTTGCCCTCCTTATTTCATTGAGCTGCCTAAATTTGAGTAGGTAAGTACTCTTCGGTCCCTGAAACACAAGAGCAGTCTGAAAGAAAACTCCATTCTAAATAAGATATTAAAAATCAGTTTCTGGATCTATTGGACTACAAGAGCTTCATGTTCAGAACTTAACCTCACGCTATTACAAATTTGTTTTCAGCCAACTTTCAGCTGCAAGTTTTTTCAGGCTCGGTAGGAAAGAAATTGGTTTTCCTATTGAGAGCTCTCCTGCTGTTTCAGAAATACAGTTGTTCTTATGTGCAATCTAACCCGGTTTCAGTAAAGGGCAAACGTCAAAAAAGAAGGAGCTAACGTATTTTCTATGCATTTTTCTTCCACACTGCTGTATGGAGTGCTCTGATCCTTACCTCATATCTGCATTTCAGCAAATTTACCTGAAGCTTTGCTCAGAAACCAACTTTCTGAAAGTTCAGTTACACCAATGAGAGCAGCGTACACACAATAAAGCAGTCATCTCTGAAATTCAATTAAGTTTAAATTTTCTACCATGTTTTCAAATTAAGGTCTGAGGTAATACTTCTTGCTCTTCTAGTAAGTCTGGCTCAGCAGTATGTTTGCAGTCAACAAAATGCTTTATGATGTGCAGTGGTGGTGGTCTGTTTCTGGTCCTTGATGTTTATCTACTACCTAAACCAGAGACTTCAGTAGTATTTGAGATGAGGGAAATAATCCATTGTTAACATGCATATTACTGAATGCAGCTCATTTAACCCTTAGCTGCATGTCTGCTGTTTCAAAAGCCAGTAATGCCAGGTGTAATGAAGAGTTTAGAATCCTTGTGAGTCAGAGGTCTTGATCTGTAAATTTCCTGCAATACCTGAGGGAGAAGCCCCACTGGAAGCTACTGAGAAATACGCTGTTGACTCCCAGCAGGAATTAGCAGCTCCTGGTCCAGCCACTGCAGCAGGGGTGGTTTGGACTGTTGCATTTTAGTGTTTCACCAGCCAACCTAGCCCACATCTGAAGGATTACACTTCTACAAATTGTTACCTATGGAAGCTACAGGTTCAAGCATATTGACAAGCACTAGTCTGATGATTGCTTACTTAAAAAGACTGTATGTCTTTTGTTGAAAATGTGCTTATGTAAGCCTCCTTCTGTTTATATGCTGAATGCAGTGAAAGCTGAGTATAGAAAATATCTTGTCAGTCTGGTGCATTGCCTTTGCAAGCCAGCCTGAACTGAAATTAATTGCTAAAAAGTCCTTTCACCCCAAATATTAGAAAATCAGCACAGAAGCTAAAAGTCATAGAATCAAAATATGAAAAGGCTTGGATGTTTTCCTTGTCAAAATCAAACCAGACAAAACTCTGAAATGCAATGAAATTAGCTTTTCTTTCCAGAACTGTGTATGTTTTTTCCCATCAGACTTGTCTTCTTCAAAAGTTAGTTTTATTACATCTTATAGAAGGTGCAAGTTCAAGGGTTTCCCTCCACCCCCCATCATCTTAATTTTGTGAAATTTTCTGTTCTTCTTACAAGTTGTGAAATAATGAGGGTGAAGGGAGGGCTGCAGTTGTGCACAATATGCAAGTCCTGTATGTGTAGATATTCATGTTTTGAAGAAGCTTTTAGATCAGATTTGAATAATTTAGCAATTGCTTGTGAGTTCAATGTAGAAAGGAAATTTGTTTTGATATGCTTTCACATGAAATGCAAGTTGTAAGGATTTCTGAATTTACATGTATGTGCTTTTTTATATGAAAGGAAAATTGTAATGCCATGGAATATGCATTTTTTTAAAATGTAATTTCAATTTCTGTGTATACTGATATTTTTGTCAATTATTTTTTTGTTATCTCCAGTCTTTAACTTCAAAACACAGTATTTAGCTTTGAAGTCTAGAAACAGTAATTTCATTCCTACAAATCCATTTTCACCTTCTAGTGTATGTATACGAAAGAGTGATTAAATGTATTCTAAGTTTATACTTCTGTAAACTTTACAAAAGAAATTGGTATTCTTTATGGAAACTAATACTGGATTTTAATCTGTTATTGAAGTTTTGGCAGCACAGATTTCCATGGCTTTATAATAGGTACAATTTTCTTGAAGCCATTAATTCTTTCACCTGATCTGTTTGGACAAACAAGGTTGTGCAATCATTCTGTGACTGCATGAAGCACAAACTAATTATTTTTCAAAAATCAATTCAGAATTTAAGGAATTTAATCTGAATGAAATTTGCATGAGATTACATTGAGGACTGAATTTGTACTGAGTGGATTCAAAATGCAGTATAGAACCTGGGATGAGGGGGCATGGCTTAGAGACACTGACCTACTTTTGAAAGGTCAGAAGATAGCTTTCAGTGGGGCTTCTCCCTCAGATATTACAGGAAATAACAGGAAATTTACAGATCAAGACCTCTGACTCATAAGGATTCTAAACTCTTCATTACACATGGCATTATTGGCTTTTGAAACAGCAGGCATTCACATCATATCTACCTGTGACCAAATAAACACCTGGCTGTACTTCCTCTTGGTTCCCATTTCTGTTTCAAAAGCAGAAGCTTTTTGTGGCTGTGGGGGAGCAAAAGCTTTTTTCAACATGGCTCAGACTCTGTGTCTTTTCTCCTTGCTCTGCTGGTCTCTACTGTGGGTCCAGCCTGATCCTGTAAATTCCATTTTCTCTTTTATGTGCAAATTAGAATAGTTAGAGTTGGAAAGGACCTTAAGATCATCTGGTTCCAACCCCCCTGCCATGGGCAGGGACACCTTGACTAAACTATGTTACCCAAGGCTTTGTCCAACCTGGCCTTGAACACTGCCAGGGATAGAGCATTCACAACCTCCCTGGGCAACCCATTCCAGTGCTTCACCACCCTCACAGTAAAGAATTTCTTTCTTATATCCAATCTAAACTTCCTCTGCTTAAGTTTTAACCCATTACCCCTTGTCCTGTCACTACAGTCCCTGATGAATAGTCCATCCCCAGCATCCCTATAGCCCCCCTTCAGATACTGGAAGGCTGCTATGAGGTCTCCACGCAGCCTTCTCTTCTCCAGGTTGAACAGATCCAACTTTCTCACCCTATATTCATACGGGAGGTGCTCCAGTCCCCTGATCATCCTCGTGGCCCTCCTTTGCACTTGTTCCAACAGTTCCACATCCTTTTTATGTTGAGGACACCAGAACTGCACACAATACTCCAAGTGAGGTCTCACGAGAGCAGAGTAGAGAGACACGATCACCTCCTTTGACCTGCTGGTCACGCTCCTTCTGAAGCAGCCCAGGATACGGTTGGCTTTCTGGGCTGCGAGCACACACTGCTGGCTCATGTTCATTTTCTCATTGACCAACACCTTGAAGTCCTTGTCCACAGGGCTGCTTTTAATCACTTCTTTGCCCAGCCTGCAGCTGTGCCTGGGATTGCTCCAACTCAAGTGTAGAACTTTGCACTTGGCATGGTTAAACTTCATAAAGCCCACCTCACAAGCGTGTCAAGGTCCCTCTGGATGGCATCCCTTCCCTCCAGTGTATCCACTGAACCACACAGTTTGGTGTCATCGGCAAACTTGCTGAGGGCACACTCAATCCCACTGTCCATGTCACCAACAAAGATGTTGAAAAAGACCGGTCCCAACACCGATCCCTGAGGACACCACTTGTTACTGTTTTCCAACTGGACATTGAGCCATTGACCACAACTCTTTGCGTGCACCCATCCAGCCAGTTCTTTATCCACCAAGAGGTCCACCCATCAAATTGATGCCTCTGCAATTCAGGGACAAGAATGTCATGCGGGACAGTGTCGAATGCTTTGCACAAGTCCAGGTAGATGACAACAACTGCTCTGCCCCTGTCCATCAGTTCCGTAGCCCCATCATAGAAGGCCATCAAATTGGTCAGGCAGGATTCCCCCTTAGTGAAGCCATGCTGGCTGTCACCAACCACCTCCTTGTTTTTCATGTGCCTTAGCATGTCTTCCAAGAGAATCTGCTCCAAGATTTTGCCAGGCACGGAGGTGAGACTGACTGGTAATTTCCCTGAGTCATCCATTTTCCCCTTCTTGAAAATGGGGGTTATATTTCCCTTTTACCAGTCATCAGGAACTTTACTCGACTGCCATGATTTTTCAAATATGATGGACAAGAAAACCTCAGCATCATGAGGTTTCTCACAAGTTGTCTTTTTTCTAGTTCTAGGCAGCATCATATGGAAGTGAGTGTTTTTATTGACCATTATAACCAAGTAGTTAAGATGTATGCATTGTATTTATTTTGTAAGTTTAAAACTGGATATAGAAACATATTTGTGTAATAAAGTACATAGCATACACAGTGAAATGTTTTGGGTTTTTTTCTTTTGTTCTTTAGCATGGTCACAGTTATACATGGGCTTTTAAAGTAAATTTTCAACAGAATCATTAAGCACCTATCCAGACAGAAACACATGTCAGTAAAAGAGAATGACAATGTTTCCAGCAACGTTGGTATTCTAATTTTTACTGCTCTCTAACTTGGCCAATGATATATTCCCAGATTATGTCTTTTTCTGTATTGTTCCACCCAACTTGAAGTAATTTATGTTTTGAGTTCAGACAGCCTGTTCAAGGCAGAAATGCAAAAAATTAACAGCTGAATGATACTTTAAGCCTAGTTTTCTTCAGAACTAAGTGCACATTTACACACACAAATATATATAATAGTATATTTCATCTAAATATATGTTTATACACAAAGATACACAGATATATGTATGTGTGTATATATGTATTCACCAACTACAAAGAAGGAAGATCTGGCAGGACCAAATCTAAATACGTCAACACAATACAGTGAGTAATCTTGTGGTTGGACTCATCTGGATTATGGGAGACTTAATTTCTTGTTTTTAGTCTGAATTATGAATCAGTCACACACTGCAATGTACTTCTGCAGTCCTACACTTCTTGTACAGTCTGCAGATGCTGAAGGATTAAATATTGCCTAGTGTTAATATCTGCTCTTTATCAAATAAGTGCCCTAACCACTGAGAATAGGCACTCTCTTTCTATAGCACCATTAATATTTATCATTCAGATGAAGTGGAACACCACCTGTGGAGAATGAGACATTGAGAATCCTGCAGTCTGTCTATCTGGCCATAAATTTTGTGCCTGTAGGAAGTGGCATGTTGCCACAGGAATTTTTGGTTTCTTCATAGTTGTGTTTTCTGATCAAATGTATCAATGTAATGTTTAGATGATACAAGTTCTGGGCCAGGTTTGAAAACCTGATCAGTGGCAGTCAAAGTTTGATGATGAAAAGCTTAAGATGAGGGCAAGAGGTTGCAATTAGCAGCTCTCTGAATTTCCAGTGGCACATGAGATTTTTGCAGCCGAAGCTTCCCTCTGCTTTTTTGGTCATGAATCGCTTCAACTGGTGACTTTCCAAGGCATAAAAGCTCAGGAAAGCTCTGTTTCCACATTTACATGAAGACCCATAAGCGCTTCTCCCCTCTCTCCTCCTCCCCTTTTCCCCCTCTTGTGTTTTTTTGTTTGTTTGCTTGTTTGTTTGTTTGTTTTTGGAGAAACAAATTGATCCTTTTATCACCAGAGAGACAAGGAGTCAGGTCTATACTAGAAATGGTTGTCTGGCAAGCTTTGCACCAGGTGCATGGTGTAAGCAGGTTGCCATCCTGTTCCTGAGTCTTGGCACTGGTTTCCGGCATGGGAAGGAAGGCAGTGTTAGCTGTTAGCTTGGTGATGTCTTTCCTCATTGGTGGGAACATATCTGTCAGAGCTAGACATAGGCACATAAAGCAAAAGAGAACTCTCTGAATGCATTCCCAAGACTTGTGATGTCTCATAATCATTTTTTTCACCGAATTAGGACTCCAGGGACATGCTATCAAAAATCTTTACTATAGGGAATAATTTCAAAACTAGCCTCTCTGTGTGTTTTGAATGGTGACTAACGAGCCTGATGGCAAACTGCTCATCTGGGCATGCCTTCATAAACTCCTATCTCTCCATGCTGTCATATGCTCTCTTCTGGCTTTGGATAGTCAAATAAGCTGTTAAAGGTGGAGCCATGCTACACCTGCTGGTGTAGCTGTCCATGTCATCACTAAACCAGTTCTGTTCGATCATCAGGGTTGTTCTGGTGACTGAGATTTTATTCACATGGAAGACTTTGCAGAGCCACATTACAAACTGGTAAAGCAAACACTAACAAGAGCATTACTGAAAGACACTGTCAGCCCTCCATCGCCGCAGCAGTAGCAAACACCTGAAGATATGCTCAGAAATTTATAACCTATTTATCTGGATCATCATCTGCACAGCTTATCTAATTGTGCCCTCAACCAAATAAACTAATTTCTAAGAGGTTTACTGCGTACTTAGAGCATATGCAGACTAATGGGTTTAATATTTATACTGCATTCTGAATATATGAAGCAGAATACAAGAATGATTAGCAGTTTATTCAGTGACCTCCTCATTACAATGCTATAGTGAAATACTGGAGACATAAACCTTACCATAGCAGGTCCTTAGAATTTTATTTGTTAACATTTTTGGTTGTACTGATGATGTGAGTTATACTGATGAAGATGTAAGGGTTTTTTTTTAAATGCAGTATATTTGCTTTTTTTCTTTGTGCTAAATAGAGCCTTTTGAGACTTGGCCAAGGAGAGGAGATCTAATTAAATTCATGTAATGATTCTGGGAGTCACTGAGGCTTGCAGTACTCACACACAATTATCAATACACTGTTATGAGTTACAAATCATTTTAGCATTCGAGATGAAGTGAAGGTTAATGTGTTTGATGCAGACAAGCCCTCAGATGAGTGAGGTGTGTAACTCTTGCTGTAGGCAAGCTTTCATGATGAAGGGTCTTTCTGAAATAAATGTTCTCAATCAATTGACAGTTCTTGTGCTTACTCATGTTCTCATAAAAATATAGACATGCCTGCTCAGAACACTATCTGGCACTTGTGCCTGTGCTGAGGAGGGAGAAGTGCAGAGCATGCATGGTGGTTTTGTGCAGTGGTGCACCTAGACTTATAAACCTTGTGTCACAGCTTTATTCATGCAGTCAAACATGGCTATGCCATTCTACTGTTTAAACAAAGGCCACTTGTGCAATTCTGCAGCTTGCGGCCATCTCCTGTAGATATACTGAGATGAGTTTTTTCCTGGTTCAGAGAGACCTGCTTTGGTTTGTGGTATATATAAAATCCTTTCACAGCAGTGAGCAGTTCTGCATTGTATGTTATTTGGGAAGTCGTGTATGGTGATGGCAATACCCTCTAGCTTAAAAATATGCATTCAGAAGTGCTGAGTCATAGAGTGGGTGACAAATCTCCTGAGGACAGGAGGCTTCCAAAAATGCCTTAAATCTAGTGCTGACATGTACCACTTCAGTGCATCCTTTTTCATGGCAGTTGACACTGGGTTGCTCAGTGACATCTTAAAGTAAATTTGGTAGAATATAGAGGCAACTGAATTGTTTGTAAGCATTATGGTTTTGTCAAGGGCTTTTCGTCTCATTAGCCAATTCATAGAGTGCAGGTTCCTTCCTTAACGGAACAAGTAGAGCACAACAAGTAGCGTCAGCAGCCAAGCCTGTCTTAACCAACATCCCACCCAAGAGAAGTCTGCTTTCTAATAAGCAGAGGCATCATTTTATGCTATGAGTGCTCAAATTCAGCTCATTCAAGTGAGTACACCTTGAAGACAACTAGAAGATATAGGCCTGGGTTGGTTTTGCTATGAACAAGCTCCATCAGTTTCCACTGAGTCCACCAAAACTGCTGCTCGCTCTGTCTGGTGTGAGTGGCAGTTTGAGCAACTTGGATGTTTGGGCAATGGGTCAGGGAGCAGCACAGTAATTGTCTCTTCTTTTCTGTCTCTCTTCTCATTACTGCCACCAACATTCAGTAAAAAATACAAATGCAGTTAATTATTACACATGGGTTGCCTTAGTAAAGACAAGATGTGTTGTCACAGGTTTGGGGCCAGATTACATTCCTTGATACCCTGAGGAATCCTCCAGGATATGTGAGGAGCCAGAAAAAGGTGTGACTAAGAGGTATCTTGAGCTCTTGCAAGTTCTGTTGGCTGAATAACCACTGAAGTTAACTGGTTCAACAGTTGCATCTCTGGGGAAAAATGAGCTATTTTTGCCCAAGCTGGGAGGAGTAGAAAATGTAGTTTCAGCTAGGCAACTCTGTTTATTCACATATTCAAAGAGGCATATGTACAACTATTCTTCCCTTTTTTTTTTTTTTTTGAATGTAGTGGGGCTACATCCATTGTCTACAGATGCAGGCAGAAAGGGACCCAGAAACCTTACGCCGTCAAAATGTTGAAGAAGACAGTAAGTTGTTTTGTTTTGTTTTGTTTTGCTTTGCTTTGCTTTCGCTTTGCTTTGGGATATGTTTGGGATTTTCTCTGGGGTTTTTCAGTGCTGTTTCTTTTTGGGGGCGGAAGAGGAAACCTGCTAGATATAGGACCCTGCAAAGTTTATATTTTCTGCTACAGAGCTTTTTCTGCACCTCATCACTGAAAAAGCTTTTAGAGGTAAGAGTACTCTATTTGGAATGTCTTATCCCCACAGATCTTGCTTATACCTTCATCTGATGTTGTCTGTTTAGACTTAGATTTGGGCAAAACTTTTTAGACAAAAATGCCTTTCACTATAGAAAAGCAGCAGGCTCTGAATCATTTAAATGTTCTGTGATTTAGTTTTGCTTTAATACATTGTTTTGCTCAAAAAATATCATTACATGCTTTATCTTTTTCAGAAACTGATTAACACACTACTTCAAGCCCAAGTAAAATCAAATACTTCATGGAGATTTTTCTTCCCCTACGAATTTGCAAGAGACCCAGTTGAGACATCAGTTATTTTTAGAGCTCCATATATGTCACATTTCTACCACAGCTATTTCTGTGTGTGTTGCAAAATAGATGGTGTAAAGCATGAAGAGAGACTAGAGAGGAAAGGCTACTAATGGACTGAGAGACTGTAAGCAGAGAGTGAGCGTGAGGGGTCGGGTAGAGCAGTTCATGTTTCTAAGAGGGGAATTAAAATTTGAGAGGAGGCAAGCAAGCTGTGAGGCACAGGCATGATTTTTATTCATGAATGGTTTATGTTTCAGTTTCTTCCAGTGTTAAATAACCCATTACTTCATAAAATTCGGGAATGTTCACATGTAGCAACATAATGATGGGTGGGTAGGCGTAAACATATCTAAATGCTGAATTAAGTGGTGGTCTCTGTGCAAGACATAATGAGTGGGCTCCACATGAGTAAAATGTTGGCATTAATTTGTCACCTTTGAAAGTAAGCCAAGGTTTAAACTAGCAAGGAAATTCAGTTGTGTATGCTGCTTTTGAATACGCATTTGGTGCATTGGAGAGCATAGCATCTGAGGAGCTTGCATTGCTGCAGCCCTATGCTCTGTCCTTCCTATGGAAATGCAGAGAACTTAATTTTTAAGCTTTTATCAGTATTTTATGCCAACAATTCCCATAATTTAGGAGCATTCTTTCTTATAATTCTCATTCTGAAATGCACTAGGAAAAACTATATTGCTTAAGAATATTTCTTTGCCCCTTTTTTCTTTTTTCTTTGTTTGGTTGGTTTGTTGTTTTTGTTTTTTTTTTTTTTTTTGCCTTTGTGGAGATTATGTTCACAATGGCCACAATACAAGATCTATTTGTGTCTGACATTATTCAATTTAGACTTTTGGTGGACTTACTGTAGCGCGGAATTTTTTAAAATGTAGAAAGAATGTCAAGCAGGAAGAGTAAAAGAACATGATTATGTAAGTTATCTGCACAGCAGCAAGAGCTTAGCTTAATGCAGTCATGATTATATGAGCAGCATGGTTAAGCAGTTCTTGCAACTGAGTTGTTTGCTCCCAGTATAACTTACACACTGTCTGATATTTTGTTATAGGAACAATTGATTCTTTTACACAATTGAGCTTATTTGTAAAATTGAGTACATGGGAGGCAATACTGTAAGAATGTGCCATTGCTTAGGTGTATGTGCCATGAGCTGCTGTAGCTCTGTTCCAATTTGAAGACATTATTATCACAGAGACAGAATTAACTGTGTGTTGCAGTGCTTCCGCAGCAGGAGGCCTGACCTTTGCTCAGAGTGTCTCAGTGTAAAAATAACCAAGTGTAGGACAAATCATATACCAAAATGTTGATCAGCTTAAGTTTCCTCTTGGCTTTTTTTTCAACCAGTTAGAAAAAACAGATGGCAGTTCAATAGTGGAGGAAAAGTGGTGGGCGAAAACGAAGAAGAGCCTGTGACTGCCTTTGATGCAGAGTCCCATTTCTTCAATTGCCTGTCTTAAATACACATAAGGGAGCTCTGAAGAGCACAGGAAATCAGAAAATGATGAAGGTGACAGAAGAGCAAATACTCCATTTTTTTTTTCCATCCAGACTGACTGACTTTAAACAGCGCACTGAACCAGACTAGCTTGCTGAAGAAGAGCGTCTGTTAAAACAGGGGCAGGGAAAGGGTGGTTGCCTTCTTGAAGTGGTAACATGTGATGTGTGATTAGGAGTCCAGCAGCTGACTGGCGGCTCAAGATTTGTGAGTGCTGATCGCTACAGTAATTTGAAGTAAAGCCTTAGAAATTATTACTTTTTTCCCATTAGAACAGCTCAAGTAGGAAAAAAATAATCCTTTTGAACTGAAGTAGTGTGATAGGAACAGACTGCAAGAAACATAAAATGCCTCATTCTTTTCATTTAAATAATAAGTTTAATTTTTCATTTTGCCTAATGCATTCTAATGCATTAAATAACCAAATAAAAGGGCAAAACAAATCAGCCAATTCTGAGAATACACACTTGTGGAGAGATGTGAGTCCTTAGGAGACTTTGTAATTAATAATTCTTTATTATCTAGCTTAAACAAATAGAATTATTAGATTATTTTCTCAGTTCTATTTGTTGTGGGGTTTTTTTTTTCACTTTTTTGTTCAGTTGGTTGGTTTTTCGGTTTTGTTCTGTTTTCTGATTGCTAGTTAAGCCAACAAAGAGAAAGAGGAGAAAACATGTTTGTACAAAACTTTTTTTGTCAATAATATTTTGGGGATTTTTTTCTTTCAATTGAGAGGTTTAATAATTCTTAAACTTTAATTAGGATTTTCTAGACTTCCAAAAGGATGAAAAAAATCCTGGTTTGCTTATTCAAAACTACTGAAACAGAATGCTTTGGTTCCCTGTTTTGTTTTGTTTTTGTCAAATTTGGCCTAAATTTTAGAGTAATTTTGTATCCTTTAAATTACACAACGGTGACTAAAATTTAGTTGAAAGAACACTTCTGGTTCTTACTCCTGAAGCTTCTGACTGTCAAAGTTAGGAAACTAACAAGCAAATTAGAACCTTAACTTCCAGAGCAGCTAAGAGACAACTGTTGCAAGGGTTAAAGTGGTCCAAATAAAAATTGATGTGTTAGTGGGAAAAAACCTCTCAGATAATGTAAAAGAAATTACATTTTGAATTGTTCTTAACAAAGAAAAGAAAGAAATATGTTTATAAAACAACATATGTGGGGCAGGTAGATAAGCATGCTAAATTACTCCGTTTAATTTGCTCATCCAACCTTTATGCTCATCCAACCTTTATGCTCAGTTTGTGAGCATAATTGAAAGGTCAGATTGTATTGCACACTTATTATTTGATTTTGCTATGTTTAGCAGATCTCTTAAATTCCAAACATGTAATAAATAAAAAGGTTTGAATCATATAATTTTTTTGTGGGAAAATCATTTCACGAAGCAAGAAAGAAACAAAAGCAGATCATATAGCACCTTGGAAAAGCTAATCAATGAGCAAATTACAGTGATGAACTTTCACACTTGAAATTGCAAACATGAGGCTGGTTTTCTTTTCATTACAAAACTCACCTCTGCTTGACCACTCAGTGCTTAAGAAAAATGTGGTATCTTCAGGATGCATTTCATAAATATTATTGGGACTACTGTTAAGCCGAGGCTTAAA
Source organism: Psittacula echo (assembly GCF_963264785.1). NCBI lineage: Eukaryota > Metazoa > Chordata > Aves > Psittaciformes > Psittacidae > Psittacula > Psittacula echo. The sequence continues at coordinate 69,613,999 of NC_137742.1, read as the reverse complement.
AATCATGTGTGATTCAGAGCAGTTAATTTTGGAACAGTTGGTATTCCAAACAACATGTAACGTGGATCATATTGGAAGAATACAGGATTCCTGAAGGAAGCAAGCATGTTAATATGCTATTCATTAGATTAAACCCCTCATCTGCAGGCCTTTGTCTCCTTTTGGTGTGCTAGGCAGCATATGAAGCAGAGCCAATCTGGAGATTGTCTTACAGTCGGGGCAGATAAACGTCTTCCAAGAAATCTTGTCTTCCACCTCTGCCTTAAATTTCCTCCTGAGTCTGGGCAAATTGCTTTAAAAATAGGGAAGAGAACAGATGGTCTCTGTTCCATGGTTTCTAAATTAAGATTTCAAGTGCCTTGCCCAGGTAACAACTATAACTGAAGTAATTTGGGAGATGCCACTGCAATAAGGCAACATGCTCTGCTGAAAGGAGAAGGATGCTGAGCTGGGTTGTCTGGAGCCTGGGTCCTGGTGTTTTCCAAATTCAGGCTGTGCCACTGGCTGAGGTATTTCTTTTGGCTTCAACTTTCTCATCTATGAAAATGAGATAATACTTATTTGATTTGCTTCTCAGCAATGCTTTGTAGGATAGCCTGGTTAGTATTCCTAGGGTTTAATTGATAGGTACTGTCCCCTAAGAGTGATTATTATGAAATAATAGGCCCTCTGTGCCTCAGTCAGTGAGGCATGCAGCTACAGAGACTGCTTTGGAGAATTCACATTTTGATTTTGAGTTGTTTGTTTTGGTTTTTTTTTTTTTCTTGTGTGGGCATCCTCCTTCACAGGGTGTGAGGTGCTTAAGTACTATTTCCTCAGTACTTTAATTAAAATCAGTGTCTATGAAGCAACATTCTTCTTGCAAAATACTTGATGTTTTTAATCAGACAAATGTTCAGGCACATGGACTCTTTTTTAGACCAGAAACAAAGCAATAGCTTTCAAACAACACATATGCTGAAAATAGTTGTGCTGGGATTAACCTAATTGTACTGATCAGACAATCTGAGAACAGGATAGTTCATGTCTGTGGAGCAGAGAGGAGTGTCAGCAAATGTAGAGGTTACAGGCTTCCCTCCTGGAAGTGGAGTATCTAGATACCTACAGTTAGGGTCTGAAGGAAATTATAGTGGCCTATAAAGGCATACATAAAAGATCTCAACTGCATCATGTTTGCATATACATACACATACGTACATACACACACACATATATACAAACATATATACACACTATAACATAGCCATACATATATATTATAAACTATATATATTTGCAACTATACAAGGACTATAGTTGACTGGGTTTGCCATTTTGAGTTGCAGTGAATTGCTAATAAGTTGTAATCAAGAGGCTCACGCAAACGTTTGGTCTATTTTCTTGGAGGAGTGCTCCGTTTGGCTGAGCCTTCCCAATTGACTGGGAAGGCACATGCCACAGGGTGTGCGTGAGGTGGGGACTGTGTATCACAGATTGAGGTAGTTGGAATTAGAAAATTGGTCTTTAATTGACTTTTGAACAAAAGGATGTATTTTTTTGGCTATAAAATGAAAACTTGTATTTTCTGCTGTGTGGCCTCACAGGATTTACAATTTGAGTGCCTCCTGCCTCCATATGACTGTTTCTATATAGATTTTATGAGATCCTATATCTATATCTGTATCTGTATATGTATCTGCATCAATCTCCTGTGGTGCAGTAATTATTAGTACTGTTTACTGGACTGACATCTGGGAGTGATGAAGTTTAAAAGGCATATCTGGTACACAAAGAAAGCAAGAGCCTGACATAGTGCTTCGATTTGTATGAAGTACTATGACATTATTCTGTTTGCTATAGGTTACAAGTCTTGGAATATATTTACATATATAAGTATATTTAAGGTCTTTTATTTTTTTCCCCTCAAAAAGCTGGTATTAATACCATATATTGCTGTGTATTGTTTTGATTTTTTTTTTCTTTTTAATCCAGAAAAAGAGTGATGTCATATGTAAGTTTACATGAAAACAGTCATCCGCACATCAGTGCTAACCATTAAAAAGGTGTATTTTTGTCAACTAGCTCACACATTCTGTTCTGTTATTCATACACACACAGATATACACACCATACATACTGTTGCTTGGTAATTATTCAGGAATGGTAACCTCTTAATTACCACTCCATTTGCAGTACTGTCTATTATGTAGACTATTCATCCTGGTTTCCTCAACTTTTTGTCATCCGTGTGATCTTATTCATGTGTAGTACACACTGATATGTTTCTTCTCAAAGATGAAAACAATATTTCGAGCTAAATTATTTTCAGTAAAGAAATAAGGCAGTAAGTCTGCTTATGTTCAGTTTTCCCTCACATTATATGTGAGGAAAGAGGAATTCATAGAATGGTTTGGGTTGGAAAGGACCTTCAGACCATCTAGTTCCAGCACCCCTGCCATGGGTAGGGACACCTTCCATTAGATCAGATTGCTCAAAGCCCCATCCAACCTGGCTTTGAACACTGCCAGGGATGGGGCATTCACAAGTCCACCAAATCCTTACTCTGTAATGAAGAAAGTTCATTTTATGGAAATGCCCTACAGAAGAGGAGGAACTGAAAGATTCTATTTTTTTTTTCTGTAGTAAGATACCAATAGTTTTTTACTTTAGAAGCTATGAAATCAGACACCAGTTAGTGAAAGTGGAAATTTTTTGTTAAAAATAGTTTTGTAATATGCTGGTTTAGTCCTTGGAAAGCAAAAAGTGGGTTTTGTCTGTATTGACATGACATCCTTCAGAAAAGGAAAAAAATTCCATTCTGCAATTAACAAAACCATGTCCTACACACATGGAGTTATTTATCATGTCATCTGCATTAAAATGCATTGTATTGTATCGCATTGTAATGCATGTGACGTATAAAAATCACTTACCATAGAATCGAATTTTTTACCTGTTGCCATTTAGATTGAACTGCTGTGCTCTTCCTAAGTCATACCTTGAGTTCAGATTTTAAGGACAGAGACTACGTATTATATCAGTTTTTTTCCTTAGTCCATTTATTTTATAGATAATACTGATTTCTGGTGTTCACAGTTTGAGAACTACAAGGATCAGTTAATAAAAAGAGGAAATTATAAAGCACAACTCATTGTTACGGAGTTCAAGGAGGCTCAACCTACTGTATATGTCACATTGTTGAACAAATTTTTCTGAGAAACTAAGTAATACCCATTAAATCATTAATTTATTAAAAAAACCAAACCAACCAAATAAACAAACAAAAAGATTATACAAATTCAACTTTGAATAATGTTACAGGAACTTTTGTGAAACAGCCTGAGCTGTGCACTTTCTTTCACTAACCTGTTCAAGCACATTTTGCTCCTGCCTGCCTACCATGATTTGTCTTCCGTATGGCTTTAAGCAAGATTTGAAGTGCTTTGTGTGTCTAGAGTGCACGGAAATGTAGAGGAGCAAGACAGGAAATAGGAATTAAATGTGTTGCTGTGTGAGAATTTATTTAATGCTTAAAGCAGAGACACAACCCTGCAAATGGGCTGAGCAGAGATGCGAAGGTAAATATTAGGCTATCCTGAAATTATAGTCCCCCTCTTTAGAAACTGTTTGTTGTTTACAGCCTGTTAAAGAAATCTGGAGATGTGCTTTTGATAGAGCTGTACTGCAGGAAGGCAGGGCTTCTGCAGAGATGGATGGTCTTTGAGGCTTATGCTGAAGATCTCTGAAAGTCTTCTTACTCTGCATTTCAGGAAGTTGTTTTCAAGAAACATATGCTGTGATTCTATCATCACGGTTCTGACAGTTATTAATTTTGGGAGAGCTTGTTCTATGCTGTCAAGCAAAGAATTAAGGGAAAACTAGTTCTATGAACAAAAGTTGAAGAGAAGATGGCAAAAGAAAATAAACCACAGTGTTTTCTCCAGTGCTTGCAGTTCAGCTGTTGGAATAAAACAGGAAAACAGAAACTGTGTGTGACTTAAAACATAGCATCCTGAGTTCTTCCGCTGGCGTGAAGCTGAGTTCCTTGTAGCCCCTCAGAAACTGAGGTCTATGAGAGAGGCAGTTTTACCAAGAACTCACTTGACAAGCTGGTTACACTGCTGTGTTTCAACATAAAAAATATACTCTTTCACTGAGGTGGCCTCCTTTTGTCTTATGTCCTCTGAGAGAAAGGCTGACCATGTGTAGGGAGGACTGGAAAAGCAAAAGTGGAAATCAACACAGCAGCTGTGTAATTGGCACAAGCTGTGGGTTTCAGTTACAGGTTTTTTGCATATCCATGAGATATGCCACCTGGTCAGAGCATCACTTAAGACTGGAACTAAGAATCAGTACAACTTTCTAAGCTGAATATTGTGATGGCTGCAGGACTAGTGTGCATGGGTGAGAATCATCCCAAATATTTGCCAAACTAAACTTGTTCTTCACTCAAATCACTTAAAAAGAAAGGACTCCCTTAAGGAAAAAGAAAAAACCCAAAACAAATCAAAACAAACAAAAAAACCCCAACCAAACTCACTGAATAAATAAATCCCTTTCAGGGAGCTGGAACTAGACAAGCTTTAATGTGCCTTCCAACCCAACCTAGTCTGTGGTTCTATGAATAGCATGTTTTTTCTGCAAATGTAAAAAACCCCTCCGCATTTTCTTTGTTATTCCTCCCCCTTCATTTTAAGCAGCCCTCAAATACTAATTTGTTTCGACCAAGCTGTTCCATTATACTTCACATATATTGAATGAACAGATATTTGAAACTCCAACTGAGCATGTTTTACAGTAGATATAGTTGAAACCAGCTGGAAACATTTCCATAAGTAATAAGAAAGAGCATGATCAAGATGGTTTGTTTTATATTTCAGTCCTATAGTATTTAAGTAATTTTAATTTACAGTTTAATAGTAATTTAATAATATTATTTATGAATACTAATCATTTTATATTAAGTAACATAAAATTAGTAATTTTATCTTTGTAATATAATTGATATTTTGTAATATCAATATAATACTGTAATATCAATATAATATTTGTAACATCAATATAATTGATATAATTTGTAATATAATTGATAATATAATTGTAATGATTAATATAAAATTAGTATTATACTTAATAATATTAAATTGAATAGTAATTTAATAATAATGTACAAGTGAAGCAAAACAAGGAATTAATTCACTCCTTCCCACAGGCAGGCAGCCATCTCCAGAACAGCAGGGCTCCATCATATGAAATGGTCACCTGTTAGAAACACCATCTCTCCAAACATCCCCCCTTTCCTTCTTCCTCTAGCTTTTACTGTTGAGCACCATGTTACATGGTATGGAATATCTCTATGGTCAATTGGGGTCAGTTGTCCTAGCTGCGTCCTGTTCCAGCTGCTTGTTGCATCCCAGCCTGAGGCAGCATGAGAAGCAGAGGAGGCCTTGGCTGTCTGCACGCACTGCTCAGCCATAAGCTAAAACATCACCATTTTCATCACAAATTCAAAATATAACCTTGTACAAGTTCCTGTGTAGAAAACAAACTTTATCCCCACCAAAACTGGTACACTGATCACAAGGAATAATTTGATATTTGTGGTACAGACTACACTATTAATGGTAGCCCTGGTACATCAAACCTTTATTGAGTAATGGTGAAGGTTTACATGGATCTGTAGGTGTGAATTGATTAAGAGAAGGATGAGTACGTGAGCTTACTATTTATGTGCAATTTCTTAAATTGCAGCAAGCATTGCACTTGGATAATAATAGTAATCGACATAGCATATTCCAGATCTTTATAATGCAGCTGAGGACTCCTAAGAAATTCAAGTACCTTCAATATGAAATGCTGTAGGTAGGAAGTGTCCTATCACCTTATAGCTGTCGATTTCTAAGGGACTGTTACATTCCAATTTATTTACTCAGATGGTTTGTATGAAAGTGAAGCCTTTTACAGCATGCCAGCTGTATATCACACACAGGGAGTGTGAAAGGGAGATCGGCTGGTGGAGTAACTCCCTGGCGTGCCAGCAGGAACGATTCCAGGGAGATACCCCTCAAAAGAGGATGGACCCCCTGCCCTCTCAGACAGAGGGGGATGGCCCGAGACAGCCCCTGCCCTGTAGCTGTCGCGCAGAGGTAAGGGACCAAAAAGACGATGAGGGCTGGAAGCGAGTTCCAGTTCGGAGTCGTGGGCAACCCTCCTCCCTTCCTGCCCTGCTTCCCCAGGTGTCCCTCCGTAATAGGTTTGAGGCCCTGGATCTTGATGGAGAGGTAAGTGAGGATGTGGTGCAAGGCCAGACTACAAGGTCACATAGGAAAAGGCGGTCGACTTCGCACCTCAAGACTGCCTCTGATAAGAAAGAAAGAAAGGTCATTGTAGTAGGAGATTCCCTTCTGAGAGGAACAGAGGGCCCAATATGCAGAGTTGACCCTCATCATAGGGAAGTGTGTAGTCTGCCTGGAGCCTGGATCAGGGATATCATCAAGGTGCTCCCCATCCTGGTGCACCCGACAGACTACTACCCGCTGCTGGTCTTCCAAACAGGTGGGGGGGAAGCTCCTTCCCGCAGTCTGAGGGGGATGAAGAAAGACTACAGGGCCTTGGGGCGGATGGTGAAAGAGTCTGGGGCTCAAGTGATCTTCTCCTCACTTCTTCCATCTTCCGGTGATGATGTGGGACTGAATGGGAAAATTCAGTCCGTAAACAATTGGCTACGAGACTGGTGCTTTAGGCAGGGCTTTGGGTTCTTTGATAACAGCTGGTTTTAAAAGGCTCCAGTCCGGATGATGGCACGTGGGAAAGGTTTAACTCACAGAGGCAAAAGGATGCTGGGGCATGAATTAGCAGGGCTCATTTGGAGAGCTTTAAACTAGATTCGAAGGGGGATGGGGTTGTAACTGGGCTTGCCCCAGTGGGGCAGCACTCTAGAATTGATGAAGACTGGGAGGCCTCCTATAATCCTAGGGTGGAATCGGTGAGCTCAGCTCCCTCCTTGAAATGCCTGTACACCAATGCGTGCAGCATGGGAAATAAGCAGGAGGAGTTGGAGACCTGTGTTAAGTCAGGAGATTATGATCTGGTGGCAATTACAGAGACGTGGTGGGACAGCTCACATGACTGGAATATAGTCATGGAGGGCTATGTCCTTTTCAGGAAAGACAGGCCAGCCAGGCGGGGTGGTGGGGTTGCTCTTTATGTGCGAGAGCAGCTGCAATGTACTGAGTTCTGTCGAGGGACAGAGGACGAGCGAGTTGAGAGTCTGTGGGTGAGAATTAAGGGGCAGGCTGGCAGGGGTGATACTGTTGTGGGTGTCTGTTACAGGCCACCAGATCAGGGTGAGGAAGTTGACGAGGCCTTCTACAGGCAGCTGAGAGCAGCCTCACAGTCACAGGCCGTGGTAGTCGTGGGGGATTTTAACTTCCCTGATGTTTGCTGGAAGGACTACTCAGCAACCCAGCCACAGTCCAGGAGGTTCCTCCAGTGTATGGATGATAACTTCCTCATGCAAATGGTGGATGAGCCAACCAGGAGAGGAGCGCTGCTGGATCTCATCCTCACTAACAAGGAGGGGCTGGTCGAAGCAGTAAAGGTTGAGAGCTGCCTTGGTTGCAGTGACCACGAGATGGTGGAATTCAGGATCTTGTGTGGTAGGGCCAGTACAATAGCAAGTAGAATTGCAACCCTGGACTTCAGCAGGGCAAACTTTGGCCTTTTCAAGCAATTGCTAGGGGAAATCCCATGGGCAAGGCTGCTTGAAGGTAAAGGGGCCCAAGACAGTTGGTTGGCATTCAAGAATAGCTTATTCCAAGCTCAAGATCAGAGCATCCCGACACGTAGGAAGTCAAGGAAGAGGGCCAGGAGACCTGCGTGGCTAAATAAGGAACTGCTGGGTATGCTCAAGTGGAAGAGCATTGTTTATAGGTCATGGAAGGAGGGGCTGGCCACTTCGGAGGAATATAAGGCTGCTGCTAGAGGATGTAGGAAGGCAGCTAGGATGGCTAAGGCCTCCTTAGAATTAAATTTGGCGAGAGGGGTCCAGGACAGCAGAAAGAGTTTTTTCAAATACATAGCTGATAAAACTAACACCAGAAGCAAGGTAGGCCCACTGGTGAATGGGATGGGTGCCCTGGTGACAGAAGATACTGAGATGGCAGAGTTACTGAATGCCTTCTTTGTCTCAGTCTACTCTGCCGGAGGCAGTCCTGAAGAATCCTGTACCCCTGTGACCTCAGATGAAGCCAGATCAGTGGAGCAGTTTGCCTTAGTCGATGAGGAATGGGTTAGGGACCAGCTGAGCAATCTGGACATCCATAAATCCATGGGTCCAGATGGGATGCACCCGCGGGTGCTGAGGGAACTGGCGGAAGTCATTGCTAGACCACTCTCCATCATCTTTACCAAGTCTTGGGAAACGGGAGAGGTGCCTGAGGACTGGAGGAAAGCAAATGTCACTCCAGTCTTCAAAAAGGGCAAGAAGGAGGACCCGGGTAACTATAGACCGGTCAGCCTCACTTCCATCCCTGGGAAAGTGATGGAACACCTTATCCTTGATGCCATCTTAAGGCATGTCAAGGATAAGAGGGTTATGAGGGGCAGTCAACATGGCTCTACCAAGGGGAAGTCATGCTTGACCAACCTCATACCCTTTTATGAGGAAATAACACGGTGGATGGATGATGGCAGAGCGGTGGATGTGGTCTACCTTGACTTCAGCAAAGCATTTGACACAGTCTCCCACAGCATCCTCATAGCTAAATTGAGGAAGTGTGGTCTGGATGATCAGGTAGTGAGGTGGACTGCGAACTGGCTGAAGGAGAGAAGCCAGAGAGTTGTAGTCTATAGGGCAGAGTCTAGTTGGAGGCCTGCATCTAGTGGAGTGCCTCAAGGTTCAGTACTGGGACCAGTATTATTTAATATATTCATCAATGATTTAGATGAGGGAACTGAGTGTACTGTCAGCAAGTTTGCTGATGACACTAAGCTGGGAGGAGTGGCTGACACGCCAGAAGGCTGTGCTGCCATCCAGCGAGACCTGGACAGGCTGGAGAATTGGGCAGGGAGTAACTTGATGAAATATAACAAGGGAAAGTGTAGAGTCCTGCATCTGGGCAGGAACAACCCCAGGTTCCAGTATAGGTTGGGGAACGACCTGTTAGAGAGTGGTGTAGGGGAGAGGGACCTGGGGGTCCTAGTGGATGGCAGGATGACCATGAGCCAACACTGTGCCCTTGTGGCCAAGAAGGCCAATGGCATCCTGGGGTGTATTAGAAGGGGGGTGGTCAGTAGGTCGAGAGAGGTCCTCCTTCCCCTCTACTCTGCCCTGGTGAGACCGCATCTGGAATATTGTGTCCAGTTCTGGGCCCCTCAGTTCAAGAAGGACAGGGACCTGCTGGAGAGAGTCCAGCGCAGGGCGACAAAGATGATTAAGGGAGTGGAGCATCTTCCTTATGAGGAAAGGCTGAGGGAGCTGGGTCTCTATAGTTTGGAGAAGAGGAGACTGCGGGGGGACCTTATTAGTGTATATAAATATATAAAGGGTGAGTGTCACGAGGATGGAGCCAGGCTCTTCTCAGTGGCAAACAATGATAGGACAAGGGGTAATGGGTACAAACTGGAACACAAGAGGTTCCACTTAAACTTGAGAAGAAACTTCTTCTCAGTGAGGGTGACGGAACACTGGAACAGGCTGCCCAGGGGGGTTGTGGAGTCTCCTTCTCTGGAGACATTCAAAACCCGCCTGGACACATTCCTGTGTAACCTTATCTAGGTGTTCCTGCTCTGGCAGGGGGATTGGACTAGATGATCTTTTGAGGTCCCTTCCAATCTCTAACATACTGTGATACTGTGATACTTAGAATAAAAGCTGATTAATACATTTTTTGCTGAGAAGAGATTTGGGGATTTGTAACTATATAGGTGAAAAGCAAAACTGAGCAAGAAAATGGCAAGTACAATTTTATAAATAATCCGAAAAATGCAACTATTCTGAACTAAAAAAAAAGTGTGCTTTACCATGTGATTTACACATTGTTCTTGTGTCTTAGAATTGTCTTCCACCCAGCTTTGGGAACAGTCGAAATGACAGTAACACACTATAAATAGTGAATAGCTGAAATGCGTAGCTCATGAATACCTAATAGCCTGAAATTTGTTTACATAAACCATTCAACAATTATCAAACATATTTGCAGAAACCTGTGTATAAGTGAGTCAGGAACAGAAATAGCAACCAGATTAGTCAGCTAATTAGACCACAACATATAATGAGGCCTGTTCTAATGACTTGTTTTAAACTCAGACATAAAATGTAGTATTGCAAATGACCAGCATTGTGCAAGTTGTGCCTCTGTAACAATCTTCACCCTTCAGTGATGCCACCAAGTTAATGTGGGTGAGCAACAGAACCTATTCACAAAGGCTTGTGTGTCTTTGAGGAGCATTACCTACATCTGATCAGCTTTAGCATTGGAATCATATATTAAAAGAAGAAGGGGCTGTTAATCAGGTATGTCAGCATGTGATTTAATGTGCTGAAGTCTATAAAATCTCACAAATCATCTCTACATATCTGATGCTTTGGCTGCAAATGTACTGTGCTTTTTGAGAAACAGAAGTATGGCTTCTTTGATAGAACAATTCACATTTAATATGTTAACAGTGATATCATATGCAGATAGTGCATTTCTCTTTCATTGTTTAAAAAGATATGCTTGCACATGCCCAGCTAATCTGTGTTTGCAGCCAGCAGATTTCCATGTACAAACAAAATATTTAGGCACTTAACAGAATGAATGCAAGCACATTGATGTAATTTGGCAGTAATTCAATGCAAGTGTGTTCAGTCTGAAGAATACGCATCAATTGATGGATTATAGACACAAATTGGAAGTGTGGACATGTGCACAGACAATAATAGCTTCAGTAGTAGTCTATTTTCTTTACATTAATAATACAAGTTTACTTACAGCGGCTCAAAATAAAAAATCTCAGTAACCTACTGTTGTGGTTTAACCCCAGCCAGCAAGCAGCTCAGCTCCAGACAGCCACTTGTTCACTGCCCTCAGTGGAATGCGAGAGAGAGTTATGAAAATAAAAGTAATAGAGGCAGATCAATAGATAAAGCATAAGCAGCACATAGAAGCGAATCAAACCAAATTCATACACCACTTCCCATGGTCAGGCAGGTGTCCAGCCTTCTCCAGGAAAGCAGGGCTCCATCACTTCTAACAGTTATTTGGGAAGACAAACACCATCACTCTGACCATGTCCCCCTGAAGCACGAAATCAGACTCTGCAACTCAAAGAGAGTTATAAAGCAGGTATAGTTTATTATGGCACTGGGTGCAAGGGGGATCTCTCCTCCTAACTTGCACACCAAGGGGTTAAGCAAGCAGACATTTATTACACACAAAAATGCATATTCATTAGGTTTCCGAGAGATTGGCGGGGATATTACAGTTAGTTTAGGTACTCATTATCATAAGTCTTCTCCCTTTTGGTGCTTGCGCTCTGCCCTCTGATGGTCGTGGGCAGGGATTTCCTCATGTGGGCAGGGGTCTTCAAGATGAAGTAAGCAGTCTTCCTCATGGTGCACTTTTCACCTTTGGCACAGTGAGATGCCCCAGTAATCACAAATTATCTGAAACCAGCCATATCTGTAAGTTTCTGATAGCTGGCAAAGATTTAGAACAGTGTGACCTTTGTACAAAATTTATTGCGAGTAAAACAGGATGGGCAGACAAAGAGTATCCTAAGCGAACAGATGCTCAGGAGTCACTGTCTACAAACTAACTGATAATTAGAAGGAATTAGAAATAATTCACTCATTAGAAGGATAGTCACTCATGTTAGTAAGACTACTAAATTCTGTTATCACACCACAGACTTACAACACATTGTTCTCTATCTTAGACCTAAGTTAAGTTAGAAGTATTTTAACCCTATGTTTTCCAGGCACTTGCTTTCTTTATATCACCCCCATCCTCTTTCACCTCCTAATTAGAGCTGTTCATGTGTGTCAGTAAGGGGATATTAAATAAAGAGCTGTGCAGAGCTGGAGTGAGCAGCCTCCCTGAGGTGGGCAGTGCTGTGAAGCTCCTCTGGAGCAGTTTGCATTGGCTGCTTCACACCACTTGCCTGGGCACTGTGCTGTCTCTCACTCTGTGTGGTGGTCACACTGGGGCCACATGTGCCCCTCCATGTCCATGGTGCCCTGAGAGAGGAATTAATCCTGCAAGTGCAGAGTCTGTACTTGCAGGATGAGGAATGGGGTCTTCTTCTTGCTCTCCACTAAGTCTGAGTGGTACAGTGGCTGGGCCACTGTTTTCAGGATGGTGTGTCATATTGCAAGATAGGAGCTGGATTAATCTGTTTCTAGGTCCAGTTAATATTTTCTAGTTTCACTTAATTCATTTTCACATCTCAAAGGTTTGTAGCATCACACCACCTCACTGTCTCAGGGCATGGAAATATGGAAGAATCTCAACTTTCATTGAGGATTTTTCCAGCCCTTTCTCCTGTGAAAATAATCTCAAATTTATAAATCAGAAATAAGTTTCTGATTTCTAAATTAACAATAAATTAAATCTAATAATAAATTAAATTAAATTCATAATGAATTAAATATAATAAATAAATCATACTGATCATAGACCTAGTGCTACTTCACTGCATGACCTATATCAAATTTTAAAGACACAGTATTTTCAGACACATATCTATCAAATAGATAAATGCCTAATTCTAGAGAAATGAAGTAATTCGAGAAACAAAATGCTAGGAATAATCCAGGAATAATTACTTATCTTTTTCATGGAAATGTTTTAATATAAATTAAAGGGGTGGATAATATCATTTGCCCACACTTGCAAATGCTGTCCTAACTTCCTAGGCCTTAGTCACGTGATGTTAATTAACTCTGTTAATGTTATGCCTGTCTGTTTGTAAACAAGACATATAATTGCAGTTTCAAGTGCACACAGCATGCTACTATTTGTCTAGTCACGTATCCAGCTGCAGTTTAGATAGATATTTCAGCCAAATGAGTTCTTGGACTGCCTTTTGCTCCCAAGGACAGGTCACTGAATCTTTGCTGCTGTTACAGATACTTCATCCAGCTAGATTAAAGCCAGCATGCAGGTGATTGCCAGGGCTACAGTCACAGCTCTTGGTTTGATTATTAAAGTGGACTGTGGAGCACTGCAAGCCACAGCACAAGGCAGGACTGTACTGCACCTACAAGCAGTTCCTCCATAATTTCTGTGGCTTAGCGCTTCACGTCAATGTCTCCACAGGTAAACTGTGGATGCATATGGATGTGGGTTTTAGTAATTACAGACTATCTAACAAATTTGATTTTTTTGGTCTATAAGAAATGACATCTTCACACTTAGGGTCAGTGGAGAAGAACTGATAAATAACCATTTCAGGATTACCTGGCAAATGACTTTTGAAATTGGTGCTGATGTACCACAGCAGTGTGCTGCTTCATAGGCAATATCACAACAAAAGCCTCTTGATTGCTTACAATTTCAAGTTTGCAAATGGAAAATACAGCTCAGTAAAATTGAACCAATGTTAAAATCAACCAACCAGTTATTCTGACAACCCAGTACAGAATTAGTGTGAACACACAGAAAAGTAATCTGCAAGATGAGAGGAGGCCTCTACAGTTTCTCAGATGTAACTTTTCTCAGTGCCAAAAGGAATCATCTTTAGTTTGGGCAGCCTGTTCGATATTTGTTGCCAGGAATGCTTGATGCACAAACATTTTCAAAACTGCAGAAAACAATTAGTAGGTTGTTCAGTTTGTAGTGGTCCTTTTGGATAAGGTAAATTACACAGTCTAAACAAGTATCCTGGGGAAATGACTGTCCATGCAATATTATACATCAGTTTTTCTGATCATGTCTGAGGTGCAAAGCATATGGAAACAGTCCAGATTTGTATACTCTCTGAATCACCAAGAGCCTCTTGCTACCAAGCAGAGATCTTTGGGGCCCCTGGCTGTGCAGCTGTGCTCACTAAAGTAACCAACAGTTGAATTATAGCACTAATGCCAAGGGGATGTTGAAAATGAGTAAGACCACGGGCTGGTGCGAACTGCGCAGCAGACCATTATTTAAATCTGCTGCTCAGTATCTATGTAGCAAGCAGAGCAAAGAAATACTTGCATTAGGAGTAGGAAGCAGTAAAGCTTATACAGCCTGTGACGGTCACAAACTTGAAAGGATCCTGAAAGGATCCTGAACCCAGAGCAGGCATTTGCATGTGAAGGTTTAGTTACTGACCATGTTCTTTACCTCCAATTAGGTGTTCAGGTAACGGAGTATTTAATTCCTTTTTGATTTTTGATTTCTGCTTTACATTCACTGAATCTGTCCGAAGTTCTTTTTTCTTTCTTTCATTTTGCTTTCTGACAGAGCCACTGAAAGAAGTTAAATGTCAATGAGTTTCCACTTGTTTACACCACTATCAGAGCACTGTGGTATTACTAATCTGGAATTATTCCTTATTGACACAAAGGGAGAATCAAATTCTGACTATCCTGCAGTTCTGAAGGTGACTGATACTTGGATTGTGTTGTTTCTGGAAAAAAAAATTAAAGACTGAGAACTGCATCCCTTCTTTCAGGTTATAAAAAAAAAAAAAAAAAAAAAAAAAGGATTTTTTTTAAGCATGTGTCTTCCTCACTAAGAATTAAAAAATAGTTTTAGATTCTTTTTAGGTTTATGTATTATGACTGTTCGTTTCCCATATGATGTAAAGAACCCAAACCAAACCAATAAAGAGTCTTTGATGAAAAGTCTGTGCTAAAAAGCCCCCACACAACAACCCCTTGAAAATGTTTTTCTTGATACCATCTGTGTCATCAGTTTAGAAAAAGGTAGTGACTTAACCTGCTGACTCTCATTCATTTTGTAACATTTGAGATGAAAAATGCTATAGAAGAAATAAGTTTATAATTATCAGTGTTTGCCATCTCTCAAGGGTTTGTGAGAATATTTGCAAACCAGATACTTTCTTCATAAATGTATTAATTACCTTAGCAACATAAAAGCATCCATAGCTTGCTTACAAGCATTTTCCTTTCTTGCTTGCTTAAGCATTCAGTCTCTGGGAGAATTGTGATTGTCTTTCCCAAGTGAAACTCTTCCTATGTCTGCATTTCTTTGTGAGAAGTCACCAGTACTCCCGAACAGCACATTGGTTGTGCCTGGATTTTTAAAGACTGCAATTTGAGAAGGAAAAGAAGGAGAATGGCTAATCCTCTCAGAGGTTTAACCAGCAGATTGTCTTTTGCATTAATAGAGCATTCTCTTAGATGTATCTCTAGCAAGTTGAAGTTAAACCTTACACTCTATGGCTGAGGGCATTTGACATTTGCAACACTCTTGCTCTAAGCAGTATGTTACACTGCTTTTGTTGTGCACGTCCTATGGGGAGAAAACTATTTCCAGTATAGCTGCTGAAGACTGTATCGAAAGGAAGCTATCCTGATGTAAACTGAACTGATGTAAATAGTGAAGAAAAGGGCAGAACCTGAGTAAAAATGGAATGTTAGCATCTTTTCAGATGTCTCCTGTATATTCTACTTCTCGTGTGACTTACAAGTACATTTGTTTGTAATCATTTACTAGACGCATCTGGTTTTTTGTCTCATATTAAAGGAAGATTACTCCTTACAGTACATTTGATTTGTGTGTCTTGCATCAACTTACTGTCCTATGACAACTAGAAATATTCTGTTCTTACATATTTTCCTGTGCAGTTAGAAATTTCCAGCTAGAAGCTTCTATGGTGAACATAGAAATAAATTTTTCACTTTTTCCTCCCCACTTTTAACCAGGTAGACAAGAAAATTGTCCGCACAGAAATAGGAGTTCTTCTTCGCCTGTCACATCCTAACATTGTAAGTTTAGCCTTGGTCTTTCACTGCACGTTTGGGCTCTTTTTCCTTTTTTTTTTTTTTATTTTTATTTTTTAAAGTTATTTCTGTTCTTGAGATCTTACTAGCTAGCCTATACAGACTTGGATAAAGCCTTACATTCCTGGATTAAGTTTTGGGTTCTCCTGAGCACTGTGGCAGCTTGGTTTAGAAGACTGTTGAATTATACTTACACTTTAAAATAAAATGTTAAAGTTTTAACAGCATTGACTGAGATATTATGCAAAAGAAGTTCTCTAGATTAAAGGCAAAGTTGGTGTTGTCAGTCTTTGGAGGGTGGGGAAGGTCTTACCTTCAGTTATTCTGAAAGACTGGCATACAGGTGTTGACAAGCACTAACAAACTTATCCTCTTAAATTCTTGGGTTACACAGAGGTTGCTGAGGTACGAGAAGTATGAAAATAACAAAAAAAAAATAAATAAATAGGAAGGGAATGCAAAGGAGATAAAGGTAGCAAAAAAAAAAAAAAAAGGGCGGTGGGAGAGAACATGCACAATAACTCACTCAACTGCAAGGTAAATGACACACCAACTTCAGTTGGCACCATCCTCTGCTTTAATGACTGTGGTCTTCTTCCTGCTGTTGGCCCTGTGATATGCACAGAGAGAAAACAAATAAGCAAAATAAATCCTTTTTGTTACCTTTTACCAGATAAAACTGAAGGAGATCTTTGAGACCCCAACAGAAATCAGTCTTGTTCTGGAACTGGTCACAGGTGGAGAGCTGTTTGATCGGTAAGTTACCTGTACGTGCCTTACTTGGTACTTTCCCTAAAGATGGTGCAGTCCAGATTTCTTCTCTGCACATAATCCCTGTGTTATTATTTCATTACTGGAATTATTTCATTAGCATATGGTTTATTCACATAAATAAATATTGGCTTAAAAATGTGTTTGGAAATGTGATTATCAGTTTGTTTGTTTTTTTTTTTAAAGCATACATGAGTTGAAAATAAAGGAAATTGTCAGTGGATTTTGAAAAGCACAAACTATTGAAGGAAGGTGCTCAGCAGGTGCATTGCATCAGACATGAGACAGGAAAAACTTGCCAAATCACATTGACAGGTCATTATAAAATATGGTAGGTGAAAATTAACCTGTCAGGAGGGTACTGTTATGTCAGATAAAAATTTGGTAAATAACGTAATAAGAAGGAAGTTCTCTTTTGTATTTACTGTAGTTATAAAACCTCTGGTTATAAAGGTTCTGCAAGACAGGTATTGAGTTCTGATGGTATTGCTTCTAAGGCTGCACATGCTTGTGGTGTAGCTGCATATACACAAAATAATTGTATAGTAGTGTTGGGGCAATATTTTAATGATAGGGATTTCAGGTTTTAGAGCAAGAGAAGGTATAAAAAAGCTTTTTATACTCATTTGAGTAAATCAATTAATTCACTGGTGTTGGTGATTTCCAGCTCATGTAAGGACGATTTATTTGGTCTTCCTTCTTCTGTAGTTTAGTATTCTAGAGGACTGTTACACAAATGCACATCAAAGATTACGTCTGAAAACATCTTTGACTTGAGGAAACAAAAGCATACCTTTTTTTGTACCATGGTCACAGCTACAACTTTGATATGAACTATTTCTGAACAGGTAATAATAAATACCGCTCCTCCTGTGTCATCTTTAGTTGGCAAAGCAAGGAGGAGAAAAGTACTACAGGTCAAACAAGGGTCAAGTTCCATGTTGGACTTGATGATCTTCAAGATCTTTTCTTAGTTGAGTCTATGATTCTATGAGCAAGGCAGGACACTGCTCAAGGTGTTCAACCTATCACATAGCCATTTATATATCCACATGGTTTCAGATTGGGTAGTTTTCAGGAAGGCTGGATACTCTACAGAAGTCTTCCATGAGAAGGGTTTGCAAAAAGAAGACATAAAGATGCCAGTGAAATTATTGGCTCCTGAGCAGCAACCGTGTGTGGTAGAACTGAAGATAAAAGAAGCCATGGGATCCAGGATGGGGAATTGCATTTTTTGATGGAACTAGGATTTAGTGTTGCAACATTTACAACATTTTGTGATCAGCAGTGATTATGGGATTTGAGCTTTCGAACTGATCTTTCCCAAAAATCTTTCGATTAATCCTGTAGTTTGGCTAGGACGAGCTGTTTGGCATTGCCTGAAGTCATGTAGTCTCACACTAGAACTGCGGTGCCCCCTTGTGATGCTATGAATGAGCGCTAATACTATGGAGATCCTGTGGATTCAGCATCCTCCTTTTCTCCATATGCAACAGAACTGGAAACTTTGACAATATACAATCCTTTCTGACCTGTGATTTGCTTAAAAAACCCACCCACCAACAATAAAGCAAAGAACATAAAAAGCTTAACAACAACAACAGCAAATTGTTAGAAATATGCAGCCAGGATGTTTTACGCTGGCCGCTTCAATTAAGCATTAGCTGTCCTTTGTCTCTCTTTCATCTGGGCTGAAGGATTAACACTTTGCATTGTGCTATACAGTGGCTGCTCTCTGAATTTTAGTGAGTAAATTTAGCTTTGTGCCTTAGGGCAGACTTCCCTTCTCAATTAATCTTTTCAATCCATACATCTTTTTATGAAGAGATGAAGGAAATGTCCTGACTTACAGAGAGGCCTTGTGCACTTTTTCTTCTGTGCTTGCATGACTCCCATCCCAGGAAAAAGCAAAGTGACCCTGGAAGATCTTCTGCTGGGCAGTGGGGTTGTGTCAGATTTGGAGAAATAACTGCAACCCTGCCTTGAGATCCACCTTATGGTTGTCATTGAGAAGAGATAGCATACAGAGAGTGTGTGGGCCAGGGACCACCCCAAGGATTTGAAGGACAAACCCTTATTAGCTGTGCTTAATGCACAGCTACATGATTTTGTAAATCACTGCCTAATACAGAGACAGGAAAACAACTTTTATATTCTGGAGGAGTTACTCTTACACCTCTTTCAAGTAAGCTGTCATCTAATGCTACAACTAGATCTTTTACACAAACACATTTGCTATCTTTCCTGTGACTTTCTCCCTTGCTGTTACTGCTAATTCTGGTAATAAGCCAATACTTTTTACATCAGCTGTTTCACTGCTCTAGTTTTTTGCCACTCCAGATGTCCATTCTTTTGAATAGTATTTATGCTGCAGATTAGTATGTTCTTTCACATATGCATTCCCTTTACCATGAATTATTATATAAATACCCAAGATCTGATTAGTATTCTGAATCCTATTAGCATTGTTGATGTGCTACTGGTTTCATGCCACATAACATAAAAGTTCTAGATTATGGAATTACTCATTTCCTTCAACATACTTAATATTTCTGTCAAATCATCCACATTATTGCTAAAACGAGCTTTCATTGCAACAATTTTTGAGTTGTGTTTCCCAAAAGGAGGTAAATTCAAACAAAAGTATCAGTACATCTGAGTTAATAGAGCTGAAATCAGGTTGGGTTTGGTTGCATTTTTAAAATGAAATCTGTTTCCCAGACTTCATAAATCACACTTTAGGCCATACCTTGGCAAGATTCCTAACAAAACAAATGCAACTCTACAGTAAATTGGAGAGGTTTGTGTAAATTAGAATATTCATTACCAGTTTGCACGACAGTTATTGCCAATTCAGTAAGTGAGTAACAAAGGGCTTTTGAAGTGAGACATACTAATGGACAAACTGACCAAGACAAAAACTGCAGTAGGTCAAAAATTAACTGATAACTGATACTCTAGTTATTTCCAGATGCCATGCCTCCAGCTCAGTGCTGGCCACATGACTTTGACATTTGCTTGGCCCTCCTCTTTCATTCCTGCATGTTTAAAACAGAAGTGCATGGTTGAAGTGCATTTAAACGGGCAGCATTTTGGCAGAGTCCTGAGGGACAACCCTCTGGTATAACTGTGAGTGTCCCAGAAGCAGTGTGTCCAACATGGCTGTGTTTCTTATGCTACTGATAGTGATGGGAGGCAGGCTGCCATCACGCTGGTTCTCACCAGGACAGGAATCAGCTGAATAACAAAAACCCAAATTAGCGCAGCCTTTCAAACATGCAGCAGAGTGATTACTGTAGCATTTGAATAGTCTTTAAAGGACTGTGTTTCCACTATACTTGTGGATAGGAAATTTCAGGACTGTGAGCAAAGTAGCAGATAAAGGTCAATTTTTCATCCCTGTCTTAGATCTTTCTTCTCACCTCATCTTCTCAGGAAGAGCATTGCATGTATGTTCAGTCCACAGCCACATCCTTTACATGAGAAGTTTGAGTGATGGAAAGACACACTGAAATTTGGTTTTATTAGGGATGACATCATACTGTGCATACAGAATAAAACAATAAACTTTATGTGGATAATTTTAAAAGGCAGGCTTATAATCAGAAAGCTTCTCTCCACTTCAGCTGTTCTCCATCTAACATGAGAAAACTAAAGGCAGTTGATGGAACTAACCCTCTGCATGCTTTCAGATTGACGAGACTGAATTTGAGCTCAAATAAGTGGACTCAAACATTTTAATATTAATTGAAGATCATAGTGGAAAAGAGCTTTAAAGTTTAAATGCAGTGACCATAAGGGACTGTAGAATGAATTGAAACCACAAGTAGTGTAGTTTTCCTGAAAAAAAAAAAAACAACAACCAACAACAAAACCAAAAAACCGAAACCAGAATAATTTCATTTATGTAGGCAAATTGTTTGTCAAACTAATTGTTTTTGTAACCCATTTTTATTAATAATGAGTAAATCTTAGACTCTTCAAAGATTTGATTAGATAAGTAGCTAATGGTCTCACTTTCTATGTTAACCATTGTGATCATATTAATCATTGAATTTCTTCAATTTTCTTTATCGTTCTTTCCTTTTAGAACAATGATGATTCTCCTTAAGCTTGGTTCAGTATATTCTTCTCTTGTCTCTTCCTTTTGCCCTCTGTCCCTTCATTATTCTTCACTTAAATATAATTTTTTTGTACTGTTAACTTTGACTTTCTTTTCTATTGCATGATGTATTTAACAAGATTCTTGATCACTTCAGCACAGTGAAGTCTGGTATTTGTCTTTTATGGACAACTTTTTTTTACCTTTGTCTCTTCCATTCAGCTTTTATTCATATTAGCACCTTTCAGCTGAATCACCTCTACTTTAACTTCATTTTAGTCACAATACCTGCAGAATAGTTTTTGTTAGAAGCTCCCATTTTTCAACTTCAAATGATAATGTCAATCCACCAGTTCTCCTTGTGTGTACTTTGGCATCTTGATCACAAACTCTTCTGTTTCTTCATCTTGTTATTAACTGCACCAAACATTGTCTAGAAATACCGCTTACGCCTGGCAGTATTTTAACTCACTTCCACTTCAGATTTCATCTAATTTCGTCTGAGAAATACATATTCAAGTTGATACCATCTTCTTTTACGGCGTGTACAATAACAAAAATATTATTTACTTATTCTAAAGAACTTTCCTTTCAGAGAGATGATGAACTGATTGTGTTTTACGGCCAAAATTTACAAAGTCTTCCCAGGCTTCTTGTTTCTGATTATGGAAATTAAAATTACTAAGGGACGTCAAAAAGAGTCAAGGAATTAATCAGTCACTAAAGCAGGGGAGGAGGGCGGGAGGTTTGTCTTTTACAAACTAGTGGTAGAACAGTATCTTTTATTTATTCCTGAGCTCTGGCCTCATGCAGTGGCAGTCTGTCTTCTGAGCAGGGGTCAGAGCAGGCCTTTGGGCTTTGGGCTCTGTTTCATATGACCAAGTTACAATCCCTTCAAGTGGGACTAGGAAAAAAAAAAAAAAAAGGTCTGACCTGACTACACCAACTGAGCCCTACCCTCTGAAATGAGAACACACAAATTAGCTCTGTTAAAAACGCTCCTTGATGTCATAATAGCTCATTTAGTGTCTCTGGATTTCAGCTGCAGTGATGATAAAATCCAGTAATTTAAGAGTAAAGAAATACGCGTTAATGTTCACTTGTGGCCTTTCAAATGTAATTTGATATTTCCTTCCTCGAGAGAGTTGTAATAGTGCTTTATACTTTTGTAGTCAACGCCTTATTTTCTGTCACTTGATAGAATTACTCTGAGTAAGCCAGTATCTACCAACTACAGTGTTGTACCCAAGATGAGAGGTACAAATGACCTTTTATAAATGTTTGTGCATAGGATACTACTTTAGTGAGGTTGATAAATGCTCTTAGAATTGGGTGAAACACCAGCCAGTGAAGGGAATGCACTTGCAGTTTTATAAATGACTGAACAATTCAAGCAGTGATGATGGTGCACTTATAATACTGCCTGACTTCCTACCACTGTCTAAATGTGAACTGATGCGACATTAAAGCCTGCCTGGTTCTTAACTCCACTGTGGAAAGCTTTTCTCTTAAAACATTTTAATTTAGAATGTCCTCTGGCCTTGAGATAACTTTGCAGGAATTGTTAGCATGGGTATGTCCTAGCTGGGACCAGAATGTATGCTGCTAGCCCACTCAGAAAACTGATGAAGCCTTTTGGAAGTAGGACACATCAGCCTGTGAAACCTCATAGTTTGTTTAAAGACCAAGACTTCTTGTTATTAGTTTGTCTCTAGCATATGTATTCTTGGGTTTCTGCCTTAGCCTCACCACTGTAATGTAGATATACATGGCTTGAATACGAGACAAACTGGGAGAGATACATCTATTAAAATCAACAGGAAGATAATAGAGCCTTAGCTGATTTCCACTTTATTAACAAATTTAGCTTTCATATTTATTTGAAATGCAGAGAGGTTTTTTACAGCTCCGTGCAGGTGACAAGTTGAGGTGTGTATATATATATACACATATATCTGAGAAGTATCTGAGAAGTATCCAGGAAGTACTGATGTGTCTTCTATGCCTTGATTCAACACCTTTCCTGAAATTATAAAAACACTTGGGATATGAGTGCTTTGTACATTTTGTTTCTTACTGCTTTTTTCTATGTACATTACGACAAGAGTATGAAGGGAAGCCAAAATGTTTTAGGAAGTACAGTTATCCTAAATATCCAGAGCACCAAAAAGCTTGTCCTAAATGGTAACTAAATAGTTTTTTTATGAAAGCCTAAAAATCAAAACCTTTACAGATAATGTACTTCTCAGTTCAATGTTGAAACTTAGCTGCTGCAGTAAGGAATATATCACACACTCACGCACTTTGAGAGGTGCCAAGGCCGCCAAAAGAGGACTGAAACAGGTGAGACTGAAATAATCCTGAACTGACTAACAATAATATGAATGCTCTTGCAAGTTGTGACATGGAGAGACATAAACATAATGTATGTTATACAAACAGTGCCCAGTTTCAGAATTTGGTGGTCGTTTGTTGCACTCTGCTTGGGAATTAAGTAATGAATCGGAGTGAGCTCTGGAGCAATATGTTTAAACCATCATGGCAGCTACAGCTGTGCAGATTTGGCATGGAGGGCTGGAACAGGCAATTGTTCATCTAACCTCAGGCAGTGTCCTTCAACCATCCTTGGGCTTCCAGGGTTTTGGGATTTGTTTCTTAAACAATAAGATTCATTTAATCTTATGAAAGCTATTCCACTGACTTTCCAGCCTGGTAATTAGATTTGGCTTCAGTATGACTAAGAATTTTCTTTCTGCAAATTTGGCCGAATTTTCTTGCCTTGTTCCCAGCAGGTAGAGAGAAAGTGAATACTTTCCACTTTGTGGCAAACTCCCATGCAGTGGCGGATTGTGAAAAACTACATATTCACAGTCCCTACAAGCTTTTGTCCCTGGTCATGTTTTCCATGTCTCAATTACTGTCAGTTGAACACCTTCCGCATTCTTTCTGATAACATGGTGCCCATAGCTAGACAAAGAAATCCAAAGATTTCTTGTTAAAGACAAAGAAATAGTTCAAGATTTTCTGAGAAATTTTTTTAGTTCTGTGCTTTGAAATGCTGAGTAAGAAATAGAAAGAAAGTTTCAGAAGAGAAAACAACTCCTACTGTGTGATATAAGAAATATGCAGTATTTCACTAAATGCTCCTGCATAACAAATTTATGAAAAACAGCCTCTTACTTAATAATGATGGAAGGAAAATATCTTTCATAAATGACTGCGATGGTGCATTTCATTTCTAAACTAGGTACTGAAGAAAAATGTCTAGTTTGTTTGACTTGGAGTCAGTTCCAACAAATTTCTGTATTTCCCATTATCCTTCTTCAGATCATGGGCAGACAGTTTGAGTCATTAGTGACAGTAACAGCTGGTCTGTGCTAAAATATGAAAATGGATGTAAAATAAGGAAGAATCAGCAAACTGAATCAGAGCTGCTTTTTTATATTTATTACTTTTCAATGCTGTAGTATGGAAAATACATAAATATTTAGACAGAAACCTTATTTTTTAACTAAACAAATGCATCAAAGCAACCAGGAATTGGAATTGGCTCATACAGGTATGAGCCAGTAGATCTGTGAATCATTCACCGAGAATGTGTTCCTGCAAAAACCTTTTTGCTGTTAAAGAGAGTGATGTCATTTTCTTTTCCTGTTTCTTCTCATTTTCAGTCTCACTTTACCTTGTAGAAATCTTTCATTTTAAAGATATATTAGAATTTACATAAGAATTAAGTGAATATGTACAGGAAAATATCACTACAAAAGAATTTCAGGCAAATTGACATTTGGTTTATAGAACCAAATACTTTTAAAAATTCTTAGCACATTCTGGCATTGGAACAGATCTTGTATTTATAAAGGCCCATGTCTTGCTTGATATTCTACATGATGTAACAGGATGCAGCCCATAGGTAAGATGTGGAACAAGAGTTCTGAATAAATGCCAGCTAGAGGCAGAATGAAAATGAGCCTAGAAACACTGAGAAGTTTTTTTTTTTATATTACTGAAAAACAAATACAGACAAAGCATGAAGAAAGATAAACAATGCTGTGAATTGATAAAGTGATTAAAAATATTACTGTTTTGGATGGCTAAATAGGTTTAGTAGACCTTTTCAAGGCTACATGAATGTTTCTAGATTCATTTAATACTGAAAGCAACCAATTCCACAGTATGGAGAAATAGTATTTATATTGGCAAACAGCTAAATACTGCAAATTTTAGAGTACCTGTTCAGATTGATTAGCATAAAACTAAGTGTGCTTACTAATCTGAGGCAAGGGAAGCAATAAAAAGACTTTATTTGCTCAGAATTCACATGAGGCTTGAGGATGAGCAAAGTGGTCTGTGTGGGAGGGAAGCAGGGAAGTAAGCTAAGAACAGGAGAACTAGTCCATTTAGAGTTTAGGGTGGGAAAAAGTAAGTTTGTTAAAGTGGGTAAGATTTCAAATTTTTGGATCACAAGGAGTCATGAGAACAGCTTGTGTTTAAAATTGCAGGAATAGTCATTGCACTGCATTCCCATATCCAAGAAAAAGAAAAAAGAAAGAGGCTTTGGTTTCAGGGTCAGGGAGCTGGTAAAGTACACATTTCTTGTACCATTTGGTTCCGCTTCCGTTGCTTCTTCCACCCCTGGTGCTCTCCATATACAAGTTTCAGGAGTGGTTACAGTGCAAGGTTTGGAGAGGCTCTGAGAACTGTGCTGCCCAGGGAAGGACATATAATCCTTTCCCAGTCTTATCTGAGAAGTCTCACTGCCAGGGCAACAGCCAACGCTGACCAAGGTATTGGCAGTCTTGCATGAAGAGGTGTATGCATCAGTCACTATCCCAGCCTAGCATCCTCTGGCATTAAATGGGTCCTCTGCTTGTTAAACAGGTTGCTGGGTGTCTCTGATTCCTTTTTTATCATTGCAGCTGTGCAAGCACTGTTTGTCTTGCTGGATTGAAATGATCTGACCCTCTGCTTTGTTACTCATCCAAAAATCAAACCCAAAGCCTCCTTTCCTTCTGCGATGAAATGTTCATGTGTTTGTTTTTGTAGGAGATTGATTGTTTCCACTTGTTGCCTAACATGGTTGCCATTAATCCACAGATATGTGTATTCCAGTCAACCGTAAAATTTTATATCAATATAATCGTAATAGTGGTCTGAAAATTGATTCTAAAATGACATGTTAGGATTCCCCATCACTTTACTCATTGATTTTCAGATTAAATGTGTTTAGCTTAGCAGAACTGTGCTCTTCCTTTATTTTTTTCCCATCAGTAATACAGTTTCCATAGAGCAAGTGTGGCCACTATGTCCCTCCCTCCCTTTACTGTGATATTACACTGCTTTCATCATCTTCATAAAAAAGTGGTGAATTAAAACATAGTATCAAGACTTAACAAGAATGCCCCAGAAGAAGTAAAATCCAGTGCATGATTTTCTCAAACTATCTTGCAGGCTACAGAAGTATGGTGACTGTTAGTAATAATCCATGCATCTGTTGAGGCAGACTATAATGCAGATATACATAATGGAAACATAAGCAACATGGAAGGCATTGCACTTCCGTGGTAGAGAGAGGTTACACTGAAAATTGTCTGCAAAACTAAAGGATTTGTATTGCCAGAAAAATTGCAGTACTCAGAGGGAAGAGAAATGCTAGAAAGGCTGGGCGGAAGTTGGCAAGATTTACTGCAAAATATTAAATACTTGAATGCATACATGAGTTTGACAATCACGTGGAAGCAACCAAATTTCAACTACCTACTGTGTATAAGGCAGCATGGATCACCACAAGAAAAATATCATACCATTTCCACAGGTTTGCCGGGCAATGTGACTCTAAAGGTGGCTTTGCTCAGTAATGTGGTTTTTTATAGCTCCGTTACCTGACAGCAGAGGGCTTTTCCACCTCTGAGTTTGAGTGGCAGCAGAGAGGGTTATCATTGCTGTGGTGGAGCAACCATGGGCACTGGGTCAGGCATGCAGTTGGGTGGGTTCTGCTGGGTGACTCGCTTGGCAGGCAGACAAGGGTGCTTCTTGGCACCACCTCCATCTCCAACAGTGTCACAGAATCACAGAATGGTTTGGATTGGAAGGGATCTTAAAGATCATCTAGTTCCAACCCCTGCAATGGGCCTCTTTGACTAGACTAGGTTGCTCAAAGCCCCATCTAACCCGGCCTTGAACACTACCACTGATGGGGCATCCACAGCTTCTCTGGGCAACCTGTTCCAATGTCTCACCACCCTCAGAGTGAAGTTTCTTTTCCTAATATCTAGTTTGAATCTACCCTTTGTCAGTTTAAAGCTGTTCCTCCTTGTCCCGGTAGTGGGAAGGAATGAGGAGTAGCCTTTGAGAAATACTACTCTGCTTCTCTTTATAGAAAGAGTTGTATTCATCTCAAATATGTTCATATGTGCTTGGAAAGAGAAGATTAAATCAGTACATTCTCAGATGTTTGTTTTTCAATTACAAGTGTAAAGAACTGAATCAACGTATTTCAATGAAAGTGTACACACAAGCATGAAGAAGTGATTTTGCACAAATGGGATTAGAATATGAATCTTTTATTTCATCAGCATTGCATTTTTGCTTGCTTTAGAATGTCGTCTTTGATTTGAAGTGCTGTCTTGAACTCCCTGAATATCTGTGACAGCAAATTCAGTGTTTTTCCGAGTTTTGACTTCAAGCATTTTGGTATCCTTTCTTCTGGATTCCCTGCTGTTTGCCTCACAGTTTTCCTGTCCTGCACTCTTTTGGTCTGCATGGCTCATTCATTTGCATATCAAAAAGAGTATTTCATTAGTTCCTTATTGTGCTGTTCCTATCCTGTCCTCTCAAGGAAAGTTTAATCTTTCTTCATCTATGCCTTTCTTAGAGATAATTCTGTAAAGTAGGTGTAAATAGGTGGTTTTGCTTTGGTAATAACAAAGTAAGACATTTTTGCATGTTTCCTTCCCATTAAGGAAAGAAAGGACAATGAGTCATTGTTAAACTGTAGGCTGAAATTCAAAAAATCATTGTAAAGAAAATTCACTGGTCTCAGGTAGGAGCGTTGTTTTAATAAAGCAAACTAGCACACCTACCTTTCGTCTTACGTAAGCTATCACAAAGAGGATGCAAAAAATAGATATGCAAATGATCCCCCAGCATTATTACAGAACCTAAAAGACACGATAATGTTATTACTTTTCCTTATGTACTTTTCCTTACTGCCTAATAACCAAGTTCTAGTTTTAAAACAGAATGCCCTTTGTAATAAATTTTCTTCTTTAGCAAGAAGTATGTCTTTTTTTTATTATTTATTGCTGCTACAGAAGATTAGGTTTTCTATTTGCTAGATTATTATTAATTAAGAATTTAATTTCTATTTTCAATAAGTCTGGATTCTAGACTGCTGAACAGCTAGAAGGTTAGCTCTATGTTACATAAGCTGTAATTGGCTTGCCAGTGCATATTATTCACTTGTAACATCAGTGGATGAGTCATGTGCTTGCACAATAATTATACAATAGGTTTTTATTCCTGTCCTGAAATACAGGCCCACACTTCATTGCATTTATTTACTGTAAAGTATAAATTCACAATGGCTTCATCTTCAGTGTCTGTGTGCTATTTCTGTTATGTGTTTAATAATAATAATGAGAGCAGTATACTACCCTTATCAACATATAGTTGTCTAAGTCAGGGTGGACTGGTCTTCCACATGTGGTCAAGAAGGCAGTCTTGAGTATCTCTTTGACCTCCTGTTTCCAGCGGTCAGGTGGTTTTCTTTCCTGAATTGCTTGGGCATTGACAGGAAGCCAAAAACCTTATATTTTCTTATATTGAGTGGATGAAAATACAAAGACTTTTTTGTTGGTTTTTTTTTTTTTTATTTTCCCCTGGTTTATCTGTTTGAAAGGCATACTGTAAGATTAGATTTTTTTTAAAATATATTCCAAAATCTATGGCAGTTTTAAAGAAGAGTCATACTAGCATAGCAGACTTCTTGGTTTTACTTCATTGTGACAAAATTTTAAATTTTGTTCCTATCTCATCTCCTGTGCCCTCCTTAGGACTGTAAGCTTAACTGAATGGTTACGTGAATGTCCTTAATACATGGAATCCTGTAAAACAAGGAAAGTATTTTAGCATGCCTCTTGTGCTGTAGATGGAGGAGCAAGATAGCACACAAACTACGATCAGGGAAGCAGGATGGGAGCAAAGTCGGTATTCTCAGAGATGCTTAGGGATGCCACAGATAGGAACCTACTGGCTGACACTAAGTACTTTGTTTGAATTAAAAACGAGGACAAAGCCAAACCAGTATATTTCGTGACAAACACCCAAGCAAGAGGGTCACTGGGACTCACATCTTGCCATGCAGTCTACCAGGGGAAGATAATTCAGCCTGAAATAGCTAAGGAGGAATCTTACTTTCAAGTATAATGTAGCATTTTATTGTGTAAGTATGATTTTTTTGTAACCTCTTTCCTAAACTTCAGGCTAAAAGCCTAACATAATGTCTCAATGAATAAAGCTCACTTTTTTTTTTACCCTTGTGGTGTAAGTTCAGGTAAAGCCCTCCCTGATAGTTTAAATAGACGACCAAAACAGGGGAAAGGCTGGAGGTACAAAAATGCAAAGGAGATAAAGCAATGCATACGGAATGGTAGCTGAAGTGCTGCCAGAAAGAAATGAAACTTCCAGAAATAATACTAAATGCAGCCAAGAAATCATTGTGAAATGGAAGAACTCTTGCTTGAGAGGGATTGCTTACTGTTACTGAAGGCACATGAACAGATTTAGTTACCTCCAAATACAATGAGTGTTAAGTAATTGCAGCTGGTTAGGTATATCCCTGTATAGACTATTTTTCAGTGCCCTGCTTGTTACATCTGTTTCTGGTGGATTATTATCTTTTCGTTAATTCTTTCTGCACTAAATTTTCTAATGAGTATGTAGTAAAGCTTTTCATATATACATTAGTGAACACTTTTCCTGACAGTTTTTTTAAAGCTGTAAGGAGTTGCACTGAAGATACCTCAGTATAAGCCTGTTATTTCAAAGAAGAGAAGTAACGAAAAGATACCTGTATACCCAGTATCTGAAGGGGGCCTTTGCAGTATCTGAAGGGGGCCTACAAGGATGCTGGGAAGCAACTCTTCACTAGGGACTGTAGTGACAGGAGAAGTGGCAATGGGTTTAAACTTGAACAGGGGAAGTTCAAGTTAGATATAAGGAAGACATTCTTTACTGTGAGGGTGGTGAGGCACTGGAGTGGGTTGCCCAAAAAAGTGGTAAAAGCTCCATCCCTGGCAGTGTTCAAGGCCAGGTTGGACAGAGCCTTGGGTGACATGGTTTAGTGCAAGGTGTCCCTGCCCATGGTGCTGGGGTGGAACCGGATAATCTTCAGGTCCTTTCCAGCCCAAACTATTCTATGATTCTGTGATTCTATGATACTGCAAAACAGGAGGAGTATACCCTGCTTGCCACAAGCAGAATCTGTTCTGGACCCTGAAGCTTTTCCAGTGACTTTTGACTTCAGATATTATAGGCTCCTTGCTCTCCTGCTTCATGGGGATTTTAGGTCATTGTTTTCTCAACAATTGCTTGTGTGCTTACAGAAAGCAAGTAAATATTATAAAATGTCTTATAGTCACCTGAAGTTGTTTCTAGACAGCAGCTGTCTGTTTTCTTAGTCTCTGAAAAATTAATATGGTAAAAATTCAAATCTTCAGGTCAAGATCTGACCTTTAGGTAACTCTCTGAAGGAGAATTAGTGCAGTTCACAAATACTGTGTGTAGTCAAATACAGCAGTAAAGAGATGGATGGGTGGCTTAAATGGAGTATTAGTACTAATTATAGATTCTTCTTTTAATAACTTCTTACATGTCATTGTCCAAATCCGTATCTTCTGCTGGGTCTGCTTAACTGAGCTCTGCATTTATAGAATGTTTCATTCTGTAATGGCAGTTCTAGGAGATCATGCAATGCAAATCCTGAGTCAGGCCCCAGACCTTGTTCTTCTAAAACAGTTGTAGTAGCACAGCTGGGCTTTGAGGCCAACCCAGAAGTCTGCATTCTCCCTTGCTGCCATTTCTATGCAGCAGAGCATACAACATGTTCAAGTACACCACTTCAGAACATTACCTTAACACAGAAATGTATTTTCTTTCTTAATGTTTTTATCATGGTAAGGTTCCAGAAGATAACACTGAATGTGAAGGTTGATGTTTTGTTTGTTTTTACAAGATTGAACAGATGTAAAAATGAAGAAGGAAAGAAAATCAGATTTGCAGGACCTTCAGAAGCCATAAATACTGTTGAACTCTCCATAAGCTACACCTGGTCAGCTCACAAAATCAAGTTATTATGTGTCATGTATGCAAACTAAACATAGCATTTACCTTAAGAAGAAATTAAAAAAAATAGGTTTAGTTTGAATGAAACCCTGTTTTTTTGACTACAGGCCCTCAAATTTCTACTGATGGGTTGAAAAAAAGAAACTCGCTCAGCCCATTATACTTGAGGGATATTTTGAAACTAGTAAATTTTTACATCATCTGTTTCTCTTGAATAATTCAGATCTGTGTGTGCCTAGCACAGTTCTTTTGTCAAGTAAGTAAGTAAATAAATAAATAAATAAGGGGGAGGGAGTTTAATATAAAAGTGAAGAAGCAGTTCCTAAAGGATACCTGGTTTTATCTGAGAGTAATTCAGATTCTCTGAAAACTCCAAAATCTTTCAACTGAATGTGCAAATGTTATAAGCTTGAGTTTCTTACCTAGTTGGTATTTTATGTCTGGTTATTCATTTAACTTGAAATCAAAGGTAACCTGAATTGCAAAAGAGTTGTCTTCCATTCTTTAGGGGGCACTCCAGTGTCCTGGTCATGTTTAAATTTGATTGTTTTCTAGCTCAGTTTCTAAAAGCTTTTGCCAGTATGGTTTATTTACCATAATGAATAATTCTGAATGCAATTTCGCATGTCACTTTTTTGTTGTAGGATTGTGGAAAAGGGTTACTACAGTGAACGAGATGCTGCTGATGCTGTTAAACAAATCCTGGAGGCAGTTGCTGTGAGTATTATTTAGCATCATATGCTTAGCACCTAGTTTCCTAGTTTTTCATTGACAATGGCTCAATACATACTCATGTGGGAAAGAAGCAGAGTTCACTGGAAACAGTCCACACGAGTTCCCTCCTATAATTAACTTTGTATTGATTTTTTTTTTCTTCTTCTTTTTTTTTTTTTTTTTTTTTAGGAAGTGGCACTTTGAAGGGCAAAAAGTGACTCTGGACAGGAATTAGCAATGCATTTAATGCTCTAAGTAGTCTGTTAAAGTGGAGTGCATGCTCTGCCCAAACTAAAAAAGCTGTGGAGTTCAGCACTGATTGTTTTAGCAGCAAAAGTAATTTGAAATTGTTGTCAGTAGTGTAGGTTCTAGTTCATTTTTTGTGGAGTATGTCACAGTAAGTCATTTGGAACCTGAAACAAAGGAGAGTGCGCTAGTTTTCCTTTCAACTGAAGTGGAGCATAGATGGCCAAACCGTTTTTCCTTTGTGTAAAGTGTTACAAGCTGGTGTAAAGAGTTACAAGAAGCTGAGTCAGGCTCCTGCAGAATACCGACATGAAAATAGTATGCTACGTTTGCAGTTGTTCCTTGAAGGTGACCCATCACAGTTTTTGCCGCTGCAGGATCATTTATACAAACAAGGCTCATTGCAATTAAGGGTGGACTACTGCGAAAGTGGATAGAATATGCTACATGTCTAATCAAAGATCAATTCTCACTGCTTTTTAAATTGCAGATACATACATAGAATGACAGCAGATATTGAGAGATCAGAATAAAGTTTGGTGCCAGCAGCTTGTGTAGTTCCCAATATACCTTCTTCTTCTATATTTCATGTGGTTTTCACACCATGGAATTTTGTACAATGATTTCACATTCTATCACTTAGAGAAAGATATGAAATTTTTTGAGACATGAAGATAAAGTCTTCTAGTAGCTACATACAGTATTTCTGTCTATTATGTGTATTTCTCAGTCGCTTGTAACTCTTCCATCCAATTTTCCACCAGATGTTCCCCAAACCTCTAATCAGATGCTGGGAAGGTACTTAAGAAATTTGTCAAATGTCTAGTCTGCATGCTGGCACTGATCACGTCCAGCACAGAAGAGAGCAGACATGTTGAATAAGAAAGAACAGTCTAGTTGGGACACTGGGAGCATTTCAAACAAAATAGTATCATAGAGACAATTTTACTTTGTGAAACTAAGACATTAGCAAGACCTAAGGAAGGAGAGATGCTAAAGATTTTGCCTTCTGCTGTGCCTGGCAGTCTGTCTTGAGAGTCAGCAGGACATATTTTTGTTTTTATCCAGTAGCACTGTATGGTTGTCTGCAGCAGATATTTTGGATGAAGCAGAGAGGTAGCAGAAAGATGACGAAGATCTTGGAGCAGACATACATGCTTAGAGATGTACAAATAGTGCAGACGCAACATGACAGACTTTGAGTCTATTTCCAGACTATCATACTTTTCAAACAAAAAACAACTGTTGATCATGTGGAAAAGAAGAGAGGTCGGCCTGAAGAGCTCTTCCAAAGGGTGAGAGTGATAAGGCAGGTTCTGTATGGATAATCCATAGAGATGCAGTGTCAGAAGAGCTGTACTCAGGAACGGACTATTTACCTCTGACCTCTGTGGAAGATATCTAAAGGTGGGAAAAAGAAAATGCGGTTACAACAGTAATGCAGTTATTCAGAAGGAACAGACAGACTCAGGCGTATTTACCTGGTATGGTCATGGAATACCCCATTGTGAAAAAATCCTGTAAATCATGGTTTTGTATCATTTGCAAGCCTGTTCACACTAAATACAATGTGAGAACTGGTGTTCACAGGAGTAACCAGACCTATTGCAAGACCATCATGTTCACTTGCTGACTTTCTGAATGATCTGGTGCTTACTGAGTCGCTCTCATGCAAAGTAATCTAAATTATGTATTCAAGTTTAGTGTACAGCATAACACATTTGTATAAACTTTTTAGAATTGGGTCAGATTACTATTTTATGAGCAATTTTTTCTTTGAATCAAAGTGCCCCAGTTAAGATGGTTCTACATTATTTATAATTCTTTTGCATAAAATTATTATGAAGTTTTGCTGAAAGATGTTTCAAAAGGTATTTCAGTTCTTTATTTTAAAATCCAGGAACCAGACGAAGATCTCCATCTTCTATGAGTTGTAACAGCTTTGCTGAAATAAATGAACAGTGAAATATGAAAGCTAAAAAGCTGACATTCAAGGCCTGGTTGGACAGAACCTTTTGTGACATGGTCTAGGGCAAGGCACCCTTGCCACTTGTTGGAATTAGAGGATCTTAAGGTCCTTTCCAACCCAAACCATTCTATGATTCTGTGATTTATATAAGCATGCAATAATTTGGATTTTTATAGATCCTCGTACCAGATCCCTAGCTAAGGTGGACCGTACTGACTTTTGCTCTCATAGCTGACACTGAACATCTAAGCAAAAGCTGGAATGTCTGTGGAGGTGGCAGCTCCCAACTTGGGATCCTTGCAGTCCAGCTAAAATACTGTGATAGATTGGAGCTGTAAACTTGGCAGAATGGCGTTTGTGAGCATAGCAGGAGTTACTGTTAGAAACTGGAAAATACTTCTGCAGCAGAGTAATCTTTCCAGAATGAAAAAAAATATATCTATTGATGATTCTTAAAACCAAATAATTGGACAATCTCCTCAATAGACCATGCCAATGAATACCCTCCTGGCATCAGATAGGCATTCTGACTACTGCAAGTTTTATAAATTTCTCTTAGCAAAAGAAGCATTCAGCCTCTCTTTGCTGAACTCTCTTGAACTAGTCTACCTACTTATTTTATAAACCCCTTGTTAAGGGCTGTTAATGTAGTATTAATGCTGCTTGTCTTCATCTAGCAAAGGGTTTTTTCAAGGTGCTTCTAAAGGATGTAATCAAAAGTGTAAACTGGGACTTCAGAAGCACCAAAGCATTCTGCTCAACTCAGTCTGAAATTGTTTAACCAAATGGACTATTTAAAAAGAAAAAAATTCTTTAAAAGTTCTTAAAAAAAAAACCCAAACAAAACAAAAATACAAAACAGCAACAAAAAAACCCAAAAAAACCCCCCAAACCCAACAACAACAAAAAAAAAAAACCACGGGGAAAAAAAAAAAAAAAAAGAAAAACCAAACTAAACCAACAAACAAAAAAAACCACGCACAATAAAGCCCCTCCTGTAAAGCTTCTGTCTTGCTCTATCTGATTTTTGTAATGTCTGAGTACTGTAAGTTTAGCTGTAACAAGACTTACCAAGAATGAAGCAAGTGGTTAGAGTAACAATCAGGAAATTAATATTAATCTTCCAGGTCACACGCATAAATATATCAGACATTTGTCCTCCCAAGAACAAAGAAAATAACAAAACCAGTGTTGTTCTGAAGACTACTGCATCCATTTTGCCCTTCTCCATCATTTTTCTTTCTGCTCATTACATCTGTGTTCCCAGTGCCTGGATGTATTTGCCCACAGTGGGAACAAATTACCTTTTTTTTAATCTCTTACGCACCTTTGCCTTTTCCGTTATTCTTCCATTGTTCTTCAAGCTGGGAGATAGCTTCATTCATAAAATGAAAGGCTTATCCAAACCAGGGCAAGCCAATGTTCATCTCTTCAGCTCTCTTGCTGTGTTGTTCAGAACAGGTATGGAGCTTCTCTTGCTACGCAACATCTCATAACAGGGTGAATTTCATTCCTGAGAGAGGATGCATTTGCAATCTCTCTTAACACATCGTTGTCCTTCCTCTCCTCCTCAAAGGATTAGTTGTATACAGTATTGGTTTCTTGCGTGCTTATTTTTGCAGCAGTTTTCCTATTTTGTGTAATCAATGGATTTCCGCACACAGATGTCCCAAGGCCAGTCTTTACTGCCTGACTTTCAGAATGAGTTATTGATGATATGAAATTCAAATAAACCCTGAA
The DNA here is from genome assembly GCF_963264785.1 of Psittacula echo. Taxonomy (NCBI): domain Eukaryota; kingdom Metazoa; phylum Chordata; class Aves; order Psittaciformes; family Psittacidae; genus Psittacula; species Psittacula echo. Next base: position 69,578,197 of record NC_137742.1, on the reverse strand, counting down.
ATAATGGTCACAAAAAGACACACAATTTTTCTGTAAGAGACATCTACATTTTAGGTGGTCAAACTTAAGAAAATTACACTAAATTTTTAATTTTTTTTACTGTGTATTTTCAAAATCTCATATTTGTCACTAAAAATAAACTGTGTTCCTTCTTGCCTACTCTGCATTAGTGTCAAAGTGATAGGTTTCTGCTTGAGAGTTAAATTACTTTTTTCATTATATTTAAATTTGAAATTATTTTTAACAGTTTACTTTTCGTAATTAAAGTAGTTACTAGATATCATCTAGACAGAGTTTTGAGCTCACTTAGCAGTCTCTAAGTTAATTTCCCATCATATTTTATGATAGGTTGTTTTCTTATCACTGGCCATCATTTCCTTAAGGCATATGTGGGACACCCTGTTTTCATTTCCATTTTCTATTTCAATTTCTACCACCTCAAGCTTCGTTGTATGCCTGCACTTCTATTCAGTTTCTTGTCAGCTTAAATTCACAGACAGCATGCTGAACTCTCAGCTGTGATGACAAAGGCTGAGGGCATTAGTCAGTTGCAGGTTTGAGAGAAAAAATCTAGATTAAAGGTTTCTATTCATTTCAGTGAACTTCAATCCATCTGATAATGAGCAGTATGATTGTGGGTAAGGACCTACTGCAAATGTGCATCTTGCAAGTATATTTTACAGACCTTGAGGTGTTGGTGTGCCTAGCAATAACAGCTTAGATCCAATGAGGTAATCGGACTGGCTGAGATCCAAGAGAATTGGTTAAAATATTTGAGGGTTTGGGCATTCAAAGTAAAGTGGACATTAGATAAAGATTAAGAAAAAGGTTTCATTTTTTCTATATAATTGTCTGTGTTTTGGCTGGGATAGGGTTAGTTTTCTTCCCACAAGCTGGTGCAGTGCCGTGTTTTGGATTTTGTCTGAGAACAATGCTGATAACACACCAATGGTTTAGTTGTTGCTCAGCAGCACTTGCTCTAATAAATGACATTTCAGTCTCTCATGCTCTGCCAGTGAGGAGGGACACAAGAAGCCAGGAGGAAGCAGAGACAGGACACATGACTCAAACTAACCAAAGGCATTTTCCATACCACAGCAAATCATGCCCAGTACATAAACTGGGTGGAGTTACCTGGAAGGGCCAGATTGCTGCTTTGGGTCAGGCTGGGTATCAGTCAGTGGGTGGTGGGCAATTGCATTGTGTATCACTGCTGTTTGTTTTTTTCTTTTTCTTTGTTCTCTCTCTCTCTTTTGCCTTTTTAATTACCCTTTTCATCGTTATTATTAGAGTTAGTATTATATTACACATTATTTTAACTACTAAACTGTTCTTAATCCACGGGTTTTACCTTTTTCCCAGTCCTCCCCATCCCACTGTGGGGATGTGAGCAAGTGGCTGTACTTAGTAGCCAGCTGGGCTTAAACCACAACTATCACTGAACTAGTGCCTGCTGGGGAAAGAGGCAATGGATGGATTTTAGTTTCAGCCACCAGCTACGAGGTGAACTTAACTGAGGCTTAAACATGCCAGAATTCTGAAATGTTGAACAAATGTGTTATATTATCAATGAATTGTTAGCCAGGCCTAAAAAGGCACACTGTTAAGAAGAGTAAGTGTATTGAGACAAATAAGGAAGAAATCCCAGCTTTGGGGGGGGGGTGGGGGGTGGCGGTGGAGGGAGGGGGGAGAGAAGGGAAAATGCAAAATTCTGTCGTTTTTCCATAATGTGTGCTCAAAAGTGGTATTCCAGTAGCTTGCAGGTGTAGGCCATGTTCGTTGAGTATGCAGTAAAAGGACAGTGCTTGATACCGTAAGACAAGAAGCAATTTGCTGTTCTGGTTGCAATGATGTGCTAAGGATTATGTTGTCATATTGTGTTCTCTGACAACATGATCTGCTTTTGCCACTCTCCTTCTAACCCATCAACAGGAACAGGAAAAAAATGAACAGAGGTGGATGGTTTTCAGATTTAACACTTGCACTCTGGCACACTCTGATTTTGGAAAATTTGCATGACAACATTTTGGACAAAGAGGCAGATAAACACTGAGTTCAGAAGAGGGATAGCAGCTATTTGCTGTTAAAAGCACCATTTGCAATGTAATTGAGGACATGTATAATAAGGACTCTTGTGTTTGTTCTCTTTTTAACAAGTAAATAGGTTGTCAATATGTAAGGTAAATTCTGTGTTGCTATTATGGCAATTCATGCAGGGAAAAATACAACATAGAAAACCTAGACTCTGCATTAGTTTTCTTTGCGCTAATTCTTAAGCTATCATCTCCTGTTACTGAAGTTTGTCCAGGAGCTAAGGACTGCTCACAGAAACTTGAATTTGAACCTTCAGGGAGATGTGATGTTGATACCCATGTCCCTGAGCTGGGAATGATTCAGAGCAGTTGGTGTCAGTGGCCCAAGATGTTCAAGAACTATCCTGTTCATTCTGATTTCTATAGTGACACGCATCTTGGGGTATTCGGTTCCTCGTTTTAATGGATGAAACATAAAATCCTACTATGCCTTTTCCTTGTAAGATTATAAATTCTAATATAGAATTATAGAATCACGGAATCATAGAAGTGTTCAAAGCCAGGTTGGACAGGGTTTTGGGCAACCTGGTCTAGTGGAAGGTGTCCCTTCCCATGGCAAGAGGGTTGAAACCAGATGATCTTTAACGTCCCTTCCAACCCAGACCAGTCTGTGATTCTGTGATTTCTTTGTTACACAAATTAATACAAGGAATGTCACACGAGATACACTGGTTGTACTAACTGATTTAATGAAGTTTAGATAATCGAAAGGCATTCTGATTTCCCTGTGAAGTCTTGTCCTGAAAGAAGATACGTGACCAACTAAACATGATCCTTTGCTTACTGCAATGGGTTCTACAGTGCACTTGAAGTCACAAGTCAATAGGGAAAGTGCTATTCAATAAGGGAAGTGCAAGTCAATAAGAGGATGAGAATGTATGAGAATGAGAATGTAATTATAATTCTACAATTACCATTTATAGTTGTAAAATTATATTTGAGTAAGCACATCACAGTATGAGAAACAAAATGGACATTAGTCTCCATAATGACAAGCGTGTATCGTCTGATGTGTCTTGCTTGTAGCCTCCTGAAAAAACATAAACACCCCATTTAGAAGTAATTGTAGTAGAGTGCAGAATAAAGAGGTTGTAACAATGTTTCTGAAAAGGACTTCCATAAAAAACTATGCTCATATGCATAATAAATCCTATATATCAAGGGAGGGTGTCAAACAGAGAGAAGGAATGAACCTCTATACAAACGCCCATAGCACAGGGAACAAACAAGAGGAATAAGAGATGTGTGCACGTCTAAGGGGGTATGATATAACAGGCATCCCAGAAACATGGTGGGATGTCTCCTATAACTGGACTGTTGGAATGGAAGGTTACAGGCTCTTTAGAAAAGACAGGCCCAGCAGGCGGGGAGGGGGAGTTGCTATTTATGTTAGGGATAGGCTGGAGAGTATGGAACTCCGTCTGGGGACAGGTGAGCAGTTGACAGAGAGTTTGTGGGTCAGGGTTAAAGGAAGAACAGTGATGGGAGACATTATTGTGGGGATCTGTTACAGACCGCCTGATCAAGAGGAATCTGTGGATGAAGCACTCTACAGACACATAGGAACAGCCTCACGCTCACAGGCCTGTGTTCTCGTAGGGGACTTCAACCACCCTGACATCTGTTGGAGTGAAGGTACGGCCTGGCACAAGCAATCCAGGAGGTTCCTCGATTGTGTGGAAGACAACTTCCTTCTGCAAGTAATAGAGGAACCGACAAGGAGAGGTGCCATGCTTGACCTCGTGCGCACCAACAGGGAAGGGCTCATTGGAAATGTGATGCTCCAGGGCAGCCTTGGACGCAGCGATCATGAGATGGTCGAGTTCGAGATCCTCAGGACATTGCGTGTAGCAAGCTCACTGCCCTGGACTTCAAGAGAGCAGACTGTGGCCTCTTCAGGAACCTGCTTAGTAAGGTTCCATGGGATACAGCCCTAGAGGACAGGCGGGCCCAAGACTGTTGGTTGATATTCAAGGATCACCTGCTACAAGCTCAGGAGTGTTGCATCCCAACTAGACGGAAGTGCAGCAGGACGGCCAGAAGTCTTCCTTGGATGGATAAGGAGCTGCTCAGGAAAATTCGAAGGAAAATAGAGGCTTATAAAAGGTGAAATCAAGGACAAGCAGACTGGGAAGAATACAGGGATGTTGTGCAGGAAGCTAGGGACCAGGTTAGGAAAGCTAAGTCCCAGTTGGAATTAAACTTGGCTAGGGATGTTAAGGATAACAGGAAGGGATTCTATAGGTACGTAGCGAATAAAAGACGGATTAGGAACAATGCAAGCCCCCTCCGGAAGCTGTCAGGAGAACTGGCTAACCTGGATTTGGAGAAGGCTGAGGTTCTTAATGACTTCTTTGCCTCGGTCTTCACTGGCAAAGGCTCTGACCACACCACCCAAGTCTTGGAAGGTGGACGCAGGGACTGTGAGAATGAAGACCCTAGGCCCACTGTAGGAGAGGATCTGGTTCGAGACCATCTTGAGAACCTGAACATACACAAGTCCATGGGACCAGATGAAATCCATCCACGGGTCCTGAAGGAGCTGGCGAATGAAGTTGCTAAGCCATTGTCCATCATATTTGAAAAATCATGGCAGTCAGGTGAAGTTCTCGATGACTTGAAAAAGGGAAATATAACCCCCATTTTTAAGAAGGGGAAAATGGATGACCCGGGGAATTACAGACCAGTCAGTCTCACCCCTGTGCCTGGCAAAATCTTGGAGCAGATTCTCCTGGAAGGCATGCTAAGGCACATGAAAAACAAGGAGGTGGTTGGTGACAGCCAGCATGGCTTCACTAAGGGGGAATCCTGCCTGACCAATTTGGTGGCCTTCTATGATGGGGCTACAGAACTGATGGAAAGGGGGAGAGCAGTTGTTTTCATCTACCTGGACTTGTGCAAAACATTTGACACTGTCCCACACAACATCCTTGTCTCTAAATTGGAGAGACATCAATTGATAGATGGATCACTTGGTGGATAAAGAACTGGCTGGATGGCCGCGTGCAAGGAGTTGTGGTCAATGGCTCAATGTCCAGTTGGAAAACAGTAACAAGTGGTGTCCCTCAGGGATCGGTGTTGGGACTGGTCTTGTTCAACATCTTTGTTGGTGACATAGACAGTGGGATTGAGTGCACCCTCAGCAAGTTTGTTGAAGAGACCAAGCTTTGTGGTTCAGTGGATACACTGGAAGGAAGGGATGCCATCCAGAGGGACCTCAACACGCTTGTGAGGTGGGCTGATGCCAACATTATGAAGTTTAACCATGCCAAGTGTAAGGTTCTACACCTGGGTCGGAGCAATCCCAGGCACAGCTACTGGCTGAGCAAAGCGGAAATTCAGAGCAGCCCTGCGGACAAGGACTTCAAGGTGTTGGTTGATGAGAAAATGAACATGAGCTGGCAGCGTGCGCTCGCAGCCCCGAAAGCCAACCGTATCCTGGGCTGCATCAAAAGAAGTATGACCAGCAGGTCGAAGGAGGTGATCCTGCCCCTCTACTCTGCTCTCGTGAGACCTCACTTGGAGTATTGTGTACAGTTCTGGTGTCCTCAACATAAAAAGGGCATGGAACTGGTGGAACAATTCCAAAGGACTGCCACAAGGATGATTAGAGTACTGGAGCACCTCCCATATGAAGATAGGCTGAGAAAGTTGGATCTGTTCAACCTGGAGAAGAGAAGACTGCATGGAGACCTCATAGCAGCCTTCCAGTATCCGAAGGGGGGCTATAAGGATGCTGGGGATGGACTATTCATTAGGAAGTGTAGTGACAGGACAAGGGGTAATGGGTTCAAACTTAAGCAGAGGAAGTTTAGATTGGATATAAGGAAGAAATTCTTTACTGTGAGGGTGGTGAGGCACTGGAATGGGTTGCCCAGGGAAGCTGTGAATGCTCCATCCCTGGTGGTGTTCAAGGCCAGGTTGGATGAGGCCTTGAGTCACCATGGTGTAGTGTGAGGTGTCCCTGCCCATGGCAGGGGGGTTGGAACTAGATGATCTTAAGGTCCTTTCCAACCCTAACTATTCTATGATTCTATGATTCTAATAACAGAGAGTCTTTGTCTGCCTGCATACACTTTCTTATAATGCAGTCAGTGAAGGCATATAGGGCCAATGGTTTGATTGATATCAAGGTGTGTTTTTCAGGACAGTTATATAATTCTTCCCTTTAATCCGAACTGCGAGTATTGCCATGGACATGGCATACAGCTGAATGACTTGTAGGAAGGAGTAGCAGTATCCATTGCAAGACATTGTAGTTGAGGGTTTTTTTTAATTTTAATTTTAATTATCGGCACGAAGTGTTTATTTCTTCAAAATTTGTTTAAGTGGCTTCAAGTTTAAACCTCTTGGAGAGGAGTGATCTAACATATCACATATACAAATGACTCCATGGAAGCTGGAAAGTTGCTTCTGCCTTTTCTTCTATTTGGTGACAACGTTTTAACAAGGGCTTTTTAAGTATCCTGAGGAGACTTGTCGCACATTGCTGTCAAGAGCAAATAAGCAAAAAGGTAAACTGTCAAGTTATGTAAGAAACCTACTGAAGTGCTGCCACTTCATGGGAGAGAAAGGTATTTGTGCCCTAACCGTGCTATTTCTGAAACAATGTTATGTGCTGGTTTCATACATAGGATAATCTGTTTAGAGAGTGAGGGCATTTTGAATTAGTAGCTTCATAATATTGCTAGCTTACATTCATATTTTTTGTTTGTTGTAAAGAGATTTTGAACAATTTTTTCTTGTTAATGATGTATTTAAATTGTTGGAAGGGAAATACAGTGGGGTTTTATTATCACACCAGCATGATCTATCAGTAATTTGATTCAGAATTATTTTGACAAAATAATTTTGGAGAATTATTTTGACAAAAACAGTTTTGGAGACAAAAACAGTTTTGCAGCGCACAAAGAAAAGAGATTTACTGTCAAAAGAGTCTGGCAATGTTGCAATCAGCAGTAAGGAAATGAGGGAATTGTATTTGCCATTTTGTCTAATAATGGAACAAGCACTAATGATCATGCTGTAGGTCTACTGTATTACAGTTTAATGTCCAGTGCAGCAGAAAGTCAGGGTCATATTTGCTAAGTTGTTATCACCTCAAATTATGCTTTCATCTAAATAAAGAGTCCTTCTTTTGATTTGGAAACAAGTTACTGCACTATTAATTTTGAAAAAATATTTGGAAATAACAGTGAAAGTGATTAATGAACTCTTTTTTTATTTCACAACACTCCACAAACACAGTGCCAAATGCTGCTGTTTTCAAGCTAGTGCCTGCAGTTAATTTTTGTTCCAAGAGGCTGACATTTACTGGGGAAGTTGCTGTCTAAGAGCAGATTAAGGATTCAAGAATTAGATCTCTTTCTAATTCATCTCAGGCAGAAGGGCAATTTTCCTGTACCTTCGTTTATATGATACATTGTTGAAAATACTGTGTGAGGAGAGTGCTGCCTCAGCCCAAAGGCTGGGTCTATCTGTGTAATTAACTGATCTTTTGGCCATCATTTGGTAATGGCCTGGCCTTCCATTTTAGAAAACAAGGCACAGAAAAAAACCTCTGTAGCTCTGTGCTGACACTGAGCATAAGCCTGAGTCTTAGCTTTAGACAGCTACCCATTTCTCTCCTGTATGTTACCAAGCACATTGTTAGCAATTGATAAAGCACAAGTAAAGGAAAAAGACAGGCTTTTCTCAGACTTCAGCCTTTTTTATTATAATTTTTATTGCACGTATTGTGCAAACTGTCATGCAGGAACTGACATCCAAATATCAGTCCCTATGGAATGTAAGTCATGTACAGTCTGAATCTACAAAATACACATGGCACTTCAGGAGCCTGGCAGGGCTCTGAAGTGTTCTGAGCTGGAGAAGCTCCTAAAGTATCCTGAGTGCCCAACATACTGTGTAGAAACAGTAAAAACCTAGCAATTGCATGCAACAGAAAGGGTCAAGACCTCAATGAAATATGAGGAGGTCTTGAGTCAGAAATTGCCCTGGAGTAAATATCAAAATAGAAAACCACCCATCTGTGCATGAACAAACGGAGGAGAAACGCTAACTGGCACTGCAGGAGTGTCACCAGTAACTACTGCTTTTCATGCAGGCCACGCAGCCACAGCTGTGTGGATAGGTAGTACATTCTTTTTCTAAGGGCTAAAAGACATCTGGTTAAACATCACATCAAATTCCCTAAAACTTTTCTAAGGTTTGAGTACACATACAGAAGTTCAATGACTTTTAGAGAGTTTGTTGTGAGTAGGGCCTGAATACATCTGTGCACAAGAAGCCTCCCCCTTGTCCTCTGCGAGGACACCAGCCAGAGGACAGAAGCAGTCCTTATCCCTGCAGTGTGCTAACAAGGCAGAAAATTGATTCCCCAAGCAAATGGCATAAGTAGCAGCACCTTTGCCAAAGTCACTGCTTTATCCCCAGAAGGATTTGCTGAAGTGTAAGGCAGCCCTTTTCTTCACCCCTCCCCATTCACAGGCCTGTGTTTTTCTGTCTCCCAAGCCTGCTGTGCCTGCAGACCTAAGTGAGGACAGGATTGTTTCCCTGTGTCTGGATGTTCCTGCCTTGGTAATCATGGTAAGGATAAGAATACATTGATTGTTCAGAAGTAAATTGAAAATGAACCTGTGAAATTACAGACATTTGCAAAAAAATTGCTCAGCTGTTGCAGCCTTGTGCAATTTTTAATCTCCAGTTCCATAGTATTGGACTAATAAGATGCAGGCTCTCAGCAAAATGGCTATTTGCAAAATTACATTTTTTCATTAAGAAACTTACCCTAATCTCTCTGCCTGTAGTTTGAGGAAATGCTAAGAGAATTTCTGCTGTCTTTGGGGGATATTCCTCACATTCCAGGGGGGTTGGCATGAGCTATTATTGACTGATGCTGATCACTCTTCAACAGGCTGTGTAATAATCTATCAGTCATTGTTTCAGATAAGTGGTTTCATTTCTATGGCCCTGAAAGTATGAGTGAAGTATGAGTGAAAAACAGTATTTATTTATTCCCTCCAGATTCCTTACTGATGTCCTGAAATTTCAGCAACTGTGTATATTTTGCATCTTGTAATGAGTCTGGTTTTCTCCTTTTTCATTTACTCTTTTGTGACAAGTTTTTCCTAATAGTTATTTCCTACTTAAGTATTTCCTATTAACATTCGTGTGACTGATTTTACATGCTGTTCTCATATTAACTTGCTGGCATGTGCAAATTGGTTTTTGAGCTCCTTTACCTCCATTTTTAATGTTTCTCAATAGCTAACAACAAAACCAGAGAGTGTCTGGGCTCTTGGCTTTAAATTACTCACACCCTTTTTTTTCAGTTGTAGTTTTCATAGACTTCTGTGGCTGAAGATCCAAACTCTAGCATAGGTGAATAATGAATCTGATATTTTCAGGAATCAATGCCACTTCACACTTACCACTCCAGCAGAGTTGAGTTCATTATGGTGCATGCCACTTCATAAAGTAAAAATAATGAGAGGATATATGCAAGAATCAGAATGTCTCCTTGATTAAGCTAATGGATGACCAGGGGCTTTTCCAGGAGCACAGGCCTTTCAGGTTTATTACATGGTGCCTAAACGTAGTACACAGCCAGTAGTAGTTCAGTTTCTGGACACTGAGAAATTCAGTTGCTTGGTGAAGAGTGCTGGATGTGGGGCTTTTTGTGGATTTTCTGACACAAGTTCTTGTACAATAGTAATGAAGGGCAGCAGCTGGAGTGTAAACAAACAGCTTGTTTCATTATTGGAATGTGCCTTTCCAAATACTCTGCTCAGCTGAGTCCATCTGACAAGCAGCAATAGCAGAAAGACAGTATGCTGTCAATTACAAAGTAAACATACACTTATTTTATTGGTTAGGTTTTAAAATTACCTTGCCTTACTGTGGTTAGCCATCTATAAGGTATTATGCTATTTACTTACTATAATTTATAATAATAAAATACGGTAATTCTGGATTTTATTTTAGTGTGCAATATTTAACAACTGTAGAGCTAGGTGCCACAAATTATCAGGGCTGCAAGCTAGTCCTTTTTCTTGCATCTGAACTTCACTGATGTTCTTGTATCTTCCTATGTGACACATTAATGCATGTTTTTAAGTTGCTATAAATAACTTTGAAAGGCACGTAATAAAAACCTCTCAGTTTTAAAGCCTTAAAATTACATCACTTATTTAAAAATCAGGATTTAATGTAAAGCTCCATTATGATGTGATAAGATATATTATGAAACATTGCTGCTAACAAAAAATCCAACATGGTTTTCTGTGCTGATACAACACCTTAGAATAAGTTTGCACATGTGACTGTGTGGAAGGATGAATAACTCAACAAACTCACAAACTAGAAACTTAACAGCTCCACATCTCTCAGAAATGAGAGTTCTGTCTTCCTGCAAGTGTGCTTCATTGAAGACATGAGCAGTGCTTCCACCATGCAGAGTGGGGTTCCTGTACTTTCTCTGCCAGTATGGATGCCAGTGCAGACGTGCACCAGCTGGGGCATGCCAGCATCTTTGCCTTCTCTGCAGGGATTGCTGAAGGAGTGATTCCCCTTTGTGTAGGATGCTTTCTGCAAGGCCTGTTCTGTAAATGGTGCAGCTCAGTGATGCCGTGTACTCTACGCTCAGCTTTGGGTCCTTGCAGAGAGTGGAATAGCAGGGAGGATGGGCTGCTGTAGCTCACGTGAGTGTTACCTCATACTCCAGTAGTTAAAATTATCTCATCTTGATGAACTATCTTGGGTGCTGCAGCACAGCAGGCTGCTTTCAGAGCATCTGTAATGAATACCACGTGTATGCTATTCAAATGCAGCAAACCACAGCAGCATTAGAAAAAGGGCTGCAGTTGTGTCTAACAGCATGGTGTAACTCTCCATGCTGCTTGTAACCCCATCTGGGACAGGACATGTTGGTCGTGAGAGATCAATTTACCTTCACTTCTTCCCTTGCTTGAAATGTAAGGATTAAGTGGCAAAATTGATGAGGGAGAAATGTAAAAGAGAGATCCATCTTCTCCAAGAGGGTTGAAATACATTTGAAAGGGTGGGCAATGGTTCAGTGTCCATTGAAGTCTTGGCAGTATTTATTTTGTAAATTATTGATTCTGCTTTTCACTTATCCGCTAGTAAATCAAATGGGTGAGCATAAGCTGAGGGGTTTTTTTGTAAGAAAAGCATAGTTTTAGACAAAATACTCTTAACAGATAAGAGATCTGTGATCTCTTTTGATATTTTGAAGGATTTATCTGGCTTTCTGTGCAAGCATGACTCCCTGCAATCATTTTGTATGTGTGGTTGTGTAGAAGGACAAACAAGTTGAAAAAAAATTAATAAATTCACAGATAAAATTAAAAGCTCTGGTTTCTAGTAAACTCTGAATTCTCTGATAGTGTGAATAAAGATTTGGTAACATGCAGAGAAAGCAAGCCAAAGACAAAATCTTATATGTTTTGCCTTTAAATATCCATGTGGTCACTGAAACTTACAGCAAGGATCAGGTCCAGGATGTCACTTTTGAATGTAAAATATTTCTGGCCCTATATGGTTTTACACATTGGTGTGTGAGACTGCTGCTGTCCTGTCCTGGGTCATCACAAGTTTTATCAGTGGAGGTGTTCAAGCTGCCCGTTTCCTAAACTAAATTTCAAAGTAGGGGTCTGAAAAGAATGCCCTGTTTAGCCAGAATACAGACCTGCTTCCTTTTCTCCATCTCTGATGATGCTCTGGAGGAAGCAGCAGACTGAAGCAGGTTTGTATCTGAGCACACCATGAAGTGTCTGTTTCAGGAATGCATGGAAGATATTTGTAACTGTGTTCTAGTGATAGGAAGAAATGTTTAAATAACGTGATGAAGGCTTTTTCCAAACTATCAGGTAAGGCAAGCAGAGTGATATAGTTGGCTAACATTGCTACAACAGCATTTGTTGAGAAATAACTATTGAAATAGCCAGTAAAGCTGTATGTCTCTTCTGGGTGGCTTTTTAAGTTAATGGCAGGTAACCCAGTAATCTAAGTTAAGGACCAGATTCCGGGGCTGTTTTCTGGTGCCCTGTCAAGCAGGACAGTCCTCTCAACATGCTCTGTGATTCACATCATGCATCAGGCTTTGGAGGCGACAGGCAGCAGTGTGGCTTTGACAGGCTGGACGCTGCTCCTGGTGTTACAGACACCACCACACAGATGTGCAAGGCACAACCCCTCGCTGCACAGCTCCCAGTGTTCCAGCCTCCTGCCAGCTTCCTCATGAAACAAATGCCAGAGCCAGCTGGGTTTAGGTAGGTCTAGATCTGCAACTCATATAACTCTATCTTCCACAGAAAGCCTTTAATCTGTGACAGCAAAGATCTATTAAATGCTACCACCCCTCAGGTCTGATGTACCCGATGTGATACAGTTAAACTGCTACACAGAATGGGCATGTGGCTTTTTAAAAATAAATTGTTACCTTTTAGTTACTGTTCTTCCTGGACTTTTTTTCTGTTGTGTCCTTTTCGTTTTATGGTTTCCTAGAATTGTTTTTTTCCACATGAAATACGGACTGGTATGTCTAAATAGTGAAAAATCTTTGGCTGGTTTATAGCTTTCTGTGAGTTTTCAATTTGATTCATAAGTTTAAATGGTAGAGTTGATGTGTTTGATCTAGGCAAAGAAAATTCAATTCTTTAATATTGTAGGGCACAGAGGAGCAAAAGAAGTGAAATAATTCATTGGGCTGTTGTTTTCAAACATTTCCTCAGAAACTTGGGGTTTATTTCATAGCTGTGTCCAATATGTTGCATGCTTGGCAAAGGTCTTTGTCTGAAATCCTTTCGTGCAGCTTTGGAAATGTAAAAAGAAATTACACCAACCAAATAAGGAAGCACTTTATTCTTCCCTGCTGGCCCTCCCATTGGCAATCATAAGAACAAAAGCCTCCTTCATAGACCTTCCTCAAAGATCAGCTGAAATTATCCCTGACACAGCCCCATCCAAAAGTCTGACCTGCAGCCAGAGATAATGAGAAAAGCCTGGCAGTCTTTCAAACATGAGACCCGTAAGACCCCAGAGTGCCCACATAAGCCTACTCATAAAAAATTGTGTGAAAAGCCGTATGTACACAGAAGTGTACCCTTGCCCGCAGGGACTGCAGACATGTTTGTCACTGGCAGCCTTCACTGTGTTTCTTGTTCTCCTGCTGTAGGTTAGTGCTGCTCTGTTAACATAGCAGCACTCAAGAGGAGGGTGCATTTTAGTATGGTTAGACAAAGTAGTTTGTATTTTATCAATATTCTGAGTTTAAATTACACACAGGAGAGGAGGTTATCTGCCAGGGCAGGGAGATACAATCCTTCTCCAGTGTACCTGGGAGTATCAGAAACCACGTGGACCTTCTATGTCATTCCTCCTTTTAATCCTGAGCAAAGAACATCTTTTGGGCTGTTACACTGATAAGTGAAAACAAAAAGCTGCATGGGAAGCCAGAAATGCTCTCCTCTTCCTTAAAGTCTGTGATTCACATTATGCATCAGGCATGATAGTCCTCACACAATCCAGCATGCCAGCAGAGAACTGCAGAGAAGCATGTGTCTAAAATGTTTGGAGATCAAAGGCACAGGCTCTGAGCCCCGCTCTGGATGCAGCGTTTGCTACTGAAACAAAATTGGATCTAGCTTTATGCTTGATGTCCTTCCTTTCCACTGCAGGTATAGGCCTTTGAAGCTATTTAGATTTGCACTGGAAGTAACTGCTTGAGATTTGAGAATAATATAGCACCTTACATACTGTAATTTTCTTCAGCTGCTAACCATTTTAATATCTCCTTAATTTTATACCTAATTGCATAAAATTTATTTGAAATTAACAAAGAAGTATACAAGAGTGAAATAGTTAAGATGTATTTTTCTGAGAAACTGTGAAGTTACTCTTCTTTCTGTTATGTTTGGCAATGCAGGCAATTGTACTTAACATTTCATGATAATTAGATTCATGGATTGCTGTTTCTTAATGACACAGACATATGGGACCTCAGAGTCAGAATGACTGGCTGATAAATTATGACTTACTAATGTACAGTGACCAGAGGATACTGTGCATGAGATTGCTCTGAAATCCTCTGCTCTTTTCTTCCTATCTGTCCTGGGAAAATACCACTGACATCATTTGCAACACAGGGGGAAGGTATTGTTTTTCAAAGAGAAAGATATTATGACTTTCTTTCGTGATTTGCATGGGGTTTGTCCATTGTCAGTAGGTTCAATCTCTTGTTACCTTCTAGCCCTAGTAATGTTTGCTTTGAACTGAGAGCTGGTATCCCTATTGCAGTGGACAGGAAAGAAGCTCCAGTAGATCAAGTGTTACATGCGCTGAAACACCCATCTCTACCCTTGTCTATTATTTGACCACAAGAAAAGGCTCTAGTTTTCCCATCCTCACAACTGAGGATCATTTAGGTGTCAGTTTCAAATCACAGAAGTTTTAAAGAGCCTGTTTCTCTAAAGAAAGTGATAAATACGATAGACATCATATTTAGGCAAGAGATGTTTCTGAATCTCACTGTATTTCTATGCAGTAGTGTGTGTCATTGAGCATACAGCGTTGACCTGAGAGAGGCACAGATATTTTCAGAGCACCCTAAAAGGATTTTCTGGCACTAGGACCTTTACTGGGGCAGCCAGCTGTGATGATCACTCTGTGAGCAAAATTCATCTTACGTGTAATATAGTCATGGTATTTAAAGGCAACCATTGTTTTGTGAATTAATGTACTTCAACCACATGGAAAGGCACATTGAACTTGGTTTAGCCACTGTTCTTTGTAATCTAGTGTAGATCTTCTGTTTGCATTTCCCTTGCATTTTGTGTTAATTTTATCCTTTCTAAGCAGAGAAACATTGCTAACAAACAATACCCCAGTGTTGTTTCTAATAAGTAGTGTGTTTAGTTTAATGGGTAGATAAATCTAGCTGCAGATTTTGTTGATAATGCTAGTGGTCTTGTCCTTGTCCTTTTCCGTAGTCTTCAACACTGACTTTGAGTGCACAAAACTTACATTTTAATTAACTTACAAAATTGTTTAACATGATTTAGCAATATAACTCCATTTTGTATTTCAGGTAAGTCTGCTCAGATCAAAGTGTTCTGCATGCTAAATAAACGCAGTGTAGTAAAATAGATTATTAGAAATAAATGTATTTTAAACTTTGTTTACATGGCATTTGATTAAGCTTTCTTACCCTACAAAGAGGAAAAGATTGTGTTGGAAAACAAGTGAGCTCTGGTGAGATATGACCTGGACAAATTGGAGTAAACTCAGCATCAAATCTGAGTAAAAAAGCAGAGGCCATGCTGGCTTACCAGAGCCCTTTCTGATGCTGGAAATTACCCGTGTGGCAAAAAAATGAGATGTCAACAAGCAGCTGCTCCACAGCACCCAACTGCCACCTTCTGCATCTGCCTGAGGTGAATTTGCCTCCTCCAGAAAGAAGGTCCAAGTATTAAGAGCAGCAGCCATACTTGCTTCCTCATCTGGGCAATGAGGGTTACTTGGATCCTCAGTTGTGCCCTGCTGGTTGATAAAAAAGGAAGAAATGTTCAGACCACAGCTGTGTGAGTTTCTGACTCCTCTCCAAGTGAAGGTCCAAAGAGGAACTATTTTAAAAGTCCACGCAATGGAGAATAACACAGACGGGGTGAATGTTAGTTTGAATCCTTCTGTGTTTCTGCCTTCAACTACCATTGCAACAGCAATTTTTACACACGATTTGCTTTGAAAAGCCTGTGTTCTTAAAGGAAAGAAAACAGTGCCTTCAGATATGGCTGTAAAAAATAAATGCAAATGGCCTGCAGCCATTTACAAGAAAACAAGTCTTCTTCGCTGCTGAAATTAAAGCCTCTTTTTAGTATTTGGGTTTTTTTACTATTTTGCTTTTGGCATTTCTCTTGAAAAGAAGTAGCTTTTCTTGAGGAAAAGACTGAGATGTTGTAGATTCACATATTTTAATGTGCAGTACACGGAGAAGTATATTCATTCCTTAAGGTGTAATATGGATAGCCTCAAGTATTGTATACTGATAGGCTTTGGCTGAAACAAGTAGCTGTCTCAAAGCCCTTTAGACCTTAGGTTTCAAGGTCTCTTCTGAATTCTAAAATACTTTAGGTTTGGCAAGCATTTTCCTAAAACTACACTTTATCCTAGGGATTTTGTTAACTCATTGTGGCATACTTAGTGCACAGTGGATGATCGTACCTCTAGCTTAATCCTTCTTGATTTCATGAAGGTTTACACAAAGGGAAGGAAAATGCTCTGAACTGGGAACTGCAGACCTATATGCCCTCTCACCAAACACTGAAAGCAAATAAAGCCTCAGCTGAAACCTTGGCAGAGCTCTTTCTCAGTATTTTTTAAAAGAGGTGTGCCCATAGAGAGCAGCTAAAATGCAACACTTCCTGGCAGCCATGGTATCCCTCATGGCATGACCTCTCCCTTTGCTTTTGGAACTCTGCATAGACCAGCCATGTGGTAGGCAGCCAGCCAGTGTTCCCTTCCAAGATGGTCACAGCCTACCAAACAGGGTCTCGAAATACTGGTGGAGGATGTTGTTTCTCAGCTGTAGTAGGGGCTGACTGGCAGCACTAGGTACAAATGCACAGCTCGACATGGAAGTGATGTCAGTGTGATGCACATTCTTAATTTTGCACATGTGTATAACAAGTTAAATGTATGTGCTTTCTTCTAAGAAAAACATGCCTGGTTGAATTAATTCTGTGTACTGTGTGCTGGTATGTGTATATGTATATACATACATGTATATATATGCATATAGTCACATATATGTATATATATAGTCATATATATGTACATATATAGTATATATGTATATGTATCTGTATGTATACAGTCATCCCTGTAACATGGCAGTCTGTAACTTAACACACTGGCTGATCTCAGTAAGCTCTGTAGTATTTTTTTTTATGTGAAAAGTAATGAGCTTTTACCACAGTTTAGATGCATACTGTTACAGTTCTGTGATAAAAGCTTCCAAATCCTGGGATGAGACAGTTTAAACACAGTGCAGTTAAGACAATTAAGTTTGTCAAAGAGGTAACTCCAGCAGTAAATGGAATTTTAATGGTAGAAAATGATGGCATTTCATCAGTTTATATTTTTTACTTATTCCTGCTAAATCTTACATTTGACAATGTGCCTGATAGTGTCTGTTTCCTTGTTTGGAAACAGCAATGTTACATCTGAAACTGTTCTGCCTTTGTTTAATCATACTTGTCTAAATAGTTACTCTCATCTCTGCAAGCTAACTGAAGCTGAATGCATGTAACTACAAGCTGAAGCCTTAAAACTTTCTGCTAACTGATTTAACAGCGGAAAAAAATACATGCCCATACTGAAACACAGGTGTACATTATATGAATGTATAGATTTTGCCTTGATTGAGTCCCCTATCCACGTGGATCATCAGTGCTGCACTGAAGGCGGTAGAGCAAACACAGCCATCAAGTTTGGCCTTGTTGTCTCCACAGCCTGGAAAAATACATCCCTGACTTCACAAGGGTACTCCTCTTTGGAGCCTGGGAAAGATGCTCAAGTATGAAATTCAACCTTTTGTTTCCGTCTTCTCCATAGTTATAATTAGGCAGTTTCTTTTGCGGTCTTGCCATCATAGATATATCTTCTCAAAGAGTGATGAGCCATGGTCGTAAGATCAGCTTTTTGCTCCTCAGTTCCTACAGGAAACCTGTTTCCATCCCAGTGATCAGGAAATAGCTGTGGGTTTTCATTTCTCCTTCCATCTCCTTCATTCTAGATGTTTACCTGCTGTCTTGAGAAACAGCAGTTGTTCCCCCTCCAAGCCTACAACTTTTGTTAAGCTAAATAAGCCCATGTGTTTAATTTCTGCTCCTAAGAACATGGGCTTCAAGGTTAATAGAATTCCTGTTGGAAGGTTTGAGACTGATTTCAACTACTCTGGGAGAACTGGAAACCAGTTGGAAAAATAAAAATAAAATAAAATAAAAAAAGCAGCAATGAAGGCAAAGATGGACCATAGGCAATCTGTTTGCAGAATTGTGAGGGCTAAACTGAAGAGTGTTAATTATCCAAATTTAAAAACATAAAAACATAAGCAAAAGAATGTACATAAACTGGAGACTTTGTCACAGACAAGACCATGCAGAATCTGAGCCTTAGAGTCTGCCATGCTATCTTTGGTGTTTGCCAAAAGTCTGAGTGAAGCATATGTTTGTCAGTTTTCTCTGAGCCTCACAGATTGAAAGATATTATTTTCAGCAATAACATTCCTTTTTATCACTTCCTCAGAGCTTTGAGATCTCTCTGCTCCACATTCCCCCTTGAACTGGAGATAGCAGCCACTTAAATTCTTCCCATTTGACATGTTAACAGCTTGCAGCCTGAGCTGTTCTTGCCTCACAAAAGACATTCCTCATCTGAATTTCTTCCAGTGCAGCACCAAGCAGACAGGAAAGTCATTTCCACTTACTCGTGTGCAGCATTTTGTATACTGCTGCCTTGGCTGAGCAGAGTTCATCTCTCAGCAGGATCCTTACTCTGGCAAGCACTGAATTGAGATCAATACTTAAATTAGGATGCAGTTGTCATTTCCAGTTCATTGGTGGAACAAAATCCTCCTAGCTCATCATTTCTCTTTCAGCCTTTCTACTTCCAGCTTGAGTTGCCCCCTCTAGTATCATTGCACCACTGCTTGCAGCCTGGTCATAACTGAGAAACAGAATTTGATGCATGGGGTGATGCATCAAATCCTATTTCTGCTAAGCAACACAACCCACAGAAGCCACTAGAAACTGCAATAAAAAATTATTCAAAAAGCTGTAAAAGGTGGAGAAAGAAAAATACCCAACACATTCTAAAAGAAGTCTTTAAAGTGGAAGAATGGAAAATTATGATTTTCAGAGGAAGACTACTGGAACCTAAACTATACCTTAAACACAAATTTCTCTTTGTAGGTGACAGAGCTACAGCAACATCCCAACATCCAGATTACAGCACTCAGACTCTTTCTGCCTGTCTCAGTCTCGGGTGCCCCTATCCCTTCCTCATTTGTTGTCCCTTTGCAGCCACCACCTGTATGCCTAGGTAATGCCCAGATTACTGGGAGCAATGGGGTACAGAGCAGGAAGCAGCCAGGTGGTGGGGGGCAGGGGAGAAGAAACATTGCAGGGAGGAGAAGAAGGGGGATATGCAGCTGGGCTCAAGCATGCCACAGCCTCTAGAGCCTCCCAAGAAGGAGTCTGGGAACCTGGCTGTGTATGTCACTGCAGTTCTGGCATGGAACAGGGGTACCTGCACAGCACTGTCCCCCTGAGACTGAATGGGAGATTTCAGTGGCTTTTCCTGGTGACTGCTTTGAGAGAGATGATCTGGTTGAGTTTTGACAAATCACACAAACTCTCCTGAAGAAAGATGAAGGAGTTTCTCTCTGCAGGGTCACAAACCCAGACAACACTTATTCCCTTGGCTTTCTGCTGCAGTTGCTGCCCTTACAGGAGCTATGTCATGTAATCTTCCTTATAACTGTACTGAAACTTAGAAGCAGTTTATGGTTTGACCTCCCCACACTTCTTGGAAGGTTAGCCTGAATAGTTGTGGCTGTCACAGTGAGGAGCCTTTTTCTCATTTCTAGCCTAAAGATATTCATAGCTAGTTTCTGATTGTTGTTATTTTTTTTTTATTATTATTATTTTGTGTCAAGAAACCCTTATCTTAAACCCCTTCCACCAGTTCTGTGGAAGTTCAGTTCCCTCACATGACTTGGAAGAGTTTTACCTGCTTTGCAGCTGGATTAAATTTCCTTCTATTTTGCATTTCTCCTACTCCATTTCCTTCAGTAAGACCACCACCTAAAACAGTAATTGATCTAAAGATGTATCAAATACCTTACTGAAATCCAGACACATTCATGTCTGTGATTGTTGCATGAAGTTAAGGTGATCAAAACCTTTGAAGATGAGGATTTTCTGTGGGCAGAGCATTGCTTTCTCCTTCAGCAGTGGTGTTCACATTCACATCTGCTGTTGTGCCCAGCGCAGTTGTGGTTTTATAATAAGAGGTTCATCTGAGGTAAGAGTGGCACACCGTGTTCCAAAATATTTGTAAATTAACATTGATTTATCTTCCATTAGCACTTTTTTGCCTAGCAGATCTGTTCAATCATAATCTGCAAAAGGTAAAGGGGGCTTGGACTTCTTTTGCTTATTTATACCATAAAACACAGTGAAAGGTTTTGAATTTCTAATTGTATGCGTCCTTATCATATTTCACACCCATAATTCTAGTCACAGAAAGCCAGAAGCCTCTATGATTAGAAACACCTATAAATGATGGCGTTATAAAGAGTGAGCTGGTGAAAGCCAGGGTGTTAAGAAGAGACATAATTTTCAATCACTTGGCTTCTAGTGCTTCAGTCAGATTGTGTTCTCATTGCGATCAATAGAAATGTAGCTGATTATTTGAATGAGGTCAAAATAGCTTGTTTCTGTTAATGCCAATTCAATTTTAGGTTCAGAGATGTAAGATAAAAAGCTTTTAATCCAAGCTGGCATCCTTGTTTCTCATTGCATACTTTAATATTATTTACTAAGATTTTGAGTAAAAGATTTTTATAAGCAAGATTTTAATATCATTATCCCCTGAATTTGGAAGTTACTCTGTAGCAATAAATACATTTTATATCTCATACTGATTGCCAGAGTAATCAATAAAGATCAGACTGTAGGCCAGATTCCCAATTATCCTGTGGCTGCATTTTAGTAGATTAAATAGATTTAACCCTGTCCCTAATCTTTAAGTCTCTTCCACACGGTATAAAGTGCACAACCTTAAATTAAAATACAAAAGTCAAAATATATTGCTACTCTATCTATCTCCATCCCCTAGAATGCAGTGATAGCATGCTACTTAATGATGGCCACTGAATTTAATTCCAGGGTTTTAAAACAGAAGTTTCCAACTCTAAGAGTTACAACATTGATTGTAGGCTGATCCAGATTACAGAAATATCTTATTTGCACTAAGAATACAATCTGTCCACAAAGTAAAGTCAAAATACTAAGGTTTTATACTTAGTTCCGTAGCCATGAGTTTTGGTAAAATATCTGTGTGCCTGAGAGTCTCTTCTCCTATAAATACAGGCTGAGAGAGTTGGGCTTGTTCAGTCTGGAGACAAGAAGACTCTGGGGACACCTTACAACAGTCTTCCAGTACCTAAAAAGGGCATACAGGAAGTCTGGAGAGGGAGTTTTTTACAAGGGTGTGTAGTGACAGGACAAGGGAGAATGGACTTAAGCTGAAAGAGGGTAGATTTAGATTAGATACAAGGAAGAAATTCTTTACTGTGAGGGTGGTGGGACACTGGAACAGGTTGCGCAGATAAAGTATGGCTGCTCCATCTCTGGAAGTGTTCAAGGCCTGGCTGGATGAGGCCTTGAGCAACTTGGTCTAGTGGAAGTTTAGATTGGATATAAGGAAGAAATTCTTTCCTGTAAGGGTGGTGAGGCACTGGAATGGGTTGTCCAGGGAAGTTGTGAATGCTCCATCGCTGGTGGTGTTCCAGGCCAGGCTGGACAGAGCCTTGGATGGCATGGTTTAGTGTGAGGTGTCCCTGCCCATGGCAGGGGGGTTGGAACTGGATGATCTTAAGGTCCTTTCCAACCCTAACTATTCTGTGATTCTAGGATTCTATGTTACCTAGCACAACAGATTTGTTCCAGTCAAATATTTTTGCATGTTTTTTCTGAACCCTGGGAAGAATTGGCACAACAACTGAGAAACAGAAATTAAATTTTTTGTAAGTTCTTTTGGAGATCTCTGTTATAATTGCAAAATTTGGAATTAAATGAAAATAGATTCACATAGAAGCTAGAAAAGATATGTGTGGAAACAGGATTCTGAACATTTTTCGCTGACAAAAATAGAATTCTAGATAAATTCTCTTACTTTGTCTTTCAATATAAGTAGATCTCATAAAGGAGAGTATTTCTAACCTTTCTGTACATTGAATATCAATAAATCCACAGGGAAATTTCTTTGTTGGACAGAAATTAAACATCCCCACCCCATTTTCATCTGTTGCTGATCTTTCTGAAAACAGAGGAGCCGGTAGCAAATTCAGGTTTACAATTCAACATTTCTCAGCTAGAACGTGGTATTTCAGAATTCCACTCATTAAAAAAAACCAAAATTTGGTTGCCTTGATAAGGTTGTCACATTCCCCAGCAGAATGTGAATTATTCTTTTACATTTAAGAGCCTACACAAACCTTTCCAGAAAACTTATATTAATATGCAATTCAAGATAGCTTTCAAAAGAAGCAGTTACCAATACAAAAGAAATTTCCACAGCCTGTCATCCTGACCTCCTCCTCTTTCTAGTAGATAAGAATTTTTTAACTCCTTCCAGTTCTGCTTGCAGACATTACTCGTTTTTATGTGTGTTGGTGTTTTTTTTTTAATATATGATTTATTCACAAATATTGCTGGTACCTTGTCTAGTGCAACAAAAATGTTTGCTCTTAATGTCATCACCTGGAGAAAAATTTTGGTGTGGAAACCTGGATCTTTCTTACCTTCAAAATGGATCTTACAAATTCCAGCTGTTTCGGGGATCCCAAACAACTGTCCATGAAGATTTTTGGTTTTGGTTTGGTTTGGGGATTTTTTGGTTGGGTGGATGGGTGTTTGCTTTTTTAGATGAAGAGGGCACTGAGTGATTATGGGAGAGCTATAGTAGACTTTTTTTCTGGTTTTGACTATAATTTCATGTTGCAAAAACATGAAAAGGTGGGATAGCTGGCAGATATAGCTAGCTATCTTGAGCAAGAAGGTTCCTGAGTTATGGTGTTGCTGCAGAAGCAATACATTGTTTTCCTTCCTCAGTTCAGAATAAGAGAGTGTATGTGGCAGAGTACTGTGAGGCTGGGATCAGTCCAAGTTTGCACACCACTGAAATAGGCCTTCGGATTGCATGGGGTGAGGGCTCACCTCCAGCAGATGAGAAAGTGGAAATAAATTGAAACACTGCTACACATGTAAACCTGGAGGGCTGTGCTGTTTATAACTACATTTTATAAAAGTCTGTAACAAAAGTAAAAAAATAAATCTGGTTTTTTTTTTTTTTTTCAATACATGATCTATGCAGCCATTTCTTGAATGTAAGATTGATATTAGGCTTAGCAAGTGATGCTATCACATGTAGCCCAAGCTTCACAATTTAAGGAAAAGAGTGTAATCAACCCAAAACAACATCTGTGAGTTATTTATGCATAAATAGGAATTCAAATGCAGAAATACAAGTATTTATTTCATACAGTGATGTGTTAAAAATTACAGACTTTTTATATGCATGTTCAGGAAGACAGTTTCACAAATGGGCATTACTTTAATTATGATATCTCTGTGGGTGATAGTAAATGAGCTGACTTCTCTCTCTGTCACCAATGCCAATTAGCTTTTAACAGCCAACACACATATCATTAAATTGTGCCAGCCTTCAAAACAAAGTGACCAGTTTCAAACTGCCTGATGGAAATAATCTTTGCCTTGACTAACAAAGAGTTTTTTTGACAATGCTATTTTACCCAAGACTGTTCTAAAAATTTGAACAGTATATACAACTGAGTTTTGAGCAGTCCTTGGTATGGGTAAATTTACAACTGTAACTGTACTGTACAAGCAGAAAAAAGCCACCTTATGCTTCACAGGTGGTATAGATTCTAACCTACGCACTTAAGAGTTACATTATTTTATAAATATCCCTCTTCAAAAGGGAGAGGAATTAATTAAAAGCCATGAAATGTAGTGCTTTGATTAGAATATGGAAAAACAAATTGTTGCAACAAAACTAAAATATGTTAGTGTAGAGTGAACAGATGTGTAATTTTGGCTAATTATGGCATTATATTATAGCCCCATTATAGGTATGGTAGAGCTATGGTTAGCAAATCTTTGTGGCTAGCAAAACCTAACACTGCCATGAACAGTTTTCCTCAGCTAAATGGCTCTCTGGTCCTGGAGGTCACTGAGGCCTGAGCTAGAAGCTTCAGATCTTTTCTCAATTGTGTTTTTCATTTGTATTTTTTTTATTTCCTAATGGCAAAACCAAAGACATTACTAGGTCTCAAAAGCATTACTTGCTTTTCCGTAACCTACTTGGAATACAGAATCTAATTCTTTTTTAGACTTTCTAGAATAACTGTAACGTTGCTGAAGTTTGTATTCCATACAGGGTTGGCAGATTGATAAAATAACTTCTGCACAGTTATGCTGTTGGCTTGAAGGAAGAAACCTGATTTTGCAAAATTCCTTTCTGCTTCCTTTTACATGTGCTAGAACGGCATTAATTTACAAAGACACATACAGTGGATTTATGAATCATTTGAGGTTTTTTTTTTTAGCTTTGTCTTAAAATAATTGTATCTCTAATACTTCTAAAATATTTGTCATATTTTAAAGTTAAAAACTCCTGCTTAATATACATATTTTTTTTTCGTGTTTGTTTATAACATGACTGGTCAATAAAAGCAAAAAATTCTGAAGACAGGGAGTGAGTAGAACAAAGTAGCAATAGCAATGTAATGTGCTTGTAATGTTGTCTTCAGACCACTATACAGACAGCAAAACCTCACAACACTTTGGAGGGCTGTGAGAGCTGCTGTATGTGGTCAGCCAAGCAGAGAGGTACTGAGCTGTGCAAAACTACAGTAGTGTAGTGTGTACCAGTACCAAGGGCAGGACTACTAGTTTTCAGCTTTTGTTTTCCAGAGGGGCCTGTTTATAGGGTTTTTTTAGCTCTTTTGTTATTTTTTTGCAACTCCTCCTTGTACAAGGAAAAAAGTGTACTGCACCTCAGCAGTTTTGACAGATCAGGTCACACGTCAGGTAATTTCTGCCCAACTGCAATTTTGTGGAATTACTCTGAATCTAATATCATGGTTCTTTTGAACTTCATCACAAATGACTGAGTTTTCTCAAAAGAATGTATACCCTTCACCTTTTTGTTATGCAATCAGACAGGGAGCAGGCACGCGGGGGGTGTATGGTAGGTACTGCGAGGGGCCTGGGCAATTGCAGGAAGAAAAACATCATCTTTGTCTTCTGCACCCCAGTTATGCAGAAAAAGACAGTTCTAAGTAGAGTTGCTGTATGAGGAACATTGTTAATGTATGTTAATTCTTCACTGAATTAAAAGTCTACAAGTGGACTGCTCTTCTGTATGAAGAAGCCGCTGTAGCAGATCTCTTCAATCTACTCTGATGCTGTAGCCTACTTATAGTTTAAGAGGAGAATTTCATGCCACTGTGAACAGTTAGCTCTCTGCACAAACCTGCTTGTTTGGGATTTGTGTGGGAAGGTGTGTGTGTTATCCTCTCCTACATATGTCAGATTGTGCAGAACTGACTGTACGTAGTTTGCTGTGATCACACCTGGTGTAGTGTTGCCATCCTCAAGGCTGCTTCACTCTTCTAAAAGCAGGAACATTCAAAAGATAGAACTGTTTCCAAAGGTAGAATAAAACTATTATGGAGATTGCAGTTGAAACTTTACATGACCTATTTGCTTAATTTAGAACTTCCTTTTTGAGCTAATTCATAACTTTGAATATAGTAGACCAGCAAAGAAAATAAACACTTGGATTTATGCATCTATGCAGATGCATTTCTTCATAATTTTTAATAGTACACAGATTTATTATCTGAATTCATAAATCAAATTAGTTGTGTTAATGCATACTTATATAAAGTACAAAGGCAAATATTGTTTGTTCTACTGAAACAATATTCTGTTAAATGAGTTTAACTAAATTAATTGAAGTTTTATGAAAATGTTTCAAAGCCAATCTATTAAGTAGCAGACATAATAGCGTACTCTAGTTTCTCAAAGCAACCAATAAAAGCAAGACAAGTGCAAAGGATAGGCTTTCTGCAAGATGTTTGGAAAAGCTTTCATTACTTGGTGCCTTTCTATGACTCGTTTTGTTGTTATCTATATACAAACATCCAAAACTTGCTCAAATACATCCATAAAAGAAATCAATGTTGATTTTGCTTTCTGTAAATATGCTATTTTGTTCATTCAATCCCAAAACCAGTGTGACTGCAGTAAAGGAATGGTGGCAGAGGGGAGATTATGCTGTGTATATGACTTGATTTCACACTTTTGTTACTGGTACACTAGTGATTCCCGTGGAGCTGGGTTCTGACACTATCACAATGTCTTTTTTTAAAGCTCTTTAAGCAAGAATTTTCAGAAGCACTTCGCAACACCTCTCAAAACAATCCTTGCATTTCCAGAATAATTTTAATTATCATCTTCTATTTTATAACAAAAACAAAGAGCAAAAGGAACTCTCACACAGCAAGTAGAAAGAAGCTTAAACGAAAAAACATATACAAAAAATAAACCCCAACAAAATAAAAATAAGTAAAAAAAACCCCAAAACAACAACAAAAAAATACTTTCTGCTGTAGTCACAATTAAAGTCACAATTAAAGTTACGAGTTGCTGTTGCATACCACAGGAATAAAGGCCAAGATGAAGGCGATGAAGACTGCCTTTATTTTAACCGGTAAGCCTTTCAGAAAACGGCCTGTATATTATTCCCACCTAGTATCATTCTAAGTTTGACCTCAGCATTTACCAAAGAGTAGTAAAGTTGTCAGATTCAATTTTGCTATAATACATTTCTCCCAGATTATCTGAGATGCTCTACACTAATAATGCAGTACCTCACTATATCTCCGAAGCACAGTCAGTTCACCTGTGTGCCCTACTTACATCTCATTGGCCTAAGCAACTGAAAAAGAAGTGTGATCAGGATGCACAAATCTATTTTTTCACTGTTCATTTCCTTTGCATGTAAATTCACTAATTTAATACAAACTGTTTAGGGTTTTTGTTTTCTTTTTGCTTGTTCATTCTCTTTTGCTAAGTAGAATAGCCATACATTTCTTAAAATCAGTACTGTCTCTATTTTTAGCACCTGCCTGGATGTTGGTTGATGAAAAAATGAACATGAGCTGGCAGCGTGCGCTCGCAGCCCAGAAAGCCAACCGTATCCTGGGCTGCATCAAAAGGAGCGTGACCAGCAGGTCGAAGGAGGTGATCCTGCCCCTCTACTCTGCTCTCGTGAGACCTCACTTGGAGTATTGTGTGCAGTTCTGGTGTCCTCAACATAAAAAGGACGTGGAACTGTTGGAATAAGTCCAGAGGAGGGCCACGAGGATGATCAGGGGACTGGAGCACCTCCCGTATGAAGACAGGCTAAGAAAGTTGGGGCTGTTCATCCTGGAGAAGAGAAGGCTGCGTGGAGACCTCAGAGCAGCCTTCCAGTATCTGAAGGGGGCCTACAAGGATGCTGGGGAGGGACTATTCATCAGGGACTGTAGTGACAGGACAAGGGGTAACGGGTTCAAACTTAAACAGGGGAAGTTCAGATTGGATATAAGAAAGAAATTCTTTACTGTGAGGGTGGTGAGGCACTGGAATGGGTTGCCCAGGGAGGTTGTGAATGCTCCATCCCTGGCGGTGTTCAAGGCCAGGTTGGATGAGGCCTTGTGTGACATGGTTTAGTGTGGGGTGTCCCTGCCCATGGCAGGGGGGTTAGAGCTAGATGATCTTAAGGTCCTTTCCAACCCTAACTATTCTATGATTCTATGATTCTATGTGGTTCAAAAAAATGTAAAATCAGAAGAGAAAGAAGAAGGTACATGAGAAAGAATAATTTCTCTTCCTTGTGTCACTGGCCAGCTGCTCAGATGAAACTGGTGTGCATAGAGAAGATTTTTTCCACAAGGTCTTCTTCCACAGGGCTTGCTGTGAGATCCTGTGGAGGCCTCTCTACCATCCACATCTCATCAGGCCAGATGAAACGCTGTTATTCTACAAGTAAATTTTGCATTTAGTCTGTTGATGTTACAGGACTTAACTAGAACTAAATATATCCATGTAGTGTTGTCATGGAAATAGAGAATTTTGATGAAAATACAGATTTTCTGCATACTGAAATACCGTATTTCAGTAACACAAATTAGCAAAGCTGCAGACAACTGCCATGCCTTTATTTTCTTTCAGAGGTTGGCACTATCTACTGAAAGTCAAAAAAAAAAAAAAAGGAAAGAGGACATTTTAGCTGTTGTGAGAGTATCATGTCATGATCACATATTATGTGCACGCTATGTTAAACTGTTGTACAAGCACTATGCATCTAAAAACTCCTGATCCACTCACAGAATTCAAATGGTGTTCCAAGTCTTGTCCATATCTAATAGGTGGGGAATGTGATGTAATTCAGCCATGCTTAGATAGTAAAGTGAGCCCATACACTACTCTTGCTTTATACCTGAGACCTTATCTTCTAGTTTAATCACATCATTCAATCACTAAGAGATATAGCATATAAATAGTACAGCACAGGCTATCTATTTTGCAATGACAGTACTCAGTGCCCATAACTGTACTCCAGACTGGGAGAGTCTTTGAACTTATGCTGCAGAGGCACCGCCTGCAAAAGAACATGATGCTTCTTAAAATCAGTATGTGAGAAATAAAGCGAAGAGCAATCAAAATAGAGCATATATAAATTGAAATAAATGTTATACAAAATCAATTATGCCAGTTCAACTAGTTCTGTTTCTAAATCATGATAGTTTAATTCAGAATGCTGTTCACATATCGACAAAAAAATGTAATTACCAAGTAGTTTTCAATAGCACTACATGGGGAATAGAGCTGTTGGGACTGGTGAAAATTTGCCAGCAAGTCCCAATTTATTCATCAAGAAAGGAGGCAATGCTGAAAAATGGACACAGTCTTTGAAGGTCCCATTCAGCAGGAGCTACACTCAGTGAATGATGAGTGTCTCAGCCTGGAGGACAGAAGGTCACTGCATGCACTGGAGAACTTTGTAACAAGTTTGTTTGGAGGCAGGTACCTTTTACGGAAGTCCAGCCAGCAGTCTTTCCCCTTGGGAGGCTGGGGATCCACAAGTCTAACTGGCACTTTTGTATGGTTGAAGAATGGGGTTTCTGCATTGGGGGGGGGGGAGGTGGTGGTGGGGGGGGAAGTAAGGTGTCCATTTTGTCCATTTTTATGTTAGTTCACAAAAAAGCTATTGATCTTATTGGACAAACTCCACAAAATTTAACAGGACGCTAGGTTTCAAAGGTAAGAGACGCTAACAGTAGGTCTGTTAAACCCATGACTTGCCAGCTTGAGCAGCCCCAGCCACATGTGTGGCTGGACCACATACCACAGTGCCCAAATATGAAGTCAAGAAAAAGAAATAGTGGTAGAGAGAGGACAGAGCAGCAGGGACTGAGATTAGGGATTGCAGCAACCATGATGGATCTCTGTGGCCATACGGAACAGTCAGAGAAGGCGTCGTGAGTGGGCAGGAATTCTGGGCTAGGATGCTGGGGAGACAAGGAGAGGTGTGGTGGAGAGGGTAGGAGTAGCTGCAGGTGTTGTGAGGAGTGGACACAAGAGAGAGCTCAGACTGTTGTAGTAGCAGTCTTTGAAAGATGTGGGCTAGGTTGTTGAGGCAATTCATGTTTGTTAGGCACCCCATCCTGCAAGTTTTCTGCAAATAGTGGATTAGGTAGAGAAGGGAAATTTTCCTACGTGCGGTCTTATGAGTTTGTTTTTTTTTATTTTATTTTTTTAATAAAAAAAAAAGAGTTTAAGCTCAATAGAAATATGTTAAAAAGTCAGTCAGTCATGAGGCACAAGCATGGTTAGCAGATGTCGCTGGTTATGGTTCTTACTATGTCTCGGAAGGAGGCCTGGGAGCTAGTCTCACTTTATGCCTTAAAAGAGTGGTAAAGTTGGACAGCTCCTCTCAAAATTCTTCCCAAATTTCCCTTCCTCAAAAATGCAGTTCTGGAAAGAGAAGAAAATTTCGATGTTTACAGCCTCACAACGTAAAATCGTTTTAAGACTGTGGGCACGTGTGAAAAAGGACTTCCTAAAAGACTGCAGACTTAGCTGGAAAAATTCTCATCACAAATCTGGTCGAAGATTTTTTGTACAAATGAATAGGAAATGTCTGCTTTCCACCAAGCAGTCGTGAAATGTCTGAACCTTCTCCCGCTGACAGAGTCAGCTAAACAGATTTACAGCACATGAACATACATCAGTGTTCGGACATCTCTTTGTGTCCTCTCCAACCTGATTGCTTTTGGTGTACTCCCTGTGCTACACTATTACCTCTGCATGTCAAACACATAAGTGCTGTGCTATGGAAACATCTTTGCTACAGTTATGTCTCCTCTAGCGGATAAAGATATATTTTTATCCAGGGTGAACATGATTGTGTGAAGCCATGTAGAAGTGACTACGTTAAATGATGTAGCAGCATGCAATCCATTAGTTTTCTTACACTGTTGCCTGTTTTTACCTTGGATAACTGATTAGCTATCTCATTGTAGAAAACACAGCTGGGACAAGCACTTGAATTATACTGTGAAGTAGATGAGAGTCTTTGGCTGGTCTCCACACGCCATATCATGACAAATATTGCAGATTTAGGATTTTAAACTGTCAACAAAAAGCATATATTGCATTCTAAGAAATACGCACTTAAAAAGCACTCAGTATCACTAAAGCAATGCCCAAGGAAAGAACAATGTGTTCTTACTTAATGTTATCTAATCACTGGCAACTTATAGAAACTAATTTCCGATGAGATGTGCAGTCAAAAATTCATCTCAGATGCTAACTCAAAGCCCACTGTGCTTTCTCGATGGTCGACCATTTGTCGTGTGCTGCTTAACAGTGCACACACACTGGTTTTTTTTAAAGTGAAAATACAGCTGAAAGAGATGCTACCGAAATGTAGACTTCAAATAAGGTAATCTGGTTCTACCCTTAAGAATCTTTCAAGGCTTCAGAGGTTTCTGCTGAATATTTTATCAACAAGAAATACCGGATTTGATTAACTAGTTAACAATTTTTTTTTTTTGTCTATCAGCATGTTATGTATTTTTTTCTATAGCAGTGTAAGAAGCAGCCATATATTCCAGAAATTCTTTTTTCCATCAGTGCAAGGCAGGAACAGCATCTTAAAAGGAATTCAGAGGTGAATAAATTCACATGTACTGCATGTGCTTTAGCAAGCAGGTGGATTTTTGAGACTCTAAAATTAGGTGGGTTTAAAACCTTTGAGAAGTCTGCTCCAGAGACCTTAAGGATTTTATAATTGGCCCAGGACACATACTGCATCTCTTCTACTCAAAGGTGTCTCTTTAATAGTTGCATGTTCGTTTTATAATCTCAGAATGTTGTAACATGCAAAAACTACCTTCCTCTGAGGCAGACTTTGTATCTCAGCATCTATTAGATTATTTCCTAGAAGCTACCATTGTATTTAAAAAGTCAGTAACACTTCCCAAGATGTTTTTCTTCTCAAATGGATGTGGTTTTAATTTTGCCTTTCCAAATTTTGATTTGCTATTCAGATTACAATATGCATCCAAAGTTCCTGTGCTGCCCAGGTTTGAAGAAAAAAAGCTGCTGAACATTAGTTTGGTGACTCTGTGTCACACACAATGCAAATTATTAATGTGCTGCTATAGATTATTAGGAAGATGTTAACTCACGCTCGACCGTAACATCTTGTTCTCATTTAAATGTTTTAACTTGCTATTTTTCTAGTACCTTCATGCAAATGGGATTGTGCATCGTGACTTGAAGCCAGAAAATCTACTCTATGCAACACCAGCACCAGATGCACCACTAAAAATCGGTGAGCAGCATTATATATATGCTTCTCTAATTCCTTTGTATCAGTAATACATGCTAACTGATGTTTACAGTCTCACTACCACTTTATTCAAAGCTAATGCTTATACTCAAATTGTTCATTTGAGCTACTTCTTCAGCAGCACTTTTTTTTTTAAAACCAATACAAAACAATGTGCTTGCTAAGAGAATTTATAGACAGAATTGTTCAGAACATGTCAGAGAATGAAGAGCTCAGGAGGAACAAAAAGGATCATGAGATCAGCATCCATCTGTGTGAATTTCTGTGCCCTGTTTTTTTATTTTTAAACTAGTATTTTAAAAGGAAAGATTCATTGGCATGAAAGTACAAATGTGCAGATAAATGGCAGAAAGCAAACTGAGCAATGCTGACTTCTGTTTTGAAGACAAATCTGAGGGGTAAGAAGTGATCTTCTCAAAGAGCAGAGGGAAGCTATCTGAGACATGGCCAGCACCATGGGGACAATGAGGAAAGCCAAGGTGCGATCAGGCTCTTCTGAATGGAGACATATTATGCCACTTCTGTTGGGCATGGTCACTGGCTGAAAAGCGCATGACCTCCAAAAATGCCAAGTTTTCGCTTTAGCAAACAGAAGCTCTGTGCAATCCACCTGAGCTGTATGTAACCAGTTTGGAAAGACCACCTTGTGCTCTCTTACCAGAGAGCATGAGAGCATGCAAGGAGTGAGTGTTGCCATGTTTATCAGGCTGGTGTCCATCATGGGTTTCAGGAGCTAGATTTCCACCAAATAGTCTCAGCAATTTCATATAAATTTCTAGGAAACTCTGCCATCTCAGGATGATGGTATCTTAATTTACATTTTATCCTAGTTTTTATCTTTCCTGGAAAACCTCTAACAGCTGTAACATGCTAGATTAAAGCAGCACCCAGTGGCCTTGGTTTGACAGCCAGAGTGGTGTAGGGATTCCTGAAGCATTTTCCTAAATGCTGTGGTGCTTCATCTTCTGGTTAATATTATTGTTGTTTAAATTGACATCTGATTTACAGTAAGTATTTATAAAAGTAAAATATATTTCTGTTTGGATAAATAATAATACATAGGTTATAAGCATTTAGGGAGAAGTGAACCCTAACTATGCATTTCTAGAATAAAAGATGAACTGTTTTTATCCTGATCTTGAGTCAAAATATTCACTTTATTGTTTGCTGTAACAAAACAAAAATACTCTTATTTTACACTTTTTAAAGCAAGATTATCATCACCTGAATTAAAGTTTGAAGAAGTTCAATTTATTCTCAGTGGAAACTAACAGTTTATAAAGACTTTGGTTTTCATGTCTTTTAGAAAAATGGATCATGCAAGTACGACGTGTAAATTGTGAGGGTTCTTCCTGTCTAAGTAGCAATTCAGGGTAGAAACACTGCAAAAAAGGATGATCATCACTTCTCCTGGCACAAGCTCTATGTCTCTAGAAGCCTTTTATTAAAGTATTGCTGTGATTTTGTCTTGCAGGGACTGTATATTCTGATCCTTATCCAAGAAATTACTGATGCATAATTTTTTAACCCAAAATTGTTCTGTTAATTTTATTGAATTACTCACGAAGGGAAGGTGAATATGTACCTAAAATACATTTCTGGATCACTGCTTTTATGCCTTTAGGCATACCATTTTATTGGCTTTTTGCAGTCTTCAGGATAAAATACAAGCTGCATTTCTGTCAAGCAAGAGCCAGGAGTACTGATTTGTGTGGACAAATTTTGCTTCCAGATCAGAGTCTGAGTAGATTCTTTAAACTGATCCTCATCTCTGGAAATGACAGTATTGTTCATTTAATGCATAAATGTTCATTTAATTACATATACAATATAAAAAGAAAAAAAAAAAAAGTGATTTTACAAGGAAGTAAGAACATTAATATTCCTAAACAATCTTAACAGCTGACTTTGGACTTTCCAAGATTGTGGAAGATCAGGTGACCATGAAGACAGTTTGTGGAACTCCAGGGTATTGTGGTATGTTGTTTTATTACTTACAATATGCCGCATTTAATGTGAGGATGTTACATTTTCTCTTTCCAAGGTGAAATGCTTCATCCTAGAGTCAAATATCCAAAAGCCCCTAAAAAGCAGAAATAAAAACATAACGTTCAGAACTTGCACTGGGTTAAGTTTCTCTAAACTCATAGTCTGTAGCAATGAAGCTTAATAATCAAAATATATGTCATGGTGCAAGTTCATTACTTGGAAGGAAGTAAGTTCAACCATTGTAAAAATGCTGAAATTACTAAAATAATACTGGAGAGGCATCAGCAGGAATTCGAACCATGAAAGGCATAGTGGAAACCATGAAAAATCTATAGAGCTCAAAGGAATTACGAATATTTGAATATTGCTTACAATTAATTTATCTTAAAGTTATTTCTTTTAACATGGAAGAAATCAAATTATTACTTAAAGTAGGGTCATAAATTAATGTATAACACAAGGATGGTAATTTTAATTCATTTAGTAATTTAGAAATTAGGAAATCATATACTTGATGATGTTGGGTTTATATGGCCTTTGAGGGTACTTTCTACTTCTTTAAATTGTGTTTCATCTCATGGTCTTACATGCTTCTGTTTTACACACAGTTCATGCTTCTCAGTCAGAAAGTGAGTGCTACAATCGACATAGGTGTAATATCTGGCAAACAGTGCCGTAGCTGTGCTATATATCAGATACCATTATTCCACAGACGGTATAACTAAAACCAACCCTAAAAAATCAAAAGTCTAAAACCAGAGCTCAAGCACATAACTCACCACAGCAGGGAGAAAGGAAGCATGCACCTGATCTTAAAAAAAAAAAAAAAATTAAAAAGGTGCTGCCAAGTCCCAGTTGCCATTCCCTCTGGGGAAGAGAGCATTTCGCTCTCTGGGGAGACCATTTTGCTCTGAGGCTGTGGCAGGTGCTCATCCTGCTGCCAGCAGGGTTGTGCCCAGCCTGCATCCCCTCTACACAGCAGACCTTCTTCAGCAGTGGCATCCCCAGGTCAGAGGGGACAGCAAGGGATGCTGCATCCCTGTAGCAAGCCTCTGGCCTGCGTGCCAGGGCAGACCGCCTGGTGTGTCCTGGCTCAGTTCTGTGTGGTGGACGCCAAGCTGAGCAGGCTGCCACTGGCCAGAGCCTCTCAGAGTGCCTGGCAACTTTCGGCAGGGCATCCTGAGCATGCTGTTCGGCTGCAGGTACAGCATCCTTATGCACAACTTCACGGATCAGAGCCAGGACAGATAGCTCCCCACATATGCAGAAGTTCACCTGGACTCCTGGAACCAGAAAATGAGCCAGAAATGGATCCTCCAGTGCCAGAACATGCAAAAGAAGGAGCCACTCTGTTAAAAGAGGATTGCAGCTGCTTCTGCAGTCTGCTCAACCTTCATTACAGGACCCTTTCATGTCAGCAAGTCAGCTAATGGCCAGAGAGGCTAGTGATCTTGATTACATCAGGGCAAGCTTGCTGCGCTACCCACTGAGAATGTTAATCTTGAGCAACTAATGTGATCTTGTAGACATGCCTATTTCTACCAGTCTCACTGAACTCCAGACCCTAAATGGGCTTCTGCGAGAGGCTGGAAGCTGCTAGCAGTGTGCTGGGTGGTAAGCATATCTGGTAGTTTTGGACAGAGCTGAGCTAAGGCATGTGGAAACTGGGCACTTGGCATTTGTTTTTATAACTGTAAAAGCAAAGCGTTGGAGAAGACCATAAGATTACTCTGTTATTTCATATTACAGATTATAAGGCAATTAAGGTGACTGGCCATTACCTCATATGACATTGTCTGCCAAGCACATACAGGCACCAAGTACGGTTTAGAAGTAGCACTGAATTCCAGTCAGCTTCATAAAACTGTACTTCACATATTAGCCATTAATGTTCTGGTTGACAGTTACACTACAAATGCCATAAAACTGTAGATGGTATTTAGCCCTTTTTATGACTATCTTTTTATACTATAAAAATAGGATAAGGTTTATTCCCACAGAAGAGCCTTCAGCGTTGTGATGACTTGCTGGGGAGGTTTGAGACTGAATGCCTGTGCTGAGAAGACAGGAGCTTTGTGCCTGCAGACATGCACCTGCAATCCTTGTTTCATGACCCAAGTTAAAACTGACCATGCAGAATTCCTGCTGCCTGGAAAACATACAAGGATTACTTTCCAGAAGTGGAGGAAATCCAGGAAGAAAATTGTTAAAATGCCAAATTGAACTATGAATAATTGATAGTCACAGACTGCCAACTCCCACATCCTGCCCACCCAGCTATCAGCAGCTTTTCTAGAAAGGACACAGCAACAAAAACACCTACAGGAGTCTGGGTTCTTTGCATCAAGAATTACCAATCTACAGTCCCTGGGACATGCAATATGGTGCAGAGGACTGAAAGCAGGAAGATGGGCACAAAGAACTTAACTTGCTGAGACACTGTGCTTTCAGTGAACTTAACAAGAAGGGCATAAGTGCTACTGAGAGTAGCAGAAAATAAGCATAAAGATAAGCCAGTGCAGAGCAGTGATTCATAAGTTACAGCCAACATCTAAACTAATAACAATGTATCAGTCAAACCCATTCACCAAAGGCAAACTTCTGGAAATACTGAAAAATCATATTTACAAAATGTATAGCTGTGTAATCACAGTCCAGATGGCAAGGCAGACCCAAATGGACAAATCTTTGGTCTCTTTTATGACCATTTTGCAATACCACAGAGAAGAAAAGCCAAAGAAAGGAAGACAGCATCTTCTGCCCTTATTCTGAGCAAGAAGACATCCCAAGAAACATTGTGTTCTCTAGAGAGGAAGCATATTGGCCATTTACAGAAAAACTCTTATTTACTTTAGAACCCCTCACATGGCATTAACAAACATGACGAGAAGAATAGTGGTTAACATATCTTTTCTTAATCTGTCTCCATCTCTTTCTTTAGGTCATTGGCTGCTTTGCCTGTAAGCTGTCCTGTTCGCTGTAGGCTGACAGGAGATAAAATCAGCTGGGACCTAGTCTCATTTCTCAAAACCAGCCCTTCTCTGTTTGTCAAGTTTACCTATGAGAAGAATGGGAAGGCAGGGAAAAATCTGTGGTTAGACTGGCTAGTTTTTGTCCAGGTTTTGTACCAGGGAATAATGTTCTTTGTCTTCAATATTAATGCTTTTTAAAAATGTTTGATGAGGTGGTGAACTCAAGGGCTGTGCTGCCATCCTGTACGTTGATGGATATTAATGCAGATACAGTGGTAGCTGAGAAGAAGGGCTACTGACCTGGGGAAGTGTGTCTCAAAGTTGTCTTTGTAATTATTTTTTCTGAATCAGTTGGGTATTTTTGTCTGTGGCCAAAAAGTGAGAGAGGGAAGGTTCTTGCTCGCCTCCCAGTATGAATCACTTCCATTTCATCCTCTGGAGATGTGGCATTTCCATCCTGCCACCTCAGAAGCTTTCTCCAGGGAGGTTTGCCCAGTCAGAGGCAAACCTCGAGGGTGCACAGAGCTATTAGCCCTGGTGGTGAGAGGGCCAGGGGCACTCAAGGTAGGCACATCACAGTTTGAATGTTCAACCATGCCCATTTTTAGTCACACACAACAGCAACAAATACCGTCTGATACTGAGGGATACAACGGTCTACTCAGCTTTCCTTGAGGAGTGTTTGTCAAGCTGTCAGAGGTTAACTCATCTTTACCCTTGCAGAGCCAGAGTCCCGCAGGACGGCCTGGCCTTCCTGTCTGCTCCACACTGCAGCAGAAGCAATTGCCTAAGACGATCATGTCTTGCCTTACAATCAAAACAGAATACCAAAAATAAAAAGCAATTTGAAACCAAAATCCACTTTTCATTCTAATTTGGCTGTGCTTGGACATGATTTCTGTTGCTTTATACTCGGTGAAAGAAATTATTTGCCTAATTAAATGCTTAAAGGAGAGGGCTCTAAATTTTTAAAAAACACTTAGGAGTGTGCATGGAATTTAAATCGACTTTGTGATTGTTATTTCTGCATTCAACTTTCATTTTACTGAGATACGTTTTGTCATTGGCAGCACCAGAGATACTACGGGGATGTGCCTACGGCCCTGAAGTGGACATGTGGTCTCTGGGAATTATCACCTACATCCTGTAAGTGCAGACAGTGCTACAGAGTGATTCAGTTGTAAGCAGCTGCTGTGATGTGAGCTGAAAACACAAGATCCTGAACTTTAATAGTGATATTCCTAGTCTAACTTAAGGAAGTAAAATCCTAGAGAAGCATGGCAAAACACTGAGGTTACGTATTTGACAAATACAACACTTCCTGAACAACAGCAAGATCTGTGCAGAATTGTGCTGTTAATGTGAATAGCATGCTAGTGTCAGAAAGCATCATATGCGATTTTTTCTCATTAACTGTGAGATATATTATGATCCTAAGTAGCTTCTCAACTACAGATGGGACAAGGAGAAGTTAAGGTGCTTGGAGTGGTTTCACATTGCCTGTGAATATTCCCAAATGCAGCTGCCCCATTTGTATCGGCCATGGACACTGCTACAGAGTTGGCTGCAGCACCAGTATTGTCCCAGAGCATCTCAGCCAGGAAGCAGGGAGCAATCCTGGGCTCTGTCTGCAAATTAGTCCAATGGGTTAAATGACTAATGTGTTCCATTTATGACTAGGTAACCAGAGACACTGTTGACAGAAGGCTGTTAGTGATGCTGGCCAAACATATTTTAAACAGTTGAAGTTGCAACTACAGAAAATTTTCACGCAGTTGTGTCTAAGCCACTTGCATTGCAATTATTTTATTGTATCAATGGAATCTGTCAAAGGAAGAGTATTGAGAATGAAAAAATGTATCAGATGCATTGACCCTTCTCTTAATAGGAATTAATAACTTAATTGATTCCTTTGGAAGCATCAATGCTAAGCTGGATTGTGTGGTTGTATGCAATACTTGCATGATGCCTTTTATGGGAAGAAAATGGGATTTTACATGTACACCTTAAAGATGCAGAGGATTTTACGCTTTCCAACTGTTTTCTTTCCACTTTTAGGACTCATTAACTATGTCCAGCAAATATAGTGTGAAATAATACAATTATTTTCTTTACGTTTTGTAAAGAAAAAATTGTATTTTCTAGGGTTTATACTAAAAATACTTGTAAGTATATATAAACACTGAAGATACTATAGTTTAGTACCAGAAAACATGTTTTGTTCTGTAAATCGGCTCTCCATTTGGGTGCCTATAAATAACAGGCTACATTTTTTCTATCTATCGTTTTGTTATCTGCTACTTTTAAAATGTGAACCTTCGTCTCAAAGCCTGGCTCAAGTCTTTAGTAGGTTACATCTCAGATACTGGCAGCTGATCATTTCTCGTCAGTTCTCTGGTTCATGCATAGCAGAAAGGTATGAAATTTGCCAGCAGGGTTGTCCCTGAGATTGAAGAGGTGCCTTTTGATGTCCCTTTACAAAGATACCTAGATTAAGCTATGGGCTTGCCTAGTTATTCAGTGATTAAAGGATCACATTCAAGTTGTACTTGAAACTGAAAGCATTCCTTAAGGGGAAATTGTTTTCAAGTGTAGACAAGCTCCAAGCAGGAATGTACAGCAAATTCCTGTTTGAATATAATAAGTGTCATTTGCTATATTCAGCCTTTCAAAACCTTCCAGCTGTTCAGGAGATGCCCCCAAGCTGTTAAACCTCTGCACTGTTGTAAACACAAGTGTGTGAGCTGCTGGGTGGGACACCACCAGTACAGATACTCCTGTACTTCTTCCTCCTTCTGTTTTTCTTCTCCTCTGTCCTCAAAATCAAATTTGACCTACACAAACAAGCCAGATGAAAACGGTGCTAGTCAGACCAACTTACCCATCTCTTTCACTTAGCTTTAACAATATTCCACATTTAAAACTGTTCTATTTCAAGCTTTGTAGATCAACACTTCTGATAGATAAGAAGCTGACACCAGAAAGGTACATTACTAATTCATTAATCCTTCAGCCTAAAGGAAAGTGTTGTATGTCTCAGTCTTACAGTTTAGCAGAGGGAATGCACTTATGTACTGGTACAAAAATACATTGCCGTATGTGCCTCCAAAATTGAGTGTAGGTAAGAGTTACTTACCATGCTACAGAAGACATGCATACAGCTCTATCTTCTCACCAATACAAAGTGAATTTACCATGTGATTAAGAAAAACTTAGACACATATTTTGACAGAAAATTACTCCTGAGGCAAATTATATTAGAGCACAAGCATGATGAAGAATGGCTGAGAGAACTGGGGTTATTTAGCCTGGATTAAAAGAGGCTCAGGGGAGACCCTATCACTCTCTACAACTATCTGAAAGTAGGATGGAGAGAGGAGGTGGCTGATCTCTTCTACCAAGTAATAAGTGATAGGACAAGAGGAAGCTGTGTCGGGGGAGGTTTAGGCTGGATATTAAGAAGAATTTCTTCACTACAAGGGTGGTCAGGCACTGGAACAGGCTGTCGGGCCAGTGGTGGAGTCACTGTCCCTGGAAGTGTTCAAAATACATGTAGATGAGGCCCTCAGTGACATGGTTTAGTGGTGGGCTTGGCAGTACTGGGTAATGATTGGACTTGATCTTAAAGGTCTCTCCAACTGAGTTGAATCTGTGAAGACCTATTGATGATAGCTGTCATAATTCTAGAGAAGCTACATTTATACTTTTAACAGCAAAGAGGACCAGTCCTTTTGTATTCCTGCAGCAGGTTAGAAATTCTTGCAGCTACTACGCATCTGAGATGCAGATAGTTGTCAACAGAGAGGCTGTGCCTGTAGTCAAAATCACATGGATTTCACTGCTATTCACTGCTATTCACCATCAAAGTTGGAAGGGACCTTTAAAGGTCATCAAGTTCAACTCCCCACTCAAATCAAGTGTAATCTGTTGCTCAGGTGAAGTCTTTGTTCAGTGAAGTTCACTGTTGTTCAGTGAAGTCTTGAACCCCGCCAAGGATGGTGAGTCTGCAGTGACTTTGGTCAGCCTCCTCCAGTGTTCAACCACCCTCAAATCTAGCATAAATATGTGCAGTTATCCCTACCTATTTACAACCTTTGTCTAACTGCATATAATGATCTGTTAACTATTTTTTCTTAATTGTAGATCTAGTTCATAGAATCATAGAATCAACTAGACACAGCTTGAGGCCGTTAGTGTGATAGTTCTATCACACTAATTCAAGGTGTTTTTTTATTAACTTAAAAGGACACAAAACACTCTCTAGTAATTTCTAATTGTTTTTGAAGCTTTTTTCATTAATTTTTCTTCATTTAATAGTTAAAAATGAATCAGCATAATACAATGAAATTTCATAATGAAATTTCATAATTAAATGAAACTAAGACCCAGCACACTGGGTCTTACCCTGGCTTAATTTTTCTAATTTGAAATGGCACCTTTAGTTATATTCAGCTAATTTGGCATGTAGTGAAAAATCTGTCTGCTGAAACAAAAATGTTAATAAGACAACAGTGGGTGATAGTAGTGAGTTACGATAAAAATATTTTCAGAAGCAAATTGAGAATCACTTAGAAGGCTTCCAACACAGTCTTTAAGGTCTTAACAGGCCTTAAACATGATCTTACTGTAGGGCATCAGTTACCTGGTATCTAGAAGATAGCTTTAGCTTAACCAGTTAGTGGCCCAACAACACGCTCAACCAACTCAGCAAAGGTGCTCCATGGCAACAGGAGCAGACCTGAACCAAGCTCAGAAGTGGTGGTGAGAGAGGCTGGGAAACAGGATGGTTTACTGTGAGGTGTCCCTGCCCATGGCAGGGGGGTTGGAACTAGATGATCTTAAGGTCCTCTCCAACCCTAACTATTCTATGACTCTATTCTATGGGGAGCAGCAGAAGGACTGTGACCAGCTCCCACCCACTTAGGCACACAGTGTTTGGAGGTTGGATCCTTCTGTTTTAATCTATCTCTGTCAGACTTGGAAATTAATAATGTGCTCAGAATGTGCTTATGATGGAAGTTTTCTCCTCTTCAGCAATGCAGAGTGATGCAGCTGTTCCATCTGTGTCTACACACCACTCCCAAAACCACATTTCTTCCTTTTACATCTGTCTCCTTTTTCAAGACAGGAATCACACAGATTGGGTTTCAAAATATAAAAACAACTTAAAATGGAAGGTTACATTTTTTAGATTCTTTATGGTCTGCTGTTACTTTCCTGCCACAATACCATTGTTTGTTGCATTTTCTGGAGGCAGAGTAGCAGGTAGACTTCCTGTTCAGCTTAGAGTACTTATTAATTGAATAGGAAATGAATTTTTAAACATCTGATTATGTGTGCAGGCGTGATTAAAGTACAATGAAGCAATAAAAAAAAAAATGACATTATATAAACGGAAATCGCTTCTGTGAGCTCACTTTCCCCAGGGCCAGCACTGTGGATGTTTCTTGGGGTCTGTATTATTCAATATATTCATAAATACAGCCATAGTGAGATTACAAAATTTCTTGATAATATATAGGTTACCTAAGTAAAGATGAGGGCTGAAGGTTTTTACATTTTGTGGATGATAGGGTGACTGAACATGCAGTGATGAACATAATCAAAAACCAGTCCAGGAAATCTAAAAACTTCTAAATTCACAGGTAAATTATAGTTCCTCTGTTAATTCTTATCCTTCAGGGAAGAGTTACAGGGTTTCTGATAATTGCTTTATGAGATATCTGTGCTTACAAACAATCAAAAAATGCAGATCCAAGGTCAGGGTTTTTAGCAAAGAAATGTAGATTAAAATAGAAAACATCATTATACTAATTTGCAACTCTGTGTTGTGCCCATGATGAATGGTGTTTGCACTCACTTCAAAAAGTCATACACTAGAGAAGGCCCACAGAAGACTGCAGGGATGAGTAAAGGTTTCAGACTGATGCATGATAAAATAGTCTAAGGTACTTCAGCCTGAGACCAGCAAAGCAAAGAGCTGCTATAAAATCTAGAAGGTAAATAGATAGCAACTGTTGCATGGCTACTCTTATGAAAACTCCCTGTATTAAAATTTCCAATTACAGACATGTGAAAATGGAAAATTTACAATTTGATCAGCCTTTCCCAGTGGTTATGAATGCTTATGACCATGTTTTACTATGCTCTGTAAAATTAGTTCCATGTCTGGTTTCCCAAAGTGGTCTACAGGACATGAAGTAGAGAAAGATAATACTAGAAACTGTTTCTAACAGCCCAAGATGAAGTAATGTTTGAAATATTTCTTTCTTTTTCACCCTTGCAGACTTTGTGGATTTGAACCATTTTATGATGAAAGGGGAGATCAGTACATGTTTAAGAGAATCCTGAACTGTGAATATGACTTTGTGTCCCCCTGGTGGGATGATGTGTCTCTGAATGCCAAGGATTTAGTAAGTAAAGCAAAAATGAGACTGCAGAGTATCTTTGCTGATATGTATTTGGCCAGTATTACTTCCACTGAGAAAAAGAGTCCATTTTTGGGTGGAGGCAGAGTGATTTGCTAATTAATTGTATCAATGGCTCCTTGCTTTTCTTCTTATTTCTGATATATGATAGTGCTCTGATATATCCCCTGTTAGTCCAGTGCTGAAATTTTGCTCTCAAACCCATGGATGTTCAGGTATTTATGTGATCTAATCCACAGACGGTAGGCAGCTGTCACAGTGTTCATGTATGCCTGCCTTTCAGGCTAGCTCTGAAGTGCTTCATCAGTCCTCTTTGCAAGGCAACCACCTTCAGGGAAGCAAAGATAGAAGTCCTGTATTTTGTGCAGTTTTCAAGTCTGAACCTTGGAGGAAGAATATAAAAGGAGTGAAGCCCTCCTCACCCTACTATTCCTCACAGCATTTTTCTGTCCATTTAAGCTTTCTCTCAGTAGATGAGGAAAGACTGATTACTTTTAAATATGGTCCATTAGCAAAATGCAAGGGCTGGCACCTGCACCTTACGCTTTTATAACTGGATAAAGTAAATTGGATCCAGGAGGTATTGATCTGCCGACAGGTATTCTTGGGTTTGATTTTTAGTCAAATTTAACTTGCAGAATTCAGTTATTTCATTAGCACTGAAGAAACAAGTTCTCAGTTCCATATTGCTTATATGAACTGTGCCACAAAAGTTTTTAAAGTACTTCAGAATGCCTCAAGTGGAAAAACTGTAGAAGTTCAAAATACTTTTTAGCTATTGTATTAGATGTGAAGTTTTTCTGAGGTCAAAAAAATATTATTTACTGTTGTGTCATCAAAACCTAAATAAACAGCAGCCTGCAGCAAAGCTGCTCATTCATTGTATACACAGAGCTTTGGTCCAAACTAGTGCCTACCATTTTGCTAAAGTTCAGAGTTGCAAGTTTG
This sequence comes from Psittacula echo, assembly GCF_963264785.1. Classification (NCBI taxonomy): domain Eukaryota; kingdom Metazoa; phylum Chordata; class Aves; order Psittaciformes; family Psittacidae; genus Psittacula; species Psittacula echo. The sequence goes on along the minus strand of NC_137742.1, from coordinate 69,533,968 downwards.
AACACTACAGTAACTTGTAGATAAGGATGATGTCCATGGCTCTCGAAACTCATGCTCTGGGCAGTTACAGAGTGTTCGGTTGGAGTGATCTCCTTAACTTGACCTCTTCTGTGGATGCACAGAAGGTATTCATCATGATGCCGGTTCTCCTGCACCTACTTCAGGGCACCATATTTCTTTAATAGCACTTTGTGGGGAAAGTTCAGGGATCACTCACACTCTGCTTCAACAGGATGTGGAGTATGGAGAGTTGTGTAAATGTGGCTCTGCTGAGTACCGCCATGTACTTCTTTACTCCATTCTCACCCTTCTGTTTTTTAAAATACCACTTGTCCAGCAAAACCCATGAAATCCAGCTTGGCTGGACACACTTGTACCCAGCAGTTTGCACAATTCCATTTCCAGAGGTACACATGCAATATGCTGTTCTGAAAAACATTCCTATTGTTCCTACTTTTGTGTTTGGAGAGGTGCAGCTTCCCTGATCTTGGTAACAAAAGAATGGCATAAACAGCATTAGTTTCAGAGTTGGCTAAGAGAGTAATAATTGTACAGTACTTTTTTTTTGTTACATGATATTTTACAGCAACTGAAAGAATCATTTCATTTGTTACGTACCTAGCAGTGACTGCAAGGTACAAGTCTGCATGAGTTGCACTTACTAGAATTTAAATTTTCAAATCCACTTTAAACCTTGTCCAGATGTGAAAGTGAAGATACTGCTAAAAGAACTGCTTGTCTGAGGGTATTTTGAGAATCTTTTAGAGTTTACGTGACAATTCAGACAAACATACCTGTGGCGGATACAGGCCACATTGGTACATACTTTTACAAATGTTGGTAGCCAGTTGATTCTTTTTCTCTTCCCCCTTAGTGGCTGTCTTAGATGTTATTTATGGAGGATCAAGAATGCCAGAAACAAAATACATGAAAAGACCTGCATACAAATTGTTGTTGGCCTCTTAGAAACACATTCTAAGATCCTTTCCAAACCAAGACCAAAGCCCCAAACTGCAAAGTCTGGCAAAAGTAAATGAAGTTTAACAGTCTTCTGTATATCTTCCTTGTGATGCAGGTTAAAAAGTTGATTGTTTTAGACCCGAAGAAACGTCTTACCACTCTACAGGCTTTGCAGCACCCATGGGTCACAGGGAAGGCAGCAAACTTTGCACATATGGACAATGCACAAAAGAAACTTCAAGAATTCAATGCCCGGCGTAAACTTAAGGCAAGTCTCTGCATATGGTCTCTGATTTGGCCATAAAAGCATGCAGTTAGATCAGTAGCCTTTCAGAAACCTTGCACACTTTTCAAGATAACATTCTATAGAGTTATGGAAGTTTTTTATTTGACTGATGAAGATTAAGAAGTTGAAGCTGATTTAGTTGATGTCTGCAGGCAAATAAAAATGTGTGAAGTTGATTGAAAACTCCACACAGACAAAACTGTTGAGCACGCACAGAGCTTTTGCAATTTCCTACCTTTTTTCCTTTCTTTTTTCCTTTCTTTCCTTCTTCATTCCTTCCTTCTGTCCATGTGTCTGTCCTGTACTGCTTACACATCTGTAAAGTACTGACCAGAAAGAACACAATTCTGAGTGGTTTCTTCATGAGCATCCATAAATCTGGAAGATATTTAGTCTACTACAGCTTAGTTTGATCTGTAAGCCACTCTCAGTTTCTACACCAATCAATGCAAAGCAGGAGCTTAAGCCGTTCTTTTGTATGATCTAGAATTAGCATTTCAGACATGCAGGTCCATAAAATGTGTGGGTTGAGATTAACAGGCCCAAAACATGCATTTGCAGGTACCTCTGACAGCAAACGTGCAATAGCATTCTTTCATCTGGAAATACGTTGCTGCAAGGCAGGAGTGCAGGTGGGACCTGTGCTGAAAATTACATGAGGCTCTGAGTCACCATTATGCTCCTTTACCATCTAGTCTACATATCTACTACAGGAAGAAGCAGGGAACATTTTTAGGTGAAAACAGCAGGCAGCTGGGCATCTAACTGACACAACATTGGGAAACTTTCTTCTCCCGTAATCTCTTCTTCAGTTGTGTCTGCTTGGGAGAGACTTCCAGGGATACTTCAGCACAGGAATTATTACACTGAAGCTGTCATTGTGGCCCTGGGGAATAACAGTGAAACGCATCTCATCTGAGAGCTTTGTAACTCCTATGGAAAACAAACAAACAAACAAACAGAAACAATGACCCTTAACTTTGGTTTTGCTCATTTTGCAGTATTACTAGGGAATGGTGACTGGGAATCTGTACAGAGCAAAGAATAAAGCTTTGTCATTTACCAGGGTCCCAGACACTGTAGATACAATTCACAGTGACACTTTGCCCGTGCAGAACATGTTCTATTCAAGAAGATTTCTATAGCCTTACAGTATGTCTGCTCTGTATTCACTGAAGATGCCATGCAACATTGTTATGTCAAAATTATTTCAGAGCATGAGCAGAGTCATAAATTTAATTAATTATGTGTAAGCTGTTACATTCACCACCCAGAAAGTCACAGACAAATGCATGCCCTTTCTGCATTTTTTTGATTTTGATTCTTTATATTTTTACACCTTTGACACTCAGTGATATTTCTGGTTTGATGCCCAGAGTTGTCATAAACAGAGATCAGTATTTCTGCTCCCCACCTCTGTATGCTTGGGTTTTTTTGAGCCAATAAAACTCTTCAAGGCAAGGGCTTAATGTATGTCTTAATTTCGTGACATTTTACATGGCAGAGTTTGTCCCTAGTGTGTGTGTATATATACACATGCATATGAAATTGCCTGTATGCTCTACACCATTGTGCTTGGCATAGACAATAGTGATATACTATTTTTGTTTATGAACTGTGGAATAATTCATGATAATACTGTTATTACTATGACAGAAGGTAGCTTTCCTTTTGCCATGTAACTTCAACAAGGGAAATATGAAGTACTGTCTAAATACAAATGCAGCATGTGAAGCTGAAAAAAAAATTCTATTCATGTTGGCCAACTCGTAATCATGTGAATGCAGCAATTTTATAGAATCATAGAATAGAATCATAGAATAGTTAGGGTTGGAAAGGACCTTAAGATCATCTAGTTCCAACCCCCATGCCATGGGCAGGGACACCTCACACTAAACCATGTCACCCAAGGCCCTGTCCAACCTGGCTTTATACCTCAATCCAGTACTTCAGATGGCCTTCTAAATCTGTCCAGGCCCAGGGAGGTATCCAAATGTGACATTACCATGCAGACTAAACACAGTTATGTTCCCTAACAGGATGATGCAAATATAGCAGTGCTGACAGACTATGTCCTTTAAGGAATGTTTACATGATCCTCTCTTTCTCAGGCTGCAGTAAAAGCTGTGGTGGCATCAACTCGCCTCGGCAGCGCCAGCAGTCACAGCACACATGACAGCAACAAGCCCAGCCATAACCCGTCTCCCGTCCATGACAGCAAAACTGAAGAGAAACCTATTCAGGAAGCAGAAGCAGCTCCAGAAGAAATGTCTTAGGTCAACATGCTTCCTTGTTTCAGCTGAAATCTGTCATTACATACACCAGCTTACTTGTCGTTCAGCAAGAGAGATTCATAAGCTTGGTCTCTCTGGTTCTGCTTAAGGGTGCCAAATACACTGGCTGGTGATCCTACCTTCAATGCATGTGACTGATTATGAAAATAGTAAACAGTTCCATAAGGCATGTCATGGAAACAGTGTTATTTGCAGTAATACCAGCAGGTAAAATCACGGGGATGAATAACTACCTATCATAATGCATATACTTCATATACATGTATCCAGTGTTTCTAGATAGCATTTGAAATGAAATACTACTTGTCTTCTGTATGTCGTGAGTTTCTTTGAACTGCTTCCTTCGAGATTCATAATCCTGCAGCAGACAAAATGGAAGGAAATACCACGCCAATGCTTTTAAAACTTATGTATGAAATAATGCTTTTTATCTTTAAAATTAAAAAAGCATTTGGGGATCTATATGCAAAAAACATTCCACTACTTCTGAGAAGAAATTGAAATGTTAGCTCCGCTAGGCATGAAGATGTACATTCCTCAAGCTTGTGTTGAGAATGCCTTATCCTGACTTTTCTTATTTATATACAGTATTTTAATGACAACCAAAATTATTGAGATTTCTGCCATTTCATTCTCTAGTATAGCTAAACAAAACAATAAACTAAAAGAGGATTAGCGTAGATGCAAATTTAAACCATTATATTTATTCATTAATTTCTAAACTGTGCAGCTAAAAGACATTTTTATAGGGCCTAAGGGAACAACCTGCTATAATACAAGTTATAAATGCTTAAAGGAAGCTATTCCACAACCCAATGATTTTGCTCTGGAGAAACACTCTTATACAAGGTCTGGGAGCAAGCAGTATAATCTAGTTGCTTCCCAGATCGTTTAACCTCATGAATAACCAGTTTCCACTTGTCAGCATAATTAGTCCAGGTTTTCCTAACAAAGGACCCCTCCTGTAAAGTGATCCCCCAGCACAGATCTTACATCCACCAGAGCTCCTGTGTCTTAAGTTAAAAGCTGTGATGTGCATGAATCATCTTGCAAAATTAGGGTCAAGCTTTTCAGGTATCTTAATTATTTCGTTGAGCATAACTGATAGAAATTGAAAAACTAACATGCATCAGTATGTATGACCATTTACATTTGTTTGTTATCACTTTGACAGCATGTGAATTTTGTGATGTTATTGATATATTACAGAAATGGCAAAAAGAACTTGATGTACAAGAATGTCATTTGTGTTTGTTAAACTTTTTAATACTGATAGCTATGTAACATCCTCCTACAAGTCAACATTCCTCTTTTGCTTTAATCATTTTTATGTTGTTAGGCTTTGCACAGTTTGCCTTGAAAAATATATCAGCTAAAATGTCATTAATAAAATATTCAGTAGGTATATTTCCTGGCGAAATTAAAGGGTAATACAAAGTTATTCATATAGTAGGTTTGATAAATAAAATATAATCAAGATTAATGTAAAAAGGAAAATCAAAGATATTGTCTTCACTAGGTGAGAATGCATGCTAATGAATGTATTGTACTTGAGAGTTTTTACCTATTTCTTATAACTCTGAACTTGTACAAAAAGGTTTCCTAATTAAGTGCAGTTGATATTTAAAGTACGTGCACCCATCCTTCTTCATCTTTTCCCCAGGTTTGAGGGAATCCAACACTTTGAAGTCCGCTGAAACAGCTGTTGGGGCATGGCAGCTACAAATAGGCCAGCAAGACACTTCTGCAGGTTCTCCCTTGGAAACAAGTAGTCAGAATAATCACTTTGGAAAAGATGATGGGTACATCCACTTATCTCACTTTTTATTCCCTTTCTTACCTCCTGGGAGATAACTGCAGAATGAACACACTTCTCAGCCGCAACTCTCCTCCTCCTGTTACAGTGGTGAAGCCATCTGAGTTCAGTCAGTGGGGAGGTTTGATGGGAGAGGCTGGATATTTGTAATGTTTCCTCCCTGGTTTAGGATAGTTGCTTCTAATCTGCAGAAGTAAAGCCAGATGCACAGTCATTGTGTGCATATCCATGAGTGCTTCAGCATAATTATTTTTGCCTAAGGCACAGTTTGTTGAACTGAAAAGGAGTCCCAGCTGATTCTTAAGGTTATTCTTTGCCAAATTATACAATAGTATATCATAACTATGAACTGATGCCGTGCAGCTGGAGACCTCTCTGTGACAGCATGGTCTTGGAGGCAGCTCAGTCTTGTGCTCTGGGGTTTCAGTTGTTCTTGCTTAGTTTTTATTTATTATGCTAAATATGAAACAATCAGGATGTCTGTGCTGAATGAATTACCAGTATGTGACCCAGTAAAGTAGTATGTCTGGTTTAAGTGTGACAGTATCATAGAGAAGGAAGAGCAACGCTAGGGTGTATGCATGCAACTGAAGAAAGAACTGTTAACATGCATCATTTTTGTCTGAAAAATCACATCCTGGAGGCATCTGCCATAATTCAGACTTGGGAGTTCAACACCAGTGTCTGTCTTACTGTGGCTGAAAAACACGAACACACCCAAAAACTACTGGAGGTGGACAAGTTCCATATATGTAGTTATAAACCAGTTGCACATATGTAGTTATAAACTAGGTAAAATATTACTGATGGTCTTTTCTGCTGAAATCCTAAGGTTTAAGTTTTTAAAATGCTCAACATATTAGTGAAGTCCTTCAAGCACAAAAGGGAGAATCTTGCCATCTTCTTGAAGTCTTTGAACTTAGCAAAACTTTTCCTTCAGAGAGAGAGTGCAGCATTAGCCAACTGAATATCTGAGGTCTAGGCTGAGGATCCAATGGCTGTTAAATGGCTAACTATGTCCTGCCTTTGCACAACAGGGTTTTTTACAAGCTCAGGAAGCTTTGCTCTAAAATAGAACAGATTTCCTGTCATTTCAAACAGTTTTGCTTGCAACTTTGTGGATGACACAGTGATTGCACTGCATAAGCATGGTGCTGGTTTGTTTGGACTTTGTGCTGTGCAAGCATGCTGTAAAGATTAAGATACACCATAATCAAACTTCTGAATGCAAAAGAGCATCAAGGCAAAAATTTATGATACAGCATGTGCTTCAGAAGAAGGGTAGTAAGGTTCCCACAAGTGAGCAGTCTGTTGGGCATACGGAGAGTGATAAAAACTGCCTAGCATCCCCCCTGCAAGGACTCAATGCCTCAGTGAGCTCTGAAAAGCCATATGGTAATAGAGCAGCATAGAAGTGACAACCAGAAAGTTTCTGGAAGGGGCTTAGATCAGCAGGGAGTCCCAGGCTGTGGCTCACTAGCAGCTGCGCCTTGACAATGACCAAATAACAATTCTTCTCCTGCGAGTGAAACACAGAGGCAGCTGCGGGGAAAGTGAGGACAGCAGTGCATGCCCTGCAGTCCAGCAGCAGGGAAAGGCAAAAAAATGCTAGCAGTTGCCAGTGTTCAACTTAGCAGATGGATAGCAGTATCTGCTAAGCAGCAAATGCAGGAGGACTCTCGAGAATAAACACTCATTTCCAAATAATGACTAGCAACTGTTCCTCAGCCTAGGAAACACTGTAACGCAGAGCCCTGCAGTGCAGCTCTTGGGATTGTTTTTAAGAGTGGCGTATGAAAGTATAGGATGGAGGACTTCAACTTATCCTTGCATAGTGTCCTGTATGCTGCATCCTTACAGAGTGAGCACTCATGAGTCCCAGCTCAGAGCCTTGACTCCTGGCTTGTGTAGAGGCTGTATATTTCTCCTGGTGAAGAACTCAGGTTTTTGTGGCTGAGACTACCTTACTGCTGCTCAGCTTATGAGTGTATAGCTTATGTAGGCACGTCATTCAGGTAACAAAAAAAATCTTCTTATATGGGAGAAAAGCAGGAATGAAGCTAGACAAGCAAGACACACAATGAGACCGAGAGCACAGATATTAAAGGTAAACAAAGAGACAGATCAGAACATCTTTAAAGTTACTTTATAAAACAACAATAGGTCAAAGAATGCCCTTTGCTCCCTTTCAGAGTAATTTCAGTTACAACATACAACCACAGTAGTGAGATTTAATTTTGCTTTTGTATAGAGAAATATAGCTTTCCTGCTAAGCCCCTGTGCAATACCATGTTGTATCAAATAAAACCCATCAGCTGCATTGCAAAATAAGAAGAAAATACAATGATAAGGAATAAAAAGGGGAAAAATAGAAATAAAATAATTACATAGTATAGTTTTATCTGAAATGAAAAGATGTTAGTTCCAGAACATGTATAAACTTTTACTTACAAGACTCTAGATTCCCTGCATAAGCAAAAGTTTGCTTTATGTCTGGGACATAAAACTTCAGGCCAGAGTAATTCAGTGAAGACTGATGGAGGGTCAGTGCAAATATGGAGAGCATGCCGTTGATTGTAAATCCTCTAACTTATATAAGAACATAACAATGTACATGCATATAACTAAAATTCCATCAAAGGCAAAATAAAAAAATACCCGGACTACATGCTCTTCTATCCCTCTAGAGTGGAACAGAGAACAACACAGTCATGAACATAGTCGTTATTGGAAAGCATTTGAATACTGTGGGGATAGGCATAGTACAGAAACAGAAATGGAACAAAATACTCAAAGTGGCCCAGTTCTGAACTAATCAATAAAATTATAGATACATATTAAAATATATATATGTACACGCACACACAAGAATATAAATTTATCAAAAGAGAGGCAGAGACTGCTGAGCAGTCTGTACAAGACATGTCTGCACTAACAGTCACAACAGCCTTTTAAGCTGTCTTTTGCCCTTTGCCAGCATTACTCAGCTGGAACTGAAACCATAGTGTTTAACATACTTGTATGTACATACTTGTACATGGATCATCACTGGATGAAATTCAGTGCAATGGATATTAAGATATGAAAGATTAATAAATACAGATGGTACAGAGTTTTACCTTGCTCTGGCTCCTTCATAGCAAGATGCAGCTGGAAAAAGAGTGTATCAGTGCCCTTGTTATTTTGCATGTTCAGGACATGGACCAAAGTGGGGTGACAACACCAGCACAGCATTTTGTGATGGGTTAGAGCTGCCCTAAACCACACCAGAGGCCCCTGCCCAGCCATGCTCCATCCACAGCACGTGTGACCAAGAACTGACTAACCCTTAACTTGCATATCAGGAAGGTGTTAACCGGCCAAGGTATATTAAAGAGCATGTGTCTGATCCTACTAAGTAGCACAGAGCTCCTCCCATAGCATCAGCTACTTTTTTTCTGTCTAACTGAGAAATTGCAGCATGCCAGAGTGTTATGTGGGAATAAGCGAAGCTTAAAGGAAAGGGATCATCTCTGTTTTTTCCATGTGAAACTCTAGTTTCAAGAACAAGTGTTAACATGCATTCATGGCTAATGGCTTGTTGTTTTTCTTCCCTGTTATGCTTCATCTTTTTTCCTGTCCCTGGACCCTGTGGGGCACCCAAGAAGAGCTGTTAGCTGCCAGTCAGTGCGAGAAGAGCCATCTGACGCTTGGCAGGTCACAGCTGCACTGCCCTGACAAATCTGCTGATGCCCTTGTGTCTGTCAGGTGGTCTCGCTCCTGCTCTTTTTCTTGTTTGTGCCCCCAAGAGTTTGGGGTTTACTGTTCAAGCATAAATATATTCTTCCGTGAGCCACCCTTGGTGTGATTTGTCATTACCAGTTTTAGTACCCAGGGAGAAATGCTTCTCTTTTCCCTCCCCATTTCCTAGACTCATGCTGTTTTCTGGCACCTTTTGTTTCCTTTCTCAAGAGTCTATACCTGGCTGACAAAAATAGCTTGGTGCTTTGCAACAAATGTTGTGCAGAACCGGAAAAGAATTCAGCTCCTTGAGTTTGGTTCCCAAAAGAAAATTAAGGCATCTGGGCTGCTGTAGAGGCTTTTGGCTATACAAGCTGCTAATGCTGGAGATGAGGGATTAAAAGCAAAGTAGCACAAGAACAGCGCCATGCCAGGCTCTGCTCCTCATTACCAGGAAGATCCTTTGTCAATGGCATCCTTTTCCTTCCATGGAGAAGATGTGGTTTTGGTCAGTCCAAAGCAGCACATCAGGCTTCGGAACTCTGAAAAATATTGTGTGCTGTGATCAGTGATCTTCTTGCTATAATTTACGTAATACCGGTTGATATACTTAGTATCTTATTTTTTACAGCATTGCCAGCTAGTGCGTTGGCAGCAGAAACAGTGAAGTCAGTTCATAACACTGGGCCTTTTTGTTGTCTGGAACTGTAAATTATGATCTGCTTTATAACACAGAACTGGGTGGAGCTAATCATTGCTTCTGCATATGTACACACAGGGAAAGTCTATCAAACAGAAAAAAGACTGTAATTCTTTTCCCTACATTGGGTGGATCTGCGATGGCTCTCCTAACTGAAATTACTGTATCATAGACCTTAGGCAGTTACTCTGGTAACTCAAAAGCTGAGACAAGCCATTGGACATGATTTAGAGCTGCAGATGGCATGCGATCTATTCCAGAGTCAAAGCAATAGTGTTGGGCACCACATCACTTGTGATGAGGTAATGTGATTTTAATCCTACTCAAAGAATTATTTCTCTCCCTTCTGGACAAGGCAAAGGAGCTGCAGGCTTTGCAAATGTCCAGTGATCAAATTACCTGAGGTATCAAATTACCTGATCTTATCAAACTACGTGATCAAATTACCATACTTAACTAACCAAACAGGATGTGTGACAAGTACAGTGCAAAGATCTGTGTCTGTTTAAGAGCCAAATACCTTAGCTGTTGCTGATAAATTCCATCTTACACTTCTGCTTGAGGTTAACCAAAATGATTAGGCACATTTAAATCAACTGGCTTAGTCCCAGTAATAAAGGCACCAGTGCAAGAGGATCTTTCCAGATTAAGGCAGAGTTTTTACAGATATTAACAACAAAACTCTCAAAAGGTTAGCTCCAAATAGCTGTGTTGCACTGTCAGAATTTATAGCTATCATACCTGCAAGAACCAGGGTTATCTAGGAAAAAGCAGATCCGAAGGCATGATTGTGTTACTTACAAATGCTAACTTTACATGAACAAGCATAAGTGCCATCATGAATCCATAAGTACCACTAAACAGTAAATACCCACAGCAAAAACACCAGGGGATTTTACTACTGAGCACACCAAAGAGCGTTTCTTAGATTTTCCTAGACTGGGAATAAGATAAAAATCGTCTATGACCATTTCCTCCAAGGTCTCAGGTTCCTGATTTTTGTTGTTTTCCAGACACCACCATTTCTCATTTACGAAAGCAGCACAAATGTATTCAGTGCCAGCCTCCTCTAGATGGAAAAACCTCCCCATTGACCCCACTTTTCATTTGTAAGACATCAAAGCTGTTCTGTTTGTACCATTAATATGGCACCCAGTCTCTTCTTCAGCTTTCTATGAGGCCTGGATTAGTCTTTAGTGGCAAATGGGAGTTTGTCAAGAAACATTTAATGAACCAAACTGTATGCATATTGATACAAATATAGACTGCATGCATATTTAGAAAAATACATCTTTGAAGGATTTTCTGAATCCTGCTGCAGCAGTGTTCTTCCTGAGAAGGTATCCTACATAGGAATGACAGTGATCCATGGGACCCTGCAAAGGGTCCTAGGCTAGTTGCCACCACCAACCTACCGCCCCCATTGTGGTGGTGGGTCCCTTGTTTGCTCTGCTGAAATCTTCACCATCTTGGCTGCAGGAAAAAAGAGATTAAAACTAAGAGACTTTTTACTGGAGGTACTTAGAAACAAGAACAGTTAAATGACTTAGCTGCTGACAGCTACCCCCAGCTCTGTCTGAAAACTATAATGCACAACAAGAACCACTTCGTTGTTCACACCACATCTTCATGACAAGTCATGCTAATCCTTCTGATTAAATATCAGAAATTTAATTTAATGCTCCATAAGGGAAATTATTTTATGCTTTGCCTGATCATTTGTTTGTTTTTGTTTGGGAGAGTTGTTTGTTTATTTGGTTGGTTGGTTTGGGTTTTATTTTTTTTATCAGAATACACAGTGTTGAGATGCCTATGCTTATGAGATTATTTCTGAAGTGATTAGATGCTCAGGGAGAAGGAAAGATGGAAGGTGGACCCTAATCCCTAAGACTAAGATACATAGGATAGTCTTTCAGACACCAAGGATGGCCTTTCAGACACCAAGGATGGCTGATCCAGCTAGCAAGGGAGTGGGAGAAGCAGGGATGAGTTACTGTGTCTGTTTCACCTGGGGGAAGTAGTTTTTTAGTCCCAAGGAGCTATACCATCATGCCCTTGCAAGCCTGAGAGGCACCAAGCAGAGTCTGTCTGGCTGCTCCAGACACACAGAAACACCTTAAGTTGGTTTTAACCTGAAGAAATGTGATACATTAAGGGCTTGTGTCTGGCTTAGCCTTGGTTTGAAGACGCCTGGTGGCTCTTGGCTTTGAGGCTGGATGAGGACCAGACCATAAACACGGAATTTTGTGTTTCTGTTAATTCAAGAGTATATGCTGCATGGTTAGAATATGTGCTGATGCTTCTGAGACAAACAGACAAATGGTGCTATTGACTATAAAACACAAAGTATTTTATAAGCCTGTTACAGAAGCTCATTGATTTCAGAGCAAGGGCGGCTGGACTCTTAATAAAATGAAAAAATGTCACCTATCTAATAGACTGTCTCAAGTTAGCTCTGTGTCCTGTGTACCTGACTCCTTCTTTTCCTGCTTAATGTGCAAGAAATCCTGTATTGCCAACACTGTTTTCTTGTACTAGCAAAGATGTTAACCACTAAATAGAAGTTTATGGACTGCTTGTTTAACTGTACACCTTTACTTCAGACTAAGCCTGTTTGTGTAGTAACCTTTATGATACTTTGCAGATGAACCAGAGAGAAATTTAAATGAGAAAATACTGAAAGTTTTGTAATTTCAGTGTATTGTATTTGGGACCAATGTACCTGCTTTTTTGCTTGCATGGAAATGCTAATAAGGTGCGAGAATATGCTTTGATGGTGGGAAGCCTACAAGTTTAATAAGTGGCTTGCATGATTGATCTGATGCTAAATAAACTAGTAAATCTAGAAATGCTTACATCTATTATTTGCTGACAGCTAATGCTCAGCATAGATTAAGGAACAATAGTCATCCTTACAGGGAGATGTAATGATGGATTGTTATCTGTTTATATAGCAGTCTTGAATGAATTCCAGCTTGGCATAGCATTTCTCCTTCTCTTTTTCCCTCAAAAAATTTAGCAGTTTGGATAATAAACTAAATCTGGTGGTGGTGGTGGAATACAGAACAAGGGGGATGTACAACCTTACTGTGCAGGGTTGTACAGGCTGCCGTGTGCCCAGGGAAGGTTTGCTTGAAGGTTTGCTTAAAGGTTTGCTGATTTGTGGGGACATCCTTCATACTCCGGTGAACAGGGATGCTGCAATTTTTTTTCCTTCTTCCTCCAAATTGTGGAGCCCAAAATCCTGTTAGGCATACAGATGAGCAGGGGTTGTATTGCGTACCCAGATAACAAAGTACTCATGTTTGCAGCTGCTCTGACACACCCCTTTAAGTATTGCCCTTCACCCCATGAGCCTTGGAGTTTGAATTAGTGTCGCGGTTTAAGCCAGTCGGCAAGTCAGCCACGCAGTTTCTACTCCCGCCCCCCCTCCCAGAAAGGAGGAGAATTGAAAGAATGTAACTCCCACAGGTTGAGATAAAAACAGTCCAGTAACTAAGGTATAACACAAAACCACTACTGCTGCCACCAATAATAATAATGACAAGAGAAATAACAAGGGAAGAGAATACAATACCACCCACCGAAAACGAGTCTGACCAAGCAGAGAGTGCCCTTCCGGGAAACTCCCAGTCACATCCCCAGGCATGACATGCTGTGGTATGGAATACTTCTTTGGCTAGTTTGGATCAGGTGTCCTGTCCCTGCTTCCTCCCAGCTTCCCCTCCTCCCTGGGAGAGCATGAGACTCACAGAGTCCTTGGTCAGGGTAAACATTCTGACCAGCAACTGAAAACATCGGTTTTATCAGTACTATCCCCGGGCCGAAAGTCAAAACCACAGCGCTGCACCAGCTACTAAGAAGGAGAAAAACTGACTGCTGCTGCTGAACCCAGGACAGTATCCATCCCTTATTCCATACCTTTCACGTCATGCTCAGATCCCACATTTTCAAGATACCCTCACTCTCATCTCAGTGCACTGTTATCTTAGTGCATGGACCAATCCCTATAAAGCTGCTGAGTCTATTCGGTCCTTGATGTTGGGCTCCATCTCTTATAACAGTATTTCAGGGCAGGAGAGGCTGTGTGCAGTGTTGGATCGTTGTCTGCTGATGCTGATCATTCCTTTACCTCAAAACTCATCTGGTTCTATCAAAGTTCATTCTCTGTTGGGATGATGGTCAGAAGGAATTCAGGGCCAGTCACTGGTGCCCTGCAGACTTCTAGTTGATGGGCTATTAAAGTATTACATAGCAGGCAACAGCATACAGTTGAGTTCATTGGCTGTTTTCCCCTAAAATCAAATCCCCTTGAGGTATACATCAGACTTCCCCATCTTCCCGCATTACCCACCAAGTATATCCAGGTCCCTGAGCAAAAGCAATCCCACGAGTGGGTTTGCCTTTACCTGAAGCAGGAATAACCCAGACTGTCTTCCCCAGCAAATTCTTCATGTGCACCACAGGAACTTTGTCCCCTTCTACAGTATGGAAAAGTTCTGACTGGGCTGGGCCAGCCCTGTTGGCAGATCCTCTGGTGTTGACCAACCAGGTGGCCTTTGGTATATGTGTGTATCCCAATGCTTGAAAGTTCCCCCACCCATTGCTCTCAATGTAGTTTTTAACAGCCCATTGTACCGTTCGATTTTCCCAGAGGCTGGTGCATGGTAGGGGATGTGATATACCCACTCAATGCCATGCTCTTTGGCCCAAGTGTCTATAAGGCTGTTGTGGAAACGAGTCCCATTGTCTGATTCAATTCTCTCTGGGGTGCCATGTCGCCACAAAACCTGTTTCTCAAGGCTCAGGATAGTGTTCCAGGCAGTGGCGTGGGGCACAGCGCATGTTTCCAGCCATCCGGTGGTTGCTTCCACCATGGTAAGCACATGGTGCTTGCCTTGGCAGGTTGGTGGGAGTGTGATATAATCAATCTGCCAGGCCTCCCCATATTTATACTTCAGCCATCGTCCTCCATACCAAAGAGGCTTTAACCGTTTGGCTTGTTTAATTGCAGCACATGTTTCACACTCATGAGTAACCTGGGCAATAGTGTCCATTGTTAAGTCCACCCCTTGATCACGAGGCCATCTGGATGTTGCATCTCTGCCCTGATGGCCTGAAGTGTCATGGGCCCACCGGGCCAAAAATAATTCACCTTTATGTTGCCAATCTAAGTCCATCTGAGCCACTTCAATCTTAGCAGCTTTATCCACCTGTTGGCTGTTCTGGTGTTCCTCAGTGGCCCGACTCTTGGGTACATGGGCGTCTACATGGCGTACCTTCACCACCAGGTTCTGCACCCGGGCAGCGATATCTTGCCACAGTGCAGCAGCCCAGATGGGTTTACCTCTGCATTGCCAGTTGCTCTGCTTCCATTGCTGCAACCACCCCCACAGGGCATTTGCCACCATCCATGAGTCAGTATAGAGATAAAGTACTGGCCACTTTTCTCGTTCAGCAATGTCCAGGGCCAGCTGGATGGCTTTCACCTCGGCAAACTGACTCGAGTCACCCTCTCCTTCAGCAGGTTCTGCAACTTGTCGTTGAGGACTCCATACAGCTGCCTTCCATCTCCGATGCTTTCCCACAATACGGCAGGACCCATCAGTAAACAAGGCATACTGCTTTTCACTTTCTGACAGTTTATTATATGGTGGGGCCTCTTCAGCACGCATCACCTCCTCCTCTGGTGACATTCCAAAATCCTTGCCCTCTGGCCAGTCCATGATGACTTCTAGAATGCCTGGACGACTGGGATTTCCTATTCAAGCTTGTTGTGTAATTAGTGCAGCCCACTTACTCCATGTCGCATCGGTTGCATGATGTGTAGAGGAGACCCTGCCTTTGAACATCCAGCCCAGAACGGGCAACCGGGGTGCCAGGAGGAGCTGTGCTTCAGTGCCAATCACCTCCGAAGCAGCTCAAACCCCTTCATAGGCTGCCAGTATCTCTTTCTCAGTTGGGGTGTACCTGGCCTCAGATCCTTTGTAACCCCGACTCCAAAAGCCGAGGGGTCGACCTCGAGTCTCCCCTGGAGCTTTCTGCCAGAGGCTCCAGGTAGGACCATTCTCCCCGGCTGCGGTGTACAGTACATTTTTACATCTGGCCCAGTCCAGACTGGTCCAAGGGCTACTGCATGAACTATCTCACGTTTAATTTGCTCAAAGGCTTGTTGTTGCTCAGGGCCCCATTTAAAATCATTCTTCTTCCGGGTCACATGATAGAGAGGGCTTACAATCGAACTGTAATTTGGGATGTGCGTTCTCCAGAACCCCACAGCACCCAAGAAAGCTTGTGTTTCTTTCTTATTAGTTGGTGGAGACATTGCTGTTATCTTGTTGATCACATCTGTGGGGATCTGGCGACGTCCATCTTGCCATTTTATTCCCAAAAATTGAATCTCCTGTGCAGGTCCCTTGACCTTACTCCGTTTTATGGCAAAACCAGCTTTCAGCAGGATTTGGATTATTTTCCTCCCTTTCTCAAAGACTTCTTCTGCTGTATCACCCCACACTTGAAAAACACTAACACAGCAAATACCGGCTCTAAGTAAGCTATGACATATTGAAACTGTGAGATCAAAAACAACAACTTTGAGAGCCAATAAATCAGCATTGTGACGAGTGACTATTAATCCGAAACACTGAATGCTTGTCACCAATACGATTAGACACACTCCGGTCACATCTGTCGTTATCTCAACCCTTCGTGCCCCACGTTGGGTGTCAAAAAGAACTGTCGTGGTTTAAGCCAGTCAGGAAGTCAGCCACGCAGTTTCTACTCCCGCCCCCCCTCCCAGAGGGATGGGGAGGAGAATCGAAAGAATGGAACTCCCACGGGTTGAAATAAAAACAGTCCAGTAACTAAGGTATAATACAAACCACTACTGCTACCACCAGTAATTATAATGATAAGTGAAATAACAAGGTAAGAGAATACGATACCACCCACCGAAAATTAGTCCGACTGAGCAGAGAGTGCCCTTCCGGGTAACTCCCAGTCACATCCCCCAGCATGACATGCTGTGTTATGGAATACTTCTTTGGCTAGTTTGGGTCAGGTGTCCTGTTCCTGCTTCCTCCCGGCTTTCCCAGCAGAGCATGAGACTCACAAAGTCCTTGGTCAGACTAGACATTCTGACCAGCAACTGAAAACACCGGTTTTATCAGTACCGTCCCCGGGCCGAAAGTCAAAAACACAGCACTGCACCAGCTAGTAAGAAGGAGAAAAAGTGACTGCTGCTGCTGAACCCAGGACAACTAGTAACACCCCAGCTGTAATGCTGCCTTGACTGGAACCCAAATTAAAAGCAGCACTGAAATTAACCTGATTCCCTAAGTCAGATAATCTTACTTAGGATGGAAATTTGCTCTCCAGGGTCAATAACTTGCCTCAGATCTGGGTGTTTGCCAGCAGGCATTTCAGCAGGCCCAGGTACAGAGCTCAGGAAATGCCTTCTGTCAGGCATCCAGGTCACAGCGAAACTGGTCCACACAAGGCCTGACCAAGGTCAGTTTCCGATTATACTTTGGGCAATGACTGACCTAATAGCTCCATTTGTATTGCCTGTATCAAAGAAACATTTTTGAGAATCATCAGGTAGTCATATTGACTTGACTCACCGACAGAGCAATTTTTAAAAAAATCACTTTGAAAGAGCCAGTTCCAGATAATGTGTTGGGATTTGGATCACCTTAACCCAGCTGTGATATCTCTTCTCGCATGGGTCAGCTGTGAAATATGCACAGGTATCTCCTGTCATGTGCTGTTATGATCTGTGCCTGTTTTCTTCCTGCTAGTGGCACGATCCTGAGGAAGGTTAACCCCACAATAATCAGTCCCTATCTGTGCTATAAAACTGAGTCACCAACACAGCTCAGTGAGGACTGAAGAAGGCGCAAAGTTTAAATTGTGGTTCAGGACTTCAGGGTATATTCTTTCATAGACAACATTTAATATTTGGCAGAGATTTATTATTATCTCTGCCATCTTAATATTCTCTTTCACCAAGAAATGGGTTTAAACATCACAATTTTTTTATTATTATTCTAATTAATATCCTTAGTAATTTTCTGAAGATCAGAAGTGGCCTTTATACCTATCCCTACCCCACTTTGCAAAGAGTGACATGACACACACCCTACAAGAGTGTGCTGTATCTCGGAGGTGACAGCTCCTTTCCTCAGTGATAGAAGACGGCTGCAACTCTTTGCTCTGAAGTCAAATGCTACAGAACTCTCCTGCCTTTACGCAGGCTTAGTACAACAAAGAAAGGTTCTACATAAGATACAAGCATTTTCCTCTTTTGTTTCTGCAGGTGCTAATACATGTCCAAATACATGTTGCAGCATGATTTATAACCTTAATGTACATCTGTAATTGCAAGGTGCTACATGCTCATGTGTTTTGGATTAGCTTAGATTTGATGGTTTAATAAACCATTTCTTAAACATGCTAAAAGTTAGGTTATACTAAGAAAAAGATGGTAAACTTCTTCCACAGCAATCATGGGGTCATAACAAAAACCCTATATGTATTTTTAGAATTTAAGCTGTGATAAAATCCTGTATGTAGTTTTCAAGATACTTCAATTCAGCAGAAATCAGAGTTGAGTACCTTTCTCATCAAGTTTCTAAGGAATGATAGGTTTCTTGGGTTTCAATTCAATTTTGGAGGCAAACTGATAGTATTAGAGATCATCATAGAGCTGAAGATGAACCACATAATCAGAAATAACTCCCCAAAAAGCAACTGAATGCTACATCTGCCTGCACAAGTACTGAAAAAGCTACAACATGAGTCTGTTGAAATCCATGTATTAATTTATTCTGCAACTGCATTCAAAATATAAATACAATCTCTTAAGTGCTGAACAGTCAGTTAAAACCATTGTTAAGATAGACTTTAATGTTCTGAACATAGACACAACTTTACTGGTTTCACTAGAATTATGGCTACTTTTACAGCAGTGAACCTTCCATGTTGAATCACCAGCTCACATAATCAAAACAGTTCTGGTTATTTATGATTATTGTAGGAATTACCACTCTTTTCATATTTTATAAATTCCTTGTATTTCACATTTATAAGTTAAGGAAATTTGAGATCAGGATTTGTGGCATTCCCACAGCATCTACCTGAAGTACTGGTCCACCTCCCAGCCCCAGCACACTGGACTGCCCCAAACTGAGCTTAGTCCGGTCTCTACAGATGTCAATTAAAGAGCACAACTAAAAGCAAGGTTTAATGCTGGAAGTGTTAGACAAGGAACAGAAGCCAAACACAAAAATTGCCTCATCTTTAGCCATCTTTCCCATCCAACTCAGGGCACCCAGTTAAAGTATCAAAGACATTAGACAGTCATATTGCCTAAATCCCTCAAAAGTGAGTTTTTTGTTGGGGTTTTTGGTTTCGGGTTTTTTTTTTCCCCCCCAAAATACTAGCCATATAAAAATAATTTTCATGTGTCTATATACATGCCGTTTCCCTAGCAAAAACTGCTCTCTGCTATTCTTGAGCACCTCGTTCAGAAGTCGCTTTCGGATAACTGTATTTCAGTTTAACTAAAACACTCTTAAATTTAAGTACTGGTGAACCTCACAATCTTGCAAAAATTCTACTGCTGTGAGGATGACAGAAATCTATACTAGGTAATTTACTTTATCTTCCACTGTCTCCTAATATGCAAAACATAGGCTCATGTACTTTGGCTTTTCAACTGTTTTCCTGTTTTTACTGTCTTGGGCTCCATATAGATTGTCCACTAACTTAGGAGGATAACAATGCCATAGTGGGAACAGAGGTTCTGATGGGGTAAGTACTTGATTTTCTGGTTTTCTTGGTTCTGACTGTGCTCTGGTTAAAGAACAGCTCTGCTTCAAGATCTAACACTCGTCTCAATCTTCAAATATATAAAAATAAGTTTTGGTTTCAAATAAATACAACACACTGAAACTGGACATCTTTCTTGTTCCGTATTGCTCTACAGCTCAACTGCTTGGAATGACTGTAGGGTATCAATTATGCACTGATTAAACAACATAATCAGCTTACATTGTCAATCACTGCACTCTTAAATCAGAAAAAAATTTGTAAGTGTGAGATTCCCAAAATAAATCCTTAAAATCTTTAGCACCTTTCATGATTTCTTCTCAGCTGAAAACTACAGAATTGTACAATGCTCTTTCACTGATTAAAAAAATAATAATCTGCCTCAGTTCTCTGTCTCCAGCAGTCTCTACTCTGTTATTCACTTGAAAGTTTAGAGTCACTAGCAGCAGCAATAGACTATGTCTGTTAAAACATACAAAGCCAGTTCAATCAGTGTTTAAGGAATAAATTACTGTAATGCAAATTAGAAGGCCTACTTTGCTTTCAGAAACTTCACTCTCATTCACAAAATTTTTCAATTTCTAGGCCTGCTACTAAAAACAATCTCATAAAAAGGAAACCTGCATGGAGAAAATTTTATTTAAAACATCATCATATAAAATACACTAGCAATTTTCTTCCATTTAAATGTAAGTTCTTCTTTCTTCAGCTGTTCTGTGCTTCATTAGTCTATCTTCAATGAAAGCATAAAATGCCATTTCACTGAACTCTAAGTAAGGATAGATAGCCTATAAGTGTTAGAGCCCTCAGAATGCATATTTGGAACACGGACCTCCTCATCTTTTCTGCAGTGCTTAGTGTTGTACAAGCATCATCCTAAAAGTGTCCTGTGCTCCTTTCAACCCATTTCTCCAGCACTGAAGGACCTCTTTGTAGACTTAAACTGGGCTTTTTACAGAGCAATGGAACATTTCTTCTATATATACATCTGAATCACAACCCTTCAATTAGTTGGTCCCAGCAGTTTAAAAAAAAAAACAAACATGAATATGTATATTCACTATACAAGTAGTCTTTATAAGTGTAAAAAATTAATAGGGTACACTTCAAACAGTTTCCTCTATAATCATGTCAGCATTCATCCCACATAGCACTATTGCTAAGGCTTTCATACTTGTCTCTCTAACAGTACTAGAAAGGAGTGGACACTAGCATTTAGGAAAAAGAATATCTGCTGATATCGATTCCTTAGTGTCCTTGGTAGTTCTTGTAAATTTGGAGTACTATGGGGGGAAACACAGAAGGCAGAAAAGATGGAAAGAGTATCTAAGGAGTTTAAAAGCAACTGCAGAATACATGTGCTTTCTACAACCATGAGCATGCTTGAGCAGTAAGAAAAGTCCTCACTGTTCAGAGTTCAGTGTTCAGCTACAGTGGCCAGTGTCAACACGGACAATATTGCAGGGAAACAATTTTAATCTGAACACTTTTTTTCCTGAGAGTTCATTACCAGCCCTTGGATTGTGCACGTACAACTGGCCACAATATATCAGGACTCCAAGGTACTTCCCCTAATTACTATGTTAAACCTGCTTCTACTAGGACTGGTAAAAGCATAGGGATAATTACAATCTCATCTGAGCAAATGATGCATACCAACATTAAAGCTTAATGTCAGGTTTTAAAGACAATTTGGGTTCCTAGCAGCACAGATAGTAAATAGTCTTTTGAAAGCCCCTGATATGCACCTGTCATCACTGCGCGGCTAAATATCCTTGAAACTTTGACCCTTCATCTCCAGAAGATCTGAGCAATTCTCAGCTTGAGCTTTGGCCTCAGTGATTATGTTTTCAGATGCTGATTTCAGTTATTGCAAAGATCAATCTCACGGCATTATCACAGAACGCTCCAGTGCAGTGCACCAGCATGCTAGCTGTCTGTGCTATTGTGGCTACACCAGTGCCTATACCTGAAGCAAGTTAGTCATCCTTTCTGTTACTTCAGTAATTCCAGGATTTTCCGTCAAGGAAGAAAAAAATAAGAAACAAAACAAAGCAACAAACAAAAAACCACAAACAACAAAAAAACCTAAAAATCAACAAAACCACAAAAACCCACAGAACACAACTGCACGAAAATTTAAGTGAAAAATGCTTTAGAAATACTGAGTATTACACTGTAGAGATTAATCAGAGACTTGCTATTTTGACAACTGTGTGATTAGAAGCCCACTAAGAACTATGGAAATACACCAGACTTACATGAGCATTGGATCAGCTGTAGGGGCATTTCTTTATCTATGCACTGAGACTGTTAGATACAACAGTTAAATAAGTCACAGTTACAACACTGAAGAAACGCCAATAATGAATACTTATTTTTGCTAACAAGAGCAAATAGCCTTCTTGCAAATAGTATCATTTAATAACTTAACTATGTAATATCCCTATGATCAACTGAATTTGTAAAACAAATTACAGATGCTCCTGTGCAAACTAAATAAATCAAAAAGTTTAAGTAAATATAAAAATATATATATTACAAAATCACATCTTCAATGAGATGCTGCCTGTACAGCAACCTGCACGAGCAAAATCCTAAGGACTCCACTCTCAATACCATTGAAGAGAGCTGAGTTCATGCTGCATTTTTCAAGCCCTCCCTGCCCCCCATCTTTGTGTTTTCTACCTAAAAAGCCAGAGATTTACAGATTCAGCCTACTCCTCACACAGCTGCACACTGCTGAGCAGGAAATGGAATCTCACACCATGAATTAGGAACATATGCTAAGTATCACATTAAAAAGTACTTCGCAAGCTTGTTTGGATCTCTCAGTATAAAGGTTCAGGTATGATTCAGGACAATGTCACTTCTTCACTCAGTAGCTAACCTATGCTAAGCTAAACAATAGCATTTGATTGCAAGAAATGCATGAGCTCTTAAGTCACTGTTTGTCTATGTTTTAAGTGCCTTTTTGAGGTCAGAGTAGAAATTGGCCAGAGTACTAGACATGGCAGTGTCCACTGCAGATTGTGGTAGCATCCCTCGGAGTTCAGTCTGAATATAGCCTGTCAAAAGACTGTGGCTAGGATAGTCCTTAAGAGGGACACAGAACCAACCACAAGGGTGATTGAATCCACGGACAAAGTTAGGTCTCACCTCTCCACAGTCTAGGCTTATACCTATCAATGAAAGAAACAAAGGAAAATTAATTTGAGACAGAGGTAAAAAAAAAAAAAGTACGGTAAATTTAAAATTTACAAGTTTCTGTTTGGAAAACTTAGAAGTGACAGACTTCAAGTTTCTCGGTATTCTCATGCATAAAAGTTGCTCTTCATTCTACCTCCACAACAGACAAGGAGAATTTGACAGCAGAAACTCTGACATTATATAGACATTCCTTTGAAACACTTGCTTGAGACCATCTTACACCATTTTGAATGCCTACTGCAAAACTAAACTTGATCTCAATCAAATCTTCAGCAAAGCAGCTGTTTCACAATAAGTATTAAGCAGAGACGTGGTGCCTTACCACATGTTAGAATCCCATCTTCATAGCTTGTAGTATAAGAGAAATCAACAAACTCTCTTGGTGCTATGATGTTCCAGAGCTGGCCAGCAGTGGTGTAGCGCATCACACAGCAGTTCTTGTTGAGTGACAGAACACAAAGTGTCAGAAAACAAAAATAACTTAGTGTAATGAACACAGAGAAATTTATGCTTGTAGGCAGCTAGC
The DNA here is from genome assembly GCF_963264785.1 of Psittacula echo. Taxonomy (NCBI): domain Eukaryota; kingdom Metazoa; phylum Chordata; class Aves; order Psittaciformes; family Psittacidae; genus Psittacula; species Psittacula echo. The sequence continues at coordinate 69,510,625 of NC_137742.1, read as the reverse complement.
CTTTTACACAAACGTCACGGCTTCTACACTGTGTGAACACCTTCAGTGAGGTCTGAATAGTTCTGTGTGCAGGGACAGAGAATATCTGGCACCTTTAAACCATAGAAGCATAGAACAGTTTGGGTTGGAAATGACCTTAAGATCATCTAGTTCCAACCCACCTGCCATGGGCAGTGACACCTCCCACCAGACCATGTAACCCAAGGCTCTGTCCAGTCTGAACAATGATGGGGCATTTACCACTTCTCTGGGCAACCTGTTCCAGTGCCTCACCACCCTCACAGTAAAGAATTTCTTTCTTGTATCTTATAATATATCCTTATGTCTTCCTTATATTTTATACCTGAACTTCCCCTGTTTCAGCTTAAACCCATTATCCTTTGTACTATGGCTACAGTTCCTGACAAAGAGTCCCTCCCCAGCATCCTTGTAGGCCCCCTTCAGATACTGGAAGGCTGCTATGAAGCCTCTATGCAGCCTTCTCTTCTCCAGGCTCAACAGCCCCAATCTTCTCAGCCTGTCTTCATATGGGAGGTGCTCCAGCCACCTTATCAACCTCATGGCCCCTCCTCTGGACTTGTTCACAGCTCCATGTCCTTCTTATGTTGGGCACACCACAACTGCACACAGTACTCAAGTGGGATCTCATGAGAGCAGAGTAGAGGGGCAGGATCACCTCCTCCAACTTGCTGGTCACACCCCTTTTGATGCGGCCAGTACAGTTGGTTTCTGGGCTGCGAGCACATGCTGAAGCCAGTCCCTGTTCAGTTTCCCATTGATCAACAAACACCCCCAAGTCCTCATCCACATGGCTACTCTGAATCACTTCTCCACCCAACCTGCAGCCGTGCCTGTAATTGCCTTAACCCAGGTGTAGGACCTTGCACTTGGCCTTGTTGATCTTCATGAGGTTGGCACTAGCCACCTTTCAAGTGTGTCAACGTCTCTCTAGATCTATCCCTTCCCTCCAGATCTATCCCTTCCCTCCAGCCTATCAACCGTACCACACAGCTTAGTGTCACTGGCAAACTTGCTCAGGGGAACCACATCAATTAAAACTACAGAACTGTGTCATGCCTGGGAATGTAAAGCCATGAGCATTTATGTCCAGAAGAATAAAGAAGTCCATGAATAAATTGTAAGAGGTCAGTCTCTGTAGTAAAATGCTCTCCCAAAGTACTTTTAATCCACCAAGTGAAAATAAAGCAGCATGCAAGCAATTCTTAAAAAAAACGGTTTTTTAAAAGACAACAGAGTTTGTACCAATTTTAGGGAATAATTAGCAAAAATACATTGCTGTAAAAATCTGTTAAAGCCAGATGCCCACAGGGTTTTGAAGGCATACTGAATGTCTACAGGAACCACAGCAAGGCTTCCAACTCTTCTGCAATCAACTTCAAATCTACCTTTCTTTAGTAAGTCCTGCCATTCAGTATAAACTATTTTGACTCCCATCACTCTTGCCCCGCCACACAGTGAAGTCAGTCTTTCAGGATGAGCAAGAGTGTACAGCTTCGGTATCTGCAGATTATTAATACCCACAATTCTGTCTGCTGCGGATCAGAAGCAAGCAAGCTACATGAAAAGGCACTGGCACACCAAATACCATACCATAACTCTCTGTATGTGAATTTTATCAGAGGTTACTAGAACTCCCAGGTCCAAGAGACTTGTGACTGACAAAGTTTTACTCCTTGTTTTCAGCGCTGATGGACAGATGAACTTTAAGCTTCAGAATAGGACTGTGCAGCCAGAAACCCTCATCTGAAGTGACCCACTGCATGTATGTGCAATACCGCATGTGCATGCAGAAATATGTTGGTATTTGTTGGGATCATTGTTCTGCTGTAGTTGAATTCACATATGCATCTATACACATTTCCCTTAAGAATCTAAATCAAATCTTCACCTCGTCAAATGTTTCCATGATGTCCATTGTAGTCATTAAGCTGTCCCAGTCTAGCCTATCAGGTCCAGGGCGAATGTGATCCACTATTCTGTTAGTAACATCTTCCACCACTCCTTGAGCTTTGTAGCTAAAGAAACATATGTTTACATTTAAAAGTAAAAAATTCTTTATAAATATTCCATTACCTTGCAACAGCGCATTTACTGTAATACCTGGAATTATGGTCAGTGAACAACTGTATCAGAAAAACCACAAAGAAACATCTATGGGAGAATCTATCCTTCTCAGCAATAAATGTTATTTGCAGAAACTTTGTCCCTGTGCTGCAATCAACATTTTATAAATGTAAAACTCCTTCCTCAGATAAAAATTTTCATGTTTATTCCTCTAGCTTGTCATTTTGCCCTTGTTGCTGGGCGAGAAAAGCTGTTCACAAGAGACAAGTAAAGATATGAGAAAAAAGAAAGGATAGCAGGAATACAATGGGAAAAGGATTTTTCATAAAGTAGAAGTAACAGTAGTAGAACGAAGCTAATGAGAAACTATGTTATGCTTTGGTGGCATATAAGAGTACCAAATATACCAAAATAATTTTGTATAGGACATCACAGTATATTCATTTGTTATGAGATAGTTTTCAGTGGACACCAGAGATATTGTTTACTTGAGTTATACTGGGCCCAGCTCCTGAATGGGAAGAATCCATCAGGATCAGTATTTTCAAAATACTTATTCATTAAGCTGTTCTTATTAATAGGAGGCAATTATTCAAGCAACAGATTCCTCTCACTAGCTCACCCATATTCGCTCATAATTACCTGACTGGAGCCAATCTCAGCTGTATAGTCAGAACTGGAGGACCACAGGAGCATGCCAGCGGCTTCACTGTGTCCTTCAAAACTTGAAACTGTCCTTTATTTCACCAGGTATATATACAACCCTGGTGTCTTCATCTGCATACAGCAGCCACTGCCCTCTTGGCAGTGGTTCTAGTTACACAATCTGTTGATGCCAGTGTGCGTGTGGCCCTACAGAGTCAGCAGACTCTTAGTGTCTGGGATCATCAGCTCTTGCAGACTTAACAGGATTTATATTCTATAAGGCTTATGTGTGTTTGGGATACTTTCAAACACTACCTCTTCATGCAGCTTTTAATCTCTTCGCAGTGCTGTTTTCTAGTAAATATTTCTCTACCTAAACCTACAGAACCCAGTGACAGACACACAGGAAGAGCCTTTATGTCATACATTTTTCCTATAACTATACACTTGATATTTTACTCTACTGCATAGTCACTGTAACAGTCTTAAGTACTGACTGGGTTTTCACCAAATAACCCTTGGATCTATTGAACCTGGACTTGACTCTTTGGTTTGCAGACCACCTTTCTAAAAGGTCTGGGCATATGTTTGCCTACTCCAGCCAATATGAGTTTTGTGGTGTGCTCCAGTTTTCATTGTTCAATGTTCTAGACAGCATCCAATACTAAAGTGCCAAAGCCTAACACTAAAGAAATGATATAGGCACACTAGATGATCCACTTAGCTTCTCCTCTGGAGTATCTGTGTAGCTGAGGGTGTCCTTCATTTATGAATTCTACAAAGCACATCTGTGGAACCTTAAAAATGGATTTGCTCTGCAGACAAACTTACAGGTATCCACTGAATTCCTCAGATGGTTTACGCCACACAGTTGCATCTTTCTGAAACAAAATGGAAGATAGGATTTTTACTGTCACTTATATATAATTATAAAGTGTCCAGAAAATGCGTCAATTTTTTTGAAGAAAAACAAATAACTTTACCATTAAGTATGGTTAACACCAAAGTGCTAACTGATGTGGGCACTTCTGTACACTTTTCTTAAGAATAGAAGATGTTTCATACATCTTTTACTAGTAATCTTCCATTTTTTCAAAAACATCAGTCAATTGCCTTTCTTATTGTCAAATACTAGAAGTCTGTGCAGAAATAGGGCTTGGCAGGCCAAGCCAGCTTACTGTGAAAACATATAGAATAACAGAACCACATTATTCGGTAAAGCCTTTCAATTGAAAGGCAACTGGAAAATCATTATACGCATACTACTCAGACAGGAAGATCAGACAACTTCTGCTCGCACCCCTGTTACACATGACCAAGCAGAAGTGTGCAGGAGGTGCTGATCGTGGCAGAAAAGAAAGCTTAAGTTACCCATCTCTCCCAGGTGCCTGACTAGACGTGCCTTGCAACCAGTAGTCTACAAATGTGAAAATTATCCAGAGAAAATAAAGAAATCAATATCTTCTGAGTTTTACCCAACTCTGAGATGGAACCTCCTTACAAAATCTCTCCATTTTAGTATTAAAACAGAGTACCATACGGCAGCTTTTTATTTGGAATCATGATTACATAAGCACTAAGGACCAAATGTCTAAAGAATAGTACCGTAAGTACTGCATCCAGAATGGTTTAAGGTATTTTGGGGCAAAACACACCTCCCTGGCAAGCAGCTAAAGCTGCGCATTTCTTTTACAGGGCACAATATGGAAGGAAAGGAAGGTGGGAGGAGAGAGAATGGAGGATCCAAAACACTGAGATTCAGGTAACTTCCTAAAGGAAAACAAAAGTATAGCTATACATCATTTAGCAGAGCAGAAGTGGTACAGGTTTTCTGCAAGATGGCTTGGCTTGCTTACTCCGTTCCTCCCTTTTAAGACACTGTATTTGTTAGTTTCACAAACAGCCAAGTTACATTTGGAACACCTGAGCATCTCTTGCTCACAAAAAAAAAAAAAAAAAAAAGAAAAAATAAATAGAAGACCTATTCAAAACACAGTAACAAAAGGGCTACCACGCTAGTACTACCACGCTGCTACACTGAGATACCAAAATACACTTGTACCTTCTATGCAGGACAGGGTTAAAATGTATTCAACCAGCCGAGAAATGATGCACCAGCAAAGTCTTTTCAGCTTGATGAAGCAAGGCTCAGAGAAACCAAGCAGCTCCAAAGAAGGGTATGCAAACTGCTTGGACAAAGCAAGAACTGCATTCCATTTCACGGAAAGAAACATGCGGGGCTCTGAAGGCAGTGGAAACATGAAGCAATATAAGAGAAAAAATTCAGAATGATCTCACATTTTAAGAGGAAGACGTTTGGAAGCTGAGGCATGATAGGTTCAAGCATTATAGATAAAAGTAATTACACAGGCTGGCAGAGTCTATCTGTAGGCTGTGCCTGCTCTGTGGAAAATACAAGTGAGCATCTTGCAACACTGCTAGTGCTAAAAGAAAAGCCTATAGTCCTACACAGGTAGGATTTTTCTGTGAGATACTTCCCTGAAAATGGGCAGAAGGACTGACAGATCATATCTGTAAAAAGTAAAACCACATCCTGTCACCTACAGATGTACTATCCTGAAGGGTCGTTCCATAGGGCCTCTCACAAGAAACTCCTACAAGAATTTGCCAGGTGTTTCACACCCATGTTATCCAGCACAACAACCTCTCTTCCCTTTACAAGTGACCTGCAGCTTCCTTAAAAGAACAAACTGGTCCACATGGACAAAGCCGCCCTTCACTCACGGTTTTCTTGGTGACCCTCCATTCGTTGTCTCCGATGCTGTGGTACTGAACCAGGGTGTTCCGCAGCCTGGTGGCCAGGGGTGCTGAGTTAGGCAGGAGATCCATTTGCTTTCCTCCTACGTAAAGATACCCATTGCACAGACACAAGCACCAGAACCAGACACCACGTTAGGGATGTCAAAGACAGCATGATGCATTTAAATCATAGAATCACAGAACAGTTTGGGTTAGAAAGGATCTTAAGGTCATCTAGTTCCAAACCCACCTGCCATGGGTTCCATCCCACCAGACCATGTAACCCAAGGCTCTGTCCAGCCTGAACAAGGATACGGCATTTACCACTTCTCTGGGCAACCTGTTCCAGTGCCCCACCACCCCCACAGTAAAGAACTTCTTTCTTGTATCTTATAATATATCCTTATGTCTTCCTTATATTTTATACCTGAACTTCCCCTGTTTCAGTTTAAACCCATTACCCTTTGTCCTATCGCTACAGTCCCTGACGAAGAGCCCCTCTCCAGCATCTTTGTAGGCCCCCTTCAGATACTGGAAGGCTGCTATGAAGTCTCCACGCAGCCTTTTCTTCTCCAGGCTCAACAGCCTCAACTTTCTCAGTCTGTCTGAGAAAGGGAGGGAGGTACTCCAGCCCCCTTATCATCTCCGTGGCGCTAAATCCGCGCACTCTGAACAGGGAAAGCAGAACCACCGCCTGCCCCGCCCGTTCCGCGCATACATCCCCTCAGGACCCCTCGGGGAGGCGGGTCGGAGGGGCGCAGCCCGCAAGACAAAGGCAGCCCCCACGGCCTTTAGGAGCCCATGGCGGGTGGGAAGCACTCGCCCCTCCTCCCGGCCCGTCCGCAGCCCCGGCTCCCACCTTTGTCCGCGCCCCTGCGCCTCCTCCACTCCACGGCTTCCGGAACCGCCGGCCGTCCCGGCAGCACAACGGCCGATGCCGGCAGCCAATGAGAGTGCAGCCGGCTTCCGGCGGCAGCCAATGGTAGCTCTACCCCCCGGGGAGGGAGACGAGAGGAGAAGATAGTGCTCGCTGTCGTCCCGTGTCATGCGACCTCCCGGCATGTCGGCGGGATGTCGTCACGAGCCGAAGGAAGGCCGGCGCCCCCCTATTGGCTGCAGAGGAGGACGCGACTCCGTGATTGGGTAGGGGAAGTGGAGTGATGGGAGGGGCGGGGTTATCGCCACCGGGTGGCCTCCGCGGGCGGGGTCAGTGCGTGAGCGGGGCTGGTGGGGCGCGGCGGCTCCGGCGGTGCTGCGGCGGCACATCTTCGCCCCGCCCCGCCCCGCCCCGCCCCGCCCCCGTGGCCTCGCCAGGCCTGGCCTGGCCTGGCCTGTTAACAATGATACGGCCCGCTGATACCATGTTACCACAGGATTGCAGTGTGTGCTTGGGAGCAGCCCAAACCACAGTCACCAGGCCCCGTCTGCTTATCTTCTGACACATGGCCTGCTGCTGTCCGTTTCCACGGTGTTGTCATGGGATCTGGAACTGAAAAAAAAGGTTTGTCCTGTGAAGGACTTGAGGTGCTTCAAAGCATAGCAAGTCACATGTGATGAGGAACTTTGAGATACTCTTGCTTTCAGTGAGCAGTGCTTGCGATGGGATTGAGCAGGCTTTTGAGGAAGTGTTGCTTTTGATTCAGAGAAATCTCCAGGAACTCGCCAACAAAATTTTTAAGTTGACAAGCAGGTATTCTTTATTGTGGTGCCGGGAGACATGGGAGATCACTCCTCCAAGCATGTCTCTCCCAAGCATCAACCAGGTTGTGATTATGTTGTCCTTAAACATACATATTCATTAGATTACACACATTCCATCATACTTTTAGAGAATGCCTCCTCTATGCATACAAAAATGTGGTAGTGGGCTTTTGGACCCCTGGTGGTTATTTCTTCATCACTTTGTTTTAGGATTGTTGTCATGTCAGTCATATCAGTAACCACCAGGCGGTTCTGGCAAAGCTTATCTTGGTAATTTCCTTTTTTCTATAGTTGCTGACAAAGCCTAACATCCTTGAGGTTACTCATTTACAACCCTATTCTTCAATCAACCCCATTCTTCAATCCCCTCTTTTCTTGTCCTACTGCAAAATCTTTTGCAACTGAGTTATTTCGTTCTTATTTAAAGTTTCCTGAATATTTCCCTGTTTCTACTTGATGCTTAATTGTGTTTCTCTTCCGTTCATCATAGTTCATCATGGATTGTTTGCAACACCAAAAGGAGCATTGGTCTTTATACATGTAATCACAACCATTCCTATTATTACCAATACACTAAAAAAACAACTGTCTCAACCAGGAGAGATTGGGTACCCATGATGTTAATTTTTCCCAGATTTCCTCAGATCCCCATGAGGTGCTGTCCTGTGCCACCTCATGAAATATTTTAACTTGTTTCCACATCTAATCTATTCCAGTTTGTCTTAAATGGAATAGGGAGGCCAATTAAAGGAATACCCAGTCTCTCTCCTGATTTAGGTAGCTGAGTACAGATCCAACAATCACTCTTGTTTAAGACACTAGTAATATTTTGTATCAATCTCAGGTATAGATTTTGATTCCATGCTTCTACACCTATTGTTATTGAGACAAAGGGGTACACAAAATTACAAAATGGAATATATAAACCTTTAGAATCACTTTTAAGTAATGTTAAGTTTGATGGCTTTGTAACAGTAGCAATGGAAAATTACTGAGGTGCATGATACACAGAAAAAAAGAAAATAAAGTACAGCTAGAGAACGTACTGAGAATTCTTGTACAAGATAAACCGTTATAGTTTAGGCCCTATGACCTTAGTACAAAATGAATGTAAGAAAAACAGGCTAGAAGAACAGGACACAAGGATATCTGGGAATGGCAGGTGTCCAGGATGGGCTGCAGTTAAACTAACTGATAAGTAGAAGGACAGAAGGATTGTTATGTCTGTGGTGTTAACGAACCAATTAAGCTGGTATAAGCATCTACTGTGCGTGCTTCAAAGGCTGCCAGAAGTGGTGAAAATTGTTGGAAGAAGTAAATGACCCTCAGAGACCACCACCCCAATTTTGTGCGCAGGCGGGGAACTTTCTGGAAAATAGTGTAATCCATACATAGCCTCATGAATATGTATTTATGCCCAGGGACTATATAATGACAGCTTGTTTAGCATCACGGGGACACACGTTAGGAGGAGCTATCCCCCGTGTCTCCTGCCGCCGCAATAAAGAATACCTGCTTGTCAACTTGAAAACTTTGTTGGCAAGTTTGTTCCTGGAGTTTTCTCCGAATCATTATACAAGTCCAAATTATGATCAATGTAGTCTCATATGTGTGGGTCCTGAAGATTAGACGCTCCATACTTTTTCTAGGTTCTGGTGGTTTTCTGGATCTGGTGCCTTCTTGATTCCTGAGTAATGTATCCAAGCAAGCTGTTCCTTTATCTTCACTGCTGTAAAGGTAGTCAGTAATACCTGGTATGGTCCACTCCTCTTCTAGGGGATCACTTGCAAAATTCTGAATAAAAAAACAGATCTCCTGTCTTTAAAGGATGAATAGGATAATCTAAACCTCTGGCCCTGGTCCCTGACACTCTGCCATTTATTTCTTCTAACTGTTTTCCCAAGTTTACCAAGAACTGTTGAAGGTATCCTTCTCCTACTTCTTGAAGGCTCTCTCCTTTAAATTGAGATTGATATGGTCTTCCATATAGAATCTCAAATGGGCTAATTCCTTCCTTTGACCGAGGTTTTGTTCTGATTCTCAATAAGGCCAATGGTAATGCTTGATACCAATATAACTTAGTCTCTTGACAAATCTTCCCAAGCTGTTGTTTAATTAACTGATTCATTTTTTCCACTTGCCCACTGGGCTGAAGCCTGTATGGAACATGTATTGCCAATCTATTTCCAATTTCTTGTTGATTTCTTGTAATAATTTTGCACTGAAATGTGTACCGCGGTCAGAGGAGGTAGTTGCTGGTACCCCAAAACGAGGTATTATTTCATTTAATAGGACCTTAATCACTTGGTTTGCATTATTTGCCCTGCAAGGGAGTGCTTCTGGCCACCCTGAATACCAACAAATACCTGTCAATACCAACAAATATTGATAACCTCCTTTTCTAGGTAATTCAGAAAAATTTATTTGCCACTGTTGTCCCAGATAATTACCTTTTCCGATTCCTGTCCCTACCCGATTCCTGTTTTCAGTCTTAGGGTTATCTTTCAGACATAGTTGACATTGTTTTGTCATTAGTTGCACTATGGTATATAAATTTCTTCCCATGATCTGTTTGTTTAAATGTTTATACAAGGCATTACTTCCCCAATGAATTTTGTTATGTCCTTCTTGTAACAGCTTCCATAATTGATTATAGGGGATCACTACTTGCCCATCAGGTATTTTTATCTAACCCTTTTCATTTTCCTGTCCTTTCAAGTCTTCAATTAGTTTCATATCTTCTTTAGAGTACTTAGGTTTATTTTGCTCAATTACCAGTTTAGTGTGAGGAATTAAGGACATAACCGCAACTCTTTTTGTTTCTACCACCTGTTTAGCCTCATGATCAGCCAAATCCAATCTCTTGATCAGAGTTACCTTTTTGATGTCCTTTACAATGTATGATTGCTGCTTCATTAGGTAATTGTACAGCTTCTAACAATCTCAGAATTTCCGTTGCATGTTTAATTTGTCTTCCCTGGGTATTTAAAAGTCCTTGTTCTTTCCAAATTGCTCCATGTGCATGAACTACACCAAAGGCATATTTGGAATCAGTCCATATGTTTATCTGCTTGTCCTTCGCCAACTCCAAGGCTCTAGTAAGGGCTATTATTTCTGCCTTTTGTGCTGAGGTGTTAGAGGGTAATGCTTTAGCTTCTGTTACCTTTGAAGTTGTAGTTATGGCATATCCTGCTCTTTGTTTACCATCTTTAACAAAGCTGCTACCATCGGTGAACCAGGAATCTGCACCCTCCAGAGGCTCCTCCTTCAGATCTCATCGGCTCGAATATACTATCTCTATAGTGGCCAAGCTATTGTGAGTCAACGGTTCAGTAGGGGTTTCCTGAAGGAAAGATGCTGGATTCACAACATTAGTGATCACAATTTCTGCATCATCCAGTTCTACTAGGATGGCTTTATACTTCAAGAAACATGATGGTGATAGCCAATGTGTATGTTTTTGTTCTAGGATTGTTGATATTGCATGTGATACTAACACAGTGATCTTTTGTCCCAGTGTAAATTTTCAGGCCTCTTGGATGTTTAAGATAACTGCTGCCACTGTTCTAAAACATCTGGGCCAACCTTTACTTGGTTCATCCAGTTGTTTTGAAAAATAGACCACTGCTGTTTTATAAGGTTCCAATCTTTGAGCCAAAACCCCCAAGGCAATTCCCTGTTTCCCATAGGAATATAGCCAAAAGTGTTTAGTTATGTCCGGGAGCCCCCAGAGCTGGAGCTGTCATGAGTTCTGTCTTTAAACTTTTAAACGCTTCTTCAGCTTGATCTATCCATTTTGGAAAGGTTGGATTTTCTTATAGCAGCTCATATAACACCATAATCATGGATCCACAGTCGACACCATTGTGTCATTCCCAGAAACATCCAGAGATCTTTAACTGTGGATGGTCATGGTGTTTGACAGATTGCTTCCTTCCGAGCTGCTCCAAGTTCTGGTTGTCCTCCTGTTATTTTGCATCCTGAATAAGATAATCAAGTTCAAATTAGTTGAGCCTTCAATTTAGATACCCGGTATCCATTTAGCCTCAGAAAGTTTAACAGTTCTACAGTCCATTGAACACATTCTTTCTCAGTTTTGGTAGCAATTAACAGGTCGTCAACATACTGTAGTAAAGTTCCTGTCTGGGTGGGTGCTTCCCAGGTTTCTAATTCTTGTGCCAGTTGATTTCCGAAAATGGTCAGACTTTTTTTAAATCCCTAACGTAACACCGTCCAAGTGAGCTGTGTCCTTCTTCCTGTTTCAGGGTTTTCCCATTCAAAAGCAAATAAATTTTGACTTTCTTTGACCAGGGGCAGACAGAAAAATGTATCCTTTAAATCCAGAATGGTAAACCACTTCTGATTAGTATTCAATTTAGTCAATAAGGTATACAGATTAGCTACTACTGAATGAATATACTCCACAATTTTGTTGATTGCTCTGGGATCTTGAACTAAACTGTAACTTCTCCCATCAGATTTCTTTAATGGCAAGATAGGAGTATTATATTCTGATTCACATTCAATTAATAATCCATATTTAAAAAAATTATTTCTTTGATACCCTTTCTAGCCTCTAATTTTAAGGGATATTGTTTTATTCTAATTGGGCAAGCCCCCCTTTCATTTCTACTTTAACAGGCAAAGCATTTATTCGCCTTACCTGGAACTTCAGATGCCCATACTCCCAGATATACCTGATTAAGGATTTCTTCTATTTCAGTGAGGTCCTCCTGTTTGCTTTTCTGTTGAATTAAAGATAAACTCAAAACTTCAATTAATTGATAGTTTTTGACTCTTAATTCCATTTTGCCTTCTTTAAATGTTGCTTCTTGACCTAATAAAGATTTTGAAGAATTTGGCATGTGTAAAAATTTATGCATTCCTATTTGTTTTCCCAATTTATACTCTAAAGATTTCAGAAAGGCTGCTTTTCTTTTTTTTTTTTTTTTCCCTTGGTGGCCAGTAGCTCCCACATCTGTAACTCATACTTTTCCTTTGATTTAACACCGAATAAATTGCTCCTGTATCTACTTAAAAAATCCGCTTTATTTCCTCTAGTCCCTAGTTTTAATTTAACCAGTGGATCTGCTAGGGTAGATTCCCCAAATCCCTGTCAATCTAGTTCTAATTCAGTCACCGAAGCCACCCCATGGCACTCCCCCGGGGCAGTCTCACTTCCAACGTCCAAATTCCTTATAGTATGCACACTGATTCCATCCCACAGGAGAATTCAATCTCTCACCTCTGCCTGACATTCCTCCTCTACCTCTGCCTTGTTCCCTCACATTAGTCCCTCCACCAGTTTCTACTTGTCCCAAAGCAGCCACTGTAGCCGTGCCTATAGCACGACTCACCTCTTTCTTCTCTACCTGTTCCCTACTCCTATACGCTCCTTCTGCTCTGTTGCCAATTACAGCAACCTCTTCCTCTTTATCAATAACAGATGGGGCAAATGCTGAGAGTGCTCCTTTCAGAGGTACCTGTGATACATAATCCTCCAACTATATTCCTGATTACTCTGTTTCTTTTTAACTTTAAACATCTTTCCCCAATGTCACAGGCTGAACAACATCTCTCTAGCTTAACTTTCTATTTTTCCGTGTACTTTTCCAAAGCCAAAATTAGGGATCTGGCAGAGCTGTATTAATTTCACATTCCATCTGCCACTCCGGGTGGTTTCTTAGAGTGAAAAACATATCTGCATACATCTCTTCATCCCATTTTTCTTGTTGTCTTAAAAATAACATTAATTGCAACAATGTATTATGCTTCGAAGTTCCATTTTTGGGCCATTTTTCCTGATCCTCCAAGGTATATAATGGCCACCACTGGTTACAATATTCAATTAAAGTTTTTTTATTTATCAAGCCCCTGGGGAATCCTCCTAATCCTTTCCAATGAGCTAGAATACATCCCAGCATAAGACTCAGAAAATCTTTGGTTGGAGTGAACATTATTTAGCAACAACTAAAAACATTGGTGTTATCAGCGTTGTTCCCAGGCTGCGTGAAAAACACAGCACTGCACCAGCTACTAAGAAGGAGAAAAATGACTGCTACTGCTGAACCCAGGACAATAGGATATTGAATAGTGCTATGATTGGTTGGTTGATCAATTGATCTGTTTCTAGACCAGTGGGCAGTGTGGTCATGAACATTGTGTTTCCCATTACTCTCTTGAGACTCCTCAGTTTTCCTGAGCTGGTTATTCTGCTCAGTGTTACTGGGACATTAGACTCAAATCCAGTTGAACCTGCCCACTAATGCAAGAGATCTCATTAATGGAAAAGTGGAAAGTACTTACAACTGCAAATACAGTTCAAACCATTGGTGGATTTGGGTTTTGATTTGTTTTTTCAGATATTCTGCTTTTAACTGTGAAAGGTAGAAAATGCTCTATGTGTGTTAGAGTTCTGCAGGTTTGGGGCCTTTGCATAGGCATCAAGTTTCATGGTGAGATTCAGAGTTTCCAGACCCAGGCATTCTGAGTTGCCCAAAACACATAGCTTTTGTAGACCTTTAAAACTATGTCTTCACTGCAGACACTTAGAATCACAGATTGAATGGTGGAGACTGGCAGGGACTTCTGCAGGTCATCTTGTTCAACCCGCCTGCCAACCTGACCTGCTGGTCACATAAAGCAAAATGCCCAGGACCATGTCCACACAGCTTTTGCATATCTCCAAGGAGAGAGACTCCACTACCTCCTTGGGCAACCTGTGCCAGTGCTTGGTCAACCTCATTGTGAAAAAGTGTTTCATGATGTTCAGGAGGAACCTGCTTGTGTTTCAGTGTGTGCCCATTGCCTCTGGTCCTGTCACAGGGCACCACTGAAAACAGCCTGGCTCTGCCCTCTTTTCACCCTCCCTGCAGGTGTTTATATACATCGACAAGACCCCCATGAGCCTTCTGTTTTCCAGGTTGAACAGTCCCAATTTTCTCAGCCTTTCTTCCTAGGATTGATGCTCAAGTCCCTTCATCATCTCAGCCATTTGCTGGACTCTGTCTATTGTGTCCATGTCTTGTCTTGTTCTGAGAAGCCAGCACTGGACCCAGCACTCCAACCTCACCAGTGCTGCATAGAGGGCATGTTGGTGGTTCATGTTCAGCTTGGTGTCCACCAGGACCCTCAGGTCCCTTTCTGCCAAGCTGCTTTCCAGCTCGCTAGCCCCCAGCATGTCCTGGTGCCAGGGACTGTTTCTGCCCAGCAGCAGGACTTTACTCTTCTCCTTGTTGAACTGCATGAGGTTCTTCTGGGCTCATTTCTCTAAGTCGCCCTGCATGACAGCACAATCCCCTGGTGTATCAGCCTCTCCTTCCAGTTTGGTGTCATCTGCAGACTTGCTGAGGGTGCAGTCTGCCCACTATCCAGATCATTAATGAAGATGTTCAATGGAATCAGACCAGGTGTTGACCCCTGGGGCACACTGCTACAACCAGGCTGCATGCCCCTGTCTGTAGCCTTTGCGCTTGTCTTTTCAGACATTTTTCAGTCCCTCTCACTATCTGCTCATCCAGCTAGTACTTCAATAGCTTCTTTATGAAGATTTTGTGAGAAATCCCGAACTTACTTTTCATCTGCAGTTGCCTCCTAAGATATTTTTTTCCACTTATCTACTTGATTCATGTTTTCTGTCAGGGAAACAAAATATAAGTGTCCATGGGTGTAACTCAGCTGTAGTAGAACAGTTGGAAGTTCAACTTTCAGAAGAAGCTGCTTTGGAAAATCATGGTCTTGAAATGTCCTGGACATAGCATTCTTGAAGTTGCACAGCAGGCCTGATATTTAACTAAAACCAATTTTTTCTTTAAATTTTCTACTGACTCCTCTGAAGTTATATGACCCAGGAAATTTCTGACTAAATAATAGACCAGCCTTTAACCACTCCTGGTGTTTCCAGTCAGACTAGCAGAGCATTCGAGCTTTCAGGAAAACTGCTGGAGAAGTCTGACTCTTTTGGATCATCAGCCAGTGAAATCTTTACTCTTAAGAGTTTATTTATTGCTAAAAACATGCACCAATATTATTCACCCACTAACTGTCACATGAACCACTAAATCGAGCTGACTTCGCATCTGTGGTAGGAGGCTTTTTCTAGTCCAGCATGGGCAAAATGTGTTTGTTTGGGAGTATTTTTCACAGAAGTTGTCACAAGTATAAGGAAAACAGCTTGCTTTCATGTTGGGCAGTTGACAGTGTGGAGCCATTCTAGATTGTCAGCTAGCTAATGATTCTTGTTGTTTTGTTAAAAAACAAGCTACAACGAAAAAGGCTTTGTAGAGAACCTCTAATATTCTTCATATCTGATCTTCAATCAGATTTGAGTAAGTGTACAGTATGCCGCTATTCCATCAGAGCATGATGGAAAGCAGGTCTTTATTTATCTTGTGCTGGTTGGCCCACATACAACTGAAGAAATTGATTTCACGGTTAAGACTTCATGTTTGTTTGCCTAGTATGAGCCATATTAAATCAGCTGCCTTGACCATTCCAATGGTCATAAATATGAAGTAAACCTGAAAGGCTGTGATTGGATTCTTAGTGATTTACGGAACAGAACTTTATAACTCATAAAGAGTTATAAAACAGGTATGTTTATTGCGGTGCCGGGTGCAAGGGTGATCGCTCCTCCTAACTCACACACCAAGAGCTCAACAAGCTGGTTATTTATTACACACAAACATACATATTCATCAGATTTCACAAGCATAGGAAGAGATTATTGCGATTAGTTCCAAAAACTCATTAATACCATTTCGCTCCCCTCTACGCCTGCGCACTGCCATCTGGTGGTCTTGGGCCAGGGTCTTCTGGTTGAAGTAAGAGGTCTTCCTCGCCGTGCACTTTTCACCCTTGGCACAGTTTCCCCAGCTGGCAACCTCAAGTCTTATAGAGACTAGCTGAAACAGGTTCTTGTCAGACATTCATCTTCTTGAGGGAAAAGGGTCCCTGATTTTAAACAATGTGTATTCTATTCTGAGTTATAGTTTAACTGGCAAGAACAAAAACATACCTGTTCCCTATTCTAAGTTAAGACAATGCATAGTTTGAAGAAAACTCTTAACTCTTTCCTTAGTCTGTTGCTATTCCTCGCATCATTAGAACTCACACATATTCCCAAATGCAACTTTCCAGATGGTGAGAAGCGTAGCTAAAAATTTTGCATGCTTCACTGCTAATGAGCAAGCCAGGCTAAAATTCAAGCTCACTTCTCACATAATTGCTTTCAAACTAATATATTTAAATAAAAAAGTGAATGCAGCAAGACAGTTGCTGCCTTAGCCAGACCTGGGTCAAGGAAACAGTCTGGAAGACAGAATAGCTTATTGCCTCCGTGGTGAGATTTGGGCTAGACAACACAATTTATTTCTGTGGGATCAAGTTGTTGGAGAAACCTGTTGGGCTGAATATCCATGCTGTTGCAGCTGCAGTGCTGTTTAGGAAGGAGGGGTGGTGATCTGGAGCACAGCTTGAGCCAAGCAGTATTTAAAAAGCAATCTCTTCACAAACCAGCAATTGTACCTTTTTTCTAAGTGCATTTTGCAGTTAAGGCACAAGATGGCAGGAAAGCAAAATAAAGATTTTTTGCTGAAGCACCTGCACTTGAAAGTACCCTTTAAAATTAAATACAGTAGCAGAGGGGGGTAATTTTCCTATGAAAGTGTTGTTAAAGCTTTATAAAGTTTTGAAATCTGCTAGATATTCCTTAATAAATGTTATCTAACTGTGCTAAAACATAGTACAGTCTTTCTCTTACCTGCTGCTTGTGGGTCAGGACAAATATTGTCTATTCTTTTGCTATAGACATAAAGTAAAAAAATTAGCCCTGAATATTTCCTTTTTGGACCCTGCAATATGGTGTGTAGGAAAATTAAATGCAGAATAAAGTCTGTTTGTATCTGGAAGAAGAACTAAGCTTTTTTCTGAATGATGGTTAATCCTTGGTTTCTGTATTTTATTAATATACTTTCTAACTCTGCCCTTGCAAAAATTCTGCCTTCACATTATTCTCAAAGCTGGCTGCAAAACCACTTATATGTGAATGCAGACTTGGTTCTTCCTTATTTGTAGAGTCGAAGCTACAGGTGTCTTAAAATCACCTTTGTACTTTATCTGCCTGTGTTATCTGATATTAAGAAGCTGCTATAATATTTTCTATGAGAGAATTTTAAATGGATGAATTATGTTGCTCTCCTGGCTGGTCCCTTCACAGTGTAATCTTACTAGTCTGGTTTTTAAAACATCCCATCTCCTTTTTCAAAAGCAGTGGTCACGATAGCATCATTAGCATGGTGTAAGTGGCAATAATGTATAGTAGCAGTTCGTAGCAATAGTTTCAGTAATACTGGTGAACTGTGGACATATGTGATCAGTCCTCTCACCTGATCTGGTTTCCTTGATAGTCATCTGTGTCCTCCCTGCTTCATATTGTGGTAGTGGACTCTTGAGATTTGTACATGTTCTAAGGTGCCAAAGAGCTTTCAGCATCTGATAAAAATATTGCCTCCTGCCCCCTGTAGACACTCAATCACCTTCTGTTACTGAAGCAGGAAGCCCCTCACCAAAAATTCTTAAAAGTAGTATTTCTTATCTCTAAAAAGTTGTTGGATGTGTCTTGGCCAGGCTTCAATGACATACTCAAGGTCTTTCTTTAGTTTTACCTGTTTGGGAACTTACTGCCTCTTCTTTCCATCCCTGATCTCCTCATTTGTGGCTTCCTTCCCAGCTGTTTGCTTTCTAACAGGGATGCTTTTTACTTCTAGGACAGGCAGGCTTGGGCATGTGCCAGTGACAAAGAGACTTCTTTATTGAGCCAGTCAAGAAGTGCACCATTCTGCAGGTGAAATAGCTGTGTCTTGGCCAAGGATCAAAAGCGCAGATCACAGACCATGAGCCAGTGTACAGAAGTAGTTTATTACACACAGGAAATGAGTCGTAGCTCATGGCTTTACAGCCTAGTTAAATAATCATGGTCAGTCTGTGTGTTGTCATCCTGGTAATAAAAGGAGAAAAGTGTAACTGGGTAAAAAAAAAAAATCATAATGGTAATTCATGTTTTCTCATACGACACACTAGTTTGTAAGAACTGCTGATCCCGTGTTTTCTGCTATTAAAATATTGTTTCATGGTAAATTAGCAACTGTACCTAAATCAGTTCAGACTGCTTCAGTTCAAGCAGTTACTTCATTGTATTTTCTATAAATTGTGCATGCTTATAGTGGTGTGTGGGAGTAATATCAGCAAAGCATGACTGCTGGACACCTGCCTTTGGATATCATTATCTTGGTCTTTTTGGGGAATTTCTAATTTGGTGTAGACAGAAGCCTGTTAATGAATAACAAAAGTGACTTCTTTGTGTTAACCACACAATCCATTAGGACTGACAAAAAATGTTCCTGAAAAGAAAGACATATTGATCAGGTCACAACCAGAAGATAAGATTCAGATTTAGAAAACCTTTTTTTTTTACCACAGCAATAAGGAAACAAAAATAGAAAGCTGAGATTACAGCTCTTTGAAAGGCAGATGTTGGACCAAAGCTAAGATGCTGTACTACATATTAAGTCGCCATAATGTTAGACTTTGCCTGGTAGAACTTAGATCAATAAATAGCATTCTTTCTTTAGAAGGCTAGTGGGATTTTTTCCCAGAAATTTGCTGCATTGAAAGCTTCTTGCCAACTACCCATAGGTTTCTAACTTTGGAATTATTGTGGGAACATAGGGTGTTGTGATTTCTGCATTTATACCTTCAAAATCTTAGTCTCTGCCGTGGTTCCTTTTTCTCCCTCCACCCAAAGGGAGAGAACAGGTTTAAAGGAGCTAGTTGCTGCAGCCACACAGTGATGCTGAAGATGCATTTACTCCTAGCATTCTTCTAAGTGTCTTAAACAAGTAGCAGAGCTGTGCCATGCTCACTCTCTGGCCCCAACTTCAGCTGCTGTGGGTTTAAGGAAATAATTGGGTAGGCAAAAACGAGGAGCAAGAGTGAGTAAATATCAGATTCACTTTTGGTCATAAATAGATATTAAATCTACTGTCTTTGTTGGTTTCTCTTTTAATTTACCATGCCTCTTGGCAAT
Source organism: Psittacula echo (assembly GCF_963264785.1). NCBI lineage: Eukaryota > Metazoa > Chordata > Aves > Psittaciformes > Psittacidae > Psittacula > Psittacula echo. The sequence goes on along the minus strand of NC_137742.1, from coordinate 69,491,349 downwards.
GCTGTAGCCTTTTATGCTATTTTCCCATAAACATGTCCTGAAAACCCCCATGGCCACAGTTTGGTCTCTTTGGTATGGTCCTGACATTAGCAGAATTGGAAACCACGCTCCTGTTGCATTTACTTCTACAATATTCTTATTCTTTTACAAGTTGATTTGAACATAAAAAATTTGAAGACATTTTTACCATTTTAACTGTGTTTATATATAGGGCTGTCATCATCATCAAGATTATTTTTTCTGTGCCACCATCATGGTTGCTGTCAAGAAAAACAGGATTTCTTTTGACCCTTACAATTTCAAGGTTAGACTGAAAGCAATTTCCTTCTGTACAATATGTGTTCTGAAATACTTAACTCTCTAACATTTTCTTCCCAGAAATGGACTTACAGCTGTATTCTTTTTCCATGGAGTTTTTCAGTCATGATTCCTCTGAATGATGATGGAACAGTAGGGCACGCAGACCTTTGTCTGTGTCTCAATCTATCTTTTTTTTTTTTTTTCTTCAAGCAAGCACACTCCCTACATGTTATTTTTTCTTAGAAAAGTAACTACCTTATCTTCATTATATAATGGAAATTACTTAGAGTACTTCCAGGGTAAGAATTCACTTTTGAGAGCTTAAAGCATGTTTGGCAACTATTCAGTTAAGAAAGACACATTTATCTTGGATGTCTGAGCTATTTCCTTTGAGAAAATGGCATTAGCAGTTGAAAATAAGTAAATCTTTTTGACTGATGAATTGAACATGATGTAATTGTTTTAACATACATTCTGTCTTAATCAGTTAATGATATGGACAATAATAAATGCTTCAGGTTTTTTCAGCCAGTTCAAAACAGTCTTGACATCATGGATTTTATCTTCATCCTGGACATAAATTACATATTTAATATTGAAAGTATTAGGTGAGTAAACTAACAGAGGAACATAATTTTGGTTCAGGCTTCCAGGCAGAGGCAGAAAGCCTTAACTATTTTTCAGATGTGATATTGGCAGAAGACTGAACCTGATTATGTTAAAAGCCTTCTTCAGCCCTATGACCTGTTGTTTTCTCAGCTTTGGTGCAATCTTGCAGTGTAGTCTAAATAAACAGTCCTTGTGTACCATGTGCTTTGTCTTTTCAGCTGATTATTATTAAAACATGCCTTAGTATTTTATATGTGAGAATAAAAGCATGAGCAAGGAAATTAAGGGCATAGCATGAAACTTACTAAAGACAATTATCGGGTTTTGTTAAGCATGGGGAGATTCCTTGAGGCATTTTCAGATGAGAGAAAAACAGCTAGTAGAACATTTTTAGGAAATTATTAATTTCCAGGAGAAAGATCACGTCTGTCTTAGGATGGGATCCTGAAATATCACTTCAAGGGGGGAAAAAAGAACCCCAAAAGCTCATCCAGTGGCTAGGCCACTGCTACCATCAAGCAGTTAAACAGTTGAAGAAGGAAACCAATTGCTAAGTGCAATGTGAAACTAAATCCTTAATATATATCCAGAAGAGCCATTCCATAAAAAGCTGCATTTTTCCAGCTGTTCATAAAACTTGTTAGAATTTGTTTCTTTTGTTTATTTGGGGTTTTTATTAGGTTGCTAGTAGATAGCAATCTATACTGGTGGTGAGGTATTATGGGAAGATAAAAATGCAAGTAAACTGTACAGGGTTGATCTGATGGGGATGGTGCTTGGTTTTTTAGTGGGGTTGGAATACTTAACACAGCTACTGGTCAAATAATTTCAAAGCTGGAACCTTGAAAGAAATTGTCCTATGGAGATGGAGGTAGATGGAATAAGCTATATGATGTGTAAATATTAAGCACTTTGGACTTGAGCAGAAGTAACTGTGTAATTCTTTTAAATATATATACTTTTATAAGCAGTTTTCCTCAACTACATGGAAAAAGCCTAGAAGTATTATATTTCTATTACTCTCTGAAATAAAAGTATATTCTCAAAGGATTTTCCTGTCCGTTTTCTGAAGTCCTAACATCCATTTCTGCGAAAGTAGTTTTTTGAACAGTGGGAAATCCTGATGGCTTGCTATCAGTCTCTTTGACTACAGTTTGATCTTTCACTGGGTTTTTGCAGTAGCATATAGAAGAATAAATTGTAAGTGGTGCAAGCCTTGTTTGTCTGTCATATTTGAAAAATCATGACACTCAGGTGAAGTTCTCAGTGACTGAAAAAAAGGGAAATATAACCCCCATTTTCAATAAGGAAAATATAGAAGACCCAGGGAACTACAGACCAGTCAGTCTCACCTCCGTGCCCGGCAAAATCTTGGAGCAGATTCTCCTGGAAAGTGTGCTAAGGCACATGAAAAGCAAGAAGGTGGTTGGTGACAGCCAGCATGGCTTCACTAAGGGGGAATCCTGCCTGACCAGTTCGGTGGCTTTCTATGATAGGGCTACAGGACTGATGGACAGGGGCAGAGCAGTTGACGTCATCTACCTGGACTTGTGTAAAGCGTTTGACACTGTCCCGCATGACATCCTTGTCTCTAAATTGGAGAGACATCAGTTTGATAGATGGACCACTTGGTGGGTAAAGAATTGACTAGGTGGCTCATGCAGAGAGTTGTGGTCAATGGCTCAATATCCAATTGGAGACCAGTGATGAGTGGTGTCTCTCAGGAATCAGTGTTGGGACCGGTCAGCAACATGGACAGTGGGGTTGATGCACCCTCAGCAAGTTTATAGATTACACTAAGCTGCATGGTTCAGTTGATACACTGGAGGAAGGGATGTCATCCAGAGGGATCTTGACATGCTTGAGAGATGGACCAATGCCAACCTCACGAAGTTCAAGCAAACCAAATGCAAGGTCCTACACCTGGGTTGAAGCAATCCCAAGCACAGGCTGGGCGGAGAATAGAAATGATTCAGAGCAGCCCTGCGGAGGAGGACTTGGGGGGGTTGGTTGAAGAAAAACTTAATATGAGCTGGTTTTAGTGCGCGCTCACAGCGCCAAAAAGCAAACCATGTGCTGGGCTGCATCAAAAGAAGCAAGACCAGCAGGTGAAGGAGGTGATCCCGCCTCTCTACTCTGTTCTCATGAGACCCCACTTGGAGTACTGAGTGTAGTTCTGGTGTGCCCAAAATAAAGACATTAAGCTTTTGGAGCAAGTCCAAAGGAGGGGCATGAAGATGATCAGGGGGCTGGAGCACTTCCCATATGAAGACAGGCTGAGAAAGTAGGGGCTGTTGAGCCTGGAGAAGGGAAGGCTGCATGGAGACCTCATAGCAGCCTTCCAGTATTTGAAGGGGGCCTGTAAGAATGCTGGGGAGGGACTCTTAATTATTGACTGTAGTAGTAGGACAAGGGGTAACAAGTTCAAACTAACACAGGGGAAGGTTAGGTTAGATATAAGGAAGAAGTTCTTTACTGTGAGGGTGGTGAGGCACTGGAACAGATTGCCCAAGGGAGTTATGAATGCTCCATCCCTGGCAGTGTTCAAGGCCAGGTTGGACAGAGCCTCGGGCAACATGGTTTAATGTGTGGTTTACCTGCCTATGGCAGGAGAATTGGAGCTAGATGATCTTAAGGTCCTTTCCAACCCTAACTATTCTATGATTCTATGATGATATGAATCCCTGATTGATAAAAGATACGTGAAATACTGACCTGATTTTGGAATGTGCTTGTTGATGTAGACTTACGTATTGCTGAAAAATAATGTAGTATACCAGTCTTACTTGTTCTGCCCATAGCAGTCTGTAGATTGCCTTGCTGAAAAATACCCTCTGAAACTGTGTGACACCGTCATGCATGCTTACAGTTAACCATGTTCAGACAACAGACTGATTATCATCCTGGGGCACAGCTAGCTTTTATGCATTATAGAAGTGAAGTGCAATTATAAATGTGTCCACTATAGTAATCTCTATCCTAGGAACTGTGAATGATATGTTTAATTCTGTTCTGTTGGAATTGCACATACAGATCAAGCTTGGCACAGCTCTTAAACTATTTTCTAAGGTATGGAATGGAAGCTCTTGGATTTATTACTTCCTGCATTTATATCAAGTCTTTTGGCCTATGATATTTTTCTTTGATTCTCAGCTGGTGAGGTTTTAATCAGTTCTGGATTTTTGTGTCATTTAAACACATGTCCAGGTAGAGAAATTTTGAAGCATTTGACTCCTGCAGGAAGTGGCAACATGACAGATAGCAGTTTAAGTTACTTCCAGAGAACTGGAAAGAGATTTCGAATTTAAAGGCACCCATCGAATTAAGTTCTCTATCCCCATTATATAGCCAGTTAATGCTAAAAGTCACACTTCACACAGACCAGTAGATGAAATTTTTATCTATTAATATTAAGGGGAAATATGGCGGTCTATGGTAAGCGGGTTTTTATACTTTTTTTTTCTGCACTACCACTACTCATTTCTTCAGTTATTTCTTTCATCCTTGTTTTGTTTCTGCCATTTGTGTTGGTGTTTTTTTGTTAGTTTTGGGTCATTGGTGGGTCTGTTTGGGTTTTCTTGTTATGATGGGTTTTTTTTCGTTTGTCTGGGGGTTTAGTGTTTTTTATCAGGAGGTAGAAGTTACTGAGGGATTATATCCAGAACATTTTAGGGATCAGTTTCAGCTCAAGATTAATGAAAAAAAAGTAATGAAAAAAAAAAAAAAAAGGCAGTATCTGTATAGATTCATTGTTTGGATCTAGTCACACACATAGGAACATAAGTTTATGAACAATATTTACATGTTTATTGAGATGGTCTGAGAGATCAGACAGAAAGAGACAGAAAATATAGAATATAATCTCACCTCCTTTTCAAATTCTTATTATATTTAGAAAAGATAAAAAAGAAATAGTAATTCAAACCTCAAGGAAAACATGCTGTTTATGGCATAATCATAGAATCACAGAATTGTTTAGGTTGGAAAAGACCATAATGTACCTAAAATTACTGAAACAATATACTCGACTGTCAGGGTCCGACTGGAGAAAACTCCAGTGCCGGACCCTGTTTCAGTTCATGATCCCAAGAGTGAAATTAAGACACAAACAAGGTCAAGTACCGTAATTAGACTATTTGTTTATTACAAATTACAAAAAGGCAGTTGTTATAAAAAAGAGAAATTATTGTAATAAAGGGGATAGCGATAGGAGAGATTGGAAAAAGGTAGAAAATGAAGCAAGAATTTAGGGTACAGAGACAGAGAGAGACAGTCACCATCGTGGATCCAGCGGTGTCCCGGGAACTTGTTGTCATTGTCATTGATGGTTGGAGTTCTTCAGGGTTTGTAGTCGCATAGTATCAGAGCAGAGTGTCCCTCAAGAGTCCGTTGGTGGTGCGTGTCCTCATGGAGGTGTCCCTCTGGAGTCACCTTGAAGGTACCCTGTGGAGTGTCTCGTGGAGTTGCCCTCATGGCAATGTCTCATGGAGGGTGTCCCTCAAGGGTCCGTAGTAGTCATCGATGGAGAGTGTCCTCACAGAAGTGTCCTTCTCGAGTCATCCTCATGGCCATGGCTCCCTGGCGATGTGCCTCTTGGTGATGTGCCTCTTGGTGAGGTCCTTTTCCCCTTTTGTAAAGAGTTGGGGGTGTACCTCTGCTCTTCATCTCACATATTACATGTTCCTGGTGAATCAGTTTCCCTGGTCTTGCACCCAGCTTTTAAACTGCAAGTGTCTGCACACACACATGTCTACAGCAATTCTTGGGATAATGGACAGCAATTCCTTACACCAATCCTCGAGTTAATGGACAGTAGAGTCTTATCAGCTCTTTCTCATTCATCCCTCAGGCAATGGATGGTGGAGTCCCAGTTCAATTCCTCACACCAATCCTTGAGGCAATGGAAGAAAGAGTCTTATCTCAACTCCTCCCACCCATCTCTGAGACAATGGTTGATGGAGTCCCATTTCAATTCCTCACACCAATCCTTGAGGCAATGAAAGGAAGAATCTTATCTCAGCTCTTTCCCACTCAAGCAGTGGGTGGTGGAGTCCCATCTCAGCTTCTAAGAATCTTTGAGACAACGGAACAGTGGAGTCTGATTTCAGATCAGTCTCTCATATCTACTTTTATAAAACAGTTATAATAATATTTAAAACATAAGAAAGTCTGTGGTAGTGGCCGAAGGCAGCTGCCCATAGAAGCAAGACAATCATGTATGACTTTTCTCACATACACTCTCTCACCCTTTAATTATTTATATGGCTTTGATTAAAGTACTGATTGTTTATGGATTTTCTTCTATGAATATGCCTACTCACTTTTCAAATCCATGTAAAGTATTACTATCAAAATCTTGGCCATATGCCATGTGGAAGACCACCTCCTTTTCTTGTTTTGCCTCTGCCTTCTGTTAGTTGTATTTGGTATCCTCCCTAGCTCTTGAGCTGGAACACACAGTGAAGAGTTAATCCCCGTTCTCACTTTCCATGTACTCAGATTTTATTGACTGTGTCATATAGCTCTTGGTCTCTTTTTTCCAGACTGAAGAGTTCTTGCTTACGAATCTTCATGCAAGAAATCTTCACATAATTATTTCTCATGCAGAAGTAATTCTAAACTTTTTGACCATGCCTTTTGCCTTTCTTTTAACCTTTTGCAGTTCTCCTGTGTCCTTTCATAATATGTCTGACCTACATAAAATATGCCAGTACTTCTGCACAGACTAACACTTGTACTTTTGAAAAACATACCCAGGGTTTATCTATGTCTGTCAGGTTTTATCTGTGACTGCTGGACAAATGAATTACGTATCTTGCCACTTATTCCAAGTGTCTTAGCATCTGTAGCTTCAGTGAAACCAGGCCAACATCAACATCAGTTTCTGAGCATTAGGTATTAGTAGAACTTTGACTGCTAATTTTGAGAGAGTAACATTTGCTTGTTGACAAGTTCTATTCAGCCAGGAGCTGTTCAGAGACCCTCTCCAGGAACAGAGATTCTCTGTAGCACTGGTTACTCATAGACCATGGTAAATCTTGTCCTGAAATTATACCCCAAAATGTTTTAGTCAGTTCTTTATTCTATAACTTGAAAAGATGACAGATGGTGTTTTCTTTGCCTGACATGGAGGAGTTGTTTGTGCTGGCATAGAGTACATAGTATTTTGTTACTTCTCAATGATTTTGTGTGGTTTTGAATAAGAACAGAAAGAAAAAGGCCTTTGGTGAGTTTCATTGATCCATTAAAACCTTCTTGCTCAGTCATACTGCAAACATTTCAGTGAATTCCTGTGAAATTTTTGGTCTAGCATTTTTTCCCCTCAAAGGGAGACACTGAAGACAGGATACACAGTAACAACACACAATGTCAAATATGAGGTCCTGGTTTACCCCTGACTATTCATGTTAATTTTACTCTAAAGATGAAATAATTCTGTTGTGATAGGAGCTCCTGCTGTAGTCATTGAGAGTTGTCTAATCCATCATCTTGGACAATATTGACACCAGTCTGAGTAATACTAAACTAGTGCATCCTTAATAGCTGTAGACAAGGTCTACTTCACTGAAGATGTTAATGATTCTCTCAGCTTCATTATGGCATGCCACCTTGTCTGTTCCAAGAGCTTCTGGTGCCTGTACAGCTTGGAGGTTTTACTCCTGAGAGTGCAATAGTGGAAAGGCAGACTTGCCATAAAGTTCCTTCCATTCCTTTGTTTTGTCAGTCCTCATTCAGAGATGAAGGACTCGCAGCAATTAACGGTAGATTTCCGGAGTATCTTGGTCATTCACACAAATGTACCCCACAGTGCCTGAGTGGAGGAGGCAGTAGTACCACCACTGGTGAAACAGGCCAAGAGTCCTTTGAAGAGGAGCTTGCAGCAGAACTGACTTGCAGTTGAGATTCTGTATCTAGAAGTGATAATAAAAGTCAATGGAAAACTTATGGAAGTCTGAAAGCTGGAGAGCAAAGAAAGTATGAGATCTTTAACAAGAGAGAGCTTAATTCATAAAACAAACTATTTCCAATGTATTTTAATTAACTGCACTTAGTGGAAAATACGGACTTTAAACTTAACAAACTATTATGTTCCTACAATGTATTTCTGTTTTAACACCAACACTGTATTATTTACCTTATAAATTTTATTTTATCAATCACTCTAAAACCACATTCTTCCTAATTAGTGACTGTTATCTTTTTTGAACACTTATTTATTACTTCATGCACAGTTTATAATTCATTTGTGTTGTTTTGTTACAATTCTGATTATTCAGGACATTCATTCCCATTTTCCAACTCAGTTCTAGAAGACTTCACAATTTTTACCAAAAAACTACAGTTTTGTCAGAGGTGCACATGCTTTGATATGTTGCCCTGCACCTCAGATGGAGGTTAAGGAAATAAGCTAGCTGTTGTCAGCATTGAGCTTTACAAATAATGGTCATTGTACAGATCTCAGTATTTGCATACCCAGAGCATCCATGGATACCCTTTAACCACAATAAAGAATTTCTTGTTACTTACGTGGATACAAATTCAGAGTGTTCACAAAGCATTTACACAAGTTGTTAATGTCTTGGATTAGTCTTTAGTATGGCCTGTAGATTAGCTTATCTGGAAGGTACTTGCTTCAGGTTACAGTAATAGCAGTCTGTAAATGACAGCAGAAAGTCCAACCTGTACCTTCCTTGGCGCAGTTTGAGACTGTGTCCTCTCATTCTGTCAGTTGCTGCCTGGTGAAAGAGACCAACCCCCACCTGTCTACAACCTCCTTTCAGGAAGTTGTAGAGAGTGATAAGGTCACCTCTGAGTCTCCTTTTCTCCAGGCTAAACAACTCCAACTCTCTCAATCGCTCCTTGTAGGGCTTGTGGTCTAAGCCCCTCACCAGCCTCGTTGCCCTCCTTTGGATGCACTCAATCATTTCCACGTCCTTCTTAAACTGAGGAGCCCAGAACTGGACACAGTACTCAAGGTGCGGCCTCACCAGTGCTGAGTACAGGGGAAGAATAACCTCCCTGTTTCTGCTGGCCACACCATTCCTAATGCAGGCTAGGATGCCATTGGCCTTCTTGGCCACCAGGGCACACTGCCGGCTCATATTCAGCTGGCCATCCACCAATACCCCCAGATCCCTTTCTGCCTGGACACTATCCAGCCACACTGTCCCCAGCTTGTAACATTGCAAAGGGTTTTTATGGCCAAAATGTAGGACTCAGCACTTAGACTTATTAAATTTCATCTTATTGGATTCTGCCCATCTATCCAACCTATCCAGGTCTCTCTGCAGAGCCCTCCTTCCTTCCAAAAGATCGACACAAGCTCCCAGCTTAGTGTCATCTGCAAACTTACTGATGAAGGACTCAATACCCTCATCCATGTCATCAATAAAAATATTGAACAACACCGGTCCCAGCACAGACCCCTGAGGGACACCACTGGTGACTGGTTGCCAGCTGGATGCAACACCGTTCACCATCACCCTCTGGGCCCAGCCATCCAGCCAGTTACTGACCCAGCAAAGAGTGCTCCTGTCCGAGCCGTGAGCTGCTAGCTTTTCCAGGAGTATGTTATGGGGGACAGTATCAAAAGCCTGCTGAAATCCAAACAGACAACATCCACAGCCCTTCCCACATCCACCAGGCGGGTCACCTGATCATAAAAGGAAATCAGGTTGGTCAAGCATGACCTAGCCTTCAGAAACCCATGCTGGCTGGGTCTAATACCCTGGCCATTTCTTAAGTGCTGCTTAATAGCACCCAGTATGAACTTTTCCATTAACTTTCCCGGCACTGAGGTCAGACTAACTGGCCTGTAATTACCAGGATCCTCCCTCCTACCCTTTTTATAGATGGGCGTCACATTGGCCAGCTTCCAATCATCTGGAACCTTGCCAGTGAGCCACGACTGTTGGTAAATGATGGAGAGCGGCTTTGCAAGCTCATCCGCCATCTCCCTCATCACCTTGGGGTGGATCCCATCTGGTCCCATTGATTTGTAAATGTTCAGGTGCCTCAACAATTCTCTAACTTCCTCTTCTTGAATAACAAGAGGACCATTCTGCTCCCTAACACCACCACCAACCCCAAAGTACAGTTATCTTGAGGGCAAGGTGTCTTCCTACTGAAAACTGAGGCAAAAAAGGCATTAAGCGCTTCTGCTTTCTCCTCATCTTTAGTTACTAAGTTTCCTGCCTCATCCAATAAGTAGCAAAGATCAGTCTTACCCTTCCTTTTACCATTGATATATTTATAAAACCTTTTTTTATTATTCTTTATGGAAGTTGCCAATTCAAGTTCAAACTGAGCTTTGGCCTCCCTAATTTCCTTTCTACATGCCCCAGCAGCCTCCCTAAACAGTCCCTGAGAAACCCTACCCTCCTTCCAAATATGATACACCTTCTTTTTATTTCTAAGTTCCTTCATAACCTCAGTACCCATCCAGGCTGGATGCTTGCCTCATCGGCTCATCTTTTGGCACACAGGAACAGACTTTTCCTGCACCCTCAAGATCTCTGTTTTGAGGCACACCCATCTTTCCTGAACTCCTTTGTTTTCAAGGACAGTTTCCCAAGGAACTCTTCGAATGAGTCTCTTAAACAGGTCAAAATCTGCCCTCCGGAAGTCCAAAGTATAGGTCTTACTGATGTTCCTCCTGATTTCCCTGACTATTGAGAATTCTACAATTTCATGATCACAGTGCCACAGGCAACCTCCAACCTCCACCTCACCCACCACTCCATCTCTATTACTGAACAACAGGTCTAACACAGACCCTCCCCCGGCAGTCTCGCTCAGCAGCTGTGACAGAAAGTTATCCTCCACACACTCTAAAAACTTTCTGGACTGCCTTTTTTGAGCTGTATGAAATTCCCAACATTTATCTGGTAGGTTGATGTCGCCTACAAGAACAAGGGCTGAAGATCCAGAAACATTCTCCAGTTGCTTATAAAACAAGTTGTCCACTTCTTCTTTCTGGTTGGGTGGACAATAACAGACCCCCAATAGGATATCAGCCTTACCGGCCTTCCCCTTGATTCTTACCCATAAACATTCAACTTCATCATCATTAATTTCAATACCTATAACATCTAAGACCTCCCTAATATAAAGGGCCACCCCTCCACCCCTTCTCCCTTTTCTATCTCTTCTGAAGAGCTTGTAGTCATCCAATACAATGTTCCAGGTATTCAACTCGTCCCACCACATGTCTGTGATGGCAACTACATCATAGCTATATTGTTGCACCATGGCTTCCAGCTCTTCTTGTTTATTCCTCATACTACATGCGTTAGTATACATGCACCTCAGCTGGTCCACCGATTTCACCACCGACCCAGGCTGATTACCCTTGGACCTGCTTCCAGTCAGCCCAGCTGCATCCTCTTCCCCCTTCAAACCTAGTTTAAAGCCCTTTCAATGAGTTCTGCCAATTCATGAGCAAAAATTCTTCTACCCTTAACAGAGAGATGCAACCCCTCCGTGTCCAGTAGGCCAGGTGCCGTAAAGGTTGTCCCATGGTCAAAGAACGCAATGTTCTGCCGACGACACCAACCCTTGAGCCACTTGTTAATAATGTGGGCTCTCCTGTTCCTTTCATTAAATTTTTCGACCACCAAAGGGATCGAGGAAAAGATCACTTGGGCTCCTGCCCTATCAACCACCTGACTCAGTGCCCTAAAGTCCCTTTTAATTGCCTTAACACTCCTCCTTTCAATCTCATCACTGCCAGCCTGGAGTATCAGCAGTGGATAATAACCAGAGGGCCTAATCAACCCAGAAAGTCTCTCGGTGATATCCTGTATCCGGGCCCCAGGGAGGCAGCAGGCCTCCCTGTGGATTGGGTCCTGTCGGCATATGGGACCCTCTGTTCCTCTTAGAAGCGAGTCCCCCACTACGACTACCCTTTTCTTTTTGATGTTAGGAGTGGTAATTTGTCCTACGGATGAAGCATAATTGAGAGGCTCACTGAGTAAATTATTGTTTTCTAAATCATCTAGCTGGCTCTCTAGATCCTCCTGATCCAGGGTCTCATACCTGTTCTGAAGCGGTATCTGAGTTGGTAATGGGGGTCGGGAGGAAATGTTATTATTACCTCTCCGAACAGAGACCCATTTCCAATCCCCTTCGTCAACCAGGTGCCCTTCTACTTCTTGGCAGTTGGAGGCATGGGAGTCTTCTGACTCCTGGTGGGCCTCCCTCAAAGGTTCAAGGGTGGAACTCCACCAATCTATTTCCTTTTCACTTTCCCTAATACTCCTTAGTCTTTCAACTCAGTCACCAATGATAAGAGATTACTAACCTGTTCGCACCTCAGGCAAATGTCCTCTGCCCCTGGTACTGCTGATAAGCTCAAAAACTCTGCACAGGAAGGGGTCTGTACAGACACATCCTTTTTGGAGGGTTCCGTTAAGTTACTTACACTCATGCTCACTACAGGTTTTGATCGCGTAAGAACCATTACTTCCAAAAGCCCTGCTTGCCCTGCCTGTGTGCACTGCAGTGCAAACTGCCTCTCTATAATCCAATTACGACCCTGTTCGCCGTGCTCCGGGTTGCCATGCTCCCTGGAAGCTCTTAGCCTTTAATACTGGAGCCAAGCCCCGTGCTCTGGGCCCATTTAAAAGCCCCACCGAGTCTCCTCCTTCCGGCCTCTCCAAAGGCAGGCTGGGAAAAATGACTGAAAGGCTGGAGAACACGTTCCGTGAGGAAGGACTGAAGGAGTTCAGTCTTCAGCCTGCAGAAGAGAAGGTTTACGGGGGACCTCATAACATTTTTCCAGTATTTAAATGGTGGCTACAAAGAGGACAGAGGCTTTCTCTTCACAAGGACCCACATGGAGAGGACAAGGGGCAAAAGGTGCAAGTTGCACAGGGAGAGGTTTCATCTTGATAAAAGAAAAATTTTTCACTGTAAGAGCAATTGTACGTGGAACAAACTCTCTAGAGAAGTGGTAGAGTCCTCATCACTGGATGAAAACAGCACTGGTCAGGGTGCTAGATAATCTCACGTAGGCTCCCTTTCCCTTGAAAGTTTGGAGCAGACGATCTTTTGAGGTCCCTTCCAACATGGCCTATTTTATGACTCTGTGATTAGTGGGCATCATAATTATTGTGGCAGTAATATAGCCAAATGTATATGAAGCCAGCATACTGAGTCCTTACTTTCAACCGAATGTGATGAAGGGTCACTGCCTCATAGTGGTTAAGGACTATTGAGTTCATATGCAGAATTTTTCCTCATTTTCTTCCAACAGTAGTCAACTAATTCCCCAAAGCAGCCTTCTGAGAATTACAAATAAGATTTTGTGATATTCTTTTGTCAAAGATTAACATTAAACCTAGTGTTTCAGGAATATAGTTACAATATACAGGGTAGTAGAAATTTGAGATTAATTAATCTACTTAAGTTTCATGGAAAGATAATGTTATTGCAATGCATAGTCAGTCCAACTCATTATATTTCATAAAGAACAGGTCAGTAGTTCAGTGCTGTTAGTCTCCCAAACTTCTCCTTGCTTTTTAATTGTTTTGCTTTCTCTAGAAATTTTTCACATCACATGTGTTTTCAGAGGTCTAGGAAGTGCTGTGAGAAACCTAAGATGACTTGCAAGATGTGAAAAGAGTTAGCTATAGTAGTTAATGTTCATTTTCTCAGCTCTGGAGCTGTCTCATCTTGAAACATAAATTCTTTGGGGAAGGGATTAACCTATTTGAGTTACAATACATGTTTGTAAACATCCAGCACACCAGCACCAGGTCTGCAGAGATCCTGGTAAATTCTTCAGAATCTGATTTAGTGTGATAGCTTAATAGGCTGAATCACAAGTTAAACAGATGGCATGGCAAACACATATTCTGATCCATTCGGGGATGGTAAACTCTTGCTCTTCAAACAGTTCTCTTTTCTTCTCCCCACTTCAGCTATATTTTTTTTTTTTTTTGGCCAGAGCATTTTCCAGATAATAAGCAATTTACTTGCCTCTCCAGTTTAATTTGTTTCACATACTAAGATTGGAAGATGTTTTATGTAATCTTTTCTCAGAATGTGATATTAAAAATTAGGAATCTTACTTTTCTATCTCTGCCTTGTGTTTATTTGTGTTTAAATTGTTTTGAGAGTTGGAGGTTTTTCCCACATTTTATTGTGACTCTGACAAACAGTACTAGTTAAGTTGCTATATACTTAATAGTGTTTCTCCCTAGCCAAAGCGTTTGATGTTTCATAGAATGAACTCCTCAAATGTGAAGAGGCCCTCCTTGTAGGTTTAGAAGGCACATGGATCATCTTAATGCTACCTAGTGGGTTTAAAAAGCAGCAACAATCCTTGGATAGCTTCCTCATCTCTTCATTTTAAACTGTTGAGTATCTGAGTTCTTTTATATACTGAGTTTGCATAACTGGTTTAACTGGAAATAACACATAACTCTTTTGGCTTACCTGTCTGAGATGAGTGAGTGGTCTTGTGGACCATTGAAATGCTGCCCAAGGAAGGGGAAGTCCCAAAACACTAGTACTTTTTTTAAGGCATTTTTTTTAAGATAGGTAGTGAGTTCTGGTATTTTGTACAATTTTGGTAAAGGCTGTGTATGTGTTTGTGTGTGTGTTCTTATTGTCAGAACAGGATACTGGTTTTTACCTCTTTCAAACCGTTCAAATACGGCTCCGTTTTTATCTCATGCTTCCCATGTTTCACTCCCATCCTCACATTTAAAGGTAGCACAAATGAGATTTGTTTGTTTGTATTTCTTTATAAAGTAGTTTGGCCTGAACATGTACAGACTTGAACTTTGCATGGTGAGTTGTGCAGCCCTTAGTAAAGAACTTCAAACTTCCTTTGGTTCACATAGCTGCTCCAGAGAACAGCTGCAAAACCTACAAAAGTGTTCTTCCTCATCTGAATTAAAACAAAACAAAACAAAACAAAAAACAAAACAAACCCAACCTTGTTCACATTGAAAAGAACAAGTAAGTGTGCTGATTACTGGTTGTGTAATTTTCATTTTTGTTGTGAAGAGCTGCAGGGAAGTGTTGCAGCAATAGTATGCAAACCTGGTGTTCAAATGCCTTTTGGTGCCTACAGCATGTCTGCACGGCAGCCAGGTGTGACTGCAGCATGTAGAGCTGTACCAAAAGTGGCAGCAAGCTGGATTTGTTGATACCAATAGAGAGAATTAGCAGTCATAGCTTTGTGTGTGTGAAGCTTGTAGTTAGCCTGTACTGGAAGCCCTTGGTACTGACACTGCTGCTGATACCAGCTTTAAGTAGATTAAAGCAGGCAAAGCTTTTCCTACTCTTTATGTTCTCACACTTCTGATTTAGACCGTGGGTATATACAATGCATGGTGTTTGTGTGTGTACAAACATATGCATGACCCCAGTGCCACTTCCAAGAACTCCAGTCTGTTTGACTTTCAGAGCTGCTAACCTGGTAATGTTACAAAATGGTAATGACTACAGAATTGAAAATGCTGGCTGGATTTCTTGGCATCTTGATTCCTGTTCTTCTATAGTGTGTCTTTAGATGGTTATTTGTCTACTCTTAGCACTTTCAGAATTCCTTGTGGATCATTATGCAAGCTAATGGTGGATCTCTTAAGTAAATTTACAGGTTCCTAGGTGGACCTCTTAAATAAATTTTAAAAGAATCATCAAATCATTTATTTATGAAGTAGTTGAAGCAGAAAATACTGAAAGTAGAGAGAATGTTCTGGATTGCACTGGAATGTCAAAAGACTAAAACCATTTATGGGCTACAGATGAACTCTGCTGTATGTAATGGAATAAAAAAGCCACAGACTAGATGGGGTAAAGGAGCTAGAAAATGAAATTCCTGATAGCAGCTAAATGAGGTCACTGTTGCAGCAATAGAAGTAGAACCCCGGGGGAGGAAGGCAGGTGTGCAGATGGTGAGGCTTCTGCTGCCAAGAGCACTGATGAACTCCAAGGGAATTGTGTCCAAGGCAACTCAGGGACAAGCAATGCCAGGCGTGCTGAAGCCCTGCATTACGGTGACAATGACTGACTAATCCACTTAATGTAGGACCTTCTTTCTACACTGATTTTTTTTTCAGGGAACTAGGACTCTAAGGTATAGTGATTGCCACCCATTCAGTGTGTCTCTTTCACTGAGGGTAAAGGAATCCAGAAAGTAGTCCCTCATTTGCTCAGGATCCAGGTTAACTGAGGCAACGATGGTAGCACTTTCTTTTATCTTGTGTTCTGCATGAATGGGATTGGCCTCCTGTCACCAGAAGATTCACAAAACTTCCAGGCCATTGGCATCTTAAGTGAGAGCTCAAGTTCAATTCCTCTGAAATCAATAATGAAATAGCCAGGGAAAAAAAAAAAAAAAAATAAAAGCTAGATGAAAGTTTGCTCTGTCCTTGTGGTTAGGACATTTCACTGAGTATGAAGATGGGAAGGAATGAATCTCTTTTTTTCTCTCTGCTCCAAAGACTGCTCTCTTTTGCTAGGCAAAAGGAGGTGTGTTTACTTTGCACAGGGCTGAATGTGGAGGTCTTGTTCTACTTGTACCAGCTGAGGACGGATGGAGACCGCTCTTGAAAAGAAAACAGCATGATTTGTTGGTTAGAGCATTCTATGCAACAACTGAGGTTCCTTCAGTCCTCTTTAGAGAAGGATTTTGTTTCTTGAATGGGCTTTAGATGTTGCTGCTGTCCTCTGCCTCGGCTTCCTGTATGCCTTGGAGTTATCAACACATTCTCATGCCAAATTGTGCTTGCAGGGAACTAGAGGTGGGATGTTGTTAGTCGTCCAAGTTAGGAGATTCTGCACGTTGTCACTTTGCTCAGGCCAGGCTACAGTGTAGTAGATTAGTAGATATGTCAGCTATGTTTTGAAACATTTTATTGTGTCATGTGAAGAGATGGGGTAGCATATGCAGAAAACTACAGGAATCCGAGGCACAGCAAAATGCAGACATTAAATTAACTACCATCAGTAGTGGTTCACAAGTTTTACCTTCAAGAATCACATCCAGAAAGTGCATTGAGGCAGACAAAGACTTCAGTGCCAACTACATGCTTCCTCCTCTGCAATGCAAAGTGTTCTAAATTAGACTAGTATATATTCTGCCCCTCTACTCTGCTGTGGTGAGGCCTCACAGGAGTACTGCATCCAGCTCTGGAGTCCTCAGCACAGGAAAGACATGGACCTGTTGGAGAGGGTCCAGATGAGGGCCATAAAAATGATTAGAGGGATGGAACGTCTCTCCTAGGAGAAAAGGCTGAGATTGCTCCAGAGAGACCTTATTGTGGCCTTTCAGTACTTAAAAGAGGCCTAAAACAAAGATGGGGAGAAAGATGGAGAGAGACTTTTTAGCAGGGCCTGTTGTGACAGGATGAGGGCTGATGGTTTTAAACTGAAAGAGGAGAGATTCAATGAGGGTGGTAAAATACTGGCACAGGTTGCCCAGAGAGGTGGTGGATGTGCCATTCCTGGAGACATTCAAGGCCAGGCTGGATGTGGTTCTGGGCAACCTCATGTAGTTGAAGTTGTCCCTGCCCATTGCAGGGGTTGGACTAGATGACCTTTGAAGGTCCCTTCCAACCCAAACTATTCTATGATTCTGTGATTCTATGATTCTATAATGAAAGAAAGAGCTTTTCTTTGATGTTGTATGTGAACAATACTTTGAGCTGTCCTACTGTGACTTGGCTTCCTTTCTTGGCTTTTCCTGAATTAAGTATTTTTCTTAATTTCCCATAGTAGAGACAGTGGGATGGGTTTGCCATACATAATTAAGTGCTTCTATTCAGCGCTAGCAAGAATGGAAGTACACCACTAGAAGTCAGGGTTGTAGGTAGCATCCTCACCATAAGGTCACCATAACCATTTTTATTGCTCCTGCATGTCTGCAGGTGGCATAATAGTAATGTGTTTAAATGGTTTCACATACCTGACAGATGTAGGATCCACCTCCTAGGGACAAAGCTTAGGTTTGATTTTTATTCTAAGTCACCTCCAAAGACTTGCATTTGACTGGAGGCAAGTCAAATAAAGGTTTATTTAACAGGGAAATCAAGGTGGAGAATAAGAAGGCAATCTATTATAACAATGAAATGTTAGCCAGAAAGTCTTCAGGTTATAAGCCTTGAGCAGGTAACAGGCATGTCAGTCTTTTCTCTAACCTACTCACTGTGGAAAAGAATGATCCAATACCCTTTCTGAACCACAGAAACAACTTAACCAGAGCAAAGATTTTCTGGGAACTGATCTCATGACTAACCATGCACGCATGGCGAAAAAATGATTTCCTCTTATCAAGTCAAACAGTCTGCCCTTGCTTCATAGTAATGTAATGCGTGAAGTATTCTTCCTTTTTGTCATAAAACCAGGAATTATACAATACACTTGGTTTGTGCAGATCTGCAGTAGCTCCCTTGTCTCTACACTCAACTTCAATGTTCTAATTAGCAGAAAAATTGAGTGAGTATAGAAAAGCACAAACCTTTCAATGCTTCAAGTGATGGCTTTGGCTTTTGTCAGAGTAGGAGCTTCAAGAACACATGTAGGAGCTTCACAAATCCAGTAATACAGTTTAACATGCCAGTAGGAGAATTTTTTTCCCAATACAAGTCCCACTGACATTAATTCTGACATGAACCATGAATTTATTCTGTATTAATTCTAATTCCAGTTAGTGTAACAGCAAATAGTGTATCATTTATGAAAAATGTGTCAGATTTTTTGATTTGTTTTTATCCATTCAAGTTCTTTGTTTCTCTAACAGAGCGAGGTAGAAGGTACTCAAACTGTTTATGTTTTGACCCAGAATGTAATTCCTTCTCCTGATTCTAAATTGCTTACTTTTGTATCTTCAGTGGAAGCTGCTTTGTTTCTTGTCTTATGGAAGCTAGATGAGTGACACTTGGCTGTCCTCCTGACACTGACTGTTGTAGGGATGTTTCTATCTGCTCTTCCATTTTTGAGCTGGGACATGTCTAATGGCCAGAGCAGAGAGCATTGCAAGAAGCTGTTAGTGGCTGACAAGTAATTCTATCCCAAAAAGGACATAACCCTGTCAGCCTTGTTCTGATCCTGAGCTAAGGAGCCTCACTGCAAGGGCTAATGAGATTAGGTATGGCAGCCTACCAATATGTACAAGATTTTGAGCTTCACAATTACAGTGCCCTACCCAGCATACAAAGGTGTCGTGGTTTAAGCCCAGGCTGTAAATTAGAACCACGCAGTCTCCCTAACCCCCCCGGCCCCTGAGGGATGGGGAGGAGAATCGAAAGAATGCAGCTCCCACGGGTTGAGATAAAAACAGTCCAGTAACTAAGGTATAACACAAATCACTACTGCTGCCACCAATAATAATAATGATAAGAGAAATAACAAGGGAAGAGAATACGATACCACCCGCCGGAAATGAGCCCTACCGAGAAGAGGATGTGCCCTTGCGGGAAACTCCCAGTTACATCCCCGGGCATGATGTGCTGTGGTATGGAATACCTCTTTGGCTAGTTTGGGTCAGGTGTCCTGTCCCTGCTTCCTCCCGGCTTCCC
Source organism: Psittacula echo (assembly GCF_963264785.1). Taxonomy (NCBI): domain Eukaryota; kingdom Metazoa; phylum Chordata; class Aves; order Psittaciformes; family Psittacidae; genus Psittacula; species Psittacula echo. Next base: position 69,471,907 of record NC_137742.1, on the reverse strand, counting down.
CTCCTCCCTGGGAGAGCATGAGACTCACAGAGTCCTTGGTCAGGGTAAACATTCTGACCAGCAACTGAAAACATTGGCTTTATCAGTATTATTCCCAGGCCGAAAGTCAAAACCATAGTGCTGCACCAGCTACTAAGAAGAAGAAAAACTGACTGCTGCTGCTGAACCCAGGACAGTATCCATCCCTTATTCCATACCTTTCACGTCATGCTCAGATCCCACATTTTCAAGATACCCTCACTCTCATCTCAGTGCACTGTTATCTTAGTGCATGGACCAATCCCTATAAAGCTGCTGAGTCCATTCGGTCCTTGATGTTGGGCTCCATCTCTTGTAACAATCTTTCAGAGAAGGAGAGGCTGTGTGCAATGTTGGATCGTTGCCTGCTGATGCTGATCGTTCCTTTACCTCAAAACTTGCCTGGTTCTATCAAAGTTCATTCTCTGTTGGGATGATGGTTGGAGGGAAGTCAGGGCCAGTCACTGGTGCGCTGCAGACTTCTAGTTGATGGGCTATTAAAGTATTACATAGCAGGCAACAGCATACAATTGAGTTCATTGTCTGTTTTCCCCTAAAATCAAATCCCCTTGAGGTATGCATCGGACTTCCCCATCTTCCCGCATTACCCACCAAGTATATCCAGGTCCCCGAGCAAAAGCAATCCCACGACTGGGTTTGCCTTTACCTGAAGCAGAAATAACCCAGACTGCAAATTCTTCATGTGCACCACAGGAACTTTGTCCCCCTCTACAATATGTAAAAGTTCTGACTGTGCTGCGCCAGCCCTGTTGGCAGATCCTCTGGTGTTAACCAACCAGGTGGCCTTTGGTAAGTGTGTATCCCAATGCTTGAAAGTTCCCCCACCCATTGCTCTCAGTGTAGTTTTTAACAGCCCATTGTACCGTTCGATTTTCCCAGAGGCTGGTGCATGGTAGGGGATGTGATATACCCACTCAATGCCATGCTCTTTGGCCCAAGTGTCTATAAGGTTATTCCGGAAATGAGTCCCATTGTCTGATTCAATTCTTTCTGGGGTGCCATGTCGCCACAAAACCTGTTTCTCAAGGCCCAGGATAGTGTTCCAGGCAGTGGCGTGGGGCACAGCATATGTTTCCAGCCATCTGGTGGTTTCTTCCACCATGGTAAGCACATGGCGCTTGCCTTAGCGGGTTGGTGGGAGTGTGATACAATCAATCTGCCAGGCCTCCCCATATTTATACTTCAGCCATCGTCCTCCATACCAAAGAGGCTTTAACCGTTTGGCTTGTTTCATTGCAGCACATGTTTCACACTCATGAATAACCTGGGCAATAGTGTCCATTGTTAAGTCCACCCCTCGATCACGGGCCCATCTGTATGTTGCATCTCTGCCCTGATGACCTGAAGTGTCATGGGCCCACCAGGCCAAAAATAATTCACCTTTATGTTGCCAATCTAAGTCCATCTGAGCCACTTCAATCTTAGCAGCTTTATCCACTTGTTGGTTGTTCTGGTGTTCCTCAGTGGCCCAACTCTTGGGTACGTGGCCATCTCCACCAGGTTCTGCACCCGGGCAGCGATATCTTGCCACAGTGCAGCAGCCCAGATGGGTTTACCTCTGCGTTGCCAGTTGCTCTGCTTCCATTGCTGCAACCACCCCCACAGGGCATTTGCCACCATTCAGGAGTCAGTATAGAGATAAAGTACTGGCCACTTTTCTTGTTCAGCAATGTCCAGGGCCAGCTGGATGGCTTTCACCTCGGCAAACTGACTCGATTCACCCTCTCCTTCAGCAGTTTCTGCAACTTGTTGCAGAGGACTCCATGCAGCTGCCTTCCATTTCCAGTGCTTTCCCACAATACGGCAGGACCCATCAGTAAACAAGGCATACTGCTTTTCACTTTCTGACAGTTTATTAAATGGTGGGGTCTCTTCAGCACGCATCACCTCCTCCTCTGGTGACATTCCAAAATCTTTGCCTTCTGGCTGGTCCATAATGACTTCCAGAATTCCTGGACGACTGGGATTTCCTATTCGAGCTCATTGTGTAGTTAGTGCAGCCCACTTACTCCATGTAGCATCGGTTGCATGATGTGTAGAGAAGACCCTGCCTTTGAACATCCAGCCCAGCATGGGCAACCGGGGTGCCAGGAGGAGCTGTGCTTCAGTGCCAATCACCTCCGAAGCAGCTCGAACCCCTTCATAGGCTGCCAGTATCTCTTTCTCAGTTGGGGTATAGCTGGCCTCAGATCCTTTGTATCCCCGACTCCAAAAGCCGAGGGGTCGACCTCAAGTCTCCCCTGGAGCTTTCTGCCAGAGGCTCCAGGTAGGACCATTCTCCCCAGCTGCGGTGTACAGTACATTTTTACATCTGGCCCAGTCCGGACTGGTCCAAGGGCTACTGCATGAACTATCTCACGTTTAATTTGCTCAAAGGCTTGTTGTTGCTGAGGGCCCCATTTAAGATCGTTCTTCTTCCGGGTCACATGATAGAGAGGGCTTACAATCGAACTGTAATTTGGGATGTGCGTTCTCCAGAACCCCACAGCACCCAAGAAAGCTTGTGTTTCTTTCTTATTAGTTGGTGGAGACATTGCTGTTATTTTGTTGATCACATCTGTGGGGATCTGGTGACATCCATCTTGCCATTTTATTCCCAAAAATTGAATCTCCTGTGCAGGTCCCTTGACCTTACTTCGTTTTATGGCAAAACCGGCTTTCAGCAGGATTTGGGTTATTTTCCTCCCTTTCTCAAAGACTTCTTCCGCTGTATCGCCCCACACAATAATGTCATCAATGTACTGCAGGTGTTCTGGAGCTTGCCCCTGTTCCAGTGCATTCTGGATCAGTCCATGGCAGATGGTAGGGCTGTGTTTCCACTCTTGGGGCAGTCAGTTCCAAGTGTACTGAATGCCCCTCCAAGTAAAAGCGAACTGTGGCCTGCACTCTGCTGCCAAAGGAATTGAGAAGAATGCATTGGCAATATCAATCGTGGCATACCACTTGGCTGCCTTTGACTCCAGTTCATACTGAAGTTCTAGCATTTCTGGTACGGCAGCACTCAATGGTGGTGTGACTTCATTCAGGCCACGATAGTCTACTGTTAGTCTCCACTCTCTGATAGACTTTCGCACTGGCCATATGGGGCTGTGAAAGGTGAGCAGGTCCTGCTGATCACTCCCTGACTCTCCAGTCTATGGATCAGCTTATGGATGGGAATCAGGGAGTCTCGGTTGGTATGATATTGCCAAAGTATAAAGGTGGTGACCACATTGGGAACATAAGCCAGATCAGTTTCATGATCAATGATTCTATTGTATTACAAGTCATTACCGTAAAATACAATGAGACAATAACCTTAGCCCAAGCCCCACACTTGAGAAACACTAACACAGCAAATACTGGCTGTAAGTAAGCTACGGCATATTGAAACTGTGAGATCAAAACCAACAACTTTTGAGAGCCAATAAATCAGCATTGTGACGAATGACTATTAATCCAAAACACTGAATGCTTATCACAAATACGATTAGACACACTCCGGTCAGATCTGTCGTTATCTCAACCCTTCGTGCCCCACTTTGGGTGCCAAAAAGAACTGTCGTGGTTTAAGCCCAGGCTGTAAATTAGAACCACGCAGTCTCCCTAACCCCCCGGCCCCTGAGGGATGGGGAGGAGAATTGAAAGAATGCAGCTCCCATGGGTTGAGATAAAAACAGTCCAGTAACTAAGGTATAACACAAATCACTACTGCTGCCACCAATAATAATAATGATAAGAGAAATAACAAGGGAAGAGAATACGATACCGCCCGCCGGAAATGAGCCCGACCGAGAAGAGGATGTGCCCTTGCGGGAAACTCCCAGTTACATCCCCGGGCATGATGTGCTGTGGTATGGAATACCTCTTTGGCTAGTTTGGGTCAGGTGTCCTGTCCCTGCTTCCTCCCGGCTTCCCCTCCTCCCTGGCAGAGCATGTGACTCACAAAGTCCTTGGTCAGGGTAAACATTCTGACCAGCAACTGAAAACATTGGCTTTATCAGTATTATTCCCAGGCCAAAAGTCAAAACCATAGTGCTGCACCAGCTACTAAGAAGAAGAAAAACTGACTGCTGCTGCTGAACCCAGGACAAAAGGATATTTTTCTCTCTCACACGTAATCACAGCCATAATTAAAAATCTGTTCTATGCAATTCCGCTTCTGAGTCCTTGCTGCTGAAGTTCATTTGTCTCTGTTCTTTTTTTGCTTGGCTCAGCAGATGAGGACTACACAGCTATTTGTTCCTGGGTGCCAGTCCAAGGAGGACATCCTGTCCAAATTCATACTAAAGGTCTCAAAGCTGCATGGAGCCAACCCTATCCATACTGTGTACATGGAGTGTCCTCAGACAGCATAGCTGTCCCTCCAGGCTCTCACAGTACTTGTCCTGCTCCTAATTTCTCTGATACCAACTGACAGCCTTTAGAAGAGAGCCCTCACACATAAAAGGGGATGGATGTCAGTTGTAGGATGGATACAGCTCTACTCACAGTGCTTTGCCAAAGCTTTTCTGTGGCACTTATTAGCAAGCATGCAGTGGATCCAGTCCTGTGTCCTGCGCCATGTTGTGTAGCCTAGTTGACACACAGAGACTTCACTTGGTAGAGTGCTTCTGGGGTAGCAAGGAGGAAGAAGGCATTATTTAGCTATCTTTGGAGTGACTAGTTGAAAAAGAGTATTGCGAAGACTGGTTGAAGATGTGGCTGTCTCCAGCATGTGTTCTGACTGTGGGCTTTCTAGGTGACAGTCTTTGTGATGTGTTGGACGCTGCAATAGGACAGTGAAGATGCAACCATTGCTCCTCTAGTACAACCATAAGTACTGCAAATTCCCTATTGCAAAACTTCTATTTGGGAGATAAGTTGAAGTATAAAAGGAATTCAGCTTTGCCCCCTTCTTGTCCCCTCCCTTTCATTGCAGTGCCATGCAATAGGAGCTACAGGTGCTTACTCTGGTGCAAAAAGAGCTGTTTATCTGGGATAATTTGGTGCAGTAGTTAAGAAGGTGCTCAGTACATTCTCAGTACCAGGCAGTGCCACAGTGCTGTGACTATGCTGCAGACTGTGCTGCACTTGGAGCTGACTCACTTTCTCATGTCAAACTGTCCTCATGCTCCTCTTCAGGGTGCTTTGACTCATACCTGTCCAATACAGAATGTATAAATAGTCCTAGGAGAACCCAGAACCAAATCAATCCTGCTGAAGTGTTTCCACCACTGGGCTACTCTCTATTTCTTGTTTTTTTTCTGTGGAAATATTAGCCTACGGTTGAAGAAGGAAGGAAGGCCCTTAAATTGCCTTGTTTGGACAAAGGCTGTAATTACAATGACTATTTTGGAGGTGCCTTACAGAAGCTGAGTACCTAGAGGTATCATTGCACTCAAGGAGAGGCATATATGTAATTACAAACATTGAACAAGCAAACAAAAGAAAACCAGATTTATAAACTAATTTATAGAAAATACAAAAATATGGCAAATATTTTGCTCAGACTTAAGCAATACCTCACTACTAAAATAGGAGATATTTCTTAGAGCTAATATCAGATAAGAAATAAATCAGCCTACACTTGACCCAGACTTATCAGCAGTAGTTATTGGATATTCAATTCAAACATTACCTTGTTAGTAAACAAAAATATTCTCATCACCCTCTAGTGCATTCTGAGCCAGATATTACTCAGATAACATTTACCATTTTGAAATATCATATTGACAGGAAAAAGAGATTTTTGTTTGTTTTTTTGTTTTTCATAACTGCAAACTGGTGCTGCAGTCTGCTTTTTCCCTTAACTTAAGAATAATGGTAAGATACAGAGCTGACCTTGAAACATTTTCTGTATTTATTTTAGTTGATTTTTTTTTATTTTTTACGAGCGGATTATTTGTCATATAAAGATCTTCAGACAGATTTTGAGACTTCTGAATAGTGTTTCTCAGAAGCCCTATTTTCCTGCAGAGGAAGGTTCTTTCAGCCTTCACCCTGTCTACCACATGGCCCTCAGCTGTGAAGGGACCTGTAAGAACAGCTTTGAAAGATCAGCTCTGAAACCAAACTGATTTATAGTTAAGATCGTCAAGCTTCTTGCTTGTCAAGCAGTTTCTTGCGATAGTAATATCGTGTATTTGCTTTTATAAACTTTAAAAAAAACTTTTATAAACAACTGTAGTTGTTATAATACCAACAGAAATTGTTTAAATAAATACGGTAAAAAAACAGCAGAGGTGACTAACCCTATACATAGATTTCACCACCTTCTCATCTACATTGCTACATAAACATCTGATTTTCTGCATCTGTATACAATATGTATTTTAATAACTCTAGATAACGCTATATGACTGGTTAAAATTTTAAATTAATAAGTTAAATGTCATAATTGCTCTAGCTTACTTTTCTGATTTTTGTCTGGCTTAAACCAGAACATGCAGGACAGTTTGCAAAGTTTGTACAGCAGCTCTTTGAACCAGTAAAACGTTCAGTACAAGTGGAGTCAGCAAGATAGTGGAAAGTCAGGTCTGTTCTATTTCGTGTGTTGTTTACCAGGCTGCCTGTACTGACTGGAAAATTCATTATACATTAACTTTAGATTCTGCTTGTCCTCTGAAGAGTGAGCGTGGGCTGTGTGGCAGAGCAAGATGTTACTTTTTATATTCTCTGACCTATACACATTAGATACAGTCACTGTTTCTAATCATAGAATCATAGAATTATTGAGATCAGAAAAGACCTGTAAGATCACCCAATCATGAACATAACACTGCCAAGTTGACCACAAAACTGTGTCCCTAAGTGCCACATCTATATGATTTTTAAATACCACCAGGGATGGTGACTCAACCACTTCCTTGGGCAGCCTGTTCCAGTGCTTGACAACCTTCTCAGTGAAGAATTTTTTCTTAATATCCAATCTAAAACTCCGCTGGTACAATTTGAGGCCATTTCCTCTTGTCCTATCACTTGTTACTTGGGAGAAGAGACTGACAGCCACCTCACACTCCATGATACCGACACCCACACTCCTCCTTTCAGGTAGCTGTAGACAGCAATAAGGTCCCCCCAGAGTCATCTCTAGACTAAACACCCCCAGTTTGCTCAGCTGTTCCCTATCACACTTGTGCTTCAGACCCTCCACCAGCTCTACTGCCCTTCTCTGGACCCGCTCCAGTACTCAATGTCTCTCTTGTAGTGAAGGGCCCAGAACTGAACACAGGATTTGAGGTGCAGCCTCACCAGTGCAGTACAGGGGGATAATCACTGCCCTGGCCCTGCTGGCCACTCTATCGCTGATACAGCCCAGGATGCCATTGGCCTTCTTGGCTGCCTGGGCACAAGCTGACTCACATTCAGCAGCTCAGTCAGCACACCCAGGTCCTTTTCCACCAAGCAGCTTTCCAGCCACTCTTCCCCAAGCCTGGAGCATTGCATGGGGTTGTTGTGTCTTGAGTACAGGACCCGGCACTTTGCCTTGTTGAACCTCATAGTGCTTTCCACAGCCCATTGATCCAGCCTCTTCAGGTCCCTCTGCAGAGCCTCTTTATCTTTCAGCAGATCAATGCTCCCACTCAATTTGGTGTCATCAGCAAATTTACAGAGTGCACTCAGTGGTACTTCTGATGTTTTTTTCCTTTCTGCTTTTTCATTACAATTTTGCGGGGGTTGTTTCATTTTTTGAACGTTGTGCTCTTGGAGCAGAAGCAGATCAAATTACAGCAATAAGCACTCTTTGGAAAATCACTTTGTCTTTGAAATTGTTTTCTATGTTTACTTTGTAGTTTTAGTGTCTTCCCTCATTTACTACTTTATCATTACAGTTTACGTGCTAAGAGCTATATAATACTCAGCTCTACATCTGTGAGTAGGAATTACATAATTAAAAGCCAGGCAGCAGCATATCCCATCTATGCATTCACAGCTGCTTTAGTTCCCTGATTTCTCAGCTGAAGTCTGTGTGCATTTGCTGCTTAGAAACTTGATGAATCCCAATGTGGCAGGTTTGCTGTGACACAGCTTATTTGTGTGGCACTTTGGGCAGTGTCCTTTCAGTATAAGTGCAGTATTTTCTGATGTGCTGTTTTGATCTGCTTATGCATTCAAGATATTTGCCCAAGTTTTCTGGGCATCTGCAGCTTGCGCTCCAACCAGGCAGACTGATCTCCCATCCAGAAGACCAAAATCCACTATTGTTTCTAGGCATAGCTTCCAAGCAAGAAAAATCCTACATACAAAAATATTGAAAGTGTGGTAGACCTAGATGCACTTTTCTGTTTCGTAGTTTCTTAGGTGGGTAAAAGAACATCAAGTAGCAGTGTTACTTTTCTCCCTTTCAAAGTATTTAAAGTTTTCTCTTAGGCCTAAAATTTGTTTACAGGAGAAGTTATCTCAGGCCACTTCTTTCATAGATAGGGCCTTTCCCTTGCAAACACAGCACACCTGTACTACCTGACTTTCTGCCTTTTCTATATTCTTCTGACTTTCTGACTTTTCTATATTCATTATACAGTGGAACAGGTAATTTTAAGTGGAGGATGTGAAGAAGTGTTTAGCTGGACTGTGGCCAGGACTTTTTGGGCATTTCAGGACTCAGTCGTTGTTCTGTTTGGCTTGATATTTTGTCAAATTGTTCATCAAGTTTGTAATACAACTGAGTTGCTCCATAAGACACAACTAGTAATTGTCTGATACATTCAAGGGCTGATTGAAAACTTGTGGAAACATGCCCAATTTTCAAATTGTGTTTTTAAACAAATGAGATTAATGTGCTTTAGACCTCGTGTAGTCATCTTAAACATACTGTAATTAGTTCAGTTTTATTGATGGGAAAATAAGATTTCCTTTCTTCCTGGTAGCAAAAATTGCTCTCTTATTTTTAGATGAAGTATATATGATTACATAACCATCTGTGGTATTTTGGCATTGGAAAAATATTGTCTACCAGAATACCCTGAAGCACTGGGGTTCTTTGCTTGCAGAGTGCTTGGAATGCAGCTGCCTCTAAATCAGATTGCATGACTCTGTAGGTAGGAAGACCTGAAAACAAATAGAACTTGGAATTAGTCATGCATACTTGCTTTGGAGGATCAGAGGAGCAAGTGGGGTTGATAGACCTCAAAATACATATTTTTGCAGTCATCTACTTTTCCCAGCATAACTCAAGGAGATTTGAAAAATAAATGTAGGGAAAAAAAACCTCTTTTTTTAGATATCTAATAAAAGCTGGGGAAATTCTTCCGGCACCATTATTCAAAACCTCTGATTTTTTTTAGCTTTCATTTCAGGTTATGTTAATGAGTGCTGGTAGAGGAATTTTCACCATTTGAAAAAGAATTGCAAATCATATTGAAATGTCTCTGCTTCAGTAAGATGTTCACATGGTTTAACCTAGCAATCAAAGCAAATATGGTGAACTAGAGAGACTGATGGGTATTTATGTAGGTGCATTGTTCTCATGATGTGAAAAGTGGCTAATGCTTATCTCTAATTTACCAAATGGAAATTTGCTGGTAGATACTATACTCTTGGGGCTGACAGATGGGACTGGACTTTGGCATCTCTTTCTCACATAGCTGGCAAGCTGCACATCTTTCTACATAACTGTTGCCTTTTTGGAAAATACTTAAACTATTCATGGAAAATGGTTAAGATCAGGCAGAGTTTGTTCTGGGTTTTACAGTATTTATTCTTGCATGAGAAGGATGTGACCTACTTCTCATGGGGGTTTGGCTAAAGACTACTGATGTGATGGAGGCATGCTTCCTGACATCAAAGAAACCCTACTGGAGACAGTGAAAGACAGGACTATATGCTGCTTCTTGTACCTGCTGCACATTCATATTTACATTCTTTCAATTCCTCTCCTCATCCCACCTGGAGGATATATCCACACTGCAGGAATTTGGGAGCTTGAGATGAGGTCTCTGAAAACATAGCTATGAGATCATCCTACTCTGTAGAAAAGGTCCTCAAGAGTACAACCAAAAGGTGACAGGAGATGACAGTAGAG